>NW_027361700.1:0-1317500 GCF_039654945.1 Dendrobates tinctorius | reverse complement strand
ACACCTCTGGAGAGATTTTAAAATTGCTGTAGGGAGAAGGCACCCTTCAAATATGAGAGATCTGGAGCACTTTGCAACAGAAGAGTGATCCAAAATTCCAGTTGAGGGGTGTAAGAAGCTTGTTGGTTATAGGAAGCGATCAATTGCAGTTATTTATTTCAAAGCCTGTGAAACCAAATAATAAAGGGAATCTGTCACCCCATTTTAGCCCTATCAGCTGCCGGCACCGCCATCAGGGGCTTGTCTACAGAATTCTGTAATGCTGTAGATAAACCCTCAATGTAACCTGAAAGATAAGAAAAACACGTTAGATTATACTCACCCCGGCGTCCGGTCCGGTCCAATGGATGTCGCGTTTCGGTCTGGCGCCTCCCATCTTCATACAATACTGTCCTCGTTCTTACTTCTGCCACGGCTCCGGCGAAGGTGTACTTTATTTGCCCTGTTGAGGGCAGAGTAAAGTACTGCAGTACGCAGGCTCCGGGAAAAGTGAGAGAGGTCAGGCGCCTGTGTACTGCAGTACTTTACTCTGCTCTCAACAGGTCAGATAAAGTACGTCTGCGGCGGAGCCGCGGCAGAAGTAAGAAGGAGGATGGCATCGTATGAAGATGGGAGGCGCCAGACCGGACCGCGACACCCATCGGACCGGACGCTGGAGTGAGTATAATCTAACTTTTTTTCTTATCTTTCAGGTTACATCGAGGGGCTTATCTAAAGCATTACAGAATGCTGTAGATAAGCCCCTGGTGGCGGTGGCCGCAGGGCTAAAATGGGGTGACAGATTCCCTTTAAGTTGAGGGTACCAACTATTTTGTCCAGCCCATGTTTGGGCTTTTATGTGAAGTTTTGTACAATTTGCCTTTTTAGCTCTGTTTTTTTTTATTTCAATACACACAATAGAAATAAACATGTTTATAACAAAACACGTGTAATTGCAATAATTTTCTGGGAGAAATACTTAATTTTCTGGGACAGTTTTAATGGTGCCAACACTTTTGGCCATGACTATGTATGTGTATAAATATCTTAAGGGAATATATTTACATTTTAGAAATATGTTTTCCTCTAATATCACACTTCTACCTCCAAATGACAGAATTACAGCCTCAGCCTGAAATTTTAGTCCATTCTGTTTCATTTAACTCTACCCATCCTGTAGGGTAGTTCAGTAATTACTCAGTTGCTACCATACACTCATTTCCTAACATCCCAACAGCTTTAACTGCTCATTAATAAGTCATCACTTAGCTGTTTCATAATTTTTTCAATAAAGCCAGCTATTGGTTCAACAGCTGGCTGTGCGACCTGTGTGGTTAGGGGGTTGAGCAGAATGAAATGTTATAACATGGAGAACTGTTGTCCTGCTTGGATGTTCTATTGTGCAGATGTTTTTTTAAGGCAGCGTAGTTTACAAACCAGATGTAATACCATTTGTCTTTTAAAAAGAATGGCAGGTCAGGCGTGCTGAAGTTGAAGGATTTATGCAATCAGTACGTTTCCACACTCAGCTATTCCTAAACTACAGAAATGCGTAAGTGAGAAGTAAATCGGAACCAAAGTGGTCAAAGTCTGCCCTGAGGACAGAGAGTGAACTTAGGCTATGTGCACACGTTGCAGATTCAGCTGTGGGTTTTTCCGTACAGATCCGCAGGTAAAACCGCAGGTAAAGTGACCTGCGGTTTAGCCCTGCGGTTTCACACCTCTACTATGTTAAAGGTGTGAAACCGCTGCGGAAACCGCCCAAACAATTGACATGCTGCGGTTTGTAAACCGCGGAAAAACCACGCGGAAAAAACCGCAGCGTGAGCACAGCGGTTTTGAAAAGCCATAGGGTTACATGGTACTGTACCATGTCAGCGGAACTGCTGTGTTTCCCCAGGGCCAAAACCGCAGAATCCGCAACGTGTGCACACAGCCTAAAGGGTATTTCCAGTGATCCACTTATAAAAGTCTTAAAATATGCATATAAGTATATAAAATTTAAGTTTATGTTCAGAAGACTTAAAGGGGTTGTCAATTTTTTCTTTATTTTAACATATGTGTTGGGGACATTTGTGCACATCTCTATATCTCTATATATAAAAATGAATGTGTGTGTTTGTATCACCAACCAATCACAAAGCATCTTTCATTTCACCAGAGCTCTTCAAAAGAAGCTGAGCTGTGATTGGTTGTTATGACCAACAGTTTTCCCACTTGACAACACCTCAGCAGACACTGACATGGTGGGAGAAATATAGCATCCCTGGGAACATAAGCTCCTAGCCATTGTCTGCCCCCCTGAAAGGAGCAGAGAGCACATGACAGTAATGAATCCCCCCCTTCCCGTGCCCATATACCCATCACACATCCTCCATCCCATAGGCACATCTTGCCTCTTAAAGGGATCATTGGTATGGAAGTCAGAGCAAATCCATGCAGCGCTTTGGTTTTGACCCCAGGCCGCTCTTAAAGGGATCCCCGGTATGGAAGTCAGGGCAATTGCCTTCAAATGCTCTGGTACTGACCCCAGGCTCTCTTAAAGGGATCTCCTGTATGGAAGTTAGGGCAAATCCCTCGGCACTCTGATTCTGACCCCAGGGTTCTATTAAAGGGATCATTGGTATGCAAGTCAGGGCAAATCCACTCAGCTCTCTGGTTCTGATCCCAGACTCTCTTAATGGGATCCCCGATATGGAAGTTAGGGCAAATCCACTCAGCGCTCTGGTTCTGACCCAAGTCCCCGCTTAAAGAGATCCTCGGTACGGAAGTGAGGGAAAATCCACTCTGCGCTGTGGTACTGACCCCAGGCCTCTCTTAGAGGGATCTCCGGTATGTAAGTTAGGGTAAATCCCTCAGCGCTCTGATTCTCACCCCAGGCTTCTATTAAAGGGATCATTGGTATGGAAGTCAGGGCAAATCCTCTCAGCGCTCTGGTTCTGACGCCAGGCCTTTCATAAAGGGATCCCAAGTATGGAAGTTAGGACCGTTCGACTCAGCGCTCTGGTTCTGACTCCAGTCTGACGGGATGATGTGGGATATTAGTGGTAGCTGTCCGGTGGCTCTGGCTGATGGGATGATGTGGGATATTATGGGTAGTAGTCTGGTAGCTATGGCTGACAGGATGATGTGGGATATTATAGTGAATGTGGCTATGCGGAGGGGGCGGGGCTCTACACTCAGCTTTATATATATAGATATAATCATTATAATTTGTTATAACTAACCATAGTTAGTTACTATGCCCGGGCAGCGCCGGGCTCTTTAGCTAGTTTGTGACAAAAAGCTGCACTATCAAGAGAAGGAGGAGAGTCTTTCATATTTATACATTATAATGGTAAGTGGCACAAATTCACACCCCAAAAACTTCTGTTAAAATAAAAATAAAATGGTCAGTGCCTTTAAATTACTTCAACTCTTTACGCTCTCCAAAGATAGAGCTCTAATTTTCTTGAATATCTTAAAGGGAACCTGTCACCACTTTTTTGGCCTACCAGATAAAAATATCATTTAATTGAGTGTCAGCTATGCGTTCCACAACTAGTTCTGAAACCCCCTGACTCCCCATGTATCACCCATATAAACATTTTTTTTTTGTCCCTCGCTGTATGTTAATCTGTTTGGTCCAGTCCGATGGGCGTTGCTTCTGTTCCTTCACTTTACCCCTCCTCCGCTTTATGTACGCATTCTTCGCTGTGAATATTGCAGATCACGTACAGATTTTGCACATGCGCATTGAAATGTGACTTCGCACATGCGCAGTATGCTTTGTCCAACTGAGGGCAAAGCCAAAAATCAGTAGTGATCATTCCCACGAAATACTTCCACGACATAAGAAACAACTGCATATGCCGGCGCATGCACACTACTGATTTTTGGCTTTGCCCTCAGTTGGGCAAAGCATACTGCGTACGCGCGAGGTCACATTTCAATGGATTACTACATAGATAAGGGAGCAGAGCCGACCTTACTGGAGAGATATAGGAGCAAAACCGAGCTTACTACAGAGATATGGGAGCAGAACCGAGCTTACTACAGAGATATGGGAGCAGAACCGAGCTTACTACAGAGATATGGGAGCATAACCGAGCTTACTACAGAGATATGGGAGCAGAATCAAGCTTACTAGAGATAAGGGAGCAGAACCGAACTAACTACAGAGATAAGGGAGCAGAACCGAGGTTATTACAGAGATATGGGAGCAGAATCAAGCTTACTACAGAGATAAGGAAGCAGAACTGAGCTTACTACAGAGATAAGAGAGCAGAACCGAGCTTACTATGTCTACTACATAGATACTGGAACAGAACCAAGCTTACGGCATGCATATGGTACCAGAATCTAGATTACTATATCGATACAGTACCAGAACCAAGCTTACTGCTCAGATATGGTACCATAATTGGCAGGGACATTGCTAGAGTTCTAAAAGTTCAGGGGTCCAAGCCTCAAAGTGCATGTCTCCAAATCTAACCCCCCTATAGCCATTTAAAAGAGCATCTATAGATATACAATTACAGTATACCACAGTTGCTAACCAAAAACATACAATGCAAAGACCAATATTATCAAAATTACTACTATAAAAGATCAAAACAATAAAACTACTCAATGTCTACCACCATCACTACTACACAGTGAATACATAATATAATAAAACCATTACCTTTATATAACAAAACACTATACAGAGACCAATGACACCACCGTACACCTTCTACTATATAGAGACTGAAACAAATTTAGCTGTTAGTAAATAAATAAATTAAAAAGACTAATAAAAAGAGCAATATTACCACCTTACTGTAACTGTATATTGGTAGATACCAGTCCCGCTGAACATACACGTGAGTACAGTACAGTTATATATAGTAACTTACAGCTGACGATCTTTCTGATTTGGGTGGCTCACTTTTCCCGTCTTTTCCATCTTGCCCAGACCTCCATTACCACTTCTCCAGCCACAAATCGTCTTACAACAAAAACACATTTGTATTCTCACATTTCTAGTGATGTCTCCATCTATTCCCAACCTACAAAACCTCCCCACTCTGCATGCACCTGAGGCATAGAATACTGACCCCAATGTTTAAAAAATGATGTCATTACTATGATTACTCCCTCCCCAAAAATTTAAGTGTCCCATAGAAAGTATTAATACCCCCACTGTGCAAAGGCCTGTATGCTCCTTTGAAGGATATAATATCATAAGTGCCCCCTTCCAGCAACAAATACCCTTGAGTGTCCATTTCAAGTTAACAATGTCCCCACCCAAAAAAATACTGGAACCTGCGTGCCCCTATCAAAACTATTAATGTCTCCATTAACACAAATAATGTCATCAGTGCCCACACAGCTTTGCATACACAGAAAGATGGTCTTACAGCCCCCAATACACAATATGGTGGTCCCCAAAGCCCTTTATTATACATTGAGGACCTCATAGCACCCCATATAGTAAAATGGCTACATAACCCCTATATACAATGTGATGTCCCCACTGCCCCTTATATATAGTATGATGGGCCCCACTGCCCCCTGTATATAGTATCATTGTCCCTACTGCCCTCTGTATATAGTATCATTGACCCCACTGCCCCTATATATGGCCCCAGTTTTCACCACATATAAAGCATGATGGCCCTAGTTCTCCCCATATATATAGTAGGATGGCCCCAGTTCACCCATATATATAGTAGGATGGTCCCAGCTCACCCATATATATAGTTTGATGGCCCCAGTTCACCCATATATAGTAGGATGGCCCCAGTTCTCCCCATATAAGTACCAGAAAAACTGACTGAAACAACGAGAACTAGTCTGAATAGGTGCATACCAAAACACGACATATATCAAAATACGAAAAATGGTTGCACTCAATAGTGTTAAAGCATGTAAATGTGAAATACATGAAGTATGAATAGCAAAATGGCTTTTGAAATTTAGGAAAAATACACATGAGATGCTTAATACAAAATTTGGCCAAATGCAGTAATGTGAGCCCATCCACCATCATCAAGGTAATCTCATGAGTTGGATGGGTCCCTGACATAACTGCCCAGTGTGAGCACTTACCTATGGCTAATCTTTGAATGTATGGGTGAATATAAACACCTCTCTTGGTAAATCCTACATTTATGGGTTGGTCGGAACCTGATGTGATCACCGCATGTGCCAGAATTGTAGCCTAATTTGTGCCAAAAAACTGTTGTTGATGACTTGTACTATATATAATGTGTTGAAAATGTGCAAGGTTTATCAGAAAAGCAGTGTGTTTGGTGTACATTTTAGCACAAAGTAAACAAAATAATAGGTGGCATAAACTTAGGGTTCGTTTACATGAACAGATAATCATTTAAATGATGAACGATACAATCACAATTTATGACTAGCAAACAAATGACAAGTGTTTACATTAGATGAGAATTGTGAATGAAATAGTTTCATAGCGATCGTTACATCGTAACTTCGAACATTGTGTGCTGTGTTCACACAGACAGATAATCTGAAATGTAGGTGTCCACAACATTCAAATCCATAAGGCTACTTTCACACTTACGTTCCATGGAGCTGCGTCGGGCTGCACACGGCTGCCGAAAAGCTCCATCCTCGGCCGCGACTCCTCCTGTTAGCTCCGTCTATGGGCGCATGACGCTGCATGTGACCTGCATACCCTATCTTTAGCATTGGGTACGCAGGCCGTGCGCATGTATGCATTTGCTGGCGCATGCGTCCTTTTGATGGTGCGCTGACCTGCGCTAAACGCACCGTGTTGCATTTTGGTGCGCTCGGCGCACCTTCAAAAGGACGCATGCGCCGGCAAGCGCATACCTGCGAACGGCCTGCGTATCCAATGCCAAAGATAGGGTACGCAGGTCGCATGCAGTGTTATGCGCCCATAGGCAGAGCTGACAGGAGGAGGCGTGTGGGCGGAGCTTATCGGCGGCCGTGCGCAGCCCGATGCAGCTCCAGGAAACGCTAGTGTGAAACTAGCCTAAGTGACACTATTTGTTTTGAATACATTCATTCACAAACTATTGTACAAACATTTCTGTTCATCCTCTCCAAAGAAAATATAATCAAATTAGCAAATCAATTTATTTATTTGATAATGGCAAATATGTACTTGTCCCAAAGTTCCAACTGCTACTCTTATTGCCTTAGTACATGATTAACCCTATTAAGGACTTGAATTTCCATTCCTCCTTTTTGATAATCAGATTCTTGAACAAGGGAACAATCTTCATTTACATTACACAATTTTTGAAAGCTGAATGAAAATTTATTTCCTTTTCTTAAATAATTTCATGGATGATGAATGAACATTTTTCACAGAAATCATTCATTCGCATAACCCATCACATTACACAATTATCGTGAGTGATGTCATCGTTAGCATTAGAATCGGACAGATGCAACTTTACAGCAGACAGTCTTAAAATTGGAAAGTTTTATCAAACAGCTTTAACCACTTTGATAAATTTAAAACTTCTAGGACTGTCTAGTCAAAAGGTCTGTTTACATAGTCTGACCGATTGCATTGAATAGTGTGCACCGAAAGGCCTGTAATAGATTTTTCAGTGTACATAAGATGCCATTGTTCTCAGCAATGGAAGTCTTGTTTATGTAAAATAATGTGCTGCTGACAACAATTTCTTACGCAACACAAAAGATCAATTCACCCAATGAACGAGTGTGTCACGTCACTGTCAGACTCAGGGCCTGCTGTTCTGGCTTCAGCCACTAGGAGGCGCCGAACTGGCACGTCGCCGCCAGACTCGGGCCTGCTGTTCCGGCCTCGGCCACTAGGAGGCGCCGGTCTGTCATGTCGCCGTCAGACTCGGGGCCTGCTGTTCCGGTCTCGGCCACTAGGAGGCGCCGGACCGTCACTTCGCCGTCAGACTTGGGGACGGCTGTTCCTGCCTCGGCCACTGGGAGGTGCCGTGATTCGCCCGTGGTGATGGTGGTGACAGAGAGGGGGCTCCTGCGCAGGCATCTGGTGGGTGCAGGCTCCGCCCCTCTGTCAGTCATCAGGGGGTTACTGCATCACCATCTGGCCTAGTCCTGGGGGCGGTCCTAATGACATCATCAGTCCAGGAACCTGTGAGGGATGACCTGATCCCTCAAATACCTTGGGACTGGTCTTGCAAGCCGCCAGATACAGTGGGGCAAAAAAGTATTTAGTCAGTCAGCAATAGTGCAAGTTCCACCACTTAAAAAGATGAGAGGCGTCTGTAATTTACATCATAGGTAGACCTCAACTATGGGAGACAAACTGAGAAAAAAAATCCAGAAATTCACATTGTCTGTTTTTTTTTCATTTTATTTGCATATTATGGTGGAAAATAAGTATTTGGTCAGAAACAAGCAATCAAGATTTCTGGCTCTCACAGACCTGTAACTTCTTCTTTAAGAGTCTCCTCAATCCTCCACTCATTACCTGTAGTAATGGCACCTGTTTAAACTTGTTATCAGTATAAAAAAACACCTGTGCACACCCTCAAACAGTCTGACTCCAAACTCCACTATGGTGAAGACCAAAGAGCTGTCAAAGGACACCAGAAACAAAATTGTAGCCCTGCACCAGGCTGGGAAGACTGAATCTGCAATAGCCAACCAGCTTGGAGTGAAGAAATCAACTGTGGGAGCAATAATTAGAAAATGGAAGACATTCAAGACCACTGATAATCTCCCTCGATCTGGTGCTCCATGCAAAATCCCACCCCGTGGGGTCAGAATGATCACAAGAACGGTGAGCAAAAATCCCAGAACCACGCGGGGGGACCTAGTGAATGAACTGCAGAGAGCTGGGACCAATGTAACAAGGCCTACCATAAGTAACACACTACGCCACCATGGACTCAGATCCTGCAGTGCCAGACGTGTCCCACTGCTTAAGCCTGTACATGTCCGGGCCCGTCTGAAGTTTGCTAGAGAGCATTTGGATGATCCAGAGGAGTTTTGGGAGAATGTCCTATGGTCTGATGAAACCAAACTGGAACTGTTTGGTAGAAACACAACTTGTCGTGTTTGGAGGAAAAAGAATACTGAGTTGCATCCATCAAACACCATACCTACTGTAAAGCATGGTGGTGGAAACATCATGCTTTGGGGCTGTTTCTCTGCAAAGGGGCCAGGACGACTGATCCGGGTACATGAAAGAATGAATGGGGCCATGCATCGTGAGATTTTGAGTGCAAACCTCCTTCCATCAGCAAGGGCATTGAATATGAAACGTGGCTGGGTCTTTCAACATGACAATGATCCAAAGCACACTGCCAGGGCAACGAAGGAGTGTCTTCGTAAGAAGCATTTCAAGGTCCTGGAGTGGCCTAGCCAGTCTCCAGATCTCAACCCTATAGAAAACCTTTGGAGGGAGTTGAAAGTCCGTGTTGCCAAGCGAAAAGCCAAAAACATCGCTGCTCTAGAGGAGATCTGCATGGAGGAATGGGCCAACATACCAACAACAGTGTGTGGCAACCTTGTGAAGACTTACAGAACACGTTTGACCTCTGTCATTGCCAACAAAGGATATATCACAAAGTATTGAGATAAAATTTTGTTTCTGACAAAATACTTATTTTCCACCATAATATGCAAATAAAATGAAAAAAAAACAGACAATGTGATTTTCTGGATTTTTTTTTCTCAGTTTGTCTCCCATAGTTGAGGTCTACCTATGATGTAAATTACAGACGCCTCTCATCTTTTTAAGTGGTGGAACTTGCACTATTGCTGACTGACTAAATACTTTTTTGCCCCACTGTATATTCTTGGTTCCCTTGCGTGCTACTGTGTGATTTGCTATAGTTAACTCTGACCTCAGCCTGGATTTCTGACCATTCTATTGCCTGCCGTTTTTGTACCTTTGCCTCCCTCCCGATTTTTGACGCTGACCTTAGCTTGGATTCCTGACCCTTCTTCTGCCTGCTTATTTTGTACCTTTGCTGCCCTCCTGGTCTTTTACTGACCTTGGCCCAAACTTTAGACCCTTCTTCTGCCTGCTGATATTATACCTCTGCTGCCTGCCGGCCTCCGACTCCTGCCTCCGGACCACGATTACGGGTTTTTAGTTTTAACCCCTTGACGACTGCTCTGCTCTGGTCCACTGCTCCCCTAGACAGCTACCCCCTGGGCCTTGCTGCAATTCCAGATCCCTGTATAGGGGTTAATGGTCTCGGGGTTACTTGGGGCGCTGTTCCTACTGCAGCCCAGATTCGCAGACTGACATCACATTATATCTGGCCCAAAAAAGACTGCTTTTTGCATGTATGTCCATCATATATAAAAGCAGTCTCCTGAACTTTTTTTTTTTTTTCCTTCTTCTCCTGCCTGAGCTGATTTCTTGGCCTAACACCTGATTCAGTGCACAGCCTGAAGGAACACTTCCATCTTCCTATACCAGCATGCTGCAGCCTGGAGACTTCAAGGGAAATGCTGGGCATCAGAAATCCACATTCCTGGGACATCGGCCCCTGGGCAGCTCTGGTCAAACCTGCCCGGGGGCTCAGGTATTGCCCGCAAATGCGGCTAAAGCTTTGTTACCCGTCTCTCTCTTGTTTTCTAAGAAATCTCTGTGTGTAAAGGCTTATGTGGATTGTGGGTCTGCAGGCAACTTTATGAATTTTTTGCTTTCAAGGAATCTTGGTGTACCTCTGCTAAGACTTAATGCCCCTGTTCAAACCACTGCGATTAATGGTACATCTATTATCCAGGGTGGAGTGGAATTTGTCACTACAGAAATTGCTATGTCAGTGGGGACATTACACACCGAACAGATGTCATTTTTTGTTATTCACAATTTATCACATGCAGTTGTTTTAGGTATGCCATGGTTGCGCCAGCATAATCCTGTTATTGACTGGCACCTAGGTGATATTGTGAGCTGGAGTCCACAGTGTCAGAATAACTATGTCGCTGTCAGTGAACCAAATTAAAATTAAAACACCCTTTATACCATATGCATTCAGGGACTATGAGGATGTCTTTTCCATAGTGGAGTCTGAGAAATTACCTCCTCATAGAGAGTATGACTGTCCTGTAGACTTGGTCCCAGGTTCCCGTCTCCCTAAGGGGAGAATATTTAATCTCTCTGGTCCAGAGCGTGTAGCCATGAATGACTACATAGCAGACAGCCTACGAAAAGGCTTTATTAGACCATCCACCTCACCTGTAGGGGCTGGGTTTTTCTTTGTAGAAAAAAAAGATGGTGGACTCAGACCTTGCATTGATTATCGTGAGCTGAACGCTATTACTGTAAAGAATCAGTATCCGCTTCCACTCATTCCTGATCTTTTTAATCAGCTACTGGGAGCCCGTTGGTTTACTAAGCTTGATCTCCGGGGAGCTTACAATCTTGTCCGCATAAGAGAGGAAGATGAGTGGAAAACCGCGTTTAACACACCCCTTGGTCATTTTGAGTATCTTGTTATGCCGGTCGGGTTAAGTAACGCACCTGCCGTGTTCCAAAACTTTGTGAATGATATCTTCAGGGATATCTGTGGGGTATATGTAGTGGTTTATTTAGATGACATCCTGATCTACTCTGCTGATGTTCTAACACACGCGCAACATGTCTGTTCTGTGCTCCAGAGACTTCGAGAGCATTCTCTATTTGCCAAGCTGGAAAAGTGTGTTTTTATGGCTGAGGAGGTACAATTTTTGGGGTACATGATTTCTGCTAAGGGGTTCCACATGGATCCTGCCAAGATCCGACCCAATAGAGAATGGGTGCAACCCAAAACTCTAAAAGTACTGCAGCGATTCCTGGGGTTTACAAATTACTACCGTAAATTTATCAAAGGCTTCTCGGAGATCGCCAAACCACTCACGGATTTGACCCGGAAGGGGGCAGACGTGGTTAATTGGAAGCCTGAGGCACTTCAGGCATTTTCTGTTTTAAAGGATTGTTTTTCTCCCAACCCGATATTAATCCAGCCTGATCTAGACCGCCCCTTTGTGGTAGAGGTCGATGCCTCTGAGGTTGGAGTAGGGGCAGTGCTTTCCCAAGGCACTGCCTCCCTCACTCAACTCCGTCCATGCGCCTTCTTTTCCCGAAAATTCTCTTCTACTGAGAAAAATTATGATATAGGGAATCGGGAATTGTTGGCCATAAAATGGGCCTTCGAGGAATGGCGCCACTTCCTCGAATGTGCTAAACACAAGATTACAGTGATCACAGATCACAAGAACCTGACCTACTTGGAGTCAGCTAAACGACTGAATCCTAGGCAGGCTAGGTGGGCTTTATTCTTTTCAAGGTTTAACTTTGTGATCACGTTTCATCCAGGGACTAAAAATGTAAGGGCTGATGCCCTCTCTCGAAGTTTCTGCCCCTCACAGGCCGAGGACTGGGAACCAGTTGCAATACTGGCCAATGGGATCGTTGTGTCGGCAGTGTCTCTGGACCTTCTGAAGGAGATCCGTAGGTCCTCAGAACCAGCCCCTGACACGATGCCCCCCCAGAAATTGTTCGTTCCAGCCCCATTTCGTCTACAAGTTCTGAAGGAGTCGCATGACTCTGTCCTGGCAGGCCATCCTGGTGTCAATAATACCGCCAGACTAGTGACTAGGAATTTTTGGTGGCCGACGGTAGTTAAGGACTGTAAAGATTACGTACTAGCTTGCAAAATCTGTGCTCGCGCCAAGTCCCCCCATAATCGGCCTGCCGGCTGGCTCCAGTCCTTGCCCACCCCAGAGAGTCCATGGACCCACATCTCCATGGACTTCATTACTGACCTGCCGCCCTCAGAAGGGAAGGCATGTATCTGGGTGGTGGTGGACAAGTTCAGTAAGCAATGCCATTTTGTTCCCCTGTCTGGACTACCTAATTCAGAAACTTTGAGTAAGTTGTTCATTATTCATGTAATACGACTGCATGGCGCTCCGGTGAATATCATGTCCGACCGAGGTACCCAGTTCATTTCTAAATTCTGGAGGGCATTCTGCAAATGCATTGGCGTTGAATTATCCTTCTCCTCCGCTTACGACCCTGAGACCAATGGTCAAACTGAGCGCACCAACCAGGCTCTAGAGTAGTATCTCCGCTGCTATGTCTCGGAACATCAGTCCGATTGGGTGGAACATCTCCCGTTAGCCGAATTTACCCTAAATAACCAATACCAGGAATCCATCAAAACCACCCCGTTCTTCTGCAATCATGGTTTGCACTTACGTTTTGGTCCATTTTTAGCCAAGATGTCGGAGCTCCCGGGGGTAGAGAAATCCATACGTCACTTAAGGACAATCTGGTCAGAGGTGAACACAAACTTGAAAGGGTCCCAGGTCAGGCAGTCTTCTGCCGCAAATAGACGGCTGTCCACGGGGCCGCACCTAGGAGACGGGGACAAAGTTTGGCTGTCTACCAAGAACATTAAGCTTAAGGTGCCATCTGCCAAACTGGTTCCCAGGTTTATTGGTCCCTATGAGATATTAGAGGTAATTAACCCGGTAGCCTTTCGTTTAAAGCTCCCTCAGTCCTTTAAAATACCCAATGTTTTCCACAAATCCCTCCTCAAGATGTACCGTTCCCCAATTCATCCCGTCCAGTCCCCTCCTCCTCCACTTTTGGTCAAGGGTGCCTTGGAGTACTGACTCCCGTTTGGTGAGAGGGTCCATGCAATATTTGGTGCATTGGAAGGGCTACGGTCCAGAGGAGAGGTCCTGGGTCCCAGCTAGTGACATCCATGCCAAGGGGTTAATTAGAAGGTTTCACCTCCTTCACCCTCCTTCACCCTGACAAACCGGGTTTTGAGGGTCCGGAAGCCCCTCTTGGAGGGGGGGTACTGTCACGTCGCTGTCAGACTCAGGGCCTACTGTTCCGGCTTCAGCCACTAGGAGGCGCTGGTCTGTCACGTCGCCGTCAGACTCGGGGCCTGCTGTTCTGGTCTCAGCCACTAGGAGGCACCGGACCGTCACTTCGCCATCAGACTCGGGGACGGCTGTTCCTGCCTCAGCCACTGGGAAGCGCCGTGGTTCGCCCGTGGATGATGGTGGTGACAGAGAAGGGACTCCTTCGCAGGCATCTGGTGGGCGCAGGCTCCGCCCCTCTGTCAGTCATCAGGGGGTTACTGCATCGCCATCTGGCCTAGTCCTGGGGGCGGTCCTAATGACATCATCAGTCCAGGAACCTGTGAGGGATGACCTGATCCCTCAAATACCTTGGGACTGGTCTTGCAAGCCGCCGGATATATTCTTGGTTCCCTTGCGTGCTACTGTATGATTTGCTATAGTTAACTCTGACCTCAGCCTGGATTTCCGACCATTCTATTGCCTGCCGTTTTTGTACCTCTGCCTCTCTCCCGATTTTTGACGCTGACCTTAGCTTGGATTCCTGACCCTTCTTCTGCCTGCTGATTTTGTACCTTTGCTGCCCTCCTGGTTTTTTACTGACCTTGGCCCGGACTTTAGACCCTTCTTCTGCCTGCTGATTTTGTACCTCTGCTGCCCACCGGCCTCCGACCCCTGCCTCCGGACCACGATTACGGGTTTTAGTTTTAACCCCTTGACGACCGCTCTGCTCTGGTCCACTGCTCCCCTAGACAGCTACCCCCTGGGCCTTGCTACAATTCCAGATCCCTGTATAGGGGTTAAGGGTCTTGGGGTTACTCGGGGCACTGTTCCTACTGCAGCCCAGATTCGCAGACGGACGTCACAGAGTGTTTGTGTGATCGGCAGCCTGTTCAGACTGCAAGATTATCGTCAAATATACTTTCCTATAGAAACATTTGCTTACAATAATCGTGTAGTGTTGTCTAAGATATAGACAGTACTGATAAGTATGTCCCAATGATTAAAAATTCCTAGTTTGGAAGGAGGTGCAAGAGATTAGGAGACGATCTGCAGTACTCAGCAACAGCCACTAAACTTTGAATGGAGATACGCATTTCAGCTTCATTCAATATGGTTACACCCGGATGCCAACAAAGCTTCAAACAGCTGATCGGTGGAAGGATAAGATATAGACCCACCATCGATCTGATATTGATACTCTATCCTAAGAGTAAGTTGTTAATATGTAATAACTGAGCAAACTACTCGAAATGGTCAATACTCTATTGGCTTGCTAGTTGTCAGAAGATTGTTTTAGTGGTACTTCACACATAGCAAGATCGTTAGCGAGATTGCTGAAACGTCACAGGTTTTGTGACGCAACAGCGACCTCGCCAGCGATCTCGCTACGTGTGACACATAGTGGCGACCGGGCCCCCGCTGCGATGTCGCTGATCGTGCTCGAATGTCCTAGGCCATTTTTTGATCATTGGTGTCCTGCTGGCTAGCATGCATCGCTGTGTTAGACGCCGCGAGCGACCTCGTTGGCGACTCAGAACTCAGGGACACAGGCGTGAGTCGTCAGAATAGCTGCTGTGTGACAAGGTCCCAACGACTGCTGAGGTCGTTATACAGATCACCGTATCATTGCTGCATCTCTGAAGAGATCTGCCTGTTTGACAGCTTACTAGCGACCATGTAGCGACGTACCAGTGATCCTTACCAGGTCGTATCGTTGTCGGGATCGCTGGAGCATCGTTTTGTGTAACAGTGCCCTTACATACAAAATTGGTACCGCCAGTGATTAAATTCAACATACCTATTTCTGACCTGAAGATGGTCAAGATAAGTGAATGGAGAGGCTAAAAATTAATGGTTGGAAGATCTCACCAGTACCAAAAACATTAATTAGTTACTGAATATACATGTTCACCCAAAACATAAAAATAACCCCTTGAAATGATTCACATTTAAAATGTTCCATAATAATACATGAATTGTGGAAAGGAACGTTACTGCTTTTAATCAGATATGTTTTTAGTAAAGTTTTATAGAAATACTACCGTAACATATTAAGCAAAAAGAAAACCCACAATAAAGCCCTTACCTCCACCCTCTCTTCACCCATAAGGAAGGTTGTATGCTAACCAGAGCCCTTTTTCCTGTAGAACTACAAAAGAGTTTTTGATATAACAATAAATGTGATTACGGGAAGTCTTCTAGACCAGCAGCTGGAATACATTTCTTAAAGAGAAATTTGTCAAAACATGAATCTGGGAGTTGCATTTCGATGGTTTTAACACTGAACTTTGGTATGATTTGTCTAATGTAATTGAGAGGTTTAACCAAAGTCCTTGACTGTGTAACCGCCTTGCGGAACTAAAGGCTTAATTAAAGAGTAACCGTCGTTTTAATTTTTATGTAGTAAATCAATAGTACATGTGAAAATAATCAACTTTGTAATATATCTGATCAAAGAAATCTGCTTCTTTCTCTGCCAGAATTGATCCAACAGGTGAAATCTGTATTCAGTGAAGACAGACTGTCCCATTAGTAAGATAGGAGATGGCAGTTGCTATGGACATAATTATATGTACATGAGAGGAGGAGCTAGAGGCAGAGCTCCTCCCTCTTTCTCCCTGGATAGAATCTTATCAGTAACAGTGGCTATCTCCTATCTCAGTAATGGGGCAGTCTGTCTTGACTGAATACAGATTTTACCTTAGGGTCCCATTACATTTAGTGATGCACCAGCAATCCCGACAATCATACGACCCGGTCAGGATCGCTGGTGCATCGCTAAATGGTCGCTAGTGAGCTGCCAAACAGGCAGATCTCAACAGCGACGCAGCAGCGATAAGCGACCCGTCGGCGGTCGCTCTTACCTGTCACACCGCAGCAATGATGACGACTTCCGCCTGCGTCCATGCGTCGCTAGTCGATGCCAGTGGGATGCCAATGAGGAAGAAATGGCCCAGGACATTCAAGCGCGATCAGCGATATCCCGAGGGGGAAGTCGGTCGCAGGTACGTGTCACACAAAGCGAGATCGCTAGCGAGATCGCTGTTGCGTCACAAAATCGGTGATGCTTTAACGATATCGCTAGTGATCTCACTATGTGTAAAAGAATTGGGAATTTTCTTAATGGCAGATCAGTTCTAGCATAGAAAAAAACAGATTTCTTTGATAAGATATCTTACAAAGTTGCTTACTTTTACGTGTTCTATTAATTTATGGAATACAAATTACAGACAGTTACTCTAAAGGCCCCGTCACACACAGCGATCTCGTGTGACGGGGATCAACGACCGCCCCCCCTGCCGGGTATCGCTGATCGTGCTCGATCGCCCTGGGCCATTTTTTGATCCCTGGTCTCCCGCTGTCCAGAACGCATCGCTGCGTGTGGCAGCGAGAGATCAGCGATCAAAGATGCTGGTTTGTAATGTAAACATCGGTTATCCAGGAGCCGCGGCTCTTAGAGACCCGCTGTTTACCTTGGAAACCGGCGTACACGCTGGTTTCCAAGGTAAACAGCAGGTATCCAAGAGCCGCGGCTCCTGGATACCCGATGTTTACATTACAAACCAGCTTGCTCGCTGGTCCTGATCGCTGGAGGGGCTGTCTATGTGACAGCTCACCAGCGATCAGCCTAACGATGTCCCAGCGATCCCATCCATGTCGGATCGTTGGTGGGATCGCTGGGACATCGTTATGTGTAACGGGGCCTTAAGCTTAAAAATAAATTGGTTGAAAAATACAAATAACTATGCATTTTACAAGTCAATGGCCCCGTTTTGAAAACATTGTTTTTCATGAGGGTTGGGGTTGAGGGCAAGGCACTTGAGTCATTAAGATACACTTGCTTCTTAAGGAATCAGATGAGGCTCCAAATGTTTTGCTCCTGTGTGTGCACCTTGCAACAAATGTTACTCCAGTAAGATTTCTGGCATAAGGAATGCCAAATAATGTCATAACTTTGATGATTGGGGGTTGTCACAACCTGCCCCGCCCCAGTTTCATCCACTTTTTCAAAGCTGGGCGTAAATGGTATTAAAACACTAAAAGTTGCAAAATTTTTGTGCAGCCTCAGATTTAGCAACTTTTTAAAGCTGTTTACAACAGTTTTCTGGGATAAAAAAAAGCAATTTGGGTGTCAATGTTGTTAGAGTATACTGTCTAAAGATCCATGTATTGTGATGGCAGAATATTAAAAATTGATTTAATGCAGATAATGTCCATTAGTTTGACACTCAACAATTTTATAGTGGTTATACTTGACTCCGAGCTTTCCTTTGCCCCCCACATTCGATCACTGGCTTGCTCTTGTCATCTGCACCTCAAAAACATTTCTAGAATTCAACCTTTTCTTACTTTTGACGCCGCAAAAACTCTTACTGTTTCTCTTATTCATTCTCGTCTCGACTATTGTAACTCTCTTCTAATCGGCCTCCCTCTTACCAAACTCTCCCCTCTCCAATCTGTCTTGAATGCTGCAGCCAGTATCATATTCCTCACCAATTGTTACACCGATGTCGCTACCATGTGCCAGTCATTACACTGGCTACCCATACACTCCAGAATTCAGTATAAACTTATTACCCTCACCCACAAAGCCCACTATGGCTCAGCACCACCCTACATCTCCTCCCTTGTTTCAGTATACCACCCTATCCGCGCCCTCCGTTCTGCTAATGACCTGATGACCTAAGGTTAGCATCCTCAATAATCAGAACCTCCCACTCCCGTCTCCAAGACTTTACACGTGCTGCACCAATTCTTTGGAATGCACTCCCCAGGTCAATACGATTAGTCCCCAATCCCCACAATTTTAAGCGTGCCCTGAAAACGCATTTATTCAGACTGGCCTACCGCCTCAACACATTAACCTAATCTATCCCTGGGTGGCACAGTCAAAAGTTTTACCATAACCAGGTTCCCCGCATCATATTCCCACATGCTTTATGCATCCATTAGCCCTCTGTGTCTGTACTGTTACACACTTAACATTATGGCTGGTCTAAACAATCAGGGCAATTGTTACCACCCACCTTTCGTGTCTACCTCTTTCCTCATAGACTGTAAGCTTGCGAGTAGGGCCCTCATTCCTCTTGGTATTTGTTATGATCTATGTGATTATTGTTATGCTGTAATGTCTATTGTCTGTACAAATCCCCTCTGAAATGTAAAGTGCTGCGGAATATGTCGGCGCTATAGAAATAAAATTTATTATTATTATTATATTTGTAATCCATATCACATTAATATCAAATATGGTACCTGTATAGATCAGTGGGCACATGAAGTACTTTTGTCTTCCCTGTGCACAACTATTCAAGAGATTGATAAATGGGAAAAATTGCAAAGTGATTGTAAAAACAAGCAACTTTGCAATTCAATACACGAATAAAGTAACTTTTCACTCATCATTCAGTTTCTCACTGCTGGGAGCTCCACTGATCCCAAGAACAATGTTCTGAGATACCCCACTGGAGTGGAGTATCCCAGACATTCATTGTCTATAGTGCAATAAAAACTACGGCACTCCTAGGTTGTAGTGAAGAAAATGTTATTAAGCATAAAATGTCCAGTGGCACCACAGTTTACAAGATGATCAACGTTTCAGACTACCTGGACATTGATCACAGCCTGTAAAGAGCAGTGTGGTGGGCGCTTCTTAGAGAGACAGGAGGACTCAAAATATTGGCTAACTTGTAAAGTGAGGTGCTCTTAAACATGACATGCTAACAAATCAATAATATTTTCTTCACTGCAACTAAGGACTGCTGTGATCTCTCGTGCATTAATTTATGTATCATCCATCCTACCAATGAGCACCACCATCCACATGGAGTGCTGATCATAATATTTCAACACTCATTATCTATAGGACTGCCAGAGATAGAGCAGCGCATAGCTATTTCTTGGTTGTTTGGCCACCACTTTATTCCAAACAGCATTTCAAAACCCTGATCTGTGGATCGTTGGAGGCCCAGTAGCAAATAGGTCATAACTTGCCAGGATAGGAATGCCTGTAAGTGATGGTTTCACCTGACACATTTCAATTACAACTGTGGTTCTTCATATCAGATCATGTTTCCTAGTTTACAATCATTCCAGTTGACAGCCAAACAGCAATTATGGATGGCAATATAAACTATCAGACAGCTACAGTACTTCCTGTTTTATAATATAAAGATAATAAAAGCTTAGGGCATAAGCAGATGAACTTACATTTCAAGAATGATGGTTTTGCTATGAGTAACGCAAATATTGCAGCACAAAACTTAAAGCAGTCAGACATTAATGAGGTGCAGTACTCACATGATCCACTTTCAGAATCTTATGATATGCGGCCTGGTATAACTCACCTTGCCCAATTTCAGCAATGTGTACTATGGCCCTGTTTCTAAATAACCTGACAATTACTGTCTCTTGCTTCAATATACTGATGCTGCTGATGCGCCCGAGGGGCCGTGGGATACTCGGTACCGGTCCCGTTAACTTCAATGGGAGATGTCACAGCGGCGGTGACCCGGTCCGTGGCCCCAGGCGGTCATGTAAAAGGGGTAGAATTGGATGGGGATAAAGTTTATGTAGTGATTCGTGACGCCAGTTGGATTGTTCGACTGTAGTATAGTCGGCACTGCAGATGATCCCTGGGAGAGTAGATGGTGATGGCAGTGCAGATGTTAAACCCTCTCCAACCAGGGCAGGACCCCCAGAGATTGTGATGCAAGTAGAAGGCACAGAGTATTAAGGCAGGAGACAAGGAAAGTCACTTTATCATTTACTGTAGTTCAGGTGCAGTTCAGAGGAGATATTACAACTCTCACCAGGTTACAGTCTGCTCTGGAGAAAGGGAGTTATCTTTCCTTGCTGTGACTCAGTGTAACCTCCTGCTATTCTAATCCCTTCTGGGACCAAGGCTTTCTGGAGTTTAGAACTTCCCAGTATTGCCTCTACTCACTGTGTATTTCGCCTTCAGCAACTTGCAGTTTGAATCCTTTGTGACGCAGCTCAAATTCCCACTTGCACTGTCCTTCATTGATTCCAGGTTATTGCAGTATTTCTGAGGGAAAACACATTTCTGCTGGTTCTGTAATCCCACTCAGTCTCTCAGCTTACCACCCAGCTCTGAAAGCATGGATGATCTAGGGGTTGGTTCCCTACTTCTTAGCTCTCACTCCTGGATCAGCTACATGTCATCATGGCGTCCAGGCGTACTTCCTCCTTCTTCACACTGAGAACAACAAGTTGGCTCCTCCCCCTCCCAGTTAGGGTATATCTGCAAAGCTCGCAGCTTCAGACAAATTAGGGAATGAGGCAAATTGTGTGTGTGTGTGTGTGTCTAGCAGAGAAAACATAACTCCCATTGCTCACAAAACACATACAGAACTGTACATATTTAACCCTTTTGTGGCGATAAAGACGCAGGTTTGGTCATATGCACCTGTTGTTCTACTTCTGCACTGACCTTTGGTGACATTCCTGTCTACGCTTTTGCCTCGTCCTCTTGTTTGTAACATCCTTCCCAATGATGATCCTTAGCTTTATTCCTGACTTTGCTAGTTTTGCATTAGGGCTACTGCTGTCATTTTGTGATTATAACTGGGCACCATGACATTGGAATCCTCGTGCAGTGTGTTAAGGGTAAATATTAGGGAATCCCTTAAATTTTGCACCACAGTCTACCCAGAATCAAACAAATTTAGGATTGAAGTTTCTAGTTTAAGATTAAAAAATGAGTACTCTATGCAGTTTTATAGCTTAAATAACTGACTGACTACAGGGGGCATAGCGATATGATTTATAGAGGTAGCAAAATTCTTTTACAGGAGTGTTCTGTTTTTAATGTTCAGTTGTTGAAAACCATGATCTATAGTATATTGAAATAATAAAATCATCTTAAGTGACCACTTTATGCTCCAATGTCGCAACTCTACTGGTAGACAATGGCTGCAGCATTGACATCACGTCTATAGCACA
Source organism: Dendrobates tinctorius (assembly GCF_039654945.1). Taxonomy (NCBI): domain Eukaryota; kingdom Metazoa; phylum Chordata; class Amphibia; order Anura; family Dendrobatidae; genus Dendrobates; species Dendrobates tinctorius. Next base: position 1,295,765 of record NW_027361700.1, on the reverse strand, counting down.
TGACTGCTTCAACCAATCACTAGGTTCAATCAGCAGTGGTAAGGCAACACTGGAGCAACAGTTGGTAATGATGATTTTATTGTTTTCCTCCAGATATTACCTTTTAACTATTGAAAATGAAAGCAGATATTCTATTCAGTCAAATCTACAGGTAATGTAAGGCATTTTGTAAACTCTCTACACGATTAGTTATTCTGCTAATAACTGCTGCTAATTAAAGGAGTTATTCGGTCACCATTGATGACCTACTTTTATACATTTTTGGGGGGTCCAGTCCCCCAGTACTCCCAATAATCAACTGTAATAAGCTATGTCGGCAGCCGGATGTACACAATACACTGTACCTATCAATATGTAGTGGCCACTGCTGGGAAATGCAAAACAGCTCTTTTTCCCTTTTGTATGTGCAAAACCGTACAGTGGCCAAGACACGTCGAATGATTGGTGGGATTGCTGGGTGTAAGTTCTATTGAATATGACCTGTTCTGCAGCACATCATAGCGGCCACAACACATTAACCAAAGCTGCGCATTGCAACTCCATTCAATGTGTTTACATCTAGCCACCAATGAGCTGTTAACAGCTGCTTGGTTGGGGTATTTGGTGTTGGATCCCAACCAATCTGATGTTGATGACCTACCCTTAAGCCCCCTTCACACATAGCGAGATCGCTAGCGAAATTGCTAGCAATATCGCTAAAGCGTCACCGATTTTGTGACGCCACAGCGATATCGCTAGCGATCTCGCTACATGTGACCCTTACCTCCGACCCGGCTCCCCACTGGATATCGCTGATCACGCAAGATCGTCCTGGTCCATTTCTCGTCGTCGGCTTCCTGCTGGCGCCAACGAGCGACTCCATGGACGCGGGCGGAAGACGTCACCCTCGCTGCGTGTGACAGGTATGTGATGACCGCCGACCGCTGCTGCATCACTGGTGAAATCTGCCTGTTTGGCAGCTCACTAGCGACCATTTAGCAATGCACCAGTGATCCTGACTGGGTCGTATCGTTGTCAGGATCGCTGGTGCATCGCTAAATGTAACGGCATCTTAAGGAATGGTCTTCAATATCTGGTGACCTGACAACCACTTTAAATCCTGAAATCCTGGAAATTTGCAGATTATAATCAGTTAAGCTGTAAAAGTACATATATTAATTTAATCAAATTTATACATTCATTGTATCAAAAGTAAATGGAATGTTACAGCCATGATATTAATGTGATGTGATCTCCTTTTGCTTGAATCTAATTTCCTATTGCACCAGGGAAACAGATAATAAGAACCACCTTGATTGTTTGCAATTCGTTACAGACCACTGTCTATGTTCACTAATGCATTACATATGCAGAAATTTTCTCAGTGCATTGGCTTACTTGGTGATCCCCTTGTGAGTTCAACCTTCCTTTGCTTTCCTGCCAAAGGAAAGGGGAGGACTTGCAAAAAATCTTGGTAGTGTCTATTTCGCATTCACTCTGTATGCCTTCACAGAAAAATTTAAGAATTATATAATTTGAAAAGAAAAGAGGTAAAAAAATTATAAAAGTAAAGAAAAAGGCTGAATTATAAAAAATAAGCCTTGCAGGAGTAACATGAGTGGGGAGGTTACAGGAACATTCACATACATTAATGGCGGGAAGGAAATAAAGCTCAGGAAAGGAGGTGTCAAAACAAGGTCATGCTCTTAAACTGAAAGCTGGAGGTACAGGGGAAGTGTATTTTAATATGAGACATATAAAAGCCAATATGCTTGTATAACAGCTTGCCAGTGCGGGAACTGTAACTGCTACAGTGACTTCAGAAGATAGAAATTCTACTTTTAATATACATATCTAGTGATCAACATATCTAGTGATGCTCATTAGTTTTTTCATAATTTACAACTTGGTGTTCTTGAGAAAAAAGTAGAAATTTTAAGCTAAGATAAAGGTGAAATTGTATACTGCACCCACTGTAGAAGAACAGGCGACATACACTAATGAGCCATAATTCGAATCAACAGGAAGGTGAATGGCACCTTAAGAAATAGGACATATTAGGAAGTGAAAACACAAAGAAAAAATTATAATATATATATACAGGTGTTTCTCATAAAATTAGAATATCATCAAAAAGTTAATTTGAGGTATTTCAGTTCTTCAAAACAAAAAGTGAAACTCATATATTATATAGTCATTACAGAGTGATCTATTTCAAGTGTTTATTTCTGTTAATGTTGATGATTATGGCTTAGAGCCAATGAAAACCCAAAAGTCATTATCTCAGTAAATAAAAAAACTTTATAACACCAGCCTGAAAAATGATTTTAAAATCCGAAATGTTAACCTACTGAAATGTTTGTTCAGTAAATGCACTCATTACTTATTCGGGGCTCCTTTTGCATCAATTACTGCATCAATGTGGCGTGGCATGGAAGGCGATCAGCTTGTGGCGCTGCTGAGGAGTTATGGAAGCCCAGGTTGTTTTGATAGCAGTCATCAGCTCATCTGCATTGTTGGGTCTAGTGTCTCTCATCTTCCTCTTGATGATACACCATAGATTCTCTATGGGGTTAAGCAGAGGTGTATCTAGGCTTTCTGGCACCAGGGGCAAGAATTCGGTTAGGCGCCCCCCCCAAAGCACACATGCGATTTGCACACTTAGTCATGTGCCGACGAGCTGCTCTCCCTAATGCTGTCAATGTACAGTTAAAAACTGAGAGAAGCAGGAATAGAAGCTCGTTGTCACATGACCATAAGTATGAAAACTGCATTTGAGTGAAGTGTCCATGTGATGACTACTGGAACCTGCAGCGCTGAATCCTGACATTGCAGACTTCTGAATTCTCACAGCGCATGCACTGCACACTTTTAGGATTCTCCCGTACCGGTGGCAAGAGTGCACGGTCATGTCAGCACAAGCATGTAATTTATATACTTCTGGCCACATTCCGACTAGACATGCCCAGCCTTGCTCAATTTATTTTCATTGAGTGAGGCCACACATGTCTAGTCAGCATGTGACCGCATGTATGTAAATTACCGGCACGAGAGAATCCTTACAGCGTTCAGTGAGCACTGTGAGAATTCAGAAGTCTGCAGTCACATAGAATGACTGCAGACTCAGCACAAACCTGGACAACCCCTTTAATGTTCCTCACATAAATAAAAACATGAGAATAAGGCAGTTTCACAAATAATATTTACATCCAGGGACCTTATAGATGAAGTCGTCTCTGGAGTCATTCTCCTTCTTTTCTTCTACTTCTTGTCTTGACCCCATGATGAGTTTTCTCATCCATATCTCGTCTCTGCAGACTTCCATTTTCTCCGGTCTTCTGCAGCAAGTCTCTACACGATACCCTTAAAGATAGAAGTGTCATTATAATGCTCCTGAATAAAAATATCTGCAGTATACTGTCGCCTCACACTATTCCCCTCCCTCCTCATACTGTCTCCTCTAACATCACACCTGTTCACCGTACTGTCTCCTCATATATTTAAACCCTAATTCTCTATACTATCTGCTCACACATACCCGACTCCCCATACTGTGTCTGCACACATCCCATCACCCTCAATCCCCATACTGTGTTCACATACATTTTTCCCATCACTACTCATACTGTGTCCACATGCATTTACCTGTTTGCTCCCCATACTGTCTGCACCCATCCCCCACTCACCATACTGTGTCTGCACCCATCCCCCATACTGTTTCCTCACACATGCATACTCTTCATTTTGTGTCCTCAAGTCTCCCCACACACATTAAATCCCCCATCCCCACTTCAAATCACCCTATCCCCACTCCAAATCCCCACACACACATTAAATACTCCATCCCCACTCCAAATCCCTCCACGCATTAAGTATCCCCCATCCCCACTCCAAATCTCCCCACAATAACTGCCTTATCCTCACTCCGAATCTATCCACAATAACCCCCTCATCCCCACTAAAAATCTCCCCACACATTAAGTACCCCCATTGCCATGCCAATTCCCCCCACACATTAAATAACCCCCTCATCCCCACTCTAAATCCCTCCCACACATTAAATAACCCCCATTCCCACTCCAAATCCCCCCACAATAACCCCCATCCGCACTCCAAATCTCCCCACACATTAAGTACCCCCCATTGCCATGCCAATTCCCCCCACACATTTAATTACCCCCCATCACCACACTAAATCCGTCCCACACATTAAATAACCCCCATCCCCACACCCAATCCCCCCACACATTAAATATCCCCCGTCCCCACTCCAAATGCCCTCACACATTAAATAGCCCCTCATCCCCATGCCAGTTCCCCCACACATTAAGTACCCCCCTCCCCACTCTAAATCCCCCCACACATTAAATAACCCTCATCCCCACTCCAAATACCCCACACATTAAATATCCTCCCACACATTAAATAACCCCTATTCCCTCTCCAAATCCCCACACACTTTAAATCCCTCCATGCCCACTCCAAATCCCCCTACGCATTAAGTATCTCCATCCCCACTCCAAATTTCCCCACAATAACCCCCCTCTAAATCCCCCACCACATAAAGTAACCTCCCATTCCCACTCCAATTCCCCCCACACATTAAGTACCCCCCATCCCCACTCCACATGCCCCCACACATTAAATAGCCCCCATCCCCACTCCAAATCCCCCACACGTTAAGTACCCCCCATTCCCACTCTAAATGCCCCCACACATTAAATAACCCCCCATCCCCACTCTAAATCACCCCCACACATAAAGTATCCCCCCATCCCCGATCCAAATCCCCCCACACTTTATGTATCCCCCTTTAATCTTCGGTGGTTTCTTCAGCTCCAGAGTGGAGCACACTTACCACCAGTGTCCTGGGCGCCAGCGAGTAATGTCAGCAGCATGTTCACATGACCTGATCACGCTGCTGGTGTCGCTGAGACCCAGCGGTCAGAGCTTCAATTGAACTGGCATCTGTATATACGCCAGTAAAATTCATCCCTGGGAGCCGGTGTGCTGCAGCATCTCTGTCCCAGCTGTCAGCTTGACATCCAGCACAGAGAACGGCCAACTCCCAGTCCGGGGGGCTGCAGAATGCAGCCAGCGGGGGAGGACACTGCGGGCTGCTGCATTAGACGGCCCGACTGCGCCCCCCTGCCGGCTGCGCCTGAGGCACATGCCCCGGCTGCCCCCCTTGATGCGCTTCTGGGGTTAAGGTCAGGCGAGTTTGCTGGCCAATCAAGCACAGTGGTACTGTTGTTTTTAAACCAGGTATTGGTTCTTTTGTCAGTATGGACAGGTGTCAAGCTCTGCTGAAGAATCAAATTTCCATCTCCCAAAAGCTTGTCGGCAGAGAGAAGCAGGAAGTGCTCTAAAATTTCCTGGTAGACGGCTGCTTTGACTTTGCTCTTGATAAAACACAGTGGACCTACACCAGCAGATGACATAGCTCCCCAAACCATCACTGATTGTAGAAACTTCAAACTAAACCTCAGGTAGCTTCGATTGTGTGCCTCTCCACTCTTCCTCCATACTATGTGACCTTGATTTCCAAATGAAATGTAAAATTTAATTTCATCTGAAAACAACACCTTGGACCACTGAGCAACAGTCCAGTCCAGTCCTTTTTTACATTGGCCCAGGTAAGACACTTCTGGTGTTGTGTATTGGTCATGAGTGGCTTGACGCAAGGAATGCGACACTTGTAGCCCATGTCCTGGATATGTCTGTGTGTGGTGGATCTTGAAGCAATGTCTCCAGCAGCAGTCCACTCCTTGTGAATCTCCGCCAAATTTTTGAGTGGACTTTTCTTAACAATCCTTTCAAGGCTGCAGTTATCCCTGTTGCTTGTGTACCTTTTTCTACCACACTTTTTCCTTCCACTCAACTTTCCATTAATATGCTTGGATACAGCAGTCTGTGAACAGGAAGCTTCTATAGTAGTGATCTTTTGTGTCTTACCCTCCTTATGGAGTGTGTCAATGACTGCCTTCTGGAAATCTGTCAAGTCAACAGTCTTCCCCATGATTGTGGAGCCTACTGAAACAGATGAAGGGACCTTTGTAAACACTTAAGTATTTGCAAGTGTTTTTGTTAATTATTCTAATTTAGTGTGAATATGACTTTTGGGTTTTCATTGGCTGTAATCATCACCATTAACAGAAATAAACACTTGAAATAGATCACTCTGTTTGTATTGACTGTATAATATATGAGTTTCACTTTTTGTATTGAAGAGCTGAAATAAATTAACTTTTTGATGATATTCTAATTTTGTGTGAAGCACCTGCATATATAGCGGGTGAAATAAGTACTGAAAGCATCACCAATATTGTAAGTAAATTTATTAGTAACAGTGCTATTTATATGAAATTCTCACCAGATGTCAGTAACACACACACACACATCCATATACTGTATATTATATTATACTGTATATTTTATAGTCATGGCCAAAAGTGTTGGCACCCTTGAAATTGTTCCAAAAAATTAAGTATTTTATTTCTCAGAGAAAATTATTGCAATTACGCGTTTTGTCATATTTCCATTGTGTATATTGGAACAACATAAAACAACTGAGGAAAAAAAGGCAAATTGGACATAATTTCACATTACACCCCAAAAATGGACAAAATTGTAGGTACCTTACTAAAAATGTGGGTAAACAACTTTGTTTCAAGCATGTGATGCTCGTTCTCACTCACTTGTGACAAATAACAGGCGTGGGCAATATGAAAATCATACCTGAAACCAGATAAAAAGGGGAGAAGCTGACCCAATCTTGTCACTGTGTGTCTCTATGTGCCACACTAAGCATGGAGAACAGAAAGAGAAGAGAACTGTATGAGGACTTGATAACCAAAATTGTTGAAAAAAATCAACAATCTCAAAAGTTACAAGTCCATCTCCAGAAATCTTGATGTTCCTGTCACGCTGCAGCTATTCAGGTAGCTGCAAGCTCCAATAGATGGCAATAGAGTGGAAGGAGGACAGCATGCCTGCCAGAGCAGACGTGCAGCGCTGCAGTGAGGCTACCACTAGGTGGCAGCAGAGTAGTCAAACAAGACGAGTCAAAACCTAGACCATCACGCAGTATAAACGGAAAAAACAAGCACAGAGTCAGTGGAGCACCAGAGGGTCAATCCCAGTCCAAAGCAGAAGTACCAGAAGCAAGAGACAAAGTCAAGTCAGAGCCAAAGCCGAGTCAAAAACCGGGAAATCCAAAAAACAAAGGTAAACGCTAAGATGGGACGGGCAGAGAGGAAGAAACAGACACGGGCAAAGTCAGTAAGCGCAGCAGGACAAATCAGGGTACTACCAGAGTCAGATACACACGCTGTAGGCAGAAAATATAACAGACATTGCCTGCAGGATGCAACGGGAGAAATAACCAACCTGAAACCAAAACGAGGCAAGGCAAAGTTAACCCTTGACATGACCAGACTGGGAAAAGGGGCAGACAGGACTCAAAACCCAGTCTGGATCAGTTCCTTTGTCCACAGTGCACAACATAATCAAGAAGTTAACAACCAATTGCACTTCAGCTAACAATTTATGAAAGGTTGCAACAAAGGATAGTCCGGATGGTGGATAAGCAACCCCAGTTAAGTTTCAAAGAAATTCAAGCTGCTGTGCAGGTCCAGCGTACTTGTGTCAGAACAAACTATCCATTGACATTTCTATGCTATGAAACGTTGTAGCAGGGGACTCAGGAGGACCCTACTGCTGACACTGAAACATAAAAAGCAAGACTGTAGTTTGCCAAAATGTACGTGAATAAGCCAAAATTCTTCTGGGAAAGCATCTTGTGTACAGATGAGACCAGGATACAACTGTTTGGTAAAGCACATCATTCTACTGTTTACTTAAAATTGAATTAGGTCTACAAACAAAAGCACACAATAACTACAGTCAAATATGGTAGAGTTTCAAAGGTGTTTTGGGGTTGTTTGCTGCCTTTGGTAATGGGTGCCTTGACTGTGTGCAAGGCATCATGAAATCTGAAGATTACCAAAGGATTTTGAATCTTAATGTAGTGCCGAATGTAAAAAAACACTGGGTTTGCGTGCAAGGTCATGAGTCTCCCAGCAGGACAATGACCTCAAACATACTTCAATAAGCACACAGAAATGGATCGAAACAAAGTGCTAGATAAAGAGTTCTGAAATGTCTGAGTCTGGATTTAAATACCAATGAATACCTGTGGAGAAATATTAAAATTGCTGTTGGGAGAATGCACCTTTCAGACATGAGAGATCTGGCGCAATTTGCAAAAGAAGAATGGTTCAAAATTCCAGTTGAGAGGTATAAGAAGCTTGTTGATGGTTATAAAATGTGATTGATTACAGTTATTTATTCCAAAGGCTGTGCAACCAAATATTAAGTTGAGGGTGCCAACAATTTTGTCCAGCCTATTTTTGAGGTTTTCGTAAAATTATGTCCAATTTGCCATTTTTCTAATTTTTTTCTTTTTTTTTTGCGTTGTTTCAAAGCACACAAAGGAAATAAACAAGTGTATAACAAAATGTGTAATTGTAATAATTTTCATGGAGAAATACTTGATTTTGTGGAACAATTTCAATGGTGCCAACACTTTCAGCCATGACTGTATAAAGGCAAGGCACAGTCTCTCAAGAGCACATAATAGTGGTTACTGTGCATGGGGTTTTAACCTCTCATGAAAAGCATGCAGCATATAATAAAGAGCAAGAAAAAGAGAGGGCACTCCCTATCTAAAAATGTATCTTTATTAGTGATGAGCGAGTATACTCATTGCTCGGGTGTCCTCTGAGTAATTTTGTGTGCTCGGAGATTTAGTTTTCATCGTCTTATCTGCATGATTTGCGACTGCTAGACAGCTTGAATACATGTGTGGAATGCCTGTTTGTTAGGGAATTCCCACATGTATTCAGCCTGCCTACAAGTTGCAAATCATGCAGATTAGACTACAAAAATTAAATCTCCAAGCACACCAACATACTTAGAGGACACCCGAGCATGCTCGGGAAAACCCGAGCAACGAGTATACTCGCTTATCACTAACCTTTATTCCATCTTTATTATATCCTCATAAAAACAATAGAAAAGTGGCTTATCATATGAGGAAGCTGAAGCTCAGAGGCAACGGCCAATTCGCTTCATATAATATTTATATAGGATGTGGTGCAAATCAATCCATAGAGTTCCCATATCACAACTTACAGGACCTATGTAATCTGCTGTTAGCTCCTTAGTAACACACAAGACACCTTCAGAAATCTTAAGTAGTCAGTAAGTTGACAGGCCAGATCTGTTTTGGTAGCAGATAGGAGAACCACAGTACAGAATTCAAGGGTTAAGGTTGTACAATGTTTGCATTTCTTCATCATGGAGACAGCTCTGTATGAGACCTTTAGATACAAAAAGGTATGTGTTTAATAAAGATTATTTGAGCTCTTGTTTCATGTCATTGGACTACCATTTATATAATACATAAAAAATGATCTCGGCAGTTTTCCTTATAGACATGGCTCATAATCAACAATTGTTCCAACAGCTTTAGGCTCGATGGCAGAAGTTGAGAATGCTACACAGCCTACAGTCAATGTGACAAATTTTTATTTGAGGACATCAAATTCAACAAAATGCACATCACTTTTAAATGGTAAGTATAGCCTATAATTTTAATATTGATATGATAACCAGACATTGTCTAAATTTCCCTAAGTAGAATATTACAAGAACATGTTCATTGTATATAAATGTAAAAGATTGTGGAAATGAAACAATATGTTGCAATATCCATTCCTATTAGTCATATTTTTAGACCTTTTTGGGCCTGTGTATTTCAAAGGTACAATGAGAAATTGTGGAAAGAGAAAATAAATAATAGCATCTGTAAAGGGTGTTGTTATTATGAAGCACACTTTAATTAAACATATAATTCTACAGACAATGAAGAACTATAACAAATGCTTGCAGGCCTTTCTAGTTCTTATGGTTGTAATTGGAAAAATGCATGCACCATAGTATACAGATAACAACAAAGTCTGAACAAAGCTCATATAGAATTTATATTGAAAGGGGGACGTCCACCATTTCATGATCAGGACCAATATATCCCCCATAGGACACTCTTATGAAATCTATAAACACCTGATAAACACAGAGTAAGTGTCCACAAAATATCTTGTATGAAAAACATAAACAAGTTTATTACATAGAACAACAATTCAGTATATGTAGTACACTCTTAAGTAGGCGACAGAGGATCTTAACCATAAGGACAGAAGGTAAACACACAAAAATACCATGTGTCCAGACATTAATATGCGAGGTGGGGGAGCAAATAAATTGCTAATAGAAAGAATACAATAAAATACTTGCGGTGGCAATTGCAATTGCTGAATAGGTACTATCAGTGTTAGAGAACCTACAGTAATCCCATTACCTATTACAGGTATTAGAAACATCATGATAGCACAATTTGCTCTCACCCATAGTGCCTCAGCCCAGGAACACACGGTACCGCAGCCCCAACGCGCGTTTCGCGTTGGCTTCTTCGGGGGGGCCGTCATAATAATAATAAAATATTTGACCTGTTATCATGATACATGCTATCATTTAAAAAATAATTAAATATATACAAATTATTTTATCTTAAGCTATTCTAGGAGTGATAAATTTATTAGCTTTCTATATTTTCAGGACACACAAACCCCTTGATCAGGCAAGCTTACAAATAAAAGAGTGAAATAAAAGCACAACATTAAAAAAGATGTTACAGCAAGACAATGGTACATGTTGTGGATAGGGCGATGCATCATCATGATAAGTTAAAGTAATAAGACTGATGTTTTTGTTGGTGAGGTAATAGAGGTGATAACCTTTGAGTTTAGGTATCTGGAGCCAGCCTGTTGGGACCTTAGGGTGAGTCCATGAAGTGCATCATAAATTCAGGTGTGAGATTGAGTCCTTGAAGTAAAAGACTTCAAAGTTTGAATTCCCAGATTTTTCTCCCTCTGTTGTTCATACCATGACCTTTCAGTATTAAGACTTTTCAATCTGTGATATGTGTCCTAGTTCAGAGATATAGACACATGTGTAATCAGCTCTTTCACATGTGTATGAGGCCCCCACAATAACTCACACTATATGAGGGTCCATCATTCTTTATGATGCCCCAAGTTTTAATTAAAATAAAAATCAACATATACTTACATAATCCAGAATCCTGATTAGTCCAAAGGCAAAGTCTGTTATCGCCCAAGCGCGCACACAGGACATCAAAGTGTGATGCGTTGTGATGATATCACAGCGCAGTGACTCTGATGTTCTGGGTGTGCTTTGGAACCTCAGATGTTCAATAGACCACATGCTTAAAATGGCCTGCAGTCTACAGAACAGAGATCGGTAGTTCAGGGATAACCTGTCTCCCTGCTCTACCGCAGAGCGCAACTGTATCAGCATACTGAGCATGGGCCCCTCAGAGGACAAAGCCCAGGGCAACTGCCCCTCTATCCCCTTCCAGTAGCTACTCTATTATTACAGGGGGTTAGTTAGTCAGTCTCAGGCTCAGACAGACTTGGCACTAAAGTCTATGTCTAGAAGATCCCAGAAGAACCACAGCCTTCACTCTTATATATTATTATAAATATTATATATATTATATATATTATATGTATTATAACCTCTATATGGGAATCTGAACTTACAACAGGGCCCACTGGTTTGCATCTACAGAGTAGCTACTGGCTGGAAGAGAGAGCATGAAGCAAAGATAGCCAAACTAGCTGGGTCAGTACAAATGGTACAGGACCATGGTCAGAATCAGAAGTAAAATTGTGGTCTGAGGAATACCTGAGGTTGGAAACCAGGAGTTCAGTCAAAAGTAAAGTTAGACAAAGCTAAGAGCAGATGATAGATCATGAAGACAGATGTAGTCAAGGTCAAGAGGTCAGTGAAGAACAAGATTACTATAAAAGAAGACTAGCCCCAGATTATAGGGAGTAAACCAAGCACAATAAATTGGCAGCTCTCAGAAGTATGCTCTCAACTCTCAAAAGTATGCCTAAAGCTCTGATTTCTTTAGTGTGCGTCTTACGCACGTGGTCAAAATTGCTGGTACCCCTCATTTAATGACAGAAAAACCCACAATGGTTACAGAAATAACTTGAATCTGACAAAAGTAATAATAAATAAAAAATCTATGAAAATGAATGAATAAATGAAAGTCAGACATTGCTTTTCAGCCATACTTCCACAGAATTTTTAAAAAAATAAAACTCATGAAATAGGCCTGGACTGAAATGTTAGTACCCTTAACTTAATATTTTGTTGCACAACCTTTTGAGACAATCACTGCAATCAACCGATTCCTGTAACTGTCAATGAGACTTCTGCACCTCTCGACAGGTATTTTGGCCCACTCATCAAAAGCAAACTGCTCCAATTGTCTCTTGTTTGTAGGTTGCCTTTTCCAGACGGCATGTTTCAGCTCTTTCCAAAGATGCTTAATAGGATTTAGGTCAGGGCTCATAGAAGGCCACTTCAGAATAGTCCAGTGTTTTCCTCTAAGCCATTCTTAGGTGTTTTTAGCTGTGTGTTTTGGGTCAATATCCTGTTGCAAGACCCATGACCTGCGACTGAGACCAAGCTTTCTGACAATGGGCAGCACATTTCTCTCTAGAATCCCTTAATAGTCTGGAGATTTCATTGTACCCTGCACAGATTCCAAACACTATGTGCCAGATACAGCAAAGCAGCCCCAGAACATAACAGAGACTCCTCCATATTTCACAGTAGGGACAGTTTTGCCGTTTCGCTTCATATAGTCTTTATATAGGATGTGGTGGAAATCAATTCATAGAGTCCCCATATTGCAACTTACAGGACCTACGTAATCTGCTGTTAGCTCCTTAGTAACACACAAGACACCAGAAATTTTAGGTAGTCAGTAAGTTGACAGAACAGATCTGCTTTGGTAGCAGATAGGAGAACCACAGTGCAGAATACAAGGGTTAAGGTTGTACAAGGTTTGTTTTTTTCATCATGGAGGCAGCTCTGTATGGGACCTTTAGACACAAAAAAGTATGTGTTTAATAAAGATTATCTGAGCTCTTGTTTATGTCATTGGACTACCATGTACTGTATTTAATACATACAAAAATGATCTCTGCAGTTTTCCTTATAGACCTGGTTCATAATCAACAATTTTTCCAACAGCTTTAAGCTCAATGGCAGAAGTTGAGAATGCTACACAGCCTACAGTCAATGTGACAAATTTTTATTTGAGGACATCAAATTCAACAAAATGCAAACCACTTTTAAATGGTAAGTATAGCCTATAATTTTAAGAAAGATATGATAACCAGCAATTGTCTAAATTTCCCTAAGTAGAATATAGCAAGAACATGTTCACTGTTTATAAATGTAAAAGATTGTGGAAATGAAACAATATGTTGCAGTATCCTTTCCTATTATTATTATTATTATTATTATGCATTTATATAGCGCCATTTATTCCATGACGCTTTACATGTGAAAAGGGGAAATATAGACAAGTGTAATAAACATGTGTAAGACAAGGGACACACAAGTACATAAGTCTATTAGTCATGTTTTTAGAACATTTTGGGCCTGTGTATTTCAAGGGTACAATGAGAAATTGTGGATAGAGAAAATAAATAATAGCATCTGTAAAGGGTGTTGTTATTATGAAGCACACTTTAATTAAACATACAATTCTACAGACTATGAAGAACTATGACAAATGCTTGCAGGCTTTTCTAGTTCTCATAGTTGTAATTGGAAAAATGCATGCACCATAGTATACAGTTGGCGGTCAACATTATTGACATCCTTGATTGTTTATTATAAAACAGCCAATTTCTTCAGGAATAACTGGCTATGTACCCACTGTGTGTCATTTATTTTAATAGCATGTACAAATACATTCAATAAAAAAGTTGACCTGCCCCCATACATGCTATCATTTAAAAATAATTAAATCTATGCAAATTATTTTATCTTAAAAAGGCAAAACTATTCTAGGAGTGATAAATTTATTAGCTTTCTATATTTCTATATTTTCAGGACACACAAACCCCTTGATCAGGCAAGTTTACAAATAAATGAGTAAAATAAAAGCACAACATTAAAAAAGATGTTACAGCAAGACAATGGTACATGTTGTGGATTGGGTGATGCATCATCATGATAAGTTAAACTAATAAGACTGATGTTTTTGTTGGTGAGGTAATAGAGGTGATAATTTTTGAGTTTAGGTATCTTGAGCCAGCCTCTTGGGAGCTTAGGGTGAGTCCATGAAGTGCATCATAAATCCAAGTGTGAGATTGAGTCCTTGAAGTCAAAGACTTCAAAGTTTGAATGTTTGAATTCCCAGATTTTTCTCCCTCTATTGTTCATACATGACCTTTCAGTATTAAGACTTTTAAATCTGTCATATGTGTCCTAGTCCAGAGATATAGACACATGTGTAATCAGCTCTTTCAAATGTGTATGAGGCTCCCACAATAACTCTCACACTATATGAGGGTCCACCATTCTTTATGATGCCCAAGTTTTAATTAAAATAAAAAACAACATATACTCATATAATCCAGGATCCTGATTAGTCCAATGGCAAAGTCTGTTATCGCCCAAGCGTGCACACAGGACATCAAAGTGTGAAGAGGTGTGATGATATCACAGCAGAGTAACTCTGATGTTCTGGGTGTGCCTTGGCACCTCAGCCATTTAATAGACCACATGCTTAAAATAGCCTGCAGTCTACTGAGCAGAGAGCGGAAGTTCAGGGAAAACATGCCTCCCTGCTCTACCGCAGAGCGCAACTGTATCCGTGTACTGAGGGTGGGCCCCTCAGACCACAAAGCCCAGGGAAACTGCCCCTCTATCCCCTCCCAGCTACTCTACTGTTACAGGGATTTTGTTAGTCAGTCTGAGGCTCTCATATTATAAAAGGCTTTTGCGGACAGGCTTGGCACTAAATAAATAACACAATCTCAAATACAGATACCATACTCTATAACAAAATCCGGGGATTTTCAATCTGAACTACTATGGGCACATACCCTATGGAGCTCCCAAACAACATTAAACTACAAGGACATGGAGCACATAAACCACCAAAAAAATTTAAATTTGATTAAAAAGTTTTTCCTTTAATAACATAGTACATCATAAAGACAATCTGTAAATTACAAATCAGAAACAGAGCTGTCTAAATTCAGCCAAAGGTGCACAGTTGTAAAAATAGTGCTACTTCAAAGACATAGAAATGGGAATAAGTAATATGTCAAACATGTATATCAAAAAGTCTTTATCAGATTATTAATTAAAGTAAAGTGACAGTGCATACTCCACAATTATAAAGGGATGGTAACCATCCTGGCCCCCCGAGGAAACCATTGCAAAACGTGCGTCGGGGCATGTGTTTACACATGGACATCAACATGGGTATGACTGATTGATAATATTGATGGCCCTTTTGCTTATTAGGTTTTCTCTTGCTTTGATAGGTCCCTGACCTGAGAATCCTTTATGAAATTGAAAGATAATTGACCTATGTAGCATTAAGGATTTAGCCATCCCTTTATAATTGTGGAGTGTGCACTGTCACTTCACTTTAATTAATACTCTGATAAAGACTTTTTGATATACATATTTAGAAACAATCGAGACCAGAACAAAGAAAACACTGCGGCAGCCAGCAAAGGCGCTCAAACACAGTGAAATCCTTCCCTGGAGGAAGATCTGACTAGTCCCGTGTTTGAGACCCTTAAATGAGGCTCCACGGACTTTATTTGCATATTCGTATTTCCCAGGGAGCAATGCACCTAGGATTTCACTGTGTTTGAGCGCCTTTGCCGGCTGCCGCAGTGTTTTCTTTGACTGGTCTCCCTGAGGTCAGTGATTGTTTCGTGATGTTGGTCTACTAGGTATTGCTCCCACCTAGCCAGAATCCTAGTCTACACTGATGAGGGGCAACACCCCGAAACAGCTGTCTGTGGATGGATACCTGGCCTTGGTATTTCCCTTGTCATATCTGTAAACGCGTAAAGAGCTGGATATTGACTTAAAGGGCCACTTAATATGGTGGTAATGGTGGTTTCCAAAAGGAGCCACCCCTTGGCTGGGTCCTTCCCTGGAGGAAGATCTGGCTAGTCCCGTGTTGGAGACTCTTAAATGAGGCTCCGTGGACTTTATTTGCATATTCGTATTTCCCAGGGAGCAAAGCACCTAGGATTTCACTGTGTTTGAGCACCTTTGCCGGCTGCCACAGTGTTTTCTTTGACTGGTCTCCCTGAGGTCAGTGATTGTTTCATGATGTTGGTCTATGGACTTTATTTGCATATTGATATGCATGTTTGACATATTACTTATTCCCATTTCTATGTCTTTGATGTAGCGCTATTTTTACAACTGTGCACCTTTGGCTGAATTTAGACAGCTGTTTTTGATTTGTAATTTACTGATTGTCTTTATGATGTACTATGCTATTAAAGGAAAAACTTTTTAATCAAATTTAATTTTTTTTGGTGGTTTATATGCTCCATGTCCTTGTAGTTTAATTTAGACTTGGCACTAAATTCTATGTCTAGCAGATCCCAGAAGAACCACAGCTCTCACTCTTATATATTATTATATATATTATATTATATACTGTTCCCTTTATTTTTTGAGCAGTATATTTATTATTATAACCTCTATATGGGAATCTGAACATTCAACAGGGCCCCCTGGTTTGCATACACAGAGTAGCTACTGGCTAGAAGAGAGAACATGAAGCAAAAATAGTCAAACTAGCTGGGTCAGTAACAGACGGAATGGGATCATGATCAGAATCAGAAGTAAAATTTTGGTCTGAGGAATACCTGAGGTCGTAAACTAGGAGTTCAATCAAAAGCAAAGTTAGACAAAGCTAAGAACAGATGGTGGATCATGAATACAAATGTAGTCAAGGTCAAGAGGTCAGTGAAGAACAAGATCACTACAAAAGAAGACTAGCACCAGATTACAGGGAGTAAACCAAGCACAATAAATTGGCAGCTCTCAGCAGTATTCTCGCAACTCTCAAAATTATACCTAAAGCTCTGATTTGTTCAGTGTGCATCTTAAAACCATCACACTAGCTTAGCTAAAGATCTCAGTATATTGTTTTTTCTTTGCCAAAATTCATACCAACTTTCATAGTGTTCCCGTATCAATATTCATTTTTCCACATTGTCTTGGGGCATTCTTGACTGTTCCATGAGCATAAAAATTTTGCTAACATTTTTAAATTTTTAAGCAGGGATGCCAAGGAGTTTGCACCCTTTAGGCTATGTTCACATGTCCAGTAGTTAGATTCAGCAGCAATCCGATATCAAAAAGTTGTGCAGACACAAATTTTAGTCAATTTTTAAAAATACTGATTTCAGCTGGATCCGCTTTTTTAACACTGGAATCTATGGAAAACATATCTGTTAAATAGCTATCCATATTCTTTCTTTTGAAATGGATCCATTAAGCAAAAAAAACAGATCCTTTTCAAATGAAAGAATACGGATAGCTAGTTAAGACTCCAGGGTTAAAAAAACAGATCCAGCTGAAATCAGAGCAAAAAGCTGCGCAACTTTTTTGCCAATGGATTGCGGCTGAATCCATTTTAACAGATCACTACTTGATATGTGAACATACAGGTGCTTCTCACAAAATTAGAATATCATCAAAAAGTTAATTTATTTCAGTTCTTCAATACAAAAGTGACACTCATATATTTTATTGAGTCATTACAAACAGAGTGATCTATTTCAGGTGTTTATTTCTGTTAATGTTGATGATTATGGCTTACAGCCAATGACAACCCAAAAGTCATGATCTCAGTAAATCAGAATAATTTACAAAAAACACCTGCAAAGGCTTCCTAAGTGTCTAAAAAAGTCCCTTAGTCTGTTTCAGTAGGCTCCACAATCATGGGGTAGACTGTTGACTTGAGAGATGTCCAGAAGGCAGTCAGACACACTCCACAAAGAGGGTAAGCCACAAAAGGTCATTGCTAAAGAAGCTGATTGTTCACAAAGTGCTGTATCCAAGCACATTAATGGAAAGTTGAGTGGAAGGAAAAAGTGTGATAGAAAAAGGTGCACAAGCAACCGGGATAACAGCAGCCTTGAAAGGATTGTTAAGAAAAGGTCATTCAAAAATTTGGGGGAGATTCACAAGAAAAGGACTGCTGCTGGAATCATTGCTTCAAGAGCCACCACACACAGACATATCCAGGACATGGGCTACAAGTGTCGCATTCCTTGTGTCAAGCCACTCATGACCAATAGACAACGCAGAAGCGTCTTACCTGGGCCAAGGAGAAAAAGAACTGGATTGTTGCTCAGTGATCCAAGGTGTTGTTTTCAGATTAAAGTAAATTTTGCATTTCATTTGGAAATCAAGGTCCCAGAGTCTGGAGGAAGAGTGGGGAGGCACACAATCCAAGCTGCTGAAGGTCTAGTGTGAAATTTCCACAATAAGTGATGATTTGGTGAGCCATGTTATCTGCTGGTGTAGGTTCACTGTGTTTTATCAAGACCAAAGTCAGAGCAGTCCTCTACCAGGAAATTTTCATGCTTCTCTCTGTCGACAAGCTTTCGGAGATGGAAATTTTATTCTCCAGCAGGACTTGGCACCTGTCCACACTGCCAAAAGTACCAATTCCTGGTTTACAAACAACAGTATCACTGAGCTTGATGGGCCAGCAAACTCGCCTGACCTTAAACCCTTAGAGAATCTATGGGGTATTTTCAAGAGGAAGATGAGAGACACCAGACCCAACAATGCAGACGAGCTGAAGGCTGCTATCAAAGCAACCTGGTCTTCTATAACACCTCAGCAGTGCCACTGACTGATCACCTCCATGCCACGCTGCATTGGTGCATTAATTGATGCAAAAGGAGCCCAGACCACGTATTGAGAGCATTTACTGAACATACATTTCAGTAGGCCAACATTTTGGATTTTAAAATCATTTTTCAAGCTGGTATTATAAAGTATTCTAATTTTCTGAGATAATGACTTTTGAGTTTTCATTGACTGTAAGCCATAATCATCAACATTAACAGAAATAAACACTTGAAATAAATCACTCTGTTTGTAATGACTCTATAAAACATGAGTTTCACTTTTTGCACTGAAAAACTGAAATAAATTTTTTGATGATATTCTAATTTTATAAGAAGCACCTGTAGACTTAGACTGCTTATTAGCTTATTGTAGCATTTCAGATATTCTCAGACAGTTCTCTTATCTTTGCCATTGTGAATAGAACTCATTTCTAAACAGTAACAGTTTTTTCTGATTTTGTCCTTTGTTTCAAGTTCAATAAAGGGTCATGTCCGGCATTATTTTACATTTTGTACCCTTTTTTATTTGCTAAGCTTTTATTCATTTATTTTTTACCTCATGTTGCTCTATATCAAACATATAAGTTTGTATATATCCATACAATTTCACTAAGCTTTATTTCAAGAGATATTCAGGGGTGCCAGTAGTTTTAATTCATTATGTGTTGTGTGTGTTGAGTGGACCTACTAGCATTATCTTTTGCTCCTGCAGGTACCTCTAAACTTAGGTGAGCGATATAGCCATGAATTGACTGTTAAACTATTTTTATTATTTCCTTTTAATAGATTCATATGACAAATATGTTGAGGAGTGCTGGGAGTCTTTTCATGCTACAATGTTCAATATTACACAAGAACACTGGTGCAATTGGGAATACATTTTCAGGTATGGACTGTGAAGCAAATACATACTTTACTTGATGTCACATGGCAATATGATTGACAATTCATATTGCAACAAAAATGTACTTTAAGTATGAGAAACTATAGTGCTCAAAAAAAATAAAGGGAACACAAACAGGAGGGCCAGGATTTGGTGATACGTCACCAGCAATGAGGAGTAGCAGACAGAGCGGTAGAATGTGGGAGCAGGATAGGACATGATGTGGCCATGTGTGTCTGTAGAAAAAGGATTGTATGTGGAGGAACAGTTGTGAGGAGGAGGTGAGATTGCTGTGGAGGATGGAGGGAGATATGACTAGTTCCTTACTAGGTGGAGGGATTACAGGGGATAGTAAGAAATAAAGTAGTAAAGACATATAGCTTTCTGTGCCACTTTTTAGGAATGCATGGGACACCACTTCTGAAGCCACACCAGTGCGAACAGGTGGTCGGTTGGATAGGAGATAATGCTTCCAGCTTGCTTGGAAGCACCACACAGTGTTCCACATGGTCCAGTCTCACCACCCATGAGTCTGGATTACTTAATCCTCACCCTGATCCTCCTTCCTCCCACCATGATGAGTCCCAGGAGAACAGTGATCCCACACTAGGATACTCTGAGGAGCTCTTTACATCATTTATTGATTGTAGCCTCTCACCTTGCATGTTCCAAGAGGGACAGGAGGACATGCTGTTTAGTGATGCACAAAACGCATTTGTGGCCAAGGACCCTACATTTCCCTGTTGGCACACTGGGTAAACATTGTGGAAGATTGCTGACCCTAATTCTATCAGGGTTTCTTCGACCTTCTACACCAGTTCTTGCACCCCCTCCCTCTTCTCCTCATTCTCCATCTCTGATGTGTTATCTTAGAGCCCTCTGTCTACATCAGCTGGAAGCTAGAAACTCTGCAGCACTGTGTCAACGAAGAGGCAATAGGCTCTGCTGATGCTAATTTGTCTAGAAGACAAACCGCACACCACATCACAGTTATTGAAAGGAATAGCAGGCCAGACAGATCTGTGGCTCTCGCTGCTGAACCTATAACATGATATGGTCATGTGTGATAATGGTCATAACCTGGTGGCAGCTGTGAAGCTTTGCAAGCTCACACACGTACCAAGCTTGGCCCTTGTGCTCAACTTGGTAGTTTAGCGGTTTCTGAAAACCTAGCCAGATTTGACAGAGCTTCTGGTCAAGTTACGCCGCATCCGCATTCATCTCCGCAAGTCAGCTACAGCTGTCGCGGCTCTTGCAGTGCTGCAGCAGCACATGCAAGTGCCAACTCATCGACTGGTGTGTGACGTGGCCACGTGCTGCAACTCCACACTGCACATAATGGCAAGGCTTTGTGAGTAACAGAGGCCGGTTGTTGAATACCAGTCCAACACGCCCATCAGTATTCTGGTCAGCCTCCGCACATAACAACTGAAGAGTTGACATTTGTAATGTTCTCCAAGATGTTGAGGACTCCACAAAGATGTTGAGTGGTGATGACGCCATAATTAGCTCAATGATCCCACTTCTATACCTACTTAAAGAGTTGTTGATGACAATTAAACATGAAGATTTGCATGCGGACCAGGTGGAGATGGAGAAAAATATGAGTCAGGGAAATACTACTCAGCCTCATCTCATCTGCTCAGTGTGAATTGGGTAACAATGAGGAGGTGGAGGCTGGGGAGGAACAGGAGCTTGTTGTTGGTGCAATAAAAACTAGCACCCACACAAGCTTCATCCTGTGTCTCCTATGTGAATGGGAAGAGAGGGAGGAGGAGATGGCGACAGGGTGGAGACAAGGAAGTGTTGGCTGTAGGGAGCTTGGCACAAATGGCCAACTTTATGTACCACTGCCTTTTCGGTGACCCTTGCATTATATTCAGCTTGGCTAAAAAAGAGTACTGGTTATTTACCCTGCTAGACTCATGCTTTAAGGAGAACCTTGCATCTCTCCTTCCTGAAGGAGAGAGGTCTTTTCAATCTTCAATATTTGAATGGTGCCCTTCAGTTAGTGCCTGAAAGGGTGTATGGATGACTATCTTTAAAAGTTATTTCTGGCTTTGCAATGTGTGCACAGCCTTTATGACTGTAGAAGTACCACAGCCACACGTTCTTAATTTTTTGATGAATCACTCCAGTTGGTGCATGCAAGGGTGTATGGATGACCCTCTTTATAATCTTTGTCTGTCTTTGCATTGTGTGCAGAGCCTTTATGAATGTAGAAGTACTAAAACTACACTTTCTTAATATTTAATATTTTAATGAGGCCCTTCAGTTGGTGCCTTCAAGGGTGTATGGAAGGCTCAGCTTGTAATTTTTTGCAGACTTTACATTGTGTGAAGCGCTTTCTCACAATATTTGAATGAGGTACTACAGTTGGTGCCATTAAGGGTGTATGGATGACCCTGCTTGCACCTTTTGGAAGGCTTTACACTGTATGCAGAGCTTTTATGAGTGTAGAGGTACCACAACTACACTCTGTTCGCAATATTTGAATGAGGTAGTACAGTTGGTGCCTGCAATGATGTATGGATGATCCTGCTTGCCATTTTTGGCAGGATTTGCACTTCATGCCTAGCCTTTATGAGTCTACGAATACTACTACTACATGACAATTTGAACTGAATGTGTATGAGGCCCTCCTTTATATCTAATACAGGTTGAATCTGAGCCTCTCTTACATCATATTTTTGGCAGTTCTTGATTCCTTTCACTGACATTTCCAATTTTTAATACAAATTTCAATTTTTGTTTACTTAAATTATTTTTTAAAATCATTTAAAATGTTGCCTTATATACAAGTCATAATATAGGAAAGAATGTTTCTTTACATTTTTTTTCCTGTAAACTTCAATTTATCTTCGAATTTTAATGTTTTATTGTCAGGACTTAAAGTGGAGTAAAAGTGTGACACCATTACTTTCATCAGCGATCTGGGAGTTGGAGATGCTTTCAGGGGTCGTCACCATGCTGTTCTCCTTCTATTCAGCACTTTTTCCATCAATTTCAACATTTTTACTGCCTACCCCCAAAACTCTTTGTAGGGTCTGCAGTAAAAATGCTTGGATTTCACATTGACTCCTATTATACTCTTTACTCAACACGAGCATCCGAGAACTAGGAATTGCTTGGCTTGAGTGATGAGCAGCCAATCATTTTAGTGCTAGACAGGCGTTTTGCAAACCTCTTACCTTCAGGGATCCCAGCGATACGTTTGATTATATGGGCTGACATGATGTAATTTGTGTGACATGCCACAATACTGTCATCACTCCAGCTCAACTAAAGCCTCAAAGGAATTCCAGAAGGTAAGAGATTTACGAACCTCCTGTCCAGCGGTCAAAGAATTTTACCTGGCCAATGGATGGAAGTCACGGGAATCAGTAGACCCAACTGTAGTTGTAAATAAATAAAAGTAATTTATTTTACAGTATGATATATTTTTCCATATATATTCAAGATATGTTATACAGCTTTTTCTAAGGTCTGACGCATGTGGGTTGTGCAGAGTTGCAAGGCGCCGATACAGCATTAGAAGTCTTTGGAGGGAAGCATCGTCCAAATACACAAATACACATTACATAATTATTATCTTTAGAAGTCTTACTTCCACCGGAGAATATCTCAATAATCTGTTGCGGAAATTACTACTATTATTACCTATATGGAATTATTTGTCCAGAAGTAACATGAATTTGTGCTAACTATATTCAGATGAAGAATACAAGGTCAGACATTTCTGCAACAAAATGGATACATATCAATATACTCGTGCAATACTGTAAGTGCATGATATCTACAATGATATTTGCTCAGCTTGTGGAAAAAAAAAACAGATTGTTTTTGCTTTTTTAAGAAAAAAGCCTTATCTTCAATGTTTTGCAGGTTGTCATCAACTTTTATTTTGTTTCTTTCCTCTACAGAATTTACAGCTTCTTACAATTATGCTTGGAGTTGAGTGCTGATAGGCTTTGCATTGCCTTCCCAAATGAGCTTGCACATGACACAATTTTGAAAGCCCACATGTATCATTTTCAAAATTGCAGTTTTTTGTCTGAAGAGCTCATGGACCCTCCTGAGAACATCCTGTTGGGATTAATTTTTGCTCCTATCTGCATAATACCTTTCCTGGTCACTCTTGTTGTATACAAGAGCAATACTAACAGGCCGCAAATCTAAGTATTCGCTACTGACATTACCAGACAATGCAATTGCGTTTTCCAACTGCTTGTAATAGCAGAAGGCTTTGATAGTCTTTGGTCAATTTTATGACCATGCCTGATCCTTAATGCTCATCTACAACTCAGAATCCACTTCCATTCTGGAATGAATACAA
Organism: Dendrobates tinctorius; assembly: GCF_039654945.1. NCBI lineage: Eukaryota > Metazoa > Chordata > Amphibia > Anura > Dendrobatidae > Dendrobates > Dendrobates tinctorius. The sequence continues at coordinate 1,271,698 of NW_027361700.1, read as the reverse complement.
CCTCTCACTTCCTTGCTTTTCCGGAGTTGTGATATGAAAAGTGTATCTCAACATCTTGCAAACACTTTTTATTCTTTGCCACCTTGAGTGAAAGATTCAACTTCAATCACATTCCAAGTTTTTTAAAGAATTACTAAATAAACAAAATATTTCAGGGAAAATATGAAGCAAGAAAATCATCTGTATAAAAGGAGTGTACTGAATTCTGGATATTTGTCAAAACTGATACCCAACTATTTTTTACATCGAAAGAAAACTTAACTACCTATTCATTTAAAATTACACAAGTTTCCTCCTTGAAAGAGCCAATAACTACGAGATAATCAACGTGGTTCCAATGACAACTGTGATATCAACGAGCATTGTGGCATTATTATAATGCCTAGTTATATTGTAAATTATCTTGTCTATGTGAAGATACTCATACAATGGAATACTGGAAGCTTATCACATATTTTTCTGCTTTTTTCTGTTTGGTAATATTTATAATAATGTGTATTTCAAAAAGACAAATGAAGTGTAACGAAAGGCTTGCCTTCGGCCTGAGGAATTGGACAATTTATGTTTAATTCTGTTACTGAAGAATGAAATTGTGCGTGTGTGTGTGTATGAAAAATGAAAATTTGCAACCTTTTATTAAAGTAAAAAATAAAATATTGACCTCAAAGGAAGCAAACACAATCCATGCAAATCAGAGCCATTTATATATAAAGCATACCGTATTTTTTGGACTATAAGACGCACCAGACCATAAGACGCACCCCAAAGTTTAAGAAGGAAAATGAGGGGAAAAAATTAATGTGTCAAAAGGGGTCCATCTTACAATCCTGAATTCAGCTTACCCGGGGAGGATTTGCAGCGCTGGTGGCAGCAGGAGTCAGGCAATTCTTCTGGTGGTCCAACGCTGCAGAGCGATTATCTTGCTCCCATCCCAGCCTGGTGCCGCAGGTTCGGCGGTGCTCGGTGGTGTAGGGTGCTTTCGCAACATTTTCTGATGTCTGACGCTGCAGAGAGATGATGATGCATTTTCTGAAAGCCCTGAGCCCCCACACTTCTATTGCCTCGATGCTGTGGCCCCCTGGAAAATGGCTGCCGGAGGCGGCGCATACACAGATTGAGATCTCGGCAACAAGATCTCGTCCTGAGATCTTGGGAGACAAGATCTCAGAGCCGAGATCTCAATCTGCGCATGCACTGCCTCCGGCGGCCATTTTCCCAGCGGCCAGATTGATTCCCCAGGCACAGATTGAGATCTCGGGAGAAAATGTCGCCGAAGCCCCCGGTACCACAGAGCACCTCCACCACCGAGCACCACCACACCAGCCGCACTAACATCGCCCTGCAGCGTCAGACCAGGACCACCAGAAGAATAGCAACAGTGCTAACCACTGAGCCACAGTGCTGCTTAGAGAAAAACCTGTCAATGTGATTCTTCTAGTCATAATGAATGCAAAACCAAACTTATTTAAGTGGTTAAACAGCAGCAAGTAGAGCAAGTTTTGATAGCTGTTATTAGAGGTAGGAATTGCCTGCGTTGCACAGCCAACACCTACTCTGTATGGAACAGGCTCAGCTTCTGAGTTTGCTCTATACACCCACACCGGACATGTGACATACACAATGTATGTCACATGACGGGAAGAGGTTAATTCATTTTTCTATTCAAAGCCAGCAGTGTACTCATAGAGAGGGAAATCCTGAAGATAAATACTACTACTTTTTTCTAAAACTCACACAAAAAAACACAATCTACATGAAAACTACTCTATGTAGACAAAACCTAATAGTTGATGCAAAGTATAGTAAATATTTAAAACAAGCAATTTTGCATTTTACAGAATATGCTTTCATCTCTTATGACATTTCAAATAAGCATTGATAGTGAACCAGTAAGAATGATTTTACTAAAGAAACTCTTGGTATAACTACACAGGTCATTGAACAACAGTTACAATTAGACCTGTCATGTAATACTTTGATATGCTAGCTAAGAGAAATAAATGTTGGAAGCAAAATGACAAGTAAATTGTGGGTGTGTGGGTGCACCCTGAGTGCATCATCCTTCCTCATTATTCTCTTTTTCAGCACCAACTTGATTGACAGCTCCTTGATTGTCAGTCAAGCATTATATTTAGCAGAGGACAGAGCTGTCAAAAACATTAAGGTGGTTTGGTGGAGAGTAATGAAAAGTGGTCGAATACCCCAATACACCTCCATTCTAATCTGCAGTTTGCTTAAAATTTTTTCATTTCTTAGCACTGGCAGTTTGATTTCCTACAGTACAGATATTTTTATTTTGTACAATGACCTAAACAATGAAAAAGAGAAGATTTAATAACATTCCCTGAAAATGATACTCTGAAAACTGTGATTTATAAGGGTTGTCTGGTCAAAATTGATAAGTTTGCAGTCAGACAGAGTGACTGCAATCTTACTGATCCCCCCAGCTCACGCACTGCACACTCGAGGATTTGCCGGTTTCAGACCCGGGAATGGAGGGTATGTATGAGTTATATATATCCCCTGCCTGTGGGCGTGGCCTCGCTCTTCATACACTTGAATAGAGCAAGACTGCGCCCAGTAACATGGATGGCTAGTGGGCGTATGTATGGATATATGTATGGAGAGTGAGGCAACACCCATTGGCTGTAAGTATGTATAACTCATACACACTCTCTGTTCCCGGGTCTGAAACTGGAGAATCCTGCAGACTTAGGGTCCCATTACATTTAGCGATGCACCAGCGATCCCGACAACTATACGACCCGGTCAGGATCGCTGGTGCATCGCTAAATGGTCGCTAGTGAGCTGCCAAACAGGCAGATCTCACCAGCGAAGTAGCAGCGGTCGGCGGTCATTACTTACCTGTCAGACGGCAGCTCTGGTGATGACTTCCTCCCGCGTCTATGGAGTCGCTCGTCGGTGCCAGCAGGAAGCCTACGACGAGAAATGGACCAGGACAATCTCGCGCGATCAGCGATATCCAGCAGGGAGCCGGGTCGGAGGTAAGTGTCACATGTAGCGATCTCACTATGTGTGAAGGGGGCTTTATCTGTTTTCACCAGTCAATTCCTTTAACTAAAAAAGAATACCATGTTAAAATTGTTCTCTGCTAACAGTCATTAATCCAAATCGCCAGCTATAAATCTAATGTAAAAAAAAAGAAAAAGATGCATTGGAAGGTGAAATGCAGCTGCATTCAATCTTTTTGTTTCAATGTCTCAGCATGGGGAATAACATCTGATTGGATCAAAAACACAAAAAGATCTCAGCATCAACGTCATACCAGGAACACCCTATCCACTCATCAAGTATCAAGAGAGAAAATGTCAATTGACAGAGTAAAGCAGAGGCATGGAAAAAGTACCAAAATCTGCAGGATATAGACATTTGTCACTGCATCTTACATAGCTTTTTTGAATAAATATGTACTGTATGCTTTGAACCTGAAATTAAGGTTTATAATGTGGGAATAGTCTGATCACATTTCAGCCTTTTGAGATGAATAAAAGTAAAACAAAGTAAAGAATTATTGTTTTTTTCTTCACCTTTTACCGTTTCCTTTTGTTCTTCACAGGTTATTTGCGGTAAGTTTGTGTCTTACAATTTCTTTGATTTACAGCCAACGTTCTAATAAGAATTTTCTACTAATTTTTTTTTTAACACGAGAAATTCTTATAAAGAAACTGAATTTTATGTGGAGCTGTGGAGTCATTTTTACAAATATCAAACTACAGCTGTGTTGAGGTCACAAAAACCCCCGGCAAAGTATATAGAATTTAGGCTTACTTAATATGACATCTACTATCTAACAATACTCGACCATTGCTTTATTTACATATTTAAAGAGGTTGTCCACTACTTTAGCATTGATGACCTATCCTTAGAATAGGTCATCAATGTCTGATCGGTTGGGGTCCAACAGCTGTTTATCGGTGTCAAAAATACATGTGGAGCTGCTCCATCTTCTGGTAGTGGCCGCCTCAGGGTACTGCGTATCCACCTTCTATTGATTTGAATAGGAGGCAGATTAGTATTACTAAGCCTTGGCAACTACCAGAAGATGGCCAGCTCTGCAAGTGAGTATTCTTGGCAAGCGGCTGCTGCTAACACTGATAACAGCTTATCAGTGGGGTTGCCAGATATCGAACCCCAATCGACCAAACATTGATGACTTATCCTAAGGATAGGTCATCAATGGTAAAGTAGTGAACAACCATTTTAATCATTTTTTTTACTTCCCAAGTAGTTATATTTAGAATAAAAGCATAAAAGACCACTCATTTATATGACTGTATGCATCCTTCCTTACATCGCGCATGCATCCTTCCTTATATCTCACATGCATCCTTCCTTATAGCTCACATGCATCGTTCCTTATATCTCACATGCATTGTTCCTTATGTAGCTCATGCATCGTGCTATGAGGAACGCTTAAAGGATCTGGGAATGTTTAGTTTGAGAAAAAGAAGACAATAGCTGCCTACAAATATCTGAAGGGATGTCACAGTGTAGAGGGATCATCCTTATTCTCATGTTCAGCTGGAAACACCAGAGGCAATGGGATGAAACAGAATGACAGAAGACACAGATTAGATATTAGAAATAAGTTTTTGACAAGTAAGGTGATCAACAAGTGTAACAGGCTGCCATGAGAGGTGGGAAGTTCGCCTTCAATTTAAGTCTTCAAACAGAGGCTGGACAGAAATCTGTCTGAGATGGTTTGGTGAATCCTGCATTGAGCACCCTGGAGGTCCCTTCCAACTCTAACATTCTATGGTTCTATGATTGGTTAAGGTTTTCAAAACCCACATTAAATAGCAGTTACCACTAATTTTATGGTCTTTACAAGGGGGGGTTGCTCACAGGGTAATTGTGCAGGTCAGCCTGAAAACATGGCCCTCAGAGAAACCTGAAGAAAATGCAACCTATAGGCTATGGGCCCACTTAGCGTTTTAAAACGCACAATGAAAACCGGATTCCTTCCCAGAAATTGCGCGTTTTTTTCCGCGCGATTTCACCGCGATTTTACCGCGATTCTGTTTGCGATTTTGCCGCGATTTTCTCAAGCACTTTCCAAGCGATTTGAAGCATCGCTTGGAAAGTGATTGACAGGTTGGTCACACTCGTCAAACATAGTGTTTGACAAGTGTGACCAGCTTTTTACTATTGAGGCCGCCTATGCGGCATCAATAGTAAAAGATAAAATGTTAAAAAAATAAAAAAATCGGGGTATATTTACCTTCCGACGTCCCGCGCTGCCATCCCATGCCTCAGCGTTCCCAGCGATGCCTTGCAAGACCTGTGATGACGTTGGTCTCGCGTTACTATAGCGATCTTGCGAGACCGCTAGAGTCACGCGAGACTACGTCATCACAGGACCTTGCCGCAAGGCATTACTGGGAACGCTTAGGCCGGGAATGCAGCGCGGGACGTCGGAAGGTAAATATACCCCGATTTTTTATTTTTTATTCTTTTTTTTACAGGGGTATGGTACCCAGGGCCTGGAGGACAGTCTCCTCTCCTCCACACCGTGGGTACCAACCGCACATGAGATGCTTAACTTCCCGCATGGTGGGCATAGCCACATGCGGGAAGTAAGCGATTCTCATGTATTCCTATGGGTGCGGAATCGCGGCAATTCTTTGCGATTTCGCACAAAAGAATGATCATGCTGCGATTTTTTCCGCGTTGCGATTCCGCCGCAGAAAAAAGCGTAGCATTAGCACAGCATGTGCGGAATGCCATAGGAATGCATGGGGAGCGTTCTGTACAGGATTTTTAAACATTTTCGCACCGTTTTCGCGCCGAAAATCGCAGCAAAAACGCTTAAAAATCGCATTGTGGGCACACAGCCTTAACATCATTGACTAAGATTGGTTGAGTTAACACGCCTCCCTACTATCCTGAAACTTGGACTTGACGACAGGAATTTTCGCCTGCTAATTTGATGGAAATTGTAGAAATTAGTAATTTTTAAGTTAAATGATTTGTGTGGAGAAAAAGGTTTCCTTGTCAAATGCTTTGCAAATCTATTCCTGTATTGTCAAATAAACAGTCGACATTTGCCCTGCATGGTGTGACTCCTTCCTTTCAATATGACCTTGCATGGATCGTGGGGAGGGTCCTTTTTTATTATACTCCACAATACAGTTGCAGTCGTTTAGTGCCAATTCTTAACGGGTATTTGATAAAATGTTAATACATGTTCAAATTTGTAAATATTACATATAGAAAAAAATATTACATATAGAACTTATCTAACCTTCCATAAGATATACGGAAAATGCAAAAAAAAAAAACTTCAGACAGGGGCTTTTCAGGAATTACCTTTGTTTAATGAAAAGGCATGCCGAGGTAAAAATAACAATTTACTCAACCACTGCTCCCTCTCTGCTGCTGTCAAGATCTTTTTTGACAGGCAGCAGTGATGACGCAATGACTACAACCCGTGACCTCTGTATATTCAATCACTGGGTTCAACTTTTTTGTGCTAAGCTCTGCAATTGCCGGCAGCCCCCAGGTGCTGTAGTCGTGTTGTCGGAGTGACTTTGATGTGAGAAGATCTGAGCTGGGATGGAGGGATGGACTAGAGTTTTGCAGATTGATTGTTGGTTGGAGTGGTATCCATGAGCTACTGTCGTGATATCCATCGTCTGAAGGAGCATAGGCTGTGACTGCACACTATACCTGCTGGAAATACCAAAAGCTGTGGGCCAACCAAAAGGTGGGAGACAGTGGGTATCGCCTGGTACAGAGCCAGTGGAACTACTGATCTCACATTGGGAACTTGTGGACTGTGGACATTGTATGTTGGCCATCTACCTGGATTTGTTGTACATGGATGTATGGAATAAAAAATAGTTGTATCGTTAACCTGCCTAGGTACAACCTCTGCTTGCTATCTGTCATCTGCTGCTTTACCATCTTGCAACATATTTTAATGGTACAACCTCTGCTTGCTGTCTGTCATCTGCTGCTTTACCATCTTGCAACGTATTTTAATGTGCCTGCTAAATCTTTGGAGTAATTAATTTGTTGCATTGTACTTAATATTCACTGCTGTATATCCATGACTGGGATCACTGTAGATGTTATCTGGTGGAAGGTGCTATAGCATATAGATGTAGCCAGGCCCAGTGTCTTTGATCATCTAACCACCCCCTGGTGTGCTGGCCCCAGCTGCAAAATTATCCCAAACCAGCTCCCACAATCCCTCTCTCCTGATCCTGTAGTGTGGCCTATAAATTTAGATGCATTCTAAAGAGTGCACGCAGTGTGGGGTGCATGCATGCATCCCATCCAGCAAAGCATCCCATTAGCTAAGCATCTAGAGGAAGCAGTTATTCCATGGTAGTTAGTCAGGGCAGGAGTCAGGTAACCCACACTTTGCACTCCCTTTTAACCATATGCTTTATTTCTATCCCCCTGTGTTCCCTTGCCATCCACATTCACCGCCTCATCCCCCTCCTTCACGACTCATACACATCAGGCCCTCTATACTTCCCTCTCCCATGTACAGCTCCCATACATTTCTCACCTTCCTGAAAAACCTCAGCCCATCTTGCCCAAACACATTGCACATAAAAACTTCTGACAATACCAATAACTACTTGCTCTTTATCTTCCTACTCCTATTGATTTTGAGGGACATCTCCCACAACCCTGATCCACCATCCCTCAACCCCTACCTTACCTCACATCGAAACCTTACTAACCCTATTAATATTAGTTGCACTCCTTCATCTCCTTCTTTCAATTGTGCCCTCTGGAATCCACGGTCTGTATGTAACATGCTTCCTTTCCTGCACAACTACTTTCTGAACAACTCTCTTAATCTGTTGGTCCTCACTGAAACCTGGATTCAGAATTCTGACTGTCTCCCCTGCTGCCATTTGCCATGGTGGCTTACAATTCTCCCACTCCCCGAGACCCACAAACAGAGTTGGTGGTGGAGTCGGCATACTCCTGTCCCCATAATGCACTTTCCAGGTCATCCCCTCTGTTCCCTCACTCTCATTGCCTTGTTTTGAGGTCCACACCATGAGGCTCTTCCGTCCCCTCTCCCTCAGAGTAGCAGTCATATACTGGCCCCCAGGCTCACTCACCCACTTCCTTGACCATTTCTCTGTCTGGCTGCCGCACTTCATGTCCTAAAAACTCCCAACCCTTATCCTGGGAAACTTCAACATCACCATTAACAACACCACTTCTGCATCTGCATCCCAGCTTCTATCACTAACCACTTCTCTCGACCTCTCACAGCTCTCAACCTCTCAAACACACAAAGACAGTAACACCCTTGACCTGGTCTTTGTCTGGCTCTGTTCAATCTCCTACCTAGATAGCTCATCGCTTCCCCTCTCTGACCACAACATTCTCTCCTTCTCGCTCACAATTCCTCGCCCACCCCAGCAGACTCCTACCTACCACACATTCAGAAATCAACAAGCCATTAACCCTCATACATTTTCAGACTTTCTACACTCATCATTGTCCCCGATCTCCTCTTTTTCCTATCCTGATCTGGCTGTACATCACTACAATGACACCCTCAGAAGTACCCTTGACCAAGTAGCTCCCCTCACCCGCAGAACCTCCAAGCACAGAGTTAAACAGACCTGGCTCACATCGCAAACTCGATTTCTCCAGCGATGCTCTAGGTGTGCTGAACGCTTATGGAGGAAAACTTGCACACCACAAGACTTCATCCACTTCAAATTTATGAACCTATAATTCTGCTATTCACCTTGCCAAACAGACCTACTTCACAATGCTGATCTCCTCAGTATCCAACAACCCCAAGAAACTTTTTGACACCTTTCACTTCCTCCTCAGGCAGAAAGCACAAGCCCCTATCACAGACATTTGTGCTGATGAACTGGCCTTCCCACTTTACAGAGAAAATAGATAATATCGATCAGGAAATCCGCTCCCAGCCACTAGGTGCCATAACTTCCATCCCTCTCTGCATTTCCCCTGGCTCACTCTCCACATTTGATCCCATCACAGAAGACGAAGTCTCCAGGCTCCTCTGTTCTTCTTGTCCGACTACATGCACTACAGACCCCATTCCCTCACATCTCCTCCAGTCGTCACAACTCACCTAACTACAATCTTTAATCTCTTCCTCTCCTCGGGCATTTTCCCCTCCTCATTCAAACATTCTATCATTACTCCATTATTAAAGAAACCCTCTCTTGACCCATCTTGCACAAACAACTACAGGCCAGTCTCCACTCTCTCCTTCATCTCTAAACTCTAGGAGAGACTGGTTTACTCCCGCCTTACCCAATTTCCTCTCCACTCACTCCCTCCTAGACCCTTCAGAGTCCGGTTTCAGCCCCCTACATTCGACAGAAACTGCACTCATCAAAGTGACCAGCGACCTTCTGACAGCAAAATGTAATGGTGATCACTCTCTGCTCATTCTTCTCGACCTTTGTGCAGCTTTCGACACTGTTGACCACCATCTCCTGCTCTCTAGGCTCCAGTCACTAGGCATTAAGGACACTGCTCTCTCCTGGTTCTCTTCCTATCTGACCGCTCCTTCAGTGTCTTCTTTGCTGGTTCCACTTCATCTCCTCTTCCTCTCACTGTTGGGGTACCTCAGGGCTCATTCCTTGGCCCCCTTCTCTTCTCCCTCTACACGGCCCCAATTGGACAGACCATCAGCAGATTTGGCTTTCAGTACCATCTTTATGCTGATGACACACAACTACACATGTCATCTCCTGACCTTACTCCCGCTGTACTACAGAACGCCAGTAACTGTCTGTTCGTAGACTCAAACATCATGTCTGCTCTCTATCTTAAACTCAACCTTTCCAAAACTGAACTTCTTCTGCCCCATGGTGGCACCATAATAACACCCTGGCAGCAGGCGCGCTGTCTGGGTGTTATCTTTGACAACAATCTCTCCTTCACCTCCCATATACAATCTCTTGCCTGCTCTTGCCACTTACACCTAAAGAACATTTCTAGAATCTGCCCTTTTCTCACCACGGAAACAACAAAAACCCTCACTGTCACCCTGATCCACTCCTGCCTGGACTACTGTAATGCTTTATTAATTGGCCTCCCCCTCACTCGACTTTCCCCTATCCAGTCCATCCTTAATGCATCAGCCAGGGTCATCCATCTGGCTAATCAGTACTCGGGCGCGTACGCTCTTCACCAGTCGTTACCCTGGGTGCCCATTCATTATAGGATCCAATTCAAAGTACTTGTTCTCACCCACAAAGCTCTCCAAAGTGCGGCACCCCATTACATCTCCTCCCTCATTTCTGTCTGTCGGCCTAGCCGATCGCTGCGCTCTGCAAACAACTTTTGACTAACTACCGCACTAATCAGTACCTCCCACTCCTAACTCCAAGACTTCTCCCGTGTTGCGCCAATCCCCTGGAATTCTCTATCCCAAGAAATTAGGACCAGCCACAACTTGCACAGTTTTAGGAGCTCCCTCAAAACACATGTGTTCAGAGCAGCCTATCAAGTTCCCTAATCAAAGTCATTTTATGTGTAAGTGTGTATGTGTGTAGCCCATTCTGCTATGATTGAGTCACCGTAGGAGGCAAAAACAGAAATGCTAGCTAAGTCCAGAAAACCAGAGAGGTTGGCAGCTATCGGATTGCAGACCCCTGATCCAATCCACAACAACTAACAGTAGCCGTGGGGGGTTCCTACGATGCCCTAGACCCCTCGATCACAGCCGGAGAATTAAATAGGCCTAAAGAAAGAAAGGGGAAATCTAAACTGCCCCAGAGCAGACCCCAAAGCAATAGGCAGCCCCCAACATATAATGACGGTGAAGCAAGATGAAAACACTAACACAGACAGAAAGATAGACTGAGCAAAGACGGGGCCCAAGCTAACTAGATAGGAAAGGACAGCAAGGCTGCTGTCTGCAATCCGTGAAAAACCCTATGAAAATAAGAGCCAACAGACTGACAGTGAAAAAGGCCCTGAAGACGCTAGGCTTCAAAAAGCTATGTCAGTACTCAGGAATATTCTGAAGACAGAGCAACCGGCAAAAGGAGATTCAGCTCACCCCAGCAGGGAAAGGCAGAATCCAGAAAAGCAAGGAAAACAAAAACAAAACACAATTGCGAACAGGCAAAGCAGAAAACTTAGCTTTAGAGGAGCAGGAATCAGACTGGTGTCCTAGAAGTCCACAGAGAAATCACCCGCAGGGCAGAAGGGCGTCGGCAGCCTTATATCCAGTCTGTGACTCCACTCAGCCAGTCATCCTCATCAGGCTCAGGTGCCTGATAATCAGGCTCATTACCTTCCTTTACCAGAATAGGGAGTTCACCAGACCTCAGTGACGAAGGGGAAAATGAACTCACAACAGTACCTCCCCCTTGAGGAGGGGTCACCGAACCCTCAACCATGCCACCAGGGAGATCAGGGTGAGCCCGATGAAAGGCACGCACCAATCTTTTGGCATGAATATCAGAGGCAGAGACCCAGGAATTATCCTCCTGACCATAACCCTTCCACTTAACCAAATACTGGAATCTCCGTCTAGCCAGACGGGAATCCAGTATTTTCTCTACCTCATATTCCATGTTACCTTCAACCAATACAGGGTCTGGAGGTGCCACCCCAGGAACAACTGGTTCAACAAACCTCTTCAACAAGGACTTATGGAACACATTATGGATTTTAAATGTGACAGGAAGAGCCAAACGAAAAGAGACCGGATTAATAATCTCCAAAATCTTGTAAGGTCCAATAAATCTAGGCTTAAACTTAGAAGAAGCCACCTTCATAGCAATATTTTTTGATGATAACCACACCATATCACCAATCTTAAACTGGGGACCAATGGTCCTATGTCGATTGGAAAACCGCTGGGCCTTTTCCTGGGAGAGAGATAACTTATCCACCACTTGGTCCCAGATCTGGTGCATTCTCTCCACCAGAGTGTCAACACCTGGGCAGGCAGAAGGCTCCACCTGCCCTGAAGAAAATCGAGGATGAAACCCAAAGTTACAAAAAAAAGGTGACATCAAAGTGGCAGAACTAGCTCTATTATTTAAAGCAAATTCGGCCAAGGGCAAAAATGAAACCCAATCATCCTGATCAGCGGAAATAAAACATCTCAAATACGACTCCAAGGTCTGGTTTGTTCTCTCCGTCTGCCCATTGGTCTGAGGGTGAAAAGCAGAGTTGAAGGACAACTGAATTCCCAGCTTGGAACAGAAAGTCCTCCAAAATCTAGACACAAACTGAACTCCTCTGTCAGATACAATGTTCTCAGGAATCCCGTGTAAGCTAACCACCTGTTGCAAAAACAGGGGCACCAACTCAGAGGAAGATGGCAACTTAGGGAGTGGTACAAGATGAACCATCTTAGAGAACCTATCACAAATCAACCAAATAACAGTCATTCTTTGAGAGACCGGCACATCAGAGATGAAATCCATTGAAATACGGGTCCATGGCCTCCTGGGGACCGGCAAAGGCATCAACAACCCACTACAGCGAGAACAAGATTTAGACCGGGAGCAAGTCCCACAGGACTGCACAAAATTCCTGACATCATGAGACAAGGTGGGCCACCAAAAAGAGCGACTCACCAGATCTCTAGTACCAAAAATACCTGGATGACCAGCCAATGCAGAGCAATGAACTTCAGACATCACTCTCTTCTTCCACTGGTCAGGAACATACAACTTTCCACTGGGACAACGCTCAGGTTTGTCCTCCTGGAACTCTTGCAGAGCAAGTCTCAAATCGGGCGAGATGGCAGAAAGAACTACCCCTTCGCCTAAGATGGTAGCAGGCTTGGTCACCACAGGAGAATCAGCAAAGAAACTCCTAGAGAGGGCATCTGCCTTCACATTCTTAGTTCCAGGAAGAAAAGAGACCACAAAATCAAAACGTGTAAAAAACAAGGCCCACCTAGCCTGTCTAGGGTTCAAGCGTTTAGCCGACTCTAGGTAAATCAAATTCTTGTGGTCAGTGAGGACCACAACTTGATGTTTAGCTCCCTCCAACCAATGTCTCCACTCCTCAAATGCCCATTTCATGGCCAACAGTTCCCAATTCCCCACATCATAGTTGCGTTCAGATGGAGAGAACCTTCGGGAAAAGAAAGCACAGGGATTCATTTTAGATGTTACAGGATCCTTTTGAGACAAAACAGCTCCTGCACCAATCTCAGAAGCATCCACCTCTACCTGGAACGGGAGTGAGACATCAGGTTGCCGCAAAACCGGGGCGGAGGTAAATCTTCGCTTCAGCTCCTGAAAGGAAGCAACAGCCTCCGGAGACCAATTCAACACATCAGCACCCTTCTTAGTCAGATCAGTCAATGGCTTGGCAATACTAGAAAATTTTGCTATAAATTTCCGATAAAAATTAGCAAAACTCAAAAACTTCTGGAGGGCCTTCAAAGAAGTGGGCTGAACCCAATCATAAATGGCCTGTACCTTGGCCGGGTCCATTTCAATAGTTGACGGAGACAAAATAAATCCCAAATATGAAATCCTCTGTACTCCAAAAAGGCATTTCGATCCTTTGACATACAGGGAATTCTCCCTCAAGATCCGGAACACAGTCCGAATATGTTCCACATGAGAATCCCAATCCTTGGAGAAGATCAAAATATCATCCAGATAGATAATCAAAAATTTATCGACAAAGTCTTGGAAAATATCGTTCATGAAGCACTGGAAGAAAGAAGGGGCATTAGTGAGCCCAAAAGGCATCACCAGGTACTCAAAATGTCCCTCCGGAGTATTAAACGCCGTCTTCCATTCATCCCCCTGCTTAATGCGGATAAGATTATACGCCCCCCTGAGGTCAAGCTTGGTAAACCAGCAAGCACCTCTAACTCTAGAGAATAGATCCGAAATCAGGGGTAACGGATACTGATATTTAATAGTAATTTTATTGAGGGTACGATAATCAATACAACGCCTTAAAGAACCATCCTTTTTGGCCACAAAAAAAAAAAAACGGCACCTAAGAGTGAAGAGGATGGTCTAATATGACCCTTCTCCAATGCCTCCTTAATATAGGACCGCATAGCCTCGTGCTCGGGTACAGATAAATTGAAGAGCCGACCCTTGGGAAATTTACACCCCGGGCTTAGTTCAATTGCACAGTCATAACTCCTATGAGGAGGCAAGGACGCAGACTCATTCTCACTAAATACATCATAAAAGTCCGCCAAATAGTCAGGAACATCATGCGACTGAGGAGAGGTGGAAAAAACCGGAGCCTCACTACAGGCACACCGACAACCCCAACTCACCACAGACACAGATTTCCAATCCAAAACTGGATTATGAACTTGCAACCAGGGAAACCCCAGAACAACGGCATCATGCAGACCATGCAACACCAAAAATCTGCAATTTTCTTGATGGTCTGGGGCGACCCGCATGACCACCTGGGTCCAAAACTGAGGTTTATTTTTCGCCAAAGGAGTAGCATCAATCCCCCTCAAAGGGATAGGCGTCTGCAGAGATGTCATCGGAAATCCACAACGTTTAGCAAAATCCAAGTCCATTAGGTTTAGCGCTGCTCCCGAATCCACAAAAGCCTTGGCGGAAAATGTGGACAGGGAGCAGATCAGAGTAATTGCCAGAAGAAACTTAGGTTGAACACCACCAACAGAAAACGTGTGTGCAAAGCGTTTCTCTCATTTAGGACAAACAGAAATAATATGCGAGGCATCTCCACAGAAAAAACACAGCTTATTACGCCTTCTGAACTCCTGACGTTGCGCCTTAGACAAAACTCTATCACATTGCATAGGTTCAGACGTCTGTTCAACCGGTGGCAACACCTCTCGTGCAATCCTGCGTTCATGTAAACGCCGATCAACCTGAATGGCTAATGACATAGAATCGTCCAGACCAGAGGGAACAGGAAATCCCACCATAGTATCTTTTACGGCTTCTGACAAACCCTTCCGAAAGAGAGCAGCCAAGGCATTATCATTCCAGGTAGAAAGGACCGCCCACTTTCGGAACTTTTGACAGTACAACTCTGCAGAATCTCGACCCTGGTTCAATGCCAGCAGGGTCTTTTCAGCCTGATCAATAGCATTAGGTTCGTCATACAACAACCCCAAAACTTGAAAGAATGCGTTCACATTAATCAGAATAGGATCATCTGGTTTCAAAGAAAACACCCAATCCTGGGGATCACCACGCAGCAAAGAGATGACAATTTTAACCTGCTGCGCGGAGTTCCCTGACGAGTTAGGCTTCAAGGCAAAAAATAATTTACAATTATTTTTGAAACTCAAAAATTTAGATCGATCCCCAAAAAATACATCAGGTGTAGGGATCTTTGGTTCAACAGCATGCGAACGAGCAAGGGAGGCGGAAATTCCCCGCACTTCCGCAGCGAGCTGCTCCACCTGATCAGACGCTTTATCTCCATTGAGAGAAAAAAAAATTCCCCCTATGGCCTCAGAGATATAGAGGAAAGAATATACACACACTTTTTTTTTTTTTAAACACAATTCTTTCCTGCTATTGAGTACCCTAGGATCTGCGGTATGGCGGGTGATTCTGTTATGATTGAGTCACTGTAGGAGGCAAAAACAGAAATGCTAGCTAAGTCCAGAAAACCAGAGAGGTTGGCAGCTATCAGATTGCAGACCCCTGATCCTATCCACAACAACTAACAGTAGCCGTGGGGGGTTCCTACGATGCCCTAGACCCCTCGATCACAGCCGGAGAATTAAATAGGCCTAAAGAAAGAAAGGGGAAATCTAAACTGCCCCAGAGCAGACCCCCAAAGCAATAGGCAGCCACCAACATATAATGACGGTGAAGCAAGATGAAAACACTAACACAGACAGAAAGATAGACTGAGCAAAGACGGGGCCCAAGCTAACTAGATAGGAAAGGACAGGAAGGCTGCTGTCTGCAATCCGTGAAAAACCCTATGAAAATAAGAGCCAACAGACTGACAGTGAAAAAGGCCCTGAAGACGCTAGGCTTCAAAAAGCTATGTCAGTACTCAGGAATATTCTGAAGACAGAGCAACCGGCAAAAGGAGATTCAGCTCACCCCAGCAGGGAAAGGCAGAATCCAGAAAAGCAAGGAAAACAAAAACAAAACACAATTGCGAACAGGCAAAGCAGAAAACTTAGCTTTAGAGGAGCAGGAATCAGACTGGTGTCCTAGAAGTCCACAGAGAAATCACCCGCTGGGCAGAAGGGCGTCGGCAGCCTTATATCCAGTCCGTGACTCCACTCAGCCAGTCATCCTCATCAGGCTCAGGTGCCTGATAATCAGGCTCATTACCTTCCTTTACCAGAATAGGGAGTTCACCAGACCTCAGTGACGAAGGGGAAAATGAACTCACAACACCATTCACTATCTCCATCTGTCCCCCACTCGTTCAAGATGGCTGGACCATCATTTTAAATACACACCTGTACTTTGTATCTCCCCCATCTCATTGTAGATTGTAAGCTCTCACAAGCAGGGTTTTTTTGTTTTGATTTAACCCTTGTATTATTGTTAACGTTGTTGCTTATGACTGTTATGTTTGATAACTGATAAACTGTAAAGCGCTGTGGAATATGTTGGCGCTATATAAATAAAGATTATTATTATGTCACCGCTTGCCTGTCAACAAACACCAGCAGAGTAGCAGCAATGCAGCCCTGGATGAGTAAACCTCAGCTTTTATTTTTAATGTTGGCAAGCCTATGCAGTAAAAAGTATTTAAAAAGTTACTTAACCTTTCACACAAGCTCACTGCCACGCTGGCTTAGAGGTACAATGTGACCATTTCTAGAAGACGTTCAGTACAAGGCCTCTACAAATGTAGTCAATCGGCAGCAAGGCCCATTATAATTGTCATACTGTGTGGGTAGTGAGTGGGAAATTCAAAGATTTCCTTTATATAAGGGTGCAATCAGATGGAAGTATGCGTCAGACTGAGATCAAACAGCACGGACTGGCCAGCAGCTCTCTCGACCCAATCATGACAGTTTCATATATTTCTATACAGCTGTCGTGCTCAGGTGGGGAGAGCTGTAGCCAATTCATGCATTGCTGTTCAATCTCAGTCAGATTTATATGGCCATCTGACTGCAACCTTAGTCTAATAGCAGGAAGTAAATTGTTCACTAGCTGTTTTGCTCTGTTTTAACAATGCATTCAATTACTTTGGTTCATTGACCTTCAACTGGATGCCATCAGAATGTATTGAATTGCGCAGAAAGTTATAGTATACATAGACATCTAAGCCACACAACAACACTGCTACAACAACACATTAACGTGAAAAAAAACTGTATTAGTAAGTCGACCAGGAACTGATTTGATGCAGAACATTAGAAAACAAACATGAAAAGGATGGATAAACATAAATTATACTTCTGCCTAAAAGTCCAAGCAAATTGAACTTAAATAGCAGTAACAATAACAATACTTCAGAGTGAACAAACACTATGAGATCTCCGTGATGGAGAACTGCCAAGCTCATCATCCTGGGAGTGAACAGATCAACCCAATGGCTGAATTTATACATCTGGCTCCACTACAAACCCAGATTATGGCCAACATTGAAACAATCAAAATACTTAACCATCAAAACCACTGGAGGTTTCAGCCAGTATTTCTACAGGGCATGTCTGCTTTACCTCCAAGACTGCTGTAGTCATCTGTAAATTGTAGAGACATCCAAGGCCAATACCATATATCTTTCTGGTCTAGTTGATAAATACTGAATGTATTACTTATAATGTATTCTCTAAGGGAAATATCAGTCAGAACAACCACAGTCAGAATAAAGGACTAATAGGATTCATTTTAAATTGGATTTGATATGTACGGCTCCATGGTTATTCATTAGGTTCCTTAATCTATTTTTTCTTGCCCCTTTGAGGCCACATGTTCCGTCTGAATAATTTTAACATCTGCTTTCAGCAGAGCGAACACTTTCTTGGCTTAACGGAAAATAAATGGAATAATAACAATTAGTAAATGATTGTTTATGGCACTCATACGGTCTTCTGTCTACATCAACAGTCTCCTTGAAAAAAAGAAGTTTGACCGATTTCGCATTATTTTCAGCAATGTATCGGCAATATCATGACATATCTATGAGACTGAATCTGATGTGTTCCTTTTAAGAAGGTCATAAGAAAGTCCAATGGGTGGGTCCATTTATTTTCTCAAACTCAAATGCTAACATTTTCATACTGCAATTCCATTTATTCCTGTTATGGCATACCAAAGAATAACACCAGGAAATCAATAAGGTGAAGAAGAATCCCTGGTCACGCACTCTTTAGGTGTCAAAAAGATGACTGTTCCATTCTCATTAGCTGATTAAATACAGTTTCATAGCTAATTATTCAGTGTCACAGCCACGGTCTGGAATGAATGAATGAGAGAGTAAGGTCACATTCAGTATTTTACATCAGTATTTGTAAGCCAAAACCAGGAGAGGAACTGTTAAGCACCAGGACTTTTCCGCTGCACGGGATCGATCCCAGGCCTTGTCTGGTGCTGTGGTCTCCCATTCACGCTCAGCTGCCGGGATGACTGCTCAGCACGGACTTCAGCACCAGCACCTTGCCCAGGCTCATGCTGCATATGTAGTTGCTGCTGGCTCTCCAGCTAAGCCTATGGTGACTACAGGTTTACACATACAGCGCTGTACTCTGGAACATAAGTCTAGGTTTCATCTACTGAGCATGTCTGGGTTGTGGCGCTTTCTCATTGGTGCGCGGACATCACCTGCTCTGGTTATGTGGCAGCTTCTGATTGGTCCACAGGCAAGGTCCTGTCTGTCTGGACTTGAGCTGTATGTAAAAAAGGTCCTCTGGAGCGCATGCCTGTGCTCTATTATCTTGTGTGTGTGTGTGGTATGTTGGTGGCTACCTTACCACCCTGTGTGCATGTGTGCCGCTATTGCACTGCAAATGTTGGTCTAGACAGGCAGTGTAGGGTGGGAACTCCCGCTTGAACTTAGCATCTGTATCGGGCATCCTCAGGCACATGTGCTAAAGCACACCTTGTGTCAGAGCAGGGTCAACCACCTGGGGGGTTAAGTTATTGGGACCCCAATTGGTATTTTTCTATACGCCTGTGCAGTCTAACAGGGTATAGTCTTATGTGTTGCTTCATAGTACTACTCTTTGGTGTAACAGAGGCTGTTACTTTGCGCTCTGTGCACACAGAGTGACATTTAGCTCAGTGTGCTTTTGCAGCCTTTCTCCGCTATTGTGCTAGCTGCGGTTTCTCCATCACCACACGGTGGACCCCGGGTTGCGAACGCACTTTATTATAATTTTTTACTTGGTGCGTTCCGCCAATCCTAACAGGAAGAATCAGAGGAAAAGTATAATAGAAACACGTCACCACTTCTGTATTTCTCACCCACTCCTAATTTTGGCCTACAAATGCTGATTAGAGATGGGCAAACCCGAACAGTAATGTTCGGCATCCGTACTGAACACCTACTGTTCGGTCACGGACAACGAACATAGATTTCACCGGGAAGTCCGTGTTAGGCTGGAGTCACATTTACCGTATAAAACATCGGTCCGATATTGACGGCCGAGAATTGCACAAATGTTCCCCAAACAGTATGTAATCCGTTTGCAATGCGAGGATGCGATTTCCTCGCATCTAGTAACAGTGTGACATCCGTATGGCATCCGTAAGCAATGTGATTTAACATGAGTTTTTACATACAGCAGTTCTCTCTATGTAAAAGCTCATGTTAAATTTGCATTGTAAAACACTACTTTAAACATTGTTTTAAAACCAAATAATCTTCAAAACATATATAGAGAGAGAGTTTAAAAGCCGGCAGATGCCACGTACAGTATAGAATAGAATAGGTTAGAATAGATAGAATAGATATATACACATGTAATAGGTGTGTGTATATATATATATATATACACTCACTGGCCACTTTATTAGGTACACCTGTCCAACTGTGTGTTAAGACTTAATTTCTAATCAGCCAATCACATGGCGGCAACTCAGTGCATTTAGGCATGTAGACATGGTCAAGACAATCTCCTGCAGTTCAAACCGAGCATCAGTATGGGGAAGAAAGGTGATTTGAGTGCCTTTGAACGTGGCAAGATTGTTGGTGCCAGAAGGGCTGGTCTGAGTATTTCAGAAACTGCTGATCTACTGGGATTTTCACGCACAACCATCTCTAGGGTTTACAGAGAATGGTCCGAAAAAGAAAAAAAATCCAGTGAGCGGCAGTTCTGTGGCCGGAAATGCCTTGTTGATGCCAGAGGTCAGAGGAGAATGGGCATACTGGTTCGAGCTGATAGAAAGGCAACAGTGACTCAAATTGCCACCCGTTACAACCAAGGTAGGCAGAAGAGCATCTCTGAACGCACAGTGCGTCGAACTTTGAGGCAGATGGGCTACAGCAGCAGAAGACCACACTGGGTACCACTCCTCTCAGCTAAGAACAGGCATCTGATGGCTACTTTCAGCAGGATAATGCGCCATGTCATAAAGCTCGAATCATCTCAGATTGGTTTCTTGAACATGACAATGAGTTCACTGTACTCAAATGGCCTCCTCAGTCACCAGATCTCAATCCAATAGAGCATCTTTGGGATGTGGTGGAACGGGAGATTCGCATCAGGGATGTGCAGCCGACAAATCTGCGCCAACTGTGTGATGCCATCATGTCAATATGGTCCAAAATCTCTGAGGAATGCTTCCAGCACCTTGTTGAATCTCTGCCACGAAGAATTGAGGCAGTTCTGAAGGCAAAAGGGGGTCCAACCCGTTACTAGCATGGTGTACCTAATAAAGTGGCCAGTGAGTGTATATATGTCAGTGCACACATACTGTATATATATCTTTATATTTCATAGACAGATAGATAGCTTCTGTCGGCTTCGGTGAAATAATTGCAGAAGCCGACAGGATAGAAGACATGGTTTACATACAGTAAACCATTGCAGAACATTTAGATTTACATATGTCAGTGACTAATACTGTTAGTAGTATGTGTGTGTAAAATTTGGGACCCTCTTCCTATTCGAAAAAATAAAGTTGAATCCAAAATGGACGACTTTAAAATGGCCACCATAGTCACCACCTATCTTGAAGAGTTCCCTCCTCCCATATACTAATGTGCCACAAACAGGAAGTTGATATCACCAACCATTCCAATTTTATTTAGGTGTATCTAGATAAATGGCCCACCCTGTATATACATTATAACTGTACTGTAATCACTTGCATGTTCTCCAGGACTGGAATCTACCATTGTATGGTCACCATATAGTGATAATATGGGTGTTGGTCCTTTGTAGAGAATTATTTTCTGTAATAGCATGGTCATCTGCTGGGGTTCTCCTGTACCCATGATCACGGTGTGCCACCATAGTTGTAATCAGGTTTACTGGTTAGGAGGCCAATCACATATCCCCCCCAGATGAACTCCTAGCTACAACTCTGGGATGCGCTGCTGTTATTACCACTGGCGTGCACAGAAAAGGGCACCAGTGCAAGAACAATATATGGACCCTTGGCTACCCAATAACTCATCATAATGCACAATTCCACCTGCTTTGGAAGTGGAAATGAACCAATTTACATCTTGTGCCCCTGTGCAACTGCAGACATTATACCAATAATATGTCCACCCCTGGTTATTACAATAGTAGACAACAACAGTTGAACAGCAAAACCTAAACCTGACTATAGAAGTTAACTTTTACTCGTTACATTGGCAATCGTACTGCCTAGCGCGCAACATATGAGAAAATGAGAGAAGCTGTGCAACCTCTTTAATTTGTTTCCTGACTTTAAGGGTATCACAATTTTTAATACTGTGGTAAAGACCCAGATTTTGCAGACTATTTGTTTTGACAATTCATAATCTGAAAAATCACCTAGATTTTTTTTAATTAATCAATTTAGATTAATTGGCTGGTTTCAAGGATATTTATGCAACATTAGAAGTCATGATGGATTTTACTTCTGTACATAGACGTTGAGTAACTAACTACCATAGCTAAGCCACCCTTGTCTCGTCTGAGCAGGACAGCGTAATTCCAATCTCAGCCAAGAAAGACTAACATGGGGATAACACTATAAATAGAAAACAAATCTAGTGGTACCACATAGCACAGTAATATGAAGGTATAAATAACAGTTAAAAAGAATACCATCCTGATCTCCTTTATCTCATACTAAGAGTAGGAAAGGGAAGAGAGGTGGATCAATCTCTGAGCCCTGTTGTACAGGTGGGATACCAAGTAGTATCAGGAAAGGCTCTATTTTATTTTTTGCTGAAGGGTGTCCTTTCAACAAGGCATGCCCATGCATTTAACTGAATAATCACATTGATTAAAACTCTAGGAACTGTTTCTAGTCCATGTGTTACTGTTTTTATTCCAGTAGGTTAACCAAAGGTGAACCCACAATTCAAAAAGTGGCAGAAAAGTAATATATCTGTCACTAGCCTAAGCTATTGAATGTGCTAAAAGAAGCATTCATCTACAGAATCCTGTATTATTTTATTTCTTATCACGTTATAACCTGGTTCCTGTACTGAATTGTAAGGGAAGCACAATCTAAAGTATGCACACTAAATCATTGTACTGGATGAGTAAATCAGAATAATTTGACATCATGTAGTGTAGAAGAAAATGTGCATATCTTCATGTATTGTCTATTAAAGAAGGGAAAAGGATGGTTGGATTAAATAATGTCAATAACTGTGTACAAAAAATGCTGCAATCCAAGAATTAATTAGTCTCACAGATTTGGTGATACAGGTTCAAGGGTCTATATTTATCAGATATTATGGATATAGACCATCAATTCACTATTTTATTATTCATTTGTGTAACCTCTATGTCACACAACATTTCACTATGGATGTACACCAACTACATCGTTCCCTAGCCCAATAAGCAGCAAGCTGCCGTGCACTTTGGGTCAGGACTCCTTACTATTTTTTAACATAGCCATCATCATGTTCATAAATTTGTTGTAAAATAACTCGTTTGTACAACTTCCAATTTAAAAAAAACCTTGGGATTCTGTTTAAAATGTAAAGAAAACAACAATGCAATAATTTGAAAATTTGTTATAGCCACAATTTTTTCAGAACATTGAACACACTAGAAGTTGAAAGTGTAATGGAAGTGGTGGAACCACTGTGCCGTGATCTAAGAAGAGCCTGGAGGGGCGTAACTAGGTGAACATCTGAATCTTCACTAGAGCCCCTGATGGTGGGGTTAGACTTGACTCCAGATAGACACCATGTGATACACCAGGGCGGACCTCAGATCAGCTGACCCCCAAGGGTCAGGAAGCGAGAGCAGCCCAGAAGGAGAGGACAGCTGGTACAGGCAAGCATGGCAGGAACACAGAAATTGCCGATGCTGGCAAGAATGGCTAGTATACAGGCAAGTGCAGGCTGGTATACAGGCAGGCATTGGAAGGCAGTTTGGTACAGCTGATAGTCAGTTAAAATTAGCAGATGCAGGCTGGTACAGCTGGTATACAGGTGAGCACAGCAGGTGCAGGCTTGTATGGCTGGTAAGCAATTGTGAGCGGCAGGTGCAGGTTGGTACGGCTGGCACACGAGTGAGCGAGGCCGTGCAGGCTGGACAGCTAGTACACAGTCAGGCACTGGCAGGTGCAGGCTGGCAGGGCTGGCATACAGGTGGGAACAACAGGCAACTACAGCCAACATGGCTGGTATACAGGCAGGCACGGGCTGGTATAGAAAGGTACAGGCGGGTACTGGAAGACAAACTTAGAACAGAGGACCCAAGATCTAGCAAGCATGCAACAAGCAGAGTATACACATTGCTCAAGCACCTCCCAACAGTTGGAGGTTCCATAAATAATAAGTGTCTCCCAGCCATTGGCTGGAGACACCTTAGAATGACGTGTGCTGTCCCTTTAAGACGGCAGGAAGGTGTGTGCCTTAAGCACAGTATGCTGACCCCGGGCAACATCAGCAGGAGGAGGAAGTGCAGGAGAGTGGCCGCGGTGGTGAGTAAGTTGGCATTGGGGGAAGGGGGGAAGCATGCAGGGACACCAGCACTACAGAAAATTAGACATTTTTCTATTTCATTGGAAAATAATTAAAGGGAATCTGTCACCCTTTTTTTTGGCTTGCAGCTGCCGGCATAGACGTCGGGGGCTTATCTACAGCATTCTGTAGTGCTGTAGATAAGCCTCGGATGTAACCTGCAAGATAAGAAAAACACATTATATTATACCCACCGGGGTGGGCGGTCCGGTCCAGTGGGCGTTGCGGTCTGGTCCGACGCCTCCCTTCTTCATGCGATGACGTACTCTTCTCCCATCCTGTAATGGCTCCGGTGCAGGCGCACTGCTCTGCCCTGTTGAGGGCAGAGCAGAATTCTGCAGTGCGCAGGTGCCGGACCTCTCCCGAGGTGGTTGTGGTTGTCTTCATGTTCTTTGTCCTCTTGGTCATCTTCTTCAGGGTCATCTTTTTGGTCTTCTTCAGGGGTGGTGTTCCGGTTCGTCGTTTTCTGGGTCATCGTTTTCGTGGTCGTCGTCTTCTTCGGGGTGGTCTTCAGGGTTGTCGTGTTCAGAGTTGTTGTCAGGGAGATCCAGAGTGATGATAAACAAAAACCATTTCCAAAAGCTTGAACTTGGAAATGTAGCAGAAGGTACAAGAAGGCTGAGGAACTGCCGAGAACCAGCTGACGGTGCTGGAACCCGGATGGGTAGCCGCAGCTGCAAGAGCCAATGGAACTAGCAAGGACCGGCTGACGGTGCTGGAACCCGGTTACTAAGCAGGAGGTACCTGTGCTAGAAAGCACTACCAAGGACCACCAGACATTGCTGGAACTCGGATACCGAGAAGGAGGCACCTAGGCCAAAGGCTCTGTCTGGAACCAGATGACGGTGCTGGAACCCGGATGGGTAGCAGAAGCTGCAAGAGCAAATGGAACTAGCGAGGACCAGCTGACGGTGCTGGGACCCGGAGGGGCAACAGAAGGAACAAGAGCCAATGGCACTACCGAGGACCAGCTGACGGTGCTAGAACCCGGTTACTAAGCAGGAGGTACCTGTGCTAGAAAGCACTACCAAGGACCAGCAGACATTGCTGGAACTCGGATACCGAGAAGGAGGCACCTAGGCCAAAGGCTCTGCCTGGAACCAGCTGATGGTGCTGGAACCCGGATGGGTAGCAGAAGCTGCAAGAGCAAATGGAACTAGCGAGGACCAGCTGATGGTGCTGGAACCCGGAGGGGCAGCAGAAGGAACAAGAGCCAATGGCACTACCGAGGACCAGCTGACGGTGCTGGAACCTGGTTACTAAGCAGGAGGTACCTGTGCTAGAAAGCACTACCAAGGACCAGCAGACGTTGCTGGAACTCGGATACCGAGAGGGAGGCACCTCAGCCAAAGTTACTGCCGAGAACCAGTTGACGGTACTGGAACCCGGATGAGTAGCAGAAGGTACCCATGAAAATCAAAGTTGCAAGGCCGCGAGCCGGCCGCCGTTACCGAAACCCACAGTCCTTACAGGGGGTGCTTGTCCTATTGGCACTACAGAACCAGCCTTTATTACCAGAACCCGCAGCCCACATAGGAAGCACCTAAACTGCAGGCACCATAGACTCAGCTAACCTGACCGCAACACGACAGGACAATGTATTGGTGACAAAGTGACGTTGACACTTCCTGGAAACAGCTGGCATACTGGAACCAAGCTGGGCAGGAGGGAGTACCCGTGCCAAAGACACTTCTGAGCAGCAACTGGCGATGTTGGAGCCCAGGGTCAATCTGGGTGTAGGCTGAGGCCTAATTTCATCAAGTGTTATATCTGTTGTAGACTACTACTGATTTTAACCGTGCTCCAATTAGGCCTCTGGCTCCACTGTCTCTAGTATTTACCCTGTCCTCCAACACCGGCAGTTGCTGCTCAGAAGTGCCGTCTGCACAATCAACACTTGTTCCTGTGTTACTGGGGCTCAGTAACGTCAGTTGATCCCCCGATGTGTGTCCGGCAATGTCTCCTGCTCTGTCCACATTCCCACTACTAGTAGTAGCACAGTGCGACTTGTTTGCGCCTGATGCAGCTGGTACTCCATTACTGCTGCCTGCTGCTCACACAACCGCTCCAACATATGTAACGTTGAATTCCACCTGGTGGGTAGGTCACATATGATGCGATGTTCCGGAAGGCGTAATCGGCGCTGCAGAGCTGCAATGCGTGATCTTACCATGCTGGAACGCCGCAAGTGAGCGCACTCTACGAGGACCTTGTGCAGCAGTGTATCAAGATCCGGATAGTCCCTCAGAAAGCTCTGCACGACCAAGTTGAGCACATGTGCCAGACATGGGATGTGAGTGAGGTTGCCTAAGCCCAGAGCTGCCACCAGATTTCGGCCATTGTCACACACTACAAAGCCTGGCTGGAGATTCGCTGGCACAAACCACACGTCGCTCTCCTGCTTGATGGCATTCCAGAGCTCCTGCGCTGTGTGGCTTCGATTCCCCAAAGAAATTAATTTCGGTACGGCCTGTTGACGTTTGGCCATGGCTGTGCTCATATCGGTCGTAACAGGCTCCTGCAGCGCTGATTCTGAGGAACTGGAGTATGAGGAGTCAATGTGTACAGACTGGATTCCTGCAATCCTTGGAGTTGGCAGAACATGTACAGCGCCACTCTCAAGATCTGTACCTGGCTCCACAACATTGACCCAATGGGCAGTGAGGGAAAGGTATCGTCCCTGTCCATGGTTACTGGTCCACGCATCGGTGGTCAGGTGGACCTTGCTACTGACGGCGTTTAGTAGCGCATGTTTAATTTTTCCCTCCACATGCTTTTGCAGGGCAGGGACGGCTTGCCTGCTGAAATAAAAGCGGCTGGGCACGGTGTATTGTGGGACTGCCAATGCCATGAAGTTCCGGAAGGTGTCTGTCTCCACCAGCCTGAATGAGAGCATTTCAAGGGCCAGTAGTTTGGCAATGCCAGCATTCAGAGCCTGTGCTCGGGGATGGTTTGCTGAGTATGGCCACCTTTTCTTCCATGCCTGTGCTACCGATGGCTGTAGAGTAGCCTGGGAGTGTGAGGAAGAACGGGAATGTGGTGCTGTGGGTGGAATGTCACTGGGTCTCTGGACAACAGTGCCAGAGGTTCTTCCATGGCGATCCTGTGAGGAAGCCAAACCAGCTGTGTGTGAGCTGGAGGAAGAGGCTACAACACGAACTGAAGAGGTGGTAGGTGGTGCTGTAGGTTGGTCTACGTCTTCAGTGTGTCTTTGTAACATGTTTCCACATATTTGTGGTATTGAGGTTGCTGACACTTTTCCCTCTTTTGACTTTCTGGTGACACAGCTTGCATTTGACAAAGCAAATGTCATCTGCAACTGTGTCAAAAAAGGACCACGCACTGCAAGTCTTGGGAGCCCCCGTTTTGGCTTTTGGAAGAGGAATGCTCCTAATGGGTGCCGAAGTGGAGGCTACAGGCAACCAAGTCTGCCACCTCCCTCTCCCTACTGTTTTGGCCGTTCTGGGAATCTCTTCCTCAGAGCTGCTCCCACCACCTTCCTGTTCCTCACGCCATGATGGGTCAAGGACCTCATCATCTACACTCCCCTCTTCAAACACCTGCTTCTTCTGGATAGTCTCGCTAGCACCGTACGCACCAGAAAGTGGCACCTGAGTCTCATCATCTGATGCGTACTGAGGTGTGCTGACCATAGGCACTGGCCCACCCGCCTCTTCAGATTCAGAGGGACAAAGCAGTTGCGCATCACTGCATACTCCCTCTTCTTCACATTCTTGAATGCTGCTTGGCTGGCCCCCTCTTTCCAAGCCAACAGATTCAGAGAACAGAAGTAGAGACTGAGATGGCTCCTGTCCAGGGCTCTCTGACTGCCTGGGCAATTTGGCAGGTGGTGAAGAGACAGATGGTTGCTCTTCGGTGCTCTGGCCCTGAGAGGATGTGGAAGTCATTGAAATCGATGCGTTAGCTGCCATCCATCCGACAATGGCTTCAATTTGTTCGTCCCGCAGCAGTGGGGTACGGCGAGCTCCTACAAAGCTGCGCATAAAGGACTGTTGCCTGGTTAAACTGGGGGATGCTGACTCACTGGTGCCCGCAGCAGGCACAGAATCCTCACGTCCTCTCCCTGCTGAATCCCCACGTCCTCTCCCTGCTGCAACTCCATGCCCACGACCACGTGCCTTACTCCCTGCCTTCTTCATCTTGGTAGACTGATAAAGATAGGCAGAAAAGTAAAAAGGGTTGGCTTTGTGTGCTTATTCCTGAACAGCTGCTAACAGGTATAAGAAACACTAATTTTATAAAGTGTGTGGACTACACTTTAATATGAGCTAATATGGCCTACACAACTGTCAAGTGGAGTGTTTGGTGAACTTTATTTTTATTTTTTTCAAAAAACAAAAAGGATGTGACCAAAGATGTGAAAGCGATAGTATCACAAACTTTTTGGAGCTATTACAGTGCAGGAAGGTAACCTACAATGCAATAGATGAGGCTCCAAAAAATAGGGTAATACTAATCTGGCTGCGGCTGCGGGGCACAAGCCAGAAAAAAAGCTCCTCTCTCTACTCCTATATAGTGTTTGCAACCAACCAATGTATATGGATACGAATGGATGCACACTAATAGGAGAATTAAAGAAAAATGAGCTGCAATAAAAGAAAAATATGTATGAGGCAGTGACGCACGCTGAGCGGCCTACAACCAGACGTGGCTCCAGGACACACTACAGCGTGAGCTGCACTCACACAGAGACCTCTCAGACAGCCGTGAACAGTGCAGAGAACTGGGCACTAGCACTGAAAGGATGCAGAAAGGCTCCACTGTCTACTCCTATAGTGTTTGCAACCAATGTATATGGATACGGATGGATGCACACTAATAGGAGAATTAATGAAAAATTTGCAGCAATAAAAGAAAAATATGTATGAGGCAGTGATGCACGCTGAGCGGCCTACAACCAGACGTGGCTGCAGGACACACTGCACAGCGTGAGCTGCACTCACACAGACCTTGCAGACAGCTGTGAACAGCGCTGCAAGGCAAAAGAAAGCTACACTGATTGATAATGTAACCTGGGTAAAGCACAATGGTATTTGGAAAATCGCTATCTCTAACTGTCCCTCAGAGTCTTGAACAGCAGCCTGTCCCTAACTGAATTCACAGCAGAGTGAACCCGAAATGGCGGCGGCGGCTTTTATAGTGCAACATGACATCATTTCAGCAGCCAATCACAGCCATGCCATTAGTTAACATGCCTACATGCCTAACAGGATGTGCCCACACTTCTGAGGATTGTCATTGGCTGAATCAAATCAAACTGGCTCATAGCATTATGGGAACTTCCGATTCCGGTATTCGATATGCAAAAAGTATCGGAACTCAGTATCGGAATTCCGATACCGTGAATATCGGCCGATACCCGATATTTGCGGTATCGGAATGCTCAACACTAGTGATGAATGAATTTGTACGAAAAATGATTGCCAAACCTAAATTTGGCTCAAATATGGCACATTCGGATTTATGATCGGAAACCCGAGCAAAATTTTACAAAATCGGTAAAAATTGGAAACATTCGGTAAAAGTGGGGAAAATATTTGCATTGCCACAAAGATATTTTCAGCATTTTAGCAACGATAACGGTGGTGTATCATGAGTGTTTGGCACGTGTTTGAGGCAAGGGGGTTTTCAGAGCCCAGAGGCGCGGCATTCTTGAAAGCACAGCAGTATTTTTTTTCTCCTAACTTTATGTGTGCACATAGCGGCTAGCCAGAGTGCTGGAAACACCCACAATGTTCCTGACACAACAGCATGTGTCATTGGCTGCTGAAATCACATACCTGAGGTTCACAGACAAAGCCAGCGTGGCACATGTCCTACAAGTGTGTTGTGCACTGCTTTTATTGTGCTCCATTCACAATTATAGCATTCTAAATAATATTTGGTGGTTGCATTTCAGTCGGATAGTGTAGCTAGATAGTGTCCAGTGTGGCTGTAAAATTTACCTGCCGGAAAAATTTTTTCGGCCATTACTGAGGTCCATAGACAAAGCCAGCAGGTCACATATCTTACAAGTGTGTTGCGCACTGCTTCTGTTGTGCTCCATGCACAAGTATAGCATTCTAATTAATATTTTTTTCAATAGCTAAATGTGAAAAACCCTGCTGTATCCCACCTTGTCATTTAGTGCTGTGGTGATATGAAACTGTCTGCAGACCTAAGGCACATTAAAAAAACACATAATTTTTTCTGTTGCTAAATGTGAAACAGCTTGCCGTATCCCACATTGTCATGTTGTGGCGGTGATATGAACCTGTCTGCAGACCTAACACGCATTTAAAAAAATTATATTTTTTTCTGTTGCTGAATGAGATACAGTCCGCCACATTGTCATGTTGTGGCGGTGACACAAACCTGTCTGCAGACTTAACGCACATTAAAAAAATTCTAATTTTTTCTGTTGCTGAATGTGATACAGCCCGCCGTATCCCACATTGTCATGTTGTGGCAGTGATATGAAACTGTCTGCAGACCTAAAAAGCATTAAAAAAAATTAGAATATTTTCTTTTGCTGAATGTGTTACAGACCGCTGTATCCCACATCGTCATGTTGTGGCAGTGATATGAACCTGTCTGTAGACCTAATGTGCATTAAAAAATTCAATTTTTTTTCCGTTGCTGAATGTGATACAGTCTGTCGTATCCAACATTGTCATGTTGTGGCTGTTAGGGCTTGCAGATCGCACCAAATGTAAATTATGAGGAGGTGCGATCGCAACCCCTGCGGTGATGGAGGAACAGCAGCTAACAAAAAATGGTAGAGCAAAGCTGCATACAAACACTGTAAACACACGGACTTACAGGTCACACCGTGTGGAAAGAGTGCAAAGGTAGCTGCTCGGTTGCTCTATAGAGCGGTTCAATAACGGATCACTCGAAGCTATACCCTGTTAGACTTCACAGGAGTATAGTAAGTAATGACACTAGTTGGGGTCCCTATAGCTACCCCCCAGGGAAGTCTAGGCTGGTGGTTGAGCTTGGTTTGACACTCAATTGTGCTAAACAGCACATGTGACTTAGGACGCCCGGAGTCAGATGCTAAGCCAAGAGGAAGTTCCCACCCTACACTGCCTGCCTAGACACACAATCCCTGTGCTAGAGGCAGCACACTTGCATACAGAGTGGTAATGTATCCACTGACATACATAAAGCATAGAGGATCTTAGCGCGCCGGCGTGCACCCCAAAGATCCTTTTATGTGTTCCGTTTAAGTCCAGTCAGACAGGACCTTGCTCGCAGACCAATCCGGAACTGCCACATCACCTGAGCAGCTGACAACTGATCACCAATGAGAGGTTGCCACCTCACGAGCATGCTCAGCAGAGTGATTTCTGGACTTTGCCTACGGTGCGTCTGTTAGCCGCTGCTTATTGCTGACTACCATAGCTTTGGCTGGAAGACCAGCAGTAACCAAGCAAACTGCACGGGTCTGAGCAAGACACTGAGCCCGACGTCTTTGCTGAGCAGCCTCCTCTGCAGTTGGAGCAGAATGGGAAACTGCAGAGGCAGACAAGGTTTGGCATCTACTCCGGGTAGCTGGAGAATTCTGGCGCCTAACAGTGGCGGTGATATGAACCTGTCTGCAGACCTAACACGCATTTAAAAAATTATAATTTTTTCTGTTGCTGAATGTGATCAGCCCGCCGTATCTCACGTTGTCATGTTGTGGAGATTATATGAACCTGTCTGCAGATCTAACACGCATTAAAAAAAATTATAATTTTTTCATGTTGCTGAATGAGATATAGCCGGCCGTATCCCACATTGTCATGTTGTGGCAGTGTTATGAACCTGTCGGCAGACCTAATGCGCATAAAAAAGTTTTAAATTTTCTGTTGCTGAATGAGATACAGCTCGCCGTATCCCACATCATCAGGTTGTGGCAGTGATACGAACCTGTCTGTAAACATAACGCGCATTAAAATATCTATTTTTTTCTGTTGATAAACATGATACAGCCTGCTATATCCAACCTTTTCATTTAGTGGCGTTGAAATTGTTCTGGGTAAAATTAATTAATTAAATTTTTTTGCAAACATGATACAGCAGCCGAGATCTGAGTTTGAAATTGTTTTGAGCCTATCTTCTAGATTATGTGCTTCTTTGGCATCCAATTTCTCACAGACCTTATCGACAGGCCCCAAAAAATTCTTCTGCTACTAACATCATACAGTAAGGGACATGTCATTTTTAAATTGTTTGGAGCATCTCATCGATGTTATACAGGCCTTATCAACAGGCCTCAAAACATCCTCCTGTTACTAACGTCATACAGTAGGGGACATGTGACTTTGAAATTATATGGAGCATCTATTCAATCTTATACAAGGCCTTATTGACATGCCAAAAAAATTCTTCTGTTACTAAGGTCATACAGTAGGGGACATCTCACTTTGAAATTTTTAGAGCAAGTTCTCGAGGGCATCTTTTATACCTATTTTGAAACACGCATCTGTTACACCTATCATCTGACGAGCATCAAGTGCTCTTTGGTAATTAGTGTTGGGTAGATGAATAATAGTTGTAGGCTGGATCCTGGTTCTCGTACTTCCCATAGCCACCTTGTTATTGATCCTGTTGGACATTCCCAATCCCGCCCAAAAAAAATTACTGTTGCTAACGTCATACAGTAGGGGACATGTCACTTTTAAATTGTTTGGAGCATCTGCTCAATCTTATACAGGCCTTATCATCAGACCCCCAAGAATTCTTCTGTTACGAGAGTCATACAGTAGGGGAGATCTCAGTTTTAAATTGTTTGAAGCACATCTTCTTTGTCATACAAGCCTCATCCACACAGAATTTTTTTTTCTGTGACTAACTCGATTCAGCACGTCATATTTCACCTCATTTAGTGCCACTGAAATTCAGCTGTGCAGAGGTGGTGCAGAGTAAAAAAATCTAATTTTTAGTTGCTGATACAGTGCTCATAGCACACTATATGAGCAACATGACTGGAAAAAAGCGAGGTCGTGGTGGAAGGTGGATTAGACTCGGTGTTTGAGGTCTAAATGGGGTAGGTGGAGAAATTGATGCCTTTTTTTGGTGTCTGCCACTAATTTTTGGAAATGTGTACACTCTTGGCAGGGTGTCCATTTGCTGGGTTAGCTGTAGTGGAAGATGCTTTGGTCCCTATTATACTATTTCTACTCTATGGAAATTGATACCACTCTGTTGGTGTCTCCAACTAATTTTTGGAAATGTGTGCACTCGTGGTTGGATGTACATCTTCTGGGTTGGCTGTAGTGGAAGAGATGTTGCTCCCCTTTACTTTTTTTTACTCTGGTGAAATTGATGCCACTTTGGTGATGTCTGCCGCTAATTGTTTGAAATGTGAGCACTCCTGGTTGGGTGCCCAGCTGTCCATCTGCTAAATTGGGTGTAGTGGACAATGTATCGGTACCTATTATACTTTTTTTGCTGTGGGGAAATTGATACCACTTTGCTGGTGTCTGCCATTAATTTTTGGAAATGTGAATATTCCTGGTTGGGTGTACATCTGCTGGGTTGGCTGTAGTGAAAGATTTGTCAGTCCCTATTATGCTATTTCTACTGTGGTGAAAATTGATGTCACTTTGTTGGTGTCTGCCAATACATTTTTGGAAATGTATATAAACACATGGGCCATGCACTCAGTGAACAAGTCTGTAGGACAGTGTTCACACCACCAAAAGACTGAAGCACAGAAAAACACAGTATAACAAATGTATAAAAATAGTCTGTTGTAAAAAAAGTAAGAGTAAACAGCAAATACAAGATTAGGGAGGTCTCCTCCCCTCCCTTGTGAACCGTGCACATATAAGCAGTCTTCCACAGCATGTCCACATCGGACATACCTTTCTGAATCCTGCTCATACAGGTACCATACACATGGTCAGGTTTTTAAATACATCGGTTAGGGACTGCTCTGATATAGGTATACCTTGACGTTTGGTAGAGCGGCTTAGTATACATTTTTTGCAAAAAACCTATCGACCAAATACCCTGTTTTGCTACCATCTTTTTACTAGCACTTGCTGTTTACTGTTACTTTTTTAAAATAGAGTATTTTTATACGTTTGTTATGCTGTGTTTTTCTGTGTTTCAGTCTTTTGCTGGTGTGAACACTGTCCTACAGACTTGTTCCCTGTGTGCATGGCCCATGTGTTTATATTCAATTGGTCTCTTGTTTATGCAAGATTAGGGAGGTCTCCACCCCTCCCTTGTGAGCCATGCACATATAAGTCGTCTTCCACAGCGTGTCCACATACTGTGTTTTTCTGTGTTTCATTTTTGGAAATGTGTAGACTCCTTCATGTCTGTTGCCTGTAGTAGTAGGCATTCCCATTGAGTCAACTACCCGTGTTACTATTCTTACATTTTTCTGACAATAGTAATCTACGAAACAGATATTTGTGCCATCTGAGTGTGGCTGAACATCAATTTCAAATGTTTTTTTATCACTTATATAGTGCCAATAATTCAACATGTGCGTTACAGACATTTACAGACATTACTGCCACTGTCACCACTGGGACTCACAATCGAAATTTACTATCTGTATGTCTTTGGAGTGTGGGTAGAAAAATAAGTACTGGGAGGAAACCCTTGCATACACGGTTAGAATCTACAAACTCTTTGCAGATGCTGTCCTTGGTGGAGTTGGAACAGAGGACTCCAAGTGCTGCAAGGCTGCTACTGTTTTTACGTTGATAACTCAAAGTTTCTGTGGTTGGAAGCTTATCACTGTGATGCAAACTGTGTGTCTCTTTCATGAGGTCCAACTCCACAGTGTGTTGGTGGCGTGATAATACTCAAGCTTTCTTCCTCCATCCAATTGTGGCAACCATGGACAACAGAGGGGGAATCATTATCCTCTTCATCTTCTAACTGGTGCACATCCATCACCTCTTCCTTCTCGTCCTTTTCATTGTCCTTCTCCATTTGTTCCTCCCATGGCAAGCGCCTGTGAGATGACAGACCTGAACTTAGAGATACTGTTAATCCTAAAGGCATCCTCCTCTGCTTCCTTGTCTTCCCCCGGGACCACCACCACCTCCTCATCCAGACTATTTAAAGTATGGTCCAGCATTTAGATGACAGTAATAGTGATGCTGATGATGGCATAGTCACCGTTAACCATCTTAGCAGCCATTTCGAAAACATGCAGAAGGGTGCAGAGGTACTTCATCTGTGTCGGCTACGCAAGTGTGAATTGAGCCACATTCGTACTGCGATGTGCCAGGCTATGCAAAATGTCATAATGCACCTGGTCTCAGCACTGTCGCTGGAACATGCGCAGAGTTGAATTCCACGGTGTGGTCACCGCATATCAATCGGTTAACCAGTAGTTCAAAAGAACTCTATACCATATATACTTAAGTGAAATGGTGAAAGTAAATACACAACAACAGTGTTTTATACAGCAGCACATCCATGCTGGGACAGTGGTGTAGGAATTGCTGTACCATCAGGTTGAGAATGCGAGCCATGCAAGGGACGTGTGTAAGGTTGGCCCGTCATAGGCCCATCAACAGGTTTCCACCATTATCGCACACGACCTTTCCAGGCTCCAGGTTGTTTAGGCAGCCACTGCTAATCCTCAGCATTGATAGCTGTCCAAAACTGTTGATCTGTATGACTGCGATTTCCAAGGCACATTAATGTAAACACTGCCTGATTGCGGTGAGCCGAGGCTGCGTTGTACAGAGGTGGTGGGATTCCCTCTGCAGTGTTGTGAGGTCTGTTTCATTAAGGCAGAGGTTGAGGGCACAAGTGGACGCATTAAAGGAGGTGGAGGAGGCAGAAGCACTGGACAAAGTATTAGATACAGAGGTTCATTTCGTAAGCCCTGGGGATTCCAAGACTTGGTGTCTAGTG
The DNA here is from genome assembly GCF_039654945.1 of Dendrobates tinctorius. NCBI lineage: Eukaryota > Metazoa > Chordata > Amphibia > Anura > Dendrobatidae > Dendrobates > Dendrobates tinctorius. The sequence goes on along the minus strand of NW_027361700.1, from coordinate 1,235,785 downwards.
ACATCTTGCTGTTTAGTGCTTTAAGTCTCCATCCCCTGGTGTGTAGAACTTTAGTTCTCCAACTCAAGTTGTTTAGTAGTTTAGTTTCTGTTAGGCGTCGGGTTCCTGCAACTGCACAGCAGGGATCCAGAGCCTCACATTCAGCGGTCTCCAATTCTCCATCAACCGCAGAGGAGCCTGCTCAGCAGTTCCGTCGTTCCCGATGCTCTGCTCAGACCAGCTCTGTAAGTCTGGTTGTTGCTGCCACTTCTGGGCCAGCAATAGCACCGCATGCTGCTCAGCAGCAAGCCACTCCAGAGGCTAAGTCCTTCCGTCGCTCCACTGAGCATGCTCACGAGACGATCTCCCATTGGAGATCAGGAGTCATGCCCAGGTCCTTCTCCAGATCTGATTAGTCCATCTCAGGGATCTGGAAGCTTCCGGAAGGTCCCGGCTATAAAAGGTTTGCATGGCCGCTCGTCCATGCGCTAGTGTAGACTCTAGTTGCTACCTGTGTGAATGGTGACGGATGCATGGACTTGCAAATGACTCGTTAAGATTCCCCTCCCTCTGATATTACGTGTGTGGATAGGGAACTAGTGATAGAGTCAGCGCCAGTCAGTGGCAAGCTACAGGCCACAGTGCATATCATCCACTATACTAGCGTCTGACAGTGTGCCTGCTACCGGGCAATGTTGTCTTGCGGCAGTGTCTGTCGCTGCGCTGTAGTCAGCAGTACTTATTGGCGTCCGCAGTTGCGACGCTGTATGCATGGTAGGTCTAGAAGGACGCTGACCCTGTGTCTTGGGCCCGAGTCCTGTGACCATATATCGTGCGTGCATTCCGCTGAGACCTGTGAGTTCAACAGGCTCAGCATTTGTGTTTAACGCCTTGGCGTCTCTGTGAATTAACAGAGTCCGCCCAGTGCACTCCTGGTGACGTTCAACCCGCGTGCGCAATACCGCAATATTGTGCGTCTGCCATTACATAGCAGCAGTGCAACACCTCTGCACGGTGGACCCCGGGTGGCGAACACACTTTCTATTATTTATTATTTAGTGCGTTCCGCCGTCCCTAACAGTTTCCATCCCCTGTTGTCTAGTAGTTTAGTTCTCCATGTTCTGGTGTGCATTTATTTAGTCCTGCAATTATAATTGTTTAGTAGTTTAGTTCTCCAACCCCTCTTATGGTGTGTAGTGGTTCATTTTTTCCATCCCCAAGCTTCCTGCAAGCCTTGGAGATTGCAAAACTTGTGGAGCAGCCCCTTCCCCAACTGCCCCTACAGCCAGCAGCGTCACCCAGTTCCCCGTCATATAGCTGTAATTCCCCTGTCCATGCTTGCTCGTCCAGGTGCCATTGTTGAAATTCACCCTGGCAGACATAGAATTTTTCAGGGAACAAGTGATGTTGTCTGCGACTTGTTGCCATAGCGCAGGCACGTCTTTACTACAGAAGTAATGGTGACTGGGCAACTGGTATTGGGGGGACTGTGGCGGCCATCAGCTTTCAGAAACCGTCTGTATCCATAAGGCGGAAAAGCTGCATTTCCATGGCCAACAGATTGGAGTGGTCTTGCAATAGTCACAGAGATCACAGGCCATGAGTCATACAAAAACAAGCGCTGTGATCTTATTAGCGAATAGCTCTCAGCTGGCCCCTATCATCCAGACTGTTCTGTCCAGCCATATAATTCTATCTAGAAAGTCTAGTCTTTTTTTATGTCTCCAATTATTACAGACATTGTATTTTTGTGTGTATTAATCCTGCATATATTTCATATTGTAAGGTAACAATACCACCTGCTGGCCGTTTAATGCATAGATTCTAGTTTAATTTGTAATGTCTTGTGGGAAGTTCCTAGGGCATTGTGGGATTGTTCCTGTTGCATCATGGTCTTATTATGACACTGTGATGGGAAACAGCAGCCGTTATTCCTCCATGTGTCTTAGGAGAAACTACACCATTCATGTTCTTCATGCTCTTTAAACAGCCTGCTCTAAGCATAGTTGGTAAGCACTATCTAGGTGTTACAATCCTGTGTTTATCAATATGTTTGTTGTACTAAGTAGGTAATCATCAGTTTGTATATTACCTCATGTTACCTGTATATTGCAGACTATTTGTGTTTCATGCTCTGTGCAGTTATATATTCTGAAATGCTCCTGCTATTGTATTCTACAGTTTCACCCTTTCCTGTCACATCTGCAATCAATAAAAGAAGGTTACAATTTTACAGCCTCTTTTCTTAAATAAGACAGGGGGTTTAGCTACATGTCTCATTGCACACCCTGCTAACGTGTATTAGGACAGTATACAGACAATGACACGATTGGGCCACGAATCATCCGAGGAGGCTGCTTGATTTTCACAATAATTAGTTCTCAGAAAAGTAAAAGTGAGCGTATGGCTTATCCACGTCCAGATTACAACACATGGACTATGCGTATATCCCGCTGTTCGATCACCGCTAACTCCATGATAACCCTACACTCCTTGCTGCCAACAACAATCCTGTTTTTAACCCAATAAATAAATGCAGGCCGATTGGACGCCATTCTTCTTTTGAGGTTCACACCATCAGGGTGTTCCATCCTCTCTCCCTCAGAGTAGCAGTCATATACAGGCCCAAAGGCTCACCCACCCACTTCCTTGACCACTTTTATGCACTGCGGCCACACTTCATGTCCTCAGAATTGACAACTCTTATCCTGGGAGACTTCAACAGCTCCACCTCCCCAACTGCATCCCAGCTTCTATCTCCAGCAAATTATCATGGCCTCTCACAACTTTCAAACTCTGAGACACACAAAGACAGCAACACCCCTGATCTGTCCGGTTCAGTTCAATCTCCTACCTAGATGACTCACCCTTTGCCCCCCATGAAACTAGGAGTATAACCACAACTTAGACATTTTTAGGTGCTCCCTAAAACATATATTATTAGGGCGGCCTTTCACGTTCCCTAATCAAAGTCCTCTTTATATATATAGCTTATTCTCTACTTCTCTGAACCTAAGTCACCATTAAACTCAACCGTACCCAAAAGGCTCATGCAGCCATTATCTACCCCCATTTCCTCAAGATGGTTATACCATCATTGTAAATAAGCACCTATAATTGGTGTCACCCCCACCTCATTGTAGATTGTAAGCTCTGAAGAGCAGGGTCGTCATTAATCTTGCTTTAATTGTTTGATTATCTTAAACTTGGTGACTTTTGACTGTTTTATATGAAATGCTGACTCGTAAAGCTATGCGTAATGTGTTTGTGATATATGAAAAGTTCATTATTATTAGTAGATTTAAGATGGTGAAATTAAAATTGTTAACTGTGACATGTGTAGGAGTGAACAATCTTTTCTGTGAGAACAACTATACAAACGAGGGTTTGCTGCTGTGCCGACACAGAGTGGAGTAGGGTGAACACGACAAGCTGCTGGACTGTAAGAGAGGTGCAGGCGGGGATGTTACGGTGGATTGAGAAAGATGGGGTGTGCTCGGTATGTAAGATCTGTCAAAAACAGCAGGCATGTCCAATTTTGTATCAGCTGACAGGCTATCAATCACCCCAACAGTAGGGGTAAGCAAGTGGAGGTTCTTCGGCCGTAGACCTGTGTAACAACACTTGCTGCAGTGAGGGAGGATGAAGAATCTGAAGATGCGTTTGATGAGGTGGACGTGGTTGGCGAGACCCGCTAGTCTGTATTTTAGCACAATGACATTCCCAGATTAGCGCATGTTTATCACGCATGTGCCAGTTCATGCATGTAGTACTGAAATGATTACAATTTTTTACTCTACTAGGTTTTTTATAAAAAGTTGACAGTTAACATGATTTTTTAGATTTTTGCCAATATAATAAATAATAATTTTATTTCCATAGCCCCAACATATTCCGCAGCACTTTACATTTTAGAGGGGACTTGCACAGACAATATACATTACAGCATAACAATAAACACATTGATCTAAACAGATACCAAGAGGAATGAGGGCCATGCTCGCAAGCTTACAATCTATGAGGAAAAAGGGAGAAAAAAAGAAAAAAAGATCCAACCTAGGCAACTGCAGAACTGCGAACGTTGCTGTCCACTGCCAGAGTTGGTTGCATATCTCTGTCTATGTAACCTCCTCATCTTCCTCCTCCTCTGCTGAGCTACTCAGCTGCATGCATCTAGGTTTACACCACGTGTGCTCTACTACCTCTTCGTCATCCTCTCTGTTCTCCCACTCCTCACCCTGAGAGTCACCCTCCTCCTCTTCGAGCCTTGACAGCACAGCACAGTCTGTGGACACCTCAAATATATGAGTCACAAATGGATCACCTTCACCCAACAGGGTTAACGTCTGTTGAAGAGGGTTTGGTTTATGCTCGTACAAAACTTCATCTGGCCATAGATCTAAGTCAGAAAAATTTGGCCATTGGTGCAGATGCTTTCCTCCTCTTGACTCTGTGAATCTTTAGAGCACACCTATGCCCATGGCATACAATGTATGTAGAGATCTGCAGACTCAGTCATCTGTGGTTCCCAACAGTCAGTTGGGCTCTTGGAGAGTTGTGATGTGGGGGAAAAAAAGGTTAATTGGAGGACTGTAGGACTGTACTGTGTGTGATGTACTGTGTGTGATGTTAAGGTGGAGGAAGAGGAGCAGAAGCCACTTGATGCAGTGCTTGCCATCTACTGGAGAACATGTTCTTTCTGGCCCTCATCTACAAAGCGTACCATTGTACGGCTGCTAAAGAAAGGGAGCGGAGTTGCCCGTCAAGTAACAGAAGTTGTAAAAATGCTGTGCAAATTCTGACAGCAGCAAAACAAACATACTTCTCATCCCTCATATCATACCTGTCTCACAACCCTAAACAGCTATTTAGTACTTTCAATTCTTTCCTGTATCCACCAGTTGCCCCTCCCTCTCCGCTCATCTCAGCTGAATACTTTGCCTCATCACCTGTGAACTTGACACAATAACATCCAAACTTTACCACCATATTCATCACAAGCATAACCCACCTCTTCAACCTGTCACTAACAACAGGTTTTCCATCCTGATTGAAACATACCTCGATCACATCCATCCTCAAAAAGCCCACCCTTGACCCATCCTTTGTGTCTAACTATCGACCCATATAATTTCTTTCCTATGCCACCAAACTACTGGAACAACATGTCCATATTGAACTGTCCTCCCACCTTTCTTCTTGCTCCCTCTTTGACTGTGTTCAGTCTGACTTCACACCGCACCATTCCACTGAAACTGCCCTGACTAAAGTCACCAACGACCTACTAACCGCCAAATGAAAGCGACACGAGTTTGTCCTCCTCCTTCTCCTGGACCTGGCATTTGTCTTTAACACAGTGGACCATTCCCTCTTACTACAGACTTTCTGATCTGTTGACATTACAGACTTGGCCCTTTGTTGGATGTCCTTGTACCTAACAGACAGGACATTCAGTGTCACCTATTCACACACCACCTCCACATCTTGCCCTCTATGTGTTGGTATAAACCAAGGCTCAGTTGTAGGACCGGGAACTATGCTTAGAGGGTGCACTCACGTGCTCCCTCCCTATTAAAGGGACCGCCCGCATCAACCTAAGGTATTCCCAACCTATAGCTGGGCAACACCTTCTATTTAAAGCTTCTCCTCCAATATGGAGGTGCCTGAGCTATGTTGTTAGTTTGCCTTGCATGCTTGCTAGTTGTCAGGTTCCCCAGGTCCGTCTGTCTGCTTATAATCCAAAAAGAGGCCACAAATCCAAAAATTATAGACACTATAGGATAGTTGTAATCAAAATTTACAATTTTATTAAGGACACCAAAGGACACATTAAAAACACAATATAAGACAACACATAGTAAATAAGCAAAATACAGGGGGAGTGAGCAAGCACACGTACTTTGTATTGACATATAGTGTTAATCCATTCCAATATGTTATATATGGAGATGTTGGCCGATAAATATATGAAAGAATATATAGAAATAAAGTGCAGTACACATATGAAATAGTTATTAGCCAATAAGGTGCATAAGGTAAATGGTAAATCCCACAATCTAATTAAACATTGGGAAAAGTTTCAAGTACTAACCAGGATTCATCATACACGTGCCGTCACTGCCACCCCACACTCCAACGCACTTTTCACACGTTGCTTCCTCAGGGAGTGATAGAGCAGAGGGATAGTGAGGGGTTTATATAGGGTAGTAATTAACCATGCACCAATGGAAATACACCTATACAGGTGTATCCTAATCAGGGCGATAATCGTCCATGCATCAATGGCATTACACCCATTCAGGTGTCCACTAATCAACGGTGCATGCAATAATACATGTGGCCAAATAGCGAGCGGCGCTTGATGCGTTGTCCCAGCACACACACCGTCTGCCACGAGCCTCGCGGCAACGTTTGTCTGCTTGTCTACACTGTACCCGTCTGCTCTTACCTGTCTGTGCCTGTCTGCTCGTAGCTGTCTACGCTCTTCTGTCCATCAGCCAGTCCAGATCGCACCTGCCAGCATCCATCTGTCTAACATCCAGTCCAGCCCACACATGCCAGTGCTTTTCTGTTCCTCACCCGGTCCCATCTGCACCCATGTTTCCAGAGTCCCTAGAGTGCCTGCCTACATTTTTAATCACTCCTTTGGGCCTTAATAATAATAATAATAATAATTTTATTTATATAGGGCCAACATATTCTGCAGCACTTTACATTATAGAGGGGACTTCTACAGACAATAGACATTACAGCATACCAATAAACACATAGATCAAAACAGATACCAAGAGGAATGAGGGCCCTGCTCGCAAGCTTACAATCTATAAGGAAAAAGGGGAGACACGAAAGGTGGATGGTGACCATTGCTTTTATTGTTTTTATTGTTTGGACCATCTAGTGTAAGAATCGGGTGTTCCTGTTGCTGCATGAACCAGTTAACAGTCTAAATATGTAGCAGTACAGACACAGAGGGCTATTAAAATCATGTGAGAACATGATGCAAGGAACCAGGTTATGGTAAAAAATTTTGAATGAGCCACACAGGGACAACCACCCATGCTACTATCCTTAAATTTTTCTGACAATGGTAGTCTAGAAAACTGATATTTGTGCTACCTGAGTGTGGCTCAGCATGAAAGCAGGTAGAGGTGTTGCATGTAGTTCTAGGCCTCCCAGCAAAGGGGCACTACACCGACCCCTCACCCACCTTGTCTTACTGTGACGTTCAATTGAAAGCTGTAAATACTGTCCCAGACCCTGATACCTCATGCCTGTCTGTCCCTCATTTGAAATGTTTTGGCAGCATTTGGTACCATTATAAGGTGTTGTGCATGCATTTGTTTTTGCCTCCCATTGACGTGAATGGCGTTTGGTTATGTTCGGTGAATATTCGACCAGTTAATCGGCGAATATGCAAATTCGGCGAACGTAATCCGAACCAAACATTGAAATATTCGCTCATCTCTAGTCATGACTACCATTGTGGAGCATCCCCTCTTCCTTTTACAACAATCTGTAAACGTCTGGGAAATCAATCGCTGGAGTTTTGAGAGAGGAATCCCATTTTTGCCTGATGTAGGTTTTGAGCTGCTCCACAGTGCTAGGTCTTTGCTGGATTTTTTTTTTCATAATGCATCAAATGTTTTCCATTGGTGAAAAGTTTGGACTGTAGACTGCTGGTTCATCACCCGAAATCTTCTAAGCCATGCTGTGATGATGGATGCAGTATGTGGTTTTGCATTGCCTTGCTGAAATATGCAAGGTCTTCCCTGGTATAGACATTGTCTGGATAGGAGCATATGTTGTTTGAAAACCTCTATACGGTATAAAGCTCAGCATTGGAAGTGCATGTCAAGAAGTGAAAGCTGTCCATGCCTTAGTAACTAATGCAACCCCATGTTATGTGAGATGATGATTTTTGAGCTATGAACTGTTAACCAGCTGGATGGTCCCTCTCCTTTTTAGTCAGCAGGACAGGGCATCTGTGGTTTTCAGAAAGAATTTAACATTTAGAATCAAGTGATCATAGAAAAGATTTCTATTTTACCTCACTCCATTGTAAATGAGCTTTGGCTCAGAGGAGACGGCAGTGTTTTTAGGCTGTGTTGCTAAATGGCTTCTTCTTTGCATTAACTTGCATTTCTGGATTGCTCGGCAAACTGAGTTCACAGACAGTAGTTTCAGGAAGTATTCCAGAGCTGACAAAGTAGTTTACATGACTGCTTCCTGCCCGTTTTAGTGCAATGCTGTCCGAGGGCCTATATAGATCACAAGCATCCAGATTTGACTGTCGGCCTTGTCACTTGTGGAAATGGTTTTCACCTTGTGTTTTTCACTCTAAATCTTTTGATGATATTATAAACTATAGAAGTTTTTGCAAATTTATTTTGAGAAATATTTTTCTGGAATTTTTCCACAATTTGTAGACATTTATTAACAGATTAGTGAACCGCTGACTATCTTTCCTTCAGAGAAACTTTGCCTCTCTAACTGAGAGAGTCGACTTTTAGGGACTATATATTGTAAACTCACCAAAAGTATTGCCATTTTAAAAAGCACACCCCTCAAATACTTTAAACCTGTTGTTGGGAATTTTTTTTAACTCTGCATTAATTCCAGTGTAGCAACTGAAAAGTGGAATAAAAAAACTTATAAATTTTAATTTTAGAATGAGTGAACGCGTTCAGAAAACGTTCGACATACTCAAATTTAGCACGAACATAGCACATTTGAATTTGTGTTCGCTTTCACAAACATTTTTACTCAAAGACAGCAAAAGTCTGTTACAGTTCGGTAAATGATGTAAATGATTAAGTGTCCACTAATGCTTTTGTTATTACTTTGACTAGGATATTGGTGCTATATGATAAGTGGGGAGGGGGACGTGTTTGATGAGGGGAGGGGGTGTGGAGAGGTTAAATGAGTGTCTGAATAGATTACAGGAGCGGCACACTCTTTTTTCTCACTTAACTTTATGTGTGTTGACTCCAGCAACCAATCAGGCTGCAGAAATCATCTACAATGTCATGACACAAGGTCTTCTGTGATTGCATGCCAAAGTTACATGTCCATGGCCATATAAAAAGCAGACTTCTTGTTTTGCTGGTGCCATTTGCTTAGTGTCACAGTGCTGAGAGGTCGCTCCTGTGCTAGTGCTGGTGCTAAAAGTGAAATTGTCATTGAAATAGATAGGATACTGTCCTGTGTGAAATTGATCCTCCAGCAATGAAGTAGATTGTGCAAAAACTGTGTGTCAGTCTCAGAAAACCCCATTTGCTACTCCAAACCGTTTGTGCTAAAACTGTTTGGCTGAGTTCACACGTGGCGTTTTTTTCGCGTTTCCGCGGCGGTTTTAACCGCGCGATTTTGCCACGAAAACGCGAAAAATAAGCATCCCATGCATTCCTATGGGATTCCGCAATGCTGTGCTAATGCTGCGGTTTTTACCGCGGCGGAATCGCTTCGCGGTAAAAAACGCAGCATGCTCATTAATTTGCGGAATCGCGGCGATCCCGCACCCATAGGAATGCATTGTTCCGCTTACTTCCCGCATGTGGCTGTGCACACCATGCGGAAAGTAAGCAGAGCAATTGCGGATGGTAACCACGGTCCGGAGGAGAGGAGACTGTCCTCCGGGCTTTGGGTACCATATCCCTGTAAAAAATAGAATTTAAAATAAAAAATATTGTTATTCTTACCTTCCGGCGTCCCGCGCAGCCTTCCCGCCTTTCTCCACGCTCCCGGTCCCAGTAAGCCTTTGCGAAAATGCCCGCGATGGCGTCCGTTCTCGCGGGATCGCGAAGTCTCACGGTAATTCGTGCGACGTCATCGCGAATTACCGCGAGACATCGCGATCCCGCGAGAACGGACGTCATCGTGGGCATTTTCGCAAAGGATTACTGGGAACGGATGCGCGGGACGTCGGAAGGTAAGAATAACACTATTTTTTATTTTTTTTTTACATTCTATCTTTTACTACTGATGCCGCATAGGCGGCCTCAGTAGTAAAAAGTTGGTCACACTCGTCATACACTATGTTTGACGAGTGTGACCAACCTGTCAATCAGTTCTCCAAGCGATGCTACAGATCGCTTGGAAAATGCTAGCATTTTGCAAGCTAAATACGCTTGCAAAATGCTAGTTTTTCCGCGGGAAAATTGCGGGAATTTAAAATGCGATTTTCCTGCGGAATGGAATTCCGGAATTCTCGCGGTAATTTCCGCGAGAGTTCCGGTACGTGTGCACTTAGCCTTTCAGTGGCAAATCAGAAGGCCAGATTTCCACGTAAAAATTGTTAGGGATAATTTAATGGTGCAGCCACGATTCCCAATTAACTACTCCAAATCAGTTGTGCTAAAAGTGTGTTTCAGTGGCAAATCAAAAAGCCATATTTCCACTTAAAAATCTTTAAGCCTAATATAGTGGTGCAGTCACGAGGCCCAATAATCTACTCCAAATCGCTTTGGCTAAAACTGTGTTTCAGTGGCAAATCAGAAGACAAGATTTCCATGTAAAAATTGTTAGGCCTAATATAGTGGTGCAGCCATGAGGCTCAGTTAGCCACTCCAAATAGTATGTGCTAAAACTGTGCTTCAGTGGCACATCAGAATGCCATATTCTATGTAAAAATTGTTAGGCCTAATATAGCGTTGCAGCCACGAGGCCCAATTAGCTACTCCAAATCGTTTGTGCTAAAACTGTGTTTCAGGTCATGGTGGAAGGGGGAAGAGACTTGGTGTTCGACGTATACGTGGGTTAGGTGTTAATGTGAATGAAAGTTCAACTGAGCAAACATTGTCTCGTCCTATCCACAGATGACAGACAACATCTGTTACTGGCCGGCCTACTCGACTCCCTTTTTTGGCAGCCGCACCATGGTACGCCTTGTAGATGAGGCTCAGAAAGAGCATGTGCTCCAGTGGATGGCAAGCGCTGCATCAAGTGGCCTCTCTTCCTTTTCCTCCACCTTAACATCACACACTGTACAATTCTCAGAGGTGGTACCCCAATCATCCTTGCTTCTCCCCGCTTCAAAATTTTCCAAACCCCCAACTGACTGTGGGGAACCTCAGATGGGCCATTCTGAAGAGTTGATTACACATTATATTCCTTGGGAATAAGAGGTCTGCTCCTAAGAATCACAGAATCCTGAGGACGAAAGCATCTGCACCGATGCCTAAAATTGATGTTGGTTCTGGGGCTGGACAAAGTAGGGTCCGAGAAGAATACAGACCATCGCCATCAGACGTTAACCAACAAGGGTGGAGGTGATCCTGACACCCCAGACTAATACCGTACGCTTTTTCATACTGGACTCAGGTCACTTCCTCACTATTATCAGGAACCTTGCCACCATACCACCAGGCAGCTTCCTGGTGACCCTAGATGTTAACAGTCTCTATACTTCCATTATCCATGAGAAAGGCCTGGAAGCAGTTTCACATTTTGTCACAGACCTTCAACGCTTTTATCGGTCGATCCGCCTGAAAACTCACTTTGGCAAGCTGAATGAGACCTCTGCAAATAGAATGTTGCCACAGGTAACGTCTGTGTTCTGGAGCTTTCTATTCCCTTGTTGGGTTTACGCAATGTCAGCATATTTAATCTTCCATGCACCTATCATGCAGCAGAAACTTGTATCGCATTTATTGACAGAAACATAAAACAACTTGTCTGCCAAAATGATCAGGGTCTCTTACCCACACACCAAAACCTTCCCGTTGTTGAGAGATGAGCATTAAGGTCACTACAGGACAACAAACACATCACAATCAAGACTGCAGATAAAGGGGGGCTATAGTGGTCATGGACTACCATGTACCGCAAAGAGCTAGCACTACAACTATATGACACAGACACATATGAAAGAATCTCCAGAGATCCCACCAACGCAATCAGTCAATAGATCAAAGATCTCCTCAAACATCACCTGGACAAACAAACTATTGACCGACAAACGGCCATACTTCTGGTGAGCCCATATCCGGTAACACCAGTTTTTTACGTTCTACCTAAAATCCATAAGTCCCTCTCCAACCCCCCTGGCCGCCTGATAGCAGCCTCAACTGACTCAGTCATATCCCCACTGTCTGTGTATCTTGAGAAAATCCTGACACCCCTGACTAAGACCACACGCTCTTTCATACTGGATACTGGTCACTTCCTAGTTATTATCAGAAACCTTGCCATCATACCACCAGGTAGCCTCCTGGTGACCCTAAATGTTAACAGTGTCTATACTTCTATTATGCATGAGAAAGGCCTAGAAGCAGTATCACACATTTTGTCACAGTTAGGGATGAGCGAGTACTGAAGTATTCGGACTCGCTATACTCGTACCGAGTATACCGTAATACTCGGGTATTCAGTACGATTAGTGAGTCCATTGATAGTCAATGGAAAATGCGAGTAATTGTCTGCTGGACCCTAAAAAGCGGTCTGGGGGCTGAGGAAATGGCTAAAAAATGTGTAAATGTTAAAAAAATGTATGCTGTAAACAAATGTATATAACATGGGGGCACCTGGTCAGGGGCTGCACGAGTGGATTTACACCACTGTTTCACTAGAATGTGCAAACAAACACTATTTGAAGTCCTGTGTTTTTTTGCTGGCACAGCAGGACTTGTACGCCACTTACGCAGTGCCAGTGATATATCAGAAGTGCCGTAAGAGCAAGTGATGATGGAGGCGATCTTCTGACAGCTAAGTGTGTAAGTCGTGTAAGGAGAGCGATCTGACCTAGGGGCTGTGTGATGGTTAATGCAGGAAGAAGCCATCCATCATCATCATCACAAGGGATTCACAATAATAAAGCTTGGACTTCTGTCCTTGTTGCTCCACTGCCACTGGCCAATGTGTAGGCATAGACATAGTGTCTTCAAAATATTAGCCCTAGGGGCTGTATCATGGTTGATGAAGAAAAGCAAGGCAGGTCTGAAGAGCCAAAAAATTATGATGAAGCTAGGACTACTAGCATAGTAGTTGCAGTGCCCAGTATCCAGGCATAGCCATAGTGTCTCCAAAAATTAGCCCAAGGGGCTGTATCATAGTTGCTGAAGGAAGCAAGGCAGGTCTGAAGGGCCAAACAATTATGATGAAGCTAGGACTACTAGCATAGTAGTTGCAGTGCCCAGTGTCCACGCATAGCCATATTGTCTCCAAAAATTAGCCCAAGGGGCATGATACCATGGTTGATGAAGGAAGAAGGGTCTCACTCTCATCACAAGTGCCTCCGATGGGTAATATTAATTAATGTAACATTGTTTTTAGCTTATTGACCATGAGGTACATGTGGCAGAAGCAGGATTTGAAAACGTGTAAGAGGAAAAAAAGGGGCTTTCTATGGGAAGGGATGGACGTGACTGATCACCAATTTTTTTAAAAAAATAACATTTTGGGTGACTTTAGGTTGGGATACTGTCATCTGGATGGCTTAAATACTGTTGCAAAATCCAGTCCTTGTTAAATTTTATCAGAGTCAACCTGTCTGCATTCTCTGTAGTCAACCGTGTGCGTGTATCTGTGATGATTGCCCCAGCGGCACTGAAAACACGCTCTGACATCACACTAGCAGCAGGGCACGCCAGCAACTCCAAGGCATATAAGGAGAGGTCTGGCCAACTATGCAGCTTGGATAGCCAGTAATTAAATGGAACAGAAGCGTCAGGAAGGACGCAGGTATGGTCACTTAGTCATTGACCATCTTGTTCAACTTCTCCCTCCTTGACATTACTATTCCAGCTAGTCCTTGGTGATGAGCCGGTTTATTGAAGATGGCACAGTTTGTGGACATTTTACCAACACCTCTTTTGGACCTGCTTGACTTATTTCTCCCCATTAATGCATGCTGTTGCATAGAGCTGGTACCTCTGCTAGCAGTGGTGTCTGAGGGTGCTTTTGCCATCAAATGATCGACAACGGCCTTCTTGAAGGATTCCATTGTGAAACCCCTTTGTGACAGCAACAGTAGCAAAGGAAATTTGTCCTTGTACCGTGGGTCTAGAAAGGTGGCCAACCAGTATAGGTTGCTATTGAAAATGTGGATTACGCGAGGGTCTTGGCACAGACACTCAGACATGAAGTGTGCCATGTGTGCCAAGCTGCAAAGAGGCAAATCTTCTGTGACCCCAGAAGGAGGAACAATACCCATCCTCTCCTCACACTGACTCTCCTCCTCCACCTCCTCCTCTCCAGCCCACCCATGCTGGACAGACATGAAGCTGGGGTTTGGATTCCCCATTGTAGCATGAGGTGTCCCCTCGGTACCACTGAAAAAGAAGTCCTCTCTCTCCTCATTTTCATCATCATCTTCATTCCGCAATCTTACCTGATGATATTGGCTGGGCTGGGTAGGATCACCCATTGCGAAATCTTGCTCCAGACCCAGATACTGGGCACGCAAATATTCATTTTCTTGATTCTGCAGTGATTTTTTCAGCAGACATAGCATAGGGATGGTTACGCTGATAATAGCCTGATCACCGCTCACAAGCCTGGTGCAGCACTCAAAGTTATCAAGCACCTCATAAATATCAGCGATCCACACCCACTCGACATTTGTGATCTGTCTTGGCTAAGTCTCAGTGTGACGGGCATGTTTAAGCTGGTATTCAGCAAGTGCCCTCTGCTGCTCACTTACCCTTGCCAACATATGATATGTTGAGTTCCACAGGTCGCAAATGAGTCTGTGGTTTAGCAAATACTGCAAGACCAGCAAAAGCGGTAGAGGAATGGCGGAAATGGGCGCAAATATGGTGCACATTGTCAAGTAGGTACGCAAGTCAGTGTATGTTTTTAAAAATTTCTGCACCACTAGGTTCAGCATGTGAGCCATTCATGGCACGTGTACCAGCTTCCCGAGCTTTAGGCTGTGTGCCCACATAAGCGTTTTTTTTGCATTTTTTAAGCATTTTTTCCTTGCAAAAATGCTTTAAAAATGCATACATTAAGCATCCTTATAATGCATTCTGCAATTTTTGTGCACATCATGCCCTTTTTCCGCAAAAAAAACTCACTGCGGTAAAAAAACGCAGCATGTTCATTAATTTTGCGGAAAAAAATGCATTTCCAACTGTATTCTTTGAGAATGTGGATGCTCCGGAAAAAAATCGCATAAAAACAGGCAAGAAACGCACAAAAAAACACGCAGAAAAAAAACGCGTTTTTCCTGGGAAGGAGTCCGGTTTTTAGTCAGGAATTTTCTGCATATGTGGGCACATACAAACCACACAGAAAAAAGAGCGACCACAAGTCCAGAATTATTATAAAGTATCCATAAAAAAATTCTTTATTGTAAAAAGCGTACAGATGAAGGAACGAATCACCACAATGTGAAAATTGGCTAAAAGCCCAAGTCGCTGACACATGCTGTGGACATCTCAAATAGAATGTAAATCATAGCTAAAAGGTATAATGTTTGAGCACACACATAAGCAACCCCATGTCATAAGTAAATAGATCATAGTAATGGATGAAGTAGCACAAATCAATGCTAACATATAGAAACACTCCATTGACTCTCAATATATATAAATGAACATACCTAGTAAAGCCAAACGATAATGCAGAGAGGAGATGAAGGCAGAGGATGTGCCAGCGTCACCCGACGCGCGTTTCGGAGCTCTGTGCTCCTTCCTCAGGGGGCGCCCCTCATTTCTATATATTGAGAGTCAATGGAGTGTTTCTATATGTTAGCAATTGATTTGTGCTACTTCATCCATTACTATGATCTATTTACTTATGACATGGGGTTGCTTATGTGTGTGCTCAAACATTATACCTTTTAGCTATGATTTACATTCTATTTGAGATGTCCGCAGCATGTGTCAGCGACTTGGGCTTTTAGCCAATTTTCACATTGTGGTGATTCGTTCCTTCATCTGTACGCTTTTTACAATAAAGAATTTTTTTATGGATACTTTATAATAATTCTGGACTTGTGGTCGCTCTTTTTTCTGTGTGGTTTGTGTTTATAATTGCGATTAGTCCATATTTTGGTCCATTATCCCGGCATCATATTTATTTAGCATTGGCTTTATGCATTTATATATTATGATATTGGTGCGTTTGTTGAATTGTTCTTTCATATGTGGGCACATAGCCTTAAAGCCACCACCAGATTACGCCCATTGTCGCAGACAACCAGACCAGGTTGAAGTTGCAGTGGTGAGAGCCACTGATCGGTCTGTTGTTTTAGTCCTTGCTAGAGCTCTGCTGCAGTGTGTGGTGTTTCACCTAAGCAGATCAGCTTCAGCAGAGCATGTTGCCGCTTAGCCAATGCGCTGCTGCACAGTTCCCAACTTGGGAGTGATGCGGAGGGTAATTCAGCATAGGATGACGAGGCGGAGGAGGAGGCAGAAGAGGGGAGACTGGACGTATATGATGAGGTGGAAACCCTGATTGAGGTTGGGCCCGCTATTCGTGGCGTGGGTAGGATATGTGATGGTCCAGTTTCAGACTTTATCCCACCCTCCACCAGGTTGAGCCAGTGTGCCGTGACAGCTGTATTGTCCCTGGCCACAAGTACTTGTCCACGTGTCTGTTGTAAGATGGACCTTCCCGGTTACGGCGTTGGTGAGAGCATGCTTTAGATTGTTTAAGTCGTGCTGGTGTAACGCGGGGACGGCACACCGGGAAAAATAGTGCCGGCTGGGAACCGAGTATCGTGGGGCAGCCACAGCCAAAAGATCATGGAAAGACTGTGTCCCCACAAGCCTATACGGCAACATCTCCATGGCTAGCAACTTGGCAATGTGCGCGTTCAGTATTTGTGCTTGAGGGTGGGTGGCTTGGTATTTATGCCTCCTTTCATACATCTGGGGCATGGACAATTGGACGCTTTCCTGGGACAAACAAGTGGATGAGCTTGTTGTGTCCTGTGTCTGTGCAACTTGTGAGAAAGAGGTATGATGATCACCTGCTTCCTACCCAGCAGATTAGAAAGGCCGTGGTTTGACCTGCAGACACTGATTTGGTACCCTCATGTTTAGCCCACCGACTAGGGTGCTTGGCTGCCATGTGTTTCCACATACTGGTGCTTTGGTTGCCTTTGCCCTGGCCTCTGCTCAGCTTCGTATGGTAGATGCTACAGAAGACAACATTTGGTTCAGAAGGACTATCCAAAAAAAATTTCCAGACAGCGGCTGAACGCACCCTTGCTTTGACTTGGGACACAGTGGGATTGCTCTTGGCAACAGTTGACATACTTCGCACTCTGCTCAAACCAGTAACCCTTGGTGCCTTTGTTTGTGCTATGTATCCACTTTCTTCCTCTGTGCTGCTGTGCTGGCTATGCGTGCCAACGGTCCAGGTCGGATCGGTGGTTTCATCATCGACCACCTCGTTGTCCACGTCATCCTCCTTATGTGTTGATATTGGCGACTGCCCAGATGGCAACTGTGTGTCATCACCATCAGCCTCCACCTCTTCACCCGGTATATCACGTGGATGAAAGTGGCTTTCTTCTGGCCGTGGGGTTTCAAATATTTGGCCATCATCAACAGACGATACCTCCTCACGTTCCTCTTCAATGTCGCGCGGTGAGAGGCCAGAGGCAACGAGAGGAAATGGATCAAACAGATCCTCGGAGTGGCCAAGGTTGGGGTCAAATGTTTCCTGTGACTTGACTCCTGACCGGGTGATGAACTAGGATCAGGTTGAGAATAGGGTGACCCAGCGTTCTCTGTATGGACAGTAGACTGTTTTGTCATGGACAATTGGGTGCTTCTAGAACATTTCGTTGAGGCCTTATCAGCCACCCAAGACAGTATCTGCTCTTGTTCTTCTGGCTTCCAGACCCGTTTATGTACCAGACCGGGAAATTTCGCCAGGAACCTATATGCATCTACCTTCTTCGGTCTCCCAGACTTTGTGCCTTTTTGGGCACCAATGACAACCCCACGTCCACGTCCCTGTCCCTTCACAACAGCCTTTTTAGTAATTTTGGATTTTTCTACCATAGCTGCAGATGTTCAGATGCAGATATTGGGGAACAAAGAGCAGTTAGTGCTTTGTGGAAGGTAGAACTACAGCCTAGTACCGCTTTGTGTTTTACAAACAGCACTGCAACAGCACAAAAAAATTGCCCTGAGGTGTAAGGTGAGATTATTATGTATCCCAGTCACCACACAAGACAGCGGTGCTGCCACTAAAAAATTGCCCTGAGGTTTAAGGTGAGATTACGCACCCCAGTCACCATACAAGACAGCGGTGCTGCTACTAAAAAAGTGCCCTGAGGTTTAAGGCGAGATTAGGCACCCCAGTCACCACACAGGACAGTGGTGCTGCCACTAAAAAATTGCCCTGAGGTTTAAGGTGAGATTATGCACCCCAGTCACCACACAAGACAGCAGTGCTGCTACTAAAAAAGTGCCCTGTGGTTTAAGGCAAGATTACGCGCCTCAGTCACCACACAAGACAGCGGTGCTGCCACTAAAAAATTGCCCTGAGGTTTAAGGCGAGATTACGCACCCCAGTCACCACACAAGACAGCGGTGCTGCCACTTAAAAATTGCCCTGAGGTTTAAGGCGAGATTACGCACCCCAGTCACCACACAAGACAGCGGTGCTGGCTGCGTGTCAGTTGTGCAGTACCATGCATCCTATTCGCTGTGAACACAGCACCATAACAGCACAAAAAAATCTGCCCTGCATGGGTAAATGAGACCCCAAAAACAGCTGGGAAAACTGTCACTACTTAGTCCCTGACCTTATTCTTTCAGCTCTGAAAAGAGCTTTTGGGTTTTACAGAGGATTTCTGGACGATTTGCACAAATAAACACAACTCTCCCTAGCAGCTGCTCACACTCTCCCTACACTAGCTGTGTTCTGCATGCAATGTGCAGAAAATGGCAGCGGCAGGGTTTACATAGAGCCAGGCTATGATTCATCATAGGTATGAGTCATAGCCTATGAATTATGTATGACGCTGGGTGGCCAGCCAATCATAGTAATGCCGCCTACAACCAAGGCGGCTGCGGCATTACTGTGATTGGCAAATGGTGGGCGGGAGATCCAAGTTTTGCGAGGTGTGTAGTGAAATACTCGCTATGTTCCGAGTACTGCGAGTACTTCACTACTCGCCGAGTACCGAATACCTACGATTATGCTTGCTTATCCCTAACCACAACCTATGTCTGCCATAAGTAATGTGGAAGGTAAAAGTAACTGAAAAATGTTGGGTTAAATCACTACTCAGCTGTTAGGCAAGAGGTTTGGAATGGAACAAAAGTGAGGACATCACTGCCCAAGGTGTGACATCATTGCTGCAAAGGGCGTTGAAAAGTTAGCCTGCGACTCACACCCTTCACTTCTACACAGGGACACTCTGGGAGCTTCTAGAATACCAGATGAGAAGAAACAGCCAGGGACCTCTTAATCTTAATGGAGATACAAATTGTCAACAAATACCCATGCCAGGGAACATTTTAACGGTGAAGTGAAATAACAGGATGTCTTCTTGTCTAATGCTGGAACAATAACTGTTTTGCAAAATGTATCCATTTCAAACATAAACAGATATCAGTTTTATCCCTTATCATTTCTACCTATCTTGCCAGTAGATAAATGAAGATTTTTGGTTTTGTAATAAAGAGTGGATTAGCTGAAAAGCATAAACCCCCATATGGAATAACAAATCAAAGTCGTGTTGCGTGAATATACTGGCTCACATTTATAGATATATGATGATATTTTTAAACAATAAATTTATTAAAGTTTTATCTTTTTTGTCACTGCAACAGTTTTAGACTAAATAGTTTAAGGTGCCATTCTCCAGACTTGATTTTCCATGAATTTACAAATTGAATACAACAGTATCCTCAATCTTAAATCTTAAGCCAGAAGCATGTACAATATAAAACACCTTAAGAAATAAAGCTTTTAGAAAGGGCTAAAATAACTTTATTGTTATTCATTGTTAAAATATGACACAAGAAAACATCTAAATATGTAAAACAGGGCAGTAGAAATACAGAGAAAGAAGGGTATTCCTGGATTAAATTATAATACAATATCCTGCTCAATAAAAAATACTGGTATATATTAGAGATCTCTTATATAGAAAAAAATGATAAATACACATGAAGTAGACCAAAGGTCTAAATATAATAATATATCTTAATATGATGACAGTATAAAGGACTTTACAGAAAAGTCTATATTATTAGCAGGCTATATCAATACAGAGTCATTATAGACAAAAACAAATGCAGCTCACAGCCATACAGCTGATGATAGGCTAAGAAATAATACACCAGTATATATAGTTGTGCTCAAAAGTTTATATACCCCGGCAGAATTTTTGCTTTCTTGGGCTTTTTTCAGAGAATATGAATGATAACACAAAACCTTTTCTCCAATCATGGTTATTGGTTGGGTAATGCCATTTATTGTCAATCTACTGTGTTTTCTCTTTTTAAACCACAATGACAACCCTAAACATCCAAATGACCCTGATTAAAAGTTCACATAACCCCATTTCAAAGAACCCCATTTTTTAATACTGTGTATTGCCCCCTCTAACATCAATGACAGCATGAAGTCTTCTATGATAGTTGTGGATGAGGTTCTTTATTTTCTGAGATGGTAAAGCTGCCCACTCGTCTTGGCAAAAAGTCTCCAGTTCCTGTAAATTCCTGGGCTGTCTAGCATGAACTGCGCGTTTGAGATCTCCCCAAAGTGGCTCAATGATATTGAGGTCAGGAGACTGAGATGGCCACTACAGAACCTTCACTTTGTACTGCTGTAGCCAATGACAGGTAGACTTGGCATTGTGTTTTAGATCGTTGTAATGTTGGAACATCCAAGTGTTAGGGATGGCAGAACGCACTAAATAATAAATAATAATAAGTGCGCTCGCCGCCCGGGGTCCACCGTGCAGAAGGTGTACACTGCTGCTATGTAATGGCAGATGCACTATATGGCGGTATAACGCACGCGGGTTGAACGTCACCCGGAGTGCGCTGGGCGGTCTCTGTTCCTTCACAGACACCGAGGCGATAAATACAAAGGCTGAGCCTGTTGACGTCACAGTACTCAGAGGAATGTACGCACGTTATATGGTCACAGGACTTAGGGCCAAAACACCGGGTCTGCGTCCCTTTAGACCTACCGTGCGTGCGACGTCGCAACCACAGACGTCGAGTACTGCTGACTGCAGCGTGGTGACAGAAACTGCCGCTATACGACAATGCCCGGTAGCAGGCGCACTGTCGGACGCTAGCGCTGTGGAGGATGCATATTGTGGCCTGTAGCTTGCTACTGACTGGCGCTGACTCTAACACTAGTTCCCTATCCACACACATAATATATGAGGGAGGGGAATCTTAATGAGTCATTTGCAAGTCCATACATCCATCATTATTCACACAGTTAGCAACTAGAGTCTATACTAGCGCATGGCCGAGCGGCCATGCGAGCCTTTTATAGCCAGGACCTTCCGGAAGCTTCCAGATCCCTGAGATGGACCAATCAGATCAGGAGAAGGACCTGTGCATTTGACTCCAATGGGAGATCGTCTCGTGAGTATGCTCAGTGGAGCGACAGAAGGGCTTAGCCTCTGGAGCGGTTTGCTGCTGAGCAGCCTGCATTGCTATTGCTGGCCCAATTGTGGCAGCAACAGCCAGACCCACAGAGCAGGTCTGGGCAGAGCGTCGGGAACGACAGGGCTGCTGAGCAAGCTCCTCTGCGGTCGATGGAGAATGGGAGACCACAGAATATGAGGCTCTGGATTCCTGCTGTGTCGCTGCAGGAACCCGACGCCTAACACCAAGTATGTCCCATGCACAGTTTCCGGGCTGATGATTGCAAATTTGCCTCCAGTATTTGCTGATAACGTGCTGCATTCATCTTTCCTTCAATTTTGACCAAGTTTCCTGTGTCTTTGTAGCTCACACATCCCCAAAACATCAGCGATCCACCTCCGTGCTTTACAGTAGGAATGGTGTTCCTTTCATCATAGGCATTGTTGACCTCTCTCCAAATGTAACGTTTATGGTTGTGGCCAAAAAGTTCAAGATTAGTCTCATCACTCCAAATTACCTTGATCCAAAAGTTTTGAGGCTTGTCTCTGTGCTGTTTTGTGCATTGTAGGCGAGATACTTTGTGGCATTTGCGCAGTAATGGCTTTCCTCTGGCGACTCGACCATGCAGCCCATTTTTTTTCAAGTGCCTCCTTATTGTGCATCTTGAAACAGCCACACCGCTAGTTTTCAAAGAGTCCAATATTTCAGCTGATGTTATTTGTAGGTTTTTCTTTGCATTTTGAACAATTTTCCTGGCAGTTGTGGACAAACTATTTGTTGGTCTACCTGACCGTGAGTTTGATTTTACAGAGCCCCTGATTTTCCATTTGTTAATCACAGTTTGAACACTGCTGACTGGCATTATCAATACCTTGGATATCTTTTTGTTTCCCTTTCCTGCTTTATACAGTTCAACTACCTTTCCACGTAGATTCATTGACTATTCTTTTGCTATCCCCATGAGAAACGTCAGTGTCTGGATGAAAAACGCAAGAATCTGTCTGGATCCCAGAAACTCACTCTGCTTGTAATCAGTGTTTGTGCATTAAAGCTAACAGGTCACAGGTGAGGATGTTACCTTTAGTAGCCATTCAAACCCATTTGTGTCAACTTCTGTGCATGTTATCAAGCCAAAATCACCAGGATATGTGAACTTTTGATCAGAGTCATTTGGATGTTTAGGGTTGTCAGTGTAGGGTCGGTGGCCGAGCTGGGGGGGTGGTCCCTCTTCTTACCGCGCAGAGACGAAACAGAGACAAGATGGAGACAGATTCTGGGTGCAACAGGTCCAAGCTTTAGTCACTCGCTGTCCACCTGACAGCCTCACAGCACTCCGCAATTTTCCTCAAGGCTCTCTGGTTACAATACACCACAGAACACCGTACTTTCGCCAGGGACGTATATATACATACCGTCCCTTTACTCTTGTTGACGCTTTTGACAGGTCAGTCACTGTGGCCGCCTTAGGCCCATAAACCAACAGTAATTTCACTGGTCACAATGTCTTTCTTAACACGGTATCCGTAACCTCTGTGCCTCGTCGATGTAACCTCTGTGTCTCGTCTATATTGCGGTATTCCTGTCAGGACCACCCCCTGACGTTCTCTCTCCTCAGTCCCCCTGGTTTGGATTCTCTTCACAGCGCACAGACTGTCACAGTCCTCCTGTCACTGGAGCTCCCCCTGGGGACTGGAACCTTCTGGAACCCTCCCTCAGTATTTATAGCACTCCCGGTCCCCTGTCACTGTAACCCAGCCCCCCATGACCAACGGTTTCTAAAGCCCTAAGCTGATGTCAAGTCCTTTGCTCACACTCCTCCCTGCCATCTAATGGTCAACCCAAGGTACTGCACGTCCACTACACTTTCCTAGCTGTTTCCCCACTGTAGTAACTGACACCTGTCTAAACTGTGCAAACCTATCTTTCTCTATACTGACACGTCCGTCCGTCACCTTCCCTACATCAGTATGATTTAAAAAAAGAAAACACAGTAGTTTGACCATAAATGGCTTCACCCAACCACTAACCATGATTGGAAAAAACATTTTGGTGTTATCATCCATATTCTTTGAAAAAAAAAAGGCCAAAAAAGCAAAAATTCTGCCAGGGTATGTAAACTTTTGAGCACAACTGCATAGGTCACCATAGAAGAATATATCAAACAAAATCAATGTTGTAACAACAAGTGATGTAAATTACAGGGTAGTTCTTAACCTTCTACAATAAACCAGATGCATAAAGACAGATATATAAAGATAACGTTACCTGTAGTAATAGTATCCAGGAACGCACCGCACACAACGCACGTTTCTCAATGAAATGCTTCAACCAGGGGTGGTTTAGCTGCTGGGGTAATAGCTATTTAAACTGTCAATGGCCAATGACATGGACGCATTTGCCTCCATTAATTATTTACCAGTGTGCAAGATATAGTCCCTGTGTAAATCACTTACTAGTTATGCAGCTATCGTCATTCCACATCAGAATCACATGACAGTCATACATGCTGATATCCGCATCACATGATGCGTTCACGTGTGCCAACGTCATCTAAATGCAATCGCGTGATAAGGCCACATGAGCGGCCGCAGTCATGTGACTTAAACCAACAGTACTTTTACTGAACAGTCGTCTCTCCCTCAGTACGGTATGCTTTACCTCAGTGCCTCGTCTATTCTGCGGTAGTCTTGTGTCAGGACCACCCCCCTGACTTTCTCTCTCCTCAGTCCCCCTGGTTTGGTTTTCCTCACAGTGCACAAACTGTCGTAGTCCTCCTGTCACTGGAGCTCCCCCTGGGGACTGGAACTTTCTGGAACCCTCCTGTCAAATTTATATAATTCCCGGTTCCCTGCAGCTCCGCCCCCCATGACCAACGGTTTCCTAAGCCCTAAGCTGATGTCAAGTCCTTTGCTCACACTCCTCCCTGCCCTCTAATGGTCAACCCAAGGTACTGCACGTCCACTACACTTTCTCAGCTGTGTCCCCACTGTAGTAACTGACACCTGTCTAAACTGTGCAAACCTTCCTTTCTCTATTCTGACAAGTCTGTCCGTCCATCAGGTCACCTTCCCTACATCACTATATGATTCCATTCCCAACATAGATGATCTGAATGCAATTACATTTTTCTTGAGTACCAGTGGGCTGAATAGGGAATTTTGTGACTTTCTTTTGCCCGCTCTGTCTTCCGGGTCCCTCTGTCAGTGATGTTCAGGCAGCAGAGGGCGCGGCGCACACTATTTCATTACGCTCTCTGCTGCCTGAACGTCACTGACAGAGGACACGGAGGACAGAGTGGCACGCAGCAATGGACTGGGGACAGGTGAATATTGCATATACTTACCCCCTCCTGGCGCAATCTCTGAAGCCCCTGCGTCTCCGGCAGTTCTTCCTTCCTTCAGCGGTCACGTAGTACTGTTCATTAAAGTCATGAATATGCGCATATTCATGATTTCAATGAGCGGTACCACGTGACCGCTGAAGGAAGGCGTGGTAGAAGCAGGGGGGCTGCATAGATGCGCCAGGGGGGTAAGTATGATCTCTGACACCACCGCTCCCCCACCGACCCCCCAAAAAATGGTCTGAAAATCTCGGCTTATATGCAAGTATATGTTTTCTTGTATAATGATTAACAATATTCTTTTAGTCCTTTCTGAAAGCTTTATTTCTTTAGGGGTCATGAATTTACAATAGTAAAACATATTTTTTTCTTAACTCTGGGCAGGAACGTTCTTCTATGATTACTATTAGTCTCTGTTTATATGTACAGTTGTCATCCATTTGAAATGGATCCAGTACTAAAAAAAATTGATCCTTTATAAATGGAGCAAAAACAGATCCTCCCTTGTGGATTCTGTTTTGTATTCATTTTTGTTTAATTTGTAATGGATCCGTTTTTACTAAAGGCATCACTGGACATCTCCAGTGTACTAGTTATAGAATTGTAGAATCATAGAATGTTAAAGTTGGAAGGAATCTCCATGGTCATGTTGTCCATCTCCCACTCAATGCCGAATTCACTAGATCATCTCAGACATATGTCTGTCCAGTCTTTGAAGAAGTAAGCATGGACAAGTGCTTAAAAGCAGATATGTCAATGCATTACATAACATTACAGATGTGCATTTTGACCCGTTTCACATTTAGATGTCAATGTTAAAAAAAAACCAACCAAGTTGCTATCCATTTTTTTTGGCAGGAAAAAAGTGTGATGGTGACTGTGTTAAAAAACGGATAGCAGTTAGAAGAAATTTTGAGACATTTCCGCACCCATTCAAATGATTGATTCCTGTACATTTTATAATTTTATTTCTGTCTTTGTCATCCCAAAAACTAATCCAGAATCAGAACACAACTACTGGACGTGTGAACACAGCATAGAAATGTATAAATAAATTGATGGTGTAACCAGATAATTTTTACTGCATAATGAACGCTGGAAAAAAATGGATCCAATGAAAAACAATGGCGGAATTTTGTTTTTTCATCATTTCACCTCACTTCATTTTTCCCCCCACTTTTCAGTACATTATATGGTAAAGTGAATGGTGTCATTTAAAAGTACACCTCGTCCAGCAAAAAATTGGATGCAAATATAAAAAAAAAGCAATGGCTCTTCAAAGAAGAGGAAGAAAAAAAAATTTGGCTGCATCCAGGAGGAGAAACAGAAAAAAATGTAGTTACAGTAGAAGAAATTGTAAGACTTTTCTCAAATATACGGTATAGTATGTCACTAGCACATCAGATGATTTCCTGTAGTATTACAGGTTTTACAATGTTGCAGGTTTTAGTTTCATTTTAGAGTAGTGAGCTTAATCCCTTCATGACCAGAGGTATTTTAGAGTTTGAGTTTTCGTTTTTTGCTCTCCTTCCCATAGCCATAACTATTTTATTTTTTGGTTAAAATGGCCAGTGAGGGCTTGTTCTTTGAGGGACAAGTTGTACTTTTGAACGACACCATTGGTTTTTACATATCGTGTACTGGAAAATGGGGAAAAAAATCCAAGTGCAGTGAAATTGCAAAAAAAAGTACAATCCCACAGTTGCTTTTTGTTGTTTTTTTTACCATGTTCACTAAATGCTAAAACTGACCTGCCATTATGATTCTCCAGGTCATGCTGAACTGGTGTTTTTATCGATACCATTTTGGTGTAGATACAATCTTTTGATCGCCCATTATTGCATTTTATTGCAATGTAGAGGCGACCAAAATAAAGTAATTTTGGCAGTTTTTATTTTTTTTCTCGTTACGCTGCTTACCGATTGGATTCTTTTTTTATATTGATAGATTGCTCGATAGCAAATATGGGGCGATACCAAATACGTGTATATTTGATTTTTTTATTTTGTTTTATTTTGAATGGGGCAAAAGGGGGTAATTTGAACTTTTATATTTTTTTAAAAACACTTTTTTTTACTTTTTGCATGCTTCAATAGCCTCCATGGGGGACTAGAAGCTGCATTTGTCTGTTTGCCTCTGCTACACGCAGGCAATGATCAGATCGTCTGTGTGTAGCAAAAATGCTTACTTGCTATGAGTGCCGACCACTGGGCGGTGCTCATAGCAATCTGGCAATGACAACCATAGAGGTCTGCTTCAGACTCTCTGGTTGTCATGCTGACCCATCGGTGACCCGCAATCACGTGACGGGGTCACAGATGGGTGGGATTTCAGATGCGCTACCAGTAAGCGCAAGTTAAATCACGCTGTCAGAGATTGACAGCGGCATTTAACTAATTAACAGCTGGGGTGGATCGTGATTCCACCTGCGGCTGTTAGAGGCACATGTCTGCTGTTCAAAACAGCTGATGCTGACATGTGCCAGGAAAGATGTGGGGTCAGCGTTGTAGTCCATATCAAAGGAAGGGATTCCGACGTGGGTGTATTATTACGCCCAATGTTGGAAAGAGGTTAAAATAGTCAGAGATTCTTCTCTGGCAGATACCAGCTGTGGTGGAAGGGAAAAGGGAGATTCGATACATCATTTGGTAAAGTGGAACTTTTTACTCATGTAGCTTGGCGCGGGACGGTAGCTGTGGGAGAGGCACTCATGTCCCCCTGTCGCGCTCCAGCACACTATATGATTGTTGGTGCTGGGTGTTGATGCTGTGAGGGCCTTGCGCCCGTGCACGTTGCCTGTAGCCGGCGGTGTGGGCTTGCCAGGACCATAGGTTCCACAATTCAATAAAGGAGACTGCTGTTTAAACACAGAGTCTACTGGCAAATTATATATACAAAGGATAGTGGGTACAAAGTCTTATTCGTGCTTCCTCTACAATATAAAGCATTTTTCCCTCATACAATACCAGGGCTCTGCAGCTTGTCTGTTTTGTTCTACGCCGCCACAGCCTAGTTTGTCACAACAGTCCTGATCAGCAGGTCTCTCTACCTGCTCAATGGTTCCACATCCTATTTTTTCCACTACTGGCACCCTGGATCTGCCGCTCAGGACTCACTAGCCCCATAAACTCAGTCTTGTTTAGGTCCGTTACCTTCGACGTTTAGCAAGCTCAGGGTTTTCGGATTCAGCATTCTATCCATGGATGCCTCAGTGATAAGTTAGTTCTCTCTATTTCAAGATCTCACTACCCCTGCTACTGAGTCTCCTCTTGAGTGTGGATCACCCCAATAGCAGAACTGCCTGGTTCACTCTCCATAGGGCCCAGCCATATAACTGTATTTTAAGATCAATGTACCACTGTATTTTTACATTTGAATAACCTATGAACTAAATGGTGTGTTCAACAATTATATCCATTAGGTAAGTTGCGTTCACAATATATTTACAAGTTGTACGGACAAAATCCATACAGGGGATCAGATTCAACTATCAATATAATATTAGGAAGAGAAATCTTTTTCCCAGTTGTTGATATATTTACAAGTCAGTCCATATAAGATCCAAAATACAGACAGATTTTCCAGTGTTCCATATAATATCCATAAGGCATCTCTTTCTGTGTGAATCTGTGATGTATTAATTTCTCGAACCTTCACTCTTATTCTTATTCCAAACTTTTGGTCTCTTGTGATACCAGATGTAGGACACACAAGCCTCTTGTGATACCAAATATAGAACGCGCAATATTCTTTGTGTAGATCAATAGGTAAGAATCCCATTATGGTATATCTAAGAAATGATAAACAATGAGATATAAATAAAACAATAAAATAATGGAGTTAAAACAAGAACCATTGTCCAGGAAGTTAGAAGAGACTGGAACCATAAAAAATGAGGAATGATTTTAATGCAAATATTGTGGATAGAACATAAAATAGGATAAGAATTGTGGAAAGGAATTAAAGAAAAGATCCAAATCCAAGGGTTTCAGGCCCTGTGGTGATAAAGATCCTAATCTGTTTATCCATTGGCTCTCAGTTTGAGCAAAAGATTTTTCCCAAATCTCCTCCTCTAGGGCCTATGATTACTTGATTGATACCCCTAATTTTGATACTCACAGATTTAGTGTTATGAAACAGTCTACTGTGTCTTAATATTATGAATACATAGCCAGGATTCAAGATCAATGAAAGAAGCATAATTAGCTACTTTTTTGTCTGCTAATCCACGGCAGGGATGTTTCCCGTGTGGCTCTTGCCTGGCTTGCCGTAATATTGAGAGAACTTCCTCTTTTTGTTCCTCAGATGGCAAGTGGTCATTTAAAATTAAGGAATACATTTCTTGCACTAGTGACTTTGTCATTTATTATGCCACTTGCCCGTGTGGCCTTATTTATGTGGGCCTCATGTCCCGTGAATTACGGGTTCGTACGAGGGAACACGTCAAGGACATCAGTGCTCCTCTGAATGTGGTGGATATTCCATCACTAAAGACGATCCCTCGTCATTTCAGGATCAAACATGGTTGCGATCCTGACTTATTGAGGCTGAGGGGCATTGATCGTGTTCATGGAGGGATAAGGGGTGGTGACTTGAAAAAGAGACTTTCCCAACTTGAGTGTAGGTGGATCTTTAGGTTAGGGACAATGACCCCCTTTTCTATAATGGATATCTTTGTTCCTTGTGAATTGCTCTTCATACGTTTGTTCTGCCTCCTCATCCCTGGAATTTATTTTACTTTTGTTTTTAATTGTGTGTTTTGTTATTTTTTAGTGATTGTGGATATTTCCTATTTTGGATGATCGAATTCCCTCTCCAGACGTATGGCCTTCTTCTTTTCTACTGGTCATGTTACATCTGAGATGAACACATGACCTTTAGTGTTGAGTGACATCTGAAGAATGGGCCTGACAGACCGACCTTCATGTTCTCATAAGTGGAATATGTACATCCCTATATATAAAAATGAATGTATGTATGTGTGTATCAACCAACCAATCACGAAGCATCTTTCATTTCACCAGATCTGTTCAAAAGAAGCTGAGCTGTGATTGGTTGCTATGAACAACAGTTTTGCTTGCAACCAATCACTAAGCATCTCTCATTTCACCAGAGTTGATTAAAAGTAGCTGAGCTGTGATTGGTTGCTGTGTGCAAGTTTTCCCACTTGACAACACCTCAGCAGACACTAACATGGTGGGAGAAATCTAGCATCCCTGGGAACATAAGCTCCCAGCCATTGTCTGCCCCCCAGAAAGGAGAACAGAGCACATGACAGAAATGAATCCCCTCCTCCCGTGGATCAATGGTATGCAAGTTAGGGAAAATCCACTCAGCGTTTTGGTACTGACCCCAGGCCTTTCTTAAAGGGATCTCTGGTATGGAAGGCAGGGCAAATCCATCCAGTGCTTTGGTTCTGACCCCATGTCTCTCTTAAAGGGATCCTCAGTATGGAAGTCAGGGCAATTGCCTTCAAATGCTCTGGTACTGACCCCAGGCTCTCTTAAAGGGATCTCCTGTACAGAAGTTAGGGCAAATCCCTCAGTGCTCTGATACTGATGCCAGGGTTCTATTAAAGGGATCATTGGTATGGAAGTCAGGTCAAATCCACTCAGCGCTCTGGTTCTGACACCAGGCTGATGGGATGATGTGGGATATTATTGGTAGTTGTCCGATGGCTGTGGCTGACAGGATGATGTGGGATATTAGGGGTAGTAGTCCGGCGGATGTGACAGGATGATGTGGGATATTAGTGGTAGTTGTCCGGTGGCTCTGGCTGACAGGATGATGTGGGATATTAGGGCTAGCAGTCCGGCGGATGTGACGGGATGATGTGGGATATTAGTGGTAGTTGTCCGGTGGCTATGGCTGACAGGATGATGTGGGATATTAGGGGTAGTAGTCCGGTAGCTCTGGCTGACGGGATGATGTGGTATATTATAGTGAATGTGGCTATGCGGAGTGGGCAGGGTTCTACACTCAACTTTATATATATATATATATATATATATATATATATATATATATAATCATTATAATTTGTTATAACTAACCGTAGTTAGTTACTATGACCGGGCAGTGCCGGGCTCTTCAGCTAGTCCTTTATATTATATGATTATTGCGTGAGATGCTATATATAGCGTTGTTCCCTTTGTGATTGATAAATGGTCTGTGTACATTCCATTTTTGAATATATTCTCTTCATGATGTTCTCCTTGGTTTTTCACTCTCTTCTGAACCTCCCTTCCTCTCCTTCCTAAATTGGAGGGTTATATATACCTTTTTGTAATATAAGCACTGATACATGTTTGATATTATGGGCATTTAATACCTATTTACGCATGTATAAATATAGAGAGAGCACTACAGCCTTGCAGCGCTGGAGTCCAGGGTTCGAATTCCACCAAGGACAACATCTGCAAGGAGTTTGTATGTTCTCCCCGTGTTTGTGTGGGTTTCCTCCGGTACTCCGGTTTCCTCCCACATTCCAAAGACATACTGATAGGGAATTTAGATTGTGAGCCCCATCGGGGACAGTGATGATAATGTGTGCAAACTGTAAAGCGCTGCGGAATATGTTAGCGCTACAGTATATAAAAATAAAGATTATTATATGATTTTGTTGTGCCCTTCTTTTGTATGGTGCGTTTGTACGTTTGTCCTTATTAAACTTGGCCACCTTTGCCTGATCCCAATAGGAGTATTTTATGTCGGCCCCCATTTAATGTGATTACTTTGGATTAATATAATTAATTTTATATATAATTTATGATTTGATCTGGGATCAATTTGTCCATTAATGCTTATGACGGGACCATTAGTTACATGTTATATTGTGCCCAATAGGGATGGTTAGTCATGGATGACCTTCTGTGGCTTGGGTGTCGTGTTTGTGCATGTTGGCGATTCTTCCGGCGTGCCTCCGCCCCCTGCGGCGTCTACTCTACTGACATCACCGGAACTATTATTCCTGACATGCAGCGCTCCTGACGCCGGAGGTGACGTTGTGTGGCCGGATGTTCCGCCTCCATGCGCTGACTGGATGTGGCGCCAGGCTTTTATGTTTATGAGCTGGCCATTTGTTCCTCTCATTTGGAGCGGGATATTTAAATCAACCATTTTTGGCACAGAAATACACTGCTCCCCGAGGAGGCGGATAGGCGAAACGTACGTCGGGGCCTCGGCGTGACGTGCAGGCATCTCAATATGGTTAAGACACTGCTGTTCCCCTAGCAGCCTTTAAAATGCTGTGACTATTGGTCGTAGTTGAGGGGGTTCTTTTGGGGTTATTGATTTCTGGAGTATGCCACTTACCTGCGGTTACACTTCTTTCCTTCCCCCCTGGGTGCTTTTTGGCTTGTGGAGGTGGATTTACTCCATTAATTTCCCCTATTACTGGTTTGTATACATCTCCCTTCTTCTTTTTTTGCTAGGGTGCATTCTCTTACCCACGTCTGTGGAACCAAGCAATATCTAAATACAAGTGATCTCTATTACATGTTTGCTCTGGTTCCTTGATGGGCACACTATTGATGCCTGTCCCGTCATACCACAAGTTGCATCATTATCCACTGGTTTTTATTGCTTGTGTATTTAGTATATGGTATTTATTACATGCACTTTTTGCCCTGTTTGTTTACAAGATGTATAATTACATTTACATAATTTTGCATATACTCAGCTTTATTAATTTTTTTGCTTAAAATTATATCATTTACTTATACTTACCTCTTTTTTGAGATATAAGCTCTTCTGGGTTCTTTGATTTTTTTTTTGTGTCTTAATATTTTAGGGTACTGATGTACTCTAACGAAGCTGGATTTTCTAAAGCTGGAGCCACACATAGCGACTTACCAGTGATCCCGCCGCGCACGCGGCATCGCTGTGTTCATTAGCGCTGATGCCATATTCATGTCAGAAATAGAATTAAAATAAAAAATATTGTTATTCTCACCTTCCGACGTCCCGCGCAGCATTCCCGCCTCTCTCCACGCTCCGGTCCCAGTAATCCTTTGCGAGAATTACCACGATGACGTCCGTTCTCGCGGGATTGTGAAGTCTCGCGGTCATTCTTGCAAAGGATTACTTGGACCAGGAGCGTGGAGAGGCGGGAAGACTGCGCAGGACGCTGGAAGGTGAGAATAACAATATTTTTTATTTTTTTTATTATTTTACAGCTGATCGCTGGTCTCCCGCCTGTCACACGCAGCGATGCGTGCTGACCAGCGGGAGATCAGCGACGAAAAAAATGTCCAGAGGTTTCTTGCAGCGATCAGCGATACCGGCAGGGGGGCCGGTTGCTAATCGCTGTCACACAAAGCGATCTCGCTGGTGAGATCGCTGTTGTGTCACAAGTTGTGACTCAGCAGCGATCCCGCTAGCGAGATTGCTATGTGTGACGGGGCCCTAAGTCCCTGTTGGTCAGACCGAAAGATTTTTTTGCAGGGGCACACAGCGTGATAGATTACTTCCTTGGAAGAGCAATTGAGGGACTTCCTGATATTGAAAATTCTGGATACATCATCTTAAGAGAAAGTTGTACTTCTGGAGAGATTTCTACATATTTTGCACAAATTGCATGGGAAAAATTCTGCATTTAAAAGTTTTTGCCTATTTGTTGATTTAGGGGCATAATGGCTAAACTTAAGGGGCCTTTACACATAGCGATATCGCTAGCGCGTCACCGATATTGTGATGCAGCAGCGATATTGCTAGCGATATCGCTATGTGTGATACTTACCTCCGACCGGCTCCCCCGCTGTCTGTCGCTGATCGCGCGAGATCTTGCAGCTCCATTTCTCGTCGGGCGCTTCCTGCTGGCGCTGACGAGCGACATGTGGACGCGGGCGGGAGGACGTCAAGATCGCCGCGTCTGAAAGGTAAGTAACGACCACTGCTGCGTCGCTACGTCGCTGTGAGATCTGCCTGTCTGGCAGCTCACTAGCGACCATTTAGCGATGCACCAGCGATCCTGACCGGGTCGTATCGTGGTCGGGATAGCTGGTGAATCGCTAAATGTAAAGGGGCCTAAAGGTATCCCTGAGACTTCTGGATCTTCTGGCCACAACACAGGGAGTGTATGGTAGCAATTTCTTGAGGACAGGATCCATAAGTAAAATGTTCCAATATTCATTTACAATGGAAGTAAGTTCTGGCCATTGTTTATTACAGGTCATTATTAGACGCATTTGTTCTTTATCTTTTTTTAAGGAGTCCAGTTTTCTGTCTCCTTTTCCATATAATAATTCCTCGCAAGATGCTTTCAATGCTTTGTTGTAGCCAATTTTAATCTGTCTCTTGCTAGAACCCCTTTCGTGAAACCTATGTACCAGGTCTGTAGCTTGATCTGTGAAATTGCTTTCAGTGGCACAGGAATCCATAGGAATTGATCTATAGGAATACCCTTGATTGTAGATAGTTGGTGGGATGAGGTAGAATGGAGGAGAGAGTTAGTTGATGTTGGTTTGCTATAGACATCTGTTATGATGTGGCCAACTGGGAGGGCTGATATCTTTAGGTCCAGAAATTCTAGCTTTCTTCTATATTTGCATGTAAATTTTATATTAACTGAATTGTTGTTCAAATATTACATCAATTGTTGTAGTTGGAGGGTGGTGCCCTTCCAGATCAACCACACATCGTCTATGTACTTTCCTGTTCATCGTTATTGGCACCCATGAAGTTCAGTGTTTTAAAAAGCCACATGGTAGGCCTTGTTTCTTTGTCACAATGGAGAAGACAAATGAGCTGTCTGAGGACATCAGAACTGCTATTATTAGCAAACACAAGACTTCCAAAGGTTATAAGGCCATCTCCAAAGAATTTTCTATCCCAGTTTCAACAGTGTGCATTGTTAATAAGAAGTTTTCCAACCATGGAACCATTAAGACTCTCCATGGACGTGGGGGAAAGAGGAAAATTGCTAAAAGAGGTCTTTGAAGGTTGGTGAAAATGGTGAAAAAACACCATGTCAAACATCCAAAGTCCTGAAGGCCAATGTGGAACAGTCTTGGGTAATGGTTTCAACAAGTACCATTTGCTGCACACTAAAACAAGCAGAACTTTATGGGCAAAGGCCAAGGAAGAAACCATTGCTGAAGAAAAGACATAAAAAGGAACAACTGATCTTTGACAGAGAGTACCTTGAAAAACCACAATCCTCCTGGGAAAATGTTCTGTGGACAGAGGAAACAAAAATAGAGCCTTTTGGCAATGGAAAGCAACAGTTTGTTTACAGACGGCGCAAAGAAGCTTATAAGGAAAAGAACACCCTACCAACAGTTAAGCATGGTGGAGGATCCATAGTGCTGTGGGGTTGCATCTGGTACTGGTGGCCTTGACCGTGTCACAGGAGTCATGAAATAAGAGAATGATCAACAGATTATAGAGCGAAATGTCCTACCTAGTGTAAGAAATCTTGATTTGAGTCAAAGATCGTGGTTCCTCCAGCAAGACATTGACCCAAAGCCCACATCAAAAAGTACCCAGTAATGTTGAAAAAATAAAAAAATGGACTGGTTTAAAATGGCTAGCAATAAGTTCTGACCTCAAACCCATTGAAAATCTTTGGGGTGAGCTGAAATCTGCCATTGGGATAAAGAACCCTGCAAACATTCAAGAACCAACTGCAAAGGAAGAGTGGGAGAAAATACCAACTGAGAAGTGCAAGAAGCTTATTGATCGATGCAAGGAATGTTTGTAGCCTGTCATCAATGCTAAAGTGTATGCAACCAAGTATTAAAGGGAACCAGTGATCACATTTTTGGTCTACCAGCTTAAAATATCCTTTAATTTAGTGCATTACAGAATTAGTTTTGAAACCCCCTGCCTCACCATGTGTCATCCAGAAATACCTTTTTTTATTCCTCCCGCGCTGTATGTACTTACTGTATTTACTGGGAAATGGGAGGAAACACTTACTAAATGTTCCAGAACACTATTAGAACTATTGATTGGTTGTGATCGGAAGGCACTTGAAACGATTGAGGGTGAAATAGATGCTGTCAAAAATAAGATCCAACTTGCTCTGACACCTGAGGATTGTGCTAAGTTTGACAAAGAATTGGATGTCGAGCTTAATAAATGGGAGAAGGAGATTCAGGCAATAAAGATACATAAATTTCAGAGAGATTCACAAGACTACTCCACAAATAGGGTGTATAAGTGGCAATACAATAGATGACGATCTAGACCACCTTCACGGTCCTCATCATTTGCCTCAAGCACAACAGAAGAACAACAATGTTGAGAAACTTTTTTAGGAAAGCGGAGTGGGTTAGGAGAGGGAACAAGTGGCGAACAACCCCCCCACAGATCCATTACCCCGTTCCCTCCAATTCGGACACGCAACTATCACAAAAGACAATACAAAAAGACATGATAAATTTAAAGGTAATTAATTTATCTGATACCCCCTTGTCTCCTGCACAGACTATGGTGTTAGAGAGAGGCCTCACTTTCTCTCCATCAGTCAAGTTTGATTACTTCACCATGTTTAAAGATGTAGAGTTATTTGCTAGGAAATTGGCTTTTAAGAAATACTTTGCTAATCAATCAAATAATATTTTTCCTACAAATTTAGAACAACAAGCTCTGGCCGACTTGGAGGCGTTACTTGCTGAACAGACTGATTCGGAGGATGTACGATTTCCTACGTATTTGCATGCCAGGTCGCAACATTTTCCCCCTTCAGGTATCTGTCCTAATATTGATATTTTTACTAAACTGGTTAAAAAGAATTTACTGTTGATACCAGAGAATAGATCATCATTTAATCTAACAACTGTTGAAAATAGGGCAATTCATGAGCTCAGAAATTTGAAGGACATAGTTATTAAGCCAGCAGATAAGGGGGGAAATGTTGTGGTCTAGCCGTGCAATATGTATGAGCGTGAGGCTTTCAGGCAATTGAATGATCGACAGTGCTATAAGAAGTTGGACTCCAATCCACTAAAAACATTTAAGGTGGAATTGGATTCCATTTTGCACCGAGCACAACAGGAGGGCATAATAACGAATAGAATGTTGGAAGGATTAATCACCACATCACCAGTTGTTCCAATGTTCTACTTGACGCCAAAAATCCATAAAAATCTGCAAGACCCACCGGGTCGCCCGATCGTCTCGGGGATAGGTTTGAACGAGTTTGTAGGTTTATTGATTTCTACTTACAGCGGTGCATGGAAACCCTGCCATCATACATTAAAGATACAACTGACATCTTGAAACGACTCAATGGTGTACAACTGGAACAAGATATGTTCTTAGTAACGTGATGTCGAGTCTTTATATACATCAATATGTCATGACCATGGGATTGCGGCATCGAGGTCCTTCTTAAATATGACTGATTTAGATAATAATTTGGTTAATTTTATTTTGGATTTATTAAAATTTAGTTTGACGCATCATTTTTTTACTTTTAAGGATAGATTTTTCCTACAGCTCCAGGGCACAGCAATGGGGGCGACTTGTGCGCCCTTGTATGCTAATTTGTTCCTGGGGCTGTGGGAAAGAGAAATTGTATATAATTTGGAGGACTTCTCTGCCGTAATCTCATGGTCTCGCTATATCGATGATATATTGTTTATATGGCAGGGTTCGGAGACCTCCTTAAATTCATTTATGGGAGTATTGAATGACAATCAACTAAACATCAAACTAACCTTCAAATACAGTAAGGATAAAATTGAGTTTTTCGACGTTATGTTGGAGGTTGATCAATTTAATTTTATCACAACTGATGTTTTTCGGAAAAGCACAGCAACAAACTCTCTCCTTCACGCCACCTCGGCACATCATCCGCAGACGGTTAGGGCGATACCGGTGAGTCAATTCCTGCGCATGAAGCGTATATGTTCAGATGACGCCAAATTTCAGAAACAAGCCAAGACTCTCTTCTAATCTTCAACAAAGAGGGTACAACCATAAAACAATTAGGGCAGGATATAGGAGAGCCCAATTTACTCCCAGAAATCAGTTATTAGTACATAAACGTAAGATGAAGACAGCAGAACAACCAGTACGTCTTATAACTACCTTTAATTCAAGGTGGACGAATGTTATGGATATACTCCGGAAACATTGGCCTATTCTTAGAGCCGATGAAGACCTATGTAAAGTCTTACCCACCCATCGAAGTGTTACTTGGAGACGATCAAAAAATTTAAGGACTTCCTTACAAGGAGCCACTATGTGGCCCCGCAGAAATCATTTTTTTCAGAACGAATTGGTCCTAGGTGGGGAAGTTTCCAATGCGGCAATTGTTCAGCCTGTAAATATGTTGAGAGGGCATTCACTTTTAACAATAGTGAGGCCACGAGGACATATAACATCACGTTACATGTACTACGGATATGGTTGTATACTATGCATCTTGCCCTTGTGGGCTTATACATATTGGAATGACAACTCGACAACTGAGAATTAGGATTCTCGAACATGTGAGAGATATTAAAAATGCAGCGGCGGTGCAAGATCTAACAATCCTAAAAACTATACCTAGACACTTTCATGCATGTCATAAAAGTGACCCCAAATGGTTTAAGGTGAAGGGAATAGATAGGGTACAATTGGGTACTCGGGGGGGTGACTATAAGAAGGAATTGCTTAAAAAAGAAACTAAATGGATGGTTGTGCTCGATACATGTGCCCCGAAGAGCCTCAATGAAACATTGAGCTTCAAGTCCTTTTTATAGTAGGCGCGAATTTTAATTGTTTTTTGTCTTTTGAGTGTGTTCAGTGTTAATTTTATGTTGTTTTAACAATTTCTTCTAGTACATATCAACACACTGAAGTTCTGATTTCTGTATCACACAAGGGAGTTTGCTTCTTAGTGTTTGGATCTACTACTGGCTCTATGGACGTAGATGGAGCGATATGGCCTTGGATCAAAAGAAAACAATATCAAGCAAATTTGTATACTGCATATTTTTTCTCCATATTGGTTATGACAATCTGATGATTCTATGCTAAATATATATATTTTTTGTACAATTGTATTTATATGTAGTCAAAAATTGTATGATATTTTGTATGTATCAGCATATGGAGATTTATGTAGCTAAAATTATGTTTGATTTTGATCCAATTACAGGTTATTGATGTGGTGATGTGTTCACTTACATTGTTTTTCTCCCCCTTTATTTATTATATGGGGGTGTTTTGAGGTACAATTTATCTCAATTATAATAACTATAGTAAATGGATTTAGATATTTTCTGACTGTATAGGCCTGGTATTTAATCCTCTTTGTCCCTCCCGTCTATCTATGTGATGTTGGTCCTATATGGGGGTGGTTTTTGAGGTATAGCTTATTTCCATTGCAATGTCCATAAAGAAGGAACTTAGATATCCTCCATTCCCACAGGCTTGAGCGCGCAGCACGCATGCGCTGTGCTGCGATGGGGCGGCTGGTGCTCTGTGGGGCGTCACGTCGCATAGCAACATGCCCGGTCACATGACCAGATCATGTGACTCTGTGACGCGTGTCTTGAGCGCCGCCTCCCTTGCCGCGTCACAACATGGCGGTGACGCGCCGCACACAGCTGTGGGCGGTTAGTGATCCATGTAGGAGCTATATTAGGAATCAGATATGCTGCTTACTTACCTCCTGATGAAACAGCAGAGGCAGTGAAACACGCTTCGGGGTGTATTACAGGTCCCCTCCACCTGGGTGGCAGCATGACTACAGGTACACTGGTATTTTTTCACATGGCGTTTCTTTTTGTGTACCTTTTGTTATAGCAATCTGTTGCATTTTGCTGGTTACCTTTAGGCTGTATATTCAGTACAGTAATACATAATAGATCTGTGCTGCGCCTTATTTAGGTGCGGGGTACCTTTATACAGTTCGTCTCCAATCCACAAACCATGAGTTTGCTGATACTAAGGTGAGGTATTTTTCACCCCCTTTATACTCTGTATTGTATTTATTTAGATATGGTGTTGTATGATATATACTTTTTATCTATGGTGCAATAAAATTTGTTATATTTTGGGATCATGTTCCTTCGTTTTTCTCTTTTGGTACGCTGTATGTTAATTGTTCGGTCCGGTCCGATGGGTGTGTATTCTTTTCTGTGTCTGGAAAACTGACACGGCAGGGAGCACAGAAAAATGGCAGATAAATACTTTCAGGACAGACAGAAAAAGCAATCGTGTATGAGGGCACATGCGCAATACTGATTTTCTGCTTTGCCCACAGTTGGCATAAATATCAGTTTCGTAGACTACTATTGTCATAAAAATCTAAGGATAGTAACACGGGTAGTTGACTCAAATGTAGTGGAGGCCTGCCGTCTTGTAGGCCTACTGCTACAGGCAACACACATGGAGGAGACCCAACCAGGAGTCTACACATTTACAAAAATTAGTGGCAGACACTAATAAAGTGGCATAAATTTCATCAGAGCAGAACTAGTAAAATGGGGACCAACATCTTTTCCACTACAGCCAACCCAGCAGATAGATACTGTAACAAGCAAGGTTGTGGAACCACTGTGCCTTCGGAAAGCATGGAGGGGCGTAACTAGGTGGCCTACCAAATTCAAACTCGGATAAGCGACATTAGGCAAAAACAGCGACCCAAGGAGTGACAAGGAGGTGGTACCAGGTGCTACTCCAGGGCTGACCTACAAAGGGTGGCAAGCTGACCCCTAGAATAGGTAGGATGGTACAACCTGAAGGAGGGATTAATAATGCAAGCAAATACTGTAGGGACACTGGAACCACGGGTGCAGATGGCACCGGTGAGGAACAGAAATCAACTGGCACAATCGGGTGGACTGGGTGTTAAACAGATGGGCACTTGCAGGAGCGGACTGGATCAGGTATTAGACAGAAGAGCACTGGCAGGTGCAGACTGGACCAGATGATGGACAGAAGAGGACAAACAGGTACGAGCAGATGGGTACACGTCACCCAGGGTGCGCAGAGCAGACTCTGTTAAACTCACAGAGGCCCTAAAGCATAAACACCGAGCCTGTTAGCTTCACAGGTCTCAGCTGGCGTGCACACATGGTATATGGTCACAGGACACGGCCCAAGACACATACTATACTAGCACATGGCGGAACGGCCATGCACGCTTTTTATAGCCGTGCGGGACATTCCAGATCTCCGAGATGGACCAATGAGATCTGGAACAGGACCTGGGCACATGACTCCCGATCTCCAATGGGAAAGCGTCTCGTGAGCATGCCCAGTAGGAACACAGAGGGACTTAGTCTCTGGAGCGGTCTGCTGCAAAGTAATCTCCTCTGTAGTAGAAAGACAGCAGGAGACTGCAGAATGTGAGGCTATAGATTCCTGCAGAGCAGACGCAGAAATCTGATGCCTAACATTACCCCCCCTCCTAGGGCCCCCTCCTCTCTGAGCCTTCCAATCCACCACCCTGTGCCCATCAGAGACATAGGCCTCAGACTCGTCCGAAGGCAAGTCTGATGTACCGGTAGGTGACACGAAAAACCGGGACACGTGGAAGGTATCAGAGGCGGCAAGATCGCCAGGTTTAAGAAGGGACACTTGGGAGACAACGGGTGCAGCAAAACCGCCCGGAGCATAAGTTGAAATGGAACGCCGCGGTGTGTCGGCGGACGTCTCCACTCTCCGTTTAAGGAGGCTTACCCGAGCACATGAGGCGCATGCCTGAATATATTTCTTAATGTCCCGAGCCCTGTGCGGCAACCAATACGACCCCGCCAGGAGTTTTGTGGTCTGCATGTAGCCACAGTGACCACCCGTCCTGGACGCGTGTGCCCACTCGAGGACCTTCAGCCGAAGGTGGGGAGGGACAAAGGTCTTGCCCAGCGGCACAGAGTTTGGCCATTGCGGGACACTGTTGTCCTGAGAAACAGCACGTTGACAATGGTAACCGCAAAAGGAGTTTTGCTCTGGACGCGCCTCGAGAACAGTGCGAGACACCTCCATGGGCTCTGGGAGTGGAATCTCTGGCTCGGGTGGTTCCAGAGGTTCAAAGAGGTTGGGAGCCGGAGTAACCCTCCATCTGGATTGAGCACGCTCCAGCCCGCACTCCGAAAAACGGAGATCAATACGGGTGGCAATGGCAATCAGCTCCTCCAGATTTACAGGAACCTCTCTGGTAGAAAGAGCATCCTTAACATGCTCAGCAAATCCTCTCCAAAACACAGGGATGAGGGCTTTATCAGACCACTCCAGCTCGGAAGCCAGTGTCTGAAAACGAATGGCATACTGACTAACCGAGAGGGATCCCTGAGTCAAAGCCAGTAGCTATACAGAGGTGTTGTGCATGACCCGTGATCCCAAGAAGACCTGCTTAATAGCTGTTAAAAACTGAGCAGCGGTCCGAACCTCTGGGTCACCACGCTCCCAAAGTGGAGTAGCCCACTCCAATGCCTTGCCCGACAGAAGGGAAATAAACCCCACCTTGGCCCGTTCTGTAGGGAATCGCGCAGCCAGTAACTCTAGCTGGATAGAGCACTGGCTGACGAAACCCCTACAGGAGGCGCCATCGCCAGAAAATTTATCTGGCAACGGGAGGTGGGTAACTGTCGGAGCTTGGGAGGACATGGACATACAGGAAACCGAATCGGCGATCGCCTGTACAGCAGCCTCCGAAGACTTCGCCGCTGCGATGACACTCAAGAGTAGCCAACCGGCCCTCTAGCTGGCGAATGCACTGAAGGAGTTGCTGCTGATCTGCCATCAAAAGCCAGACCCTGGCGCTAGTATAATGTTAGGGACGGCGGAACGCACTAAATATAAATAATAGCAAGTTCGTTCGCCGCCCGAGGTCCACCGTGCAGTAGGTGTAACAACCGCTGCTGAGTAATGGCGGACTCGCTTATATGGCGGTATACTGCACTCGGGTTAAACGTCACCCGGGGTGCGCAGAGCGGACTCTGTTAAACTCACAGAGGCCCTAAAGCATAAACGCCAAGCCTGTTAGCTTCACAGGTCTCAGCTGGCGTGCACACACGGCATATGGTCACAGGACACGGCCCAAGACAGAGGTCGGTGTCCGTCTTGACCTACCGTGCGTGCGGCATCGCAATCACAGACGCCGGTAAGTACTGCTAACTGCAGCGTGGCGGTAACTACTGCCGCTATACGATAGTGCCGTGAGGTGTGACACCATCGGACGCTAGTGCAGAGGTGCGGTATGCACTGTGGCCTATAGCTTGCCACTGACTGGTGCTGACTATCTCTCTAGTTCCCTATCCACATGCATAATATCAGAGGGAAGGGGTTTCAAATGAGTCAGTCACCAGAATCATACATCCGTCACCATTCACACGTAGCAAGTATAGCCTATACTAGCACGTGGCGGAACGGCCATGCACGCTTTTTATAGCCGTGCGGGACCTTCCAGATATCCAAGATGGACCAATGAGATCTGGAACAGGACCTGGGCACATGACTCCCGATCTCCAATGGGAGATCATCTCGTGAGCATGCCCAGTAGGAGCACAGAGGGACTTAGTCTCTGGAGTGGTCTGCTGCAAAGTAATCTCCTCTGTAGTAGAAAGACAGCAGGAGATTGCAGAATGTGAGGCTCTAGATTCCTGCAGAGCAGATGCAGAAACCTGACGCCTAACACTGACAATGTGTGTTCAGGCTTGCAGCCGCTGCCAGGTGTCCTTTGATATGCTGATTTGTGTTTGGCTGTGCTTAGGGTGCGTGCGGCCACACCTCCCCTGCTTTTATGAGGAATAGGTGTGCGCTTGAATTGCTGCTCCCAGCCTATCGCTGTGAGGCAGCTCCTACATAAAGTTCCCTGCCCTGTGGGGCTCTGCCAGAGCTTTGCATAAAGTTTCTGAGTCTTGTTATATCTGTTTGGTGTTCAGCTCCTGTCCTGCCTGCCTGCAGTTCTAGGTGAGCTGATGCCTGTCTTTCGCCTGCCCTGGGGGCAGAGTACCCAGATCCGTTTCTGTTATCAGCTTGGGGGCAGCTGATGTCTGAGTTCCTAGACTTTTCCTGTTTATGTGCTGGTACCAAAGTCCTAGTCCTGATTCCTGCTGTGGTATGTTCCTGAAGTCCTTCTGTGTCTTGAACCCTGTGCCCAGTGACTGTGGCTCTTTGCTAACTGACTTTCTGTGATCTAACCTGGGTTCATCTTGGAAGTAGGAGACTGGTGTGTCTGCTAAGTTTCTGCTACTCTG
The DNA here is from genome assembly GCF_039654945.1 of Dendrobates tinctorius. NCBI lineage: Eukaryota > Metazoa > Chordata > Amphibia > Anura > Dendrobatidae > Dendrobates > Dendrobates tinctorius. The sequence goes on along the minus strand of NW_027361700.1, from coordinate 1,191,803 downwards.
TGCTCAGCTTGTTATTCGGTACAATCCCTGGCTGGCTCCAGTCCAACCCAATGGGGCTTGCTCCAGACCGCTTGAGTTCCTTTTTAGGTCGCTGCCAGATGTCCAGAGCCTGACGATTATGGCCTCTTGTCCAGATCCAGATGACCGCGGCCTGATGTTCGGTGTCTGAGGACCGCTTCCAGATGTCTGGTGCCTGACGTCCTCCACCAGATGTCCAGATCCTATCCTTCCCTGCCCAATGCCCGGAGCCTGCCGATCACTGCCAGAAGTCCGGGGCCAGATGACTGCGGCCTCATGTCTGGAGCCTGATGTCCGCAGCCTGATGTCCGGAGCCTGTCGATCGCTGCCACATGTCCGGAGTCTGGTGCCAGTGTTCTGATGTTCTGAGACCTGATGTCCGCCTGGTGCCCTGATGTCCAGATGTCTTGCCTGTGACCTGATGTCCTGATGTCCAGCTTGTTCCCTGATGTCCGGCTCGAGTTCTGATGTCTGGCTTGTGCCCTGATGTCCTGATGTCCAGTCCGTGTTCCGATGTCCAGTCCGTGTTCCGATGTCCAGTCTGTTTTCCAATGTCCCGCCTGTGTCCAAATATCTTGCCTGAATCCGGATGTCTGTCTGTGTTCCGATGTCCAGCCTGTGTCCAGATGTCCAGTCCGTGGTTCCGGTGGTCCAAGTTGAAGCTGCACGGTGTCTTTTAGTCATGCATATGGCCATCTTGTCCACAAGCTCAGCTGCCACAGACCCTGGTCGCTACCATTCCCTAGTCCGTGTAGGTCCGGGTCCCCCCTGTGGTCCAGTGGGTCCACATTCCACCTGGAATGCATAAACAGTTGTCGTTATGGTTCAACGACTTGGGGGTGTTGGCTGGGTAAGCAACGCTGCGACCGCGATCGTAGCAAAGCAGAACTAAACTACTAGACAACAGGGTTTGGTGAAATGAACCACTAAATACCAAAAGTTGGCTAACTAAACCACTACGCACCAAAAGATGGAGTACTAAACTACTAGACAACAGGGGTTGGAGAACTAAGCTACTTAACAGCTAGGGTTGGAGAATGAAGCAAATACACACCAGAACATGGAGAACTAAACTAATAGACAACAGGGGTTAGAGAACTAAACTAGTACAAACCAGGGGATGGAGAACTAAAGAATTAGATACCAAGGTGTCACTAGACACCAAGTCTTGGAATCCCCAGGGCCTGCGGGACAAACCTCTGTATCTAACACTTCCTCCAGTGCTTCTGCCTCCTCCATCTCCTCTAGGGCCTCTACCTGCGCACTAAACCTCTACCTAAATGAGACATACTTTTCAACACTGCAGAGGGAATTTCCCCCCTCCTCCACACTGCACAGCCAGTGCTCACCGCAATCAGCAAGTGTTTAAATTAATATGCCTTGGAGATAACAGTCACACAGATCAAGAGTTGTGGACAGCTATACATGCTGAGTTTGAGTAAAGGCTGTCTCCACTTAACCTGGAGACAGGGAAGGCTGTGTGCGATAATGATGCTAACTTGTTGGGAGCCCTATGCCAAGGCAACCTCACACACATGCCTTGCATGGCTCACATCCTCAACCTTATGGTACAGCAGTTCCTCTGCCACTGTCACAGCCTGGATGTACTGATGCAGAAACTACTGTTGTTGTGTGCTCAATTCCACCATTCCATTTAAGTTGGTATAGAGATCTTTCAGCCTACCGGTTAACTGATTGATATGCAATATAACTTCACCGTGGAATTCAACTCTGCACATGTTGCAGCGACTGTGGTGGCAGCGGTGACACCTGGGGCAGTATGACATTTTGCATAGCCTAGCACAACGCAGTACAGACATGGTGCAATTCACACTTGTGGAGTGGACACAGATGAAAGACCTCTGCATCCTTCTGCACATTTTCAAAATGGCTACTAAGATGGTTAGCACTGACGATGCCGTCATATCCATAACTATTACTGTCGTCTACATGCTGGAGCACACTTTGAATAGTTTGCGAGAGGAGTTGGTGGTGGTCCCAGGGGGAGGGGAAGAAGCAGAGGATTCAGAAGGATTAACAATATCTGTAAGAACCAGTCTGTCATCTCACAGGCGGTTGTCATGGTAGGAACAAATGGAGAAGGACGAGCAGGAAGTGGTGATGGACGCACAACAGTTAGGAGATGAAGAGGATAATGATTCCCTCTCTGTTGTCCATGGTTGCCAGGAGGGGATGGAGGAAGCAAGCTTGAGTGTTATCCCCCCACCTACACACTATGGACTTGTACCTCATGAAAGAGACCGACCCATGAGCGCCTTTTTGCAACATGATTGTTGCCCGTATTGTTAGAAATTGAAATAGTGCTGACTACTGGGTTGCCAGTCTGTTCAATCCACTATACAAAAGTTAATTTTGCCAGTTGCTTCCTCCCCTGGAAAGGGACATACCCATGCTGCAGTATCAAAACACACTTGAGGACAATCTTGACAGTGGTTTTCCCCAAGGCAGCAGTGAGACACACAGTGTGCATCGCAGTGATAGGCTTCCAACCTGGTGAATGTTGAGTCGTCAAAGCAAAAACATTAGCAGCCTTGCAGCGCTGGAGTCCTAGGTTCCAACCCCACCAAGGACAGCATCTGCAAAGAGCTTGTATGTTCTCTCTATGTTTGTGAGAGTTTTCTCCCAATACTAAGTTTTCTTCCCACACTCCAAAGACATACTGATAGGAAATATAGATTGTGAGTCCCATTGGGGACAGTGCCACTAATGTCTTTAAAGAGATGTGGCATTATGGGTGCTATATAAGTGATTAAAAAGAAATTGATGCCACTTTTTTGTGGTATCTGCCCATAATTTGGGTAAATATTTGGTCTCCATGTCGGGTCTCCTTCATTTGTGTTGCCTGAATTTAGCACAGCTCTCAGAGCATCAGGCCTACACCTGTCACTCATCCACCAGTTACTGATCAAACTTTAAGCAAGAAATACTGCTCCAAGACCTGTCTAATGCTTAAAATGTGGCTTGGTTTAAGGACCGCACTATTAGTACAAAGAATTTATATTGTGAAATGTGGACTCCTGGCTGCAGAACAATACTAGAACAAAACCATAATAGGCCAGCACGGTGGCTCAGTGGTTAGCACTGCAGCCTTGCAGCACTGGGTCCTGGGTTCAAATCTCACCAAGATGACATCTTCAAGGAGTTTGTGCATTCTCCCCATTTTTGTGTAGGGTTACTCTGGGCACTGCCGTTTCCTCCCAAACTCCAAAGACATATTGATAGGGAATTTAGATTGTGAGACCCATTGGGGACAGTGATGATAATGCATGTAAAGCACTGAGGAATAAGATAGCACTATATATGGAAAGCATAATAAATAAATAAATACCAGCCCAAAATAAAGAAAAGATAAAATGTAGCATGCTTTGTGTACCACGGTAGAAACAGAAAAATTGAGATGCACTAATGTATGTTCAGTAAATGCACTCAATACTTGGTCAGGGCTCCTTTTGCATCAATATGGTGTGGCATGGAGGCAATCAGCCTGTGGAACTGCTGAGGTTGTTATGGAAGCCCAGGTTGTTTTGATGGCAGCCTTCAGCTCATCTGCATTGTTGGGTCTGTTGTCTCTCATCTTCCTCCTGACAATACCCCATAGATTATCTATGGGGTTAAGGTCAGGTGAGTTTTCTGGCCAATCAAGCACAGGGATACAGTTGTTTTAAACCTCTTGGCAGTGTGGACAGGTGCCAAGTCCTGCTGGAGAATGAAATTTCCATCTCCAAAAACCTTGTCGGCAGAGGGAAGCATGAAGTGCTCTAAAATTTCCTGGTAGACAGCTGCGCTGACTTTGGTCTTGATGAAACAGAGTGGACCTACACCAGCAGGTGACATGGCTCCCCAAAGCATCACTGATTGTGGAAACTTTACACTAGACCTCAAGCAGCTTGGATTGTGTGCCTCCCCACTCTTCCTCCTGACTCTGGGACCTTGATTTCCAAATTAAATGCAAAATTTACTTTCATCTGAAAACAACACCTTGGACCACTGAGCAACAGTCCAGTTCTTTTTCTCCTTGGCCCAGGTAAGATGCTTCTGACGTTGTCTATTGGTCATAAGTGGCTTGACACAAGGAATGCGACACTTGTAGCAAGTTCAGAAAAGAGCGACCAGAATGGTGACCGGTCTGCAAACCCTGTCTTATGAGGAAAGGATGCAGGATTTGGGAATGTTTAGTTTGCAAAAGAGAAGATTGAGAGGAGACTTAATAGCTGTCTACAAATATCTAAAGGGCTGTCACATTGTAGAAGGATCAACTTTATTCTCATTTGCACAAGGAAAGACTAGAAGCAATGAGATGAAACTGAATGGGAGGAGACACAGATTAGATATTAGAAAAAACTTTTTGACAGTTAGAGTGATCAATGAGTGGAACAAGCTGCCAAGAGAAGTGGTAAGTTCTCCTTCAATGGATGTCTTCAAACAGAGGCTGGACAGACATCTGACTGGGATGATTTAGCGAATCCTGCTTTGAGCAGGGGGTTGGACCAGATGGCCCAGGAGGTCCCTTCCAACTCTACGATTCTATGATTCATGTACTGGATACGTCTGTGTGTTGTGGTTCTTGAAGCAATGACTCCATTTCAAGGCTGCGGTTATCACGGTTGCTTGTGTACTTTCTCTACCACACTTTTTCTTTCCACTCAAGCTTCTATTAATATGTTTGGATACAGCAGTCTGTGAACAGCCAGCTTCTTTAGCAATGACCTTTTGTGGCTTACCCTCAAAAGTGTGTCAATGACTTCCTCCTGGACATGTCAAGTCAGCAGTCTTCCCCATGATTGTGGAGCCTTCTGAAACAGAATAAGGGACCTTTTTAAAAGTTTAGCAAGCCTTTGCAGGTGTTTTTTTGTTAATTATACTAATTTACTGGGATAATGACATTGGGGCTCTCATTGGTTGAAAGTCATAATCATCAGCATTAACAGAAATAAACACTTGAAATAGATCACACTCTGTTTGTAATGACTCTATATAATATAGGAGTTTCACTCTTTGTATTGACGAACTGAAATAAATTAACTTTTTGATGATATTCAAACTTTGTGAGAAGCACCTGTATTTTATCATTTGCACACCTGTATGGAGAACAATATCAGCACCCAAAAATTTCAAACTGATATCTATCCTGCTGTACAACGTTACTAACAGTAGGAAGTTTTTCTTTTTCAACTGTGGATGAGGCCTGTATACAATTGAATATATGCTCAAAACAATTTCAAACTCAGATCTAGCCTGCTGTATCACGTTTGTAAAATATTTCTTCTTAGTTATGCCAGATGTAAATTGTGTAGGCCCAGAATCATAAAATGTTGTCTGAAGTATTGACTCTTCTTGTACGACGAATATTTACTTCTAATATTACCTCCTACAGGTTATTTACTGCTATCTTTGCTAAACAATAATGCATGGCCACTGAACAATGATGTTTGCTGATATGTTGTTTACATACAATATCCATGCTAGACAGTTTGTTGCCATTCCCAAAACAGGAGAAAAAACTATGCAAATAGATTACATAATCAAACAATGCAGGTTAGCTTCATTCACATCTCTCTCTGATCTCTGGATGCTGATTGATGGCCAGTTGTGAACTATATGAAGAGAATTTTTCTTCTGATTCGTGTGACTCTACAGAAGATCAGTTTAGGGGACTACAGCCCCGGCTGGAAAAACATAGGACTGCTTCATTGACCATCACTGAAACCCCAGAGACGTCTTAAAGAATCCAGGTTGGGACAATCAGGTCACCTGGCCACATACCTCACTGCTCTCGATTAGGTTCATTACCTCCATGCTGCGGGGGCCCTCCAAAAGCGGGGAGCCACTGGTGGGGTATTCGGCACAGGAAGCAGCTGTAATCCAGGCAAGTCAACGGAAGGGTGAGACTTTGCAATTTGCACCATCTTTGGTATTTGCTGAGACTGTTCTACAGTCATGGCCAAAAGTATTGACACCCCTGCAATTCTGTCAGATAATACTCAGTTTCTTCCTGAAAATGATTGCAAACACAAATTCTTTGGTATCATTATCTTCATTTAATTTGTCTTAAATGAAAAAACACAAAAAGAATTGTCCTAAAGCCAAATTGGATATAATTCCACACCAAACATAACAAAGAGGGTGGACAAAAGTATTGGCACTGTTTGAAAAATCATGTGATGCTTCTCTAATTTATGTAATTAACAGCACCTGTAACTTACCTGTGGCACCTAACAGGTGTTGGCAATAACTAAATCACACTTGCAGCCAGTTAACATGGATTAAAGTTGACTCAACCTCTGTCCTGTGTCCTTGTGTGTACCACATTGAGCATGGAGAAAAGAAAGAAGACCAAAGAACTGTCTGAGGACTTGAGAAACCAAATTGTGAGGAAGCATGAGCAATTTCAAGGCTACAAGTCCATCTCCAAAGACCTGAATGTTCCTGTGTCTACCGTGCACAGTGTCATCAAGAAGTTTAAAGCCCATGGCACTGTGGCTAACCTCCCTAGATGTGGCCGGAAAAGAAAAATTGACAAGAGATTTCAACGCAAGATTGTGCGGATGTTGGATAAAGAACCTCCACTAACATCCAAACAAGTTCAAGCTGCCCTGCAGTCCGAGGGTACAACGGTGTCAACCCGTACAATCCGTCGGCGTCTGAATGAAAAGGGACTGTATGGTAGGAGATCCAGGAAGACTCCACTTCTTACCCCGAGACATAAAAAAGCCAGGCTGGAGTTTGCCAAAACTTACCTGAAAAAGCCTAAAACATTTTGGAAGAATGTTCTCTGGTCAGATGAGACAAAAGTAGAGCTTTTAGGGCAAAAGCATCAACATAGAGTTTACAGGAGAAAAAAGAGGCATTCAAAGAAAAGTACACGGTCCCTACAGTCAAACATGGCGGAGGTTCCCTGATGTTTTGGGGTTGCTTTGCTGCCTCTGGCACTGGACTGATTGACCGTGTGCATGCCATTATGAAGTCTGAAGACTACCAACAAATTTTGCAGCATAATGTAGGGCCCAGTGTGAGAAAGCTGGGTCTCCCTCAGAGGTCATGGCTCTTCCAGCAGGACAATGACCCAAAACACATTTCAAAAAGCACTAGAAAATGGTTTGAGAGAAAGCACTGGAGACATCTAAGGTGGCCAGCAATGAGTCCAGACCTGAATCCCATAGAACACCTGTGGAGAGATCTAAAAATGGCAGTTTGGAGAAGGCACCCTTCAAATATCAGGGATCTGGAGTAGTTTGCCAAAGAAGAATGGTCTAAAATTCCAGCAGAGCATTGTAAGAAACTCATTGATGGTTACCAGAAGCGGTTGGTCGCAGTTATTTTGGCTAAAGGTTGTGCAACCAAGTATTAGGCTGAGGGTGCCAATACTTTTGTCCAGCCCATTTTTGGAGTTTTGTGTGAAATGATCAATGTTTTGCTTTTTGCTTCATTCTCTTTTGTGTTTTTTCATTTAAGACAAATTAAATGAAGATAATAATACCAAAGAATTTGTGTTTGCAATCATTTTCAGGAAGAAACTGAATATTATCTGACAGAATTGCAGGGGTGTCAATACTTTTAGCCATGACTGTATATGCTATTGTGTTTGGTGGTTCAATAAATAATTGCCACACAGTTTTTCCCTCATCCTTTGTTGTCTGAGTAGTGTTCTGTCCACAGGGAGAGAGAGCGGGCGTCCAGTGGTATGAGCCCTGCTCCATGCAATCTTTCTAAAGATAGCTGGGCCAGCGGACGAGAGCACCCACTGACCTCCGTATCTCCACAGAGCTGTATCACATTTGTAACAGGAAAAAATTGTTTGGCTTAATCTACATGCACTCAGCAGACAGCGGAATTTCACCCCCACTAAACGACAAGGTGACATATGCCTTGCTGTATTACATTTAGCAACTGAAAAAATGTAAAGAGGTCTACTCATGCATGGAGCACACTAGAAGCAGTGCACAACACACTTCTGTGAAATGTGCCCTGCTGTCTTTGTTTGAGGCACACAAAAAAAATCTGCTGTAAGGTCGATTTCACAGCCACACAAGACACTAGCTATCTAAACTTTCTGACTTAGAAACAACCGCCTAGCTAACTAGCTAAAATCTATCAGCACTCACTATCAGCATCAGGAGCAGCCTCTCTGTGCTGTTATATTGACAAAATTATGCTAAAATAAGATGGCTGCTATTTATATAGAGAGGGCCATGTGATTTCAGCAGCCAATGACACAAGCCGTTGTGTTGGGACATTGTGGATGTTTTCTGCGTCCCGATTGGCTAGCCGCAAAGTGCACACATAAAGTTAGAAAGAAAAGTTTACAAACAGGCCACTCCTCTGGGCTCTCTCCACCCCTTCCCCTCATCAAACACGTGCCCCACGCTCATCTTACAAAACATTATCCTAGTCAAAGTGGTCAAAATACTTTAGTGGCAATGCAAATATTTTCCCACGCTTTTTATGCTAACGATTTTTTCTGATTTTATAAAAATTTTCTTGTGTTTTCGATCATAATTCCGAATGTGTCATATTCATGCTGAATTTATGTATGGTGATCGGTTTTCAAACATATGCAATCATCTCTACTCAAGATCAAAAGAGGGGTATACTTGAACCCTCAATCCCCTAGGGATTATCTTTTGGTCCATATAATTTTCTAGTGTGGTTCTGTTCCACCATAATCTCACTTTCCTTTGTAGTACCAATTTGTATTGTTGCATAATGTCAATGTTATCATTTAAAACATCCTGGGGGGGTGCTACAGTAGCCCTGCTTAAAGGGAACCACCTGTCACCAGGTTTGGCAGATACAAGTTATGGCCACCACCTTTCAAGACTGATATACAGCATTCTCTAATGCTGTATATCTGCCCCAACCAGACCTGTAAGAGATGAAAAATAACTTTTACTATACTTACCTTCAGAGCAGTCCGGTCCGAGGGGTGTCGCTGGTCTTGGTCTGGCGCCTCCCATCTTATGATCGCCGTCCTCCTTCTTGGTTCATGTGGATGACGCGTCCCTGCATCATCAACACAGTCTCACCATCATCGCGCTCCTGAGCAGGCAAACTTCTCTGCCCTGTTGAGGGCAGAGCAAAGTCCTGCAGTGTGCAGGTGCTGGGCCTCTCTGACCTTTCCTTGCACCTGTGCACTGCAATACATTGCTCTGTCCTCAACAGGGAAGAGAAGTATGCCTGCTCAGAAGCACGATGCCGAGAAGGAGGACGACATCGCAAGAAGATGGGAGGCGCCGGACCAAAAAGAGTGATACCCCTCGGAACAGACCGCCCCACAGGTGAGTATAATAAAAGTTATTTTTCAGTTCTTCCAGGTCAGGTTGGGGGCAGATATACAGCATTATAGAATGTTGTATATCACCCCTGAAAGGCTGATGATGCATCTCATATTGGCCTAACCTGGTGACAGGTTCCCTTTAAATAAACCTAAGGCTTTTGTAAGCCTGGAAGTTTTTCTGGCTTTTAAATCCATTATACAGTGGGTACGGAAAGTATTCAGACCCTTTTAAATGTTTCACTCTGTTTCATTGCAGCCATTTGGTAAATTCAAAAAAGTTCATTTTTTCTCATTAATGTACACTATGCACACCATCCCTAAAACGACATAACCACTAATTAAGTTCAAAGTAGATCAATACCCATATATATTCAGAATATCAAAAAACTTTCTGAGAGTACATGCGACTCATATCCACGTACCAGAGCTGTTAATATGGGAACATGAAAATACCCAGATATTTTTTACTAGAAGAGACCAAAAAAGGAGCAACGACAAGATGAAGGTAGTTAATTTATCTAACTGACTCTCAGATAACAGTGCTTGAAAAAGGGTAAACCTTTTCTCCATCCTGATATATAGATAAATTCTAAAGGATGTACCTCCCTTTGATAGAAAGATTCTTTTAAAAAACTACACTGAGTGAAAAAGAGGGACTACATAATTTGGAAGAATTAGCTGAGAAGAGCACTATGGATTCTATGGGTAAGTTCCCATTTCATGTTATTAATAAATCCAAAAGTTTTCCTCCCTTGAGCACATGTGCTTCAGTTGAAGCACTCCCCATATTCTTAAATAGGTTTCAAATTTAAACATGGCTGAAATGAAGGCCTTGGATCAACTACAATCCCTGGATGATATAGTAAAAAAATCCAGCAGACAAAGGGGAAAATGTGGTAATTAGAGATGAGCGAACTTGTTCGGAAAATGACGGGGGGCCACTTGACCCCCAGGCTTGTCTGGGTATCTGGCGTGGAAAGCCCGCACCAGACGATCGGCATGCACCGAACTGGCCGGAACCCATAACCGATCATCCAGAGAGTACCCCTTCCAGTGTATCAGATACTGGAGTCTCCGGCGCACCCAACTGGAGTCAACAATGCACCCTACTTCATACTCCAGCTGCCCCTCTACCAGCACTGGCAGAGCATTTGATGAGGGATCCTCTCTCACCATCCCCACAGGCTTTAACAGGGACCTGTGGAAGACATCAGAAATTTTAAAGGAGGTGGGCAGCTGCAGTCGGTAGGCTACTGGGTTAACAACCTCCACAACTTTGTATGGGCCAATAAACTTGGGGCCCAGCTTTATAGATGGTATCTTCAGCTTGATATTGCGGGTGGATAGCCACACCTTCTCCCCTACTGCAAATGCTGGACCTGGCCCCCTCCTCCTGTCAGCAAACCACTTATAGTTTTCCTGGGCCTTGGAAATATTCCTCTGAACCGCCCTCCAAAGAATTCTAAGACGTTGTGTCGCACCCTCAGCTCCAGGACAACCTGAATCCATGCAGGAAAACTCTGCAAAATGTGGGTTAAACCCATAGTTGATCTGAAAGGGGGACTTCCCAGTAGATTGACTCACACGACCGTTGAAAGCAAACTCTGCCATGGGCAATACCTTACACCAGTCCTCCTGCCTGGAAGACGCCAAGCATCTCAGAATCTGCTCCAATGATTGGTTTGTGCGCTCCGTCTGTTCATTAGACTCTGGGTGGTAGGCAGAGGAGAAGGACAACAAAATCCCCAGCTTTTTGCAAAAAGCCCTCCAGAACCTGGCTACAAACTGTACCCCTCTGACACCACATTCATAGGCACTCCATGCAACCGAATTATATGCTGCATAAATAAGCGGGCCAGGGTTTCAGCAGATGGTAACGTGGGGATAGGTACAAAGTGGGCTTGTTTTGAAAACCTATCCACCACCACCCATATCACCGAGTTGCCCCTGGAAGGAGGAAGATTTGTGATAAAATCCATGGACAAATGTGTCCATGGTCTATCCGGAGTTGGCAAAGGCACCAACTCCCCGGCCTGCCAGACCTGAGAACTTTTAGAACGAGCGCACACCCCACATGCAGTCACAAACTTTTTAATATCTGTTACCATAGAGGGCCACCAGAAACCCCTCGCAATTGCCCCCCGGGTAGCTGCAATCCCAGGGTGAGCACTCAACATAGAATCGTGAAATTCCTGCATAAGTCCGAGACGGAAACGTTCCGGTACAAACAATTTACCCAGGGGTTTACCACCCGGAGCCCGAGCCTGGGCCTCCAAATTCCCTCTCTAACTCAGATGAGATTTCGGGCACCACTACTCCTGGCTGAAGAATGGAGGAGGGAGGTTCTGGAGGGGACACCGAATCAAAGCTTTGGGATAAGGCATCAGCCTTGATGTTTTTAGATCCCAGGCGGAATGTGATGGTAAAATGAAATCGAGAAAAAAAAAGCGCCCACCGAGCCTGTCTGGGGGTCAATCTCTTGGCAGACTCGATATAGGCCAAATTTTTGTGATCAGTGATGACTGTAATGGGATGAACAGCCCCCTCAAGGAAATGCCTCCATTCTTCAAAAGCCAACTTTACCGCCAACAACTCTCTATTGCTGACATCGTAATTTCTCTCGGCAGAGGAAAATTTTTTAGAGAAGAAGGTGCAAGGCCTCAGATTAGTAAGAGTAGGAGGGCCCTGAGACAAAACTGCTCCCACCCCTACTTCCGAGGTGTCAACCTCAACAACAAAAAGTCTTGACGGGTCGGGTTGTACCAATACAGGGGCTGAAGAAAAGCACTTTTATAATGTCATGAAAGAATTTTTTGCAACTGCAGACCAATTTTTTACATCAGCTCCCTTGAGAGTGAGGTCCATTAGAGGCTTTACCACCTGCGAGAAGCCCTTAATAAATTTCCTATCAAAGTTGGCAAAGCCCAAAAATCGCTGCAACCCTTTCAAGTCATGAGGCTGCACCCAATCCGTAACAGCCTGGACCTTCTTAGGATCCATGCGGAACCCCTCCTCTGACACAATCAACCCCAGAAAGGATACTTCTTGCATGAAAAATGAGCATTTTTCCAACTTTGCATACAAATGATACCTCCCTCAGTCTCATGAGAACCATCCGTAAATGGTGCAAGTGAGATTGACTGTCCACCGAGTACACCAGAATGTCATCCAAATAGATAACCACAAAACGACCAATTAAATCAGAGAAAATTACATTAATAAAATTCTGAAAAACAGCAGGAGTGTTGGTGAGACCAAAGGGCATAACCAAGTTTTCGAACAGCCCTTCAGTCGTCAGGAATGCTGTTTTCCATTCGTCCCCTTCCCGGACTCTTATAAGGTTATATGCCCCACGTAAATCCAGTTAAGAGAACCACTTGGCCCGGTGAGTTGGTTACATAGATCAGGAATTAGGGGGAGAGGGTATGTATTTTTCACAGTAATTTTGTTTCATTCCCGAAAGTCGAGGCACGGCCGCAAACCACCATCTTTTTTCTTAACAAAAAAGAAGCCCGCCGCCAAAGGTGAAACAGAAGGCCTAATATGCCCTTTGCAGAGACTCTCGGTAATGTACTCCTTCATGGCTAGATGTTCGGGCCCGGAAAAATTGAACAGGCGAGCCTTGGGTAACTTGGCTCCAGGGACTAGATTAATGGCACAATCAAAGGGGTCTATGTGGTGGTAGCGCCTCAGCCTCACTTTCAGAAAATACGTCTTCAAAATCTTTCAGGTACTCTGTAATACCTTCCAGATCGACAGACAACACTGACACAGATTTTACTGGGGTGATAAGAGTTGTCAAGTTACAACATAGACCGTTAGCCATACAACCCCACTGAATGATCTCCCCCGTGACCCAGTCAATAGTAGGATTGTGATGTTGAAGCCAAGGCTTACCCAGTACCAGTCCAGCTGGCAGATTATTTAGAACAAAACACCTTAATTTTTCCACGTGAGTGGAACCCACTTTCAGAGAAAAGGTATCAGTCATGAAACAAATTCCCTCCTGGGTGATAGGAGAAGAATCAATTGCCACGATTTTAACAGGGTCTTTTTTTACCTGACTGTCCCTATCTTATGAAAAGTCACAACTTTGGCATCGATCAGATTAATAGAAGAACCACAGTCAACAAAGGCGGTAGTCACAACCGGACCACCTGTAAGTTCTAGTTCCACCGGAAGCAGAATTTTAGTGAGTGAGGAAAAGGGTACCTGGGAGTCTGGGCAACCTCCTCGATTGTTACCCAGACTCAGTCATTTTCCTGACGGCTTCACTGAAGAAGGGCAAGAAGGACAGTTCCTTCTCCAATGTCCAGCGGATCCACACTAAAAGCACAATTGGTTGTTTCTACGGTGTTTCCTCTCTTTTTCCTTCAATGACGTGGCACCAATCTCCATGGGCTCTCGACTAGATGCAGAGTCTCTCAGATTGGAGAATAAAGGGGTCTCCTGCAGCATGACCCCTCTTGCCCGCAGCCTACGGTCCATGCGGACAGCCTGGATCATAGCGTCCTCCAAAGAATCCGATGGAGGATGAAGGGCTAGGGCATCTTTCAAATATTTGGACAGGCCTCTACAGAACAAACCCCGGAGGGCAGCATCATGCCGGGAGACCTCTGCTGCCCAGCGTCTGAACTCAGAGCAGAACCATTCAGCAGAATGCCTCCCCTGTGTCACACTCATCACCATATCCTCTGCCAGACACACTATCAGACTCATCATAAATGTGCCCCAGAGCCTCAAAGAACAAATTCACAGACATACGTTCAGGAGCAGAGGAAGAGAGAGAAAGCCCATGCCTGTGAAGCCCCCCGAAGTAGGGAAATGACAACCCCCACCTTCTGGAACTCATCCAAGGAGGAGCGGGGCCTCAGAGAAAAAAAAAGCTTGCATCCTTCTCTGAACGACCTTAACTCCCTTTTATCCCCTGAGAAAAGGTCTGGCAATTTGACCGGAGATTCTGGGGATGCCAATGACACATCTCTATCCCCAGCACTAGGAGCCCCTGCAGCGACAGCCCCTGCACAGTAACCACCAACTGTTGCCGGGTATGGGCCATCGTGCGCTGTTCCACATTAAGTTTGCGGAACATTTGGGTCAGGTGCTTGACCTGATCAGCCAAAGCTTGTATGGGATCCATGAGGATAACACACCTTTTTTTTTTCTTTTTTTCCTTCAGAGGAAAAAAAACCTGAAATGGTCAGCTATAATGTCAGGAACCCCGCACTGCACTTGGTCACTGAGCCAGTGCGTGTGTCCTGAGTACAAAAACAGTGCTCAAAGATACCTGTGGAGCAGGGCAGCAGCGGTGATGATGCGTGCTTCAGAGTATCAGGACCTGAAGCACGTGACTGCTGGGGGCATGGCCTAAGCTCTACAGAGCTAGGAGCTGCAGGGAAACGCCTAGAAAGGTAACTACAGGACAATGTTTCCAAGGGGCATAGACAGAGACAGAAACCAGATGAAGCCGGGGTCAAAGCACAAGATAGCAATACAGTATCAAAGGGTTAGACAGAATGGATAGTTAGGACGTAGCAATAGATCAGAAAGCCAGAACGGGCAATAGACGGTACAATAGGGACAAACTGTAACGGAGTAACGATAGGCAAGCCAGGAGGTCAGAACCAGAAAAGACAATAGTACCAAAATGAGAGACGGAGTACAGAGTAAGGGAACAGACCGGGTCATACACGGGAAGCAAACAAGCAACGCAGAATACACGCACACCAGGGGTCAGACACACCAGAACAACAGTATAGCTGACAGAGAACCATGGTAAAGAGTGAGTATAAATACCACTCCCAGATCCAGAAAGAGGCCATGAACACTTAACCCTGTGAGTGCAGGGCAAAACCCTGTTCAAACCATGACATGAACTATGGTGAACTTTCTCACTTGGGAGCTCAGTGCTAGACACTGACAGCAGCGATTACGCTCGTGTCAATGTAATTCATATGTTGGGATGATCTTTACATATGACAGGTGAGGGATATGGTTGTTTATTATCTTGTTTTTTTACAGGGGACGAGGGCTTCAATGGAATGGGCGTCAAATGAATATAAATTTGATTTTTATTTTTATTTCAAATAAAGAGTCTGTATCATTAATTTCAATTAAAGGACTTTATTCTGGCTGTGTTTATTTCAACACTTACTATGGGGTTAGTAATGGATAGTTGTCTTATAGACGCCTCTCCATTACTAACTTGTGAGCTTGATGTAGGTGTCCATAAAACATCTGACATCAACCCCACAAATATTACCCCACTTGACACTGCTACAGAGCAAGTGGGAAGAGCCTGATAAAAACGTCAGAATTTGGTGCATCTAATAGATGCACCTTTTCTGGGGTGACTGCGGGCTGCTATTTTTAGGCTGGGGTGGTCAATATCCATGGCCCCTTACCAGCATGAGAATCAGTCCCCAGCTGTCTGCTTTAGCTTGCCTGGTTGTCAAAAATTGGGGTGGCCCCTCTATTCTTGATAACCAGCCATGATAAAGCTGGCAGCTGAGGGTTGCATCCCACAGCTGTCAGTTTTGCCTGCACTGGTTATCAAAAATTGACATCATTTTTTATTATTATTCATTTACAGAGCAGGTGCCAGCTGATGAATGCTCCCATCAGCAGCACCTGCTCTCGCTGCTATCAGTGACAGCAGGCACAGGCTGATGGGAGTAGTACTCATCTCAGTATTTTTACCACCGGTCACAGCTGCTGACTCACGCTGTCATCTGACAGTGTGGGAACTGTAGCACTCTAACTGGTGTTAATAATCAAATCATAGCTGCTAGTGTTTCTCATGCTGGCATGCAGATAACAGCATGGTAAACACCCAATATTTGGGTTGCCGAACCAGAACAGTAACACAGAGTTCCTGGAGAAGTCTGTGCCCGAACAGTAGGTGTTTGGTATGGACCCCAAACTTTACTGTTCGGGTTCGCCCATCACTACTTACAAATAGGTAAAAAACTCACCAAATACTCAACGTGTGTAAGTGGTCTTAGTGCGATTGCACCTACTGACAAAGACATAGTAAGAGGAGCAGGTTTACACATGGATGTAATAGATTGCGATTGAATTATGGAAGATATAGCATGTTACACTAGGAAAGGTGCAAGAGGAGGTGAGCATATGCCTATTCTTCGTCTTACTGCACATTTATTTTTAAAATATTGAATAGATGTGCTCAGCTGAACGTCAAGAAGCCTTTTACTGCCAGCAAGGTTAAATAAGTCCCCTCAAGTAATTGATAAGTAATTGTTGTTGATTCCTGGAAAAATCTATGCAGGGATGATTCTTGGAGCCGACAGACCAGGAGAGTGCTGGCTCGTTTCCTCATTATTGTACCAGAGCCAAAGAGAAATTTTATGGCTTATTTTGAGTCTCATAAAATAGCTTCCTCAGAACTTCCCCTTATGGATTTATTCTATCCACTGTAGCTTTTCCTGAACATGGTGGGAATTGCACATATTGCCATAGAGGTTTTGTTAAAAAAGGAAAATGACTCACTAAGGCTAGGTTCACATTTACGTTTGAGCCCGCAGCATATCATCCGCATGTCCAAATGCATGCAAACGCATGCATATGCAGTGTTTTTTTATCTGCATCATCTTATGCATGACGGCAAAAAAACGCTGCATGTGCAAACGTTTGCATGTGTTTTGGCATGCGTTCGATATTTCCAATGTTTTGCAGTAGCTTTTCCTTGACATCAGACACCCAATGGGCATGCCTCAAGGGATTTCTATATATATATAGACACACTGTACTGAGGAAATCCCCGCCTTTGGCTGCTGTATCCAGCTGCAAGATGGATCTCGACATGGAGAGTTTCTATGATAATCTGGATTTACAATTAAAATTGGCTGTTGCCTTTGCTTGTCAAGAAGAAAGAAGAAGACAAAGACTAGGAAGATGTCGTCATCACTGTTGGCAACACCCCATCCTCGAACTACGAGAGAGCCGTGGAGCCTACCACTCTTTGTACACTGAGCTGCATGCAAACTCTCAGAAGTTTTTGACTACACGAGGATGTCTGAACGGAGTTTCGATGACTTGCTGCAACGTGTCCGAGGATCCATCACCAGGCATGACACACATCTCCGCTGAGCAATTCCTGCTGAGGAACATCTGTTGGTAACCCTGAGGTACGTAATAGTGAAAAAACAAACACATGTTCATAGTATTATTGTTAGAAAACCGATGTATTATTTTTTTTTCCATTTTCTGTTCGGCAGATTCCTGGCTACCGGAGAGACA
The DNA here is from genome assembly GCF_039654945.1 of Dendrobates tinctorius. NCBI lineage: Eukaryota > Metazoa > Chordata > Amphibia > Anura > Dendrobatidae > Dendrobates > Dendrobates tinctorius. Next base: position 1,174,231 of record NW_027361700.1, on the reverse strand, counting down.
TTATCATCTCTCCATTTCCAGTTCCGGATTGGAGTGTCCACCCTTTCTGGGATTGTTGGAGACACTTTCAGGGCTTTATGTGACGTTCTGCATCAAGAATTCCTCCCGCAACCCACAATTGAATTCTGGCTGGAAAATGCTGAGAAATTCAAGGACATTTGTGATTTTCCTAACTGTGTGTGGGCTGTGGACGGCAAACACATTCAGATTATGAAACCTGCTGGAAGTGGAACCAAGCATTTTAATTACAAAAAATACTTTTTGACTATTCTCATGGCGATTGCAGATGCTGAATGTCAATTTGTCGCCGTGGACGTTGGCTCATTTGGACAAGGAAATGACTCAGACTTTCAAAAACTCTGACATGGGCCAACGTTTATATCATAATAATTTCAATTTTCCACAGCCACGACTTCTTCCCAACACTGAAGGACCACCAATGCTCTTTGTTGTTGTTAGGGATGAGGCCTTTCAAATGTGTGACAACCTCCTAAAACCTTACTAAATGTAAGGACTTAAATCACACCAAACGGATCTTCAACTACCAACTGACAAGGGCACGAAGAACTGTGGAGTGTGCCTTTGGCTTGCTGGTATGTAAATGGCGCATTTTGGGAACAGCCATAAAACTAAAAATTGAGACAATTGATGAGGTTGTTAAAGCGTGTGTTGTTATGCACAATTTCATCCTTGCAAAAGAGCGACCCAACTTAGAACCTGAGGAACCTGTTACATTGCATGATTACCAAGATCACCCTTTGAGAACTACAGCGGAAGTTGCCGAGATGAGGGATAAGTTTTCAGCATACTTTGTTTCTGATAATGGACGTGTTAAAATGTACCTGTAATGTTAAAATGTACCTGTAATGTTAATATGTACCTGTAATGTTTGTAGAATTAAATAATAAAATACCTGAAGTGAAAACACCCATTACAAGTTCCCTCAACAATACAATACACACGTGTGTGTTTGTGGCGGCGGCACTTAAAGAGATGAAGAAAACACAGATATTGCAAAGAAAATAAACATTTTATTTAACAAAAAATTAATTGGGTTTAGGATCGGGATCTATCTGATGGTGAGATGGGGTGGCCCTTGGGGCTGTGGAGCTGTGAGGATTGAGTGGTAGTTGATGAGGAAGGGGTTACAGGAGAAGGGGCAACAAATTAAAGGATTGGATCATGGATGGAATCATGATACAGGAAAGATGTATATCTTTGTACAGTGTTTGCCAGTAGATAGAAAAATATTCAGAATTTAGAGTCCTCAGTGGTTGATACCTTTTAATGGCTAACTGAAAAGATGGTAACACATTGCAAGCTTTCGAGACTACTCAGGTCTCTTCATCAGGCATAGACTAATACAAAATCTGAAGAGTCACATATTTACTGTATGCACAATACAGCACAGAAAAAATGCAATAGATGAGACAAGTGACGTGAAGCAGAATTATGATTATGGGAGAGGGAGAAACATAAATATTGGACCAGTTCACAGATAAGGAGTCCGGATGTTTTATTGTCCTCTGATTGGGGTCTCCTAATGTATTATGATGCCCCCACCAGGTCTTAGGAGCAAATTCCTTAATTGATGTAAAAAGACATAAATCCATGCGACACATTCATTCCAGCATTGAGAGTGTCAAAGGTTGTCATAAATTTATACTCACAGACTCTTCTCTCTCTCTCTGAGATGTGAAGTTACCTTTTAATACCAGTAATTTTATATCCCTGGTGTTGTGGTCCATCATACAAAAATGTTTTGCCACAGGTAGATCCATTCTTTTTTCTCTTATTGTGTGACGATGAGCATTCATACTTGTTATAAGCTTTTGCCCTGTCTCCCCCACATACAGACCCCCAGTTGGACATTTAGTACAAATAATTAAGTACACCACATTAGATGTAATGCAGCTGAAAGTACCTGGGATCTTGTAGTCCTGATGTGAATTGGGGATCTTTATCTTGTCCGTGGTCATTATAGATGGACAGGTTTTACATTTTTTCTGGTTGCAAGGAAAGGTTCTTCCAGCTGTAGGAGAGGACAGGGAGCTTCTGACAATGATGCTTCTTAGATTTGGGGGCTGCCTAAAGCACAGTAGTGGGGGGTCTGGAAAAATGGATTGTAATCGGGCATCTTTTTGTAGTAAAGGTTGTAATTTCCGTGCAGCTCCCCTTAGCACTTCCAGATTTGGGTTGTAGGTGACTACTAGAGGCACCCGGTTATTTTCTTCTTTAGCCTTGTAATGTAGCAGGTGATTCCTTGACATTCTGGTGGCTCTTGTAATTTGGTTTTCAATTGTTCTTGGATGGTAGCCCTGATTCAAAAAGGTCTTTTTGAGGCGACCAAGGTGTTTGTCTCTATCCATGGGGTTGGAACAATTGTATCTGATGGCTTGGCTATAGATAATAGAGTTCTTTAAGTGTTTTGGATGGAAACTGTCCCATTTAAGGTATGTTGGACGGTCGATTGGCTTCTGATACAGGGATGTCTCTATTTCATTGTTTTTTAGCTTAATGATGGTGTCCAAAAAGTTAATCTCAGTGCTGGAGTAGTTGAGTGATAAATTGATGGTGGGATGAAATTGATTAAACTGTTCATGGAACATCTTTAGCTGTTGCTCAGACTTCGTCCAGATGATTAAAATATCATCAGTGAAGCGGTAGTAGACCAGGGGCCTGATGGCGCATGAGGACAAAAAGTCGCTTTCAAGCTTGGCCATGAAAAGATTTGCATACTGTGGAGCCATTTTACTTCCAATAGCTGTGCCAGTCTCTTGTAGATAGATCTTGTCAAATTCAAAGTAATTGTGGGTGAGGATGAATTTTATAAGTTTCACCACAGTAGGGCAGCACGGTGGCTCAGTGGTTAGCGCTGCAGCCTTGCAGCGCTGGGGTCCTGGGTTTGAATCCCACCAAGGACAACATCTGCAAGGAGTTTGTATGTTCTCCCCGTGTTTGCGTGGGTTTCCTCTGGGCACTCCGGTTTCCTCCCACACTCCAAAGACATACTGATAGGGAATTCAGATTGTGAGCCCCATCGGGGACAGTGATGAAATGTGTGCAAACTGTAAAGCGCTGCGGAATATGTTAGCGCTATATAAAAATAAAGATTATTATTATCAGCATCAGTCCCTGTATTTTCCATGAAGAATTTGCAGGCATTTAATCCATCTTGATGTAGGATATTAGAGTACAAAGATTCCACATCCATGGTGGCCAGGATGGTTCCTTCTGGTAGAGGACCTATTGCTGCTAGTTTATTCAATAGGTCAGTTGTGTCCTGAATGTAGCTAGGTGTATCCTTCACCAGTGGTTTAAGAATACCCTCTACCCATCGAGATACCTGCTCAGTGAGGGTGCCCACACATGATATAATTGGTCTTCCTGGATTTCCAGATCTGTAGATTTTGGGAAGCATGTAGAATGTCCCTATTTTTGGACTCTCTGGTATCAGGTCATCACCGGTTCTTATGGACTGGTCAGGCAGACAAGATACCAACTTGTTTAGTTCCTTGTAATGGAATCATGGGAATTTATATAAAAACTGGAAGGTACAGACACAAGGGAAAGTAGTGACACATTTGACATTAGAGACACATTGCTAGGTGAGGGTGGAGGTGGTGGATCCAATTCTGGCAGGGTTTTTTGCCTCCGGGTCTTCGTCCTGGTGGTAATCTGTTTTTTTGTCCTTTGTTTTCTTGGCCGAGTGAGAGTGGTGGCCTCTGTAGCAGTCTTCTGGCGTGCTGCTGGACTGGGCAGCGTGGTAGATGCTGCTGGCTGCAGGGGTGCTGAACTTGGGAGCGTGGTGGATGCTGCTGGGTGCAGGGGTGCTGAACTTTGGAGCATGGTGGATGCTGCTGGCTGCAGGGATGATGAACTTGGGAGCATGGGAGATGCTGCTGGCTTCACAGACGAAGAAGTCAGCAGCGTGGTGGATCTCTGAATTGGAGGCAGTGGTGGCGGAGGAAAGTTCGGTGCTATGGGAGTTGTAAAGTATATATTCGGGTGCTGGTAATATCCTCCGGCCTGTGGATTGTAGCTTTGACACTGCTGCTGCAATGTGTGGCTGTAAGCAGCCTGGCAGGCCTGCATGATGTTGAGCTGGAATTGAAGTGTAAGGTTTTCCGACACTTCCTGATCTATTGCTGAAAAAAATGTCACGCCGGTCTCTCAAGGTCGGCTTCCAGGCGATCAAGGCGTTTGTTGACATCCTGTATAAGTGTGCTCACATGGTTGAACCCACTCTTCTGTCTGTCACCAAGCACCTTAATCCCAACCTGGAAGACCAAGCTTAAGTGCATAAACTCAGGCATGAGTGACCTCTCCAGGCCCTCTGCCGCTGACGAGAAGACCCAACAAAGCAGCTGCAGAGGGCTGGGAGAGGGGAAAACCTGATGGACCGGCGGCTGCTTGTTCCTCAGCCTGTGAGGCCTGAAAGGTTGCTACATCGCTGGTGGATGATCGGGACTGCATCTTTTCGTTCTCTGGTCAATGAGGGGGCCGCTTCAACAGAGGATGATCCAGGTTCTGTTGTGCTGCACCAGATTCTATGGTGAAAATAAAAGAGAAACATTAGTAAAAAAAAAAAAAGGTTAACTAATAGTAAGACAACACAAAAGATACTCACATTCGCTGAGCAAGCGCAGGCCTCAGAAAAGCAAGGTTACAGAGGTACTTGTATTTTCTTATTATCCTATGAGCAAGCAGCACCACTTTTAACCTGGTTGTCCTGTCTCATGTCCCTGTTGCAGCGATCCTTCATCAAGCACCAACGGACTCTTATTCTCTTCACTGTGAAGGGGGAAAAAAGGGAAAAATTAATTGTAAAACAATGCACCTACATTTACAGTTTCAATGGTGCGTCACACCACATTGCAATACTTACCAAAATCATTTCTGGTAGGAATATATGTTTATCATAACCTGACCTGGTGTGAACTCAAAAACTCTGATAAAGAACCTGTTGGTTTGATGGTGCAATACTTTGCAGAGTATATTATGTTAAATGCCATGTTCTACTTGTTTTGTTTGTTTACTCTATTATTGGAAGTGTAATATCATATTTATGTCACTGTGAATGGTGATTATATGGATTATTCTGACTTTACTCTGCATTGTTATATGCTTGTTGTATTATTCTGTGGGATCTTTCAATAAAAAGAGTTTAAAAAAAAATCATTTCTGGTACGTGGTGTTGCATGTTCCCAATCATGCAACAGCGATCTGGCCACTTCGTTAATGTCCTGTTTGGCTTCTTCCCATTGTGGAACCTATAGATCAAATAAAACAAAACAATTTGAAGTAAAACTGAAAAAAAATTCAATTACAACTGTGATGAAAAGAATACTTACACCTCGTCTTTCCTCCTGAGACACATGAGCCCGACGACCCCGGGAAGAATAATTTCCATTCGACTGCTCCTGCTCTTCATCAGTGGAAGGTACCTGTAAAAGAAATTACATGATTTAACACAGGTATAGTATTGCCAGTCACTACATACCAATCAGTATAGCAAATAATAATAATAATAATAATTTTTATTTATATAGCGCCAACATATTCCGCAGCACTTTACAATTAAGCGGGGACATGTACAGACAAATCACAAATGTGATTACATAATCTTTGTTATGTCCACCCTGGGAAGAAGTCAGTTCTTCACTTGAGGATATGGTTGAAGAGCAGGCAGCAGTCAAGTGGAACACTACAGAAAAAAAAAGATAACAAAAATTAAACTTGTTACGAGTCAAACACAATGTAGCCAAAAAAACCACAAAAAAACACAATGGACACCAATACTTATTACAGGCAATAGTCCAACAGCACAGGACTGGCACAGACGGCAGCACCAGGACAGACGGCAGCACCAGGACAGATGGCAGCTCCAGGACAGACGGCAGCTCCAGGACAGACACTAGCACCAGGAGACAACCAGTCTAAAAGGAACAGAAAGGAAAATTAAGAGAGAGAGACATTTTCAAAGGTTCTATACTTACATAGACAGTGTTGTCCTCACCAGGACGGCAGCACCAAGACAGACACCAGCACTAGGAGACAACCAGTCTAAAAGGAACAGAAAAAAATTAGTACAAAGTACAGACTGCAGTGAGAGAGACAGATATTTTCAAGGGTTCTATACTTACAGTACATAGCCAGTGTTGTTGTCAGATCCAGTCTTGAAAGTAATGGCCTTGCAGTTTCCACACTTACTTTTATATACAGCTTTGTTTTGGGGGTGGATGAAACCATTTCCCAGAACTGCTCATTATGAAGTACGCATGCATATCGAACGCATATGTATGCATGTCCATGTACTAATGCATTCCCATAGACAGTAATGCGTTTTTTGACGCACTCATCTGCATGCATATTTGACGGATTTTTGACGCCACAGAAAATGCAACATGTTGCGTTATCCGCGTCCCGCTGCACACCGCAAAACGATGCATGCGTACGCAAAAGCATGCGAACGCATGCAAACGCAGGTCACTGCGTACACCATGTTAAATATATGTATGCATGACACATGCGGATTTATGCAGCTAAAACGCTGCGCACAGACACAAATGTGAAACCAGCCTACGTGTAGATTACTGTGTATATTAGCTATCAATTCATCAATTTATTTGTTTATAAAGTGTCTTCTATTAAAAAAAAAAGATCAGGAGGTAAAAAGGAGTTAGTGGATAATTTTCGCGCTCCTGACAAGATTAAGATGTATATCACAGTGTAGTAAAGTAGCTTATTTCAATGTGTTTCGAAGTACAGAGTTACTTCTCCACATGTATCATATACAGCGCCTTGCAAAAGTATTCGTCCCCCTGGAGCTTTTCAACCTTTTCCCACATATAATGCTTCAAACATAAAGATACCAAATGTAAATTTTTGGTGAAGAATCAACAACAAGTGGGACACAATTGTGAAGTTGAACGAAATTTATTGGTTATTTTAAATTTTTGTGGAAATTCAAAAGCTGAAAAGTGGGGCGTGCAATATTATTCGGCCCCTTTACTTTCACAGTACAGCAAACTCGCTCCAGAAGTTTGAATGATCCAATGTTGTCCTAAATGACTAATGATGATAAATATAATCCACCTGTGTGTAATCAAGTCTCCGTATAAATCCATCTGCTCTGTGATAGTCTCAGGCTATGTGCACACGTAGTTTTTTGGGTGTGCGGATTTTGTAGAGAAAACCGCAGGTAAATCGGCAGGACAAAAGTCCTGCAGTTTATCTGCGGTTTTGCCTGCAGTTTTACCCTGCGGTTTTCCACCTCATAATGGATGAGGTGTAAAACTGCAGCGTTTCTGCACCAAACAATTGACATGCTGCGGTTTGTAAACCGCAGCAAAACCGCGCGGAAAAAAACGCAGCATGTGCACAGCTTTTTTTTATTTCCATAGGAAATAAAGGTACTGTACAACGCAGCAGAATCTGCTGCGGACCCGCAGGTGCAGAAACGCTGCGGAACCGCAGCAGAATCCGCACCGTGTGCACATACCCTAAGGGTTCTGTTTGAAGCACAGAGAGCATCATGAAAACCAAGGAACACAAACGGCAGGTCCGTGATACTGTTGTGGAGAAGTTTAAAGCCGGATTGGGATACAAAATGATTTCCAAAACTTTAAACATCCCAAGGAGCACTGTGCAAGCAATTATGTTGAAATGGAAGGAGTTTCATACCACTGCAAATCTACCAAGACCGGTCCGTTCCTCTAAACTTTCATCTCAAACTAAGGCCCATGATCAGTCTGGATGAACTGCAGAGATCTACAGCTGAGGTAGGACAGTCTGTCCATAGGACGACAATCAGTCGTACACTGCACAAATCTGGCCTTTATGGAAGAGTGGCAAGAAAAAAGCCTTTCCTCAAAGCTATCCATAAAAAGTGTCGTTTAAAGTTTGCAACAAGCCACCTGGGAGACACACCAAACATGTGGAAGAAGGTGCTCTGGTCAGATGAAACCAAAATCGAACTTTTTGGCAACAATGCAAAACGATATGTTTGGTGTAAAGGCAATACAGCTCATCACCCTGAACACACCATATTCACTGTCAAACATGATGGTGGCAGCATCATGGTTTGGGCCTGCTTTTCTTCAGCTGGGACAGGGAAGATAGTTAAAATTGATGGGAAGATGGATGGAGCCAAATACAGGACCATTCTTGAAGAAAACCTGTTGGATTCTGCAAAAGACCTGAGACTGGGATTTATCTTCCAACAAGACAATGATCCCAAACCTAAAGCAAAATCTACAATGGAATGGTTAACAAATAAATGTATCCAGGTGTTAGAATGGCCAAGTCAAAGAATGGGTAAGAATTTCAGTCTCTCAATGTACAAAACTGATAGGGACATACCCCAAGTGACTTGCAGCTGTAATCGCAGCAAAAGGTGGCGCAACAAAGTATTAAGTTAAAGGGGCTGAATAATATTCCACGCCCAACTTTTCAGTTTTTGAATTTCCACAAAAATGTAAAATAGCCAATAAATTTTGTTCAACTTCACAATTGTGTCCCACTTGTTGTTGATTCTTCACCAAAGATTTACATTTGGTATCTTTATGTTTGAAGCATGATATGTGGGAAAAGGTTGAAAAGTTCCAGGGGGCCCGAATACTTTCACAAGTTACTGTAGATGCCTTGCCAGGTACTCGGGATATGCTGCATTTGGAGTGTCATAGCAGACGTAGATGTAACAAACCATACTAGAAAGTATATTGCTCTATAAATATTTCAACAGTAGCAGCTACAGGGAAATCAAGGGAAGTGATATCACGACCACCAGTGACTGGCTGCGGAGGTCAGTGATTTGCTGCAGGGTCAGGTAACTGGTTAGGAAGAATCATTATTATCCGGACTACCAGAAACTGTTGGGAGTAGCAGACATGATGTGGGGGTGTGGGAACCACATTTCTGTGTAACGTGCCTACGCACTCCCATCTATGGGCTTGACCCCAGTGCTGATACTCCTCTGTGTGTCCAGCTGCATCATCCCTTGTCATATGTAGCGTGGGTATCATCACATCATCGCATCTGACCGTGTCGTCTATGGGGCGGGTACCATCACGTCCCTCGAATGATGCGTGTGCACATGGTGTTCACATGATGTGGTGTAGCACCTAGAGATTATGCTGTATGTGGTCAATTTGCTGCATGTAGTTATTGCTTTCTTTTATTTTAAGCACGTGTATTTATAAAGGCGATTCCATATCTTTTAAGCTTTCCAGAATTTCGCTCTTTTTGGTGTCTATCCAATATAAACACACAGCCTTGGGTGATTTTAAGCAATACATACTACAATGCTTACATTTCACATAAATTTCCTGCTTTGCCAAATAATCCCATGTGCATGTTTAGGAAATCCATAAAACATTATAGAACAAACCAGGAAATTATTCTGTGTGTATGAAGAAAATCCAATTGTTTCACCAAAAATGAGTACCGTATTTCCTAATGCCTTATATTTCCTCATTAGAATGGTCTACTATGCAAAGAAGAAAGATAAATGCTTCCTCCAGTTCAAAAGCATTGCATAAATTGAGGTCATAGAGGTTTGGAGCCATAGAATAAGGAGAAATACATATGTAATATATATAAATAGCAATTTATAAAGGAAATAATAAAGGATCTGAAAAACATGCCTTCTTTTAACCCTTTCAAGACGCAGCAAATTTCCATTTTTGTTTTTTCCTCCTCTTCTTCCAAGAGCTATAACTTATTTATTTTTCCATCTATATAACCATAGGAGAGCTTATTTTTTTGCAGGACGAGTTGTACTTTTGAAAGATACCATTCATTTTATCGCGTTACGATGCACTGGATAGCAGGATAAAAAAATCCAAGTGCATTGAAATTGTAAAAAAACTGCAATCCCACAATTGTTTTGTTTTCTTTATTTACCATGTTTCCTAAATGGTAAATCTGACCTGGCAGTATGATTCTCGAGGTCAGTTTGATTATGCAGATACCAAACATGCACAGTTTTTCAATTTATTTAAGTGGTGAAAAAAAGATCGGAAATTTGAAAAAAGAAAAAAATTGCTTGTGTCTAGGGATGAGCAAGTATACTCGTTAGGATTCGGTAATCGCGGAACTCAAATCCTGGCGAGTATATTTCACTACTCGTCTCGCAGTATTCGGCACAGCCTGCAGTCCCCGCACAGCCCAGCACAGTCCTGCACAGTCCCCGCATAGCCCGACACAGTCCCCGCACAGCCAAGCACAGTCCCCGCACAGCCCGGCACAGTCCCCGCACAGCCCAGCACAGCCTGGCACAGTCCCCGCACAGCCCAGCACAGCCCGGCACAGTCCCCGCACAGTCTGGCACAGTCCCCACACAGCCCAGCACAGTCCCCGCACAGCCCGGAACAGTTCTGCACAGCCCCGCACAGGCCAGCACAGCCCCGCACACACAGCCCATTACTCGCATTTCCCATAGATTTACATTGGACTCGCTACTCGTTACACGTACACGAGTATTAGGAGCTACTCGTAACGAGTATAGCGAGTCCGAGTATCTCACTACTCGCTCATCCCTTCTTGTGTCGCCATTTTGCAAGACACATAACATTTTCAGTTTTCAGGATATGGGGCTGTGTGAAGACTTATTTTTTATGCCCCCCATTTTGGGACAGATACAATGTTTTGATCGCTTCTTATTGCAATATTGCGGCGCTTCAATTTTTTTCTCATTACGCCGTTTACCAATCATATTAATTTATTTTATATTTTGATAGATTGGATTTTATATGAATGCAGCGATACCAAATATGTGCATAATGATTTTTTTGTTTTATTTTTAATGGGGCAAAAGGGGGGTGATTTGAACTTTTGTTTTTTTTGACAGTGCTGATAATGTCTGTAAAAGATAATGTCTGTAAAGTGCTATGAAATTAATGTATAAGTGAGTAAAATAAATATTTCAACTTTTTCAGACTCCCGAAAAATCAGCCCATAAGATAAACATAAAATACATCAATGTCAAAATGATAATGGTATATACATGTTCTATCTTATGTCACTTCTTTTAACCACTTGAGGGTTCAAAAACTCTGAAGCAGTTGAAAGAAGTGAATGCTCATTCTTCATGTTACTTGTGAGCGTAAGAAGCTGCCCATTCTGTTTCACTGTATAGAGTGAAAGACTGCGGTGATTTACTGAATCAGCTTTGCCTGGGAAAACTCGGCTGCGCACATACCCTAACATAGTCAGAAACTAAACGGAAATGAAAGAAAGAGGAACGCCTGTTGCTGCCAAGAACATGGGTCCCTGAGGTCCCATTCTCGTCTAGAGGGATCCAGCTATAACTAAATACATTCATTCGCCAGTTTCCAACAACCCTATTCACATTGACAGGTGCCTGATTCATAAAGAGTCAGACGCCTGTTAGTCAGGTGTGTTTGAAAAGTGACATGCGTCCTGTAGTGCAGCGGTAGCACACTTATGCAGTGAGGAGGCAGTGACCCAAAAAGTTCAAACACAAAACTCCTTTAATGCGTTACTTCATAGCATTAAATGTCCAATTCACACACAAGTGCGTATATTAGTGTCCATTTCACCGCACTACATACTACCTGGCATCCTTTAGACTACATGAAAAATTCTAGAAAAACCTCGGCACACAATATTGAATGATTTCAATCTTTATTAATCCAAAAAGGCAAAAGAACAATCAATTAGATAAAAAAAATGGATGCAGATAATTAATTGTCGATGTTTCGGCACTTTGGCCTTTATCAAGATTTATCTGAAATAATGAGATTTCACAATAATGAATACATGAAAAAAATAAGAAAAATCCTTTCACTATAATTAAATGAAAAAGGTCCGTGTAATATACAATTATTGATGTGTCATAACATGTATATAATAACAAATTAACAGTATTCCAATAGGACTCCATATATACAGTCATATGTAAAAGTTTGGGCACCCCTATTAATGTTAACCTTTTTTCTTTATAACAATTTTGGTTATTGCAACAGGTATTTCAGTTTCATATATCTAATAACTGATGGACTCAGTTATATTTCTGGATTCAAATGAGGTTTATTGTACTAACAGAAAATGTGCAATCTGCATTTAAACAAAATTTCACCGGTGCAAAAGTATGGGCACTCTTATCATTTTCTTGATTTGAACACTCCTAACTACTTTTTACTGACTTCCTGAAGCACTAAATTGGTTTTGTAACCTCATTGAGCTTTGATCTTCATAGCCAGGTGTATCAAATCATGAGAAAAGGTATTTAAGGTGGCCACTTGCAAGTAGTTCTCCTATTTGATTCTCCTATGAAGAGTGGCATCATGGGCTCCTCAAAACAACTCTCAAATGATCTGAAAACAAAGATTATTCAACATAGCTTTTCAGGGGAAGGATACAAAAAGTTGTCTCAGAGATTTAACCTGTCAGTTTCCACTGTGAGGAACATAGTAAGGAAATGGAAGAACACAGGTACAGTTCTTGTTAAGCCCAGAAGCGGCAGGCCAAGAAAAATATCAGAAAGGCAGAGAAGAAGAATGGTGAGAACAGTCAAGGACAATCCACAGACCACCTCCAAAGACCTGCAGCATCATCTTGCTGCAGATGGTGTCACTGTGCATCGGTCAACAATACAGGGCACTTTGCACAAGGAGAAGCTGTATCGGAGAGTGATGCGAAAGAAGCCGTTTCTGCAAGCACGCCACAAACAGAGTCGCCTGAAGTATGCAAAAGCACATTTGGACAAGCTAGTAACATTTTGGAAGAAGGTCCTGTGGACTGATGAAACAAAGATTGAGTTGTTTGGTCATACAAAAAGGCGTTATGCATGCGCTGTATTGTTGACCGATGCACAGTGACACCATCTGCAGCAAGATGATGCTGCAGGTCTTTGGAGGTGGTCTGTGGATTGTCCTTGACTGTTCTCACCATTCTTCTTCTCTGCCTTTCTGATATTTTTCTTGGCCTGCCACTTCTGGGCTTAACAAGAACTGTACCTGTGTTCTTCCATTTCCTTACTATGTTCCTCACAGTGGAAACTGACAGGTTAAACCTCTGAGACTTTTTGTATCCTTCCCCTGAAAAGCTATGTTGAATAGTCTTTGTTTTCAGATCATTTGAGAGTTGTTTTGAGGAGCCCATGATGCCACTCTTCATAGGAGAATCAAATAGGAGAACTACTTGCAAGTGGCCACTTTAAATACCTTTTCTCATGATTTGATACACCTGGCTATAAAGTTCAAAGCTCAATGAGGTTACAAAACCAATTTAGTGCTTCAGGAAGTCAGTAAAAAGTAGTTAGGAGTGTTCAAATCAAGAAAATGATAAGGGTGCCCATACTTTTGCACCGGTCAAATTTTGTTTAAATGCAGATTGCACATTTTCTGTTAGTACAATAAACCTCATTTGAATCCAGAAATATAACTGAGTCCATCAGTTATTAGATATATAAAACTGAAATAGCTGTTGCAAAAACCAAAATTGTTATAAAGAAAAAAGGTTAACATTAATAGGGGTGCCCAAACTTTTACATATGACTGTATAAAAAGGACATAATACATATAAGAGGCAAATGCCTCTCCGCAAAAAACATATAAGTCTTTACTTTTATTTTCAATTCCTATATCTATGAAATATAGTCACCCAGAAAAAATAAATTTGTTTTAATACCTGTATCTAGTTAGGTCCTAAATTGGTGAGTAAAGATTTCATTAAAGGTTCAAAATAAATTCATATGGTAGAGCCACCTTATAGATAAAACAAAAATGTATACTTAATGGAAAATTATATTAAGGAACCGCAGGGCATTTTGAACCTTTGATGAAATCTTGACTCACCAATTTAGAACCTAACTAGATACAGGTATTAAAACAATTTTATTTTTTCTGGGTGACTATATTTCATAGATATAGGAATTGAAAATAAAAATAAAAGTAAAGACGTATATGTTTTTTGCGGGGGGACATTTGCCTCTTATATGTATTATGTCCTTTTTATATATACGGAGTCCTATTGGAATGCTGTTAATTTGTTATTATATAGTGTTAGGAACGGCGGAACGCACTAAATAAAAATAATAATAAAGTGTGTTCGTCGCTCAGGGTCCACCGTGCAGTAGGTGATATAACTGCTGCTAAGTGGTGGCAGGAGCAATATAGCGGTAATGCGTACAGGGTTAAACGTCACCCAGGTGCGCAGAGCAATCTCTGTTAAGTCACAGAGATGCCAAATAAACACAAATACACAGAGTGAGCCTGTTGAGGGCACAGTACTCGGTAAAAATACACACACGGTATCAGGTCACAGGAGTAGCCCAAGACGGCGGCACTACGTCCGTCTAGACCTATCAGGTGTGCGGCGTCGCAGCTGCGGACGCTAAGGAGGGCAGCTACTGCAGTGTGGCGTGGACACTGCAGCCAAACGACAAAGCTATGACGCAACCGCAATGTCGGACGCTAGCAGCTGTGGATGTTGCAGCAGAGGAGCGTCGGCGCTGATTCTAAACTCAGTCCCTAACCACATACGTAATATCAGAGGGAAGAGGTTTTATAAAGTAATGAGTCATTCACCATAATCATACATCCACCCTCATACGCACAGCAGCAAGTAAGTCTATATTAGTGCATGGCAGAACAGCCATGCACGCCTTTTATAGCAGCCGGGACCTTCCGCAAGCTTCCAGATCTCTGAGATGGACCAATGAGATCTGGAGCGGGACCTGAGCACATGACTCCCGATCTCCAATGGGAGATCGTCCCATGAGCATGCTCAGTAGGAGGACAGAAGGACTTAGCCTCAGGAGAGATTTTCTGCAAGGCAATCTCCTCTGGAATCTCCTCTGCAGTAGATAAAGAGCAGGAGACTGCAGAATGTGGGGGTCTGGATCCCTGCGGAGTAAATGCAGAAATCCGACGCCTAACAATATAGTATGTTAAATGATATGCAAGTCAGTCTTCTTGACCCACTAGACATAAACACTTAAATCCATAAGCCAATATACAGATAAAAAGTCAATTTTGTGTGTTTACAAAAACATGGTTGTCTGGGAAATTAAGATACAGTCTGGTTTCTTCACATTACTGTTACCAAAATTTGCCTTATCACATCACATACTGAAGAAACCTCTAGAAGGTAGATACCACTAACTAAGGCTGGTTTCACATTCGCGCTTTTTAAGCGCACGCACGGCCGGGGGTAGCTCCGCCCCCGAGCCGGCTCTCTGCCCGGCGTGCCCGCCCCTTCCTTGTAGCGCCGCCTCCTAGCGCACAGCGGCGCCTGCGATCGGCGCACCCTATCTTTAGCATAGGGTGCGCAGATCGTGCGCAGGCCGTGCGCTAGTTGCGCTTTGACCTGCGCTGCGCACTTTTGACGGTGCGCCGTGCGCGCCAAAATCCGAAAAGTTTGATTTTGGCGCACACGGCGCACCGTCAAAAGTGCGCAGCGCAGGTCAAAGCGCAACTAGCGCACGGCCTGCGCACGATCTGCGCACCCTATGCTAAAGATAGGGTGCGCCGATCGCAGGCGCCGCTGTGCGCTAGGAGGCGGCGCTACAAGGAAGGGGCGGGCACGCCGGGCAGAGAGCCGGCTCGGGGGCGGAGCTACCCCCGGCCGTGCGTGCGCTTAAAAAGCGCGAATGTGAAACCAGCCTAACAGAACCTTATGAAAAAGAGGGGTAAATGAAAATTAATGATAAATGGAATGTATCACATTAATAAAAACTAATGACATTAAATTAATAAAGGCAAAATGATCCCAAGTGTCCCTTTGATGATATATTACGGGGGCTCACATTAGGAAAACAACCATTGTAGTTTTCCTGAAACCATATCGCATGGGAAAACCCGGAGGCTACATAGGCATCCTAAAGTCGCCATGTGCATATAGCCTAAGGAAAACAAAATGTCCTCAATCCTGTCACTACTTTATGCTGGTGACAGATCCTCTACCAATAATGCTGTAAAGCAAAGCAAGGCAAAGAAAAATGTTTTCCTTATACGGTAGCTACTTTTTATAATCTAGCCTAAAAGATGCTCTGGGCAGATTGTAAGTAAGACTACTATATTAACACTACTATGGTATGCATACTGGATTTATAAATAGCATTGCTTTTTGTCTAACTTTTCAGCAGGCTAGTTTGAGATATATATTTTTTTATTAGGATGCTTCATTGTTCTGAAATATGCTGATGGGAGCGTGTGCCATTTACAGGCCAGCGAGTCTAAAAGTACTGAGGAAGGAAATGGATCCGCCCAGTAACAAAGGAACAGTTTGGAAAAATGTAGATTTTTTTTTCCAGCACATGTATATCCAGATTATGAACTAAACATAATAATATTAATACATTTTATTTCTATAGCGCCGACATATTCCGCAGCACTTTACATTTCAGAGGGGATTTGTACAGACAATAGACATTACAGCATAACAATAATCACATAGATCATAACAGATACCAAGAGGAATGAGGGCCCTGCTCGCAGGCTTACAGTTTATGAGGGAAAAAAAGGTAGACACGAAAGGTGGGTGGTAACAATGGATGCATAAAGCATGTGGGAACATGATGCGGGGAACCTAGTTATGGTAAAACTTTTGGCTGTGCCACCCAGGGATAGATTAGGTTAATGTGTTGAGGTGGTAGGCCAGTCTGAATAAATGCGTTTTCAGGGCACGATTAAAATTGTGGGGATTGGGGACTAATCGTATTGGCTGGGAAGTGCATTCCAAAGAATTGGCACAGCATGTGTAAAGTCTTGGAGACGGGAGTGGGAGGTTCTGATTATTGAGGATGCTAACCTCAGGTCATCAGCAGAACGGAGGACGTGGGTAGGATGGTATACTGAAACAAGGGAGGAGATGTAGGGTGGTGCTGAGCCATGGAGGGCTTTGAGGGTGAGGGTAATAAGTTTATACTGAATTCCGGAGTGGATGGGTAGCCAGTGCAATGACTGAAACAAGGTAGAGGCATCGGTGTAACGATTGGTCAGGAATATGATCCTGGCTGCAGCATTCAAGACAGATTGGAGAGGGGAGAGTTTGGTAAGAGGGAGACCGATTAGAAGAGAGTTACAATAGTCAAGACTAGAATGAATAAGAGAAACAGTAAGAGTTTTTGCAGAGTCAAAAGTAAGAAAAGGTCGAATTCTAGAAATGTTTTTGAGGTGCAGATTTCAAGAGCGAGCCAGTGATCGAATGTGGGGGCAAAGGAAAGCTCAGAGTCAAGTATGACCCCAAGACAGCGGGCATGTTGCTGGGGAGTAAAAGTGGAACCACACACAAATGGCAATGTCGGGTATAGGTACATTAGTAGAGGGAGGAAACACAAGGAGTACAGTCTTTGACAGGTTCAGTTTCAGATATAGTGAGGACATGATGTTAGACACAGCGTTTAGACAATCGCCGGTGTTTTCTAGAAAGGCTGGTGTGATGTCAGGAGAAGAAGCGTATGATTGGGTGTCATCAGCATACAGATGGTACTGGAAACCAAATCTACTGATTGTTTGACCAATAGGGGCAGTGTACAAGGAGAAGAGGAGGGAGCCTAGAACCGATCCTTGAGGAACCCCAACAGTAAGGGAAAGGTGAGAGGAGGAGGAACCGGCAAAAGATACAGTAAAGGAGCGGTCAGAGAGATAGGAGGAGAACCCGGAGAGAACGGTGTCTTTGAGGCCAATGGAATGGAGCATAGTGAGGAGAAGCTGATGATCCACAGTGTCGAATGCTGCATGTTAGTTAACATGTTAGTTAAGTGCATATAAATATGTTTAAATTTCTTTTTACAATTTTTTTTTTTTACAAAAAGGTGACAAAAATTAGAAAGTAGTTTAAAAAAGTGTCCAATCCTCAAAGCCATGACAAACAGTTCTAAGGGTAAGTTCACACTAGGCATTTTATTCAGCATTTTTTGACAGCAGCAAAACCTGATTTCTTGGCAGAAAAGAAGCTGCTGTTTTGGCATGCTAGATTTGTCTCTTGTGCATGCTGATAACATTTAGTGTTGAAAAAAAAAGGTCTTATTCTATAGAATCAGGTTCTGGCATAAAAAATGCTGGATGCGTTTTTGGTGCGTTTTTTCAGTGTTTTTCACCACCCATTCATTTCAATGGGTGAAAAATGCTCAAAGAAGTGACATGCTCCATTGTGCAAAAAAACATGCAAAGCACAAAATCTTGATAACAAAAAAACAATGTGTGTACATGAGATTTCTGAAATCTCATAGACTTTGCTGTTACTGTAAAATAACCAACACAAACCCAGTAAATAATTAACACGGCAAAAACTCAAAATAGAATCCATAAACCACGAGAATAAGTATAAATTGCCAAAATTACTAATTTTATTGAATGCAAAAGCACAACAAATAAATAAATAAAAAATTACACACATGGGTCACTGCTATCCAAAGCGGGAGCCATATTGCACAAGTGCCCGAATAACCAAATGCAAGTAAGGGTACAAAACAATTACAATTATTGATCAAGGAATGGCATGAAATATGCTGCACTTAAACTAGTAGCCATTATATAAATGAGAACAGCGCAAGTGCCTCTGAACTCACAGTGCTTTCCACAGTGGGAATGAACATGGCCACTCCGTGATCCCATATCGGTTACTAAAGGCGCCCAGAACAAGAGCGCTATGTTGTAAAGACAATGTAGAAACATGCGGACAGTACAACAAGGGCACTTACAAGATGTGACTACAGGCGCTGGCTTCCCACTCGCCCCAACGCGCGTTTCGCTTCTTCGTCAGGAGGCACTTGCGCTGTTCTCATTTATATAATGGCTACTAGTTTAAGTGCAGCATATTTCATGCCATTCCTTGATCAATAATTGTAATTGTTTTGTACCCTTACTTGCATTTGGTTATTCGGGCACTTGTGCAATATGGCTCCCGCTTTGGATAGCAGTGACCCATGTGTGTAATTTTTTATTTATTTATTTGTTGTGCTTTTGCATTCAATAAAATTAGTAATTTTGGCAATTTATACTTATTCTCGTGGTTTATGTTACTGTAAAATGCAGCTGAAAATTTGCATAAAAAACTCATTCAAAAACGCTTAATGTGAACTTATTCTATTGGAGATTTCTTCAAAATAACCGAAAGATGTAGACAACAAATTAATGAAAAGAAGAGGTACATTTGATTTGTGAAAAGTGGTTAATAAAGGGAACCTGCTATCAGGATGTTAATCTCCAAACTAAGAAGATGTGGGTAAGGCTGGAGTCACACTAGCGATTTTAAAATTGGTCCGATTTTAATGCATTGCAAGTGTCATGCATTTTTTATGCGAGTATAATCAGATTGTTCACACCTAGCATCCGATTTACCACGCCTTAATCCATGCCTGGGGGGAGAAATAGTTTTCAAGCTGGACGGAGCTGAGATGAAACTGCTGGGAGCGGAGCCTCAGTGACTAGCGGTGACGTCACTGAGGCTGCATTACCAGCCAGGCTGAACTGCGGTGACCTTGATGAAATTCCTGCTACCACCGTGAGAAAGTCGAACGGTTCAGAGGCGCGTTCACCGTGGTTCCGAAAATTGCGCAGGAGCCCACGCCATTTTTCCCCAAAAAATAATCTTTTAATAGTTAAATACATGTACAGTAAGCTGCACACAGAATGTACTAATTGTATTTGCCACAGACATCTATATATCTACCTATTCTATTTGTATTTACTGTATATAATGCATCTCATCTATCCTGTCGGCTCCTGCAGTGATTTTACATTACACAGCTGCTGAATTACAGGCTTTTCTTCTATGTATCTATGTAATATATATATATATATATACTGTGTATGTCACTGACATCTATATATCTATCTATTCTATATGTATTTACTGTATGTAATCCATCTCTTGTATCCTGACAGCTCCTGCAGAGATTTTACACTATGCGGCTGCTGAATTACTGGCTTTTCTTCTATGTAATATATATATATATATATATATGTGCATGTCACTGATATCTATATATATTCACTGTATGTAATCCATCTCTGCTATCCTGTCAGCTCCTGCAGTGATTCAGTGATTTTACACTATGCAGCTGGTGAATTACCGGCTTTTGTTCTATGTATCTATGTAATATATATATATATATATATATATATAATGTGTGTGTGTCACTGACATATATATATACACAGCTCTGCCAAAAATTAAGAGACCACTGGCAGCCATTCCATTCCAGTGTCAGCTGAATTCCAACCAGAGTACACCTCATTCTACTTAATGTGCTTCTGATTAAGAGATCTCCTGAACCAAATCTTATTTAACAAGGGAAAGTATAAAAGACCCTGCTGTGTGTTCACAATACCCTTGCAATAGAACAAGCTGGATGGCAAAACAAGTGCTAGTAATATCCCAAAAGTAATGGGAATTAAAAAATAGCTTTTAACCATGCCAAAGGAGTTGAAAAGAAAAGTCTTGAGTGAGGAAAAAAAGGGCTCAATTCTGTCTTTCCTAGCAGAGGGATACAGTGAGCGTCATGTTTCCTCCATCCTTCCTCCAAATTTCTAAGATGGCAGTCCATTACAACAAGGTCAAGCAGCAGACATTGCGGACAACAAACCTACAGACGGTAAGAGGGCGAAAAAGACTTTCCACTGACCAGGATAACCGTCATCTTATTCAAATGTCACTCAGCATCTACAGGATGACATCAAGCGACCTACAAAAGGAATGGCAAATGGCAGTTGGGGTGAAGTGCACGCACGAACAGGCTCCTAGAGGCAGGGCTCTAGTCATGTAGAGGTAGAAAAAAATCCTTTCATCAATGAGAAGCAAAGAAGAGCCAGGCTGAAGTTTGCCAAAGACCATAAGTGTTAGGAGTGGAGGAAGACACTAAATAAAAAATAAATAAAGTGCCTTCGCCACCCGGGGTCCACCGTGCGGTGGATGGAAAAACCGCTGCTAGAGAGGCAGAGCACAAGGCGGTAATGTGCACAAGGGTTAGACGGCACCCAGTGCACAAAAGCAAGCTCTGTTAAACTCACAGAGCTGCAGGCAAAATAAGCTCAAATACACACTGAGTCTGTTCAGAGTCACAGACACACAGCGATACAGTCACGGTATTCGCGGTCAAAGGAGTAGCTTTAACAGCAGGACTACTCCGTCTAGACCTACCGTCAAATAAGGTACGAAGCGTCGCAACCACCGATGCAGAGAAAGCTGCAACTGCAGCGCGGCAAAAACTGAGCCGCTGGCAAGGCGCTGCAATAACGCTGGCGCAATGCAGATACTAAGCTGCTGAGCAAGATGGAGCATATGCGCACTGGCGCTAGCGCTGCTACTGGCTGAACACAAACACTCACACAATCGTATTATCAGAGGGAAGAGGTTTCTTAACCCCTTCCTGACATCAGACGTACTATCCCGTCCATGGGACCCGGGCCCCTATGCCCATGGACGGGATAGTACGTCTACCGCGATCAGCGGCACCCACGTGGTGAGCGCCGCTGATCGCGGCCGGGTGTCAGCTGATCATCACAGCTGACACCCGGCACAATGTGTCAGGGGCGGTCACGGACCGCCCCCGACACGTTAACCCCTTGTACACCGCGATCAAACATGATCGCGGTGTACCGGGAGTTAAAGGGAAGCATCGGCAGAGAGGGGGCTCCCTCCGTGCTTCCCTGAGCCCCCCATGGCAGCGCAATGTGCAGCGCTGCTGCCGGGGGCTCCTCTCCTGCAGGCCCCCGAATCCAAGATAGCGACGGGGGCCTTCAGGGGCCTGCAGGAAGCTGGCTTCCTCAGTGCCTGCAAAGCGCAGGCATGAGGAAGCCTTCTGCAGTGCCTGTGACAGATCACTGATCTGTCACAGTGATCTGTGATGTGACAGATCAGCGATCTGTCACAGAACAGTGATGTCCCACCTGGGACTATTTAATAAAGTGAAAAAAAAAATAAAAAAAAGTGTTAAAATAAATTAAAAAAAATCGCCAAATTAGAAAAAAAAAATATATATTCCCCCAAATAAATCCATTTTTTGAAAATAAAAAAACAAAAAACAATAAAAGTACACATATTAGGTATCGCCGCGTCTGTAACGACCCGCCCTATAAAACTGTCTCATTAGTTAACCCCTTTAGCGAACCCCTTAAAAAATAAAAATAAAAAACAAAGCAAAAAATGATTTATTACCATACCGCCAAACAAAAAGTGTAACAACGCGCGATCAAAAAGACGTATGTAAATATCCATGGTACCGCTGAAAACGTCATCTTGTCCCGCAAAAAACGAGCCGCTACACAGCATCATCAGCGAAAAAATAAAAAAGTTATAGCTCGCAGAATAAAGCGATGCAAAAATAATTATTTTTTATAAATAATAGTTTTCATTGCATAAAACCGACAAAACATAAAAAAACGATGTAAATGAGGTATCGCTGTAACCATACTGACCCGAAGAATAAAACCGCTTTATCAATTTTACCGCACGCGGAACGGTGTAAACACACCCCCCCAAAAGAAATTCATGAAACGCTGGTTTTTGTTCATTCTGCGTCCCAAAAATCGGAATAAAAAGCGATCAAAAAATGTCACGTGCCCGAAAATGGTACCAATAAAAACGTCAACTCGTCCCGCAAAAAATAAGACCTCACATGACTCGGTGGGTCAAAATACGGAAAAATTATAGCTCTCAATATGTGGTGATGCAAGAACTATTTTTACAATAAAAAGCGTCTTTTAGCGTGCGACAGCCGCCAAACATAAAAACCGCCATAAATAGTAAATCAAACCCCCCGTTATCACCCCCTTAGTTAGGGAAAAATAATAAAATAAAAAAATGTATTTATTTCCATTTTTCCATTAGGGCTAGGGTTAGGGTTAGGGTAGGGTTAGGGTTAAGGCTAGGGTTAGGGTTAGGGCTAGGGTTAGGGTTAGGGTTGAGATTAGGGTTAGGGGTGTGTTGGGGTTCGGGTTGGAGTTAGAATTAGGGGTTTCCACTGTTTGGGCACATCAGGGGCTCTCCAAATGCAACATGGCGTCAGATTTCAATTCCAGCCAATTCTGAGTTGAAAAAGTCAAATGGTGCTCCTTCCCTTCCAAGCTCTGACATGCACCCAAACAGTGTTTTACCCCCACATGTAGGGTATCAGCCTACTCAGGACAAATTGCAAAACAATTTTTGGGGTCCAATTTCTCCTGTTACCCTTAGGAAAATAAAAAATTGGGGGCAAAAATATCATTTTTGTGGAAAAAAATGATTTTTTTTATTTTCACGTCCGAGCGTTATAAACTTCTGTGAAGCACTTGGGGGTTCAAAGTGCTCACCACACATCTAGATAAGTTCCTTAGGGGGTCTCGTTTCCAAAATGGGGTCACTTGTGGGAAGTTTCAATAGTTTAGGTACATCAGGGGCTCTCCAAACGCACATGACACCCGCAGACCATTCCATCAAAGTCTGCATTCCAAAACGTCACTGCTTCCCTTCCGAGCCCCGACGTGTGTCCATACAGTAGTTTTCTCCCACATATGGGGTGTCAGCGTATGCATGACAAATTGGACAACAACTTTTGGGGTCCAATTTCTCCTGTTACCCTTGGGAAAATGAAAAAATTGGGGACTAATTGATCACGTTTGTGGAAAAAATACGATTTTTTTATTTTCATGCCCGGGCATTATAAACTTCTGTGAAGCCCTTGGGGGTTCAAAGTGCTCACCATACATCTAGATAAGTTCCTTAGGGGGTCTCGTTTCCAAAATGGGGTCATTTGTGGGGGTTTCCACTGTTTAGGTACATTAGGGGCTCTCCAAAGGCAACATGACACCCGCAGAACATTCCCTCAAAGTCTGCATTCCAAAACATCACTACTTCCCTTCCGAGCCCCGACTTGTGTCCATACAGTAGTTTTCTCCCATATATGGGGCGTCAGCGTACTCAGGACAAATTGGACAACAACTTTTGGGGTTCAATTTCTCCTGTTACCCTTGGGAAAATGAAAAAGTTGGGGACTAATTGATCATGTTTGTGGAAAAAATACGATTTTTTTATTTTCATGCCCGGGCATTTTAAACTTCTGTGAAGCCCTTGGGGGTTCAAAGTGCTCACCTCACATCTAGATAAGTTCCTTATGGGGTCTAGTTTTCAAAATGGGGTCATTTGTGGGGGGGGGTTCCACTGTTTAGGTACATTAGGGGCTCTCCAAAGGCAACATGACACCCGCAGACCATTCCATCAATGTCTGCATTCCAAAACGTCACTACTTCCCTTCCGAGCCCTGACGTGTGTCCATACAGTAGTTTTCTCCCACATATGGGGTATCAGCATACTCAGGACAAATTGGACAACTTTTGGGGTCCAATTTCTCCTGGTACCCTTGGGAAAATAAAAAAATGGTGACTAAAAGATCATGTTTGTGGAAAAAATACAATTTTTTTATTTTCACGCCCGGGCGTTATAAACTTCTGTGAAGCACTGAGGGGTTCAAAGTGCTCACGACACATCTAGATAAGTTCTTTAGGGGGTCTAGTTTCCAAAATGGTGTCATTTGTGGGGGGTTTCCACTGTTTTGGTACATCAGGGGTTTTCCAATCGCGACATGATGTCCGATCTCAATTCCAGCCAAAAACGTCAAATGGCGCTGCTTCCCTTCCGAGCTCTGCCATGCGCCCAAATAGTGGTTTACCCCCACATGTGGGGTATCAGCGTACTCAGGACAAATTGCACAATAACTTTTAGGGTCCTGTTACCCTTGGAAAAATAAGAATTGAGGGTGAAACGATCATTTTTGTGGAAAAAAATATGATTTTTTAATTGTATGGCTTTATGTTATAAACTTCTGTGAAGCCCTTGGGGGTTCAAAGTTCACACCACACATCTAGATAAGTTTATTAGGGGGTCTAGTTTCCAAAATGGTGTCATTTGTGGGGGGTTTCCACTGTTTTGGTACATCAGGGGTTTTCCAATCGCGACATGATGTCCGATCTCAATTCCAGCCAAAAACGTCAAATGGCGCTGCTTCCCTTCCGAGCTCTGCCATGCGCCCAAATAGTGGTTTACCCCCACATGTGGGGTATCAGCGTACTCAGGACAAATTGCACAATAACTTTTAGGGTCCTTTTACCCTTGGGAAAATAAAAATTGGGGGGAAAAGATCATTTTTGTGGAAAAAATATGATTTTTTAATTGTACCGCTGTACGTTATAAACTTCTGTAAAGCCCTTGTGGGTTCAAAGTTCTCACCACATATCTAGATAAGTTCCTTGGGGGGTCTAGTTTCCAAAATGGGGTCACTTGTAGGGGGTTTCCACTGTTTAGGTACATCAGGGACTCTCCAAACGTGACATGGCATCCGATCTGAATTCCAGACAATTTTGCATTGAAAAAGTCAAACGGCGCTCCTTCCATTCTGAGCTCTGCCATGCGCCGAAACAGTCGTTCCCCCCACATATCAGGTATCAGCGTACTCAGGACAAATTGCACAATAACTTTTGCAGTCCAATTTCTCCTGTTACCCTTGGTAAAATAAAAAAAATTGAACCTGAAGTATTTTTTTTTTTAAAAAGTTAGATGTTAATTTTTTTTTAAATATTCAAAAAAATTCCTGTGACGCACCTAATGGGTTAATAAACTTCTTGAATGTGGTTTTGAGCACCTTAAGGGGGTGCAGTTTTTAGAATGGTGTCACTTTTGGGTATTTTCTATCATATAGACCCCTCAAAGTGGCTTCAAATGTGATGTGGTCCTAAAAATAAAATGGTGTTGTAAAAATGAGAAATCGCTGGTCAACTTTTAACCCTTATAACTTCCTAACAAAAAAAAATTTTGGTTCCAAAATTGTGCTGATGTAAAGTAAACATGTGGGAAATGTTAGTTATCAAGTTTTTTGTGTGCCATATCTCTGTGATTTAAGGGCATAAAAATTCAAAGTTGGAAAATTGCGAAATTTTCAAAATTTTCGCCAAATTTCCGTTTTTGAATGAAATTTTACCACTAACATGAAGTACAATATGTCACGAGAAAACAATGTCAGAATCACCGGGATCCATGGAAGCGTTCCAGAGTTATGACCTCATAAAGGTACAGTGGTCAGAATTGTAAAAATTGGCCCGGTCATGAACGTGCAAACCACTCTTGGGGGTGAAGGGGTTAATAAGTCAGTCATCAGTCCAAGCATCCATCATCATACATACAGCAGCAAGTATGGAATACTAGCGCATGGCGGAACAGCCATGCGTGCTTTTTATACCAAACGGGACCTTCTGGAAATCTCCAAGGCTCCAGGAAGAGCCAATAGGATTCGACACAGGACCTGAACACCTGACTCCCGAACTCCAATGGGAGCTCGTCCTGTGAGCATGCTCAGAAGATGGAACAAAGGACCTAGCCTCTGGAGATAGATGAGAGAATCTGGATTCCTGCATAGGCAAGGTAGAAACCAGATTCCTAACAATAAGGATTGGACCATAGAGGACTGAAATAAGGTCATTTTCTCTGATGAGTCTAATTTTCAGCTTTGCCCAACATCTGGTTGTCTAATGGTTAGTCGGAGACCTGGAAAAGTGTACAAGCCACGGTGTCTTGCACTCACTGTGAAATTTGGTGGAGGATAGGTGATGATCTGGGGATGCTTCAGAAAGACTGGAATTGGGCAGGTTAATCTTTGCAAAGGACATACGAATCAAGCCGCATACAATGTTGTCCTGGAAAAACAGTTGATTCCTTCTGCTCAGGCAATGTTCTCCAACTCCGAAGACTGTTTTTTCCACCAGGACAAAGTGCCATGCCACATAGCTAGGTCAATCAATGTGTGGATGAAGGACCACCACATCAAATCCCTGTCATGGCCAGCCCAATCTCCAGACCTGAACCTCTTTGAAAACCTCTGGAATGTAATCAAGAGGAAGACTGATAGTCACAAGTAGTGCTGAGCATTCCGATACCGCAAGTATCGGGTATCGGCCGATACTTGCTGTATCGGAATTCTGATACCGACTTCCGATATTTTTTCAATATCGGAAGTCGGCATCGGAATCGGAAGTTCAAAGTTGATTGACAGCCTGACGTCATCATGATGCGCGGTGTGTGCGCATCATGATGCGCCGTCATTTCGGGCCTTCCGGGGGTCTCTGCCGGCCTGCCGGGGGGCTGTGTGGACTGCCCGGGGTCTGTACCGGCCTGCCGGGGGTCTGTGCCGGCCTGCCGGTGGTCTGTGCACCCTGTGGGGGTCTGTACCGGCCTGCCGGGGGGCTGTGCCGGCCCGCCGGTGGTCTGTGCACCCTGTGGGGGTCTGTACCGGCCTGCCGGGGGGCTGTGCCGGCCTGCCGGTGGTCTGTGCACCCTGTGGGGGTCTGTACCGGCCTGCCGGGGGGCTGTGCTGATGTCCGGGGGTCTGTGCAAGCATCGTCCGATGGGACTACAAGTCCCATCTGGCGATGCCTGCTACCATGACAGTGATTGACACATTAGCCAATGATGGGACAGTAGTAGTCCCATCATCCGGCTAATGTGTTAAATGTTAAAAAAAAAAAAAAAAAAATACTACATACATACTACATGCATGCTACATACATACATACTACATGCTACATACATACTACATGCTACATACATACTACATATATACTACATACATACTACATACATGCTACATACATACTGCATGCTACATACATACTACATACATACTACATACATGCTACATACATGCTACATACATACTACATGCATGCTACATGCATGCTACATGCATGCTACATGCATACTACATGCTACATACATACCACATACATACATACTACATACATACTACATGCTACATACATACTACATATATACTACATGCATGCTACATACATACTACATGCATGCTACATACATACTACATGCTACATACATACCACATACATACTACATACATGCTACATGTTACATACATACCACATACATACTACATACATGCTACATGCTACATACATACTACATATATACTACATGCATGCTACATACATACTACATATATACTACATGCATGCTACATACATACTGCATGCTACATGCATGCTACGTACATACTACATACATACTACATGCTACATACATACCACATATATACTACATACATACAATACATTCATACAATACATACATAGACATACAGTACATATAACATAGAGTAACATACTTACCAATACTTGTCACATTGTTCCCCGAAGCCATTGTCTTTTCCGGAATAAATATTAACATAACAAACCACAAAAATACTCACCCACGATCCGAAGCAGTCCACGAGTGTGTCCCACGACGATCTTGGGTAGAGAACTGCAGCATCAGATGATGCTGCCGTTCTCTACGGGCTGCAGGAATCCAATGACGGAAGGTAGGTATCCTTCCGCACTGTATTCCTCCGCCACTTAAAAAAAAAAAAGTCCCTAGTCTCACTTTATGCCATTGCTGCGTGGGAAATTCAGATCGGACGCCATGTCACGTTTGGAGAGTCCCTGATGTACCTAAACAGTGGAAACCCCCTACAAGTGACCCCATTTTGGAAACTAGACCCCCCAAGGAACTTATCTAGATATGTGGTGAGAACTTTGAACCCACAAGGGCTTTACAGAAGTTTATAACGTACAGCAGTACAATTAAAAAATCATATTTTTTCCACAAAAATGATCTTTTCACCCCAATATTTATTTTCCCAAGGGTAACAGGACCCTAAAAGTTATTGTGCAATTTGTCCTGAGTATGCTGATACCCCACATGTGGGGGTAAACCACTATTTGGGCGCATGGCAGAGCTCGGAAGGGAAGCAGCGCCATTTGACGTTTTTGGCTGGAATTGAGATCGGACATCATGTCGCGATTGGAAAACCCCTGATGTACCAAAACAGTGGAAACCCCCCACAAATGACACCATTTTGGAAACTAGACCCCCTAAGGAACTTATCTAGATGTGTGGTGAGAACTTTGAACCCCCCAAGGGCTTCACAGAAGTTTATAACATAAAGCCGTACAATTAAAATATCATATTTTTTCCACAAAAATGATCTTTTCACCCTCAATTCTTATTTTTCCAAGGGTAACAGCACCCTAAAAGTTATTGTGCAATTTGTCCTGAGTACGCTGATACCCCACATGTGGGGGTAAACCACTATTTGGGCACATGGCAGAGCTCGGAAGGGAAGCAGCGCCATTTGACGTTTTTGGCTGGAATTGAGATCGGACACCATGTCGCGATTGGAAAACCCCTGATGTACCTAAACAGTGGAAACCCCCCACAAATGACACCATTTTGGAAACTAGACCCCCCAAGGAATTTATCTAGATGTGTGGTGAGCACTTTGAACCCCCCAGTGCTTCACAGAAGTTTATAACGCCCGGGCGTGAAAATAAAAAAATTCGTATTTTTTCCACAAACATGATCTTTTAGTCACCATTTTTTTTATTTTCCCAAGGGTAACAGGAGAAATTGAACCCCAAAAGTTGTTGTCCAATTTGTCCTGAGTACGTTGACACCCCATATGTGGGGGAAAACTACTGTATGGACACACGTCAGGGCTCGGAAGGGAAGTAGTGACGTTTTGGAATGCAGACATTGATGGAATGGTCTGCGGGTGTCATGTTGCCTTTGGAGAGCCCCTAATGTACCTAAACAGTGGAGACCCCCCACAAATGACCCCATTTTGGAAACTAGAGCCCCTAAGGAACTTATCTAGATGTGAGGTGAGCACTTTGAACCCCCAAGGGCTTCACAGAAGTTTATAATGCCCGGGCATGAAAATAAAAAAATCGCATTTTTTCCACAAATATGATCAATTAGTCCCCAATTTTTTCATTTTCCCAAGGGTAACAGGAGAAATTGGACCCCAAAAGTTGTTGTCCAATTTGTCATGAGTACGCTGACACCCCATATGTGGGAGAAAACTACTGTATGGACACACGTCAGGGCTCGGAAGGGAAGTAGTGACGTTTTGGAATGCAGACATTGATGGAATGGTCTGCGGGTGTCATGTTGCCTTTGGAGAGCCCCTAATGTACCTAAACAGTGGAAACCCCCCACAAATGACCCCATTTTGGAAACTAGAGCCCCTAAGGAACTTATCTAGATGTGAGGTGAGCACTTTGAACCCCCAAGGGCTTCACAGAAGTTTATAATGCCCGGGCATGAAAATAAAAAAATCGTATTTTTTCCACAAACATGATCAATTAGTCCCCAATTTTTTCATTTTCCCAAGGGTAACAGGAGAAATTGGACCCCAAAAGTTGTTGTCCAATTTGTCATGAGTACGCTGATACCCCATATGTGGGAGAAAACTACTGTATGGACACACGTCAGGGCTCGGAAGGGAAGTAGTGACGTTTTTGGAATGCAGACTTTGATGGAATGGTCTGCGGGTGTCATGTGCGTTTGGAGAGCCCCTGATGTACCTAAACTATTGAAACTCCCCACAAGTGACCCCATTTTGGACACTAGACCCCCTCATGGAACTTATCTAGATGTGTGGTGAGCACTTTGAACCCCCAAGTGCTTCACAGAAGTTTATAACGCTCGGACGTGAAAATAAAAAAATCATTTTTTTCCACAAAAATGATATTTTTGCCCCCAAATTTTTATTTTCCTAAGGGTAACAGGAGAAATTGGACCCCAAAAATTGTTTTGCAATTTGTCCTGAGTAGGCTGATACCCTACATGTGGGGGTAAAACACTGTTTGGGTGCATGGCAGAGCTTGGAAGGGAAGGAGCACCATATGACTTTTTCAACTCAGAATTGGCTGAAATTGAGATCAGACGCAATGTTGCATTTGGAGAGCCCCTGATGTGCCCAAACAGTGGAAACCCTCAATTCTAACTCCAACCCGAACCCCAACACAACCCTAACCCTAATCTCAGCCCTAGCCCTAACCCTAGTCCTAACCCTAACCCTAGCCCTAACCCTAACCCTAGCCCTAACCCTGGCCCTAACCCTAGCCCTAATGGAAAAATGGAAATAAATACATTTTTTTTATTTTATTATTTTTCCCTAACTAAGGGGGTGATAACGGGGGGTTTGATTTACTATTTGTGGCGGTTTTTATGTTTGGCAGCTGTCGCACGCTAAAAGACGCTTTTTATTGTAAAAATAGTTTTTGCATCACCACATATTGAGAGCTATAATTTTTCCGTATTTTGACCCACCGAGTCATGTGAGGTCTTAATTTTTGCGAGACGAGTTGACGTTCTTATCGGTACCATTTTCGGGCACGTGACATTTTTTGATCGCTTTTTATTCCGATTTTTGGGACGCAGAATGAACAAAAACCAGCGTTTCATGAATTTCTTTTGGGGGGGTGCGTTTACACCGTTCCGCGTGCGGTAAAATTGATAAATCGGTTTTATTTTTTGGGTCAGTACGGTTACAGCGATACCTCATTCATGTAGTTTTTTTATGTTTTGTCGGTTTTATGCAATGAAAACTATTTTATATAAAAAATAATTATTTTTGCATCGCTTTATTCTGCAAGCTATAACTTTTTTATTTTTTCGCTGATGATGCTGTGTGGCAGCTCGTTTTTTGCGGGACAAGATGACGTTTTCAGCGGTACCATGGATATTTATATGCGTCTTTTTGATCGCGCGTTATTACACTTTTTGTTTGGCGGTATGATAATAAATCATTATTTTCTGCTTCGTTTTTTATTTTTATTTTTTAAGGGGTTCGCTAAAGGGGTTAACTAATGGAACAGTTTTATAGGGCAGGTCGTTACGGACGCGGCGATACCTAATATGTGTACTTTTCTTGTTTTTTTTTATTATTTTCAAAAAATGAATTTATTGGGGAATATTTTTTTTTTTTTTTACTAATTTATTTGGCGATTTTTTTAAATTTATTTTTACATTTTTTTTTAATTTTTTTTTTACTTTATTACATAGTTCCAGGTGGGACATCACTGTCCTGTGACAGATCGCTGATCTGTCACATCACAGATCACTGTGACAGATCAGCAATCTGTCACAGGCATTGAAGAAGACTTCATCTTGCCTGCGCTTTGCAGGCACTGAGGAAGCCAGCTTCTTCAGGTCCCCGAAGGCCCCCGTCGCCATCTTGGATTCGGGGGCCTGGAGGATAGGAGCCCCCAGCAGCAGCGCTGCACATTGCGCTGCCGTGGGGGGCTCAGGGAAGCACGGAGGGAGCCCCCTCCCTGCCGATGCTTCCCTTTAACTCCCGGTACACCGCGATCATGTTTGATCGCGGTGTGCAAGGGGTTAACGTGTCGGGGGCGGTCCGTGACCGCCCCTGACACATAGTGCCGGGTGTCAGCTGTGATAATCACCACGTGGGCGCCGCTGATCGCGGTAGACGTACTATCCCGTCCACGGTCATACGGGCCCGGGTACCGTGGACGGGATAGTACGTCGGATGTCAGGAAGGGGTTAAATTTTGGTACCAGGAGTGGCATAAGGTCACCCAAAAGCAGTGTGAAAGACTGGTGGAAAGCATGCCAAGACGCATGAAAGCTGTGATTAAAAATCATGTTTATTCCACAAAATATTGATTTCTGAACCCTTCCTTAGTTAAAACATTAGTATTGTTGTTTGTGAACTTTTTTTCTTAGGACCCGCAGAAGCGAGTAATCGCGAATCACTTCCCCCAGCATTCCTTTCATGTCCTGCTTGTCCTTTCATCTGTCCATGGCATGTTTGTGAAATAAAGGACATGTAACCTTTCACTTCAGCTGGTGAGTGCTGCATTTTTTCTTTATGAAATAAATATATAAATATATATATACAGTACAAAAGTTTGGACACACCTTCTCATTCAAAGCGTTTTTCATGACTATGAAAATTGTAGATTCACTCTGAAGGCATCAAAGCTATGTATTAACACATGTGGAATTACATAATTAACAAAAAAGTGTGAAACAACTGAAGATATGTCTTATATTCTAGGTTCTTCTTGAGAAAAATCCACAACTCCCAGGACCGAAACGTCGCTGTATGGGCAACTAGCCAGATGGGCTAGTAAATAGCACTTTGACTGGAATTCTTTTGGTGTGCTGCTTTCATCTTGAGAACTATATACTGTATATATATATATGTGTGTTTATTCTATGTGTATATGTCTATTCTATCTGTTCTATTCTAACTTGTCAGTGTGATTTTACTGTACGCGGCATGTATTGCCAGCTTTTCAAATGCGATCGGTGTGTAAAAGAAAAATCGGACAGCACTCGCATGGTCCGAGTGCTGTGTGATTTTTTTTCTCACACCCATTGACTTCTATTGTGGGATGCGATCCGATTTCCGATTACAACCGCAGCATGCAGCGACTTTTTTCCAGTTCGATCGTAATCCGATCTTAGCTGGAAAAAAAAACGCAGATGAACACACAATCATAGAATAACATTGGTCCGAATTTTTTATCGGATTGCATTCGTCCGATTTCATCGCAAGTGGGAATGAGCCCTAAAGGTGCTGTAATGCTGAATAAATCCAAACCTTGGTTGTAGAAATTCATTTTGCTGTTTTAGAGAAATTCATCATTGAAATCTTTTCCAAGTGAGTTACAAGTGCAGAGGGGTGGGACAATGCACCAGCCTCTCTAGCTGTTCCTTGCCCACTGCTAGCCTCCTAGCTCTGACTGACAGGTTGTTCTTCTTTCAGTGACTTGCTTTCTCTAGTGAGATCTCGCACAAGTACCGTCATTGTCTAAGGCAGATTCTTTATAAGAATTTTTTTTTTTTTTTTAGAAAATACATCTATCTGAATTGAGCTTGCAAAAATTCATACATATGCTATAGCGACAATTCTATGCATGTGTGACTATACAAATTAGGTTATGTATTCAAGCAGCTTATTTTTCATGCAGAAAAATCAGGCACTGATGTAAAAGAAAAACTGTAGCAGAAATCTGAGGATGACCCTTAGATTTCTGCTGTTAATTTGCACTGCCTTAAATCCTTTCAATTATGAGCCTAATTCAAAGGGGAAAATTTGTAAGTGGCAACTTGTTGTGAAAATCGTCCCAAGAATTGACATGACAATTCTTTTTTCATTACATATCTGCCTTGTATGAACTACAGCATAGGTTACCATTGAAAACCATATCAAGCAGAGTTCAAGTTCAAATTCAGCCATGTGAACATGTAAGAAGGGTAAATTCGTAGGTGTCTCTTTAATATTACAAAAATGTTGTTGTACCAAACCATTTCACAAATCACATATTTGGGCTTCTAAAGACAATTACAATCAATTTAGAAAGAATATTATTAACTTTTTCCTATTTGCTAAACATTAATGGTGTTATGAGTATCAGATTAGATAAACATGGTACACAGCAGAGGAAAAAATCTCACTGAAAAAGAAACAGCCTTACAACACCAGGTCAGATTACCAACACACTAGCAGGAGGCAACAGACCCCCATGATAAAGGCATGGGCAGCACAGAAGCAACATTGATGAAGCAACCACTCACCTACCAATTCAAGGAGGGGGTGGTCGCCTAGTATTAAAAATGAAAATCAAATGGTAAAACTGGAGAGACAAAAAAGAACAAATAGGGTCTAATAACTAAGGGGTGTAAAATATTATAGGTATGCTCACCTGATATGGTTGTGACAGTCACAACTCCTGTAAAAGCATGTAAAGGCTGCAGCAGGATCACCAATGAGATACATTGCAATACAAGAGGAATATGGTGGTTGCGAGTCCGCACTGCCCAACGATCAGAGATATGATAAGATTCGAAGGTGAAGCATGAATAACAATAATAATCATTTTATTTCTATAGGGCCAACATATTCCGCAGCGCTTTACATTTTAGAGGGGACTTGTACAGACAATAAAAGACAATACAGAATAACAATAATAACAAAAATCAACAGATACCAAAAGGAGAGAGTGCCCTGTTTGTCAGCTTTCAATCTATAAATGCGGTTTATTGTCAACGTGTTTATAAGGTTTATAAACCTCTTCATCAGGAATGGGCGAGCACTAAAATGCTCGGGTGCTCCTTGTTTGGATCGAGCAAATTGGAATACTCGGGTGCTCGGACAGAACGAGCCCAATTTAAGTTTATGGGAGACCCGAGCATTTTTACTGCGACCCCCCGGGAGTCCTTTTACGGTCTAAAAACATCTGAAAATTATGGAAACACTGCTCAAATGACATAGGGAGATCATGAGGATCGCCCCTGGAAGCATTCATGACTCCTAGTTCACAGCTTTAAACATTTTTTTCAGAGTTTCATGCCATTATTACCGTTGCACCAAAAAACATACCAAAACGGATTTTGCTGGGAAATATGTTAAGGAACATCCTTTCCAGGTTAATGACTTGTATATAAGGCAAAATAATTAACTCAAGACCAAAATGTTCCACCTCCACTTGGGGTGTGTTCAGACGCAGCGTTTTTTTTAGGCGTTTTTCAACTTTAAAATTGTAAAATTACTTTCAACCAAATCAAATGCATTCACTGGAAATATCATTGTAACATTTAACAACCCTAGCTGTCCATGTGGTGTGTGACACATAAGCAGACACATCTGTTTCATTATGAAGGAGGGACTCTTAAAGTCACTAAGCCTATTTTTACAGTGGCATCAGGCAGCATTAATCTGCTTAAAGGGCTATTATTTAACAGTGGGTCTCCTAAACTGTTATTGTCTATGTAGTGAGTGGATGGACTGCCAAGAATTATGACGTACCCCAATACCCCTTTCTCGAGATGTCCAGGAGAACCTCCAGAAAAAATGATGCATTGAATGCAAGGCCTGCCCTGCTACCAAGTCAAATGCACCCCAATAAGCTTTTGAACCCACATAATGGATGAGCACAGCAAAATACACTTCACATTATTCATTTTGTACTCCCATACTCTTTTTTTATGTATTGACAGCAAGGCCTGCCCTGCTGCCAAGTCATATGCACCCCAATAAGCCTTTGAAGCCACATACTGGATGGGCACAGGAAAATACACTTCACATTATTCATTTTGCACTCCCATTCTGTTTTCTTATGCATTGACTGCAAGGCCTGCCCAAGTCATATGCACCCCAATAAGCCTTTGAACCCACATACTGGATGGGCACAGGAAAATACACTTCACATTATTAATTTTGTACTACCATTCTATTTTCTTATGGATTGACTGCAAGGCCTGCTCTGCTACCAAGTCATATGCACCCCAATAAGCCTTTGAACCCACATACTGGATGGGCCCAGGAAAATCCCCTTCACATTATTCATTTTGCTCTCCCATACTCTTTTCTTATGCATTGACAGCAATGCCTGCCCTGCTGCCAAGTCATATGCACCCCAATAAGCTTTTGATCCCACATACTGGATGGGCACAGGAAAATACACTTCACATTATTCATTTTGTACTCCCAAACTCTTTTCTTATGCATTGACAGCAAGGCCTGCCTTGCTGCCAAGTCATATGCACCCCAATAAGCCTTTGAACCAGGGCTGTGGAGTCGGTAAGCCAAACCTGTGACTCCGACTCCTCAATTTCCCTTACACCGACTCCGACTCCAACTCCGACTCCACGACTCCGACTCCC
Source organism: Dendrobates tinctorius (assembly GCF_039654945.1). Classification (NCBI taxonomy): domain Eukaryota; kingdom Metazoa; phylum Chordata; class Amphibia; order Anura; family Dendrobatidae; genus Dendrobates; species Dendrobates tinctorius. Next base: position 1,137,758 of record NW_027361700.1, on the reverse strand, counting down.
ACACATATTGCTTATATTTAAGTGAAAAATTTATTGTAGTACAATGTGAACCTCAGACATTTAATCATTTTCATGATCCAATAATCAAGATATTTAGATAGAACAGAATATATATTGGTGTACTACCCGGTTTTCATTCTTTTTGGTACAGATACGATATGGATAGACAGATATGGATAAATGGATAGATAGAGAAGATTTCTAATCTGCTTTTGCTATTGAAAACATTATCTATGAGCTCAAAAACCTTTCAGGTGATGCAGTTTTTTAAAAAGATGATCAGCTTTTGCAGCTGAAAAACGTATCCTCAAAAAACACAGGAAAAACGCTGTGTGTGAATGTAGCCTTAGATCAGGAATATAACAGCCATTTATAGGACATTTCATAACTTTCCCAAACTCCTATGAAAAAATATTCAGCACATCCTGCATTGAATTACTGTACCCAATTTATTATATATTTTAGGAGTCGGAGTCGGTCCATTTTATACCGACTCCAACTCCGACTCCGACTCCACCAAAATGAGCACCGACTCCGACTCCGACTCCACAGCCCTGCTTTGAACCCACATACTGGATGGGCCCAGGAAAATCCACTTCACATTATTCATTTTGTACTACCATTCTGTTTTCTTATGGATTGACTGCAAGGCTTGCTCTGGTAGCAAGTCATATGCACCCCAATAACCACAATCCCCCCTTGGAAGAAACATGTAGGAGGGCCTCTTAACAAAAAATGTCCCATTAAAAAGGAGCAGATCTCCTAGACTTGTAATGCCCATACACTAAGTGCATGGGCTGACAAACATTTCCCCCTGGGGAAGTAAGATTGTTAAAAATATTTTATGGATGTCATAGACACCTTTGCCAAAAATTTGACTGGCTGTAGCAGCACAGCACCCGTTAACCCTGGTGATCTAGTGGTGGAGAATGAGGAGACATAATGATAAATCATACTGAAATGAAACAAATAAATAAATAAAAAATGTGAATCCACCTATGAAAGAAAATAACAAAAGGGAGGGGTGAACACAGGTTCATAGATATGAAGTCAGAATGTGTTCAATGAGATATGTTTGTCCCTAGCAACAGCTCAGAAACAGGGATATAAATAAAAATATAATATAATAGGATTTCACTATTTTTATATTGGAGAGGTATACAGTAGGTCATAAGCGGATGTTCCACAGACAGGAAAAATGGAAAATATAATAATAAATGGGAAGAATATACGTACATCTCATTTTTATGGGATTTCCCCCTGGGGAAGTAACATTTGTTTTGGTTTCAAATTAGTAACGGGCATAATAAAAACACCCTTGCCAAAAATTGGACTGCCTGTAGCAGCACAGAACACGTTAACCCTGGTCATCTAGTGGCGGACAAGGAGGGGACATTGATGAAGGCCTCAGTAAAACCTAGGCCCAATTTAAAGGAGCGGGTATCCTAGACTTATAATGCCCATACACGCAGTGCATGGGCTGACAAACATTTCCCCATGGGGGCTACATTTTTTCAAAATATAGTAATGGCATCATAGACACCCTTGCCCAAAATTGGACTGCCTGTAGCAGCACAGAACACGTTAAGCCTGGTCATCTAGTGGTAGACAAGGAGGAGACAATGATGAAGGCCTCAGTAAAAGCTAGGCCCAATGTAAAGGAGTGGTTCTCCTAGACTTGTAACACCCATACAAGCAGTGCATTGGCTGACAAACATTTCCCCATGGGGGGTACTGTTATGATGAGTCACCGAAGGAGGAAAAAACAAAATACTAGCTAAGTCCAGAAAAACCAGAGAGGTTGGCAGCTATCGGATTGCAGACCCCTGAACCTATCCACAACAACTAGCAGTAGCCGTGGGGGGTTCCTACGGTGCCCTAGACCCCTCGATCACAGCCGGAGAACTACATAGCCGAAAGACAGAAAGGGGAAAAACTAAACTGCCCCAGAGCAGACCCCAAAGCAATAGGCAGCCCCCAACATATAATGACGGTGAAGCAAGATGAAAACACTAACACAGATAGAAAGATAGGTTGAGCAAATGATGGGGCCCAAGCTAACTAAAATAGGACAGGATAGGAAAGCTGCTGTCTGCCATCCGCAAAAACCCTATCCAAAATGTGCCAACCGACTGATAGGAAAAACAGGCCCTGAAGTCGCTAGGCTTCAAAAGACTAAATCAGCACTCAGGAATATTCTGAAGACAGAGCAAAAGATCAACAGATCAGAGACAAAAATGGAATACAGCTCACCCTCGGCCGGGGATGGCAGAACTCCCAAAAAACAAGGCAAAACAAAAACATAACTGAAGTGTACAAAGCAGAGCAGAAAAACTTAGCTTTGAGACGCAGGAATCAGACTGGTCTCCAAGAATCCAGCAGGATCACCAGCAAGGCAGAAGGGCGTCGGCTGCCTTATATCCAGTCCTCAATTCCAGCCCCCCAGTCATCATCTAGCTGCCCAGGTGTTTGGTAATCAGCCTCACTACCTTCCTTCACCAGAGGAGGGAGTTCATCAGACCTCAACGGTGAAGGGAAAAATGAACTCACAACAGGGTACATTTTTTAAAAGTATACTATGGGCATCATAGACACCCTTGCCAAAAATTGGACTGCCTTTGGCAGCACAGAAGACGTTAACCCTGGTGTTCTACTGGCGGAGAACGAGGAGACATTGATGAAGGCCTCAGTAAAAATTAGGCCCAAGGTAAAGGAGCGTGTCTCCTATACTTGGAAAACCCATACACAAAGTGCATGGGCTGACAAAGATTTCCCCATGGGGGTTACACATATTTTAAAAGTATAATATGGGCATCAGGGACACCCTTGCCAAAAATTTTACTGCCTGTAGCAGCACAGAACACGTTAACCCTGGTTATCTAGTGGTGGAGAATGAGAACACATAATGAGAAATCAAACAAATAAATTAAAAATGTGAATACACGTATGAAAGAAAATAATAAAAGGGATGGGCGAGCACAGGTTCATAGATATGAAGCCAGAATGAGTCCAACAAGATATGTTTGTCCCTAGCAACAGCTCAGAGACAGGGATATAAATAAAAATATAGTGACTTTTGCATCATGGAATACGTTGACCCTGGTGTTCTACTGGTTGTGGATGATGAGGAGGATAACACCAAACAGACCCAATCAGGAAGCGGATAACCATGTGTGATTGTGAAGAGGTGCATGAGAATATACCTCCCCAACCAAGCAAAAAATTAATTTGAGGTTATGTTTTGATGTTTTCATTCGGTGGTGTACAGAAGTCTTGGCCAACTCAACCCTTGTTCATTTTTATAAGAGTCAGCCTGTCAGCTGTAGTGAAACCTCCACCAGGGGGTGCTGGTGAGGAAAGAGAGGTTACACACTAAGATTAGCAACGCTGAGCAATAGCACAGGTGTGACAGGTAACGAGAGAGAATAGTCAGACGAACCGAGTCAGAAACTAGCAGGAGCAGACGTAACACAAGGAGCAGCAATACATGTAGTCAAAATACCAAGCCAAGGGTCAGAAAGCCAAAACATGAGCACGGGGTCCAAAATCGAGAGGCAAAATACGTGGTCGGGTACAAGCCGGGAAGTCAAATGCCAGAGAGGGAATGTAGCAGCAGAGACAAATACAAAGAGACGGGGTCAGAGATCAGTCCGGGTCATACACGTGGATACTAGTCAAAGGCAGGAGGATCACCAAGGTACAAGGATCAGAGGCTCTAAACTGGAAGCTTGAGCTATCACTAACACTGGTCAGCAGGCTGTGAGAGACTGAAATAGCCCAGCTAGCTCCAGAACGAGGCTGAGGAGATTAACCCCCGCATGACCAGTCCAGAGTGAAGACAGCGGAAAATAAACTACGGACTGGACCATGACAGTACCCCCTTCTCAATGGGGGGCAACCGGACCCCCAGTCTTCCCTGGATGACGAGCGTGAAAGGCCCGGACCAACCGATCCACATGGACCGAATGCGCGGGCACCCATGACCGATCCTCAGGACCATACCCTTTTCTACATACTAAGGACTAAGTACTGAAGTGAACGGCGGAGCATATGAGAATCCACCACCTGTTCCACCTCGTACTCGGTCTGGCCATCTACCATAACAGGCAGCGGGTGCGAGGGAGACTCATTAGAGGAAGGCACCGACGGCTTCAGAAGCGCCTTATGGAACACATTAGGGATCCGCAACGACGGAGGCAAACGCAGGCGAAAGGCCACAGGATAAATCACCTCTAAAATTTCATACGGACCAATAAACTTGGGACCCAACTTAGCAGAGGGAATTCTCAGCCTTATATTTTTGGTGGATAACCATACCTTATCCCCCACCTGATAAGCCGACCCCACAGAGCGTCGTTTATCCGCAAAAAATTTATATTTGCCTTGAGCCTCCCCAATGTTCCTCTGAGCCTCCCTCCAAACCTCCCCCAACCGCAAAAAGGCCGAATCAGCCCCTGGACACTCCAAATCCAGTCGGGAAAATTCACCAAAATGAGGATGAAACCCGTAGTTGCAGAAGAAAGGAGAAGCACCAGTAGACTGATTGACAAGATTATTGAAAGCGAATTCCGCTATAGGTATCACAGAGCACCAATCACCCTGTCTGGATGTGACAAGACACCGTAGAATCTGTTCCAAAGACTGATTGGTCCTTTCAGTCTGACTATTGGTCTCGGGATGGTAGGCCGATGAAAAGGTCAGACTGATGTGCAGCCTTTTACAAAAAGCCCTCCAGAATTTTGCCACGAATTGCACCCCTCTATCAGACACCACACTGACAGGCACACCATGCAACCGGATCACATTCTCAAAGAATAGTTGAATAGTTTAGATAGAGTCTCAGCATTAGGATGGCCCGTTAAAGGTACAAAATGTGCGTGTTTACTGAACCTATCCACCACTACCCAGATCACTGTTTTGCCATTAGTGGGGGGGAAGATCGGTGATAAAATCCATGGACAGATGAGTCCAGTCTATCCGGAATTGGCAGTGGCACCAATTCCCCGGCCGGCCGGTTGTGGGAAGCTTTAGCGCGGGCACAAATTTCACAGGAGTACACAAAGCCAGTGATGTCAGAAGTCAACGAGAGCCACCAGAACAGCCTAGTGATGGCTTTACGAGTGGCCGAGATTCCAGGATGCCCACTCAGAGCCGAGTCGTGGAACTCACGAAGCACCCTTAATCGATACTGAACAGGCACAAAGAGCTTATTTTCAGGTATGGATGGAGGAGCAAGAGACTGGGCCTCACGAATCTCCTGCTCCAATCTCGGGGACACCACAGCCACCACCACCCTGCGCTGAAGAATGGAGGAAGGAGGTTCAGGAGGCGATACGGATCTGGCTGCAAGACAAGGCATCCGCCTTCACATTCTTGGAACCTCGTCTGAAAGTGATGGAAAACTGAAATTGTGAAAAAAAAAAGTGACCACCTTGCCTGTCTTGGAGTCAGACGTTTGGCGGACTCGATGTAAGACAGGTTCTTGTGATCTGTAATGACAGTGATACGATGGACAGCCCCCTCCAAAAAATGCCTCCATTCCTCAAAAGCTAATTTAATGGCCAACAACTCTCGGTTACCCACATCATAATTCCTCACCGCAGAGGAAAATTTTTTAGAAAAGAAGACACAGGGTCTTAAGTTAGTTAATGTGGTGGGCCCCTGGAACAACACAGCCCCCACTCCCACCTCAGAGGCATCCACTTCTATGATGAATGGTTTAGACAAATCAGGTTGAACCAGTACCGAAGCAGTCATGAAATGTTTTTTTAACAAATAAAATGCCGCCACAGCTGGAGCTGACCAGTTTTTGAGATCAGCCCCCTTTTGGGTGAGACCAGTGAGGGGTTTGACCACTTGAAAGAACCCCTTGATGAATTTTCTATAGTAATTGGCGAAACCGAGAAATCGCTGAAGACCCTTGAGATCTCTGGGTTGCACCCAATCCACAATGGCCTGTACCTTCCTAGGGTCCATACGAAACCCCTCAGTGGACAGGATGACCCCTAGAAAGGACAATTCTTGAGTAAAAAATGAACTTTTCTCCAGTTTGGCAAAGAGTGAGTTCTCTCTGAGCCTTTGGAGAACTGCACGAAGTTGACCCATGTGACTTTGTCTATCAGAAGAATATATGAGTATATCATCAAGATAAACTACTACAAAGCGTCCAATAAAATCAGAAAAAACATGGTTAATGAAATTCTGGCATACCGCTGGTGCGTTAGTCAAACCGAACGGCATAACCAAATTTTCAAACAGACCTTCAGAGGTGAGAAACGCAGTTTCCCACTCATCACCCTCCCGCATACGGATGAGATTGTATGCTCCCCTGAGGTCCAACTTAGAGAACCACCTGGCCCCCAACAATTGATTGTACAAATCAGGTATCAGTGGGAGAGGATAAGTGTTTATTATGGTTATCTTATTCAGTTCTCAAAAATCGAGGCATGGGCGTAAACCACCGTCCTTTTTTTTTTTACAAAAAAGAACCCCGCTGCCACAGGACAGATGGCCGTATATGCCCTTTACGGAGGCTCTCAGAGATATACTCCATAGCAGCACGCTCAGGGCCGGAGAGATTGTACAGACGGGCTTTGGGCAATTTGGCACCGGGAACAAGATCAACGGCACAATCGAATGGGCGGTGTGGTGGTAGAACCTCAGCCTCCTTTTCGGAGAATACATCCTCAAAATCCTTCAGGTACTCTGGAATACCCTCCAGACTGATGGATGACATAGACACAGTGGCAAGACAATTTTCAGAACAGCCAGGTCCCCATTTAACAATATCCCGGGAAACCCAGTCAATAACTGGGTTATGCCGTTGCAACCAGGGAAACCCTAACATCAGGCCAGCAGGGAGGTTATCCAAAAGAAAGCATGACATGCGCTCCTGGTGTAGGGCCCCTGCCCTGACGGTGAATTCTTTAGAACTGAAATGGAGACCATCCTTAGTGGGAGGTGTAGCGTCAATAGCCACAATTTTTAAGGGAGTCTCCAACCTAACTTTCCCTAATCTACAGTGGGCCACCAGCTTAGAGTCAATCAGGTTCAGGGATGACCCACAGTCTACAAAAGCCGAAGTATGGAAAAAGCCGTTCTCAACACCAAGTTCCACCTTTAACAGTATCTTTGAAAATGAAGAAAAAGGTACCTGAGAGTCTGGGTGACCTCCACGATGATCACCCAGACTCAGCCGCTTGTTAGTCGGTGGACAGGAGGGGCAGTCTTTTTTCCAATGTCCGGGATCTCTCCGCAGTAAAAACACAACTTTCCATCACGTCTCCGTTTCCTCTCTTTCTCTAGGTGGTTGGTGGCTCCCACCTCCATAGGTTTCAGATGGAAGCAAAAACATCAGGGTGAGCAGGGAACAACGGAATCCCTCGCTGAGTAACACCTCTCTCCCGCAGTCTCCGATCCATACGGATAGCCTGAGTCACAGCCTCCTCCAATGAGCTGGGAGGTGGATGGAGAGCCAGAGTGTCCTTCAAGCAATCCCACAGTCCCTTCCTGAACAGACATCTCAGTGCGGAGTCGTCTCAGGACACCTCAGTGGACCATCGACGGAATTCGGAGCTGTACCATTTGGCTGAGTGCTTCCCCTGCCCCAGACCCATAATAGTGTCCTCTGCCACCCTAACACGGTCCGGTTCGTCATTAATAAGTCCTAGGGCCTCAAAGAACCTATCTACCGACATCCATTCAGGGGCAGTAGGGGGCAATGAGAAAGCCCAGGATTGTGGACCTTCCCTAATAAGGAGATAATAATCCCCACCCGCTGAGTCTCATCCCCAGACGATCGGAGGTCTAAGAGAAAACCATAATTTACAACTCTCCTTGAATATGTGAAATTTATCTTTTTCGCCAGAAAATGTGTCAGGAAGTTTAACTGAGGGTTCAGGAGAGTGCAAAATAACATCTACAGAGTCACCTGGTGGACTAACAATATGAGAGGTGTCTCCCTGCATAATAGTCTCAGTCAGTTCTTTCTGTAAGTGGGTATGAGACATGACAAGGGACTGATGATTCACAGAAAAGTCCCACGCCATCTGCGTCAAACTGGACACTTGATCTGCCAAGTTATGCAGCAGAGACGAATACCAAGAGACAGGGTGGGAGATCAGTCCGGGTCATACACGTGGAAACTAGTCAAAGGCAGGAGGATCACCAAGGTACAAGGATCAGAGGCTCTAAACTGGAAGCTTGAGCTATCACTAACACTGGTCAGCAGACTGTGAGAGACTGAAATAGCCCAGCTAGCTCCAGAACGAGGCTGAGATTAACCACCGCATGACCAGTCCAGAGTGAAGACAGCAGAAAATAAACTACGGACTGGGCCATGACATCAGCATTGTCAGTTGACAGGTGGATGCACTTATCTGTTATAATACCTCCAGCGGCACTAAATACCCGCTCTGACAGAACACTAGCAGCAGGGCAGGCCAGGACCTCCAAGGCGTAGAGAGCCAGTTCATGCCACGTGTCCAACTTGGATACTCAATAATTAAAAGGCACAGAAGAATCCCGGAGGACGTTTGTACGATCTGCAAGATACTCCCTCACTATCTTCCCAAACATTGCACTTCTTTTGACACCACCCCTTACCTCTGTGGCGGCATGATGTGAGGGTCTGAGAAAACTGTCCCAGAACTTTGCCATTGTTCCTCTGCCTGAGCTGGATTGGACTTCTGTCTCTCTTGCTTGGAGTCCTCGGCTGTACAACAAACTCTGACGTCTGCTGTCAGCGTTCTCACATGGGAATTTTTTCAGTAATTCCGCTACAACGACCCTCTGGTACAGTAACATTTTTGTACACCTCTCTGCCTCTGGAAGAAGAGATTGAAAGTTTTCCATATAGCGTGGGTCTACAAGTGTCACTAACCAGTAATGAGTGTCCCCAAAAATTTTTATAATGCGAGGGTCACAAGAAACGCAGCGTGTTATGAATGGGAAACCGAGGAGGAAAAAAAGACAACAAGCTAAGTTTCAGAAAACCAGAGAAGTTGGTAACTATGCAGATTGCAGATCCCTGATCTTACCTGCACAACTAGCAGCAGTCGTGGAGCGTTCCTACGTTGGTCCTAGACGCCTCGTCACAACCGGAGAACTACATAAGCCTAAAGCAGGAAAAGAGGAAAACTAACTGCCCCAGAGCAGACCGCAAAGGAAAGACAGTCCCCCACATGTATTGACGGTGAAGCAAGATGAAAATACAAACAAAGGCAGGAAAATAGGCTGAACAAACAATGGGGCCCGGCTAACTAAAAAGGACAAAAAAGGAAAGACACTATCTGCAATCTGCCAAAAAAAAACTACAAAAATATTGTCCAACACTTCTGATAGCAAAATTAACCCTGAAGTCACTAGACTTCTAAACCTATATCAGCACTCTGAAATATTCTGAGACAGAGCCAAAAAAGAGGCCAATCTAATAAGGGACAAAAAAGCAGATTGGCAAATACTGATTAATAGGAGTGGAATTTCAGCATAGCCCCAGCAGGGGCAGGCTGATTACACAAAAAACTGAACTGACCAACAAGCACAAGTGTGAACAATAGCAAAAAACAAACTTAACTTGAGAAGACTGGAAGAGAGCTGAAGTCCAGGACCTGAGAAGCAGACTGAATCACCAGCACCCGGATAGGGCGTCGGCTGTCTTATATCCAGTCTGATACTCCAGAGATCCAATCGTTATCTTCCTCATCAGGTGGCAGATCACTACCACTTAAACCAACAGCACTACCTCCTGTCACCACCAGAGGGAGATCAGAAGGGGAACTCTAAACTGGTGGAGCAGAAAATGAGTTCATGACAGTACCCCCCCCTTGAGGAGGGGTCACCGAACCCTCATCCATGCCACCAGGCCGATCAGGATGGGCCCGGTGAAAAGCACGAACCAATTTATTGGCATGAATATCAGAGGCAGAGACCCAAGAATTATCCTCCTGGTCATAACCCTTCCATTTGACCAAATACTGGAGTCTCCGTCTAACCAAATGAGAATCCAATATGTTCTCTACCTCATATTCCACATTGCCTTTAACCAATACAGGATCATGAGGTGCCGCCACAGGAACTACTGGCTCAACAAACCTCTTTAACAGTGACTTGTGAAATACGTTATGGATTTTAAACGTAACTGGAAGAGCCAATCGAAAAGAAACGGGATTAAGAATCTCCAAAATCTTATAAGGTCCAATAAATCTTGGCTTAAATTTTGGAGATGCAACCTTCATAGGAATATTTTTAGACGACAGCCAAACCATATCACCCACTTTAAACCGGGAACCAATGGTCCTACGCCAGTTGGAAAAACGCTGGGCCTTTTCCTGAGAGAGTGACAACTTATCCACCACTTGGTCCCATATCTGCTGCATTCTCACAACCACAGTGTCCACACCTGGGCAGGACGAAGATTCCACTTGCCCTGAAGAGAATCGAGGATGAAACCCAAAATTACAGAAAAAGGGTGACATCAGAGTGGCAGAACTAGCTCTATTGTTCAGCGCAAATTCGGCCAAGGGCAAAAATGAGACCCAATCATCTTGATCAGCAGATATAAAACATCTTAAATAAGACTCCAGGGTCTGGTTTGTTCTCTCAGTCTGCCCATTGGTCTGGGGATGAAACGCGGAGGAGAAGGATAACTGAATTCCCAGATTGGAACAAAAGGCTTTCCAGAATCTGGAAACAAACTGGACCCCCCTATCGGACACAATGTTCTCAGGAATCCCGTGTAACCGAACCACCTGTTGTAAAAACAAGGGCACCAACTCAGCGGAAGATGGCAACTTTGGGAGTGGTACAAGATGGACCATCTTCGAAAATCTATCACAAATCACCCAGATAACAGTCATTCTCTGAGAGACAGGAAGATCAGAAATAAAATCCATTGAGATATGGGTCCATGGCCTCTTGGGCATCGGCAGGGGCATCAGCAACCCACTAGAACGAGAACAGGGTTTAGACCGAGAACAAGTCCCACAGAACTGTACAAAATTCCTGACATCACGAGATAAGGCAGGCCACCAAAACGACCGACTCACCAAATCTCTGGTATCAAAAATACCCGGATGACCAGCCAATGCGGAGCAATGGACTTCAGACATCACTCTCTTTCTCCACTGGTCAGCAACATACAATCTTCCCATAGGGCAACGCTCAGGTTTATCCTCCTGAAATACCTCCAGGGCACGTCTCAAATCGAGCGAAATGACAGAAAGAACTACCCCATCACCTAGGATAGTAGTAGGCTCAGTCACATTAAGAGAATCAGCAAAGAAACTCCTAGAAAGGGTGTCTGCCTTAACATTCTTAGTGCCCGGAAGAAAAGAGACCACAAAATTAAAACGCGTGAAAAACAAGGCCCATCTAGCCTGTCTAGGATTCAAGCGTTTGGCCGACTCCAGATAAATCAGATTCTTGTGATCAGTGAGGACCACAAATTGATGTCTAGCTCCCTCCAACCAATAATAATAATACATTTTATTTTTATAGCGCCGACATATTCCGCAGCACTTTACAATTCAGAGGGGATTTGTACAGACAATAGACATTACAGCATAACAATAATCACATACAGTAGATTATAACAAATACCAAGAGGAAAGAGGGCCCTGCTCGCAAGCTTACAGTCTATGAGGAAAGAGGGAGACACGAAAGGTGGGTGGTAACAGTTACCCTGATTGTATGGACCAGTCATAATGTTAAGTGTGTAACAGTACAGACACAGAGGGCTAGTGGAGGCATAAAGCATGTGGGAACATGATGCGGGGAACCTGGTTATGGTAAAACTTTTGGCTCTGCCACACAGGGATAGATTAGGTTAATGTGTTGGGGTGGTAGGCCAGTCTGAATAAATGCATTTTCAGGACACGCTTAAAATTGTGGGGATTGGGGACTAATCGTATTGACCTGGGAAGTGCATTCCAAAGAATTGGCGCGGCACGTGTAAAGTCTTGGAGACGGGAGTTGGAGGTTCTGACTATTGAGGATGCTAATCTCAGGTCATCAGCAGAACGGAGGGCGCGGGTAGGGTGGTATACTGAAACAAGGGAGGAGATGTAGGGTGGTGCTGAGCCATGGAGGGCTTTGTGAGTGAGGGTAATAAGTTTATACTGAATTCTGGAGTGGATGGGTAGCCAGTGTAATGACTGGCACAAGGTAGAGGCATCCGTGTAACGATTGGTGAGGAATATGATCCTGGCTGCAGCATTCAAGACAGATTGGAGGGGGGAGAGTTTGGTAAGAGGGAGACCGATTAGAAGAGAGTTACAATAGTCGAGACGAGAATGAATAAGAGAAACAGTAAGAGTTTTTGCAAAGTCAAAGGTAAGAAAAGGTCGAATTCTAGAAATGTTTTTGAGGTGCAGATGACAAGAGCGAGCCAGTGATCGAATGTGGGGGGCAAAGGAAAGCTCGGAATCAAGTAGGACCCCAAGACAGCGGGCCTGTTGCTGGGGAGTAATAGTGGAACCACACACAGAAATGTCTCCACTCCTCAAATGCCCTTTTCATGACCAACAATTCCCAATTCCCCACGTCATAGTTGCGCTCAGATGGGGAAAACTTTCGAGAAAAGAAGGCACAGGGATTCATCTTAGAAGTCACAGGGTCTTTTTGGGACAACACAGCTCCTGCACCAATCTCAGAAGCGTCCACCTCCACTTGAAATGGAAGTGAGACATCAGGTTGACGTAAAACTGGAGCTGAAGTAAATATCCACTTAAGCTCCTGAAATGCTGAGACAGCCTCAGGAGACCAATTCAGCACATCAGCTCCCTTCTTGGTCAGATCAGTCAGTGGTTTGACAATACTAGAAAAATTACCTATAAATTTAGAATAGAAATTAGAAAAACCCAAAAACTTCTGGAGAGCCTTCAAAGAAGTAGGCTGAATCCAATCATAAATGGCCTGTACCTTGTCCGGGTCCATTTCAATAGTCGATGGAGACAAGATAAATCCCAAAAATGAAATCCTCTGTACACCAAAGAGGCACTTCGATCCCTTAAACAGGGAATTCTCCCTCAAAATCCGGAGCAGTCCGGAAATGTTCCACATGGGAATCCCAATCACTAGAAAAGATCAAAATATCATCCAGATAGATGATCAAAAACTTATCCACAAAGTCTCGGAAAATATCATTCATAAAGGATTGGAAGACAGAAGGGGCATTAGAGAGCCCAAAAGGCATCACCAGGTACTCAAAATATACCTCCCGGAGTATTAAACGCCGTCTTCCATTCATCCCCGTGCTTGATGCGAATAAGATTATACGCCCCCCTGAGGTCAAGCTTAGTAAACCGGCAGGCACTCTTAACTCTGGAGAATAAATCAGACATCAGCAGTGTTAATGAACCATCTTTCTTGGCCACAAAAAAAAAACCAGCGCCTAACGGTGATGAGGATGGTCTAATATGACCCTTCTCCAACGACTCCTTAATATAGGATCGCATAGCATCATGTTCGGGTACAGATAAGTTGAAAAGCCAACCCTTGTGAAATTAACACCCAGGCATCAACTCAATTGCAGTCACAACTCCTATGAGGAGGCAAAGACGTAGACTTACTCTCACTAAAAACATCAGAGAAATCAGCCAGATAATCAGGAATATCATGAGACTGAGGAGAGGTGGAGAAAACAGGAGCGTCCCTAAGAACACACTGACAACCCCAACTCACCACAGACACAGATTTCCAATCCAAAACTGGGTTATGAGTTTGCAACCAGGGGAACCCCAGAACAATAGTATCATGCAAATTATGCAGCACCAAAAATTTACAATTTTCTTGGTGGTCTGGGGCAACTCGCATTATCACCTGGGTCCAAAACTGAGGATTATTCTCCGCCAAAGGAGTGGCATCAATACCCCTCAAAGAAATGGGCGTCTGCAGAGGCGTCATGGACAAACCATAACGTTTAGCAAAGTCCAAATCCATCAGATTCAGAGCTGCTCCTGAATCCACAAAAGCCTTAGTGGAAAATATGGACAAGGAGCAGATGAGAGTAATTGCCAAAAGGAACTTAGGTTGTATACTGCCCACAGCAAATGTGTGTGCAAAACGTTTCTCTCGTTTAGGGCAGACAGAAATAGTATGAGAGGCGTCTCCACAGAAAAAACACAGCTTATTACGCCTTCTAAACTCCCGACGTTGCGCCACATTACATAGGTTCAGACATTTGTTCAAAAGGTGGCAGCGCCTCCCGTGTAGTTTTACGTTCACGTAAACGCCGATCAACTTGAATGGCTAATGACATAGAGCCATCCAGACTAGAGGGAACAGGAAATCCCACCACAACATCTTTTACAGTCTCTGACAAACCCTTCCGAAAGAGAGCTGCCAATGCACTATCATTCAATGTAGTAATGACGGCCCACTTTCGGAATTTTTGACAGTACAACTCTGCAGGATCCTGACCCTGGTTTAATGCCAACAGGGTTCTCTCAGCTTGATCAACTGCATTAGGTTCATCATACAACAACCCCAAGGCCTGAAAAATTGCATCCACATTAGTCAGAATAGGATTTTCAGTTGTCAGAGAAAAAGCCCAATCTTGGGGACCGCCGCGCAGCAAGGAGATGACAAGTTTAACCTGCTGCACAGAGCTCCCTGATGAGTTAGGCTTCAAAGCAAGAAATAATTTACAATTATTCTTAAAATTTAGACCGATCCCCAGAAAACACATCAGGAGTAGGAATCTTGGGTTCAGCAGCATGTGACTTAATAAGGTAGGTGGAAATTCCCTGTACTTCAGCAGCAAGCTGCTCCATACGATCAGACAGTTGCTTAATCTCCACTAGGAAAAAAAATCCTCCTACGGCCCCAGAGAAAAAAATACATAATAAAGAAAAAAAAAAATCTGACACTTTTTTTTTTTTTTTCTTTCTCTAACAATTCTTTCCTGCTTTTGAGTACCCTAGAATCTGCGGCATCGCTGGTGATTGTTATGAATGGGAAACCGAGGAGGAAAAAAAGACAACAAGCTAAGTCTCAGAAAACCAGAGAAGTTGGTAACTATGCAGATTGCAGATCCCTGATCTTACCCGCACAACTAGCAGCAGTCGTGGAGCGTTCCTACGTTGGTCCTAGACGCCTCGTCACAACCGGAGAACTACATAAGCCTAAAGCAGGAAAAGAGGAAAACTAACTGCCCCAGAGCAGACCCCAAAGGAAAGACAGCCCCCCACATGTATTGACGGTGAAGAAAGATGAAAATACAAACAAAGGCAGGAAAATAGGCTGAGCAAACGATGGGGCCCGGCTAACTGAAAAGGACAGAAAAGGAAAGACACTATCTGCAATCTGCCAAAAAAAAACTACAAAAATATTGTCCAACACTTCTGATAGCAAAATTAACCCTGAAGTCACTAGACTTCTAAACCTATATCAGCACTCTGAAATATTCTGAGACAGAGCAAAAAAGAGGCCAATCTAATAAGGGACAAAAAAGCAGATTGGCAAATACTGATTAATAGGAGTGGAATTTCAGCATAGCCCCAGCAGGGGCAGGCTGATTACACAAAAAACTGAATTGACCAATAAGCGCAAGTGTGAACAATAGCAAAAAACAAACTTAACTTGAGAAGACTGGAAGAGAGCTGAAGTCCAGGACCTGAGAAGCAGACTGAATCACCAGCACCCGGATAGGGCATCGGCTGTCTTATATCCAGTCTGATACTCCAGAGATCCAATCATTATCTTCCTCATCAGGTGGCAGATCACTACCACTTAAACCAACAGCACTACCTCCTGTCACCACCAGAGGGAGAACGGAAGGGGAACTCTAAACTGTTGGAGCAGAAAATGAGTTCATGACAGCAGCGCAACATAAAGCCAGCCATGCATGCCAGACTAGTAAAAAAAACAAGACTTCTGTGTCCTCACCAACAGGACGACTGACTGTGGTGTCCCCCTCCTCCCTGTCATCAGGCCATCACCGCTGAACAGACAGTATGACAGCTGTGTTTGTAGTACTGTCTATAGCGCATGAAAGTAGCTCCTGTTCTTCCTCCTCCTCATTGTCTACCAATCCACGTTGCGATGACATGAGGCTGGGCAGAGTCTAAACACTCTGTATGGTTCCTTGCTCCATGTCCTCGTGCTCTGCCTGCAATGCATCATCTTTAATTGTGAGCAGGGAGGTTTTCAGAATGCTGAGAAGCAGGATGGTGACTCTAATGATGGCATCATAGCCGCTCACAATCTTGGTGCAGTCCTCAAAGTTTTGGAGGATGGTACATATGTCTGACATCCATGTCCACTTCTGAGGTCTTATGTGTGGAGTCGCAACTGAATATCGACGGCCTTGTTGATGCTGGTAGTCAACAACTGCCCTCTTTTGCTCACAAATCCTTTCCAACATATACAGTGTAGAGTTCCAACGCATGGGGACATCACACACCAGTCGGTGAGCTGGAAGATGCCAACGCTGCTGAAGTCCAGCAAGTGCAGCTGAAGCTGTAGCTGACTTTCTAAAATGGGCAGAAAGACGGCGTACTCTCACTAGCAGATCCGGCAGCTCCTGGTAGCTTTTGAGAAAACGTTGAACCACGAGGCTAAGCACATGATCCAGGCAAGGTACGTGTGTGAGCTCACCTTGCCACCAGGTTCCGTCCATTGTCACACATGATCATGCCTGGCTATAGGTTCTGTGGCTCCCTCCCTTCCGAGCCCAGACGTTTGCCCAAACAGTGGTTTACCCCAACATTTGGGGTATCAGCGTAATCAGGAGAAATTTCACAACAACCCTGGGGGTCTAATTTCTCCTGTTACCCTTGGGAAAATAAAATATTGGGGGCTAAAATATTATTTTTGTGGAAAAAAAATGATTTTTTATTTTCACGGTGTGACGACTCCTGGAGTGGACCTTCTGGGTCATGGCACCAACCCTCCCAGGGCGAGCTGACCTAGTGAGGACCACCCCTTATACAGGGAGCGTCAGGGGCAAGCCCAAGGGGGTAAGGTACCACGACTGCTGACACCAGGTGGCCGGCTCACAGGAGACACGAGTGAGTGTTTCTGCAGGAACGTGTAAAGCATGGACACAGGGACACGTGGGGTACCGGACGGTAGAGGGTGAGTGTACGGAGGCACAGAGTACTCGGGAACACAAGGCGTGTACACGGGAGTGCGCTAGATACAGGATAGTGCAAGACGGGTACACGAGAGCACGTATGGCATGCAGCGACTAGTACGTCCGAGTGTGAGCAAAGCAGGACGCGTGCAAAGGAGCACGTCAGAGTACTGAGATAGGCAGCAGGTGTGCCAGGAGGTGCAGCAGAGTACACGAACAGAGTGTGTGCCAGGAGGCACAACTGAGCACAAGTGAGAGTACAGGATTAGAGCGTGTGCCAGGAGGCACAACTGAGCATAAGGCAGAGGACCCGAATACAGCACACAGCCAGGCAAGGACACGGCAGACCAAGCCAGGAAGCACAACAATAATCAGGCACCTCCCATAGGAAGAGGTAGCCTGATATAGCACATGATCACTAGGACTTCCGGGTCAAGTCCTCCAATACCATAGAGAGGATAGGCCTGGAGACAGAGCTGAGAAGAGCGCGCGTGCGCACACAGAACATAGCGCACACAAGAACCTAAGCATGAGAGGTGCACGAGCGCACCCGACTGGACCCCCGGAGCGGCCGCGACTCCGGAAGAGGTGACGTCGGGACCGAGGTCCCGCCCCCAGGTGAGCGCGGCATGACAGGCGGTGTGACACACGGCTCTGCATAATAAGCTTCTGTGAAGCACTTGGGGGTTCAAAGTGCTCACCACACATCTAGATTATTACTTTGGGAGGTCTAGTTTCCAAAATGGGGTCACTTGTGGGGGGTTTCTACTGTTTAGGCACATCAGGGTGCTGCACACGTAATGACGCCCGCAGACCATTCCATCAAAGTCTGCATTTCAAAAAGGTCACTACTTCCATTCCGAGCCCCGACGTGTGCCTAAACAATGGTTCCCCCCCACATATGGGGTACCAGCGCACTAAGGACAAACTGGACAACAACTTTTGGGGTTCAATTAATTCTGTTACCCTTGTGAAAATAAAAAATTGCGGGCTAAAAATCATTTTTTTGAGAAAAGAAATTACTTTTTTATTTCACGGCTCTGAGTTATAAACTTCTGTGAAGCACTTGGGGGTTCAAAGTGCTCACCACAGGGGCGTGGCCTGAGCTGTGATGGTGTGAGGAAGTGTCTGCTCAGGGCTCCTGCTCAACTACCTATATGAAGCGACTTTGAAGCGACAGGAATCCTCCAATCAAGAATTCATACTCACAACAAGAGTCTAGAAGTTGCCTGGAGCATTTTGATACCAAGAATGTGAAGATTGGACCAAAAATAACAGAACTACAGTTACTGAGGAGGAGCAGTGTTGTTTTCCTGTGCTGAGCAGAGGAGAGGGGCCTGTAGCTGGCTCCTGCAGAAGAAGAAAGGAGGTGGAAGAGTTTCACATCTACCGAACAGCTATCATGTTGTATCGGTGATCAGGAGGAGTGGAGGTGACCGGGCTGTTTGTGTGCAGAGACCGAAGGACTGGCGCTTGTCCGTGGGTCCTGTTCAGGCCCGCGTTCTACACTACCCGCTGTTGCCTGCCTGTTGGAGAAGGAAAAGGGCTTCAGGAGAGAAGCATACTGCTGAAAAGTGCAAGCGACCGATGTTTGGTAATATTCCTGGACTCTGAGGTGGCTACGGAAGACCAAGGAAGGGGAAGAGCAGGACTTGGAGTGTGACGTTAGCAGCCGCGGCATCCACAGACCCGCCGCGATTTTCGGGGTGTTGTACCACGACGGTGGACATGATCCCGGGGGATCCTGCTTAGTAGGATCCGGAGAGATATTCTGAGCAGATCAAGACCGGGCACGAAGAAATCTGCTGAAAATTGGAGGAGTTATTGGCTAAAATCCTTGGCGGGGCAGGAGAAGCAGGAGCAGGCAGATGATTGACAGCTTCTGCCGGTGCGCAGATTCAACGCGGTCTAAGGTTTGTTGTGAGTCCTTGCAGATCCGGATCTCCGAGTCCTTTCTTGAGTGGGCCCCTGGGGAGGAGAAGAGAGGGTACTGGCACTGGATTTGAGTGACTGCCATACTCCCAGATTTGCCGCGATCGCTGTGGTGTTGCATTCCTCTTGCTGGCTTGATCCGTGGGAAATCCCTTTCTATGGCGCCAAGGAGACTTTAAGGAGGAAGACGGAGTCCTGATATATTGGAATACAAGGAGAACTTTGTAATCCCTGATAAGCAGATATTGGTGGGTCAGGAGAGTGTGGAAGTTGAGCTTTACTGAAAGCAGCTGTTTGATATTTGAGTGGAAGCTGAGCTTTACTGAAAGCGGCTGTTTGATACTTGAATGGAAGCTGAGCTTTACTGAAAGCGGCTGTTTGATATCTGAGCGGGGGCTGAGCTTTACTGAAAGCGGCTGTTTGATACTTGAGTGGAAGCTGAGCTTTAAATAATCACGGCTGTTTGATAGAGCTTTAAGTGTTCGCGGCTGTCTGATACTTAAAACCATTGAGGAAAAAGAGTGGAAGCTGAGCTTTAAAAATCTGCAGCTGTTTGATACCTAAAGTCAATGAGGATAGAGAGTGGAAGCTGAGTTTTAAACGATAGCAGCTGTTTGATACTTAAGACTGCTGTGGATAGAGAGTGAAGCTGAGCTTTAAAAGATCGCGGCTGTTCGATACTTAAGGCCACTGAGAATAGAGAGTGGAAGCTGAGCTTTAGATGATCGCGGCTGTTTGATACTTAAAGCCACTGAGGACAGAGAGTGGAAGCTGAGCTTTAAATGATCGCGGCTGTTTAATACTTAAGGCTACTGAGGATAGAGAGTGGAAGCTGAGCTTTAGATGATCACGGCTGTTTGATACTTAAAGCCACTGAGGG
Organism: Dendrobates tinctorius; assembly: GCF_039654945.1. Lineage (NCBI taxonomy): Eukaryota > Metazoa > Chordata > Amphibia > Anura > Dendrobatidae > Dendrobates > Dendrobates tinctorius. The sequence continues at coordinate 1,117,872 of NW_027361700.1, read as the reverse complement.
TAGAGAGTGGAAGCTGAGCTTTAAATGATCGCGGCTGTTTGATACTTAAAGCCACTGAGGATAGAGAGTGGAAGCTGGGCTTTAAATGATCGCGGCTGTTTGATACTTAAGGCTACTGAGGATAGAGAGTGGAAGCTGAGCTTTAGGTGATTGCGGCTGTTTGATATTTAAAGCTACGGAGCTCCTGAACATAACATTTTATTACTTATAATTTGGTACCTGGATAGCAGTACAAATTATATACTTTTTTACTATTAATCACCAGGCTCTAATAACCCAATCGACATTAGATATATATTATATGCTATTCTTAGATGCTTACTTGATTACTGTGGTTGTATATACTATATATTATTTCTATCCTCATAACTAATATTTCAAATCATATACAATAATCTTTGGTTTAGCTGCTTATTAGCAGTATATCCTACACAACTCTATATATAGGCTTTTGTTCTCTTTTCTCTTTTTAGGAAAGATATAGGATATAGAGATCTATAGGAAATCTTTAGTACTATTGTTGATAGGCAACGATACATAAGTCAGGTATTATTCTAACTTAGGCCTTTTTGAGGTTATAGAGTTTGTTTTTGTGATATCTCTAACTCCTAACTAATTTAATAGGATAATAATCCCTGTTGCCAATTTGGGTAGACCCTTGAGTGAATTCAGGATTCTAACTATCTGATTCATAGAACTATTAAGGTGATTATTCAATTACAAATAATCAGGAATTAATATTCTGTATATTAAACTGTCTTAATTCATAAGATGACCTCTTCAAACAGAAATCAAAAAGGAAAGCAACCTCCACATAGGTCTTATAATAAACCCAGGGAAGACTCCCCCAACATATTAAGTCCTATGAAATCAAGGTCTCCATTAAAGAGGGATCCACAGGTACCTACAACAGCTCAGAGTAAACCACCAAAAAAGGATATAGAAGGTAAAGGACTAGAGCCTAATCATCCTATTCAGGTGCCCACAATTAAAGAGGTTAACTCTGACGCAATGGATACTTCCAAATCCACAAAAAGAAAAGAACTTGAAAGTTCAACACCAGCCGAATCTGGAAACAACTCAGAATACTCTTCACCTGACGGTAGTCCAACTAGACAACGTACTAAAAAAGATCGACCTTCATTGCCTCAACCTTTAAAACAAGGGCTAGCTCCCACTGATCTAGATATACTTTTAGCCTCTGAAAAGGTAGTGACAGAAGGCTCTATGGCTAGATTTTGTAAAATGCTTAGTGACTCTATGGCTTTGGGATTTGAAGCTCAGAATAAGAAAATGGATGAAGTAAGTGACAAAATCACTATGAGAATAGAACAGAATGAAAACAGGATCTTAGTTGTTGAAAATAAAACGGATACTTTGCTTAAACAGAATTCTGAATTGAAAATGGAAATACAGACATTGAAAACTAAATTGATGGATGTGGAGGATAGGAGTAGGAGGAATAATCTTAAAATAAGAGGTATCCCTGAAAATATCTCACAAGATGAGCTTTCCAACTACACGAAAACTATATTTAAAAAGGCTCTACCTGATCTTCCAGATTTTGAATTCAGGATTGACAGAATCCACCGTATTCCGCGTCCTAGAGGCTTGTCTGTCGATAAGCCGAGGGATACTATCCTCCATATGCATTATTTTGAAACAAAGGAAAAAATTTTACACTATATCAGAGACAAGGGAAACTTTCCAGATCCTTATACCAACATAAGAGTTTTTGGAGATTTCTCCAAGGCAACCATGGAGTTCAGAAAATCTTTTAGAGAAGTAAATACAAAAATAAAAGATCTTGGCATTTCATATAGATGGGGTTATCCTGCTAAACTTTTGGTGTGGTATAGGGGGAAGACAATCCCTTTTTTTACACCAGAAGACGCAATGCTTTTCGTCCAATCATTCCAGGATGACATTGGCTGAACTTATTGTCAAGAAGTACCGGGTTTCACTTTCATTATTTGGATTGTTTATAAAGCTTAAAAATTAGAAGGATTAATAGAAATATTAGGTGTAAGGGTAGGAGTTGAACCACTTTTTTTTTCATATAACCCCAAACTAGATGAGAATCCTTCTAGGTTGGATTCCTCCAGGGGAACTCATTCGAGTTTACTTTTTGATTTTTTATTTTTCTTTTGTTTCTCTCTTTTCTTTTTTTTTTTTATTGTTGTTTGTTACACAGACTTACTGAAGTCTTATTTCTATCACTTGGTATTTACAGTGCTGTAGTTAGGAGTCTTATTTGGATTTGTTCCACTTCCTACTTTATTTCACAGCGACATAAACATGAAGCTTAAAATTTTGTCTTTCAACGTTAGGGGCCTAAATATCCCTTATAAAAGGCATACACTATGGAGGGAGATAGAATATAGCAAAGCAGACATTGTATGTCTACAAGAAGTCAAGTTTACTAGGGAAAATCATCCGTTCTTTCAAAATAAGAAATTTCCACATATGTTTCATCCCTGAAAGGGAAAAAGAAGGCCGGGGTCATTACACTTATAAAAAATAATATTCCATTTGAATTAATAGAAGAAATCACAGATCCACAAGGGAGATATCATATCCTCATATGTCAACTCAATCATAAACTTTGCACAATAATTAATGTATACGCTCTAAATAGATTAATGGAAAAGATCAATAAAGTTAAGAAAGGGATGCTTATGTTCGCAGGAGACTTTAATATAGTCCCTGATAGTACAATGGATTCTTCATCACCAGTACGCCATAAAGCACCTTCTCTTAGTAAATGGTTAATTTCTAATGAACTCTTTGACATTTATCGCTGTCTGAATACTTCTTCGTGTGAATACACACGCACTATTCGGACACGCACAAAACATCATCGAGAATAGACCTAATATTGACAGATGTTTTTGCTATTTCTAAATTCAAAAAAATTAATATCTTGGGCAAATCTATATCAGATCATGTCCCTGTGCTGGCGGAGTTTGAATTGGGATTCTATTCAGAAAACATGTTTCTCTGGAAAGCTAAGTCCACTTTATTTAAAAATCCCGAATATAAGGAAATAATTTCAAATACAATCTCTAACTATTTTAAAGAAAATGATGTTGGTGATATAAATCCGTTCGTTCTTTGGAACGCTCACAAGGCGGTCCTGAGAGGCCATTTGATTCAACTTTCGTCCAAATCAAAAAGGATAAAAAGACAGACAATCACAAATTTACAGTCTCAGATAAAACTGAAAGAAGAGTTTCAAAACAGTTTGCCGGTTCCATCCTCGAGTGTTCACTCGGAAATACTGAAATTAAGGCAGGAATTAAGAACTGCAATCATTTCGGATTATGATGCAGTTATCAAAAATTCAAAATTTAAATTTTACTCATCTATTAACAAACCAACTGCATATATGATGAAAAGATTCAAACAAGAGAGAATTAATAAGAGAATAGTTAAAATCAAAGACAACAACGGAAATGTTAAGACTCATCCTCGGGATATTGCAAACGCCTTTGCAGAGTTTTTTCAAGGTTTATACAATTTAGCTTCGGACGCTGAAACAGCACAACCAGATGTTAAATTGATAGATACATTCTTAGACAAATTAGATCTCCCCCGAATTGATCCTTTAGAGTTGGAACATATAAACAGACCCATATCAACAGAAGAAATATTTGATGCGATTAATAAACTTAAAGCCCAGAAATCACCGGGGCCTGACGGGATTACCAATGAATGTTATAAGACCTTTCAAACTATCCTAGCTCCTTATCTGGAAAACATATTTAACTTGGCTACCTGTCAGGGCTCCTTTCCAAAGGAAATGTTAGAAGCTACGATTGTTATGATACCTAAGGAGAAGGGAGACCCTGACAAGGTTCAGAGCTACAGACCAATTTCACTCATTAATGGGGATGCAAAGCTGTACTCAAAAATATGGGCTGAAAGACTTAAAAAGGTTCTACCTTTTTTAATAAAAGACGATCAAATTGGCTTTGTAGAAGGTCGTCAAGCTGCTGACGGGACTAGAAGGATCATGAATATAATTACCGCTACTAAATTTTCTACAGATCCTTCAGTTCTAGTTACGCTAGACGCTGAAAAAGCCTTTGATAGGCTAGATTGGGCATATCTAAAGAAAGCATTATTGAAATTTGGATTTAATGATCACTTCATTTCTTCTGTTATGGCCTTGTATTCAGAGCCTTGTGCAAAAGTATACACGAATAATCATTTATCAAAGTCATTTCCTATTTCAAATGGTACAAGGCAGGGGTGTCCCCTTTCTCCACTTTTATTTGTTTTGGCAATAGAACCCCTGGCAGAAAAAATCAGATCTAATCCTAACATCTTTGGCCTTGAAACTCCTCAACGCACATTTAAAATCAGTCTGTTTGCGGACGATATAGTGCTGACACTCTTAAACCCAGAGATTTCTATCACAGCATTGTCATCAGATTTAAAGCTATACTCAAATATATCTTATTTTAAAATAAATCATTCAAAATCAAAGATTTTACCCTTTAACTTAAATCCTCAAGAAGTGGAACGTTTAGGAACTCTCTCAAAATTTTCGTGCAAGGAGGAGGAAGTTGGATATTTGGGGATGAAGCTGACAAACAAATTACATTCAACTATCTCAATTAATCTTAACAACTTAATTCATAATATCACCACAGATTTTGTAAATTTTAAACGTATTGGTTTATCCTTGTTCGGGAAAATATTGGCTGTCAAGTCATTTGTGATATTGTATTTGTTTAGGATCCTTCCAGTATACATTCCTTCAGCGCAATTGTCAAAAATTCAAAAATTAATAAACTCCTTTGTTTGGGATGGCAAAAAATCAAGAATTGTGTTGAACATCCTTTATAAAAGTAAAAAAAAATGGAGGTCTGGGGCTACCGAATGTAACAGCTTATTACCAAGCCTTACTGATTAAAGCTAGCGTTTATTGGTTTAGTCGTAATACAACACCTGCGTGGATCGCCTTGGAAGAAAGTCAAAGTAACAATGACATATTCCACAATATTTTCTTTGCTAATGTATTGGGTTCCCGACCAAGTTTGCCTTCTCATCCCATATTCCAAGCCATACTCTTGGCTTGGAAAATTTTTATTAGACCAGGGAGAAATTGGAACAAAGTGAGACAAATGTGTAATTTTCCACTAAACTTAATATCTATCTTTTACAAGTGTACTATTCCAGAAATTTGGACTACATATAATATTAAAAAAATAGGAGATATATACAATAGTACCTTCCTTTCCTTTAGTGAGATTAAAACAAAATTTAATCTTCCCTCCTCAGAATTTCTCTTTTTCACCATTCTAAAAAGCTACATTAAAAAATTCTCCCAAATTAAGCCACTAAATTTGGACATTATATCTTTATACTTGGGAAACATAGAGAAAAAGAACGTTTGGAGCTTAAAGAACATATATAACATTTTCAATAAAGACACGTTTATACTAAAGAGCGCATATATGAAACGATGGGAGTCAGAATTAAACATTACACCCACACTGGAACAATGGCAAGATGCCTTGAAGTTTTCTTACATAGCAACAATCTCAATGACACTACAAGAGTCTTACTACAAAATGTTTGTGAGATGGTATTATACCCCTTCGAGGCTGAATTTTATAAATCCAGGTAACTCCAACTTATGTTGGAGAGAGTGTGGAATGGTGGGAAACATATATCACATATTTTGGGAATGCCCTAATGTTAAGAGTCTATGGAAGGAAGTATCTGTTCATATAAACACCTTTTTGGGAAGGAAATTGGTTATTTCCCCTAGTATGGCTCTTATTTTATTAGATCTAGAAAATTTAGACTTTTCAGATACATTAATGATAGTACATATTTTACTAGTAGTTAAAAACTCAATAGCAGCACACTGGAAAAAAACCGATATACCAAAATTCGAAGATATTTTTCACAATCTTCTGATACATAGCGCATTAGAAAGACGCTTTGCTCTACATAATAACTTCTTGGACAAATATAATAAAAAGTGGGAAGTATGGAATAAAACTTTTCTTACAAAAAAATAGTTTTGTTGTCACTGATGAATCCAGATAGGATCTTATTTTTCTTTTCTTCTGTTTATTTTAGATTTTAGACTTCAGATGTTAAGTTTTAGTTATATTCTTAGCTTTTAGCTTTAAGATGCTTATGGAGTAATGGCTATAAATGATCACTCATTGAGTTTCCTATTGTATTTTCTTTTCCCTTCCCTTTCCTTCTGTATCCCATTTCCCATACCCTTTTTTCCTATGTTTGTAAAATTTGAAATACCTTAATAAAAATTATTGGAAAACAAAGTGCTCACCACACATCTAGATAAGTTCCTTGGGGGGGTCTAGTTTCCAAAATGGCGTCATTTGTTGGGGGATTCCACAGTTTAGGCACATCAATAGCTCTGCAAACGTAACATGACGCCAGCAGACCATTCCATCAAAGTCGGCATTTCAAAACGTCACTACTTCCCTTCCGAGCCCCGACATGTACGCCCGCAGACCATTCCATCAAAGTCGGCATTTCAAAACGTCACTACTTCCCTTCCGAGCCCCGACATGTGCCCAACCAGTGGTCCCCCCACCCACATATGGGGTACCAGTGTACTCAGGACAAACTGGACAACTTTTGGGGTCCAATTTATCCTGTTACCCTAGTGAAAATAAAAATATTGCGGGCTAAATAATCAATTTTTGAAGAAAAAAAAAATATTTTTTATTTTCACAGCTCTGCGTTATAAATTTCTGTGAACCACCTGGGGGTTCAAAGTGCTCACTATGCATCTAGATAAGTTCCTTAGGGGGTCTATTTTCCAAAATGGGGTCATTTGTGTGGGAGCTCCAAAGTTTAGGCACACAGGGGCTCTCCAAACACGACATGGTGTCCGCTAACGATTGGAGCTAATTTTCCATTCAAAAAGTAATATGACGCTCCTTCCCTTATGAGCCCTGCCGTGCGCCCAAACAGTGGTTCCCCCCCACATATGGGATACCAGTGTACTCAGGACAAACTGGACAACAACTTTTGGGGTCCAATTTCTCCTGTTACACTTGGGAAAATAATAGCGGGCTAAAAAATCATTTTTGAGGAAAAAAAAATGTTTTTTATTTTCACGGCTCTGCGTTTATAAACTTCTGTGAAGCACTTGGGGGATCAAAGTGCTCACTACACATCTATATAAGCTCCTTGGGGGGTGTAGTTTCCAAAATGGGGTCACTAGTGTGGGGGTTTCTCCTGTTTAGGCACATCATGGGCTCTGCAAACGCAGCATGACGCCCGCAGAACATTCCATTAAAGTCTGCATTCCAAAATGGCGCTCCTTACCTTCCGAGCTCTCCCATGCGCCCAAACAGTGGTTTCCCCCCACATACTGGGTATCGGTGTACTCAGTACAAAATGCACAACAACTTTTGTGGTCAAATTTCTCCTGTTAACCTTGTGAAAATGAAAAATAGCAGGCTAAAAAAATCATTTTTGAGGAAAAAAATGATTTTTTATTTTCACTGATCTACGTATAAACTTCTGTGAAGCACTTGGGGGTTCAAAGTGCTCACCACACATTTAGATAAGTTCCTTGGGGGTCTAATTTCCAAAATGGTGTCACTTGTGAATTTTTTCACTGTTTAGGCACACAGGGGCTCTCCAAACGCAACATGGTGTCCGCTAACGATTGGAGGTAATTTTTCCATTCAAAAAGTCAAATGGAGCTCCTTCTCTTCTGGGCCCTGCCGTGCGCCCAAATAGTAGTTTATGACCACATGAGGTATCGGTGTACTCAGGAGAAATTGCCCAACAAATTTTAGAATCCATTTTATTCTTTTGTCAATGAAAAAATTGATGCTAAAAGAAATTTTTTGTTGGAAAAATTAAAATGTCCATTTTTCCTTCCACGCTGCTTTAGTTCCTGTGAAGCACATGAAGGGTTAATAATCTTCTTGAATGTAGTTTTGAGTAGCTTGAGGGGTGCAGTTTTTAGAATGGTGTCACTTTTGGGTATTTTCTGCCATATAGATCCCTCAAAGTGACTTCAAATGTGAGGTGGTCCCTAAAAAAAAGTTTTTTATAATTTCCGGGTTTTTTTCACAAATAAACGCAAAAATTATCGATCTAAATTTACCACTAACATGAATCCCAATATGTCACGAAAAAACAATCTCAGAATCGCAAGGATCCGTTGAAGCGTTCCTGAGTTATTACCTCATAAAGGGACACTGGTCAGAATTGCAAAAGATGGCCAGGTCATTAAGGTCAAAATAGGCTGGGTCATGAAGGGGTTAAGTACTGTGGGGCATTGGCTGCGTATTTCCGCTTGCGTTCCAATGACTGAGGTATAGATAACTGAAGGCTGGCCTGGGTCAAGGACGTGGACGGGCTTGATGATGGTGCTGGTTGCCTGTGGGCAACAACAGGTGCAGGACCCGAGGCATCTTCACAGGCACGGTGAAGTCAGGATTGGCTTGGACGCGAAACAGTTGAAGAAGCAGTGTTGTCACCTGCAGACTGTGTTCCTGGAGCCTGGGGTTCGGCCCACAAAGTCAGGTGCTTTGCTGCCATTTACCTAATCATGCTGGTGGTGGTCAGGCTGGTAGTTTTGCTACCGCTGCTGATGCGGGCATGCCAAGTGCTGCAAATGGCCTGTTTGGGGTTATCAGCAGAGTCTTTAAAAGATAACCAGACTCAAGAAGATCTAACCGAAGGAATGGCCACTTTCGTCCTAATGGTGTTATGGGGAACGGATGCACACCTTCTGTCTGGGCCATCACACTGCTTCTTCCTGCCTGTTGGGGTGATATGCTTCCTTCCCCATGTGTGCTGTTTCCTCTCTCTGCATGTCCTCCTGCCAGGATGGGTCAGTCACTATGTTATCCACCACCTCATCTTCCACATCCGCACCCTGCTCCTCCTCCTGACTTTCCGGCAATTGTGTCTCATCATCATCCACCTCAGGTGACCGTGGCTGCTCAAAGATTTGTGCATCGCTACATGGAATATCATCTTGCCCCGCTTCAAGTGGAGCAGGTGAGAGGCACGAATCTCCAAATGGATAACTGAACAGCTCTTCGGAGTGTCCGAGTGTGGTATCACTTGTCTCAGGACACTCGGCATGGTGGAAGGAAGGAGGATCAGAGTGAGTAATATCCGGTCCACAGTCACGGCTACTCAGACTTGACCGTGTGCAAGACGTGGTGGTGGTGGTGACTAAGTGATTGGAAGCATTATCCGCTATCCAACCAACAACCGTTTCACACTGCTCTGGATTCAAGAGTGGTGTGGTGCGGTCCCCTAGAAACTGGGACAGGAAGGTTGAGCGTGCAGATGTGGGTCTTTTCTGTGGCCCACTTTCTGCTTGACCACGGCCTCGTCCTCTGCATGCACCATCACGTCCACTTCCCCGTCCCTTGCCTTGCCCATTTTAAATGGACTACTGAAATATTTCAAAATCTCAATACAAATGGATTTCTTGTGAGGAAAATTAGATGTGATAAGTATGCCTGCAAAGCAAACAATTTTCCATTACAGATACACCAGGCCTCAGCCTGAGATAACAGACTGTATTAATTTTTTATTATTTTTTTTGATACAAAAGACTGCTGGATATAACGACTGTGACATCCAGGCGAAAAAAAGGAAAGCAACGTAAACTGGCCAAAATTTCACCACACACAGATAAGAGCTGGCACGAAGATACCGCACCACAAAATGGGTGGCCTTTTTAATTTTTTTTTGGCCTAAGGCCGGTTTCACATTTGCGCTTTATGGCGCAGCGACGGCCTGCGGAGATGACCGGATGGGGTGGGCAGGGAGCCGTGCACAGGCCGTCGCTGCGCCATAAAGCGCAAATGTGAAACCGGCCTAAATACTGCTTTATTGAAGCAAAACTAACAGCCAGGCACAAAAGAGAAAAAAGTCGTAAACTGGCCAAAATTTCACCACGCACAGATAAGAGCAGGGCTGTGGAGTCAGAGTCAGAGTCGTGGAATAGGAGCTAATTTTGGTGGAGTCGGAGTCGGTATAAAATGGTCCGACTCTGACTCCTAAAATATATAATAAATTGGGTGCAGTAGTTCAATGCAGAATGTGCTGAATATTTTTTCATAGGAATTTGGGAAAGTTATGAAATGTCCTATAAATGGCTGTTCTATTCCTGATCTAAGGCTACATTCACACACAGCGTTTTTGCAGCGTTTTTTGAGGATACGTCTTTCAGCTGCAAAAGCAGATCAGCTTTTTAAAAAACCGCATCACCTGAAAGGTTTTTGAGCTCATAGATAATGTTTTCAATAGCAAAAGCAGATTAGAAATAGTTGGAATAAATAGACTGCATTCACCACATCTTAAGGTGCAGGCTTTATTTTCAAGTGTAGGGGTGTGCAGCAGGGCTGTGGAGTCGGTAAGCCAAACCTGCAACTCCGACTCCGACTCCTCAATTTCTCTTACACCGACTCCGACTCCAACTCCGACTCCGACTCCACGACTCCGACTCCCACACATATTGCTTATATTTAAGTGAAAAATTTATTGTAGTACAATGTGAACCTCAGACATTTAATCATTTTTATGATCCCATAATCAAGATATTTAGATAGAACAGAATATATATTGGTGTACTACCCGGTTTTCATTCTTTTTGGTACAGATACGATATGGATAGACAGATATGGATAAATGGATAGATAGAGCAGATTTCTAATCTGCTTTTGCTATTGAAAACATTATCTATGAGCTCAAAAACCTTTCAGGTGATGCGGTTTTTTAAAAAGATGATCAGCTTTTGCAGCTGAAAAACGTATCCTCAAAAAACACAGGAAAAACGCTGTGTGTGAATGTAGCCTTAGATCAGGAATAGAACAGCCATTTATAGGACATTTCATAACTTTCCCAAATTCCTATGAAAAAATATTCAGCACATCCTGCATTGAATTACTGTACCCAATTTATTATATGTTTTAGGAGTCGGAGTCGGTCCATTTTATACCGACTCCAACTCCGACTCCACCAAAATGAGCACCGACTCCGACTCCGACTCCACAGCCCTGGTGTGCAGTATAAGGTTCTGCAGCAGCTGAGGTGCGCAGTATATGAGATTCTGCGGAACAGTATGAGGTTCTGCCCCCCCAGTTTTAATCCTGGCTAAAACCGTTTCTTATAGATATGGCGAACCCTCAGGTAACCCTAAATGAAGGTCAATGCAGCTAGCTGGGTGACAGTTAGAAGGCGGGGTAGAGGGAAGAGCACCAGGGAGGCTAGTCCTGATCTGGCACACCCCAATAAGTTTGCTAAGTTGGCAGATGAGGGGAGTGTTAGTGCAGGAGTAGCACTGCTGCAGCAAGGCATGTCCTCTGAAAGCCGGAGGAGTGTCTGCTCCAGTAAGGGGGGGAATAGGAGAGCAGGGCAGGCCAGACAGGTTCTGGTAGTGGGAGACTCAATTATTAGGGGAACAGATAGGGCAATCTGTCACAAAGACAGGGATCGTCGAACGGTGTGCTGCCTACCTGGCGCTCGAGTCCGACACATCGCTGATCGGGTTGACAGATTACTGGGAGGGGCTGGAGAGGATCCAGCGGTCATGGTGCACATTGGCACAAATGACAAAGTTAGAGGTAGGTGGAAGGTCCTTAAAGATGATTTCAGGGAATTAGGCTGTAAGCTTAAAGCAAGGACCTCTAAGGTGGTATTTTCGGAAATACTTCCTGTACCACGTGCCACGCCAGAGAGGCAACGGGAGATTAGGGAGGTTAATAAGTGGCTCAGGAATTGGTGTAGGAAGGAGGGGTTTGGGTTCCTGCAGAACTGGGCCGACTTCTCAGTTGGCTACAGGTTCTACGCTAGGGACGGGCTGCACCTCAATGGGGAGGGTGCAGCTGAGCTGGTGGAGAAAATGGCTAGAAGGTTGGAGGAGTGTTTAAACTAGGGACGGGGGGGAGGGTATTCCTTTTATAGGAGGGGAAGACAGTGCAGATAGAGACCTGGGCACAAATAATGACATTGGGGGTGGAGGTGGCATGGGGGGTGGGGTTAGAACAGTTAATAATTTAAGAAAGAATAGAGGTACAGAGAGATACATAAAGTGCATGTATACTAATGCCAGAAGTCTCGCCAACAAAATGGAGGAATTGGAGTTAATGTTGTTGGAACATAATTATGACATGGTGGGGATATCTGAGACATGGCTGGATGAGAGCCATGACTGGGTGGTTAATTTACAGGGCTATAGTCTGTTCAGAAATGACCGTACAAATAAGCGAGGGGGAGGCGTGTGTTTATATGTAAAATCATCCTTAAAACCCATCCTTCGTGATAATATATATGAATCTAATGAAAATGTAGAGTCCCTGTGGGTAGAGATAAGGGGAGGGGGGAAAAATAATAAATTACTGATAGGGGTTTGTTATAAATCTCCAAAAATAATGGAAGCTACAGAGAATATCCTCATAAAGCAAATAGATGAAGCAGCGACTCAAGGAGAAGTCATTATTATGGGGGACTTCAACTACTCTGAAATACATTGGGGAACCGAAACCTGCAGTTCCAGCAAAGGTAATAGGTTTCTGACAACTATGAGAGACAATTACCTTTCACAACTGGTTCAGGACCCAACAAGAGGGGGGGCACTGCTAGACCTAATATTAACCAACAGGCCAGACCGCATATCAAATGTAAGGGTTGAGGGTCACTTGGGTAATAGTGATCACAAATTAATAAGTTTTCATGTATCCTTTAATAAGATGTGTAGTAGAGGGGTTACAAGGACACTAAACTTCAGGAAGGCAAATTTCCAACGGATGAGAGATGATCTTGGTGCAATTAACTGGGACGATATCCTGAGACATAAAAATACACAAAGAAAATGGGAGACGTTTATTAGCATCCTGAATAGGACCTGTGCACAATATATACCGTATGGGAATAAGCATGCTAGAAATAGGAGGAAACCACTATGGCTAAATAGAGCTGTAAGGGGAGCAATAAGAGATAAAAATAAAGCATTTAGAGAATTAAAGCAAGTAGGTAGTGATGAGGCATTAAATAAATACAGAAGATTAAATAAATTCTGTAAAAAGCAAATCAAGACAGCAAAGATTGAGACAGAGAGACTCATTGCCAGAGAAAGTAAAAATAATCCCAAAATATTCTTTTACTACATAAATAGTAAGAAGCTAAAAAATGATAGTGTTGGTCCCCTTAAAAATAGTCTGGGTGAAATGGTGGATGAGGATGAGGAAAAAGCCAATATGCTAAATGACTTTTTTTCAACAGTATTTACACAAGAAAATCCCATGACGGATAACATGATCAGGGATAAAAATTCTCCATTAAATGTCACCTGCTTAACCCAGCAGGAAGTACGGCGGCGTCTACAAATCACTAAAATTGACAAATCCCCGGGCCCGGATGGGATACACCCCCGAGTACTGCAGGAATTAAGCACAGTCATAGATAGACCACTATTTTTAATCTTTAAAGATTCCATAATAACAGGGTCTGTACCACAGGACTGGCGTATAGCAAATGTGGTGCCAATATTCAAAAAGGGGACAAAAACTGAACTTGGAAATTATAGGCCAGTAAGTTTAACCTCAACTGTGGGTAAAATCCTGGAGGGTTTTCTAAGAGATACTATACTGGAGTATCTGGAGAAGAATAACCTTATGACCCAATATCAACATGGGTTTACAAGAGACCGTTCCTGTCAGACTAATCTGATAAGCTTTTATGAAGAGGTAAGTTCCGGACTGGACCAAGGGAATGCAGTGGATGTGGTGTACATGGACTTTTCAAAAGCTTTTGATACGGTGCCACACAAAAGGTTGATACATAAAATGAGAACAATGGGGATAGGGGAAAATATGTGTAGGTGGGTTAGGGGCTGGCTCAGGGATAGGAAACAAAGGGTGGTTATTAATGGAGCACAATCGGACTGGGTCACGGTTAGCAGTGGGGTACCACAGGGGTCAGTTTTGGGCCCGCTTCTTTTTAACATATTTATTAATGACCTTGTAGGGGGCATAGAGAGTAGAATTTCAATATTTGCAGATGACACTAAACTCTGCAGGGTAATTAATACAGAGGAGGACAATTTTATATTACAGGAGGATTTATGTAAACTAGAAGCTTGGGCTGATAAATGGCAAATGAGCTTTAATGGGGATAAATGTAAGGTCATGCACTTGGGTAGAACGAACAAGTTGTATAATTATGTGCTTAATTGTAAAACACTGGGCAAAACAGTCATTGAAAAAGACCTGGGTGTATGGGTGGACGACAAACTCACATTTAGTGGCCAGAGTCAAGCAGCTGCTGCAAAGGCAAATAAAATAATGGGATGCATTAAAAGAGGCATAGATTCTCATGAGGAGAACATAATTTTACCTCTATATAAGTCACTAGTGCGACCACACTTAGAATACTGTGTACAGTTCTGGTCTCCGGTGTATAAGAAAGACATAGCTGAACTGGAGCGGGTGCAGAGAAGAGCGACCAAGGTTATTAGGGAACTAGGGGGTCTGCAATACCAAGACAGGTTATTACACTTGGGGTTATTTAGTTTGGAGAATCGAAGGCTTAGGGGTGATCTTATTACAATGTATAAATATATGTGGGGACAATACAAAGACCTTTCTAATGATCTTTTTACTCTTAGACCTGTGACGGGGACAAGGGGGCATCCTCTACGTCTGGAGGAAAGAAGGTTTAAGCATACTCACAGATGCGGATTCTTTACTGTAAGAGCAGTGAGACTATGGAACTCTCTGCCATATGATGTTGTAATGAGTGATTCACTACTAAAATTTAAGAAGGGACTGGATGCCTTTCTTGAAAAGTATAATATTACAGGGTATATACACTAGTCTCCTTAATATTGCGTTGATCCAGGGAGCTAGTCTGATTGCCATATGTGGAGTCGGGAAGGAATTTTTTTCCCCAATGTGAAGCTTACTGTTGCCACATGGGGTTTTTTTGCCTTCCTCTGGATCAACATGTTAGGGCAAGTTAGGATAGGATATGGGTTGAACTAGATGGACTTAAAGTCTCCCTTCAACCTTAATAACTATGTTACTATGTTACTATGTAATGGACACAGGTGGCTGAATTGAAGGAATTGCTTAATCACCTATTTACTGTGACTAAAAAATTACAAGCTGAGGATTTAACTCCTGGCATTTTCATAAGGGAGTGGAAGAACTTGCTATTTTGCCTGTCCCAAAGAGGAGATTTAATCGCAGATGGCATTTCTGCTTCAATGAAACGGAGAAACAGCTATTGGAAAATAAAAATTTTCTGGCAGCTGTTTATGTGGACCCAAGTCATCGTATATTGCTTGATGATCAACAGCTTACTAAAGGAAAAGAAGCTCTGACTGAGCAGTTAGGATGAGTGGCCTACAGGAGGACTGCCAGGCCTTAAAATTATTAGGTCAGATTTTAGGTCATCTATGAAGGAGGATCTGATGGAGGCAATTCTATTTCTTAGAACAAATTCATAGACTGCACAAATGTTATTTAGTATGTTTTTGTTGAAAACTGTTTTTGCCACTTACTTAGTTTATTACATAGTGTTATATATATATACTGTATATAAATGTAATCGATATTACATAGTGTATTACATATTTACAATTTATTACAGTTTTTTGTGTTCTAAAGTTGTATTCCAATTAATATATATTATGTTCCATCTAAATGTCTTGATTATTGTATCATAAAAATGATTAAATGTCTGATGTTCACATTGTACTACAATAAATTTTTCACTTAAATATAAGCAATATATGTTGGTGTCGGAGTCGGTGGAAGGGAAATTGAGGAGTCGGAGTCGCAGGTTTGGCTTACCGACTCCACAGCCCTGGATAAGAGCTGGCACGAAGATACCGCACCAAAAAACGGGTGGCCTTTTTAATTTTTTTTCCTAAATACTGCTTTATTGAAGCAAAACTAACAGCCAGGCACAAAAGAGAAAAATGCCGCAAACTGGGCAAAATTTTACCACGCACAGATAACAGCTAGCATGACGATACTGCGCCAAAAAATGGGTGGCCTTTTTTTGTGGGGCCTAAATACTGCTTTATTTAAGCTAAACTAACAGCGAGGCAAAAAAGAGGAAAAAGCCGTAAACTGGCTAAAATTTCACCATGCACAGAGAGGAGCTGGCACAAAGATACCGCACCAAAAAATGGGTGACCTTTTTTATTTTGGCCTCAATACTGCTTTATTTAAGCAAAACAAAAAGCCAGGCACAAAAGAGAAAAAAGCTGTAAACTGGCCAAAATTTCACCACGCACAGATAAGAGCTGGCGCGAAGATACCGCACGAACAAATGGGTGGCCTTTTTATTTTTTTGCCTAAATACTGCTTTATTTAAGCAAAATTAACAGCCAGGTAAAAAAGAGAAAAAAGCCGTAAACTGACCAAAATTTCACCACGAACAGATATGATATATGCAATGCTCAACAGTGCCTTCCGAAAGTATTCGGCCCCCTTGAACTTTTCAACCTTTTCCCACATATCATGCTTCAAACGTAAAGTGTTATGAATGAGTCACCGTAGGAGGCAAAAACAGAAATACTAGCTAAGTCCAGAAAACCAGAGAAGTTGGCAGCTATCGGATTGCAGACCCTCGAACCTATCAATAACAAGCAGCAGTAGCCATGGGGGGTTCCTACGGTGCCTTAGACCCCTCGAACACAGCCGGAGAACTAAATAGCCCAAAGACAGAAAGGGAAATCTAAACTGCCCCAGAGCAGACCCCCAAAGCAATAGGCAGGCCCCAACATATAATGACGGTGAAGCAAGATGAAAAAACACTCACACAGATAGAAAGATAGGGTGAGCAAAACCAGCAAGCACCTTTAACTCTGGAGAATAGATCCGAAATCAGGGGTAACAGATACTGATATTTAATAGTAATTTTGTTGAGGGCACGATAATCAATACAAGGCCTTAATGAACCATCCTTTTTGGCCACGAAAAAAAAAACGGCACCTAAGGGTGAAGAGGATGGTCTAATATGACCCTTCTCCAACGTCTCCTTAATATAGGATCGCATAGCCTCGTGCTCGGGTACAGATAAATTGAAGAGCCGACCCTTGGGAAATTTACACCCGGGCTCCTGTTCAATTGCACAGTCATAACTCCTATGAGGAGGCAAAGACGCAGACTCATTCTCACTAAATACATCATAAAAGTCCGCCAAATAGTCAGGAACATAATGCGACTGAGGAGAGGTGGAAAAAACCGGAGCCTCACTAAGGGCACACCGACAATCCCAACTCACCACAGACACAGATTTCCAATCCAAAACTGGATTAGGAATTTGCAACCAGGGAAACCCCAGAACAATGGTATCATGCAAATTATGCAACACCAAAAATCTGCAATTTTCTTGATGGTCTGGGGCGACCCGCATTACCACCTGGGTCCAAAACTGAGGTGTATTTTTCGCCAAATGAGTAGCATCAATCCCCCTCAAAGGGATAGGCATCCGCAGAGGTGTCATAGGAAATCCACAACGTTTAGTAAAATCCAAGTCCATTAGGTTCAGGGCTGCTCCCGAATCCACAAAAGCCTTGGCGGAAAATGTGGACAGGGAGCAGATCAGAGTAATTGCCAGAAGAAACTTAGGTTGAACACCACCCACAGAAAACGTGTGTACAAAACGTTTCTCTCGTTTAGGACAGACAGAAATAATATGCGAGGCATCTCCACAAAAACAACACAGCTTATTACGCCTTCTGAACTCCTGACGTTGCTCCCTGGACAAAACTCTATCACATTGCATAGGTTCAGACACTTGTTCAACAGGTGGCAACACTTCTCGTGCAGTCCTGCGTTCACGTAAACGCCGATCAACCTGAATGGCTAATGACATAGAATCATCAAGACCAGAGGGAACAGGAAATCCCACCATAGTATCTTTTACGGCTTCTGACAAACCCTTCCGAAAGAGAGCTGCCAAGGCATTATCATTCCAGGTAGTAAGGACCGCCCACTTTCGGAATTTTTGACAGTACAATTCTGCAGAATCTCGACCCTGGCTCAATGCCAACAGGGTCTTTTCAGCCTGATCAATAGCATTAGGTTCGTCATACAACAACCCCAAGGCTTGAAAAAATGCGTTCACATTAGTCAGAATAGGATCATCTGGTTTCAAAGAAAACGCCCAATCCTGGGGATCGCCACGCAGCAAAGAGATGACAATTTTAACCCGTTGTGCGGAGCTCCCTGACGAGTTAGGCTTTAAGGCAAAAAATAATTTACAATTATTTTTGAAATTCAAAAATTTAGACCGATCCCCAAAAAACACATCAGGAGTAGGGATCTTTGGTTCAGCAGCATGTGAATGAGCAAGGTAGGCGGAAATTCCCCGCACTTCCGCAGCGAGCTGCTACACACGATCAGACAATTGCTTTATCTCCATTGAGAGAAAAAAAATTCCCCCTACGGCCTCAGAGATATAGAGGAATAAATATACACACCTTTTTTTTTTTTTACAATTCTTTCCTGCTATTGAGTACTCTAGGATCTGCGGTATGGCTGGTGATTCTGTTATGAATGAGTCACCGTAGGAGGCAAAAACAGAAATACTAGCTAAGTCCAGAAAACCAGAGAAGTTGGCAGCTATCGGATTGCAGACCCTTGAACCTATCAACAGCAACTAGCAGTAGCTGTGGGGGGTTCCTACGGTGCCCTAGACCCCTCGAACACAGCCGGAGAACTAAATAGCCTAAAGACAGAAAGGGAAATCTAAACTACCCCAGAGCAGACCCCAAAGCAATAGGCAGCCCCCAACATATAATGACGGTGAAGCAAGATGAAAAAACACTCACACAGATAGAAAGATAGGGTGAGCAAATGATGGGGCCCAAGCTAACTAAATAGGACAGGATAGAAAAGCTGCTGTCTGCAATCCGCCAAAACCCTATCAAAACAAGAGCCAACAGACTGATAGGGAAAAAAGCCCTGAAGACGCTAGGCTTCAAAAAGACTATATCAGTACTCAGGTATTTTCTGAAGACAGAGCAAAAAGGAATTCAGCTCACCCCAGCAGGGAATGGCAGAAATCCAGAAAAACAAGGCAAAACAAAACCAAAACACAAATGCAAAAAGCAGAGCAGAAAACTTAGCTTTTGAGGAGCAGGAATCAGACTGGTCTCCTAGAATCCCTCTGAGAAATCACCAGCAAGGCAGAAGGGCGTCGGCTGCCTTATATCCAGTCAGCAATTCCAGTCACCCAGTCATCATCATCCTGCTCAGGTGCTTGGTAATCAGCCTCACTACCTTCCTTCACCAGAAGAGGGAGTTCATCAGACCTCAATGGTGAAGGGGAAAATGAACTCACAACAGTAAAGATACCAAATGTAAGTTTTTGGTGAAAAATCAACAACAAGTGGGACACAATTGTGAAGTTGAACAAAATGCATTGGTTATTTTAAATTTTTGTGGAAATTCAAAAACTGAAATGTGGGGCGTGCAATATTATTCAGCCCCTTTCCTTTCAGTGCAACAAACTCACTCCAGAAGTTCATTGTGGATCTCTAAATGATCCAATGTTGTCCTAAATGACTAATGATGATAAATGTAATCCATCTCTGTGTAATCAAGTCTCTGTATAAATGCACCTGCTCTGTGATAGTCTCAGGGTTCTGTTTGAAGCACAGAGAGCATCATGAAGACCAAGGAACACAACAGGCAGTTCCATGATACTGTTGTGGAGAAGTTTAAAGCCGGATTTGGATACAAAATGATTTCCAAAACTTTAAACATCCCAAGGAGCACTGTGCAAGCAATCATATTGAAATGGAAGGAGTATCATACCACTGCAAATCTACCAAGACCCGGCCGTCCCTCTAAACTTTCATCTCAAACAAGGAGACGACTGATCAGAGATGCAGCCAAGAGGCCCATGATCACTCTGGATGAACTGCAGAGATCTACAGCTGAGGTTGGACAGTCTGTCCATAGGACAACAATCAGTCGTACACTGCACAAATCTGGCCTTTATGGAAGATTGGCAAGTAGAAAGCCATTTCTCAAAGATATCCATAAAAAGTGTTGTTTAAAGTTTGCAACAAGCCACCAGGGAGACACACCAAACATGTAGAAGAAGGTGCTCTGGTCAGATGAAATCAAAATTGAACTTTTTGGCAACAATGCCAAACGATATGTTTGGCGTAAAGGCAACACAGCTCATCACTCTGAACACACCATCCCCACTGTCAAACATGGTGGTGGCAGCATCATGGTTTGGGCCTGCTTTTCTTCAGCAGAGACAGGGAAATGGCTAAAATTGATTGGAAGATGGATGGAGCCAAATACAGGACCATTCTTGAAGAAAACCTGTTGGAGTCTGCAAAAGACCTGAGACTGAGATGGAGATTTGTCTTCCAACAAGACAATGATCCCAAACATAAAGCAAAATCTACAATGGAATGGTTCACAAATAAACGTATCCAGGTGTTAGAATGGCCAAGTCAAAGTCCAGACCTGAATCCAATCGAGAATATGTGGAAAGAGCTGAAAACTGCTGTTCATAAACGATCTCCATCAAACTTCACTGAGCTCGAGCTGTTTGCCAAGGAAGAATGGGCAAGAATTTCAGTCTTTCGATGCACAAAACTGATAGAGACATACCCCAAGCGACTTGCAGCTGTAATCACAGCAAAAGGTGGCACAACAAAGTATTAAGTTAAAGGAGCCGAATAATATTGCACGCTCCATTTTTCAGTTTTTGAATTTCCACAAAAATTTAAAATAACCAATACATTTTGTTCAACTTCACAATTGTGTCCCACTTGTTGTTGATTCTTCACCAAAAATTTACATTTGGTATCTTTATGTTTGAAGCATGATATGTGGGAAAAGGTTGAAAAGTTCCAGGGGGCCTAATGCTTTCGCAAGGCACTGTATATACATACATACAGTGCCTGCAGGCCTTGCACTGATGTGTATACAGCAACGTACACTCCCCTGCCTGCCTAACACTGGAACCTATATACTTCAGAATTAGTCCTGACAAGGACTGTTGGTTTAGCTGGATGTGAGTATTTAGAATGGTAGTTCCCACACTAACTGAGAAATGCCCAATTCTGACCCTATCAAGGCAACCGCTCTCCCTACACTCTCTTTATCCGGAGATGACTTCGGCGAGCAGGGTGGCGTCCGGTCCCTTATGCCCCTGATGATGCTGTGCGGTCAGCCAATCACTGCATGACCACAAGAAAGATGGCTGCGGCGTTTCATGGCCTGGAAGACAATCCCTGCACCATGATTGGGTCTCTAAAGTCCACCAAAATTGCTGGGTGGAGACCCGAGTTCCCGCCGAGTAATCCCGGAAATGCTCGGTGTACTCGGGCGAGTACCAAGTAGTGGCTCATCACTAATCAGGACCAAACCTTGAAACAAATTGAAAAACTGCATTCACACTTTACCTACATGTGTAATTGTATCTCCGAATCTTGGGCAACGTAGTATTAAAAATGCACACAGATGAAGCTTGACTAGGGTGCCAGTCATAGATATGTGTAATGCAAAGTGTCTGGATTACAGCCTATTGATGACGGCCATACTATTAAATTAGGCGGGCTGCCCAGCAACATACAATTGCTCCCCACATGCACAGACATCCCAGTTTACCCAACCCACACTAAAGGGCCAAAGGGCCTGCCTGCATTCTGCAGAAAAATGTGCAATAAGAAGATGAAATAATATGTATAAAATACATGATTCGATATTTTGGCCAAAAATACGCAAGCTCCCAACCCACGTCAAGCAAAGCAATGTGACCAGTCTCTTCTAATACTGGAGATACCAGGGGTGCTGAGGTAAGATCAGATAAACAGAGTTGACAGCAGTGTGAGCAGACACTAATTTGTTCAGCATCCCTGGTATTTACTGAATTAGATCAAACAGACATGGTGGACAGCAGTGTTATTGGTCCCTATTAGGATAGAAATTACTATTTAAATAGCAAATTATTCAAACTTACTGTATGCAGTGAGTAAAATCTCTATAGTTACTTTTTCCACCTTAATGTGTGTACAACTCAATTGAAAAGTAAATGTTTTCTTGTGGAAAAATAATAAATGACTTGTGCCTACATAAATATGCACTACTACTTTTAAATTAATACTTTGCTAACCCCTTAGTGACAGAGCCATTTTGCAGCTTAATGACCAGGCCAATTTTTACAATTCTGACCACTGTCACTTTATGAGGCTATAACTCTTGAACGCTTTAATGGATCCCGCTGATTCTGAGAACGGTTTTTCGTGACATATTTTACTTCATGTTAGAGGTAAAATTTCTCCGATATGACTTGTGTTTATTTCTGAAAAAAACAGAAATATGCAAAAAAATTTAAAATTTTGCTATTTTCAAATCTTAAATTTTTATGCCCTTAAATTAGAGATATGTCACACAAAATTATTAATAAATAACATTTCCCACATGTCTACTTTACATCAGCACAATTTTGGAAACAAATTTTTTTTTGTTAGGAAGTTATAAGGGTTAAAAGTTGACCAGAGATTTCTAATTTTTACAACAATATTTACAAAACCATTTTTTTTAGGGACCACATCATATTTAAAGTCATTTTAATGGATGTACATGACAGAAAATACCCAAAAGTGACACCATTCTAAAAACTGGACCCCTCAAGGTGCTCAAAACCACATTCAAAAAGTTCATTAACCCTTTACGTGCTTCACAGGAACTGAGGCAATGTGGAAGGAAAAAATTAACATTTAACTTTTTTTGCAAAAAATTTACTTCAGAACCAATTTTTTTATTTTCACAAGTGTTAAAAGAGAAAATGAACCACAAAATTTGTTGTGCAATTTCTCCTGAATATGCCGATACCCCATATGTGGGGGTAAACCACTTTCTGGGCGCACAACAGAGCTTGCAAGGGAAGGAGCACAGTTTGACTTTTTCAACGCAGAATTGGCTGGAATTAAGATCGGATGTCATGTCGCGTTTGGAGAGCCGCTGATGTGCCTAAATAGAGGAAACCCCCCATAAGGGACACCATTATGGAAACTAGACCCTCCAAGGAACTTATCTAGATGTGTGGTGAACACTTTGAACCCCCAAGTGCTTCACAGAAGCTATAAACGCAGATCCGTGAAAATAAAGAATCATTTTTTTCCTCAAAAATGATTTTTTTAGCCCGCTATTTTAATTTTCCCAAGGGTAACAGGAGAAATTGGACCACAAAAGTTGTTTTGCAATTTGTCCTGAGTACACTGATACCCCATATGTGGGGAAAAACTACTGTTTGGGTGCATGGGAGAGCTCGGAAGGGAAGGAGCGCCATTTTGGAATGCAGACTTTGATGGAATGATCTGCGGGCGTCATGTTGCGCTTGCAGAGCCCCTGATGTGCCTAAACAGTAGAAACCCCCCACAAGTGAACCCATTTTAGAAACTAGACCCCCGAAGGAGCTTATCTAGATATGAGGTGAGCACTTTGAACCCCCAAGTGCTTCACAGAAGTTTATGACGCAGAGACATGAAATTAAAAAATAATTTTTTTTCCTCAAAAATGATTTTTTTAGCCCCCAATTTATTTATTTTCCCAAGGGTAACAGGAGAAATTAGACCCCCAAAGTTGGTAAATAGTGGAAACCCCTCAATCCTAACCCCGACCCTAACCCTAATCCCAACCCTAACCGTAATTCTAACCCTAACCCTAATTCTAACCCTAACCCTAACGGAAAAATGAAAATAAATATATTTTCTTTATTTCATTATATTTCCCTAACTAAGGGGGTGATATAGGGGGGTATCTACTATTTTGATCACTGTCATAGTGTTTATCACAGTGATCTAAATGTACATTGAATGAATGAATGGAATCTGCCGGCCGGCAGATTCGGCGGGCGCATTGCGCATGCGCCCGCCATTCTCTTCCCGGACCAAGATGGCAGCACCCACTGGAGGAGCAAGAGGGCCCGAGGACCACCGGTAAGTACTGGGGGGGATCGGGGACCCTATTTCTATCTCCTCTGATGTGCAATTACATCAAAGGAGAGAGAAATTAAATGCAAAATCGCGGCTTTTTCTGCAGTCACCGTTATACGGTAAATAACAGCGATCGCAAAAGTGGGGTCAGTAAAATCTGACCCGATTCATGTTTTCTGGGGTCTCGGCTACCCCCTGGCAGCTGAGAACCCAGAGAAAATCTGACTCTGGGGGGGGCGCTATATACTTTCTCCACAGCGCCGTGGTTTCAGTACCCTTAAATACCACCATTAAAAGGCATATCGGCGGTCGTTAAGGGGTTAAAGTACTCTTTATGACAGAATTTAGTCTCGTTGAAGTAGGAATCTATCAGCATGGCACATCTAGAATTGTCAATCGTTACCCACTCTTCCGTGCAGAAATGTTTCAAATCTCTCAGATTGAAAGGGCATCTCCTGTGCACAAGGCCCTCTTCAGGTAAACCCACAGGTCTTCCAACTATTTCCAGGTCTGTATTCTGGCTGGGCCATTGCAAATCAATAATCTTGTTCTGGCGAAACCATTAATTTGTTGATTTAGAGATTTGCTTAGGGTTGTTGTCATTCTGAAAGTGAAATTATCCAACTTCAGCTTTATGCTTTTAAGTAGAGGCCTGAAGGATTTGTTGACTTCTAGAGAAAATTATATTTTCAGGTGATGCATATGGGTCGCCCGTCACACCCAGGGCAGCGGGGTACTCGGTACTGGGCCGGTGTCAGGGGGATGTGTCTCAGCCGCGGTGACCCGGTCCGTGGCCCTGGGCGCCCAATATCAATGGCGGTGATGTTAATGGTGTTAAACTTTATTTAAAGAGTTTGTGACTCCACCCGTGGTGTTTGGCAAGGGAGATGGCAAGCCAACGCTGCGTGCAGATCCACTGGGACTGATGGCGTGGTGCAACAAAGATGGTGTAGCTCCCCACAGGTGGAGCTGTAGTCCCAGGGCAGTGTAGGTGCAATGGATGAGGAGAGGCACAGAATAGTATAGATGCTGGTACCCAGATGTAGCGGTGCTGGAAGTGTTAGCCGCGAATTAATGGAGGACACCAGGGCTTGCAGTTTCAACGCTTTACTCACAGTTCTTGGTAACCACTGGTGCCCGCGTCCATGCCGTGTCCTCCCGGGCAGAGACTCAATCAACCTCCCGGGCAATTCAGGCTTCTCCTCTCCAACACTCCGCCAACATGTGCCTTTCTGAACGACTCCTCCAATGCGCCATGTGGTGCGAAACACTCCAGTACTTAGTTACCCTGGAATGCCTCTCTCTAGGTGTTCCTAGTCTCTACTTGTACAACAGACAGCTGTAGCCTCTATCGGGGACTCCTCTCAGAGTCCTGTCTCGCAAATCGGTTGCTGTTGTGTCCCAAGTCTTTGATGGGAGTAGTGCATTTACAGCCAACTACTCCACCGGTGTCTGCTGCAGAACCATAAGTGTCCATACAACCTTGGGGACCGGGCCCCGGCCTTGCGCTGAGAACCTATAGGCAGGGTACTCTCTCTCAACCCATAACTCCTCTCTGTTCTCCTTCTCCTTCGTTCCGCGCTGTTCCTTCTCTCTCTTATGGAAGTTTAGGTTGCAGGTCTACGTCTTTCTCCTTCTCTTCTCTTTCCCGTGCCAGCTGACTCAGATCACCGAGGCAGCTGCAGCACTCTTTCTAAACTGAACTCAAACTGAACTTCAAACTAACTTCAGAACTGAACTCCTTCTCACCTGACCTTCTGTCAGACTGACCTGTAATTCTAACCTTTCCCTCTCTTTTATACTAACTCCACCCACCTCCCAGCACACCTCGTGTTACGAAGCAGGGTTCCACGAAGGGTGCTCTGCTACCCCCAGCTTGAAGCTGCTAGGTGGACCTACTGAACTATCCTGTGTGTGGGATGCAGGTATCAGGATCCTGACAGCGTCGGCGTACAGCCTCCGCTGAGCAGGGACTCACCCGCACTGTAGGGACCCCTGGGGACCAGAATAGCCAGAAAGTATAGGTGCACAGCACCTTAGTGATGAAGTTTAGCAAGCCGGCATGGGACCTACGTCATGTGACTGCAAGGGGGTGGGGCTTAGCGTCCTACTTTCACAGAAGACAGCAAACTCAGAGTCAGGCAAAACGGAGGTCGTTCACAGTACTGACAGCGAGGTACAGAAGGGGTAAACAGACGGGAGGTCAGACAAAGCCAAAGGTCATACACAAGAGGGCGACGCGGTACCAAGAGGACGAGCAGAGAGAAGTCGGGTCACAAGCAGAGAGTCATACACGAGAGGTAGCGCAGTACAAGAGGGACAGGCAGAACTCGTAACAGGGACAGAACCGAATCAAAACCAAACAAGCAAGCAAGATATCAGGCACAAGGCACACGTCAACTAACTGAGCCGAGGGCAGGAGTATAACTGACACCGTCCAGTGAGCATTAAATAGCCGCCCTCTGCCAGGGAGAGGCGGAATAATTAACCCCCAATCAGACCAGGACGGGCCAAAGCGAAACCCCGTCCTGGATCATGACAGTACCCTCCTCTCAATGGGGGGCCACTGGACCCCAAGGTCTCTCAGGGTACTTGGCGTGAAAGGCCCGGACCAACCGATCTGCATGAACCGATCGAGCAGGAACCCACGAGCGTTCTTCAGGACCGTAGCCTTTCCAATGTACTAGATATTGAAGGGCACGACGGACCAACCTGGAGTCGACAATTCGTTCCACTTCGTACTCCGACTGCCCATCTACCAAAACCGGTGTTGGGGAAGCTGATGATCCCTCCCCAGCGGACCTCACAGGTTTCAAAAGGGCCTTATGAAAAACATTTGGGATCCGCAAAGATGGCGGGAGACGCAACCGAAAAGCCACCGGGTTAACTGCCTCGGTAATTTCATAAGGACCGATAAACTTGGGTCCAAGCTTCGCAGAGGGGACCTTGAGTCTTATATTCTTGGTGGACAACCATACCTTATCCCCAATCTGCAACACCGGTCCTGCGGATCATTTTTTGTCCGCAAAAAATTTAAACTTGTCCTGGGCCTTCGTAATATTACTCTGAACCTCTCGCCATACCTCCCCCAACCGCTGGATCGTCTCATCCGCCCCAGGACATCTAGAATTCAAACTGGAAAATTCTCCAAAATGAGGATGAAACCCATAATTGCAAAAAAAAGGAGATGTACCCGTAGACTGGTTAACACGGTTGTTAAATGCAAACTCAGCCACCGGTAACACAGAACACCAATCATCTTGTTGGTCTGGAGTCAAGCAACACAGAATTTGCTCCAGAGACTGATTGGTCCGCTCGGTCTGCCCATTAGTCTCTGGATGATAAGCCGATGAAAAGGACAGACCAATACCCAACCTTTTACAAAAAGCCCTCCAAAATCTAGAAACAAATTGCACTCCTCTATCAGACACCACATTCAAGGGTACCCCATGCAACCGCACCACATGCTCAACAAATAATCTGGACAATGTTTCCGCATTAGGTAGAGCTGCCAAAGGTACAAAATGTGCCTGCTTACTAAACCTGTTCACCACAACCCAGACAACGGTATTACCCTTGGAGGGGGGAAGGTTGGTGATGAAATCCATGGACAAATGCATCCATGGTCTCTCAGGAATTGGCAGTGGTACCAATTCCCCGGCCGACCGGTTATGGGGGGTTTTTGCACGGGCACAAACATCACAAGCAGACACATATTCCCCAACATCAGAGGCTAAAGCAGACCACCAGAATACTCTAGCAATGGCCTTCCGGGTAGCCGAGATCCCTGGATGTCCACCCAGAACTGAGTCATGGAACTCCCGGAGGACCTTAAGGCGAAGCTGAGCTGGCACAAAAAGTTTGTCCACCGGCTTAGCTGGCGGTTCAAGAGACTGGGCTTCCCGAATCTCTCGTTCCAACATATTGGAAATACCTGCCACCACCACCCCAGGCTGAGGAATGGAGGATGGAGGTTCCGGGGGGGACACCGGATCTAGACTGCGTGACAAGGCATCTGCTCTGACATTTTTAGATCCTGGCTGAAAAGTGATCGAGAAGTTGAATCGGGAAAAAAAAGTGACCATGTAGCCTGTCTAGGAGTCAACCTCTTAGCTGACTCAATATAAGCTAGGTTTTTGTGGTCCATAATTACTGTTATAGGATGGACAGCCCCCTCCAAAAAATGCCTCCATTCTTCAAAGGCCAACTTAACAGCCAGAAGTTCTCGATTTCCCACATCATAGTTTCTCTCCGCAGGAGAGAATTTCTTTGAGAAAAAGGCGCAAGGTCTTAAATTGGTCAAAGTGGCGGGTCCTTGGGACAATACCGCCCCCACCCCCAACTCTGAGGCATCTACCTCAACAATAAATGGTTCAGACGGGTACGGTTGCACAAGAACCGGGGCCGACATGAAACATGTTTTCAAAAACTGAAATGCCGCTACCGCTGCGGTTGACCAATTCTTGATATCGGCCCCCTTTTGAGTCATGTCTGTGAGGGGTTTAACCACCTGTGAGAACCCCTTTATGAATTTGCGATAGTAATTGGCAAATCCTAGGAAACGCTGCAGAGCCCTCAAATCAAAAGGCTGAACCCACTCGACAATGGCCTGCACCTTATTAGGATCCATGCGATACCCTTCAGCAGACACGATGAACCCCAGAAACGACAGTTCCTGAACAAAAAACAAACATTTTTCCAGTTTAGCAAAGAGACAGTTCTCCCGGAGCCTTTGGAGAACTAACCGAACATGACCAATGTGAGACTGTTTATCAGCAGAATATATCAATATGTCATCCAAATATACCACCAAAAAACGTCCAATAAAATCAGAGAACACGTGATTTATGAAGTTTTGGAGGACCGCTGGAGCATTCGTCAAGCCGAAAGGCATGACCAGATTTTCAAACAACCCTTCAGTAGTGAGAAAAGCGGTTTTCCATTCATTTCCGTCTCGGACTCGGATAAGGTTATACGCTCCCCGTAGATCTAATTTTAAAAACCACTTAGCTCCGGACAATTGGTTGTATAAATCAGGAATAAGTGGAAGGGGATACGTATTCCTCACAGTTATCTTATTTAACTCACGAAAATCGAGGCATGGGCGTAAACCACCGTCTTTTTTTTTTTTTTACAAAAAAGAATCCCACCGCCACAGGAGAAACAGAAGGACGAATGTGTTCCTTATGGAGGCTCTCGGAAATATACTCCTTCATCGCAGCCCGTTCTGGACCCGAAAGGTTATACAAGCGGGTCTTGGGCAATTTAGCACCTGGAACCAGGTCAATGGCACAATCAAATGGGCGGTGTGGTGGTAAAACCTCAGCCTCTTTTTTGGAGAAAACGCCCGTATAGTCTATCAGGCACTCCAGAATACCTTCCAGACCCACGGACGACACAGAGACAGTATCAAGACATTTCTCAGAACAATAATTACAGGATTATGCAATTGTATCCAGGGGAACCCCAACACCAGTCCCGCTGGCAGGTTGTCCAT
The DNA here is from genome assembly GCF_039654945.1 of Dendrobates tinctorius. Lineage (NCBI taxonomy): Eukaryota > Metazoa > Chordata > Amphibia > Anura > Dendrobatidae > Dendrobates > Dendrobates tinctorius. The sequence continues at coordinate 1,088,413 of NW_027361700.1, read as the reverse complement.
CACAAAACATGAAATACGTTCCTGGTGCAAGGAACTCACTTTAAGGAGAAACTCTTCAGTACGAAACATAATGTCATTTTTTACCAGCGGTGTTTTGTCAGTGGCCACAAGGTGAATAGGAGTCTCCAACCTAACTGTCCCTAAGTTACACCTGGATACCAAATCAGAGTCAATAAAGTTAAATGTTGATCCGCAATCCACGAAGGCAGAAGTGGATGTGGAGACTCTCCCACAACAAAGTTCCACCTGCAACAACATTTTAGAGAAGGCAGAAAAAGGTACCTGAGAGCCTGGGTAATCTCCACGACTATCACCTGGGCTCAGTCGCTTGGTTAGTGGACGGGAGGGGCACACCTTTCTCCAATGTCCAGAATCGCCACAGTGAAAACAGTCTTTTCCCACGCGCCGTGGTCTCCTTTCATTTTCTTTGAGGTCGATGGTTCCCATCTCCGCAATCTCAAAAATAGGATTGGGTCCCCTTCCTTGGGAGAATAACGGTCTTTCACTTTGCATCACTCCCCTCGCCCGTAGCCGGCGATCCATTCGGACGGCCTATGTCAGAGCCTCCATCTTTCAGATATTCAGACAGGCCTCTACGGAACAAACCCCAAAGGGTGGCATCATTCTAACAGACCTCTGCTGCCCAGCGTCTGAATTCTGTACAAAACCACTCGGCTGAGTGCTTTCCCTGGCACACACTCATCACCATGTCCTCAGCCATACGCATGCGATCAGGCTCATCATAAATATGCCCCAGGGCCTTAAAAAATGCATCTACCGTCATACGCTCAGGGGCCGTGGTCGGAAGGGAGAAAGCCCAAGCTTGGGGGGCTCCCCTTAACAGAGACATAATGACCCCCACTCTCTGACCAGGACGGCCCAAAGCGAAACCCCATCCTGGATCATGACAGCAGGTGTTGGAGTGTGGAAAGGAGGTCCCAACTTACCTAGGTGGTGGGACACTACACCTTAGGAGAAGGTGCAGGACCTCTGTGGCGACTGAGCCTCAGGGGCACCACATACCCCCCTGTTAAACACAGCACATCCGCGGGCTGCAAGATAACAAAGCAAACAGCAAAGAAACATACAAAAATTTTGTTAATGCATAACAAACTTTCTTATACTAATCTTCCTAGTATAGGAGGTACTCATCTTGAACGTTGCCAACAATTCTATCTTAAATCCTATCTAAAATTTTTAATTCTAAGTGCAATTCTCAATTCAAAGTGCTATTCTCTGTAACACATTTTCTTTTATTACCTTTCTCTCATTCTATCAGTTTTCTCTGTTTCAGTTTCTTCTAGACGCAAGACACTGACCGCAAGTACCTGGTCTGTCACCTGTCTACTTTCAATTCTTTATTCACATTTCTCATCTCTAAATCAGACATTCCTAATTCTTTTATAAAAGCCATTTCTCTGTTATCACTATTCTTATAAAACACATTATCAAATACTTCACAGTAAAACGGTAAAATGGTACCGCTCGATGGAGGGGCAGCAACTGGTCTCTTTAGCTTGTACCTTTTGATGAGCTCCTCCGGAATACGGCGGATATTCAGGGCGTACCACCCCCGGAGTCCCTCATGCCGGGTGAAGGTCACATACTCCCCAGGCTGCAGGTCTCTATCAGGATGCCCCTTCCTCAAATGTGGCTCAACATCCCTCCGATTGAAAAATAAGTCACTAATTCGTTTGGGGTCCGCAATGAATCCAAAACCCCTCTTTGTTCACGTTCAGCACTTGCCCCTATCCGGCTGCATCCCGGGGACCATGATGACCTGCACGGGCCCTCTCCTTCCGGGCCAGGTCTGGGCCCAGCACAGCCCTCTTTCTCTGCTCTCAGTCCCGGTACTCTGCTGCCAGCTGCCGAATGGTGTCCCAACAACTGGCCCAGTCCTCCTCTGCCTTCCGCTGATCCCGGGCCCGGTCTGGTATTGGGGTGCCACCTCCAGGGGTTCCGGTGTCTCCCCCCAGGGACTGGTATCCCGGTCTCAGACCAGGTCTAGCACGACCTGGCCAGCCGCTGCGACCGCGGTACACCCCGGGGCCTCCCCAGGTGTCGGGGTATCGGACGTACCTGAGGCCTCCGGGCGATGTGATCCTTGCTCCGATGCTGGTGGAAGCGGGTCAGTGGCAGCAGGTGGTGGCTCCGGGTCCGTGGGGGCCTCAGGTGGGGCCTGCGCAGCCGCGTCCGGCCCAGGTGGGAGCATGGCCTCAGTCTTCGGGTCCTTCGGTGCACTCAGCCGCACGGACAGCGTAGAGGTGAAAATCAGTGCTGCCGGAGGACAGTCCGGTGCCATAGCGGCGGGTACCGGTGGAGCGGGTACCGCAGGCATAGGCCTCTCCAGTGCCCGTTGCCGTCTCAGCCGCTCCAAGGCCTCCTGCCTCAGCTGCAGACGGGTTGTCAGTTCCGCAATCTGGCGGTTCATTCCGGAGTTCGAATCGGAGCCTTCAGCCATGGTGCCAGGGATATCCGTTTCCCCGCGCTCCACAGGCCTCCTTCCCTCATTCTCCAAAATGGCATTCTGGCGTTATTCTTCCTGCCTCGGCCCCTTTCCCGCCATTGGCTTCTTCTGCCCCTCCTTCCGGGGGCGGCAACTTCTTCCCGCGCCGCAATACCAAGCCAGTATACGAACTCCTCGGGGGGTAGGCCATGTCACTGTCACATAGTAATTCAGGCAGGACCTCTTCGCTGTCTTTTCTTAGGACCTCTCATCTCTTCACGCCCTTCTTCTCCGCGCCAGCGGCCATTTCTAATGTCCACTTTACAGTCTATTAAATCAGGTCTTCTGCACATTTTCAAAAGCACAAAGTCTCACAAATTTCAGGCACACAGAACCCGATGGTATCGGGTCTCGTCATCCTGTTCGTGACGCCAAAAATTGGGTCGCCCCTCACACCCAGGGCAGCGGGGTACTCGGTACCAGGCCGGTGTTAGGGGGATGTGTCACAGCAGCGGTGACCCGGTCCGTGGCCCTGGGTGCCCAATATCAATGGCGGTGATGTTAATGGTGTTAAAGTTTATTTAAAGAGTTTGTGACGCCACCCGTGGTTTGGCAAGGGAGATGGTAAGCCAACGCTGCATGCAGATCCACTGGGACTGATGGCGTGGTGCAACAAAGATGGTGTAGCTCCCCACAGGTGGAGCTGTAGTCCCAGGGCAGTGTAGGTGCAATGGATGAGGAGAGGCGCAGAATAGTATAGATGCTGGTACCCATATGTAACGGTGCTGGAAGTGTTAGCGGCGAATGAATGGAGGACACCAGGGCTTGCAGTTTCAACGCTTTACCCACAGTTCTTGGTAACCACTGGTGCCCGCGTCCATGCCGTGTCCTCCCGGGCAGAGACTCAATCAACCTTCCGGGCAATTCAGGCTTCTCCTCTCCAACACTCCGCCAACATGTGCCTTTCTGAACGACTCCTCCAATGCGCCTTGTGGTGCGAAACACTCCAGTACGTAGTTACCCTGGAATGCCTCTCTCTAGGTGTTCCTAGTCTCTACTTGTATGACAGACAGCTGTAGCTTCTATCGGGGACTCCTCTCAGAGTCCTGGCTCGCAAATCGGTTGCTCGGTGTCCCAAGTCTTTGATGGGAGTAGTGCATTTACAGCCAACTACTCCACCGGTGTCTGCTGCAGAACCATAAGTGTCCATACAACCTCGGGGACCGGGCCCCGGCCTTGCGCTGAGAACCTATAGGTAGGGTACTCTCTCTCAACCCACAACTCCTCTCTGTTCTCCTTCGTTCCGTGCTGTTCCTTCTCTATCTTATGGAAGCTTAGGTTGCAGGTCTACGTCTTTCTTCTTCTCTTCTCTTTCCCGTGCCAGCTGACTCAGATCACTGAGGCAGCTGCAGCACTCTTTCTAAACTGAACTCAAACTGAACTTCAAACTAACTTCAGAACTGAACTCCTTCTCGCCTGACCTTCTGTCAGACTGACCTGTAATTCTAACCTTTCCCTCTCTTTTATACTAACTCCACCCACCTCCCAGCACATCTCGTGTTATGAAGCAGGGTTCCACGAAGGGTGCTCTGCTACCCCCAGCTTGAAGCTGCTAGGTGGACCTACTGAACTATCCTGTGTGTGGGATTCAGGTGTTGGGAGTGTGGAAAGGAGTTCCCAACTTACCTAGGTGGTGGGGCACTACACCTTAGGAGAAGGTGCAGTACCTCTGTGGCGACTGAGCCTCAGGGGCACCACACATAAATCGCTGCTCAGAGTCCTCCAGTATCCAATCTGGAATAAAAATTTATTGCTACGTGTTTTGGAGCAGGACTCGCTCCTTCATCGGGAAACGTGTAGCAATACATTTTCAAAAAATCCAAATTCTCAACTTTTTATTCCTGATTCATAGAATCATAGAATCGTAGAGTTGGAAGGGACCTCCTGGGCCATCTGGTCCAACCCCCTGCTCAAAGCAGGATTCGCTAAATCATCCCAGTCAGATGTCTGTCCAGCCTCTGTTTGAAGACTTCCATTGAAGGAGAACTCACCACTTCTCGTGGCAGCCTGTTCCACTCATTGATCACTCTAACTGTCAAAAAGTTTTTTCTAATATCTAATCTGTGTCTCCTCCCATTCAGTTTCATCCCATTGCTTCTAGTCTTTCCTTGTGCAAATGAGAATAAAGTTGATCCTTCTACAATGTGACAGCCCTTCAGATATTTGTAGACAGCTATTAAGTCTCCTCTCAGTCTTCTCTTTTGCAAACTAAACATTCCCAAATCCTGCAACCTTTCCTCATAAGACAGGGTTTGCAGACCGGTCACCATTCTGGTCGCTCTTTTCTGAACTTGCTCCAGTTTGTTGATGTCTTTTTTAAAATGTGGTGCCCAAAACTGGACACAATATTCCAGATGAGGTCTGACCAAAGAGGAGTAGAGGGAAATAATGACTTCACGTGATCTAGACTGTATGCTTCTGTTAATACATCCTAGAATTGCATTTGCCTTTTTTGCTGCTGCATCACACTGTTGACTCATATTCAGTCTGTGATCTATTAGTATACCCAAGTCTTTTTCACATGTGCTGTCAGTTAGCCTTATTCCTCCCATTCTATATATGCTTTTTTCATTTTTATTGCCCAGATGTAGTACTTTGCATTTCTCCCTGTTAAAAACCATTCTGTTAGTTGCTGCCCACTTCTCCAGTTTATTTAAATCTTTTTGAATCCTCTCTCTCTTCTCTAGTATTAGCTATCCCTCCTAGCTTTGTGTCATCAGCAAATTTAATCAGTTTACCCTCAATTCCTTCATCTAAATCGTTGATAAAGATGTTGAACAATACAGGGCCCAGGACAGAGCCCTGTGGTACCCCACTTGAGACATTCTTCCAACTGGATGTGCAGCCATTTACGACCACTCTTTGGGTCCGATCACTAAGCCAGTTATGAATCCACCTAACAGTTGCCTTGTCCATTCCATACTTAGTCATTTTTTCAATAAGGATTGTATGAGAGACTTTGTCAAATGCTTTGCTGAAGTCAAGATATACTTATTCTTATCCAGGTATTGACATACATGTTGTTTAATAATTTGTTCAAAGATCTTTCCTGGTATAGAAGTCAGACTCACCGGCCTATAGTTGCCTGGGTCCACCTTCTTCCCCTTTTTGAAGATAGGAACAACATTTGCTCTTCTCCAGTCTTCTGGCACTTCTCCTGTTCTCCAAGAATTTTCAAAGATTATGGAGAGGGGTTCAAAAATTTCTTCTGCTATCTCCTTCAGTACTCTGGGGTGCAATTCATCTGGACCTGGAGACTTGAATTCATTTAGGTTAGCTAAGTGTTTCCTCACTATCTTTCTGTTTATAGATATCCTGGATTCTTCTAATCCCTTAATAGGACAGTGAATAACAGTTGATGTTACATTTCCTTTCTGAGAGAAAACAGATGCAAAATAGGAATTTAAAAGTTCAGCCTTCTCAACATCCTGTCTTACCATTTCATCATTTTCATCCTGTAAAAATCCTATAGCATCTTTGACTTTTCTTTTACTTTTGACATATCCCCAAAATCCTTTATTATTGCTTTTGACATCTCTTGCAAGCCTCAATTCATTTTCAGCTTTAGACAATCTGATTTGTGCCCTGCAGGTTCTGCAGACAGCATTATATTCTTCTTTAGATATGCCTCCCTCTTTCCATTTTATAAACATTTTTTTCTTCCTTTTTAGCATGTGCTTAAGTTCTGTGTTCATCCATCCTGGTTTCCTTAAATGCTTCCTATTCTTCCCTCTTTTCGGAATTGTTAACAACTGTGCTTTGAGAATTTCATTTTTCAAGATTTCCCATCCTTCCTGGACATTTTTGTCTTTAAGGATATCCAGCCATTGGATCCCTCCAATTCTCTTTCTGAATCCCTTAAAATCTGCCTTTCTGAAATCTAACCTTGACGTCTGAGTCTTCACAGGTCTTCCGCCTCTAGTTATCCAAAATTCTAAAATAGCATGGTCGCTACCTCATAGGGTCCCAGCCACTTTTACCTCCTCAACCATTTCCTCCCTGTTTATAAGAATTAGATCCAAGGTAGCAGTTCCCCTTGTTTTCTCCCTTACCTTTTGGAAGATAAAGTTGTCAGCAAGAGAGGATAAGAATTTCCTTGACCTGTTAGTTTTGCCTGAGAGAGATTCCCAACAAATGTCTGGATAGTTGAAATCTCCCATGACAACTATGTCATATTTTTTGGAGAACTTGGCCATTTGATGCATAAAGAGTTCATCCATATCTTCAGCTTGCACAGGCGGCCTGTAGTAAATGCCTACAATGGTGTCCTTTCCATTGTTCTGTCCTTGTATTCTTACCCAAACAGTTTCCACAGAACTCCCAGTCTCTGAAGCTTCAATCTCTGTGCAGATATATGCGTTTCTAACATACAATGCGACACCCCCTCCTCGTTTATCAAGTCTGTTTCTTGCAAATAAGTTGTATCCTTCTAGTCTTGTATTCCAATCATGTGTATTGTCCCACCAAGTTTCAGTGATTCCAATGACATCATATTTCTTTTCCTGTGTTAGTAGTTCCAATTCTCCTTGTTTGTTGCCCATGCTTTGTGCATTAGTATAGAAACATTTTAGTTTGTGATTGGTTTCTCTTTCTCCAATATTTTTATTAATTAGATTCTTTCGTCTTTGTTCTTCCTTTCCACTTCTAATAGCAAAGTTCTCAATAGCATTTGTCAGGTGTATGGCTTTTTCTGGTCTTTTGCTTCCCTTCCCACGTTGTTCTAGTTTAAAGCTCTCCTTACAAGTGTAGCAAGGCGACTTCCAAATACCTGCTTTCCAGTCTTCGTAAGGTGCACCACATCTCTAGCAAGTAGTCCATCGTAAGTAGTTCACTCCGTGATCCAGAAATCCAAATCGTTGCTGACGGCACCATCGATGTAGCCAGTTGTTCACCTGCAGAATCTTATTCCACCGCCTTGTTCCATGGCCATCCACTGGGAGGATGGAAGAGAAGACCACCTGCGCTCCCAGTTCTTTCACTTTCTTGCCTAAGTCTTCAAAGTCTCTGCAGATGGTTTCCAGGTCGTTTCTTGCGGTGTCATTTGTCCCCACATGTAGTAGCAGGAATGGGTAGTCATCTGTAGGTCTGAAGAGTCCTGATATCCTGTCAGACACATCTTTAATTTTTGCACCTAAACCCATGGCCAAAACCCAGTGATCGTTGAGCTCGCGGAGACTCTTCACTTATCCCAGAAGGCACTGGGAATATGCAAATGATCTCCTCAAGACTCTTCCCCTGGTTTTCCGATTTCCTCTTTTCAGCTGCAACGGCCAAAACCCAGTGATCGTTGAGCTCGCGGAGACTCTTCACTTATCCCAGAAGGCACTGGGAATATGCAAATGATCTCCTCAAGACTCTTCCCCTGGTTTTCCGATTTCCTCTTTTCAGCTGCAATGGCCAAAACCCAGTGATCGTTGAGCTCGCGGAGACTCTTCACTTATCCCAGAAGGCACTGGGAATATGCAAATGATCTCCTCAAGACTCTTCTCCTGGTTTTCCGATTTCCTCTTTTCAGCTGCAACGGCCAAAACCCAGTGATCGTTGAGCTCGCGGAGACTCTTCACTTATCCCAGAAGGCACTGGGAATATGCAAATGATCTCCTCAAGACTCTTCTCCTGGTTTACTGGTTTACTCTTCTCCTGATTGGATACTGGAAGACTCTGGGCAGCGCTTCATGCATCACCTGAAAATATCCTTTCCTCTACAATTCTGTTTTTGGATCTCATTCGGATCTTGCATATGGACCAACAGCTAACAGAGCCCTCATCCAGCTTTAGTCAGTGTTGTGCCTCAGCTGCACATCCACTATAGGTGAGCACTAGTGATGAGCGAGTACCGTAATATTCATAATCGCTATATTCGTAACGAGTACTTTGTAAAAATCACGTATTCGTTCCGAAAAGCGAGTACAATAAAAGTCAATGGGAAATGTGAGTAATTTTCTGCTGTACCCTTCAAAGGGGCCTGGGGGCCTGAGGAAAAGACTGAAATGGATAGGAAATTGATGAAACAGAATGGGAAGAACCTGGAAAATATGCCTGCATGCATTTCTGACTCTCATATGGTTTCTGGGAATAAGTTTGTTGCAGTATTACGCCACTTTTACAGATACACAAGAACAACTACCAAACCTAACCTAAATTGCATTTAACACATCAAAAAGGTTAAGAATCTGTTTTTCTTGTATAATTACTTGTATATAAGGCTAATAAACCAGAGAAACAAAAATATCCCTTTCAGCATTTGTTCACATGTACTGTTGCTTTTTTTTGCCTTTTACAATTGGGAGGGTCCTGACTAATACATTTTGTAGGTCCCTCTGTCATACATCATTTTAGCTAGCTGTTCCTCAGCACTTTACAAGGCCAGCTACAACGTACCAGTAGGTATGTTGATCTTTGAACCGAGAGGCCTCAGGTGGCCAGTAACATGCGTTTTGGAGGGACTTCTGTTACTTATACATTTGGGCAGTCCCTACCTCATTGACACTCAGATAGTGGAATACAAATTCCAAAGCAGTTTACAATGTGCGCATTGTACCACTGGGCTTCACCCTCCTCAACCCCTTCGTCCACCTTCATGTGATTTTGCGGCCCTAAATTCAAATGTTCAGAGGGCCTGCAGTAGTCAGGACACCTGAGTTTGGTGAGGGCCCAGTGGGGGCCCTGTAACATACGTTTTGCAGGGACGGCTCTTACTTAGACATTAGGGCGGTCCCTCCCTCATTGACACTCAGATAGTGAATACATATTCCATAGCAGTTTACAATGTGCCCATTGTAGCTTTGGACTTCACCCCCCCTCCTTTCTCCACCTTCATGTGAATCTGCGGCCCTAAATTCAAATGTTCAGAGGGCCTGCAGTAGGCAGGAAACCCGAGTTTAGTGAGAGCCCTCATGTGGCCCTGTAACATACGTTTGGGAAGCGCCCTCCTCTTGAAATTTTGGAGGGCCCTCTTGTGAACATTTGAGAGTGCCCTCACTTATTCATATGGTACATCCCTCACTCTATTATTTAACTCATTTAAGGGCAGAGACTACATGGAAAAATGAAAAGAGACATGGAGTATTAGAAGATAGCAGTGAGTGCGGCCCGCGATTATCAGGTTTGGGTGAACTCTCAGAACTAGAAAAATAAATCTGCACTAGTCAACTGGATGACGAGCTCATTTATATCTCTTGGGCAAGTCAATGGACAAAGGGCTATAGTGCACCCCCTCCAGGATAGGTTGGAGTATGGACAATATTCCCCAGATTATTTCGGAAGAGAAGATTTCTTGATACTGAACTACTTGGTCGAGTGCAGAATGTGCATCGTATTTAAAAAAAATACTCCTGGGGCTATGTCATAGATGCAGGAAGATACCATGACAAGGGCCTCCCTTGACTACTGTAGTAGTTGTGGGCCTCAATTCACATTTTCAGAGGGCCATCACTCGGTTATCAAAAGTCAGTGTACATTTCTATTGAATATGTATCCCCTCTCAGTCACAATGTGGGACAACCTGTCACAAGGGCCTCAAATTACATATTAGTTTGATAGGACCACTCTACGTTCAAGATTTGTCTACTGCACAATGTGCATAGGGTTTGTAAAAATTAGCCCTATGGGCTGAGTCATGGTTGGCGCAGGAAGCCACCATCCCAAGGGCCTCCAATCACAAATAGTAGTTAGGCTGGAGTAGGAATATTGTCCTGGTTTGTCCACTGCACAATATGCATAGGGTTTGTAAGAATTAGCCCTATGGGCTGTCATGGTTGACGAAGGAAGGAAACGGGTTTTTATGGGAAGAGGTGACGTTAACAGAAGTAGCATGAATCAGCATTTTTGGTGAATTTAGGTTGGCTTGCTGTCATCTGGAGGAATTGCAAACTGTGGAGATATCTAGTCCTTGTTGAATTTAATCAGAGTAAGTCTGTCAGCATTTTCTGTGGAGAGGCGTGTGCGCCTATCAGTGATGACTGACTGTCAAGTCTCAGTCAGATTTGGGGCCTGCTGTTCCGGTCGCAGCCACTAGGAGGAGCCGGACTGCCACTTCGCCGTCAGACTCGGGGACGGCTGTTCCTGCCTCGGCCACTGGGAGGCGCCGTGGTTCTATTACGTCACCGTCAGACTCAGGGCCTATGGTCCCAGCTTTAGCCACTAGGAGGCGCCGGTCTGTCACGTCACCGTTGGATTCGAGGCCTGCTGTTCTGGTCACGGCCACTAGGAGGCGCCGGACCGCCACTTCACCGTCAGTCTCGGGGATGGCTGTTCCTGCCTCGGCCACTGGGAGGCGCCATGGTCCACCCGTGAGTTATGGTGATGACAGAGAAGTGGCTCCTGCTCAGGCATCTGGTGGGCGCAGGCTCCGCCCCTCTGTCAGTCATCAGGGGGTTACTGCATCACCGTCTGGCCTGGTCCTGGGGGCGGCCCTAATGGCATCACCAGTCCAGGAACCTGTGAGGGATGACCTGATCCCTCAAATACCTTGGGACTGGTCTTGCAAGCCGCCGGATATATTCTTGGTTCCCCTGTGTGTTACTTAGTGATTGATTTCTGTTTGACTCTGACCTCAGCCTGGATTTCTGACCCCTCTTTTGCCTGACGATTCTGTACTTCTGCTACTCTCCTGGTTTGTGACCTTGGCCTGGATATTCTGACTCTGCTACTTCCTAACGATTCTGTACCTCTGCTGCCCTCCTGGTTTTTGACTCTGACCTTGGCCTGAAATTGACTCTGCTATTGCCTGCCGTTTTTGTACTTCACTCTGACGACCGTCCTGCTCTGGCCGCTGCTCATATTCAGACAGCTACCTCCTGGGCTCTGTTGTAAATCCAGATCCCTGTATAGGGGTAAAGGGTATCAGTGTTTCTCGGGGTGTTGCCTGGCTGCAGCCCAGAACCGCAGACGGACGTTATATTATATCCGGCCATAAAATTAACTGCTTCTTGTGTATATACCCAACATATACAAAAGCAGTCTCCCTGACCTTTTTTTTTTTCCTTCTTCTGACTGAGCTGATTTTTAGCCTGAACACCTGTTGCATTGCCCAGCCTGGAAGATCACTCTCATTTTCCTGGACACTATGCAGCAGTCTGGAGTCTTCAGGGAGAGAGCTGCACCTCAGAGATCCATGCTCCTGGCACGTCGACCTCTGGGCAACTACTCTGGCTATGGTTGCCCAGAGGTTCAGGTATTGCCCGCAGATGCGGCTAAAGTTTTATTACCCATTTCAGTTTCATGTGGTCAGAAAACGCTGTGTTTAAACGCGTATGTGGATAGTGGCTCTGAAGGAAATTTTATGGATTCCTTGACTGCTAGGAATCTGGGTGTAACACTACTAAAACTTAATGCCCCTATTAAAACCACAGCTATTAATGGCACATCCATTATTCAGGAGGGGGTTAAGTTTGTTACTGCCAAGGTTGCTATGTCTGTGGGAGCCTTACACACTGAGCTTGTGTCATTTTTTGTGATGGACAATTTAACCTCTGCAGTTATTCTGGGTATGCCATGGTTACGCCAGCACAATCCTGTCATCGACTGGCACTTGGGTGACGTTGTACGCTGGAGCCCACAGTGTCAGAAAAATTGCATATCCTTGGCAGTAAACCAAGTTAAGGTTAAAACCCCCCACATACCGTTTGCTTTCAGAGATTTTGAGGATGTCTTTTCTATTGTAGAATCTGAAAAGCTACCCCCTCACAGAGAGTATGATTGCCTTATTGATCTAATTCCGGATGCCCGTCTCCCTAAGGGAAGAATATTTAATCTCTCTGGCCCAGAGCGTCAGGCCATGAATGACCATATTGCAGATAGCCTAAGAAAAGGGTTTATCAGACCGTCCATTTCACCAGTTGGGGCCGGGTTCTTCTTTGTGGAGAAGAAAGATGGTGGTCACAGACCCTGCATTGATTATCGGGAGTTGAATGCAATCACTATAAAAAACCAGTATACGCTTCCACTCATCCCTGATCTTTTTAATCAGCTAACAGGAGCCCGTTGGTTTACTAAACTTGACCTCCGGGGGGCATACAATCTGGTCCGCATAAGAAAGGGAGATGAGTGGAAAACGGCCTTCAATACACCCCTTGGCCATTTTGAGTACCTGGTAATGCCGTTCGGACTCAGCAACGCACCTGCCGTATTTCAGCACTTTGTTAATGATATTTTTAGAGACATTTGTGGGGTGTATGTCGTGGTGTATTTAGATGACATTCTGATTTACTCTGCTGACCCTGTGACACACGCTCAACATGTCTGTTCTGTGCTACAAAGACTACGTGAACACTCCTTGTTTGCTAAACTGGAGAAATGTGTCTTTTTTGCTGAGGAGGTACAGTTTTTAGGATACATGGTTTCAGGTAAAGGCTTCCGCATGGATCCTGCCAAGGTTCAGCCTATTAAGGCTTGGGTGCAACCCAAATCGCTGAAAGCGCTGCAGCGATTTTTGGGGTTCGCTAATTATTACCGCAAGTTTATTAGAGGTTTCTCAGAGATTGCCAAGCCACTCACGGATCTGACCCAGAAAGGGGCGGACGTGGCCAACTGGAATCCTGAGGCAATTCAGGCGTTTCTTAAGTTAAAAGACTGCTTTGTGGCCAACCCAGTTTTGGTTCAGCCGGATCTGGACCGTCCATTTATTGTGGAGGTGGATGCCTCTGAAGTCGGAGTGGGAGCAGTGCTATCACAAGGCACTACATCCCTCACTCAGTTTCGTCCAGGTCGGTTTTTTCCCGCAAATTCTCTTCCACGGAGAAAAACTATGATATAGGGAATCGGGAACTATTGGCAATTAAATGGGCCTTCAAGGAATGGTGTCACTTCCTCGAGGGCGCCAAACACAAGATCACGGTAATTACCGATCATAAGAACCTGACATACCTAGAATCAGCAAAAAGGTTAAATCCTAGACAAGCAAGGTGGGCATTGTTTTTTCTCTAGGTTTAATTTTATAATCACCTTCCGCCCTGGTACAAAAAATGTGAGGGCCGATGCCCTCTCTCGCAGTTTCTGCCCCTCACAAGCTGAGGACTGTGAACCAGTTCCGATATTGGCCACTGGGATCGTTGTGTCCGCAGTGTCATTGGACCTTCTGGACGAGATCCGTAAATCCCCAGAACAAGCCCCTGACACTACGCCACCCAACAAATTGTTCGTTCCGCCTGCGTTTCGCCTACAAGTGCTTAGAGAATCACATGACTCTGTCTTGGCAGGCCATCCTGGTCTCAATAATACCGCCAGATTGATAACTAGGAATTTTTGGTGGCCGACGGTGGTTAAGGACTGCAAAGAATATGTCTTAGCATGTGAGGTCTGTGCCCGTGCCAAGTCCTCCCATAATCGCCCTGCCGGCTGGCTCCAGTCCTTGCCCACCCCCGAGAGTCCATGGACCAACATCTCCATGGACTTCATTACGGACCTACCGTCCTCAGATGGAAAGACTTGTATCTGGGTGGTGGTGGACAGGTTCAGTAAACAATGTCATTTTGTCCCCCTGTGGGGGTTACCTAACTCGGAAACGTTGAGTAAACTGTTTATTGTACATGTGGTACGTTTACACGGTGCCCCGGTCAATATTGTGTCTGACAGGGGTACCCAATTCGTGTCAAAGTTCTGGAGGGCGTTCTGTAAACGCATTGGTATTGAGCTATCTTTTTCCTCGGCTTACCACCCTGAAACCAATGGTCAAACCGAACGTGTCAACCAGGCTCTGGAGCAATACCTTCATTGCTACGTCTCAGAACACCAGTCCGATTGGGCAGAACATCTGCCACTAGCCGAGTTTGCCCTAAATAATCAGTATCAGGACTCCATTAAGTCTACCCCCTTTTTCTGCAACCACGGGCTGCATCCGCGCTTTGGCTCATTCTCGGCCAGAATGTCGGAGCTTCCTGGGGTAGAGAAAAATATACATCGTTTAAAAACCATTTGGTCTGAGGTAAACTCGAACTTGAAAGGGGCCCAGATTAGACAGACCTCGGCAGCGAACAAACGGCGATCCAAAGGACCACACCTGGGAGATGGAGACAAGGTTTGGCTCTCTACCAAAAACATCAAGCTTAAAGTACCGTCTGCCAAACTGGGTCCCAGATTTATTGGTCCATACGAGATTCTAGAGGTGATTAACCCGGTGGCCTTCCGTTTAAAACTCCCTCAGTCTTTCAAATTACCCAATGTCTTCCACAAGTCTCTCCTCAAGTTGTATCGCTCCCCAATTCACCCTGTCCCGTCCCCTCCTCCTCCCGTTTCGGTCGGAGGGTCCTTGGAGTATGAAGTCCAGGGAGTCCTTGACTCCCGCCTTGTAAGAGGGTCCGTACAGTATCTGGTACACTGGAAGGGCTACGGCCCGGAGGAGAGGTCCTGGGTCCCTGCGAGGGACATCCATGCAAAAGCACTAATTAGAAGGTTTCACCTCCTTCACCCTGACAAACCAGGTTTTGAGGGTCCGGAGGCCCCTCTTGGAAGGGGGGGTACTGTCACGTCTCCGTCAGATTTGGGGCCTGCTGTTCCGGTCGCAGTCACTAGGAGGCGCCAGACCGCCACTTCGCCGTCAGACTCGGGGACGGCTGTTCCTGCCTCGGCCACTGGGAGGCGCCATGGTTCTATTATGTCACCGTCAGACTCAGGGCCTATGGTCCCAGCTTTAGCCACTAGAAGGCGCCGGTCTGTCACGTCACCGTTGGATTCGAGGCCTGCTGTTCTGGTCACGGCTACTAGGAGGCGCCGGACCGCCACTTCACCGTCAGACTCGGGGACGGCTGTTCCTGCCTCGGCCACTGGGAGGCGCCGTGGTCCACCCAAGAGTTATGGTGGTGACAGAGAAGTGGCTCCTGCTCAGGCATCTGGTGGGCGCAGGCTCCACCCCTCTGTCAGTCATCAGGGGGTTACTGCATCACCGTCTGGTCCTGGGGGCGGCCCTAATGGCATCACCAGTCCAGGAACCTGTGAGGGATGACCTGATCCCTCAAATACCTTGGGACTGGTGTTGCAAGCCGCCGGATATATTCTTGGTTCCCCTGTGTGTTACTTAGTGATTGATTTCTGTTTGACTCTGACCTCAGCCTGGATTTCTGACCCCACTTTTGCCTGACGATTCTGTACTTCTGCTACTCTCCTGGTTTGTGACCTTGGCCTGGATATTCTGACTCTGCTACTTCCTAACGATTCTGTACCTCTGCCGCCCTCCTGGTTTTTGACTCTGACCTTGGCCTGAAATTGACTCTGCTATTAACTGCCGTTTTTGTACTTCACTCTGACGACCGTCCTGCTCTGGCCGCTGCTCATATTCAGACAGCTACCTCCTGGGCTCTGTTGTAAATCCAGATCCCTGTATAGGGGTAAAGGGTATCAGTGTTTCTCGGGGTGTTGCCTGGCTGCAGTCCAGAACCGCAGACGGACGTTACACTGATCCAGCGGAACTGAAAACATGCTCTGACATCACACTAGCAGCTGGGCAGGCCAGCACCTCCAAGGCATATAAGGAGAGGTTGGGCCAAGTCTTCAGATTGGACACCCAATAATTAAAGGGAACTGAAGCATCAGAAAGAACGTATGGTCACTTGAGCACCCCTTGACCATGTTCTGCAACTTCTCCCTCCTTGGCATTGTTACAGGCACAGATAGCCCTAGCTGTTGTGCTGGTTTATTGAAAATTGCCCAATTTGTGCACATTTTCCCCCCCACCTCTGTTAGACCTGGTGTTCATGTCTTTCCCCATTATCCCTTGGTGTTGAAAACAGCCTCTACCTCTGCCACCAGAATTGTCTTAGGGTGATGTTTTCAGCAACTGATCTATAACGGCCTTCTTGAACGATTTCATTGTAAATTCTTTGGTGACTCCAAAAGGAGACAAGCAAATTTCCCCTTGTACCGTGGACCGAGAAAGGTGGCCAACCAGTATTGGTTGTTAGATAAAATGTGTCTTACGTGAGGATCTTGAAACAGAAACTTACACATGAACTGTGCCATGTAAGCCAAGTTGCAAAAAGACAAATGTCCTGTGTCCCCAACAGTAGGAACAGTACCCATTCTCTCCTCACGCTGACTCACCTCCTCCTCCTCCTCTCCAACCCATCCAGGCTGCACAGACATGAAACTTGGGTTGGGTGTCCCCTCTGTAGCATTAGGAGTCCCCTCGGTAGCACAGAAAAACAAGTCCTCTCCCTCCTCATCTTCCTCCTCATCACCACCCAATGTTGCCTCAGAATATTGACTGGGCTGGGTAGTATCACTCATTGTGAAATCTGACTTCAGATCAACATGCTGGGCACTCCAAGATTCCTCTTTGAAATTATGCAGTGATTGTTTCAAGAGACACAGCAGCAGGATGGATAAGCTGATAATAGCCTGATCACCGATCACGAGGTTGGTGCAGTACTCAAAGTTCTCAAGAACCTCACAAATGTCAGCGATCTACACTGACTTGACAATTGTTATGTGTGGTGGCTGACTCTCAGTCTGATGGGCATATTGAAGCTGGTATTCAGCTACTGCCCTCTGCTGCTCACTAATCCTCACCAACATATGATAGGTTGAGTTCTACCACGTGGGCAGGTCGCAAATGAGTTGGTGACTTGACAAATTCAAGCACTTTTGCAGCACTGTAAGACTAGTAAAAGCAGTAGAGGAGTGGTGGAAATGGGCACTAATACAGTGCACCTTCTCAAGTAGGTACACCAAGGCAGGGTAACTTTTCAGAAATTTCTGAACAACTAGGTTAAGCACGTGAACCATGCATGGCACATGTACCAGCTTGCAGACCTTTAAAGACGCCACCAGGTTACGCCCATTATCGCAGACAACCAGACCGGGTTGGAGGTGCAGCGGGAAGAGCCACTGATTGGTCTATTGCTTTAAAGCTTGCCACAGCTCTGCTGCAGTGCGTGGTTCATGACCTAAACAGATCAGCTTCAGCAGAGTATGTCGCCGTTTTGTCAATGTGCTGCTGCACAGGTCCCAGGTTGGCAGTGATGGGGAGGGTACTTCAGGAGAGGATGAGGAGCAGGAGGAGGGGAGAGAGAAAGTGGAATATGAAGAGATGGAAACCCTGACAGAAGTTGGGCTCGCTATTGTTGGCGTGGGTAGGATGTGTGATGTTCCAGTTTGCTCCTTTGTCCCACCCTCCACCAGGTTCACCCAGTGTGCCGTGAGAGAAATGTATCATCCCTGGCCACAACAACTTGTCCAGGTGGATGTTCCTGGTCACAGTGTTGGTGAGAGCACAGTTCAGATTGTTTAACACGTGCTTGCGTAACGCAGGGACGGCACACCGGACAAAATAGTGGCGGCTCGGAACACTGTATCATGGGGCAGCCACAGCCAAGAGATCTTGGAAAGACTGTGCTCCCACAAGCCTAAACGGCAACATCTCCACAGCTAGCAATTTGGCAATGCGCAAGTTTAGTATTTGTGCCTGTGGGTGTATGACTGGGTATTTACGCTTTCTTTCCAAGTTCTCAAGCATGGACAATTGGAGCCTTCGCTGGGATAAGAAAGTGGATGTGGTTGATGTTTCTTGCGTGTGAGCAACCGCAACTTTTGGGCAGGAGATATGAGCGCCTCCTTCCTGAACAGCACTTTCTGAAAGATATAGCCCAGGCAACATGGCAGTGCTTTGACCCGCAGACACAAATTTGATACCCTCGTGTTCCACCCACCTACTGGGGTGCTTGGCTGCCATGTGGTTTTGCATACTGGTGGTGCTTAGGTTGCCTTTGACCTGGCCTCTGCTCAACTTGGTATGGCAAATGCTACAGGCTACAATGTTTTTCTCTGAAGAACTTTCAGAAAAAAAATTCCACACAGTGGCTGAACATCCCCTTGCCCTAACTTGGCGCATAGCGGGGATGCTCTTGGGAACAGTTGACCCAGGTCTCACTCTGGGCAAACCACAACCCCTTGGGTGCCTGTGTTGGTGCTACATATCCATCTTCCTCTGTGTTGCTGTGATGGCTATGCGTGCCAATGGTCCAGGTCGAATCAGTGGACTCCTCATCGACCACCTCGTCTTCCATCTCATCCTCCTTCCCAGTTGACATTGTAGGCTGACCTAATGGCAACTGTGTCTCATTATTATCAGCCTCCACCTCTGGAGACAATAAATGATGTTCCTCCAAGTGGCTTTTTTTTATGGCTGTAGGTCCTCAGATACTTGAGCATCAGCGCACGCCACCTCCTCACATCCCTCTTCAATGCTGCATGGTGATAGGCCAGAGCCAACCAAAGGATATGTAGCAAACAGATCCTTGGAGTGGCCAAGCTTGGGGTCATATGTTTCCTGTGACTGATAATGGCGGGAGGAAGGAGAACCAGCTTCAGGATGGGATGGGCCAGTCTTCTGTGTTTCAACAGTAGACTGTGTGATCATGGAAAATTTGTTGATGCTTGACAAATGTGTAGAGGTCTTGTCTGCTATCCAAGACAGAATCTGCTCTCGCTCTTCTGGCTTCGACACAGGTTTACGTTCCAGACCAGGAAATGTTTCCAGGGTGCATCAAGCTTCTTCTGACCTGACACAGACTCAGTGCCTTCTCATCCACCACTGACAACATCACGTCCCCGCCCCTTAACAGCAGGCTTTTTTTGCATTTTGGGTTTTGTTCTCAGATTTTCAGATGTTGATGGCACAAGCCAAGCTATCTGTCACAGCCAAAATAGTGGGGAAAATGGCCTGGTGCGTGCTTGGTAGCAGGCAGTAGGAAAAGTTTAGACAACTGCTTTGCATAGGGCACTAAACGGCTTTTTGAGTGGACTAATGTGGACAACAGAAGGCAGGTTGTGACCACAAAAATAGCAGGCAAAATGGCCTGGTGCATGCTCGGTAGCAGGCAATAGGAAATGTTTGGACTACTGATTTGCATAGGGCACTAAACGGCTTTTTGAGTGGACTAATGAGGACAGCAGAAGCCAGGCTCTGACCCCAAAAACAGCCGGGAAAATAGACCGGTGCTTTAAAAAAATAGGCTGCGCCAAATGCCAGTACTCTGTGTGCTGGAAAAATATTGCTTTGCCTCTAACAAGACCTGTTTTAAGATGGACACTGGAAGAACACTGTAACCTCTCCCTACCTAATTCACAATCTCTCCCTCCCTGTACTCTGACTTTGTTGTGTGTCTTCAGCGCTGAAAAGAGCTATTTTTTGGCAGTATTATGAAGATAGCGACCGGCTCCTTTAAACTGTCCCTGCTAGAGTATCTCTCTCTCCCTACTATACACTGACCTAGTATACACTGCAGGTAGCCCTGAAAAGGGTTTTTGTGTTATCAAGAGGCCTAAAGACTCTCCCTAGCAGCTGAGCGATCTCTCCCTATGCTTGTAGAACGCAGGCTCCGGATGCAATGTGCGCAAAATGGCGGCAGCACAGCTTAAATAGACCCTATGATGCTGAGTGGCCAGCCAATCACAGTAATACCACAACTAATGTCTGCGGCATTACTTTCCTGCATCATGCGGCATTACTGTGATTCGTTAAGCGGCTATAAAGGAGGCGCCAAAACTGCACAGTGGGACATTCGTATATGGCGAGTACACAAATACTCGCAATATAACGAGAAACCTGAATACCAAACTGTGTGAATAGCGAATAATAACGAATACACTCGCTCATCACTAGTGAGCACCTCTCTAACCTTACATCAGCTGTTCTTCCTTGTTGATCCACACAAGATGTGCTTTCCTCTTTTTCTCTTGCAAAATTGACTGATATTTGAAACTGTTCTTAATTCCCTCCACCTTGACTAAAGCTTCATTTCCAGCTGGTGAAAACAGCTCCAAAGTATAATGCAACCTCAACCATGCTTTTGCACAGTGTTAGCTTTGCGCCAACCATACCTTATGGAATTATGGCCCAAAAAGTTCAATCTCAGTCTCATAGTCCACAATACATTTTCCCCACAAACTTCTGACATATCTGATTTAGGCTTTATGAAAATGTAGCAGGGTTTGGATGTTTTCCTTATAAAAAAAAAGACTTCCTATTATGCTCAACATTGTGAGGTGGATCTACTGAGCCTCATGTCCTGCGTTGGCACACAGATCCTGGATGTTGGTGCAGCAGGCAGGAAGCCATGTGTGGAGCGAGGATTTGGCAAGCTGACCAAAGGAGGACAGGTAAAGAGGAGGACACTGGCAACTCTAAAGCAGCAATCAAGCAATGGAATCACAGCACATCCCAGGGATGAAGGCTCAATATGAACACAGTGAGCACAGTAGTCCATGGCACCAAAGGGGAAAATACAAGAGATGGATGGCAAAAGAGTGACCAACAAGGCAGTTGTTATGCAGGGCTAAAAAGGCCAGCAGTATGAATACAAAAGAATATGAAGGCTGAGCACACCACACAAACTGAACAGTGTAAATCACAAGACACAGGTGTGTCTTAGTTGTCCTTAAATGGTCCACTAAGCAAGATTTTTGGCTGAACACACACCTGTAACTACTTCTTTAAGAGGCTCATCTGTCCTCCACTCATTACCTGCAGTAATGACACCTGTTTGAACTTGTTATCAGTATAAAAGACATCTGTCCACAAGCTCAAACAGTCACACTCCAAACTCCACTATGGTGAAGACCAAAGAGCTGTCGAAGAACACCAGAAACAAAATTTTAGCCCTGCACCAGGCTGGGCTGGGAAGACTGAATCTGCAATAGGCAAGCAGCTTGGTGTGATGTGGGAGCAACGATAAGAAAATGGAAGGCATACAAGACAAATGATAATCTACCTCGATTTGGGGCTCCACGCAAGATCTCACCCTGTGGGGTCAAAATGATCACAAGAACAGTGAGCAAAAATCCCAGAACCACATGGGGGCACCTAGTGAATAACCTGCATAGAAGCTGGGACCACCGTAACAAAGGCTACCATCAGTAACACACTGCGCCTCCAGGGAGTCAGATCCTGCAGTGCCAGACGTGTCCCCCTGCTTAAGCCAGTACATGTCCGGGCCCATCTGAAGCTTGCTAGAGAGCATTTGGATTATCCAGAAGAGTATTGGGAGAACGTCATATGGTCTGATGAAACCAAAGTAGAACTGCTTGGTAAAAACAAAACTCGTTGTGTTTGTAGGAGACAGAATGCTGAGTTGCATCCAAAGAACACCATACCTAATGTGAAGCATGGGGGTGGCAACATCATGCTTTGGGGCTGTTTCTCTGCAAAGGGAAAAGGACGACTGAAAGAATGAATGGGGCCATGTATCGTGAGATTTTGGGTGCAAGCCCCCTTCCATCAGCAAGGGCATTGAAGGTGAAACATGGATGGGTCTTTCAGCATGATAATGATCCCAAGCACACTGCCAGGGCAACAAAGGAGTGGCTTCATAAGAAGCATATGCAGGTCCTGGAGTGGCCTCTGTCATTGCCAACAAAGAAAATATAACAAAATATTAAGATGAACTTTTGTTAATGACCAAATACTTATTTTCCACCATAATTTGCAAAATAAATCTTGCCGAATCAGACACTGTGATTTTCTGGATTTGTTTTCTCATTTTGACTCTCATAGTTGTGGTCTACCTATGATGTCAATTACAGAATTACAGGCCTCGCTCATCTTTTTAAGTGAGAGAACTTGCACAATTGGTGGCTGACTACTTTTTTTTCCCTTGTATGTGGCAAATTTGGGCAGATTTTTGACGATGTTTGACTGTAAATTAATTGTTGCGTTTGTGTTCAGTTTTTAGGTCCTAGAGAGCTAAAACCAGTATAAAATCTTCTGAAGTGTCTGATTTACCAATATGCCAAATTCGGGGGAAGATTGATCCAGCCGTTTGGCCGTAAATTAATATTTGTTTTGGAACGGTAGATCCTAGAAAACTGAACCCAGTCTAAAACTTTCCCAAACGACTGATTTACCTATGTGCCAAATTTGGTTCAAATTGGTCTAGTCCAGTGTTTCAAAAATCCAGTCCTCACTGCCTCCAAAAGATCATGTTTTCAGGATTTCCTTAGTATTGCTTCGGTGAGATAACCTGTGGCAGTTTTTGATGCCTTAATAATATTTCAATCACCTGTGCAATACTAAAGAAATCTTGAAAACATTATCTGTTTGGGAGCCATGAGGACTGGATTTGTGAAACACTGGTCTATTATTATTATTATTATTATTTATTTATATAGCGCCATTGATTCCATGGTGCTGTACAAGAGAAGGAGTTACATACAAACTACAGATATCACTTACAGTAAACAAACTAACAATCACAGACTGATATAGAGGGGAGAGAGGACCCTGCCGTTTCGGGCTTACATTCTACAGGATGGTGGGGAAGAAGACAGTAGGTTGGGGGGTTGCAGCAGCTCCAGTGATGGTGAGGCGGTAGCTAAAGTAGTGGTGAGGGGGCAGCGGGGATCATTGCAGGCTGTAGGCTTTCCTGAAGAGATGGGTTTTCAGGTTCCGTCTGAAGGATCCGAGTGTGGTTGATAGCCGGACGTGTTGGGGCAAAGAATTCCAGAGGATGGGGGCTATTCGGGAGAAGTCTTGGAGGTGGTTGGGTGAGGAGCGAATAAGTGTGGAGGAGAGAAGGAGGTCTTGGGAGGATCGGAGATTACGTGAGGGAAGATATCGAGAGATTAATTCAGAGATACAGTATATGGAGGAGACAGGTTATAGATGGCCTTTTAGGTCAGTACTAGTAATTTAAACTGGATACGCTGAGGGAATGGAAGCCAGTGAAGAGATTTGCAGAGGGGAGAAGCGGAGGAGTAGTGAGGAGAGAGATGAATTAGTCGGCAGCAGAGTTAAGGATGGACTTGAGAGGTGCGAGGGTGTTAGCAGGGAGGCCACAGAAAAGGATGTTGCAGTAGTTGAGACGGGAGATGATTAGGGCATGCACAAGCATTTTAGTAGTATGAGGGTTGAGGAAGGGACGGATTCTGGAAATATTTTTGAGCTGGAGGCGGCAGGAGGTGGAGAGAGCTTGGATGTGTGGTTTGAAGGACAGGGCAGAGTCAATGGTTACTCCGAGGCAGCAGACCTCCGGTACGGGGGAAAGCATGATGTCGTCAATTGTTATAGATAGGTCAGGTAAGGAGGATCTGTGAAATGGGGGAAAGATGATCAGTTCAAATTTGTCGACATTCAGTTTGAGGAAGTGGGAGGAGAAGGACGATATGGCTGATAGACACTCCGGGATTCTGGACAGCAGGGAGGTGACGTCTGGGCCAGAGATGTAGATCTGAGTGTCATCAGCATAAAGATGGTACTGGAATCCGTGGGTCTTTATGAGTTGCCCCAGGCCAAGTGTATAGATTGAGAAGAGTAGGGGTCCTAGAACAGAGCCTTGGGGGACTCCAACAGAGAGAGGGTGGGATGAGGAGGTAGTGTGGGAGTGGGAGACCCTAAATGTGCGGTTGGAGAGATATGAGGAGATCCAGGATAGGGTAAGGTCTTTGATGCCAAAGGAAGAGAGGATCTGTAGTAGGAGGCATGGTCAACTGTGTCGAAGGAGGAGTATAGAGTATTGTCCGTTCGCTTTGGCTGTAAGTAGGTCGTTAGTAATTTTGGTCAGGGCTGTCTCAATGGAGTGATGGGGGCGGAAACCAGATTGTAGATTGTCAAAGAGCAGATTAGATGAGAGAAGGGAGGAAAGTTCAGCGTGGACGTGCTGCTCCAGGAGTTTGGAAGCGAATGGGAGCAGCAATATTGGGCGATAGCTGGACATAGCGGTTGAGTCAGGGATTGGCTTTATGAGGATAGGCATGATTGTAGCATGTTTGAAAGCAGAAGGGAAGGTACCGGAAGTTAGTGATAGGTTGAAGAGGTGGGTTAAAGATGGGATAATAATGGTGGCGAGGTTGGGGAGGAGGTGGGATGGGATGGGGTCAAGTGCACAAGTGGTGAGGTGTGATTTGGAGAGATGAGCAAGCTCCCCTTCAGTGATGTTGGATAAGGAGGTTATGGGGTTTGGGCATTGGTCTGGTATACAAAGGGGTTGTGGTGGTTGAATAATAAAGACTTGCCGTGTTTGGTCTATCTTGCTTTTGAAGTGCATGGTGAAGTCCTCAGCAGAGAAAAGGGAAGTTGGAGGGGGCAGTGGTGGGCGGAGGAGGGAGTTAAAAGTATTGAACAACTGTTTGTGGTTGTGGGATAAGGAAGATACAAGGGACGTAAAGTAGGCCTGTTTAGCAGAGGTGAGAGCTGATTTGAATGCGAGTGTTGCTTGTTTGAGTGCAGTGAAGTCGTCTTAGGAATGCGTTTTCTTCCAGCGCCGTTCAGCAATTCTGGATGCTTGCCGAAGCTTTTTAGTGGTGTTATTGTGCCAGGGTTGTCTATTGATTCATCGCACTTTGTTATGCATGACAGGGGCGACCGAGTCGATGGCTGATGCAAGAGTGGCATTGTAGAAACTAGTGGCAGTGTCTGTGTCATGGAGGACAGTGGTAGGATAGAGTCAGAGAGCATGCGAGTGTCTAGATGTGCAAGGTTTCTGCGGGGGTGCGCGTATTTCTGGACATGGGTGACAGGTGAGGAGGACAGGGATGAGAAAGTGAGTAGATGGCAGTCAGATAGAGGGAGAGGGGAGGTTGTGAAGTTAGAAAGAGATCAGAGGCGGGCTAGAAGCACTTACTTTATTTTTAGATTCCCTAAACCTGTGTAAATGTTAATGTACTTTAAAGGGTCTGCGTATTGACCTATTAACTCTTGATGTCCTTCCCTACTTTGTTAGCAGACAATAAAAGTATGGTTTGATATATGTGTTATTGAGCACTGGCTGCTACAAGCATTAGATAATTACCTACTAGTTGTTTATAACAATTGGGGTGAAAATCTGGTCGGCGGAATCGCTTTGTGGTAAAAAACGCAGCATGCTCATAAATTTAGCGGAATCGCGGCGATCCCGCACCCATAGGAATGCATTGTTCTGCTTACTTTCCGCATGTGGCTGTGCACACCATGCGAAAAGTAAGCAGAACATTTGCGGATGGTACCCACGGTCCGGAGGAGAGGAGACTGTCCTCCGGGCTTTGGGTACCATATCCCTGTAAAAAATAGAATTTAAAATAAAAAATATTGTTATTGTCACCTTCCAGCATCCCGCGCAGCCTTCCCGCCTCTCTCCACGCTCCCGGTCCCAGTAATCCTTTGCGAGCGATGACATCCGTTCTCGCGGGATCGCGAAGTCTCGGGGTCATTCGCGCGACATCATCACGAATGACCGCGAGACGTCGCGATCCCGCAAGAACGGACATCATCGCCTTAATTCTCGCAAAAGTTTACTGGGACCGGGAGCGTGGAGAGAGGCGGGAAGGCTGCGCGGGATGCTGGCAGGTAAGAATAACAATATTTTTTATTTTTTACATCCTATCTTTTACTATTGATGCCGCATAGGCAGCCTCAATAGTAAAAAGTTGGTCACACTCGTCAAACACTATGTTTGACGAGTGTGACCAACCTGTCAATCAGTTCTCCAAGTGATGCTACAGATCGCTTGGAAAACGCTAGCAATTCTGCAAGCTAATAACGCTTGCAAAATGCTAGTTTTTCCGCAGGAATTTAAAATGCGATTTTCCCGCGGAATGGAATTCGGAATTCTCGCGGTAATTTCCGTGAGAGTTCCGCTACGTGTGAACGTAGCCTTAGAGTTCATGTGAGAATGACTGTTGACCCTTATTGTCATTGAATTAATGTTCAATGGCTGCCATTTATTGACTGGCTGCTGATTAGCTATTGTACCTGTCCTTTTATTGCAGTCCTAGTATTGTTCTTTTATCTTTGGGAAACAAAGGCACAATGTTTGATTGTATAATATGTATGTATAATGCATAATATGTTGACCCATTGGTGTCTTTCAAATTGCAGAGCAATCTATGCATGTTGTTTGGACACTCCATCAGTAACAGATGGTCTCCTTGTGTCTTCCCCCAAGCTTATGGTGGAATGCCTAAATGAAAAGTTGTGTTCTATAAAAAGGAGGATCTGCCTGTGTTTAGGGAAACTCTACATTACAGATGTCATGGCATCATGGCTCTAACTGAAGAAATACAGAGCTGCCTCACTGACTATCACTGAATCCTCAAAGACATTTAGAGAATCCAGGTTAGGACAATCAAGTCACCTGGCCTCAAACATCAATGGACTGTCATCTTCCTAAGCTTGTCATTACCTCCTCACTGTGAGGGCCCACCAAAAGCAGGGAGGCACAAGTGGGGGTACTCAGCCCTGGAAACAGCTCTAATCCCGGCGAGTCAGTGAAAAATTGATACTCTGTATTTTGCACCATCTTGGGTATTTGCTGGGACTGTTCTATATGCTATTGTGTGGTTGGTGGTTCAATAAATTATTGCCACACTGTTTTACCCTCACCCTGTGATGTCTGAGTAGTGTTCTGCTCACAAGTTGAGAGAGCAGGTGTTCAGTGGTATGAGCCCTGATCCATGCAGTCTTTCCAAAGACAGCCAGGCAGGCTCGGTCTGGCCTGGCGGGGTACCAGGTAAATGCCCGATGGGCCCCAAGGGTCGCTGGGGCCCTTTAAAAATGCTGTCCCTTTAAATGAGTTGGCCCTTTAACAGCGCATCCCATGATTTGCAGTCGGGACGCGCGTGCACATACCATAACGCCACACGTACGCCGCTCTTCGGTGGCAGCACTGTAGGAGTCCCGGCTGCAGGGCGCCCTGTGCCACACTCCGGGCCCGCGGCTTCTTCGTCATCTACACACGTCCTGTTATTGTTATGCGCGGGCCGTGTGCTGCTCCTCCACTGCCGGAGATGGCGCCTCTGCCGCTCTCACCACCACCCGTACAGCTGCTCCTCTCATGGACAGGCCAGGGAGAGTCTCCTGAAAGCTGCAGCCACCGCTCCCTCCTGTGCACACAGCAGAGGAGCCGCCAGGCATCGGTGCAGGGAAAGATCTGCCAACATTGTGGGTGCAGGTGATCTCAGGCTGGCAATGAAGCGCCATACTATCAGTATACAGTGTGGCAGAGGTCAGTAGTGAGTAGTAACCATGCGCCATATACCTCAGCAGGGGTGCGACACTGGAAAGTTGCAGCCGATAATCTGTGCTCTGGATTATTATATTTAAAAATAGAAAACATTGGTTAAAACTGAAATTTCTATGAGACTCTCCGAGTCCGCCCGTCCTAAATCAGTGCCCCCTGCTGTATGGGCACCATGGTAACAGGTCCGCTGGCTGGGCATGGTATGTGAAGGGTTATGGGCCTTCCAGCAGCTTTATATATGTAACAGATCCTTAGGAAAAGTAGTGGTATCGGTGGGCGCCCAGCAATTGGCCATTATCCCCGCCGGCATCGCTGAGATGTAGGAGCGAGGCACCACACATCGTACGGGAAGTGTTTTGTGGCCGCTGCCGGGAACTGCAGAACATTTTCCACTCTGAGATGCAATACCTGGCAGCGGCCACCAAACCCTGCACTAGATCTGCGGTGCTGCCATCCACGCACTGCTAAGGGGATAATGGCTGATGAATGAAGGTGCCAGGTGTGAGACCCCTGCTGATCTAGCTTTACACCAAGGGCCCCACGCCACGGTGGTCTCCTATGCTGTGTAACAGTATCTTCTCACCATCCTCCCTGGAAGTTCCGTCTACCTGATGGGGCCAAACTGAGAGGAAAAATAGGTTTCTGGGGACCCCACGGTGGTACGAAGAGGAGCCGTGTGTGTACGACGTGTACGGAGCGGAGCCGTGTGTGTACGAGGTGTACGGAGCGGAGCCGTGTGTGTACGAGGTGTACGGAGAGGAGCCGTGTGTGTACGAAGTGTACGGTGCGGAGCCGCATGTGTATGAGGTGGACAGTGAGGAGCCGTGTGTGTATGGAGAGGAGCAGCATGTGTACAAGGTGTACAGAGTGGAGCCGCATGTGTACGAGGTGGACAGAGAGGAGCCGCGTGTGTGTACGAGGTGTACGGAGCGGAGCCACGTGTACGAGGTGTATGGAGCGGAACCGCGTGTGTACGAAGTGTGCGGCGCTGTGCGTGTACAAGATGTATGGAGCGGAGATGTGCGTGTATTTTGGCATGGAGGGGACCCATTTGAAAGTTTGCACCGGGGCCCATAACTTTGTAGTTACGCCACTGCATGTGGGGCTGTGCTGTATACCATGACGCTGGGCTGTATACCATGTGGGGCTGTGCTGTATACCAGTGGGGGGCTGTGCTGTATACCCTGTGGTGCTGTGCTGTATACCATGTGGGGCTGCGCTGTATACCATGTGGGGCTGTGTTATATACTATGCAGGCTGTGTTATATACTTTGTGGCTGTGCTATATACTATGTTGCAGTGTTCTATACCATGTGGAGTACATTATATTCCATGGGGGAGGCTGTGTTATGTAATATGGGGGGCTACATTATATTCTATGGGGAGGTGGGCTGTATTATATTCTATTCATGGCTACATTATATTCTATGGGGGGGCTGTATTATCTTTATTATATTCTATGGGAGGTGATCGCATCATACTCTAAGAAGGGGCTACATTATACTATATGAGGAGACTACATTGTATTCTATGGGGGGCTGCATTATATTTTATGGATGGCTAGATTACATTTATGGCGGTTTTATTATACTTTATGAGGGGGCTACATTATATTCTATTGGGGCTGCATTATACTATATGAGGAGGGCTACATTGTATTCTATGGAGGGGCTACATTATACTATATAAAGGGCTGCCATATATTCTATGGAGGGGCTGCATTATACTATATGTGGGGGTTGCATTATATTCTGTGGGGGGTTACATTATATTCCGTGGGGTGGCTACATTATGCTCTAAGGGGTGGCTGCATTATACTATAAGAGGGGGGCTGCATTATATTCATTATATTCTATGGGGGTTACATTATATTGTATGGCGGGGCTGCATTATACTCTATGGAGTGGCTGCATTATACTATATGTGGGCTGCATTATACTGTATCGAGGACTATGGGGAATACATTATACTATATGAACTATGGGATGCATTATACTATGGGAAGTGAATTGTAGTGAATTGTACTACATGGATGACTGGCGGTGTATTATACTATATGGAGCACTATGAGGAGTGTATTATACTATATGGAGAACTGAGCAGTGTATTTTAATATATGGAGGACTGAGTGTATATTATTATATGGAGGGCTATGGGGAGTGTATTATACTATATGGAGGACTATGGGGCACATTATATTATATGGAGGACTATGGGGTGTAAACTTAAGATGTGGTGCTGATAACATGATGCTGTATGGGGACAGATTGATCCATTAGTGATTGTTCTGTCCCCATCATTCCTTCTCAGATGGTGGAAAGAGGCCGGGAAACAAGTGTTGAATGACTTCAATATTGTCGATCGCACTCATTTAGCGTCCTGAACTCAGCACATGTAAATGCAAATGAAATACTTCTGTGTGATGTGCAATATGTTAGCATTTGGAGGCCCATTTTTGCCTTCTATAGAAGATACACACACCACACTTATATGGCCTAATATGTCATGAGGCCTGTATACCGACCATACAGACCACACTATCATCCTCCTATATGCCGTACATAGGCAGAGAGTGCGGTCTGTACAGTATCTAAGAGGACAACAGTCTGTATGTCTTATAGGGGGCTGAAGAATCTGCTGAGTTTTGGGGTGCCAGTTACTAGTAATTAAAAGGAACTACTGGATCTTTAAAAGGGGGTTTATTACAAACAAGGTATTTACAATGACATACATAAGGGAAGCCTAAGGGGAAAGGGTATAATTAAAGGGAAGAGGTTACAGGAGAGGGTAGTAGCAGCTGGGATGTAGGGAAGAAAGAGAGATATAAATCTGATCCTTACATATATATTAAACCAATACACATCCACACCCACATACAAGCCATGACTCCACCCTTGCTCCGGTATCCTTTGTATTAGAGTGTCCAATCATCTTCTCCTTGATGGTGTCCTTGGATTTAGGATAAAGTCCTGGTGTCAAAAGGCCTAAGGGCATTCAGTTTAGGCCAAGACTAGATGTCCATCTGAAGAACAATTTTTTGGCATAGGTGGTTTCCTTCATTGGAGACTGCCCTTCCCGTGGTTGTTCATTCCCGGGCAAAGACCTGGCTGGTCATTGCTTGCGTTGAGAAACACGTGCTGGTGTCTCCGCGGCTTCTGTTTTGCATGTTTTACATATTTCCCATAAGGGATGGGGGCAGTGCTCTAGAATCACTGCGTTGAGAAACACGTGATGGTGTCTCCTCAGTGTCGGATGTTGATCTCCATGAGTTCATTCATCCTCCTCTTCATCATCTGAAGAACAATGGCTTGTACTTCACCTCCACATGGAATGTGTGTCCAAGATAAGATGTTCAATTGAGGAGTAATAGCTTATACTCCCAACCACACAGGAGTTATGTATCCTCCAAGAGGTTGGAGACACAATGTCCATCTACAAAGTAGATTCCCTTTATTGAAATAACAAAGGACTTTTCAATCCTGGACATAATTGCCTTCTCCCAATCACCTCACACCATGCACTGTCCTCCCTCCCCCACTGCATCTAGCTCACTCTCTGACTTTGAACCAGTCACAGAAGAAGTAAGCAGGCTCCTTGCATCTTCTCGCCCAACCACTTGCATCAGTGACCCATTTCCGTCACATCTCCTCCAGTCCCTTTCCCCTGCTGTCACCACTCACCTAAGAAAAATATTTAACCTCTCTCTCTCTCTTCTGGTATCTTTCCCTCCTCATTTAAGCATGCCATCATACATCCACTACTTAAAAAACCATCCCTCGACCAAAACTGTGCCGCTAACTATAGACCTGTCTCTAATCTTCCCTTCATCTCTAAACTCCTGGAACGCCTGGTCCACTCCCATCTTATCCGCTATCTCTCTGATAACTCTCTTCTCGACCCTCTCCAATCCGGTTTCCTCTCCTTTCACTCTACTGAAACTGCCCTCACTAAATTCTCTATTGATCTACTAACAGTTAAATCTAATGGTCATTACTCCATGCTAATTCTCTTGGATCTCTCTGCAGCATTCGACACTGTGGATCATCAGCTCCTCCTCACTATGCTCCGTTCCATTGGCCTCAAGGACACCATTCTCTCCTGGTTCTCCTATCTCTCTGACCACTCCTTTACTGTATCTTTTGCCGGTTCCTCCTCTCACCTTCCCCTTACTGTTGGGGTTCCTCAAGGATCAGTCCTAGGTCCCCTCATCTTCTCCTTGTACACTGCCCCTATTAGTCAAACAATCAGTAGATTTGGTTTCCAGTACCATCTCTATGCTGATGACACCCAATTATACGCTTCTTCTCGTGACATCACGCCAGCCTTTCTAGAAAACACCGGCGATTGTCTAAACGCTGTTTCTAACATCATGTCCTCACTATATCTGAAACTGAACCTGCAAAGACTGAACTCCTTGTGTTTCCTCCCTCTACTAATGTACCTATACACGACATTGTCATTTCTGTGTGTGGCTCCACTATTGCTCCCCAGCAACATGCCCGCTGTCTTGGGGTCATACTTGATTCCGAGCTTTCCTTTGCCCCCCACATTCGATCACTGGCTCGCTCTTGTCATCTGCACCTCAAAAACATTTCTAGAATTTGACTTTTTCTTACTTTTGAGTCTGCAAAAACTCTTACTGTTTCTCTTATTCATTCTCGTCTCGACTATTGTAACCCTCTTCTAATCGGTCTCCCTCTTACCAAACTCTCCCCTCTCCAATCTGTCTTGAATGCTGCAGCCAGGATCATATTCCTCACCAATCGTTACACCGATTCCTCTACCTTGTGCCAGTTATTACACTGGCTACCCATCCACTCCAGAATTCAGTATAAACTTATTACCCTCACCCTCAAAGCCCTCCATGGCTCAGCACCACCCTACATGTCCTCCCTTGTTTCAGTATACCACCCTACCCGCGCCCTCCGTTCTACTGATGACCTGAGGTTAGCATCCTCAATGATCAGAACCTCCCACTCCCGTCTCCAAGACTTTACACGTGCTGCGCCATTTCTTTGGAATGCACTTCCCAGGTCAATACGATTAGTCCCGAATCCCCATAATTTTAAGCGTGCCCTGAAAACGCATTTATTCAGACAGGCCTATCGCCTCAACACATTAACCTAATCTATCCCTGTGTGGCACAGCCAAAAGTTTTACCATAACCAGGTTCCCCGCATCATGTTCCCACATGCTTTATGCATCCATTAGCCCTCTGTGTCTGTACTGATACACACTTAACATTATGGCTGGTCCATACAATCAGGGCAACTGTTACCACCCACCTTTCGTGTCTCCCTTTTTTTCCTCATACATTGTAAGCTTGCGAGCAGGGCCCTCATTCCTCTTGGTATTTGTTATAATCTATGTGATTATTGTTATGCTGTAATGTCTATTGTCTGTACAAATCCTCTCCGAAATGTAAAGTGCTGCGGAATATGTCAGCGCTATAGAAATAAAATTTATTATCCTGTGTAATCACATCTTAGATCTTATGGTCAATCCCTTTGTTGTCGGTTTTAGCTGTTATGTAGAGCTCAAAGAATGTTCATTGCCCTTATAATATATAAACTGTTCATGTTGGCTCCAACAGGGGCCTAATAGGAGGCCGACACTCTGTATGTCTTATAGGGGGCCTAATAGTAGGCCAACAGTCTGTATGTCTTATAGGAGGCCTAATAAGAGGCCGACAGTCTGCATGTCTCATAAGAGACCTAATAAGAGGCCAACAGTCTGTATGTCTTATAGGAGGCCTAATAAGAGGCCGACAGTCTGCATGTCTCATAGGAGACCTAATAAGAGGCCGGCAGTCTGTATGTCTTATAGGAGGCCTAATGCGAGGTCGACAGTCTGTATGTCATATACGAGGCCAATATGCCATACATACCGCAATATCGGCATCCTATATACTGTACATACCACACTCTCAACCTCTTATAGAAAGTATCTGTTATAGGAGGCTGAGAGTGCGGTCTGTACGATATATAGGAGGCTGAGAGTGCGGTCTGTACGATATATAGGAGGCTGAGAGTGCGGTCTGTACGATATATAGGAGGCTGAGAGTGAGGTCTGTATGATATGTAGGAGGCTGAGAGCATTCTCTTTTGCACACTGTACAGCTTGCTAAAAGGCACACGTTTTAGTGGGAGAGGCCAAAAAATGAACACGTAATAAAACCGTTTATGGTAGCCATAGGGTGGGCCCCTAGAGTCAATTCCCCCGGTGGGCCCTAGGCACCCCAGTCCGACCCTGCAGCCAGCCAGCGGACGAGAGCACCCACTAACCCTGGTATCTCCACAATTACTTGTACCTGTATGCTTGCTTTAGTCCTGCCGTGTTCCTTCTTCTGCTTCTGTGGCCTACAACGTGCCCTGCATTGTCAGATTTTCAAGTTTCTAGTTATTCATGTCCTCATCGCACTATGTGCCTGACATTCTTCTGTGCCAACACCCAGGTCCGTGTTTACACAGTGAAAAATGAGGCTGAATGACCTCATGGAGATCAACATCCAACACTGCGGAGACACCATCACATGTTTCTCAACGCAGTGATGCTAGAGCAATGCCCCCATCCCTTATGGGAAATATACAAAAACCCGTAAATCAATAGCCGCAGAGACACCATCACATGTTTCTCAACGCAAGCAATGACTAGCCAGGTCTTTCACCGGGAAGGAACAACCACGGGAAGGGCAGTCTCCAATAAAGGAAACCACCTATGCCAAAACATGGTATCCATCCACAGACAGCTGTTTCGGGGTAGGAAACTGGCTAATAGGAGCAATGCCTAGTAAAGACTGTGAAAAATGAGGATGAATGACCTCATGGAGATCAACATCCAACACTGCGGAGACACCATCACGTTTCTCAACGCAGTGATGCTAGAGCAATGCCCCCATCCCTTATGGGAAATATGCAAAAACATGTAAATCAACAACCGCGGAGACACCATCACATGTTTCTCAACGCAAGCAATGACTAGCCAGGTCTTTCACCGGGAAGGAACAACCACGGGAAGGGCAGTCTCCAATAAAGGAAACCACCTATGCCAAAACATGGTATCCATCCACAGACAGCTGTGACCTGTGGCTTTATGGCGCTAACTCATCAGTTGAGCCTAACAATTTAAATGCTGCCATTTATTTAGTACAGCTGGCACCTGCTTTATGTGGAGTGGGTTCAGCTCCTGAACCTGCATGGTACACCAACATAATGACGACTATATACTGTACGTAAATGAGCAACAAGCTTTTCAGCATGAAAACTGCTTTTAAAAGGGGTTGTCCACCCTAGCATGGTGTAAAATAGAACAATAATATATACACTCCTTATTCCCTTCTGCTTTTCTTCTAGTGCTGTTTGCATCCCCAGCCAGTCTCTGTGGTTCTTCTCCTGCTGGAGCCATTTCCAACACAACTGCAACCAATTAGTGCCCACAGCCGTGTTCAACTAATCAAACAAAGCTGCAGTCAGTAGTGACAGGCTGGAGAGCTTACATTTTGTTATAGTAGTGCCATGGTGTACAGAGCTTGCTTTTTATTTTAAAGAAAACCGTCAGGTTTAAACAACACCATTAAGATCTAGTTTGGCTTTAAAAAAAACCTTTTAAGTTAAAACTTCTCCTACAAGATGTTAAATTGCCCTACTAGGTACATATCAAATAACCTGGTGCTCAATGCCACTCTTTATACATCACTATATAAGCACAAGAGCATTAGAACAGACTTAACATTCCCACAATTGTGGAAGACGAAAAACAACACTATTCCCATCAGATACTTCACAAGTTCAGCCGTTTATAACTCACTATTATTACTGGAGAGTATCCTAAAAACAAATATTTCTTCTAATTGAATGGCTCTTATTTCAATGACTAAATATGCCAAACATTACCCTCAATAGAGTGAACATTGTTAGGAAAAGTTCCTAGAAAAGCAGAGGACAAAGGGTCTGAAGTGTTATGAAGGTCTCTTCCTACACACTACCTTGAACACTGAAAGTAGTCCTTAACTCGTAATTGCAGAGGAGAAACAATGGCTGAACTATCGTAACAATGATCATCAATAAATTAAAACACTGCACCAACAATGTCATAAAGCCAGCATCATCTTAATGTTGAATGAATGACTAAAAAACTGGAACATTTACTAAAAAGGAGTGTTCCTTCCAACTAAATGATTCTTATTTTGCTGATTAAATATGACAAGTTACGCTCTGAATAGAGTAAGCATTGTTGGGATACGTTTGTATAAATGTTTATATTAACCCCTTCCTGACATCCGACGTACTATCCCGTCCATGGGACCCGGGCCCCTATGCCCATGGACGGGATAGTACGTCTACCGCGATCAGCGGCGCCCACGTGGTGAGCGCCGCTGATCGCGGCCGGGTGTCAGCTGATTATCACAGCTGACACCCGGCACAATGTGTCAGGGGCGGTCACGGACCGCCCCCGACACGTTAACCCCTTGCACACCGCGATCAAACATGATCGCGGTGTACCAGGAGTTAAAGGGAAGCATCGGCAGGGAGGGGGCTCCCTCCGTGCTTCCCTGAGCCCCCCATGGCAGCGCAATGTGCAGCGCTGCTGCCGGGGGCTTCTTTCCTGCAGGCCCCTGAATCCAAGATGGCGACGGGGGCCTTCGGGGGCCTGCAGGAAGCTGGCTTCCTCAGTGCCTGCAAAGCGCAGGCATGAGGAAGCCTTGTGCACTGCCTGTGACAGATCGCTGATCTGTCACAGTGATCTGTGATGTGACAGATCAGCGATCTGTCACAGAACAGTGATGTCCCACCTGGGACTATTTAATAAAGTAAAAAAAAAAAAAAATTAAGTGTTAAAATAATTTTAAAAAAATCGCCAAATAAATTAAAAAAAAAAAAAAATATTCCCCCAAATAAATCCATTTTTTGAAAATAAAAAAAACAATAAAAGTACACATATTAGGTATCGCCGCGTCCATAACTACCCGCCCTATAAAACTGTCCCATTAGTTAACCCCTTTAGCGAACCCCTTAAAAAACAAAAATAAAAAACGAAGCAAAAAATGATTATCATACCGCCAAACAAAAAGTGTAATAACGCGCGATCAAAAAGACGCATATAAATATCCATGGTACCGCTGAAAACGTCATCTTGTCCCGCAAAAAACGAGCTGCCACACAGCATCATCAGCGAAAAAATAAAAAAGTTATAGCTCGCAGAATAAAGCGATGCAAAAATAATTATTTTTTATATAAAATAGTTTTCATTGCATAAAACCGACAAAACGACAAAACATAAAAAAACGACCTAAATGAGGTATCGCTGTAACCGTACTGACCCGAAGAATAAAACCGCTTTATCAATTTTACCGCACGCGGAACGTGTAAACGCACCCCCCCCCAAAAGAAATTCATGAAACGCGATCAAAAAATGTCACGTGCCCGAAAATGGTACCAATAAAAACGTCAACTCGTCCCGCAAAAAATAAGACCTCACATGACTCGGTGGATCAAAATACGGAAAAATTATAGCTCTCAATATGTGGTGATGCAAAAACTATTTTTACAATAAAAAGCGTCTTTTAGCGTGCGACAGCCGTCAAACATAAAAACCGCCATAAATAGTAAATCAAACCCCCCGTTATCACCCCCTTAGTTAGGGAAAAATAGTAAAATAAAAAAATGTATTTATTTCCATTTTTCCATTACGGTTAGGGTTAGGGCTGAGATTAGGGTTAGGGGTGTGTTGGGGTTCGGGTTGGAGTTAGAATTGGGGGTTTCCACTGTTTGGGCACATCAGGGGCTCTCCAAATGCAACATGGCGTCTGATTTCAATTCCAGCCAATTCTGAGTTGAAAAAGTCAAATGGTGCTCCTTCCCTTCCAAGCTCTGACATGCGCCCAAACAGTGTTTTACCCCCACATGTAAGGTATCAGCCTACTCAGGACAAATTGCAAAACAATTTTTGGGGTCCAATTTCTCCTGTTACCCTTAGGAAAATAAAAAATTGGGGGCAAAAATATCATTTTTGTGGAAAAAAATGATTTTTTTATTTTCACGTCCGAGCGTTATAAAATTCTGTGACGCACTTGGGGGTTCAAAGTGCTCACCACACATCTAGATAAGTTCCTTAGGGGGTCTCGTTTCCAAAATGGGGTCATTTGTGGGGGGTTTCCACTGTTTAGGTACATTAGGGGCTCTCCAAATGCAACATGACACCCGCAGAACATTCCCTCAAAGTCTACATTCCAAAACGTCACTACTTCCCTTCCGAGCCCCGACGTGTGTCCATACAGTAGTTTTCTCCCACATATGGGGCGTCAGCGTACTCAGGACAAATTGGACAACAACTTTTGGGGTTCAATTTCTCCTTTTACCCTTGGGAAAATAAAAAAATTGGGGATTAATTGATCATGTTTGTGGAAAAAAATACGATTTTTTTATTTTCATGCCCGGGCGTTATAAACTTCTGTGAAGCAATGGGGGGTTCAAAGTTCTCACCACACATCTAGATAAGTTCCTTAGGGGGTCTAGTTTACAAAATGGTGTCATTTGTGGGGGGTTTCCACTGTTTAGGTACATCAGGGGTTTTCCAATCGCGACATGGTGTCCGATCTCAATTCCAGCCAAAAACGTCAAATGGCGCTGCTTCCCTTCCGAGCTCTGCCATGCGCCCAAATAGTGGTTTACCCCCACATCTGGGGTATCAGCGTACTCAGGACAAATTGCACAATAACTTTTAGGGTACTGTTACCCTTGGAAAAATAAGAATTGAGGGTGAAACGATCATTTTTGTGGAAAAAATATGATTTTTTAATTGTACTGCTGTACATATAAACTTCTGTAAAGCCCTTGTGGGTTCAAAGTTCTCACCACATATCTAGATAAGTTCCTTGGGGGGTCTAGTTTCCAAAATGGGGTCACTTGTAGGGGGTTTCCACTGTTTAGGTACATCAGGGACTCTCCAAACGTGACATGGCGTCCGATCTGAATTCCAGCCAGTTTTGCATTGAAAAAGTCAAACGGCGCTCCTTCCATTCTGAGCTCTGCCATGCGCCGAAACAGTCGTTCCCCCCCACATATCAGGTATCAGCGTACTCAGGACAAATTGCACAATAACTTTTGCAGTCCAATTTCGCCTGTTAACCTTGGTAAAATAAAAAAAATTGAACCTGAAGTACTTTTTTTGTGAAAAAAAGTTAGATGTTCATTTTTTTTTTTGAATATTCAAAAAAATTCCTGTGATGCACCTAAAGGGTTAATAAGCTTCTTGAATGTGGTTTTGAGCACCTTAAGGGGTGCAGTTTTTAGAATGGTGTCACTTTTGGGTATTTTCTATCATATAGACCCCTCAAAGTGGCTTCAAATGTGATGTGGTCCGTAAAAATAAAATGGTGTTGGAAAAATGAGAAATCGCTGGTCAACTTTTAACCCTTATAACTTCCTAACGAAAAAAAATTTTGGTTCCAAAATTGTGCTGATGTAAAGTAAACATGTGGGAAATGTTAGTTATCAAGTTTTTTGGGTGCCATATCTCTGTGATTTAAGGGCATAAAAATTCAAAGTTGGAAAATTGCGAAATTTTCAAAATTTTCGCCAAATTTCCGTTTTTCTCACAAATAAACGCAAGTTATTTGAATGAAATTTTACTACTAACATGAAGTACAATATGTCACGAGAAAACAATGTCAGAATCACCGGGATCCATGGAAGCGTTCCAGAGTTATGACCTCATAAAGGTACAGTGGTCAGAATTGTAAAAATTGGCCCGGTCATGAACGTGCAAACCACCCTTGGGGGTGAAGGGGTTAAATAATAATTTCCCAAATACTCCAAAGGATCGGAATAAAATGCTGATCACTGGGGGTCCAACTAATAGGACCTCCAACGTTCCCAAGAACAGGGCTCTGGAACTGCGATAACAGTTCTCTGCAGCTCTGACTTGAATGGAGCGGAGGTGTTCACACTTAGCTACACTTCATTCAAAAAAACAAACATATTGTGCTTTACTCAGCCTCCCAGCTCCAGAACTGAATCTTTGCCAATTCCCCTGGTGTCTGTTATTGTCTACAGCCCTGACGTCTACAGCCAATAACTGAACTCGGTAGCTCTGCACAAGTTGACATGTAAGGAGATGCACATACTGCTCCTATTTCCCTCTTGAAGAAACAAGTTTAATGCTATTTTGTGTAATGTGAAATGTGAGGTATAATGTGACTTGTGATGTGCATTAAAGATGTTTGTAATATTGATGATGTATTGTGAGGTAGCGCTGTCATTCAAGTAGGGGATACTCGCTCAGCAGCCACAAAATCAGATCCGGCACAGGTTTTCCATAAACCAGTATAGTCCATGTGGTTTATTCCTCCTTCATAAACCCATAGAAGCAACATAAACAGCATTACAGCATAGCGTCCATTATAGCTTCACTCTGGTTAAGTCTGTGGTCACACAGGTTACTCAATGTCCATACTCAGGCTCTTCAGCCTCATCATTATCTCACCCACGTCAGGGTTTCCTCATGGCTGTTTCCCCACGCTGCAGACATCCACTCTCTTCTCTGAGACACTCAGATGCTGGCAGCCATGACACACAGCCATTCCACAGGCTGTTAGCCAGGAGATGCTTCTCCTAGCGGACCCTTCCACACTGGACCAACCGGGTCCCAGCATTCACCTCATGTGACCTACCCTGGCCACCTTATATGGTCCTTGGCACACGCCCATCGGGTCACATGGCTATGACCTCATCACAGGTCCTTCAAACACACATATACACTTTACAATAGCGTTAATAAACACACCCCCTGGGTGGGCTTGGAGGTAACTAGTTCCTGACACATTGAACCAGCACCTCAGCAGTATCAATGCTGATTAACACACACGCATAAATCTACATCTCAAGGCCACCCACCTTGAGATACATAACGGTCATTCCGTATTTCGCCATTCATCCACTCTCCTGGGACATCCATACAGTGCCCCCTAGCGGACACAGTGGTCACTACACCACAGTATGTAGTTTGAGGATAGGGATATTGACAGTTAATGTTTCGGACTAGCCCAAAGTGTGAGGGACTGAGTGGAAGGGAAAGTGACAATTTCCTGC
The DNA here is from genome assembly GCF_039654945.1 of Dendrobates tinctorius. Lineage (NCBI taxonomy): Eukaryota > Metazoa > Chordata > Amphibia > Anura > Dendrobatidae > Dendrobates > Dendrobates tinctorius. The sequence goes on along the minus strand of NW_027361700.1, from coordinate 1,047,896 downwards.
TAGGAAGTCACATAGGGTCTGGAGTGCAAAAAAAGAAGAGCTAAGGTCCATTGTGAGCAGTTCGGTATTCTTTGGTGTCCCTAAAGTGAGAGGAGACCGAAGGAAAGAGAATGATCTGGAGCAGAAGTGACTAAAAGACAGAGTGATCTACTGAAGATGGGTCCTGGGAGAGGATGCCTAGCAGAAAGGCCCTGAGTTACCTGCCATAATGGCACCCTGAGTGGAGAGAAGACTCAGAACTGTGGGTTGAGTAATGGACTTTTTCTAAACAGGACTGTAGTACTGAGCTGGGTTGTGGGGAAGTAGTGATAAACAATGGAGACAGAGGACAAGTAGAGAGAGTGAAGAGGAAAGGTGAACAATAGATAAACAAAAGAAGGAAATTGTGTGGAAAATGCTTCGAGTTGTAAAGGAAATATTCATAAGACTCTGTAGCCACTATCTCTTACATATATACCCTAACGATTTCCCATTGAGTAAACAGTTTATTTTCAAAAGGTGGTCTCCCTCATTGAACTGAGAAACATCTGGTCTTGGCAAACCCGCAACATTGGTTATATGCGGCCTGCATGATTGTAGCACCCTGACAACACAATTCCACACACCCAGTCATGACCCCCACTTTCACGTAACGCTCGAGTGCGGGAGGCGAGTACCTCACCCATGGCTACCTGCCCATGCCACATTACAGACAATTGAGGACAAAAGCTGCTAAGCTCAGTAATTGCCCGCAGTGCTCTCAAAGCATGACAGACACCAGGAACATCAGCAGAGAGTCAGCACTGGACCGGGGAGGGTGAGTAAAGCAAAGTTTATCTTTACAAAACAAACTGCAGACAGGGTACAGGGGTTTTTAGAAACCAGAAGACACCTTTGATGAATATTAGTAGGTTTCAAGGCACCCTTTCAAGTACTAAAACTACTTTGATACCACTAAGTTGAGCAAGAGTAGGCAACACGGTAGCTCAGTGGTTAGCACCGTTGCGTTGCAGCGCTGAGGTCCTCGCTTCAAAACCCACCAAGGACAACATCTGTAAGGAGTTTGTTCTCCCCTTATTTGCGTAGGTTTCCTCCTACACTCTAAAGACATATTGATAGGGAATTTAGATTGTGAGCCCCAATGGGGACAGCGATGATGATGTCTGTACAGCGCTGTGGCATTAATGACAACTACTAAACTGAAATATTTCCATATGTCACAACTCAATAGTATGAGCACATATATGAGATGAGGCATGCAGTCAATGTGTACTGGCCATACATACCTACTCTGGTGTTTTTTCTAACATGCGAAAATATCTATGAAGAGTTGAAAGGGTCTTGGCAGCTTGGAGAGAAGCAAAATCTGCTTTCGTACAAAGAAAAATGACGGTAAGCTGCTTACGTAAGCACAAGTGTTTCTGTACTTTCTGTACTGTAGCATGAGTTTCAATATTCATTTCTGAAACCCCAAAATGTACGATTTACACACATGAAGTGGTTTCTCATAAAATGCTAGTTTGCAATCATCATAGTTTAACGTAGTTTAATTGCATTTCACTAACTTACTAGACTTGCCTCTACATTTACAAAATAGTGCCCCCTAGTGATACCTAGACTGAATGGATCACAACGATATTTTACCCAAAGCTCACTGTTCAGCATCTTGTTTCCATCTGCTCTCAACAGAAAATCCTCCTCAATAAATCACAGGAAACTGGTGAAACTTTTCAAGAAATCACAGCAGAGAAATCTTAATAAAGTCCATTCATGGCTCACTCAAAGTTTCAAGAACTTGTTTCAAATGGCAACATTAATGTTTAATCAATGTTATATATACTCTTGCGTTAAAGGACTATGGGTACAGCCAATTTAAAAAAAATTTACCTCCTGTTTCTATATAGAGCATAGAAGCATTCAGCTAGTCACTTATTAATCATATGATGTAATCAACCTAATGGAAAACAGGAGAATTTGCTCGGCAGAAAGGCAAAATGAGCAATTGTAAGTACGCAGTGCTATATAATATGATGACTACAATGTATTAAGAGGATAAAAACTTTGATAGAATTCCTTCTTTAAACTGGATCTTAATGCATGCCCATCCCTCAGAAAAAGAAGGGGCCGTCTTTGTACCACACATCTGCTGATTCAATCTATGTAACAAGATGTGTTTTCAAAATGCAAAAAAAAAATCTCTTTTTCCTCATGCTCTTTGGATAAGCTTTCACTTTCCCTAATTCTATTAATTGGTATATTACCTCTCAGAATCTTTTCTCACTAATACTACTGTCACAGGGCAGTAGTGGGAAAACGGGACGAGGAACCTTGGCCCCTGAACTGCCCCTCAGGCTAAGGGGGTGCCCTGACTTTCCTTAACTTGGGGGTACACTTGATGGTAGTGAGGCCCAAGTCCCCGACCTGTCCCTATCTCTTGTCTAGCCCTGAGCTAAACCCCCAACCCCCTCCCCAGGATGTGAGACAGGGAAAACAGTGAACTGCACCACAAACCAAAGGAAAAGATAAAACAGACACCACGGGGTTATATCAACTGAAAAACAAAACTTAGCTTTATCTGCTGCTAAGCACCGAACAGCAGAGTTAGGCACCAGAACAAGGAAATAGCTGGAGCTCCACTGCAACACAGCCTGCTCCTGACTCCAGCTTGGTTGGTCTCCAAAGAGGAATAATAACACCAACAGTTAGCTGGTGCACCTGGTGAGCTTATATAGGAAGGTGGGAGTGGTTTCCACCTGCCTCAACAGATAGACCAGCCATGCAATTACTACACCCACCAGCGGCCACCGGGGGCAAAACTGATATTAACCCCTGATGGCCTGAAATGAAAAAAAGTTTATATATGAGGATCCAGATCTGACATCGATCCAAAAATGGATTGTGACAACTACTGTACGTTCAAAAAAACTTCAAATTACTAGATGCGCTCCAGGAAAACTGACACAAAAACACTGTCCTAAAGGTCAATTATCTTCTGGTGGGAAAATATGAGCCACCACGTGTAAAGGAATTATATGTTTGTCCTGCCGTAGCACCAATAATAATTTTCTTCCAAATGGCGATAATCTAGATGACATTGGAGCTCCCCACAGGGCCTTAGGTAACTCGGTACCGGGCCGGTCAGGTTCTTTAAAGGGGATGTCCCGGTGGCAGTGACCCGGTCCGTGGCCCAGGGTGTCCAGTAAAAGATGATAAATGAAGATGATGCATATGGGGAAAATGATGAAAGATAATGATGAAGGGGTAATTTGTAAGGGGATTTTTGTAGTGACGCCACTTGTGGTTTCCGGTCAGAGGTGTCCAGCGCTGCAGAGCAGATCCTATGGGACTGATGATGATGCAGCTGAGTTGTTATAGCTCTCCACAGGCAGAGCTTTTGTCCCAAGGCAGCCAAGATGTTATCGGTCGAGTTGGTGACTGTGATGGAGTGTGCGGTGTAGGGCAGGAGAGATGCAAATGACACGAGGGACACGGCTGGGTGCAGTTTCAGAGTTTTACTCACAGTTGACTTATGCGCACAGGTGCTCACTTGGTGCCATGTCCTTCGAGTGAAGGGTCCAGCCAACTCCCAGGCAGATCGGGAAACACCTTTCCAGATCTCCCTTTTATGTTTGCCTTTCCTCTGGCCGTCTAACTGCGCTGATTGTCACTTCTTTTACATCGCGCCTTCACAACCAGTGTCCCTAAGACAGCAGTCGTGGACTTTGTCAGGTGACGTGGGTCAGGCCCGGGATCCTCTATGGCTATTATTTCAAGGAATAGTTGTGGATGTGGCTGAGGTACTTTAAGTCACCTCAGCCACCGACTTGCTAGTTGAGCCTTGTAGTTCTCCACTAGTCTCAGGGGCCGGCTCCCCCACTGCGACCTGGTCCCTCCAGTACTGGATACAGGCCCCACGGGTGGCTTCTGCACTTCCCGTGCCCCAAGGACCCCTTCTCTCTGTCTAGGAGGTTTTGTTTCCCTCGTGTCATTTGTGTCTCGCACCATCACAGTCACCGACTCGACCAATAACATCTTGGCTGCCTCGGGACAAATGCTCTGCCTGTGGAGAGCTGTAACAACTCAGCTGCATCATCATCATCAGTCCTGGAGGATTTACTCTGCAGCGCTGGTCACCTCTGACCGGAAACCACAAGTGGAGTCATGAAAAAAATCCCCTTACAAATTACCATTATTATTATCTTTCATCTTTTCCATCAACATCATCTTTTATTCAACTTTTCTGGACGCGGGTCACGGACCGGATCACTGCCATCGTGACATCCCCTTTAAAGAACCTGACCAGCCCGCTACCGAGTAACCTAAGGCCCTGTGGGGCGCTCCAACATCTTATCACGCTCAGCTGACAGGCTGGCTGAGTGAGTTACTAATTTATAATAATTAGTGGATTCCAGAAACAGAATCAGGACTTTAGGGAGGAATTGGAAAAAATATAATGTATAGACTTGACATGCTATTAAATTATGTACAAGAAAATTACAAAACTTCCTTCTTTCATTTATGCTGAATAGTTATTGGAAATACACACACAGTGTCACTGTAGTATATATAACGGTACTGTGGAATGTGATTACGTGGGATAAACGAATCTGAGACCAAAGTTGAGACAAACAAACTGTATTAACCCCTTAGAGACAGCCATTTTGCAGCTTAATGACCAGGCCAATTTTTACAATTCTGACCACTGTCAGTTTATGAGGTTATAACTCTGGAACGCTTTAACAGATCCCACTGATTCTGAGAATGCTTTTTCGTGACATATTTTACTTCATGATAGTGGTAAAATTTCTTCTATATGACTTGTTTATGAAAAAAAAGGAAATATGGCGAAAACTTTGAAAATTTTGCAATTTTCAAATTGTACATTTTTATGCCCTTAAATCAGAGAGATATGTCACACAAATTTCTTAATAAATAACATTTCCCACATGTCTACTTTACATCAGCACAATTTTGGAAACAAAATTTTTTTGTTAGGAAGTTATAAGGTTGACCAGCGATTTCTCATTTTACAACAAAATTTACAAAACCATTTTTTTTACGGACCACATCATATTTAAAGTCATTTTGAGGGGTGTACATGACAGAAAATACCCAAAATTGACAACATTCTAAAAACTGGACCTCTCAAGATGCTCAAAACCACATTCAAGAAGTTCATTAACCCTTTACGTGCTTCACAGGAACTGAAGCAATGTGGAAGGAAAAAATTAACATTTAACGTTTTTTGCAAAAAATTTACTTCAGAACAAATTTTTTTTATTTTCACAAGTGTTAAAAGAGAAATTAAACCACAGAATTTGTTTTGCAATTTCTCCTGAATACGCCGATACTCCATATATGGGGGTAAACCACTTTTTGGGCGGACGGCAGAGCTCGCAAGGAAGGAGCGCCGTTTGACTTTTTCAACACAGAATTGGCTGGAATTGAGATCGGACGTCATGTTGCGTTTGGAGAGCCCCTGATGCGCCTAAACAGTGGAAACCCCCAACAAGTGACCACATTTTGGAAACTAGACCCTTTAAGAAACTTATCTAGATGTGTGGTGAGCACTTTGAACCCCCAAGTGCTTCACAGAAGTTTATAAATGCAGAGCTGTGAAAATAAAAAATCATTTTTTTCCTCCAAAAATTATTTTTAGTCCGCTATTTTTAATTTTCCCAAGGGTAACAGGAGCATTTGGACCTCAAAAGTTGTTGTGCAATTTGTCCTGAGTACGCTGATACACCATATGTGGGGAGGAACCACTGTTTGGGCACATGGGAGAGCTCGGAAGGGAAGGAGCGCCATTTTGGAATGCAGACTTTGATGGAATGTTCTGTGGACGTCATGTTGCGTTTGCAGAGCCCCTGATGTGCCTAAACAGTGGAAACCCCCCACAAGTGACCCCATTTTGGAAACTAGACCCCCCCAAGGAGCTTATCTAGATGTGTGGCGAGCACTTTGAACCCCCAAGTGCTTCACAGAAGTTTATAACGCAGAGCCGTGAAAATAAAAAATCTTTTTTTTTTCCACAAAAGTGATTTTTTTTAGCCCCCAATTTTTAATTTTCCCAAGGGTAACAGGAGAAATTAGACCCCCATACTTGGTGTGCAATTTGTCCTGAGTACACTGATGCCCCATATGTTGGGGTAAACTACTGTTTGGGCACACGTCTGGGCCCGGTAGGGAGGGAGCACCATTTTGACTTTTTGAACTCAAAATTGTCTGGAATCAGTGGTGGCATCATGTTGCATTTGGAGACCCCCTGATATGTCTAAATAGTGGAAACCCCTCAATTCTAGCTCCAACCCTAATCTCAACCCTAATCCCTAAACCTAATTCCAACCCTAACCCTAATTCTAACCCTAATGGAAAAATGAAAATAAATATATTTTCTTTATTTCATTATATTTCCCTAACAAAGGGGGTGATAAGGGGGGGGGGGGGTTATTTACTATTTTTTTATTTTGATCACTGTGATAGAGTTTATCACATTGATCAAAATGTACATTGAATGAATGAATGGAATCTGCCGGCCGGCAAATTCGGTGGGCGCACGGCGTATGCGCCCACCTTTTTTTCCTGGACTAAGATGGCGGCACCCACCAGAGGAGGCAGGAGGGCCCAAGGACCACCGGGAGGTACCGGAGAAAATCCGACTCTGGGGGGCGCTATACACTTTTTCCACAGCGCCGTTAATTAACAGCACTGTGGTTTAAGTACCCTTAACTACCGCCGTTAAAAGGCGTATCGGCGGTCGTTAAGGGGTTAACAAAGCAAAAGTGAACAAACTAAAAGAGGAATTACTGAAATTACAGCGAAGTGCAAAACAGCACAAAATGTAAATGTTCAGCCGCTATGCTAGAGGAGCGCGACTGCTAATGCAAGCAAGTCCAGAAATGATATGCAGTAAGGCTAGGTTCACATTTGCATTTGTGCGCACAGCGTATCATCTGCATGCACAAAAGCATGGAATAACACATGCAAATGTATGCTTACACAGCGCTTTTTATCCGCATCATCTTACGCAAAACACCAAAAAAACTGCATGTGCATGCATTTTCGTTATTTATGCACATGCGTTCGATATTCCCAATGCTTTTCCAGTACAATTGCCTTGACACCAGACACCCTATGGGTGTGTGTCATGGGATTTCTATATATAGACACACTGTACTGATGAAATCCTAGTCTTTGCCTGCTGTATCAAGCTGCAAGATGGATATTATTAAGAAATTGAGATTCATGTTTAACCTGGATTTGTCTTTGAAATTGGCTCATGCCTTTGCTGTGGCTTATCAAGAACAAAGAATAAGAGAAAGATGGAGAAGACGTCGTCGTCGGTATTGGCAGTGTTCTGCCCTCTGAATATAGGGCAATATGTTTGTTTTTATGTGCTGGTTAGTTGTTATACCACCATCTAGTGATGGCTGAATTTATAGCCTGTGTCTTTAACAGCAGACAGGTTGTTGCACTGTGGGATTGAAGTAGTTATAGTGGGAAGAAGAAGACTCCATTTTCTTCTGTGTACACACGTGTTTATTTGTCCTCCTGTAACTGCTCCAACTTGAGTTTGCTATGCCGGTAAAGCATATCTGGTAAGATTAATATATCTGTTCTTGCAATGCAGTATTGTACAGAGATGTGATTAACTGTATAGCAGCCAGTGCATAGGAGATGTCATTAGAAATTTGTGTATTTCCATGTTAAAGTTTGCATCACACTGTATACTTTCCTGTTAATTGAAAGTGTTAGCTGTGTGATTATTTGCCCAATACTTACCTATGTTGTTTGTATTCTTATAGTTTTACCGCATGTTCTATACCTGTTCACCAATAAACAAGTTAGACTACAAAGAACAGTCTGCTTATTTGGAAGACAGAAAGTGGTTTATGCTGTATGCCAGATTGCACTGTTCTGCCTTCATACACGTTGACATGGTGTGCAATATGGCATACAGCATAAACCATTTTCTGTCTTCCAAATAAGCAGACTGTTCTCTGTAGTCTAACTTGTTTATTTGAAGTTCTTTCACTGCTCCTATGAAATTTGTGAATCTATCAGAGCGAATGTGTTTCACGGTGCCTCTGATGGCAATGAAACGTCGGAGTGTATTTATGAAACTTGAAGTGTCCATGGATTCAATTACTTTGATGTGGACCGCTCTGATGGACATACAGGTGAACATAACTATCCAGCATTTTGCATTGGCTTGGACTCTTCTTGTGTGCCGTGCAACCACAGACCATGGCCCAAATACATCCAGTCAGACGTTGGTAAAGGGAGGATCCATACTAAGTCTGTCTGATGGGAGATTGGCCATCTTTGGGTTTTGAGTCATGCCACGGAGTTTACACACAGTTGAAGATGAGTTTACTCACACATCTCTTTGCTCCAACTATCCATAGTCCAGCATTTCATAGATTCCCTTCGGTAAACAATCAGCCCTGATGTTTCACCAAAACATGATGGTGCTGTATGAGCAGAGTAGTGACATGATGATGACCAAGAATTATTACAGGATGTTTTTCCACAAATTCCACTTTGGCTTCTTGAAGACGACCTCCAATTCTTAACAGCTCATTTTGGTCAATGATTGGATCAAGCTTCTTCAAGACACTGTGTCTACAAATGGGTTGACCTTTGTTGTGGTTGTCTATTTCTTTGGTGTGTGGTGTAGTGACCACTGTGTCCACTAGGGGGCGCTGTGTGGATGTCCCAAGAGTGTGAGTGGTTGAAGAGCCATTATGCATCTCAAGGTGGGTGACCTTGAGATAGAGACATATGTATGTTTATTAACGTTATTGTAAAGTATATATGTCTGTGCGAAGGACCTGTGGTGAGGTCATAGTCATGAGACCTGGTGGGCGTGGCTATGGACCATATAATGTGACCAGGTTAGGTCACATGGGGGTGAATGCTGGGACCTGGTTGGTCCAGAGTGGAAGGTCTCGTGCAAAGAGATGTCTGTCTTCCTAACAGCACTTGTGGTCGCTGTGTAATGGCTGCCAGAGCCTGAGAGCTCCCTGGAGGGATATGGACGTCTGCAGCATGAATGAAGCAGCCGTGAGAGAACCCTGACGGGGTGTGATAATACTGAGGCCGAAGGGCCTGTATGCTGGACATTTGCATAACCTATGTGATATAAGGATTACAGAGTGAAACTCTATGGACGCTATGCAGTTGCTATATGAAGTTATGTTGCCTCTGTGATGGTTTATGGTGTTTAATAAACCGCATAGACTGTGTTATGGCTTATGAAGACCCGTGCTGGATCTGTTTTTGTGGCTGCTGAGCAAGTATCCCCTACTTAGATGACAGCGCTACCTCACAGGTGTAACACTCATGCTGTATTGTAAGAATTATCGTGTTCTTGGCATTTTCCAGGTTTGGAGCGGTAAAGGCGTGCTTGCAGCAGTGCCAACCTTTACAAGGCTTCTGACTGGTGGGTGATGTTGACTTGTAAGACTGAGTCGCATGAATTAAACAAACAATGACAAGAACTAGCGAGTTCCAGGTTGAGAACCTGCTGAAATGGTGGGATTTGAGGTAATTGTCTGAAGTCACCGTACCTAAAACGGATACCTGAGGGCGGATTTCTTCATCTGCATCTGGATCTACCAGTTCAAAGGTGTCTGATTCATCACTGTAAGGCGCTGAATGGTATAAGAATGCAGGGCCCATAAACTTGGTTGTGTCCTTAAGGTGTCTTGATTCAACAGATCTAGTTGCGTCGTCCGCAGGATTGTGGTGTGTGGACACAAAGCGCCACTGTTTAGGGCAAGTGGACCTCCTGATGCTCATCACCCGATTGCTGACGTAAACATAAAAGTTGTCGAATTTCGTTGCAAAATGTACCCGAGCACTACCTTGCGGTCTGAGTAGAACTCAACGTCCATGATTTCCAGGTCAATTTCTGTTGAGATAAGTTCAGCTAACTCTACTGCTAGCACAGCTGCACAGAGTTCCCAGTCTAGGTATTGTGTGCTCATGGACTGGTGCCAGTTTTGTCCGGCTCATAACAAGCCTTACATGGCATTGTTCTTTAATGTCAGTAGTTTTCAGGTATGCTACTGCTGCTATCACTTTGGTTGAGGCATCGCAGAAGATACAGAGCCTTTGCATTTATACTTATGTTGATGGTACGGAAGCGTATGGTCGTGCCACGTAAAGATTTGACAAGGCTTCTAAAGATTTCTTCCATCTTGTCTCTTCTCCATTCAGACACCTCTTGGGTGAAGTCTCTCAACATCATTTTACCATGAATAGTTACAGGGGTTCCAAATACTAAAGGATCGAACAAGCTATTTATCACGGACAGGACACCTCTACGCGTGAAGGGTTCCTCTCCTTCATTGATCCGAAAGGTAAATGCATCTCTCTTCAAATCCCAGAGCAAACCAAGGCTCCGCTGAGTGGGAAGGGAGTCTGTGTTTAAATCCATGTCTTTTTGATCAGCTGAGTAGTCTTCAATCAGTTGAGGTGGTCATCTGGCTGTGCGGGGGGGGGTCTGCCAGCTGTGTGTGTGTGTGTGTGTGCATGTGTATGCAGGCATCGTCCGATGGGACTACAAGTCCCATCGGGCAATGCCTGCTACACTGACAGTGAGTGACATATTAGCCAATGATGGGACAGTAGTAATCCCATTAACTGGCTAATGTGTTGAATGTTAAAAAAAAAAAAACATACAGAACATACATATAACATACAACACATAACATAGAGTATATACTCACCAATCACCTAATTCCCCGAAGCCCTCAATCACCTGTAATAAAAATAAAATAATAAACCAACCTATACTTACCTTTCCGGCGTAGTCCAATTAATAACAAGGGTCCCACAACGATCTCCCATGGAGAGCTACCACATCCAAGTACATCGCTGCCTCTCCCAGATTCCAGAGACTCCATGGCTTCTAAGAACTCAGCATTGGCTATCGCGGCTGCTGCCTCTTTTTCCGCGGTAAGTCTTTCCAAAGTCGCTTGTAGGCGTCCTCAATCCGCTTCTTGATATGCTTGTCTTAGTTTTAACTGCATTTCTTGCGCAGCGAAGGAGGATCTTACTTTTGCCGCCTCAGCTTCTGCACGGGCGAAAGCAGCAGAATTCTTTGAAGACTTGCTAGAGCGGCTTGCATGGGACCTCGTCCTAAGTGAAGATGTCTGGCTTGTGGACATCGTGTGTCTGCTTGCAGACTTTAGGGAGTCTCAGAGCGGGTAAAAAATGTCAGCGTTTTCTGAGATGTGTCGTACTTGTTGGACGGCTGCACTCTCGGTACTTGTGACTGTATGGCGGCCGCTGCAGTATCCGTAGGCGGTGTGGTGTGGGTACAAGTGGCTACTTAAGTCATATTCGTTATCGCAGGCGTCTAGCATCTATTTTACTGTTCTGCCTTCATACACGTTGACACGGTGTGCAATCTGGCATACAGCATAAATCACTTTCTGTCTTCCAAATAAGCAGACCGTTCTCTGTAGTCTAACTTGTTTATTGGTGAACAGGTATAGAACATGCGGTAAAACTATAAGAATACAAACAACATAGGTAAGTATTGGGCAAATAATCACACAGCTAACACTTACAATTAACAGGAAAGTATACAGTATGATGCAAATTTTAACATGGAAATACACAAATTTCTAATGACATCTATGCACTGGCTGCTATACAGTTAATCACATCTCTGTACAATACTGCATTGCAAGAACAGAGATATTAATCTTACCAGATATGCTTTACCGGGATAGCAAACTCAAGTTGCAGCAGTTACAGGAGGACAAATAAACACGTGTGTACACAGAAGAAAATGGAGTCTTCTTCTTCCCAGTTTAACTGCTTCAATCCCACAATGCAACACTTTGTCTGCTGTTAAAGACATATGCTATAAATTCAGCCACCGCTAGATGGTGGTATAACAACTAACCAGCACATAAATACAAACATATTGCCCTTTATTCAGAGGGCAGAACAGGCAGCACCCCATTGTGGAAGTCCGAGGGAGCCGTGGAGCCTATCACTCCTTGTACTCAGAGCTGTGTGAAAACCCGGAGAAATGTTACGACTACACCAGAATGTCACAACACAGTTTCAATGACTTGTTGCAACATGTCAGAGCATCCATCAGCAGGCAGGACACACAGCTCCGTCGAGCAATTCCTGCTGATGAACGGCTATTGGTCACCCTGAGGTACGTAATGTTGAAAAAGAAACTCCTGTCACTAACAATCCTATCCCTTAAACACTAACCCTAAACCCTAACCAGTATACTGATTTTTGTTTCTCATTTTCTTTTCTGCAGATTCCTTGCAACTGGAGAGACGTTGTCATCATTACATTTACAATTTAGGATTGGAGTATCCACCAGGGCCAGACTGGGACAAAAAAGCAGCCCTGTCGCACAAACCCCACCAGCCCACATACTATAGCACTGATCAGCTCTGATCAGTGAATTTTTGCTATACTTTGTCATCCCCTCATCACTCTTGTAAAGGAGCTATTTGAAGAGCCACATGTTAATGGCGTCACAGTGCGTATGATTGACCACAGCTCCATTTACATGGTGCTCTTCAAAGCTACGTTTCCTAGGATCTTGGGGGTCCCAGCGGTCAGATCCACAACAAACAGAAAGTCATCCCCTAAACAAAAGATAGGGGAGAACTTCCGAATTTGGACAACCCTCCATACAGTATTATGGGCATCACATAGTCCTCCATACAGTATTATGGGCACCACATAGTCCTCCATACATTGTTATTGGTACCACATAGTTCTCTTTACAGTATTATGGGCACCATATAGCCCTCTATACAGTATTATGGGCAACACAATGCTCCATACAGTATAATGGCCCCATATATTGCTCCATACAGTACAATGGGCCCCACATATTCCTCCATATGGCACAATGAGCCCACATAATGCTCCATACAGTATTGTGGGCCCCATACATTACTGCATACAGTTTTATGGGCCCCATATAATGCTCCATACAGTATAATGGGCCCTCATACTGTATATTACTTCAAACAGTATAATGGGCCCCATATATTACTTCATACAGTATAATGGGCCCCATATAATACTCCCTGTCCCCACTGCTCTGGTCTCCTCAGTGTATTCTGATCCTCTGCACTTCTTGGCACAGAGGATGCGCTGCAGTGATGCCATTGTGCCCTCTGCACTAAGACAACACACAGCTCAGACGCAGAGGGGGAATGAGAGAACGAGCATCAGCAGATGGCTCCCTCACTCATCATTGTTTTCAACTGTGTCGGCGCTGGCACCGAAGCCCCAATACTTATGAGTCCCACAGCATGCCAAGTCCCCGACGGCACTTGCCCGCTGTCGCCGGGTGGTGATGTCAGCCTTGATATGTGTCATAATTGAGCACCACCAAATATTAACCAGTGCGTGAAATGCTTTTAGGACACACACCCTTAAAGGGATTTATAAAAAAAAAAATAATCAGCACACCGATTAAATAAGAGAAAAGTGTAGGACTCTTTATTAGCCCATGTGGTAATATTCCATAGCAGAGAAATGATCTGTTATAGATCCCAAACTTTGTCCCATGGGCTAATAAAGAGTCCGCCACTTTGCACAATTCATCAGAGCGCTTTTTATTGTCATAGATACACACACTTAGAGCAGATACTTATATTTACACCATGTATACAGGACAGGAGTATACACAATGTACACAGCTCCACAATACAGTTGTGGCCAAAAGTATTGACACCACTGCAATTCTGTCAGATAATACTCAGTTTCTTCATGAAAATGATTGCAAACACAAATTCTTTGGTATTATAATCTTCATTTAATTTGTCTTAAATAAAAAAAACACAAAAAGAATTATCCTAAAGCCAAATTGGATATAATTCCACACCAAACATAAAAAAGAGGGTGGACAAAAGTATTGGCACTGTTCGAAAAATCATGTGATGCTTCTCTAATTTGTGTAATTAACAGCACCTGTAACTTACCTGTGGCACCTAACAGGTGTTGGCAATAACTAAATCACACTTGCAGCTAGTTGACATGGATTAAAGTTGACTCAACCTCTGTCCTGTGTCCTTGTGTGTACCACATTGAGCATGGAGAAAAGAAAGAAGACCAAAGAACTGTCTGAGGACTTGAGAAACCAAATTGTGAGGAAGCATGAGCAATCTCAAGGCTACAAGTCCATCTCCAAAGACCTGAATTTTCCTGTGTCTACCGTGCGTAGTGTCATCAAGAAGTTTAAAGCCCATGGCACTGTGGCTAACCTCCCTAGATGTGGACGGAAAAGAAAAATTGACAAGAGATTTCAACGCAAGATTGTGCGGATGTTGGATAAAGAACCTCGACTAACATCCAAACAAGTTCAAGCTGCCCTGCAGTCCGAGGGTACAACAGGGTCAACCCATACTATCCGTCGGCGTCTGAATGAAAAGGGACTGTATGGTAGGAGACCCAGGAAGACCCCACTTCTTACCCCGAGACATAAAAAAGCCAGGCTGGAGTTTGCCAAAACTTACCTGAAAAAGCCTAAAACGTTTTGGAAGAATGTTCTCTGGTCAGATGAGAAAAAAGTAGAGCTTTTTGGGCAAAGGCATCAACATAAAGTTTACAGGAGAAAAAAAGAGGCATTCAAAGAAAAGAACACGGTCCCTACAGTCAAACATGGTGGAGTGTTGTGAACTCATTTGTTCATTCGCCTTTTGTGTCCGAGGATCTCCCTCTTCTGGTGAAGGAAGGTAGTGAGGCTGATTTGGATGAAAGAAATCAAACACCTGATCAGGTGGATTGTGACTGGGTAACAGGAACTGCAGACTGGATATAAGGCAGCCGACGCCCTTCTGAGTGGCTGGTGATTTCTCTGCTGGATTCTTGGAGACTAGTCTGATTCCTGCTTCCTAAAGATAAGTTTTTGCTCTGCTATTGAACTTATTCGTTTTGGTTTTGTTTACCTTGTTTTTTGAGTTCAGCCATCCCCGGCCGGGGGTGTGCTGGATTCTTATTCCTTGTTCAGTGTTCTCTTTTGCTCTGCTTTCAGAATATTCTGAGTGCTGATATAGGGTTTGAAGTCTAGTGACTTCAGGGTCCTTTTTGTTTATCAGTTGTGTTGGTAATATTTTTAGCAGGGTTTTCTTGGATTGAAGACAGCAGCTTTTCTGTCCTGTCCTTTTTAGTTAGCTTGGGCCCCATCGTTTGCTCAACCTATCTTTCTGTGTTAGTGTTTCATCTTGTTTCACCGTCATTATATGTTGGGGGCTGCCTAATGCTTTGGGGTCTGCTCTGGGGCAGTCAGTTTTTCCCTTTTCTTTCATTAGGCTTATTTAGATCTCCGGCTGTGACGAGGTGTCTAGGATCACCATAGGAACACTCCACGGCTACTGCTAGTTGTGTGATAGGATTAGGGGTCTGCAATCCGCTAGTTTCCAACCTCTCTGATTTTCTGGGCTGAGCTTTTGTTTTGTTTTTTCCTCCTCGGTGACTCAATCATAACAGTGGAGGTTCCCTGATGTTTTGGGGTTGCTTTGCTGCCTCTGGCACTGGACTGCTTGACCGTGTGCATGGCGTTATGAAGTCAGAAGACTACCAACAAATTTTGCAGCATAATGTAGGGCCCAGCGTGAGAAAGCTGAGTCTCCCTCAGAGGTCATGGGTCTTCCAGCAGGACAATGACCCAAAATACACTTCAAAAAGCACTAGAAATGGTTTGAGAGAAAGCACTGGAGACTTCTAAGGTGGCCAGCAGAGTCCAGACCTGAATCCCATAGAACACCTGTGAAGAGATCTAAAAATGGCAGTTTGGAGAAGGCACCCTTCAAATATCAGGGACCTGGAGCAGTTTGCCAAAGAATGGTCTAAAATTCCAGCAGAGCATTGTAAGAAACTCATTGATGGTTACCGGAAGCGGTTGGTCGCTGTTATTTTGGCAAAAGGTTGTGCAACCAAGTATTAGGCTGATGGTGCCAATACTTTTGTCTGGACATTTTTTGGAGTTGTGTGTGAAATAATCAATGTTTTGTTTTTTGCTTCATTCTCTTTTGTGTTTTGTCATTTAAGACAAATTAAATGAAGATAATAATACCAAAGAATTTGTGTTTGCAATCATTTTCAGGAAGAAACTGAGTATTATCTGACAGAATTGCAGGGGTGTCAATACTTTTGGCCACAACTGTATATACTCTGGTAAGGAATATAGAGTGGAGCTGTGTATACAGTGGGGAAAAAAAAGTATTTAGTCAGTCAGCAATAGTGCAAGTTCCACCACTTAAAAAGATGAGAGGCGTCTGTAATTTACATCATAGGTAGACCTCAACTATGGGAGACAAACTGAGAAAAAAAAATCCAGAAAATCACATTGTCTGTTTTTTTTTCATTTTATTTGCATATTATGGTGGAAAATAAGTATTTGGTCAGAAACAAGCAATCAAGATTTCTGGCTCTCACAGACCTGTAACTTCTTCTTTAAGAGTCTCCTCTTTCCTCCACTCATTACCTGTAGTAATGGCACCTGTTTAAACTTGTTATCAGTATAAAAAGACACCTGTGCACACCCTCAAACAGTCTGACTCCAAACTCCACTATGGTGAAGACCAAAGAGCTGTCAAAGGACACCAGAAACAAAATTGTAGCCCTGCACCAGGCTGGGAAGACTGAATCTGCAATAGCCAACCAACTTGGAGTGAGGAAATCAACTGTGGGAGCAATAATTAGAAAATGGAAGACATACAAGACCACTGATAATCTCCCTCGATCTGGTGCTCCATGCAAAATCCCACCCCGTGGGGTCAGAATGATCACAAGAACGGTGAGCAAAAATCCCAGAACCACGCGGGGGGACCTAGTGAATGAACTGCAGAGAGCTGGGACCAATGTAACAAGGCCTACCATAAGTAACACACTACGCCACCATGGACTTAGATCCTGCAGTGCCAGACGTGTCCCACTGCTTAAGCCTGTACATGTCCGGGCCCGTCTGAAGTTTGCTAGAGAACATTTGGATGATCCAGAGGAGTTTTGGGAGAATGTCCTATGGTCTGATGAAACCAAACTGGAACTGTTTGGTAGAAACACAACTTGTCGTGTTTGGAGGAAAAAGAATACTGAGTTGCATCCATCAAACACCATACCTATTGTAAAGCATGGTGGTGGAAACATCATGCTTTGGGGCTGTTTCTCTGCAAAGGGGCCAGGACGACTGATCCGGGTACATGAAAGAATGAATGGGGCCATGTATCGTGAGATTTTGAGTGCAAACCTCCTTCCATCAGCAAGGGCATTGAAGATGAAACGTGGCTGGGTCTTTCAACATGACAATGATCCAAAGCACACCGCCAGGGCAACGAAGGAGTGGCTTCGTAAGAAGCATTTCAAGGTCCTGGAGTGGCCTAGCCAGTCTCCAGATCTCAACCCTATAGAAAACCTTTGGAGGGAGTTGAAAGTCCGTGTTGCCAAGCGAAAAGCCAAAAACATCACTGCTCTAGAGGAGATCTGCATGGAGGAATGGGCCAACATACCAACAACAGTGTGTGGCAACCTTGTGAAGACTTACAGAAAACGTTTAACCTCTGTCATTGCCAACAAAGGATATATCACAAAGTATTGAGATGAAATTTTGTTTCTGACCAAATACTTATTTTCCACCATAATATGCAAATAAAATGAAAAAAAAACCAGACAATGTGATTTTCTGGATTTTTTTTTCTCAGTTTGTCTCCCATAGTTGAGGTCTACCTATGATGTAAATTACAGACGCCTCTCATCTTTTTAAGTGGTGGAACTTGCACTATTGCTGACTGACTAAATACTTTTTTTCCCCACTGTATACTATATAGTGTAGAGATTTGCCAGTGTATATAGTGTGGATTCCACACTATATACTATATATACAGCAACATACTATATGAACAGCTTTACACTATATACACACAACTCTACATTATAATTGACAGTATTATACTATACTAGCTGAAGAGCCCGGCGTTGCCCGGGCATAGTACTTAACTGTGGGTCCCGCTGTCTTCCTTAACAGCCCCGCTCTCCACCCGCCATCACGCGCTCTGCACCCGCCGTCCCGTTCTATCCCTCCGCAGCCACGCTCTACATCCGTGTCCCGGTGTCCCTCCACAGCCCCGGTCTCTTCGTCCACAGCCCTGCTCTCCCGCTCTCTCCCTCTACAGCCCCGCTGTCTTCCTTCCTCACCATCCCCGCTCTCCGTGCACTACACGCGGTGACGTCGGGACCAGGAGAGGTGCGCAGATTGTTAGTTTGGCAGGAGCTAGAGTGGAGCTGCAGCGCATGTGATTGGGCGGCCTGTGGGGGCGTGGCCTAGCGCAGGCGGAGCGGGCAGAGCTTGCCAGTGGGCGGAGATGCAGCGCGTGTGATTGGGAGGCCTGCGGGGGGCGTGGCCTAGCGCTGTAGTAGGCCGCAGTAGAAGCCTGGGACTAAATTTAGGCCAGGAAGCTGCAGGGGAGAGGGGAGATAGTGCTGTTGGCGACGGGGAGCTCCGACTGAGCCGGAACAGGGTTGGGAGGGTGCCAGCACTATTCGGCCTCTGTCCTGAAGACTGTCTTCCTCCACAGCCCCGCTCTTCATGCACTGTCCTGCTGTATCCGTCCTCAGCCCTGCTCTGCTGCTTCGTGATTGGTTGGTGATACACACACACACACATTCAGATTTATATATAGAGATTATGTTACATACTGCTGAATATATATCACATTGAGACTACTGTATATACGGGTGCTGGGGCTGATGTATATACAGATGCTGGGCTGGTGTATATACTGGTGCTGCCGGGGCTGATGTAAATACCAGTGCAGTGCTGGGGGCTGATGTATTTTAATTTAAACGTGTTTGGGCTGGGATTACACTCACCCAGACCCAGACTGAATATAGGCAGATTACAGGTGCGGGTAGGAGCTCTGTA
Organism: Dendrobates tinctorius; assembly: GCF_039654945.1. NCBI lineage: Eukaryota > Metazoa > Chordata > Amphibia > Anura > Dendrobatidae > Dendrobates > Dendrobates tinctorius. Next base: position 1,028,995 of record NW_027361700.1, on the reverse strand, counting down.
ATTCCTGTGCTGTGTCCCAGTCCTTGATACTTCAGGCTGCAACCAGTGTCAGGAGAGCAGAGCGCGCTCTCTCTGCTCACATCATGATGTCAAAGTCAGCACGTTCTTATGTCCTGCTACATGCGCTGCAAGCAATGACTGCTGAATGCGCACACCTATATAACCGGGCATAACTCCCAACTTTTGAAGAAGGGAAAAAGGGACAAAGGGTGCGGCAAGCGCCGCTGCAAATTTTAGGCCATGCCCCAACCACACCCATTTCACAACTGGTCACAACCATGTGCACGCCCCAACCACACCCATTTAGCACTGCTGATCACACTGACTGGTAGAGGCCACAGTGGCTGGTATTATGGGCACCGTGGCTGGCAATATGGGCACAGTGGCTGGTACTGAGGAAAAGAAAGAACAGAGAGAGAGAAAAAAGAGGGGAAAGAACAGAGAGAAAGAAAGAAAACACAGAGATAGAGAGAAAGAAAAGACAGAGAAAGAAAGAGAAAACACAGAGATAGAGAGAAAGAAGATGGGAAAGAAAGAACAGAGAAATAAAGAGAAAGAAAGAACAAACAGAGAGAGAGGGAAAGAAAGAGAACAGAGAAAGAAAGAGAAGGAAAGAAGAGAGAAAGAAGGAAAGAAAGAATAGAGAGTGAACAGAGAGAAGGAAAGAAAGAACAGAGATAGAACAGAGAGAAAGAAGGAAAGAAAGAACAGAGAGAAATATTCTATAAAGATACTATAGCAGCCCGGCTCCCATTGTAGTGCCCACCTAAGCCTCCCGATGCAGGACATATCATGATCCGCTCACATGGCCGGCGTCCCCGATTCCAAGGCAATCTCGCTGTCCGCGCTGTCGGAGGAGCACACGGTGATGGATCTGAAGCATTCCCTGAAGTGCCCCCATGGTTCCGTCACAATCTCCTCCCGAAATTACCTCATTTCCGGCCAGCTTCCAGCATGTCACTTCCAGTAGAACGTCACGTGTGAGTTTTAACGTGCTCCTCGGGGCTCCGCTGTGTATTCCTGTGTCCACGGGAAAAGTAAGCTCCCGGCTGGGGCAGTCTCTCTCTCTCAAAATCGGGACTGTAACGCTGGATCCGGGACGGTTGGGAGGTATGAATGCTCCCCACCATACACCTCGTACACACATGGCTCCGCACGCCTCACACACGGCTCCGCTTTGTATGCCTTGTACACACACGGCGCTGCTCTGTACACCTCGTGCACACATGGTTCCACTCCGTAAAACTGGTACACATGGGACTCTGCTCCGTACACACAAGGCCATGCTCTGTGCACCTTGTACACACATGGCTCCACTCCATAAACTTTGTGCGGCTTTCTTCGATACACCTCGTACACATGCAGCTCCGCTCCATACACACGCAGCTCTACTCTGTACACACACGGCTTCATTCCGTACACACCCAGCTCTGCTCCCCTCCGTAAACACAAGGCTCAGATCCGTACACTTTGTACACACAGGGCTCCGTTCCGTACACCTCGTACACACACGGCTCCGCTCCGTAGACCTTGTATACATGTCCGCTCCGTACACCTCGTACACACACGGCTCAGCTCTGTACACCCCGTACACACCCGGCTCCGCTCTGTACATCTCGTACACACACGGCTCCGCTCCGTACACCCCAGGCTCCGCACATCTCGTACACATCCGGCTCCGTACACCTCATACACACACGGCTCCGCTCCGTGCACCTCGTACCCACACGGCTCCGCTCCGTACACCTCGTACCCACACGGCTCCGCTCCGTACACCTCGTACCCACACGGCTCCGCTCCGTACACCTCGTACCCACACGGCTCCGCTCCGTACACCGCGTACCCACACGGCTCCGCTCCGTACACCTCGTACCCACACGGCTCCGCTCCGTACACCTCGTACCCACACGGCTCTGCTCCGTACACCTCGTACCCACACGGCTCCGCTCCGTACACCTCGTACCCACACGGCTCCGCTCCGTACACCTCGTACCCACACGGCTCCGCTCCGTACACCTCGTACCCACACGGCTCTGCTCCGTACACCTCGCACAAACACGGCTCTGCTCCGTACACCTCACACACACGGCTCCGCTCCATACACCTCATACACACATAGCTCCGCACAACTCACACACTCGGCTCCGCTTCGTACAACTCGTACACACGCGGCTCTGCCCCGTACACCTCGTACACACACAGCTCTGCTACATCCACCCTGTAAACCCCTCCTGACCCCACACATAAACTTCCCTCATCCAGCACCATGACAACAAGCACAGCAGAGTCCTGCATACACCAAGGGCTGTGCGCACAGGACCTGTGATGAGGTCACAGGAGGGGAAGAGTCAAGGGTCACATGATCAGGGGCCTCGGACAGAGGCCCCTGATCATGTGACCCCTGACTCCTCCCCTCCTGTGACCTCATCACAGGTCCTGTGCGCAGATGCAGTGGGTCTCTGGGAGGGCGAGGATGGGCTGCGTGGGGGGGCATGGCGGCTTATCTCCCTACAGTGCGGGGAAAAAAAAATCCCGGGAGGGTTGGGAGCTATAACCGTCGTGCCCGCAGAGGGCCAGCAGCAGGAAGAACAGGCCAGTGCCCACATCAGCTGGCAAGCGGCCAGATGAGCGGGCGCTACCAGCCCACGGCCCACATGACAGCGGCCCAGCGGGAAAATGCCCGGTTGGGCAGATTATCAATCCAGGCCTGGTATCCCCGCTGTCTGGGATTGTAGGTGAAACATGCCGAGTGTTATGTGATGTACTGCATCGAGAATTCCCCCCCCAACTGAACTATGGAGGTAAAATGCTTCCAAATTCATGATACAGGAAAGATATATATCTTTGTACCCTGTTAGCCAGTAGATAGAATATTTAGAATTGAGAGTCCTCAGTGGTTGATACCTTTTAATGGCTAATGGCATCAATTAAGGAATTTGCCCCTCAGACCATCTGGGGTCATCACAACACAGAACCAGACCGGCAATTAGAGGTCAATAAAACCTTCACACTGCTTATCTATGAACTGCTCCAATATTTATGCTTATCGTTCTCCCACATTGACTATTCCGCTACACATCCTTTGTCTTATCTATTGAGTTATTTATGTGCTGTCTTGTGTATAAATATGTTATTCTTCAGATTTTGTATTAGTCTATCCTGATGAAGAGACCTGCGTAGTCTCGAAAGCTTGCAATCTGTTACCATCTTTTCAGTTAGCCATTAAAAGGTATCAACCACTGAGGCCTCTCAATTCTAAATATTCGTCCAAATTCATGGAAATTTGTAATTTTCCCAACTGTTTGGGGACTGTGGATGGCAAACATACTAATATTTTGAAACCTGCTGGCAGTGGATCAAAGTATTACAATTATAAAAAATACTTTTCTATGGTGTTAATGGCAATTGCCGATGCGGAGTGTAAATTTGTCGCCGTGGACATTGGCTCATAGGAACGTGGAAATGACTCGCAGACGTTTAAAATCTCGGACATGGGCCAACGTTTATATGGTACACGCACGAGTCTAGCAATGTCAATACTAGGCTCTGCAACCGGCACTTGGACAGGAGCATGCAGCTGCATGTATTTCTATGCAGTCGCACACTCCGGTCAGAGTGCCAGCGGCAGTGCCGGGTATTGGCATGCGAAACTCGTGCGAGTTTCTCGCATGTCTGACTCTGGCCTAACGCAGATTTTGTGTGTGTGCGCGTCTTTAATTCTTTACATAAGATTTTATTATGTTTATTACTAAACATCAGGCTTGGTATTATCTATAGATAGAAAAATATATCGATAGATCCCATATCTGTCTATTATTCTTCAATGGAGTATGTAAAAAAGGAGGTTGGACAAGGAAATAACATCACTTTTTTTTTTTTTTTTATTAAATAGTATATCTTTGTTTAGCTTACAAAAACGCATAAAAAATGCATGTAAAAAACGCAGGTGACATGCCAGTGACCTCAGGTGCAGATTTCATCTGCGTCAAATCCTGAGCAAATACTGAGCTAATCCTGACCGTGGTGGAAACATACTGTAAGTGAGGAGACATTAAGCTGCCCTGGAAGAGGAGATCTGTAAGTATACATTATTTTTGAGTATGTAGGATTTCAAAAAATAAATTCACAGGGAAAAAATCCCTTAAAGCCATGGTGGGTCAATGACAAGTGGTAGAGTTGAGAAAAGAGTTTCATAGGAGCTGAACAAGTTGTAGCCAGCGGCCACTGGTCCAGCATTGCCAACCTGCACCATTAGGGAGGAGTAGGCCCTGCGCCGTCACTGTGCTGCAGTCTGCATGATGTCACTGGGACCCAACAATAAAAAATACACCAAATAGCAGGAGATTCGCAGGACTCCGGTCCCGTGGCCACAGACTACCAACCTGGCCGATATATCAGGGTCCTGCAAAACTTTTCGTTCAACACTGGTTAGCAGCACTCTGGGCCTGGCCAGAAACCTCTGCACAGCGTTTGTATGTCCTCATGTATAGGGGTTTCTTATGATGTTGACCTGTTGGTGTGTATAGGCATGTCTTAGGCCACGTTGTGCCATTTGATGCGGGCTCCAGCGATGAGCCGCAACCTTTCCAGAATGCGACAGCTGATTTGATCAGCTGTAATGTGCCCCTAAGAGCCGCAGCTGCAGGTGGTATCACGGTCCACCCTCAGCTGTTAACATGTTAAATGCCGCTGTCGATCTCTGACAGAAGTATTTAACACGATCACGCCAGAAGCACTTCCCAAACCTGTCACATGATCACAAAGTGCCGATGGGTTGGCATGACAACCAGGGTTCTGCAGAAGACCCTCATGCTTCCATTGCAGACGTCCTATGAATGATGGCCACGTTGATGATTTCTGCTACACACAGCAGGGCTGGAGCCCTACTATGTGTGGCACAAGAGATCAGATGATTGCAGCTTCAAGTGTCCTAAAGGAACAATATTAGAAAAAAAAAAACATTCATACCACCCTCCCTTTTAAAGACAGTTTTAGCATTTGGAATTGCACTTTTTTTTTGCAATTTCACCGCACTTGGAATTTTTTTCCCGTTTTCCAGTACAATGCATGATAAAATCAATAGTGTCGTTCAAAAGTACAACTCGTCCCGCAAAAAAAAATCCCTCACACGGCCATATTAAGGGAAAAATAAAAAAGTTATAGCTCTGGGAAGAAGGGGAGGAGAAAAACAGAAAACTGCAAGGTTGTCAAGGGGTAAGGCTGTGTGCACAAGGTGCAGATATGATGTGGGTTTTTTTTCCTGCGGATTTGTGACAAACTGCAGCATGTCAATTCTCCATGCGTTTTTTACCCTGCGTTTTTTAACCATTGCCTTCAATCATCAAGAGATGCAGAAACGTTGCTCAATGTGTGCACGTAGCCTTAAGATTAGAAAAGCAGACTGTGAGCTATTTATAATGAGACGTGTCATTCCCTGCCCTGCTATTTCCCACTATGGACGCACATAAAACACCGCCATGGCTCCGTGCGGTAGCGCTCAGTCACCCACCGCCTCACCTCACACCGTCCTGAGCACCGCTCACTCAGCACTGCTAGTGCTACCCAGGCAACAAGACTTTCCCGCCTTCCCTCGGCAGCTCCGCCCCCTCAGACACTCTGCGCCAATTAGCTCGCAGCGCCGGGGCGTGAAGTATGTCGGAACCAGGAACCATCTAGTCTGCTGCTTCTTGTCTCTGCCCGGAAGAGCTTTTCGGTGGCGCCGCAGAAATGGGTTTCGAGTGGCCCTGGCAATACAACTTTCCTCCGTTCTACACGTGAGAGACTCTCGTTTTATCGTGGGTGAAAGCACTGCATGAAAACAGGGGAACACTTAGGGGAGAGCACCTAGTGCCGTAGAGGTGCTTCTCTAAATAGTTCCGGTAGAAACAAGGAAGTGGAGTCTGGCTTAACTCCATCACTGCTGGGTGCACTTGTTCTCTGTCACTGTGCCATGCAGGACAGGCTCCACTTCTTCAGAATCTGTTCTTACTACTTCCTATGGCCAGCTGTATGGGGACTAGTGGGGTATGACGTGCCCATAGCTTCACTCTGTGAGGGGCTTATGCCAATTAGTAATCAGCTGGTCGGGACTCCCCTTACCCCAATTAGAGAATCAGAGGCCTGGATAAAGCGGACAGCGGTGCACAGAATTGCCAGCCGGTCCCCCCAGTGTGACAGAGTCCTAGAAATATATGAAGCTGGCAAATCCATGCACAGCTGTCCGCTCTCAGCCGCCCTTAGCGGAGTACCTGAGATACTAATCAGTTATTCCCACTCATACGCACAATATATGGGACCTCTTATATAATAATAATAATCTTTATATAGCGCTAACATATTCCGTAGCGCTTTACAGTTTGCACACACATTTTCATCACTGTCCCCGATGGGGCTCACAATCTAAATTCCCTATCAGTATGTCTTTGGAGTGTGGGAGGAAACCGGAGTGCCTGGAGGAAACCCACGCAAACACGGGGAGAACATACAAACTCCTTGCAGATGTTGTCCTTGGTGGGATTCGAACCCAGGACCCCAGCGCTGCAAGACTGCAGCGCTAACCACTGAACAACCATGCTGCCCTTATATCCCTGCGCTGTATTATAATGCGACTATTCCACTGACGCAGAGCCGGCTGTCAGTCACAGAACTGGAATGTGCTTGCAGCCGCCACTCCAGGCACGCCTATGTCTTCTCCCGGGTGTTCGATTTACCATGCTGCGGCCGGGCACCTACATAACACAACTATCCTGCAGTTTAGCTCCAGATCTGCAGTCTTAATAGTGTTATCTGACATGACAGATTACTTGTATAGGGGACCTGTCACCTTGACAGAAGTCTCCAGTTTTTGTTTTTTATTTTATTCCTGGTGCTTCACTCAGTATTCTGCTTGCTTTTTTTTTGTTTCTTCTTTAAATCCATTGTACGATTCTAGAGATAAGGACTAGTGATGAGCGAGTATACTCGTCGCTCGGGTGATCTCCGAGTATTTTTAGCGTGCGCGGAGATGTTTGTTGACGCGGCTGCTGGTCAGCCTGAATACATGTGGGGATTGCCTGTTTGTTAGGAATTCCTACATGTATTCAGGCTGTCTAGTAGCCGCAAATCATGCAGCTGTGTCAATAAACACTAAATCTCCGAGCACGCCTAAATACTCCGAGCATGCCCGGGAAAACCTGAGCTACGAGTTTACTCGCTCATCACCTTTAGGTTTAGATCTCATTGTTATGGCCATTGCAAGGGGCTGTGGTTAGATGTTAAGCATCTATTGTTGGGTAGTCCCTTTAGGTAAGTACAAATAGGTGTGTGTCACATTTTCCTAAGTTCCTAATTTTTTAGAATTTGAGAAGGACCTGTCCTTTCTCATACAGGTTAAATTATACCGCATCGTCTTTTTTTGTTGTTGTGGTGTTGTGCGGTTTCTCAGTCATTTTTTCTGGAAATGTGCAAGTATATTAACATCTAAGGGTGAGTTTCCACTATGAGCATTCCTTGCACTTTGGATGGAGCGGAAACCCTGTTGTATGCGCAGTGATTCTGGATGTGCTCATTGAACACATCTGGAATCGCCGCATCGTATACATAGAGTAGGCTATTTACCTTGCAGAGACTGAGCGTCTCCACAAGGTAAACAGACATGCTGCGTTCTAAAAAGACGTGCCGCATGTCCGATTACGTGGGTGTATCACCCGCGTATTTGGACGCATAGTGGAGACGGGATTTAATATCCCCTCCTCTATGCTGTAACATCTGGCCGCTGCGGCTGTATGCAGCATACAGCCCGCAGCTAATCCGGATGTAATCCGGCAAGTGTAAACATACCCTCAGTGTTTAAAACTAATTGACAAGGGGAATGTTATTATATTCATTCTAAAATTTTGAACACTTTATTAGGCAGTATGTAGAGACACAACTCGATGAAACTTCTCTTCCGCTCTGCTGTGTTGATGGGGTGTGACTGTCGATGTCATGTTGATTGACAGCCAGCTCCCCGATGCCTTAGGATGGTTTCACACTTGCGTTTTTTTTGTGCAAAAAACCGCATGAGTTTTTTTTTCCTATACTTTACATGGGTGCACATAGACATGCGTTGTATGCGCATGCGTTTTTTTGTAGTGTGCGCTCGGCCACACAAAATGCATCTTGTTGCATTTTTTGTGCTTCCGACTTGTCCCAAAAAAACGCATGCGCACGCAATGCTTTTTTTCACACAAACACCCATTATAGTCTATGGGAGCGCTGACGTTTTGAGCATTTTAAAAAAATACTCAAAACCGCAAAAAAACGGTGCGCAGCGCAAAAAACGCAAGTGTGAAAGTAGCCTAAACGCAGGGAGTAGCCTGTCAGTCAGCGGAGCAGCCCAGAAGGAAGGTTTAGTTTCTTGTGGCATGGAACAGCTGAATCGCAGGCAAGAGCAGTCAGTGACTGCTCCGAATCAGCACCAGATAGAACAAGCAAGTAGTTGCTAACTAGTTTAGTGTTTGGCTTATAGCGAAAAAAAAAATAGTCTTGGATAATTCTTTTTAAGAAAAGACATGTCAGGTGAGTAATGAGGTCCTTTTTAACAGCATATGTCTCAATGGGAAATGATGGCTCTCAATTCTTTTCTATACTTTAATTTTTTGCAGGTTACAGCCTAATGTCGATACCCGACAGAAGCAGCTATCGGCTTGGAGTTCACTAGTTTTGTCTTACTGTCGACATAATAAGTTATACACTATGAATGTAATGGAAATACAGGAGAGCCCCTTATTCAACAACAAGAAAATACAAAGTATCCTTTTTGACAGACGGGAATCTATGGTATATCTTTTTAATCATGCAGGAGGTTAGACCAGGAGATCAGCCGGTCTTTCATCATGCATCTCGCTCACTGAGAAATCTGCTGTAAGCTATTGAGGGTGAGTGCTCTTTTTTTTCCTGTTAGTTTGGTGCCTGTTTGATTGGTCAGCGTTATACAAGAAAAAGTACACACCCCCAGAGAAAACTGCCTGATAACACTCACTTGTGTCAAGTTCAACATGAAAAATTTGAGGAAAAGGTCACCTTTAAAAATTTGAGGTTTAGTTTATGATGAGCTTTCAAGATATTAAGCAATAAACAACATTGTTATATAACACCTTCACAACTGATGACGTATATTGGCGTCATCGGCAGTGTCCCTGCCTTTGATGCGTGCTCATACGCCGAGCCCACATCTTTACCCGTACTTGATGGCTGATTAAGTGCCTCCCTTAGATAAATATGTACTGCTTTCATCAGTTGACATGTGCCCCTAACAGCCCTGAGTGGAATCGCTATCCCCCAGCAGCTGTTAACATGTTAAATGCCGCTGTCAAACTCTGACAGTGGCATTTAACACGATCGCGCAGGAATCGCGTCACTAATTTTGCCCATTGGCACCCATGTCACATGACCTTGGGTCCAAAATGGGCTGGACTGACAATGACAACCTCGGGTCTGCAGCAGACTTCTGGGTTGTCATTGCCGGATAGCTATATAGGCACTGTGCAACGGTTGGCGCTCATAGCAAGTGGGCTGAAGCCCTGCATTGTGTAGCACAGGCGATTGGATGATCACAGCTATTGAAGCAGATAAAAAAAGTTTTTAAAAGTAAAAAAAAATTAACGTTCAACCAATTTCCCCCCCCCCCCCATTTGCCCATTCGAAATAAGAATTAAGTAAAAAACAAAGGTGCTTCTCACAATATTAGAATATCATCAAAAAGTGAATTTTTCAATTCAATACAGAAACTCATATTATATATCATCATTATTGATCTATTTAAAGTGCTTATTTATTTAATTTTGATTATTGTTTACAGCCAATGAAAACCCAAAAGTCATAATCTCAGTAAATTATAATAATTAACAAAAAAAACACCTGCAAAAGGCTTCCTAAGCGTTTAAAAAGGTCCCTTAAGGTACTGTCACACTAAGCGATATCGCTAGCAAAATCGCTATAACTTGTGACGTTATAGCGATATTGCTAGCGACATCGCTGTGTCTGATACTTACCTACGACCCGCTCCCCCGCTGGTTATCGCTGATCACGCGAGAACGTCCAGGACTGTTTCTCGTCGTCAGCTTCCTGCGGCGCTTCCTGTGGAGCCGGGCGGGAGGACGCAGGATCGCCTAGTGTAACAGGTAAGTAGCGACCCCCATCCCCAGCGATGTCGCTGGTGAGATCTGCCTGTGTGGCAGCTCACTAGCGACCACTTAGCGATGCACCAGCGATCCTGACCGCGTCATATCGCTGGTCGGGATCGCTGGTACATCGCTAAGTGTGACCGTACCTTTAGTCTGTTTCATTAGGCTCCACAATCATGGAGAAGACTGCTGACTTGACAAATGTCCAGAAGGCAGTAATTGACACACTCCACAAGGCAGGTAAGCCACAAAAGGTCATTGCTAAAGAAGCTGGCTGTTCACAAAGAGCTATATCCAAGCATATTAATGGAAAGTTTAGTGGAAGGAAAAAGTGTGGTAGAAAAAGGTGCACAAGCAACCGGGATAACTGCAGCCTTGAAAGGATTGTTAAGAATAGTCCATTCAAAAATTGGGGGAGATTCACTAGGAGTGGACTGCTGCTGGAGTCATTGCTTCAAGAGTCACCACACTCAGACGTATCTAGGACATGGGCTACAAGTGTCGCATTCCTTGTGTCAAGCCACTTATGACCAATAGACAACGCCAGAAGCGTCTTACCTGGGCCAAGGAGAAAAAGAACTGGACTGTTGCTCAGTGGTCCAAAGTGTTACGTGTTGTTTTCAGATGAAAGTAAATTTTCCAAATGCGTGAGTTACCTGGGTTATCTGGCCTTACATTCTTACAGCATAGAATACTTTCCTATCTCATATGTCAACGACACCGTTCGATTGACCTTGACAGATCCTTAACCCCCTATGAAGTCTTATGCCCCAAAACAAAAGCACCCACTAAAAATCTTTCAAGAATCTATCATTCTCTACTTAACATAGACGTACCTCTAAAACGGGCATATCTATCTCAGTGGGAAAAAGACATAGATACCTCCTTCTCTGAAATGCAAATTAAACACATCTATAGGAATTCCCATGGTCCCTCCCACTGTGTACGAATTCAGGAAATTTCATTCAAAATTGTCACTAGATGGTATTGCACCCGAGCAGACTCATAAATGGCATCATTCTACGGCGGCAAACTGTTGGAGATGTGGAGAGGTAGATGGCAGCTATAGCCACATCTGGTGGTCCTGCCAGATTCTTCGGCGACTTTGGGAAGAGGTATCCACAATCATAAATGAGGTGCTGGGCAAACGTGTCGTCTTGAAACCAGAAAATATTTTTTTAAACCTTCCACTATGGCAGAACGATAATGATGCTTCTAAACTTTTCCAATATATCCTAGCAGCTGGAAATTCCTTGATACCTATTAACTGGAATTCCTCAACACTACCCACTACTCAACAGCTCTACTTTAAAATTGAACAAATTTTTCACATACAAGAATTAGCAGCAAGAGTAAATCATTGTTCCATTAATTTTAATAGCATTTGAAAACGCTGGACTAAATTTAGATCTCATCCATCCTACTACTCTGCAACTATGTACCATATTTTCCGGCGTATAAGACGACTTTTTAACCCCTGAAAATCTGCTTAAAAGTCGGGTGTCGTCTTATACGCCGGGTGTCGTCTTATACGCCGGGTGTCGTCTTATACGCCGGGTGCATATGGGGGAGTGGTCCCGATGAACAAGGGAGGGTGTAAGTGGTGTTATCATCCCCCTTTTACCTCATTGGTGGCAGCGGTGCGGCGGCTCCTTCAGCAGTGTGGCGGCTCTGTGCTGGGGGTCGGCGGCAGCGGCTCCTCTTTGTCCAGCGTGGGGGCGGTGTGCTGGGGGGCGGCTGCGGAGGCTGTCTGTCCAGCGTCAGGGCTCCTCCGGCATTTCCCCGGAGGCCCAGGCAGCTCCATTGCTGCGATGTGGTGGCCTCCGGGAAAATGACCGCCGGAGCCCACACATGCTCAGATTCAGATCTCGGGAGACGAGATCTGAATCTGAGCATATACGGGCTCCGGCGGCCATTTTCAGGGAGGCCACTGCATCGCAACAATGGAACTGCCTGGGCCTCTGGGCTATGGGGAAATGCCGGAGGAGCCCCGACGCTGGACAGAGAGCCTCCGCAGCCGCCCCCCAGCACAGCGCCCCCACGCCGGACAAAGAGGAGCCACCGATCCCCAGCACAGAGCCGCCACAGTGCAGATGGAGTAGCCGCCGATCCCCAGCAGAGACCCGCAGACAGCACCGCTGCCACCATTGAGGTAAAAGGGATGATAACTCCACGTACACCCTCCCTTTGTCATCAGGACCATTCCCCCGCACCCAGCATATAAGATGACACATGGCATATAAGAAGACCCCGACTTTTAAGAAAATGTTCTATTTTAGATGGAAAAGTTGGGGGGTTGTCTTAAACGCCGGAAAATACAGTAAAAACTCCTCACTAAGCACATGTCCCAAGGTGCTATTCCTACCCTTGCTCCCCCACCCCCACCCCTCTCTCTTCTTCTTCCTCCCTTCCCTCTTTTTTTTTTTTTTTCCTCTGTTTCCCTTTGGTCTATTTTTCTCATTTTCTCTGACAAATGGTGAAAATTACCGTAACTCTCTTGTTAGCAGTGATTGAGTTTTGTACGCAAATTTGCCCTCGTGAATTGTATCGGAAGTTCTTATTACTGTTCATACTAATGATACGATTTCTTTATCAACACTGTTTGTTACATTTAAATCTTTTCAATAAAAAGAACATTGAAAGAAAATTTTCCATTTCATTTGGAAATCAAGATTTCAGAGTCTGGAGGGAGAGTGGAGAGGCCACGATCCAAGCTGCTTGACGTCTAGTTTGAAGTTTCCACAATCAGTGATGGTTTGTGGAGCCATGTCATCTGCTGGTGTAGGTCCACTGTGTTTTATCAAGATCAAAGTCAGTGCAGCCATCTACCAGGAAATATTAGAGCACTTCATGCTTCCCTCTGCCGACAAGCTTTTTGGAGATGGAAATATCATTCTCCAGCAGTACTTGGCAGGTGTCCACAGTGCCAAAAATACCAATACCAGGTTTTAAAGCAACAGTATCACTGTGCTTGATTGGCCAGCAAACTCGCCTGACCTTAACCCCATAGAGAATCTATGGGATATTGTCAAGAGGAAGATGAGACTCCAGACCCAACAATGCAGACGAGCTGAAGGCTGCTATCAAAGCAACCTGGGCTTCCATAACACCTCAGCAGTGCCAAGGCTGATTGCCTCCATGCCAGCTACATTAATGCAGTAATTGATGCAAAAGGAGTCCCGACCAAGTATTCTAATATACTGAGATAATGACTTTTGGGTTTTCATTGGCTGTAAGCCATAATCATCAACATTAACAGAAACAAACACGTGAAATAGATCACTCTGCTTGTAATGACTCTATAATGAGTTTCACTTTTTGAATTGAAGAACTGAAATAAATTAACTTTTTGACATTCTAATTTTGTGAGAAGCACCTGTATTTATTGCCGCATTCAAAATCGCCCAATCAATATATATAAAAAGATATAATCCAATTGGTTAGTGACGTTATGAGAAAAAAAAATCAAAACCCCAGAATTGGGCTTTTTGTCGCAACAATGCATTAAAATGCAATAACGAGTGATTAAAAGATCAGATCTACACCAAAATTGTATCAATACAAATGTCAGCTAGGCACCCATAAAATAAGTCCTCACCCAGATCATAAAAAAATTGAAATTCCTACGGGTCTCTGAAAATGTGTTTGTAAGCCAAAGCCAGGAGTGGAACAATCAGAGGAAACGTACAGTACTGTGCAAATTAATTGGGACAAAGCATTTTTTTTAAGTAAAATTGCAAGTTGGTTACCAGTCAGTGATTCAGACCAGTTTTACCTGCTTTGAACACGTGTGAGTGCTTGTGGTGTGAGTGCCTGTTCAATGCAGTTAAAACTGGTTTGAATCACTGACTGGTAACCAACTTACAATTTTACTTAAAAAAAAAAATGCTTTGTCCCAATTAATTTGCACAGCACTGTATAATAGAAACCCGTCACCACTTCTGTACTTATCTCCCACTCCTGGTTTTGCTTACAAATACTGAGGTAAAATACTGAACGTGTGAACGAGGCCTTAAACGTACTGATGCAGGTGGAGGGGGACCTGTAGTTTTACATTTTTGTTATTTCTTAAACTGAACAAAGCAACATTGCTATTATATACACAGTGTAGCATGTCTTCTCACAACACCTGCAAAACTGAATCTGAAATAAAGCACTTAATTGCCCTTGACATTATCCAGGAAAGCTGTCCTTGGAGTCAGTGCAGGTTGTCTTAGAAGAACTCAGGAAAAAAGGTGTGTTTATTGTACCTTTTTATGATAAAAAAAAAATATATCACAACAAGGAGATGCTCCATATTTCTCTGAACATTTTCTTTTAGGAGACACTGGTATATCTTTTTTAAAGACTATTTATTGCTTATTTTCTTATGAAATGCTAAATTAGGCAACTTGCTAAATAGTGTTTATGAAAAATAAAAGTCCTGCCAGTTTGCTCCTGTAGAGTCTGTGTAACTCTATCCTATAGTGCTTCTTGGGGCTCCTTCAGATGTCAGGTTTTGTTGTGCAGGAGCTTTTTTTTTTTTTTTTTTTCACGGATAAAAAAAAAACAAAAAAAAAATCTGTGGAAAAAAAAAAAAAAAATCAGAGAGCACTCAGATGTCATCTGATTGCTGTCCATTTTTCCCCTGACTGTTAGGAGAAGGTGGATAACCTTTTGGGGGCTTTCCTACACATACAGGAGAAACTGATAAATCGTTTTTTTCTCAAACCTTAAAAAAGAATCAATGTCTAAATGAGGTCTCATGAGATGTAGTAGCACATTGCTCCTAGCTGTGGTGTCTACCTGATTCAGCCATGTGATGCAGCCATGCGTGGATTTGATACAGCCATGTGTGGATTTCATGAATTTTAATAAGCACATCAAATTCACTGTACTAGCAAGAGGAATTGACCTGTGGCCGATTTTAAACACGCACCGCAAGTCAGTTTACACTGCGTTTAAAAAATTTAAAAAAAAAAGAACAGCCGGCATGAGATTTCTATACATCCCATCCACTTCGCTGTGTAAAAAAAAAAAAAAACGCAGCGTCACTGCATCAAAAACTCATCATGGGACTTTAACCTTATTAATTTTGTCTCTTTAATTCAGGTAGAACTTGAGTTATAACTGGGGTGTAATATTACAGGTTGGGATAGTCTGGTACCTAACATTCATTCTATCTTTACACCTTAACCACTTTTGTATTAAGCTTTATTATAGAATATACTATACTTCTCCCTATACAGCCAATTCCTAAATGTGTGGGGTTTTTTGTTTTTTTTTAAATGCTTTTCCTGTGACGTTTCGGTTGAGAGGCGTCTCAAACAAGACTTCACAGGAGGCTGGGGCTGCACTCACTTCCCTGCAGCTTTTATCGCCACTCCTGGAGAACAACGTCATCAGGGTTATTTACTACAGTTTCTTGCATCGTCGCACTCTGAAGATGTTCTTGATCCCTGGTGATAGATGCTGTGGGAAAGGGGAATGCAGCATCAGCATTCTGCTTTAGTCTCCACTTTTTCCAACTTTTAACTGTGAAACAAGATGTCTCTTCAGGGGCTGGACATAGAAGCAGTGAGTGACACCAGTCCCGCCCCCCACAGCTTCTAGCACCACCCTCAAATTGTCAAGAGGGGGCAACGCTGATGTTACTCAATGCTTTCATCACCACCCCCTGATGTCTATGATATGGAGAGAATTTGTATTCTTCAATTATTGACCTTTTAAAGGACATATTGTTTGTTCAGCTGTCTTGCAGTTTATATACTCTGCAGACTTACTGTTTAATACATTGTAGGTAACTTGGAGTGGTTGGATAAAAACAAAACCAGATTCCTAATAATGTGGAGAAGACCAGATGAATGGGGAAAAGTAATCTACCAATGGGTAAGTAGATTCAGCACAATTTGTATTTCTACCCCCCCAGTTCTTTACCATGAGGTGCCATGATGAACTTCCAATGACTAGTAAGAGAGCAGTAACACCAGATTTAACCCCTTACTGCTGTCGAACGGGATAGTACGCCCGATGGCAGTACCCCCCCACCCCGCTTTGATGTGGGTCTGGCGATGAGCCCGTATCAAAGCCGGGACATGTCAGCTCTTTTGAACATCTGACATGTGCCCGCAATTGACTAGTTTTTTTTTTTTTGTTCGCTGTGACATTGCATTAAAATGCAATAATGGGCAATCAAAAGAACGTATCTGGACAATCGTGGTAGCATTAAAAACGTCAGCCTGGCGTGCAAAAAATAAGCCCTTGCCCAACCCGAGATCACGAAAAATAGAGACGGTATCAGAAAATGGCGCAAATGTTTTTTTTTTTTTTTTTTTTTTTTTTTTTTTAACAAATTTTGGTAAAAAAATTTCACAACTTAGATAAAGAACCTAGACATATTTGATGTGTATAAACTCGTTATCACCTGGAGAATCATAATGTCAGGTCAGTTTTAGCATTTAGTGAACCTAGCAAAAAAGCCAAACAAAAAAACAACTGTGGGATTGCACTTTTTTTTGCAATTTCACCGCACTTGGAATTTTTTCCCGTTTTCAAGTACATGACATGCTAAAATCAATGATGTCTTTCAAAAGTACAACTCGTCGCGCAAAAAATAAGCCCTCACATGGCCATATTGGCGGGAAAATAAAGTAATGGTTCTGTAAAGAAGGGAAGCGAAAAACAAAAACGCAAAACTGAAAAAAGCTTCGGTCATGATGGGGTTAACACACATGAAACCTTGTAACACTGAGTCACGTGACAAATGGGAGAGAAAAAGGGGCTAATTGGGCAGAATGTGACCATTTTCAGTTGGGGGTGTACTCACTGCCAGCAGTTTAGACATTAATGGTTGTGTGTGGAGTTATTTAGAGCGAACATCAATGTGCGGATGGTACCCATGCCCTGGGTACCATAAAACTGTAAAAAATAGAATTAAAATAAAAAATATTGTTGTTCTCACCTTCTGACGACCCCCGTTCTCCTCTCCACGCTCCCGGCATCTCGCGGCCCCAGTAATGCTTTACCCGAAAGACCGCTGATGCCGTTGCGCTCTCGCGAGCGTGACGTCATCTCTGGTCCTTCGCGCTAAGCATTACTTGGACCGGAAGATGCCGGGAGCGTGGAGAGGAGATCGGGGGCAGTCGGAAGGTGAGATTTAAAAAAATAAATTTAATTAATCTAGAATACCTGATGCGTTAGAATCGGGCCACCATCTAGTTAATAAAATCCATATATTTTATGTTCACACACTTGGTCCTCTCTGGTGGAAAGGGTACTTTTTCATCAGTCTCTGACAGCGGGATTTAATACACACCACACGGATGCGAGTTAGTAACCCCGCCCATCGGTACCCCTGTCATGTGATCAAGGGGCGCCGATGGGTTGCCATGACAGCCTTCCGTCATTGATACTCATAGGAGTACTACTGTCAGTATTACTCCTGTCATTGGAGAGTGTCATTTCTGCTATACATAGCAGTACTAATGCACTGGTATGTATAGCACAGGTGATTGGTCGGTCACAGCTTCAAGTTTCCTAAGGACACTTACAGTCATATGTTAAAGTTTGGGCACCCCTATAATGTTAACCTTTTTTCTTTATAACAATTTTGGTTTTTGCCACAGCTATTTCAGTTTCATATATCTAATAACTGATGGACTCAGTTATATTTCTGGATTCAAATGAGGTTTATTGTACTAACAGAAAATGTGCTATCTGTATTTTAACAAAATTTGACCGGTGCAAAAGTATGGGCACCCTTATTTTCTTGATTTGAACACCCTTTTTTACTGACTTCCTGAAGCACTAAATTGGTTTTGTAACCTCATTGAGCTTTGAACTTCATAGCCAGGTGTATCAAATCATGAGAAAAGGTATTTAAGGTGGCCACTTGCAAGTAGTTCTCCTATTTGATTCTCCTATGAAGAGTGGCATCATGGGCTCCTCAAAACAACTCTCAAATGATCTGAAAACAAAGATTATTCAACATAGCTTTTCAGGGGAAGGATACAAAAAGTTGTCTCAGAGATTTAACATGTCAGTTTCCACTGTGAGGAACATAGTAAGGAAATGGAAGAACACAGGTACAGTTCTTGTTAAGCCCAGAAGTGGCAGGCCAAGAAAAATATCAGAAAGGCAGAGAAGAAGAATGGTGAGAACAGTCAAGGACAATCCACAGACCACCTCCAAAGACCTGCAGCATCATCTTGCTGCAGATGGTGTCACTGTCCATCGGTCAACAATACAGCGCACTTTGCACAAGGAGAAGCTGTATGGGAGAGTGATGCGAAAGAAGCAGTTTCTGCAAGCACGCCACAAACAGAGTCGCCTGAGGTATGCAAAAGCACATTTGGACAAGCCAGTTACATTTTGGAAGAAGGTCCTGTGGACTGATGAAACAAAGATTGAGTTGTTTAGTCATACAAAAGGCGTTATGCATGGAGGCTAAAAAACACAGCATTCCAAGAAAAACACTTGCTACCCACAGTAAAATTTGGTGGAGGTTCCATCATGCTTTGGGGCTGTGTGGCCAATGCCGGCAACGGGAATCTTGTTAAAGTTGAGGTTCGCATGGATTCAACTCAGTATCAGCAGATTCTTGACAACAATGTGCAAGAATCAGTGACGAAGTTGAAGTTACGCAGGGGATGGATATTTCAGTAAGACAATGATCCAAAACACCGCTCCAAATCTACTCAGGCATTCATGCAGAGGAGCAACTACAATGTTCTGGAATGGCCATCCCAGACCTGAATATTATTGAACATCTGTGGAATGATTTGAAGCGGGCTGTCCATGCTCGGCGACCGTCAAACTTAACTGAACTGGAATTGTTTTGTAAACAGGAATGGTCACAAATACCTTCATCCAGGAACTCATTAATAGCTACAGGAAGCGACTAGAGGCTGTTATTTTTGCAAAAGGAGGATCTACGAAATATTAATGTCACTTTTATGTTGAGGTGCCCATACTTTTGCACCGGTCAAATTTTGTTTAAGTGCAGATTGCACGTTTTCTGTTAGTACAATAAACCTCATTTGAATCCAGAAATATAACTGAGTCCATCAGTTATTAGATATATGAAACTGAAATAGCTGTTGCAAAAACCAAAATTGTTATAAAGAAAAAAGGTTAACATTAATAGGGGTGCCCAAACTTTAACATATGACTGTATGTACAGTAAAAAATGATAAACAGTTCTTAAAATATGAACTTTTTTTTTTCCCTGTTTTCAGCACATTATTTGCAACTTATTGGGGTGCTAACCTCTACAGCTAGGCAGTATCAGTTTCTTTAGGCACAGATTTAGGGTACAATAGCTCCCTGGTTAGTATTGTTCAGCATTATCACAATATTATATCACATCAGTACCCACAATAATACACAATAGTCACGTGGTGTGTTTTTTTTTAATAACTTTTTTTTTCTTTTATATACAGAGTCAATGTTTTAATGCATACCCAATAAATTTGCTAATTTTATAGGGGAGTTCTGACAGGTTAGCTTCATAACGATAAATTTCTGGATATGTAGTAGTTTTCTTTCCCTCTGCTGCTTTCTATACATGCACATTTTCGATCCCATTGCTACTTGAGTGGATGGAATGCTGAAGCCAACTAGATCTCTCCCTTCAATGTCTATTGTTGCATTAGATGGATTTTTTGAGTCATGAAGGAGATTTCTGAAACCGTACAGGAGCAGGCAAGAAGATGCAATGTTGCCAAAATAAAATGCAAAGATTACCTCTGTAAAATAACAGGATTCCTGTATTTAGGGTTAATTCTAAACATGCATGCTACACTCTGTCCTAAATCCATCACATAATCTTTGTTCCTTACAAGGTTTCCAAGAACGGGATGACCAATTCTGTGTTCACGCTTTATGAGTTAATTAGTGGAGATGATACGGAAGGAGAAGGTAAGGAAATATTTCATAGACTTGTTCCACATTTCACGTAATGCCTTCTTTGTAACCTGAGAAACACAATCTTTATTTTGACCTTCTCTGTGGGCGTATTCTGTATTGTTCCTCCTCTGTAATGCTTCCTGCGTATGATTGCCCGGTGTTAGAAGGGGAAATGGAACACGCCCTCTGAGAAGAATTTGTTAGCGACTATGTGGTTGAAGGGAACATTTACAAATAAACTTTATAGCTCATATCTCTGTAAGGGCATTTTCCTACGTCCAGATAATTCCGGTACCAGAAAAACCGGTACCGGAGCTATCCGTGTACATACGTATGCCATCCGTGTGCTATCCATATGTCCGTGTGTACCATCCGTATGCTGTCCGTGTTTACTCTGTCGCCTTATTGGGGGACACAGAACCGTGGGTGTTATGCTGCTGTCCACTAGGAGGCGACACTATGCATAATCTGAAAAAGATTAACTTTGGCTCCTCCTCTGCAGTATACACCCCTGGACGGCGTCAGCCTTCTCCAGTTTTTGCTTAGTGTCGCAAGGAGGCACACCTTTTTTTTTCTTTTTTTCCTTTCGTCGGAACAGATGAAGAAAAGTGGGTCTCCAGCGAGACTCCCGGCATGGCTCCTTCCTTGGCCCCCTTTTTAGGGGTGCCCAGTTGAAGTAGAGATGGCGGTCCCCCATGTCGCTCCTTCCCCAGTCCCTCGGGTACTGGTCCGAAGTTGAGACCCCCCCCTCCTTCCCCAACCCCCTTCAGGGTCAGGGTTGAGGTTGAGGCAAGGATGAAGACCCCCTGACGGTGACAGACGCACCCTCCCTA
This sequence comes from Dendrobates tinctorius, assembly GCF_039654945.1. NCBI lineage: Eukaryota > Metazoa > Chordata > Amphibia > Anura > Dendrobatidae > Dendrobates > Dendrobates tinctorius. Next base: position 1,008,132 of record NW_027361700.1, on the reverse strand, counting down.
ATCCCCCGCAGGGGGCATTAGGTTGAGACGCCGCAGGTAGGGTCGGAGTACAGACAGCATTCTGCACCAGGGACCTCAGCCCAGCTGTGGGATCCTGCTGGGGCCGGGGGAGGGTGCAGGCAGACGTGGCACAGCAGAGACAGGGCTTTCTGCGCCCCTGCCTCTGCAGCAGCAGTGGCTCCATGGCGCTCCAGGGACCCCCCACACAGGAACCGCTAGCACTGCTGCCCCCACCGCTAGCCAGTCGCCCATTCTGGGGGGGTCCGGTGCAAATCCGACCCCCTCCCGGACTACCGCGCCGCTCTGGAGCCCTCCTGGGCATCAGGCCTCTAATTTAGACCGCGGCTTCGGCCTAGCCGAAGCCGCCGCCTTTTCCCCGGCCCGCCCCTGGCACGCCCCCCCGGATGACGAAAATGACACTGCAGTGTCATAGAAGGGGCGGATCGAGGCAGGAAGGGCGCGCTTTTACATGGCCCAGCGCGCCCTTTTCCAGCTCTCCGCCCCCTTCCCTCTCCACCTCAGAATCCGGTGGCCATCTTGCTGCACCTGGAGGAAGGCAGCACAGAGTCTCCGGGGGGCACAGGACATGGGGCTTATCAGCGCTGGACCTAAGGGGAGCACCGGTGGGGTAAGATCACAGCTGGGTCCTTGGTACTCAGCTGTGAATTCCTATAACCTATAGCGCTCTCCTACTCCTTTTTCCTCTGCGTAGATACCCCTGTAGGGTCTCTATTAATCAGCCTAGGTACTATGTCGGGCTCAAAGAAAAGAACCAGGCAAGACTGCTTTTATGCAGTCTGCACAGCCTGCAAGGCCACTCTCCCCAGCGGCAGCACGTATCCGCACTGCCGGGACTGTACCCAAAAAAAAAACGGAGCAGAACCCCAAAAAGTCCCTACCAACGCTTCTGCGACCGCTACTGCGCTGGAATGGGCAACTCAGATGTCGCAGTCTATGACAGTCTATAGATAACCTGACCTCCACATTACTGCAGGGTCATGTCTAGGCTATGAACGTTACCCAGCAAAGGTACCTCCGGTCTCATGATCAGGGCGCTTCCGACAGTTCGAGGCGTAAGCGGACCCACAGGTCGCGTTCAGCTGTGTCCTCACATAGCAATAGGTCTTCCCCCTCCAGGGAAAGACACAGTGGCCTCAGGTCACCGAGGCCGTCCCCTGATAGAGAAGGACAATGCGGATCTCCACAATGATCTCAGACTACGGGAAACCTCCACTCTAGTTCGCCCGCTAGGGAGCTCCTTAGCGATGCGCAGGACTCAGAGGGCATATGTGACTCCAATTCAGATAACGAAACAGAGAACGCTTTGCTCCCTAGTCCCCCTAGCAATACTGCGATAGTTGAGGATATCGTCTCTTCCATCATTCGGGTGCTGGACATTTCAGATCCAACCCCGGAAGCACCAGAACACAACATTTCCTTTGAAAGTGTTCAGAAACCATCGAAGGTCTTCCCTAATCACCCGGAATTCCAAAAAATCCTTTCTAAGCATTTTTCGCAGTCTGAGAAAAAATTCGCCAATCGCAAGTATTTGGAAGCAAAATACCCCTTTCCACAGAAAGACACCAAGGATTGGACAGATCCGCCTGAAGTGGACCCTCCAGTCTCTGGGCTGGCAGCACAAACGCTTCTCTCGCTGCCGGACAGATCAACCCTCAAGGACACTGCAGACAGACAAGTCGAACGCATGGCTCGTTCAATCTTTGAAGCGGCAGGTGCCTCTTTGGCTCCCGCATTTGCTTTAGTCTGGGCAGCCAAGGCCATCATGGCTTGGGCTGCTCTATTGCAAAAGGGCCTTCAAGCTTCAAATCCTCAGATGGCGGACCAGGCGGTGCAAATTGCAGTGGTGGCAGATTACATGGTCCTTGCAGCGTTGGACTCTGCAAGAGGAATAGCGGGAATAGCATCAAACGCCATTACAATCCGGCGTATTCTCTAGCTAAGAGAATGGAAAGCGCATGCGGCCTCAAAAAAGTCCCTAACAAATCTCCCGTACTTCAGTGGCCGTCTTTTCGGTGAAAAGCTGGATACAATGATATCCAATGCTACCGGGGGCAAAAGTACTTCCCTCCCTCAACTAAGACCAATACGCACGTTTAAAATGCGTAATCAATCTCGTTTCCGATCCTTTCGGAATTCTTCGGGCTGGTCCGTCTCACGCCCAGCACAAAACCGTAATCGTTCCCCCCGCAGGGACAACACACGGCGGCACAGAGGCCGGACAGGAACTGGCAATCAAAGGCAAGCCAGGCAAAACCTAAAGGAGGAAAACCTCAGACTTTTCCCTCGTCCTGACTCATGCCCTCTCGAAGACACCCCACTTGTTGGCGGACGACTGCTACTCTTTCAGCAGGTCTGGCTGCCTATTACAGAAGACAAGTGGGTCAAGGAAATAGTGTCTTCAGGATACAAAATCGAGTTTACTACCAGCCCACCGCACAGGTTTTTTCCATCTGTCCCTCCAAAATCCCCGCTCAAAGCTCAGGCCTTCCGTCAAGCGGTTTCTTCCCTCCTGCGAGCAGGAGTCATAGTGCCAGTCCCAGCAGAAGAGCGCTTCCGAGGGTTCTACTCCAACCTGTTCGTGGTGCCCAAGAAAGGAGGCAGCGTCCGACCCATAGTAGACCTCAAGCAACTCAACAAGTACGTTCGAGTTCGTCACTTCCGCATGGAATCCCTCCGGTCAATCGTTGCGTCTATGGAAAAAGGAGAATATCTTGCCTCCATAGACATACAGGACGCATACCTGCATATACCAATTGCTCCCGCCCATCAGAGGTTTCTCAGATTCGCAATCAACCAAGACCATTATCAGTTTGTGGCCCTCCCGTTCGGTCTGGCCACGGCCCCCAGAACATTTACAAAGGTCATGGCAGCTACCATGGATGTTCTGCACTCCAGAGGCATAGTAGTCGTTCCATACCTGGACGACCTTCTCATCAAGGCCTCCACCCTCAAGGACTGCGAGGTCAACGTCTCGATCACGATCGACACTCTGACGCGCCTGGGATGGTTAGTCAATTTACAGAAGTCCTCGACTACCCCGAGTCAGTCTCTGACCTTCCTGGGGATGCTATTCGACACCTCCAAGGGTCTGGTGATCCTCCCCAGGGACAAGGCACTGGCTCTCCGTCTGGGAGTTCACACACTCCTCCGCAAGTCCCCCAGATCTCTCCGGTATACCATGAGAGTACTTGGCAGGATGGCAGCAGCAATGGAGGCGGTACCATTTGCCCAGTTTCACCTCAGACCCCTTCAACTGGCCATCCTCTAGTCCTGGGGCAGGAATCCGTTCTCCCTCGACAGGGAGTTCCGGTTATCAGCAAACACCAGGAGGTCCCTGCACTGGTGGCTCAAGCCAACCTCGCTTGCAAGGGGAAAATCCTTTCCGGTCAATGGAAGGTTTTGACCACCGACGCAAGCCTTATGGGTTGGGGCGCGGTGCACCTACATCACAGAGCGCAAGGCAGGTGGTCACCAAGGGAATCGACCATGCCCATCAACATCCTGGAAATTCGGGCCATCTTCCTGGCGTTGCAAGCCTTCCATCACTTGCTGGCAGACTTTCATATCAGAGTACAGTCGGACAATGCCACGGCAGTGGCATACGTGAACCATCAAGGCGGCACCCGCAGCATCCAGGCGATGACCGAAGTAACGCGTATCCTACAGTGGGCGGAGGATGCAAGGTCGGTACTCTCCGCGGTCCACATTCCGGGCGTGGACAACTGGGAAGCCGACTATCTCAGCCGACAAGGAATGGACTCGGGGGAATGGTCTCTCCATCCCGAAGTGTTCGGTCAGATCTGTCATCGTTGGGGGACCCCGGACGTGGATCTGATGGCATCCCATCTCAATGCCAAGGTTCCCAATTTCATGGCCAGGACGCGCGATTCGCGATCGCTCGGAGCAGATGCCCTGGTTCAGGACTGGACCCAGTTCCAGCTTCTGTACATTTTTCCACAGCTCCCCCTGATCTCCAGAGTCCTGAGGAAGATCAAACAAGAGGGTGTTCCCACCATTCTGATCGCTCCAGACTGGCCCAGGCGTACATGGTACGCCGACGTCGTGCAACTCACAGCAGACGCTCCCTGGCGTCTCCCCACACGTCCCGACCTCCTGTCACAAGGCCCGTTCTTCCACCAGAACTCAGGGGCTCTCAATTTGACGGAGTGGCCATTGAGACCTGGGTTTTGACCCAAGCAGGCTTTTCACCGGACGTTGTTAAAACCATGATCAGGGCTCGAAAGCCAACTTCAGCCAGGATTTACTATCGTACCTGGAAGGTTTTTCTTCACTTTTCTGCGACTCTCGTGGGCAGATTCCACTTCCCTATTTTCTTCTAAAGGCCCTCGGGTTCCTTCAGTCAGGCCTGGACGCCGGGCTATCCCTGGGCTCGCTGAAGAGCCAGGTCTCAGCGCTTTCAGTGCTCTTTCAGAGGCGTATTGCTAACAAGCCGCAAGTGTAGACTTTTCTCCAAGGGGTTTCCCGATTGGTTCCCCCCTACAAACGTCCGTTGGAGACGTGGGACCTCAACCTGGTCTTGACAGCACTACAGTCACCTCCTTTTGAACCCCTTAGGGTGGTCTCACTCCGCTTTCTATCGCAGAAAGTGGTTTTTCCTGGTGGCAATCACCTCGCTACGCAGGGTGTCTGTACTTTCAGCTCTTTCCTGCAGACAACCCTTCCTGGTTTTTCATCAGGACAAGGTGGTTCTCCGTACAGTACCATCCTTCCTTCCGAAGGTCGGGTCCAGCTTCCACCTCCATGAGGAAATATCACTACCGTCTCTTTGCCCGGCTCCCGTTCATAGGGTAGAGAAGGCTCTGCATACGCTTGACCTTGTCAGGGCATTGCGCGTTTACGTGTCTAGGACTGCTCCTTTCCGGAAGTCTGATTCACTTTTCCTTCTTCCAGAAGGCGTTCGCAAGGGCCTACCGGCTTCCAAAGCCACCCTTGCTAGGTGGATCAAGTCCACCATTCAAGAGGCTTGCCACCTCAACAATTCTCCTCTTCCGGACGGTATCACGGCACACTCTACGCGGGCGGTAGGGGCCTCTTGGGCCATTCGGCATCAAGCCTCAGCACATCAAGTGTGTAAGGCAGCCACTTGGACTAACCTGCACACATTTACAAAACACTACAGAGTGCATACCCAGTCCTCAGCGGATGCGAGCCTGGGTAGACGGGTCATGCAGGCGGCAGTACTCCAAGTCTAGGGGACTGTCAGCACAATATTCGTCCACTGCTTCCCACCCAGGGACTGCTTTAGGACGTCCCACGGTTCTGTGTCCCCCAATAAGGCGACAGAGTAAAGGAGATTTTTGTGTACTCACCGTAAAATCTCTTTCTCTTAGCCTTTAATTGGGGGACACAGCTCCCACCCTGTAGCCCTTGCGGGCCGTTGTTACGGTTGGGTTCTCATATTGTTGTTTGAGCCTGTTTATAGTAGCCTTTTTTTTTACAGGCATGGTTATGTTTCTGGTATATTCCTCCTAATGCTTTTGCACAAAACTGGAGAAGGCTGACGCCGTCCAGGGGTGTATACTGCAGAGGAGGAGCCAAAGTTAATCTTTTTCAGATTATGCATAGTGTCGGCTCCTAGTGGACAGCAGCATAACACCCACGGTTCTGTGTCCCCCAATTAAAGGCTAAGAGAAAGAGATTTTACGGTGAGTACACAAAAATCTCCTTTTTGAAAAATTATTTTCAATGTTAACCCTTTGACCTTTTAAAACGCACACGGATAGCATCCGTGTGCGGTACGTGTTTACGGACCCATTGACTTGTATGGGTCCGTGTGATCCGTGCTGTTACACAAAAACGGACATGTCAGCGTGTTTTGCACACGGACACACGGTCCGTGAAAACACGCTGACATCTGCATAGACACATTCATTCGAATGTGTCTACGTGTGTCATTGTCTCCGGTACGTGAGAAAACTGTCACTACACGTACCAGAGACACTGACGTGTGAAACTGCCCTAACATAGAGGTCTTTAAAAATAAAGTCATCACTTTAGCGACACTCAGCATATAGGCAGTGTAAAGCAAAGTCATGAAATGTCCTCTTTAAGTCTACTTTGGCGCCCATAATAAAAGCCCCTTATTTATTATAACCTGTGTATTAGTAATGGTATAGGCCCTGGTGTAAAAGCTTTAATGCGCGGACAAGTTGCTAACGATAGACCTTACGTAATTGTCAGGAGATTGTGCTGTTGTCAGCAGGTCTAGCGGAAATATCCTTATTCTCCAGGGGAAGAATCATCAGTGCTTTGTATTTTTTCTCCCACTCTAAATATTGTTGAAATGGGTTGTCCAAGATTAATAAAAAAAACTCCTTTATGTAAATTTAATGGCGTTAAGAAACGTAATCTACTTATCTGATGACGTCCCATTCTAGTCTCCTGAAAACCGCAATTAATCTCAAGACTCGGGGATCAAGGAAACAAAGAATGTGATGCCAGTATACAATAATAATAAAAATCATCTTTATATAGCGCTAACATATTCCGCAGCGCTTTACAGTTTGCACACATTATCATCACTGTCCCCGATGGGGCTCACAATCTAAATTCCCTATCAGTATGTCTTTGGAATGTGGGAGGAAACCCACGCAAACACGGGGAGAACATACAAACTCCTTGCAGATGTTGTCCTTGGTGGGATTTGAACCCAGGACTCCAGCGCTGACCACTGAGCCACCGTGCTGCCCTAGAACACAATATCTTGGAGACTTTTTTTTTTTTTTTTAAATAAATTTACATCATCAAATCATTATATGGACATGCAACCATGCTACGGCATCTGCCTGCTGAATGTGATTTTTTTTTTTTTTTTTTTTTTTTTTTTTTTTTTTAAACCTATGCAGTATGTAAAGTAGGGGGCAGGTCACTGAGGGTTCAGTGACCTGTCATAAACCATACAGATGAATATGTAAGCAGAGAATCACATGAAGATGCCCCGGAGCAAATTAACTCAAAACTGAAAATTAAGATTAAACCACAAGACGGATTTCATCAACCAAGATGTCATTTTAATCAGTTTAACGGCGCCGACCTAACACTGTCTGTAGGTTACTGTGCACAATCCTGCTGACAGGTGCCCTATAAAGTATTTTCGTAATTTAAATTTCTCGAGCCTTGAACGTGAGATTGACCAGCAGTGATTAGTAAGTTATCCCCTATCCAATGGATAGGAGATAACTTATTGTTTTTGGAATAATCCTTTAACTGCTTCTGGAGCGACTGGAGTTGAGAAACACTTCTAGAGGATTTTTTTTTTTTATTTAACTTGGACAATCTTTTTTTATGGTTTGGCTATTATAGGTTGCTTTTCTTTCTCTTTTATATGAATACTTAAGAGGTCATAAAATTTCTGTGGCTTTTACATTTAAGGCCACATGCACACATCCAGTATTTGGTGATTTATTCCCCCCCCTCAGTATTTTAAACCAAAACCAGGAGTGGAACGGTCAGAGGAAAAACATAATAGAAACATTTGCAAAACTTGCATTTTTCACCCACTCCTGGTTTTGGCTTCCAAATACTGGGGTAAAAAAACTCACCAAATACTGGATGTGTGCATGTGGCCTAACCAAGTTTTTCAAAGGGGAATTACCTACCGATATGGGGCCACTTGTCATGACATCCGCCAAAGGCAGTGCGATCTTTTCCTGCTAAGACCCATTACATGTTTTATGTTGGGTAGTGTAGATTCAGGATTGATTGGTGCCACTGTGACAGGAGAGATGACCTCATTCAAAACTTCCATAGCATTGAATGAGAGCTACTCATACGCATTTCTCTCCAGTTATTGTGTCCACTATAGCAGTGGGATCCTTACTCTGGAGATAGGTGTGGTTCCTAGAAGAGGGTCCTGCATTTGTAAGACATTTACAGCAAATCCTGTTTGTGATGAGACAACCTCTTTCAATATAAAAGTGCAGCTGCACTAGAAATGGAAAAATGTCAGTTCCAATTATGACTGTTGTGTTTGTATAGAAGCAAGTAAGACAGTAGGAAGATACTTGCGCTCAGGGGAAGACCTCTGCCATGAAGCTTCTGCTCGCTAGTGATAATAGTCCTAATATGTTTTCTGTTTAGATTTCCACGGGTTGGATGAAGCCATGCTCCTCAGATCATTGGAAGCCCTACAGCTGGAACAGAAAGCGGAGATCATAACACTAAACGACAGCAAGGGTGTGAAATTCTTTTAATGATTATTATCACAGTCCTGTTTGACTTTTGAACAGACCTAGAACTATTTTATACAGGAGCATATTGAGATCTCCTGCCGTCTGCTGGACTTTTATGTATATTACAAAGAGCCAGTCACTACCTTGTAACAGTGGTATTCCCTAGATTTTTCTGCTGACAGATGATGTCCTATTTTTACTCCGCATTCAGCGTCTGTATATATAGCGTGATCAAGTAACACTCCCTTGGGAATGCAATTTACGGCTGATGTTTGAGATGCCAGAAGCTTCAAGGTGATATTGATTATAAATATTTGCCAAAATATCAGCACCTACTTATTTTGGTTTTTCTCACAGATTTACCTTTGCCCTTGAACCATGTTGGAGATATGATGTTTGACGGTTGATCTCTTGCGTTCGTAGACCTTTTTGCAAGTACTCGCTTAATAAATCTGTATGTACATAATAAACAGGGTCCACACATCTGTCTGATATTCCTTCCTTACCAATGCTAAGATTTTGAAATGAAGAGTTTGTTTTTTTAAATTTGCCCCAGACATCTGTAAATTAAAAGGGCATAAACTAGATGGCTAATTGCTTGAGACACTATTGGTAATGCAGGCCCTTTATTCTCATGATGCGGGACTCCCTCAATGATCAAAAAGTGATGGTATTTCTTGGCCATGTGCCATTACTTTGATGGGTAAGTGCCTCTTTATTGAGAGCTCCCGATCTTGCATTCTCTATTTTTATTAGGCCGGGGGTCACACTTGCAAGAAACTCGCACGAGTCTCGTATCTCAATACCCGGCACTGCCGCCGACACTCGGACCAGAGAGCTCAGCTGCATAGAAATACATGCAGCCGCACACTCTGGTCCCAAATACCGGCGGCAGTGCCAGGTATTGAGGTGCGAGTTTCTCGCAAGTGTGACCACAGCCTCACAGACAGTATGGTGGTCCCTGTCTTGTCTGTTAAAACTGTTGTCTGGGATAAAAAAAAAAAAGCCACCCTTGATGATGGATTGCATGTAGTATTGCAGTTCAGTTCCATTGAGGTACAATACAAGGCACACCCCATGGTCAGAAGTGATACTGTTTATGAAAGAAAGGAGCCATGTTTTTCTAATCATGGACAATCCCTTCGCCCCAAAGCCTGTTTTCACCTACCTGACCAGGCCAATTTTTACAATTCTGATCACTGTTACTTTGAGGTCATAACTCTGGAACACTTCACTGGATCCCACAGATTCTGAGACTGTGTTTTTCTTGTGACATATTGTACTTCATGATAGTGGTTAAATTTCTTTGATACAAATTACATTTGTGGAAAAAAAAAAAAATAATGAAAATTTGGCGACAATTTTGCAATTTTCAAACTTTTAATTATTATGCCCTTAAATCAGTGATATATTGCACAAAATAGTTAAACAACATTTCCCACATGTCTGCTTTACATCAGCACCATTTTTGAAACCTTATTTTTTTGTTAGGAATTTGTAAGGGTTTAAAAGTTGACCAGTGATTTCTCATTTTTACAACAATTTGCAAAACCGTTTTTTTTTAGGGACCACCTCACATTTGAAGTAATTTTTGAGGGGCCTATATGACAGAAAATACACAAGTGACACCATTCTAAAAACTGCACCCCTCAAAGTACTCATAGTTATGACGCTTATTAACCCTTCAGGTGCTTCACATGAATGTTTGGATTGTAGCAGGAAAAAATAAACCTTTTACTTTCACAAAAATTTTCCTTTGGACTTAAATTTTTTTTTTTTTTAAACTTTTGCAAGGGTACTAGTAAAAAATGGACCATACAATTTATTATGCAATTTCTCCTGAGAATGCCAATACCCCATATATGGGGGAAATCTACTGTTTGGGCACACGGAAGGGAAGGAGCAACATTTCACATTTTGAATGTAAAAATTTGTTGGCGTAATTAGCAGATGCCATGTGGTATTAGGAGAGCCCCCGATGTGCCTAAACAGTGGAAACCACCAACAAGTGACACCATTGTGTAAACTAGACCCCTTTAGGAACTTGTCTAGATGTGTATTGAGCACCTTGAACCCACAGGTGCTTCACAGAAGAAGTTCATAACGTTAAGCCTTGAAAGAAAAAAAAAAAATCCCATTTTTCCCAGAAGTCATTTTTTAGCTCCAAATTCTGTATTTTCTAAGGGTAACAGGAGAAATTGCTCCATACAATTTGTTGTGCAATTACTCCTGAGTGCGCAGATACTCAATATGTGGAGGAAACCAACTGTTTGGGCGCACGGCAGGGTTTGGAAGGGAAGGAGCGCCATTTGACTTTTTGAATACAAAGTCTGCTGGAATAATTAGCGGACGCCATGTCATGTTTGGAGAGCCCCTGATGTGCTTAACCCCTTTACCCCCAAGGGTGGTTTGCACGTTAATGCCCAGGCCAATTTTTACAATTCTGACCACTGTCTCTTTATGAGGTAATAACTCTGGAACGCTTCCATGGATCCCGGTGATTCTGACGTTGTTTTCTCGTGACATATTGTACTTCATGTCAGTGGTAAAATTTCATTGATATAACTTGAGTTTATTTTTGAAAAAAATGGAAATTTGGTGAAAATTTTGAAAATTTAGCAATTTTTCAACTTTGAATTTTTATTCCCTTAAATCACAGAGATATGGCACACAAAAACTTAAGTAACTTTTCCCACATGTTTACTTTACATCAGCACAATTTTGGAACCAAATTTTTTTTTTTGTTAGGAAGTTATAAGGGTTAAAAGTTGACCAGCGATTTCTCCTCTTTACAACACCATTTTATTTTTAGGGACCACATCACATTTAAACTCAATTTGCGGAGTCTATATGATAGAAAATACCCAAAAGTGACACCATTCTAAAAACTGCACCCCTCAAGGTGCTCAAAACTACAATCAAGAAGTTTATTAACCCTTCAGGTGCTTCACAGGAATTTATTGAATGTTTACCAAAAAAAAATGAACATTTTTTTTCACAAAAAAATTACTTCAGGTCCAATTTTTTTTTTTTATTTTACCAAGGGTAACAGGAGAAATTGGATGGCCTGAGTACACTGATACCTGATATGTGGGGGGAACCACTGTTTCGGCGCATGGCAGAGCTCGGAAGGGAACGAGCGCCGTTTGACTTTTTCAACGCAAAATTGACCTCTAATTGAGATCGGGCGCCATGTCACGTTTGGAGAGCCCCTGATGTGCCTGAACAGTGGAAACCCCCCCCAAAAGTGACCCCATTTTGGAAGCTAGACCCCCCAAGGAACTTATCTAGATGTGTGGTGAGAACTTTGAACCCCCAGGGGCTTCACAGAAATTTATAACGTTCAGCCGTACAATTAAAAAAATCGTATTTTTTCCACAAAAATGATCTTTTCACCCCCAATTTTTCTTTTCCCATGGATAAAAGGCCTCCAAAAGTTATTGTGCAATTTGTCCTGAGGACGCTGATACCCCATATGTAGGGGTAAACCACTGTTTGGGCGCATGGCAGAGCTCGGAAGGGAAGCCGCGCCATTTGACTTTTTTGGCTGGAATTGAGATCAACCACCATGTTGCGTTTGGAGAGCCCCTGATGTGCCCAAACAGTAGAAACCCCTCAATTCTAACTCCAGGCCTAACCCCAACACACCCCTAACCCTAATCTCAGCCCTAGACCTAACCCTAGCCCTAATGGGAAAATGGAGATAAATACATTTTTTTTTTTTTTTTTTTTTTTTTTTTTTTATTATTATTTTTCCCTAACTAAGGGGGTGATAAAGGGGGATTTGGGTTACTATTTATGGCGGGTTTTTATGTTTGGCAGCTGTCACATGCTAAGACGCTTTTTATTGTAAAAATAGTTTTTGCATCACCACATTTTGAGAGCTGTAATTTTTCCGTATTTTTAACCACAGAGTCATGTGAGGTCTTATTTTTTGCGGGACGAGTTGATGTTTTTATTGGTACCACTTTCGGGCACGTGACATTTTTTGATCGCTTTTTATTCCGATTTTTGGGACTCAGAATGAACAAAAACCAGCGTTTCATGAATTTCTTTTGTGTGGGGGAGCGTTTACACCGTTCCGCATGTGGTAAAATTGATAAAGGGGTTTTATTCTTCGGGTTGTACGATTACGGGTTGTACGATTACAGCGATACCTCATTTATGTCATTTTTTTACATTTTGTCGCTTTTATGCAATAAAAACAATTTTATATAAAAAATTATATTTGTATCGCTTTATTCTGTGAGCTATAACTTTTATTTTTTTGCTGATGATGCTGTATGGTGGCTCGTTTTTTGCGGGACAAGATGATTTCAGCAGTACCATGGATATTTATATCCGTCTTTTTGATCGCGCGTTATTTCACTTTTTTGTTTGGTATGATAATAAAGCATTGTTTTTTTTCAGGGGTTAACTAGTGGGACAGTTTTATAGGGCGGGTCGTTACGAACGCCTCAATACTAAATGTGTACTCTTATTGTTTTGTTTTTTTTATTTAGAAAAAAAAGAATTTTTATTAGGGAATTTTTTTTTTTTTGTTCTGTGATTATTTTTTTTAATTTTTACACGTGTGTTGTTTTGTTTTTTTTACCTTATTATATTGGGGGTGGGGGGGGACATCACTGTCTTTTGTCAGATCGCTGATCTGACACTTAGAACAGCGCTGTGTCAGATCGGTAGCCCCTATATTTCTATTTACAGACCTGAATGAGGTCTTGCTTTTTTTTGTGGATTGAGTTGAAGCTTTTATTGGTAACATTTTACATAACATTTATTGATCACATTTATCCAGTGCTCTACGATAACCACTTACATCTAAATCTCCAAGTGACTAGACAGATTAAGCCCCCGATGGATCCATTCACTATAATGAGGCAGCAGAGTTACTCTGGACTCTGTCTGGCATCTGTTCAGCGTTGGCCTTCTTTTCAGAAGTGCACAAAACTGCGGTGGATGGCACTTTTTCTGCATTCAAAAAAAAAAAAAAAAAAAATGACCCTGCCGGAACACAGGTCCTATGGCGTCTGAAGTGACTCCATCTGCCTCATTATAGGGAATCTTCCTCCAGGGGTTCCATCTGAATCGCATATTTCAGAGATTTATACAGAAACACCAGTGTAAGTGCTCAGCGCAGGATAAATATGCACAGAGCCTTACTGCGATCTTTGGGAGGTAGAATGAAAAAAATCAACAGCAAGTAAATTATTGGTTTGATTTTTTTTTTTTTCTTTTGCCGTTCCTCGTACGGTATAAGTGATTAGGCAACTTTATTCTTCGGGTCCGTGTGATCACAGCGATACCAGATTTATATCGGGTTTTATGTTTGGCTGCTGTCAGGAATTGCTGTTTCTGTTCTTTTTTTTTTTTACCATTCCACATGTAAAATTGATAAGGCAGCTTTATTCTTCGGGTCAGTACGATTACAGCGATACCATATTTACGGTATATTTTTTAAGGTTTTGGCGTTTTTACACAAAACTTTTATAGAAAAAATTATTCTTGCGTCGCTTTATTCTGAGAGTTAAAACTTAATTTTTCTGCTGATGGAGCTGTATGAACACTTGTTTTTTGCAATACAAGATAACGTTTTCACCAGTACCATTTTTATTTACATTTTGTCTATTTGATCGCACTTTTTTTTTTTTTTTTTTTTAGGCGGTATAATGATATAGCATTGTTTTCTCTCCTCCCACGACGGCACCACGGAGAAAGGGGATCCATCCTTCAGGGACAGGAAACCTACAGATAAAAGGCGGTACCTTTCCCTCGCATCAGTTGGTTTCGTGTTCCTGAAGGGGAACCTTCAGTTCGGTCTCAAGGGCCTGTCCCTTAAAACGGTCCATCTAGTGGCCCTAACAATAATCCCGGAGAGTAAGTAACATGCAGGTCTTATCTGCAGGACCTCCCTAAGATCTTTAGAGGATAGGGATATTTTAAACCTGACCCCGCTTACTTGCCCAAGGTTGCATCTCCGTTCCACAGGTCCCAAGAGGTATCTTTCCTTCCTTTTTGTTATATTCCCAAACATGTAGAGGAAGAAAAATTCCATACCTTAGATGTATAGAGATGTTTGGTTCAGTACCTAGAGTCCACTCGGGTGTAGGAAGAAAGGATCTCTGTTTTCAGGGGCCTAAAATGGTACTTAAAGCCTCCAGAAGTACCCTGGCGAGATGGATAAGAGATGCAATATACAGCTCTGGCAAAAATTAAGAGACCACTGCACACTTTTATAAAACTCAGCTTCTCTTCATGTCTGACAGCCATTCCATTCAAGTGTCAGTTGAATTGCAACCAGCGTACACCTCATTCTACTTAATGTGCTTCTGATGAGGTGATCACCTGAACCAAATTTTTTTAATGAAGGAAAGTATAGAAAACCCTGCTGTGGTGTTCAAAATCCTCGTGCAATCGGACAAGCTGGATGGCAAAACAAGTGTTAGTAATATCCAAACATTAATATGATTGAAAAAATAACTTTTAACCATGCCAAAGGAGTCAGGAAAAGAAGGGTTCAATTCTGGCTTTACTAGCAGAGGATACAGTGAGCATCATGTTGTCTCTATCCTTAAAATTTCTAAGATGGCAGTCCATTACAACAAGGTCAAGCAGCCGACATTGGGGAAAAAGCTACAGACCGGCAGAGGGCGACGACAACTCTCCACTGACCAGGATGACCGTCATCTTATTCGAATGTCACACAGCAACCGCAGGATGATGTCAAGTGACCTACAAAAGGAATGGCAAATGGCAGCTGGGGTGAAGTTCATAGCAAGAACAGTTCGCAACAGGCTCCTAGAGGCAGGGCTCAAGTCATGTAAAGCTAGAAAAAAGCCTGTCATCAAGGAGGAGCAAAGGAGAGCCAGGATGAAGTTTTCCAAAGACCATAAGGATTGGACCATAGAGGACTGGATGGAGTAAGGTAAAATTCTCTGATGAATCTAATTTTCAGCTTTGCCCAACACCTGGTCGTATAATGGTTAGAAGGAGACCTGGAGAGGTGTACAAACCACAGTGTCTTGTACCCACTGTGAAATTTGGTGGAGGATTGGTGATGATCTGAGGATGCTTCAGCAAGGCTGAAATTGGGCAGGTTAATCTTTGCAAAGGACGTATGAATCAAGCTGCATACAAGGTTATCCTGGAAAACACTTGCTTCCTTCTGCTCAGGCAATGTTCCCCAACTCTGTGGACTGGTTTTTCCAGCAGGACAATGCGCCATGCCACACAGCTAGGTCAATCAATGTATGGGTGAAGGACCACCACATCAAATCCCTGTCATGGCCATCCCAATCTCCAGACCTGAACCCCATTGAAAGCCTCTGGAATGTAATCAAGAGGAAGATGGATAGTCACAAGCCTTCAAACAAAGAACTGCTTACATTTTTGTACCAGGAGTAGCATAAGGTCTCCCAAAAGCAGTGTGAAAGACTGGTGGAAAGCATGCCAAGACGCATGAAAGCTGTGATTAAAAATCATAGTTATTCCACAAAATATTGATTTCTGAACTCTTCCTGAGTTAAACCATTAGTACTGTTTTTTTCCAAATGATTATGAACTTGTTTTCTTAGCATTACTTGAGGTCTGCAAGCACTGCATTTTTTTGTTCTTTTGACCATTTCTCATTTTCTGAAAATAAATACAAAATTTAGTGCTTGGAAATTTGAAGACGTGTCAGTAATTTATAGAATAAAAGAACAATTTACATTTTACTCAAAAATATACCTATAAAGAGAAAAATCAGACAAACTGAACATTTTGCAGTGGTCTCTTAATTTTTGACAGAGCTATAGTTGGCCTACTCGTCTAGTGGGAATGTCGCCACTGAGGGTCTGAGAGCTCATTCTACAAGAGCGGTGGCAACCTCCTGGGCAGAAAGTCCAAGGTATCAATAGAACAGATCTGTAAGGCTGCCACGTGGTCATCACCTTCTACCTTTTTCAAGCACTATTGACTGGATGGACCTAGCCTCTTCTTCTGACCTTAACTTTGGGAGACTGGTTCTACAGGCTGTGGTCCCTCTCTCGAAGTTGCAATTTTCTGTAATTCTCTCCATGGTGTTGTCATGGGGGAAAGAGAAAGACATAGTTACTTACTGATAACAGGATTTCTCAGAGCCCATGACAGCACCCTTTTATTCCCTCCCGTCACGTTTGGGTGAGCACTCTTTCACTGTTTGTGGTGTGATTTAGGTATAAACATGGTGTGTTTCTGATAAGTAATATGGTAAAGATATTTTATTATTGCCAATAACCTGGAGGTCCTCCTATGCTCTGTAAACCAACTGATGATGCGAGGGAGAGGTACCGCCCTCTATCTGTGGTGCTGTCATGGGCTCTGAGAATTTCCGTTACCAGTAACAGTCTTTTTTTTTGCCTCGTTTATAATTTTTTTTTTTTTTTTTTTTGAGGGGTTAATTAGTGGGACAGTTTTTTTTTTTTTTTTTTTGTTTGTTTTTTTTTTAAGAGCGGGTCATCATGGATGCGGTGATACCAAATGTGTACTTTTTTATTTACATAAATGTATTTATTGGAAAATGTTTCTTTGGGGATTTTTTTTTTTAAAAATTAAATTTACACTTGAATTTTTTTTACACTGTTCCAGTAAGGAACATTACTGTGTAACATCAGATCGCTGATGTGATGTTCTGCAATGCAGAACATCAGAGCAGCGACTGACAGGCAGGGAAGGAGGTGTCTCAGGTCCTGCTCAGAGCAGGCACTGACACGACACCTTCTCTCAAGGACCGCACGGCCATCGTGCAGCTGGTGGGGGTCTCCATGGAGACCATTAGGACAACGCGATCACATTGCGTTGTCCTGATGGAAGCGCGCATCTGTCGCTGTCACTAATGACCGCAGCATCGGAGGGGTTAAATGCCCACAATTGGTGGTAGTGCCAATCGTGGGCATTGCTGCGGGGTATCGGCTCTCCCACAGAGCTGACACCTGCACCCGATCGCCGCGGTGCTCAGTGTTTGGCTGCGCGTTTGTGCCGCTGTACATGTACTGCTGTTTGTGGGAACGCAGCTCCTGCAGAGCAGTACGTGTAAGGTGCATGTCAGGAAGGGGTTAAGAACTAGTGCCCCTGCCAGGTCTTTGTTTACAGCACTGAAGCAGTGATGTCAGATTTACAACAGTGGCCTATGGAGCCAGTCAGTGGGCTCAGCACTGATGGCCAGAGAGACAGCACAAGATTGTTGAGCCCATAGGAGCAGCCGTGCTCATGTGAGAGTACTGCTCCATTCAAACGGGGGATTCTTTTGCTTTATGAAAATTCCAGTGGATGGACCCTGAATAATCATGAATGAATAATTTTTAATTAAATGTAAGTAATGTTTTTCAGCAAATCTTCAATAGATATCAATGACTCTAGAAAAACCATGTTGTTAATATACATACCTACATGTAGTACATGTGGGGATTGCCTGTTTCTTACTCAATCCCTGTATGTGTTGTGGCTGTTGAAGAGCCGCCAGACATGCAGCCGTGGAGACACTGTTGGCACCCGAGCATGCTCGGATAACGCCTTATCCCAGCATGTTTGCTCATCACTAATTAATGCACATGGCTGCTTGAGCAGTGAAGCTCTGATTCATGTTGCTCGTGATTTGGTCAGCATGAATCAGGTGACAGATTCCCTTTTTAAGGCTAGTTTCACACTTGCTTTTTTTTTGCAGCGCGTTTTTCCCGCAAAAAAACGCATTAAAAAAACGCATACAACTGCTGCGTTTTTTTCAAGCATTTTTATGAGCATGCATGAAAAAAACGCAGCGTTTTTATGCGTTTGTATGCGTTTTTAGTGCGTTTTTACCGCGTTTGCGTTTTTTTCCAACATTAGGTGGCCCCTCACACTAACCCAAACCATGACTTTACTAACCCTAAGGCTGGTTTCACATTAGCGCATTTTCAGCGCGCGCACGGCCGGGGGTAGCTCCGCCCCCGAGCCGGCTCTCTGCCCGGCGTGCCCGCCCCTTCCTTGTAGCGCCGCCTCCTAGCGGACAGCGGCGCCTGCGATCGGCGCACCCTATCTTTAGCATAGGGTGCGCCGATCGTGCGCAGGCCGTGCGCTAGTTGCGCTTTGACCTGCGCTGCGCACTTTTGACGGTGCGCCGTGCGCGCCAAAATCAAACTTTTCGGATTTTGGCGCGCACGACGCACCGTCAAAAGTGCGCAGCGCAGGTCAAAGCGCAACTAGCGCACGGCCTGCGCACGATCGGCGCACCCTATGCTAAAGATAGGGTGCGCCGATCGCAGGCGCCGCTGTCCGCTAGGAGGCGGCGCTACAAGGAAGGGGCGGGCACGCCGGGCAGAGAGCCGGCTCGGGGGCGGAGCTACCCCCGGCCGTGCGCGCGCTGAAAATGCGCTAATGTGAAACCAGCCTAACCCTAAACCAAACCATACTTAACCCTGACCCTAACCCTAACTAACCCTGACCCTAACCCTTAACCAAACCATACTTAACCCTGACCCTAACCCTTAACCAAACCATACTTAACCCTAACCCAAACCCTAACCCTGACCCTAACCCTTAACCAAACCATACTTAACCCTAACCCTTAACCAAACCATACTTAACCCTGACCCTAACCCCAACCCTAACCCTGACCCTAACCCCCTTTAACTAACCCTAACTCTAACCCAAACCCCTAAATTCCATGGTAAAAAAAAAAAACGCTTGTGCAAAAAAACGCATACATAAGCATGCCAATGCGCACATATGCGCACCCATAGGCTATAATGGCCATTTTTAGCGCAAAACGTGCGCATATGTGCGCATGCGCTTTTTTGCAGGGCCAAAAAATGCAACATGCTGCGTCTGGAAAATACCAACGCACACCCCAAAAAAACGCAGCGCATGAAAATCACATACGTGCGCATGCCAGCGCGCAGGTATGCGCACCCATGTTAAATATAGGGGAAAAAACGCATGCGCAGGTATGCGTTTTTTTCCAGCGCTAAAAAACGCAAATGTGAAACCAGCCTAAGTAAGCGTTTTGCTCATTTGTCCTGTGATTTGCTTAATTAGTTCGTTCCTGCCTATTGGCTTATGTCTACACACCCTTAAGCAGTGTTCCCCAACTCCAGTCCTTAAGGCCCACCAACAGGTCATGTTTTCAGGATTTCCTTTGTATTTCACAGGTGATGGAATTATTGCCTGTGCAGGTGATGCAAATATCACCTGGGCCATACTAAGGAAATCCTGAAAACCTGACCTGACCTGTTGGTGGGCCTTGAGGACCGGAGTTGGGGAACACTGCCCTAAAGCATAAGGGTTTTTCTTTTTACTCCATATTATGTAATATACAAGTGCTTTTCACTAAATTAGAATATCCTCAAACCATATTTTTCGGACTGTAAGATGCACTTTTTACCTCCAAAAATATGGAGGAAAATGGGGGGGGGTGCGTCTTATAGTCCAGAAGTACTAGGTCTGGCTGTGGTAGGTAGCGGAGGAGCAGCATCGGTGTAGCAGTGGGTCACAGGAGTCTGGAGCCGGCTGCTGCGGCTAACTCCTATGCCCGCTGCTAAAGATAAATGAATATTCACTCCATTCCACACCCATAGGCGTGGAGGGCAATCAATATTCATTTGTCTTTTAATAGTGTCTTTGTATGATTGGCCCCCATCCTTATCTTGGTATGCAGGGCCCCCATCTCGTCCTAGTATGCATGGCCCCATCCTTATGATTGGCCCCCACCCCCATCCTGGTGTGCATAGCCCAATCAGAAAACATTTAAAAAAAAAAAAAACTAAAAACATTACACTTACCTTCCCGACGCTGCCTCGCAGCATCTTGTTCTGATGCCAGCAGCTGCCTTATGCTTGTAAGCAGCACATGACAGGGACATGCACTGCTTGCAACCCAAAGGGCAGCTGCCGGAATACTCAATGCTCTCCATTCCGGGACTGTGAGCACGCAGAGAGCAGTGAATATTCATTGCTCTTCAGTAGTGCACACAGTGTCAGCTTCCAGCTTCTTGCTGTTTCTGGTGGCCACGTGTGCCGCTACTTAAGAGAAATGAATATTCACCTCTCTCCAAGCCCAGAGAGATGAATATTCACTGCATGGCCTCGCTTCATTAGGGCGGTAGGACCCATTACAAGGTTTGTCGTGACGTGGCCATGGGCTTGATACAGTCTGAGCAGAATGTTGAACTAAGAAGCTCATGTTCATTTATATAAATTTTTGCCTAGCAGCATTAGATCAACATATGATTTTTGGAGGTGCGGTTCATGCTCTTTTTTGGCTTAGGGATGGGGCCATGCATGCTAGGATGAGAAAGTATGCACAGCCCCCAGGATAGGGAGGAGGGAGGGCCATGCATACCAGGATAGGGATGAGGGAGGATATAAAGTATAGAATGGACCACATTTTTTTCCTTCAGTTTTTTTCTCTTAATTTCCTCCTCTAAAACCTAGGTGTGTCTTAAAGTCCGGAAAATACAGTAATTTATTCCAGTTCTTCAATGCAAAAAGTGAAACTCATATACATTAGAGTCATTACAAACAGAGTGATCTATTTCAAGGGTTTTTTCTGTTAATGTTGATGATTATGGCTTACAGCCAATGAAAATCCAAAAGTCATTATGTCAGTAAATTAGAATACTTTATAACACCAGCTTGAAAAATTATTTTGAAATCTGAAATGTTGGCCTACTGGTCTGCATGTTTAACAAATGCACTCAGTACTTGGTCGGGGCTCCTTTTGCATCAGTTGGCTGCATCAATGTGACGTGATGTGGCATGAAGGCAATCAGCCTGTAGCACTGCTGAGGTGTTATAGAAGCCCAGGTTGCTTTGATACCGGCCTTCAGCTGGTCTGCATTGTTGGGTCTGGTGTCTCATCTTCCTCTTTACAGTACCCTTGACAAGTCCTGCTGAAGAATGAAATTTCCATCTCCAAATGTTTGTCGGCAGAGGGAAGCATGAAGTGCTCTAAAATTTCCTGGTAGACAGCTACACTGACTTTGGTCTTGATAAAACACAGTGGACCTACACCAGCAGATGACATGGCTTCCCAAACCATCATTGATTGTGGAAACTTCACACTAGACCACAAGCAGCTTGGATTGTGTGTCTCTTCACTCTTTCTCCAGACTCTGGGACCTTGATTTCCAAATGAAATGCAAAATTTACTTTCATCTGAAAACAACATCTTGGACCACCGAGCATCAGTCCAGTTATCTTTCTTCTTGGCCCTGTTTAGACGCTTCCGGTGTTGTCTTTTGGTCATGAGTGGCTTGACACAAGGAATGCGACACTTGTTGCCTCTGTCCTGTATATGTCTGTGTGTGGTGGATCTTGAAGCAATGACTCCAGCAGCAGTCCACTCCTTTTGGATATCCCCCACAACTGTTGAATGGCCTTTTCTTAAAAATAATTTCAAGACTGTGGTTATCCTGGTTGCTTGTGCACCTTTTTCTACCACACTTTTTCCTTCCACTCAACTTTCAATTAATATGCTTGGATACAGCACTTTGTGAACAATTAACTTCTTTAGCAATGACCTTTTGTGGCTTACCCTCCTTGTGGATTGTGTGACAATGACTGCCTTCTGGACATCTGTCAAGTCTGCAGTCTTCCCTATGATAGTGGAGCCTACTGAAACAGACTAAAGAACCTTTTTAAAC
The DNA here is from genome assembly GCF_039654945.1 of Dendrobates tinctorius. Classification (NCBI taxonomy): domain Eukaryota; kingdom Metazoa; phylum Chordata; class Amphibia; order Anura; family Dendrobatidae; genus Dendrobates; species Dendrobates tinctorius. Next base: position 986,286 of record NW_027361700.1, on the reverse strand, counting down.
ACTTAGGAAGCCTTTGCAGGTGTTTTTTGTTAAGTATTCTAATTTACTGAGATAATGACTTTTGGGTTTTCATTGGCTGTAAGCCATAATCATCAACATTAACAGAAGTAAACACTTGAAATAGATCACTCTGTTTGTAATGACTCTACATAATGAGTTTCACCTTTTTGTATTGAAGAACTGAAATTAACTTTTTGAGTGAGAAGCACTTGTATGTACATATATATAATTTTTTTAGACATAGCTTGATATTGTTGGACAATATGACTACATTATCTGTCATTGGCACTTTTCACTTGATCCTTAGGATTAAACTTGTATAATGACTGATATTACTTTAATAAATGATTCATGCTATACCGACTCGGTGTTTGTACGGTGGTCGGTAAGTAAGGAGTCCTTATACAGTACAGATGCATTTCAGTATCCATTTATATTCCATAAAATTACATTTATATTTAAAATTCCAGCATGTGATGTGAAGCAGACAAATCTGTTATTTAGGCAACACAATCAAGTTTCTAAGAGAACAGAAGTACAAAAGATGACACAGTTAGGCCTGTTTCATACCTCCGTCGGCGGCGGTCAGCTGAAATCTGCCAAAGTTTCAAAACAATGGATCTGTCTCCGTTTAGAGATGTACGGATGACAGCAGACCACGTTGTAGTAAGGATCCGTGGAAGATGGAAAGCGGCGTGATTTAAAGTGACCGCGGCCTTCCAGGCGATCTCGCGGCCTTCCATCACCGCAATCTCGCGGCCTTCCATCTCGCGGCCTTCCATTGTCGCGAGGTCAGGTGCCGATCAGAGAGAGAGAGAGAATTTTATCGGCTCCCGGAATGGCATTACATGGTTAAAACTGCTCCCGGTTTTCACCTTCCGGGCATGCGCAGTTAAAAATAGCGGACCGTCAACCAAAAAAAACGTTGCAGGGTCCATCTGGTCCGCCTGGGAGCCGATAAAATTCTCACGGATCCGTCAAAAAACGGACCCAACGGACGACCATCAGTCAAAATCTGCCTCTAATGCAAATCAATGGGGGGAAAAAATGGATCCGCCCCAAAATGGGCGGATCCGTTTTTTTCTAAAAGTGGCGGATTTTGACTGATGTAAAATAACTGAAGTGTGAAAGAGGCCTTATGGCCGCAATAATCCCTTTGTCATAAGTGTGTATGGTATTTTTTATATCTTGGATTTCATCATTTGATGTGTAAAGATTTTGGTCTGTATAAAATGTTCTAAAATTTACCTTCACTACACTGTTATCCTGTGTCCGAGCTATGGCAGCACCCCATTTCTGTAGTTTTTAATAAAATGTATTTTTATCTGTTAATCAAGGGTGCATGAGTAGCACTGAGTTAGGCCCCAAACACGTTTCTGTTTCACGTCTGAAGTCTCTTTTTTCTATAGGCAGCACTAAACCTATGTAGCCTGGGCATGTTCACTGGAGACATACCATTTTGATCCAATTTGTGAATCAATTTCAAGTGAATGGGTCCATCAATAAATTTGTTGGCTTGTGACTACCATCCTTGTGTTATCAGTGTTGTCAGCTTTTTACTGTGTAATAGGTAAGGGAAGCTTGAGAATGGTTTAATTTATGCAGATTAAAAGACAGACTTCTCACTGTTTAGAACAGACACATGAAAATTGGAACTAGTGCACTGGTGAAAAAGGGTTTTTTGTTTTTTTTATAATTCTGTACATTTAGAGAAGAAAAAACCTCGCAAATGAGGCCACATTAATGCTGTAATAGTGATATACCACTAGATGGAGACATACCATAGACTATGTTCCGTCTGTTGATTTTGCTATCTTTTGGTAAGCGATCCAGCAATTAATATAGGTCTATTAGTAGAAATGCCTTTAAAGGGAACCTGTCACCTCCAGAAATCCTATTTACCTACAGACAAAAGGGGAATCTGCAGGTAAATAACATTTTAATCATGTTCGACAGTGTAACTGGAATAGCGACTACAGGAAGAAAAGTTATGTTTTCCCTAGAGCCACACTTTCAGTCACTGGAGTGGTGCAGGGAGTTGTTAGGCTGCGTTCACACGTCGTGGTTTTTAACGCGCGACTTTGCCGCGAAAACGCAAAAAAAACCAGCATCCTATGCAATCCTATGGGAAAAATCCGCAGCATGCTCATTATTTTGCGGAATCGCGGCAATTTCGCCCACATAGGAATGCATTGTTCTGTTTACTCTCCGCATGTGGCTGTGAGCACCATGGGAAAAGTAAGCAGAACATTTGCGGATGGTACCCACGATCCAGAGGAGAGGAGATTCTCCTCCAGGCTCTGGGTACCATATCCCCGTAAAAAATAGAATTAAAATAAAAAAATCGGGTTATATTCACCTTCCGATGTCTTGCGCAGCGTCCCCAGGCTTCAGCGATACACGCGGCAGGTCCCGTTCCCAGTAATGTATTGTGATAATGACCTTTGACGTCGCTGTCTCGCGATACTGTAGCGGTCTCGCGAGACCGCAACGTCATCAGAGGTCATTTCCTGCAATGCATCACTGGGAATGGGACCTGCCGGAGCATCGCGGAGGCCTGGGGACGCTGCGAGGGACATTGGAAGGTGAATATAACCCGATTTTTATTTTTTTTAACATTAGATCTTTTTAATATTGAGGCCGCATAGGCAGCCTCAATAGTAAAAAGTTGGTCACATTTGTCAAACACTCTGTTTCACGAGTGTGACCAACCTGTCAATCAGTTCTCCAAGCAATGCTACAGATCGCTTGGAAAACGCTAGTGTTCTGCAAGCTAGTTTTTCCGCGGGAAAATCGTGGGAATTTTAAAATGCGATTTTTTTTTTTTTTTTTTTTTTTTTTTTTTTTTTTCCCGCTGAATGAAATTCCCGCGGTAACTTCCGCGGGAGTTCCGCTAAGTGTGAACTTAGCCTTACAGTCACCTCTGACTATACAATGAGCACATCTGTAATCACTCTCTGGCAGATTGTCTGTCTGCCTGCTCTACACACACACACACACACAGACTGTGGAGCTGAATGCCATCCAAGGTGCAGAGAGCGCGACTACGGTGCGATCGTGGTGTAGTCACCGCTGACTAACTACTTCCTGTGAAGGGCCTGTCACACTAAGCGATATTGCTAGCAATATCGCTATAACATCACTGGTTTTTGTGACATTATAGCGATATTGCTAGCGATATCGCTATGTCTGATACCTCCGACCGCTCCCCCGCTGGTTATCGTTGATCGTGCGAGAACGTCCTGGGCCGTTTCTCGTCGTCAGCTTCCTGCTGGGGCTTCCTGCTGTGACGACGAGCGACACGTGGATACGAGCGGGAGGACGTCTTCATCACCTCGTCTGACACGTAAGTAGCGACCCCCGACCCCTGCGATGTCGCTGGTGAGATCTGCCTGTGTGGCAGCTCACTAGCGACCACTTAGCGATGTACCAGCGATCCTGACTGCATCATATCGCTGGTACATCGCTAAGTGTGACAGTACCTTGACTGGAAATGAGCTGCTACAGGGAGAACATAACTTGATGATCTCCCTGTAGCCACTGTTCCAAATCCACAGCCAAACATGATTAAAATGCTATTTACCTGCAGATTCCAACTGAATCTTCAGGTAAATAGCATTTTTGTTGCAGACAGGTTCCCATTAAATGGTTGAAAAGTAAAGGATGCAGTTAATTCGGCCTGATTCCTGTACTGGTGAATTGAGCAGCACACTCTGGCTTTTTGCAATTTTCCTCTACTTTAGAGAGAAACTGGTTTCTATATTAGTTACCTAAAAGGTTAGTCATGACATTTTCTTAATGTGTTTTAAAAGAGAGGACCTAGATACAGGGCTGTGGAGTCGGAGTCGTGGAGTCGGAGTCGGTGCTCATTTTGGTGGAGTCGGAGTTGGAGTCGGTATAAAATGGACCGACTCCGACTCCTAAAATATATAATAAATTGGGTACAGTAATTCAATGCAGGATGTGCTGAATATTTATTCATAGGAGTTTGGGAAAGTTATGAAATGTCCTATAAATGGCTGTTATATTCCTGATCTAAGGCTACATTCACACACAGCGTTTTTCCTGTGTTTTTTGAGGATACGTTTTTCAGCTGCAAAAGTTGATCATCTTTTTAAAAAACTGCATCACCTGAAAGGTTTTTGAGCTCATAGATAATGTTCTCAATAGCAAAAGCAGATTAGAAATCTGCTCTATCTATCCATTTATCCATATCTGTCTATCTATATCGTATCTGTACCAAAAAGAATGAAAACCAGGTAGTACACCAATATATATTCTGTTCTATCTAAATATCTTGATTATTGGATCATAAAAATGATTAAATGTCTGAAGTTCACATTGTACTACAATAAATTTTTCACTTAAATATAAGCAATATGTGTGGGAGTCGGAGTCGGAGTTGGAGTCGGAGTCGGTGTAAGGGAAATTGAGGAGTCGGAGTCGGAGTCGCAGGTTTGGCTTACCGACTCCACAGCCCTGCCTAGATAACAAAGGTTATTTCCCCATGGTGGTTCTATTAAACAGTTTAGTTGGTGTCTGTCGGCAAACTCTAGGCTACCATTTACAGAAATAATTTCCTAATTTTCAAGCGATGACCAAAAGTACAGTAATGTGGTACAGGATCCAGGATAAGACAGATTAATGTGTGTATGAGTGCTTTAAAAAATACATATTAAAGAAATCATCTTGGGGAATGATGAGCGGAGGGGAGCCTGGAGACTAGACATAACTTCAATGTTCCAGGTACTGTCTTGGTATGTAAAATTGGCTTAAAGGGAATCTGTCACCCCTTTTTTGAGATATCATATAATGATATCATTCAATTGTGTGTCACATAAGGATTCTCTTAGTACTTTTGCTTCCCCCTGACCCCGCACCTTACATGCATAAATACCTTTTTTTATATCGGTTCAGATGTATGTAAACTGCCGCGGTCCGGTCCGTCAGGGCGGGGGGTGGACGTCGGGGAAAATGGGGGGGGGGGGCGAAAATCAGCCCCTGGCCACGTCACCTGCGAACCCGGATTTCCGGGGGGAGAAAAAGGGCACAGATGCACTGCCGAGTGGCTTCAAGCTCAGAGGCTGCATGGACGAGCCGGAAGCTCCCGTGCCACAGTTGGACAAAGAGCAGGAGCGTACCTCAGAGAGGTCCCAAACCAGCTCCCAGCAAAAGAAGAAACGAACTGGACAATCCGGCCACAGACGTTCCTCCAGGCCGAAGGATCCAGCTCGCCCCAAACCCCCCCCCCCCCCCCGTGACACGGTACCTACGCCTTCTGCTCAGGGTAAGAGATCTTCGTGAGTGTGCCCTGACGCAGTGTCCCCCTTATGTTTTTCCTCCTATAGGGGAAGAAATGTACTGACAAGGCAAAAAAACCCGGGAATGCGCCCTTTGTAAATGACCCTTGCCGGATGCCTACCCTAAGAGGCTGTGCCAATCATGCATACGGCAGATGGTTAAAAAAAAAAAAAAAGGGGAGTAGTCCCAAAAAGTTACAAGCGTACTTCCTTACTCTGTCCCCCCTCCTGTAGGTGGCAGAAGGGACCCCTGACTTCGCTACAAGTCTAAGGGAAATAATCAGAGCGGAGGTTAAAGCCCTAAAATCCGTACCCCAGGGGGAGTCGTCTAGGAAGAGAAAGAGGGCGAGCTTCTCAGAGTCAGGCTCTTCAGCAGACCCTAGAGGTAATGAAGACTCCTCAGGACCCTCCGCGTCCGCATCCTCTTCAGAGGAAGACGCCAGCCGATTCTGCTTAGGTCTTGACCAAGTGGACAAACTAGTCAAGGCAGTTAGGGCTACCATGGGGGTAACAGACGCCAGACCTGAACGGTCAGCACAGGACCTATTGTTCGGGGGTTTAGACCCCAGGAAACATAAGTCGTTCCCGTTAAACGACAAGGTCCAAAATTTGATTAAGAAAGAATGGAGGAAACCGGAAAGGAAAGGCTCCCTACCACCAGCCTTTAAACGGCGATATCCCTTTGAGGACCCTGTGGTGAATAAATGGGATAAAGCCCCGAAATTGGATGCAGCAGTGGCTAAGGCATCCAAAAAATCTACTATTCCCTTTGATGACATGGTCTCTTTGAAGGATCCGCTGGATAAAAAGGCAGACTCCTACTTGAAAGGCACATGGGAAATGTCAGCTGGCGCCCTGAGACCAGCGGTCGCAGCTACCTGCACGGCCAGAGCTATGATGGTTTGGCTAGACCAATTAGAACCACAGCTAGTAGACAGAGCCTTGAGGGAATCTATCTTAAAAACCCTACCTACCATCCAGGATGCGGCAGCCTTTTTAGCCGACGCTTCAGCAGACTCTGCGAGAATGGCGGCCAAGGCCGCAGGGCTATCGAATGCAGCCCGACGGGCTATATGGCTGCAATGCTGGCCCGGCGTTATCCAGGCCAGATCCCGGCTTTTCTCCATCCCATGTTAGGGAGAATATCTATTCAGACCAGTCCTAGATGATCTCCTGGAGAAGGCTGGTGATGATAAAAAGAAATTCCCTTCCCTACCCACCACTTCCGATAGGCGTCCCTTTGCTAGAAAGAGATTTTTTCGGAGGAGGTCGTCCGGGGACCGGAGCAGATGGGAAGAAAAGAAAAGGTACCGGTTTTATGTTTGGAGGGGGACGCCAAGAAGCATCCCGTGAGTCCAAGAAACCTCCCCAATGACTAGAAGCCCCGGTGGGAGGTAGACTATCGGCCTTCTACCCAGCCTGGTCGCGGATCTCGAACAGTAACTGGATCCTGGGGTTGGTGGCTGCAGGCCTAAAGCTCGAATTTGCCTGTGTCCCTCAGAGCAGCTTTAGAGCCACTCCACTTAGGTCTTCCTTGGCGGAACAGACTGCCCTAGAAACCGAGGTTATTGAACTATGCCAGAAGGGGGTACTAATAAAGGTACCAGAGGCAGAAAAAGGGCGAAGGCTTCTACTCCCCCCTATTTCTGGTCCGTAAACCGGATAATTCCTACAGGACCATAATTAATCTGAAGGCGCTTAACAGATACCTAGTCATTCGACCTTTCAAAATGGAAACGATCAGCTCCACAATAAAGTTGCTGTTTGAAACTTGTTTTATGGTGGTATTGGATTTAAAGGACGCTTACTACCATATACCCATCTATGCGTCTCATCAGCGTTTCCTTAGAGTGGCAGTTCATTTGGAGGGGTCGTTGCAGCATTTCCAATATGTCGCCCTTCCCTTTGGTATAGCAGTTGCCCCCGGGTGTTCACTAAAGTTATAGCGGGGGTTATGGCCCATCTACGGGAGGCAGACATCCTAGTAATCCCCTACCTGGATGACTTCCTTATTGTAGGAAAAACAGCAGTCCATTGTCTGGATCAATTGCAGAAAGCAAAATTGGCTTTGGAAGGGTTAGGGTGGCTATTAAGCATCAAGAAGTCCCATCTACAGCCCATGAAGGTCCAGCAGTTCTTGGGCTTAGTCCTTGATTCGCAGAATCAGGAATGTCGTCTTCCTCCCAAAAAATTGACCCGCCTACGTCAGCAGGTCTTGAACGCCTCCAATAGCCCTTCCATGTCTCTCAGGAAGGCAATGTCCCTCCTGGGTTCTCTCTCATCCTGCATCCCCGCAGTCCGGTGGGCCCAGTTCCATACAAGGGTGCTACAGGGTGAGGTTTTACGCCACCAAAAAATCCTGGGCGGGTACCTAGAAGGCCGGTTGACTCTGTCCCAACAGACTTTGAGATCCCTTGAGTGGGGGCTAGACGAGAACAATCTAGCCAGAGGGGTACCCTGGGAATATAACATAACCCGGGTAGTCACCACGGACGCAAGCCCTACGGGTTGGGGGGCCCACATGGGGGAAACCTTAATTCAGGACCTGTGGGATAGTCATCAGTTGGAAATGTCCTCCAACCTGAAAGAACTAACAGCCGTAGAGAAGGCAGTTAAAATTCTTCTTGTGTATCTACAGGGGCACCATGTTCGTATATTCTCCGACAATCAGGTCACCGTGGCTTACATCAACGACCAAGGCGGCACTTGGTCCAAGCCCCTGATGGAGGTAGCAGAACGGTTGTTCCAGTGGGCAGAGCAACATCTCCTGTCTTTAACAGCTCTGCACATAAAAGGAAAGGAAAACACCACGGCAGACTTCCTAAGCCGCAACCTCCTAAAGCAAGGAGAATGGTCCTTAAAAGCGTCCATCTTCAACCTGATAGTACAAAAATGGGGGCAGCCAGAAGTGGACCTCTTTGCTACCAGAGAGAACAGGAAGGTGCCGCAGTTCTGCTCCCTGAATCCCAGGGAGAACCCTCTGGCAGTAGATGCTCTTCTAATCAAATGGGACTTCAGGCTAGCATACGCCTTCCCTCCCCTGGCTCTACTACCCCTAGTGATGAGGAAAGTCAGGAAGGACAAAGCGAGGATTATAGTGATCGCCCCGTTTTGGCCCAGGAGAGCATGGTTCTCATGTCTGAGGACCATGTCGGTATCCGACCCTTGAGTCCTACCAAACATCCCAGACCCTCCTGTCCCAGGGCCCAGTTTTCCATCCTCAGGTAGCTGGCATACATCTGACGGCGTGGATTTTGAACGGGCACTGCTAAAAGAGAGAGGTTTTTCCCCGGTCCTAATTAACACCCTGCTTAAAAGCAGAAAGCCGGTTACAACAAAAATCTACGTGAGGAGATTCCTTCAGAGCTCGGGGGTAGTAGCTGGACAGTCCACTCCCATAGCGCAGATCTTAGAGTTCTTGCAAAAAGGTCTGGATATGGGACTCTCCACCAGCACCCTCAAGGTAGAGGTGTCGGCTCTTGGGGCACTGTTCAACTGCAACATCGCCAGCAACCATTGGATCAATAGGTTTATTAAAGCAACAGGCAGATCCAGACCGTTAGTAAAAAATAAATTTATGCCATGGGATCTAAACCTAGTTCTTACGGCCATGACAGAGGCCCCGTTTGAACGTATATCATCAGCTTCCATAAAAAACCTATCCCTTAAAGTGGCTCTCCTGGTGGCGTTGACATCTGCCCGTAGAGTGAGTGACATCCAGGCACTATCTAGACTCCCTCCTTACATACAATTCAGGGATGATAGGGTAATTCTTACACCCGATCCGGCATACCTGCCTAAAGTAGCCTCCAGTTTCCATAGAACCCAGGAGATAGTTCTTCCATCCTTCCTCCCTAGTCCCACGAATGATAAGGAAAGGAAATTACACACGCTAGACGTTAGGAAATGTCTCCTAGAGTACCTGGCAGTTACCGACCCCTGGAAAAAAGATAATGCCTTATTAATTTCCTATCAGGGCACTAGGAAGGGCCTTAGGGCTTCAAAAAGTTCGCTAGTGAGATGGATTAGGGAGGCCATTTCTTTAGCATACACCTCAAAAGGCAAACCGGCCTGTTGTGAGTTCATTTTTCCCTTCACCGTTGAGGTCTGATGAACTCCCTCCTCTGGTGAAGGAAGGTAGTGAGGCTGATTACCAAACACCTGGGCAGCTAGATGATGACTGGGTGGCTGGAATTGAGGACTAGATATAAGGCAGCCGACGCCCTTCTGCCTTGCTGGTGATCCTGCTGGATTCTTGGAGACCAGTCTGATTCCTGCGTCTCAAAGCTAAGTTTTTCTGCTCTGCTTTGTACACTTCAGTTTTGTTTTTGTTTTGGCTTGTTTTTTGGGAGTTCTGCAATCCGCGGCCGGGGGTGAGCTGAATTCCATTTTTTGTCTCTGATCTGTTGATCTTTTGCTCTGTTTTCAGAATATACCTGAGTGCTGATATAGTCATTTGAAGCCTAGCGACTTCAAGGCCTGTTTTTCCTATCAGTCGGTTGGCACATTTTGGATAGGGTTTTTGCAGATGGCAGACAGCGGCTTTAGTATCCTGTCCTACTTAGTTAGCTTGGGCCCCATCATTTGCTCAACCTATCTTTCTATCTGTGTTAGTGTTTTCATCTTGCTTCACCGTCATTTTATGTTGGGGGCTGCCTATTGCTTTGGGGTCTGCTCTGGGGCAGTTTAGTTTTTCCCCTTTCTGTCTTTAAGCTATGTAGTTCTCCGGCTGTGATCGAGGGGTCTAGGGCACCGTAGGAACCCCCCACGGCTACTGCTAGTTGTTGTGGATAGGTTCAGGGGTCTGCAATCTGATAGCTGCCAACCTCTCTGGATTTTCTGGACTTAGCTAATATTTTGTTTTTTCCTCCTTCGGTGACTCATCATAACAGAATCACCAGCCATACCGCAGATCCTAGGGTACTCAATAGCAGGAGAGAATTGTATAAAGAAAAAAAAAAGTGTCAGGATTTTTTTTTTTGTGCATATTTTTTCCTCTATATCTCTGAGGCCGTAGGGGGAATTTTTCTCTCAATGGAGATAAAGCAATTGTCTGATCGTGTGGAGCAGCTCGCTGCTGAAGTGCGGGGAATTTCCGCCTATCTTGCTCATTCACATGCTGCTGAAACAAAGATTCATACTCCTGATGTGTTTTTTGGGGATCGGTCTAAATTCTTGAATTTCAAGAATAATTGTAAATTATTTTTTGCCTTGAAGCCTAACTCGTCGGGGAACTCCGCGCAGCAGGTTAAAATTGTCATCTCTTTGCTGCGCGGCGATCCCCAGGATTGGGAGTTTTCTTTGAAACCTGATGATCCTATTCTGAATAATGTGAACGCATTTTTTCAAGCCTTGGGGTTGTTGTATGATGAACCTAATGCTATTGATCAGGCTGAAAAGACCCTGTTGGCATTAAGCCAGGGTCGGGATTCGGCAGAGTTGTGCTGTCAAAAATTCCGAAAGTGGGCGGTCCTTACTACCTGGAATGATTGTGCCTTGGCAGCCCTCTTTCGGAAGGGTTTGTCAGAAACTGTAAAAGATACTATGGTGGGATTTCCTGTTCCCTCTGGTCTTGACGATTCTATGTCATTAGCCATTCAGGTGGATCGGCGTTTATGTGAACGCAAAACTACACAAGAAATCTTGCCACCTGTTGAACAAATGTCTGAACCTATGCAATGTGATAGAGTTTTGTCTAGGGCGCAACGTCAGGAGTTCAGAAGGCGTAATAAGCTGTGTTTTTTTTGTGGAGATGCCTCGCATATTATTTCTGTCTGCCCTAAACGAGAGAAATGTTGTGCACACACGTTTTCTGTGGGTGGTGTTCAACCTAAGTTTCTTCTGGCAATTACTCTGATCTGCTCCCTGTCCACATTTTCCGCCAAGGCTTTTGTGGATTCGGGAGCAGCTCTGAACCTGATGGACTTGGATTTTGCTAAGCGTTGTGGATTTCCTATGACACCTCTGCGGACGCCTATCACTTTGAGGGGTATTGATGCTACTCCTTTGGCAAAGAATAAACCTCAGTTTTGGACCCAGGTGGTAATGCGGGTCGCCCCAGACCATCAAGAAAATTGCAGATTTTTGGTGTTGCATAATTTGCATGATACCATTGTTCTGGGGTTTCCCTGGTTGCAAATCCATAATCCAGTTCTGGATTGGAAATCTTTGTCTGTGGTGAGTTGGGGTTGTCGGTGTGCCCTTAGTGATGCTCCTGTTTTCTCCACCTCTCCCCAGTCGCATGATGTTCCTGACTATTTGGCTGACTTTTATGATGTATTTAGTGAGAATGAGTCTGCGTCTTTGCCTCTTCATAGGAGTTATGACTGTGCAATTGAGCTGAACTCGGGGTGTAAATTCCCCAAGGGTCGGCTTTTCAATTTATCTGTACCCGAGCACGAGGCTATGCGATCCTATATTAAGGAGTCGTTGGAGAAGGGTCATATTAGACCATCCTCTTCACCCTTAGGTGCTGGGGTTTTTTTCGTGGCTAAAAAGGATGGTTCATTAAGGCCTTGTATTGACTATCGTGCCCTCAAAAAATTACTGTTAAATATCAGTATCCGTTACCCCTGATTTCTGATCTATTCTCCAGAGTTAAAGGAGCTTGCTGGTTTACCAAGCTTGACCTCAGGGGGGCCTATAATCTTATTCGCATTAAGCATGGGGATGAATGGAAGACGGCGTTTAATACTCCGGAGGGACATTTTGAGTACCTGGTGTTGCCTTTTGGGCTCACTAATGCCCCTTCTGTCTTCCAGTGCTTCATGAACGATATATTCCGAGACTTTGTGGATACATTTTTGATTATCTATCTGGATGATATTTTGATCTTCTCCAAGAATTGGGACTCTCATGTGGAACATGTTCGGACTGTGTTCTGGATTTTGAGGGAGAATTCCATGTATGTCAAGGGATCGAAATGCCTTTTTGGGGTACAGAGGATTTCATTTTTGGGATTTATTTGGTCTCCGTCAACTATTGAAATGGACCCGGCCAAGGTACAGGCCATTTATGATTGGGTTCAGCCCACCTCTTTGAAGGCCCTCCAGAAGTTTTTGGGTTTTGCTAATTTTTATCGGAAATTTATAGCTAATTTTTCTGGTATTGCCAAGCCATTGACTGATTTGACTAGGAAGGGTGCTGAAGTGCTGAATTGGTCTCCGGAGGCTGTTTCTTCGTTTCAGGAGCTGAAGCGAAGATTCACTTCTGCTCCGGTTTTGCGGCAACCTGATGTCTCACTCCCGTTTCAGGTGGAGGTGGACGCTTCTGAGATTGGTGCAGGAGCGGTGTTGTCCCAAAAAGATCCTGTGACATCTAAAATGAATCCTTGTGCTTTCTTTTCCCGAAAGCTCTCCCCATCCGAATGTAACTATGATGTGGGGAATCGGGAACTGTTGGCCATGAAATGGGCATTTGAGGAGTGGAGACATTGGTTGGAGGGAGCCAAACACCAAGTCGTGGTCGTTACTGACCACAAGAATTTGATTTACCTGGAGTCGGCCAAGCGCTTGAATCCTAGACAGGCTAGGTGGGCCTTGTTTTTCACACGTTTTGATTTTGTGGTCTCTTTTCTTCCGGGCACTAAGAATGTCAAGGCAGACGCCCTCTCTAGAAGTTTCCTTGCTGATTCTCCTGTTGTGACTAAGCCTGCTACCATCTTAGGCAAGGGGGTAGTTCTTTCTGCCATCTCGCCCGATTTGAGACGTGCTCTGGAAGAGTTTCAGGAGGACAAACCTGACCGTTGTCCCAGTGGAAAGTTGTATGTTCCTGACCAGTGGAGGAAGAGAGTGATGTCTGAAGTTCATTGCTCTGCATTGGCTGGTCATCCAGGTATTTTTGGTACTAGAGATCTGGTGAGTCGGTCTTTTTGGTGGCCCGCCTTGTCTCATGATGTCAGGAATTTTGTGCAGTCCTTTGGGACTTGCTCCCGGTCTAAACCTTGTTCTCGCTCTAGTGGCTTGTTGATGCCTTTGCCGATGCCCAGGAGGCCATGGACCCATATTTCAATGGACTTTATCTCTGATATGCCTGTCTCTCAGAGAATGACTGTTATTTGGGTGATTTGTGATAGATTCTCTAAGATGGTCCATCTTGTACCACTCCCTAAGTTGCCATCTTCCTCTGAGTTGGTGCCCTTGTTTTTGCAACAGGTGGTTCGCTTGCACGGGATTCCTGAGAACATTGTATCTGACAGAGGAGTTCAGTTTGTGTCTAGATTTTGGAGGACTTTCTGGTCCAAGCTGGGAATTCAGTTGTCCTTCTCCTCTGTGTTTCACCCTCAGACCAATGGGCAGACGGAGAGAACAAACCAGACTTTGGAGTCGTATTTGAGATGTTTTATTTCTGCCGATCATGATGATTGGGTTTCATTTTTGCCCTTGGCCAAATTTGCTTTAAATAATAGAGCTAGTTCTGCCACTTTGATGTCACCTTTTTTTTGTAACTTTGGTTTTCACCCTCGATTTTCTTCAGGGCAGGTGGAGCCTTCTGCCTGCCCAGGTGTTGACACTGTGGTGGAGAGAATGCACCAGATCTGGGACCAAGTAGTGGATAAGTTGTCTCTCTCCCAGGAAAAGGCCCAGCGGTTTTCCAACCGGCGTAGGACCGTTGGTCCCCAGTTTAAGGTGGGTGATATGGTTTGGTTGTCCTCAAAAAATATCGCTATGAAAGTGGCTTCTCCTAAGTCTAAGCCTAGATTTATTGGATCTTACAAGATTTTGGAGATTATTAATCCGGTCTCTTTTCGGTTGGCTCTTCCTGTCACATTTAAAATTCATAATGTGTTTCATAAGTCCTTGTTGAAGAGGTTTGTTGAACCAGTAGTTCCTGTGGTGGCACCTCCTGACGCTGTATTGGTTGAAGGTAACATGGAATATGAGGTAGAGAAGATACTGGATTCCCGTCTGGCTAGACGGAGACTCCAGTATTTGGTTAAGTGGAAGGGTTATGGTCAGGAGGATAATTCCTGGGTCTCTGCCTCTGATATTCATGCCGAAAGATTGGTGCGTGCCTTTCATCGGGCTCACCCGGATCGCCCTGGTGGCATGGATGAGGGTTCGGTGACCCCCTCCTCAAGGGGGAGGTACTGTTGTGAGTTCATTTTTCCCTTCACCGTTGAGGTCTGATGAACTCCCTCCTCTGGTGAAGGAAGGTAGTGAGGCTGATTACCAAACACCTGGGCAGCTAGATGATGACTGGGTGGCTGGAATTGAGGACTGGATATAAGGCAGCCGACACCCTTCTGCCTTGCTGGTGATCCTGCTGGATTCTTGGAGACCAGTCTGATTCCTGCGTCTCAAAGCTGTTTTTCTGCTCTGCTTTGTACACTTCAGTTTTGTTTTTGTTTTGGCTTGTTTTTTGGGAGTTCTGCCATCCCCAGCCGGGGGTGAGCTGAATTCCATTTTTTGTCTCTGATCTGTTGATCTTTTGCTCTGTCTTCAGAATATACCTGAGTGCTGATATAGTCTTTTGAAGCCTAGCGACTTCAGGGCCTGTTTTTCCTATCAGTCGGTTGGCACATTTTGGATAGGGTTTTTGCGGATGGCAGACAGCGGCTTTCCTATCCTGTCCTATTTAGTTAGCTTGGGCCCCATCATTTGCTCAACCTATCTTTCTATCTGTGCTAGTGTTTTCATCTTGCTTCACCGTCATTATATGTTGGGGGCTGCCTATTGCTTTGGGGTCTGCTCTGGGGCAGTTTAGTTTTTGCCCTTTCTGTCTTTAAGCTATGTAGTTCTCCGGCTGTGATCGAGAGGTCTAGGGCACCGTAGGAACCCCCCACGGCTACTGCTAGTTGTTGTGGATAGGTTCAGGGGTCTGCAATCCGATAGCTGCCAACCTCTCTGGTTTTTCTGGACTTGGCTAGTATTTTGTTTTTTCCTCCTTCGGTGACTCATCATAACACCGGCCCCTGACAAGCTGAGGGCGCATTCCACCAGGGCCATGGCAACTTCGTGCGCAGAGAGATCGGAGGTCTCAATCGACCAAATATGTAAGGCAGCTACTTGGTCCTCTCCGAGCACCTTTTATAACCATTATAGACTAGACCTGGGTGCTTCCTCAGACCTCTCCTTTGGTGTCAGGGTTCTGCAGGCTGTAGTCCCTCCCTAAAGTTATTATTACTCTCTGTAATTCTCTCAGGTGGTGCTGTCATGGACAACCGAATAAAGTCGTAGTTACTCACCGGTTAACGGTATTTTTCCATTTGTCCATGACAGCACCCGTACATTCCCTCCCTTTAGTTTAATTTGGGTGTGCACTTCTTCCTCTTATATGTACACGGGTAATTGATAGTCGTGTAGAGTATTGTATATAAATTATGCTATTAACCATTGCGGTCCTCTTGTGCTCTGTATACCAACTGATGCGTGGGAGAGGTGCCGCCCTTATGTATCTGTAGGATTTCCTGTTCCTGGAGGGCGTATCCCCTCTCTCAGGTGGTGCTGTCATGGACTCCGAAAAATACCGTTAACCTGTGAGTAACTACGACTTTTTTTCTTATCTTTCAGGTTACATCGGGGGCTTATCTACAGCATTACAGAATGCTGTAGATAAGCCCCTGATGGCGGTGCCGGCAGCTCATATTCGAAAAAAGGGGTGACAGATTCCCTTTAATAGTTTGAAGGGCATATTTCAGTAAAGAGATAAGAACTATAGATCTATTGATGAAACTGCCTTATTCTTGCCATTGTATAACCTCAATGGAACAATGTACACCATGTTCCAAATTATTATGCAACTGATATTTTTCTCTGATTTTCCTAAATGGTCGGAGCAAAAGACAGTCAGTCTAAGGGTGAGTGCACACAGTGCGGATTGAGCTGCGGATTTGCAGGTAAAACCGCAGGTGAAGTGACCTGCGGATGTGCCATAGGTTTTCCCCTGTGGTTTGACACCTGGCCAGTGGAACAGGTGTCAAACCGCTGTGGAATCTGCAGAAAGAATTGACATGCTGCGGATTTAAAACCCTAGCAAATCGGCGCAGAAAAATCGTCAGCATGTGCACAGAGGTTTTGAAATCCCATAGATTTGCACTGTACTGTACAATACCTGCGGATCCGCAGCAAAATCCACACCGTGTGCACATACCCTAATAAGTCATCACCTGTTAGAGTATACATCAAATTTTATTGAAGAAACCTCCCAATAATAACAGTATAATCTCCAAAATGAATAAAAACTCAAAATGCACTGTTCCAAATTATTAGGCACAGTAGAATTTCTAAACATTTGATATGTTTTAAAGAATTGAAAATGCTCATTTGTGGAATTTGCAGCATTAGGAGGTCACATTCACTGAACAAAAAAGCTATTTAACTCCAAAACATCCTAACAGGCCAAGTTACATGTTAACATAGGAACCCCTCTTTGAGATCGCCTTCACAATTCTTTCATCCATTGAACGTGTGAGTCTTTCTCGAGTTTCTGCTTGTATTTCTTTGCATAAAGTCAGAATAGCCTCCCAGAGCTGCTATTTTGATGTGAACTGCCTCCCACCCTCATAGATCTTTTGCTTGATGATACTCCAAAGGTTCTCTATAGGGTTGAGGTCAGGGAAAGATGGTGGCCACACCATGAGTTTATCTCCTTTTATGCCCATAGCAGCCAATGATTCAGAGGTATTCTTTGCAGCATGAGATGGTGCATTGAAGATGATTTTGCTCCTGAAGGCACGTTTCTGCTTTTTATACCATAGAAGAAAGTTGTCAGTCAGAAACTCTATATACTTTGCAGAGGTCATTTTCACACCTTGAGGAACCTTAAAGGGCCCTACCAGCTGTTTCCCCATGATTCCGGCCCAAAACATGATTCCTCCACCTCCTTGCTGAGGTCGCAGCCTTGTTGGGACATGGTGGCCATCCACCAACAATCCTCTACTCCATCCATCTGGACCATCCAGGGTTGCTCATCAGTAGACAAAACTGTTTGAAAATTAGTCTTCATGTATGTCTGGGCCCACTGCAACCGTTTCTGCTTGTGAGCACTCTTTAGGGGTAGCCGAATAGTAGGTTTATACACCACAGCAAGCCTTTGAAGGATTCTAGACCTTGAGGTTCGAGGGACTCAAGAGGCACCAGCAGCTTCAAATATCTGTTTGCTGGTTTGTAATGGCTTTTTAGCAGCTGCTCTCTTGATCCGATAAACTTGCCTGGCAGAAACCTTCCTCATTCTGCCTTTATCTGCACGAACACATCTGTGCTCAGAATCAGCCACAAATACGATGATGACGTTTAAGTTTTCGGGAAAGATCTAATGTTTTCATCCCTTGACCAAGGCATTGCACTGTTTGATGCTTTTCAGCAGCAGCGAGATCCTTTTTCTTTCCCATGTTACTTTGAAAACTGTGGCCTGCTCAATAGTGTGGAACATCCAGTTTTCCTTTTATTGGGCTCACATGGCAAACTAATTATCACAGGTTTCCAGGACGTCTCTCATGACAGCACCACCAGGAGGTTGTCCTTCTTATCTTTGATAGGGACAGGAACACAGAAGAGGTTAAATAGCCCCTCCCCATTAACACCCTTCAGTTTTTTCCTATCTCTATCAGGGACAGGCGCAGAGGTGCATAGAGTCCCTGATTAGGCCGGCGTTCTTGGAGACGTCGGGACCCGATGGAGCAGGAGCTCCGGGGGAGGAGAAGTGCCCTCTCCAGAGGGTTTTCAGTGGAGGAGGCAGGAGCCGGAACCCACTCCGCAAGTAGCGCTGATACCGCTGGAAGTCCCTCAGCACGGGGTCGAGCTGGTCGCTCCCTATCCTGCCGCATCCCCCCAGAGGGCTCTAGGCAGCAGCTGCTGATCCGGCTGCAGGACGGTGATGACTTCCGGGGACGGGGACGGGAAATATGGCGGCACCCAGCACGACGTGGGCTAGGGATTCCACCGAGGCCGGCGTCGTATGAATTTGAGCGCCCGTACATCGCGATGTCTGGAAAGGCGGCAGACAGTCAGTGCAGGGGGCATGCACAGCAGGGCAGCCATGTCACCACAGCAGCAGCTGGGCTTGGAAGGAGGATGAATCAGATGTCTTGAAGCCGGGTAAGGCGGACTATTTAAAGACACACAGACTGACTGCACACTTGACTCAGTAAAGATGGAAAGTGGTAGCCATCCAGACGTCCAATCCCTAGAGCCAGCCCCGGGCCATGCGAGTAGATGGTTAGTAGGGTCCCTTACAGGTCTCCAGACACAGGCATACAGGACCCTCTTTCCTATATGTATTTTGCAGGCCAAGGAAGCACCTAAGCAATCCACCACGGCCACCAAAAGGAAACCTAATAAATGCCCCCTATGCTCTACCAGATTCCCACCGGGACATACAAAAAAGCTATGTGAAGACTGCATATCAGGACTCCTGAAACAGGAGCAGTCCTCTCTCTTAGACAATATAAAGTCTATGATCCGAAAAGAGGTGCAGACCATAGTCGCAGCGCTTGTACCACCACAGTCCCCGCATCCTAAGAGGCCCAGATAGGAACTGGAACAGAGTTCTGAGGAAGGAGAGGTCAGACTACTCCGATCCTAACTCGAGTGAATGTTCCTCGGCAGCTCGTCCAGAAGAATGGAAAAGATACCTTTTTTCCTTGGAGGACACTGAAACGCTCCTACTAGCAGTCAGAAACACAATGAATGTAGAAGATTCTACAGAACCACGAACAGCCCGAGATGTTCAGGGGGCTAAGAGCCCGCAGAAATAGTGTTTACCGTTAATAACCATATAACAGCGATGATATTGGAAGAAATGGGAAAGAAACTGATGGTCCCAAATAACTTCAGATACCGCCTTCCTTTTGATCCAGTAGAGACAAAAGCTTGGGAGACAGTTCCAAAGATTGACATACCCGTAGCCAGGGTATCGAAGAAGACGGCTATTCCATTTGAGGATTCGTCCGGCCTGAAGGATCCGATGGATAAGAGATCAGAGGACCTCCTCAAAAAAGCCTGGGAAGCATCGGTAGCCATTATGCAGGCTAACATAGCAGCCACCTCAGTAGCCAGAGTCTATGGGTGAGCAAGCTAGAAGATCATATTAGGGACAAAACCCCCAGAGAGGAAATCCTAAAATCACTACCTCTCCTGAGAATGGCTACCAACTTCATGGCGGACGCCTCGGCAGAATCAGTTCGCTTCGCTGCGAGAAATAAGGCCCTGTCTAACGCAGCAAGACGAGCGCTGTGGCTGAGGTCCTGGTCAGGAGACTGTCACGGTCACGCGTGGCTGGACACAGCGCCTCCAGCAGGGCGGATTTAGACACGCGGGACCCTAGATACACCGCCTCCAGTTGGGCGAATTTAAATAATAACACGTGCAGCTGGATACGCCGCCTCCAACAGGTGAATTTAGGTAATACACGTGACACGTAAATCTGGAAACCCCGCCTCCAGTAAGGCAAATTTAAACAATAGGGGAAAACCTGGGTAACAATAACAACGGTGGGCCCTGCAATAGGGAATGGGGACGTGGAGACCTCCTGCACTCTCCTGAGTCAGTGTCTCTACACTCCTAGCGTTCCCTAGGCCGGTTCCGCACCGGGCGATGATCAGGAACCTCAAAACCCTGACTCGCCCTGCACCTAAACCCTCACTAGGGAATTGGTCAGTGCGGAAACTAATCCCACCACTGCACTAAACACACATAAGAAAAAGTGACAAAACAGGGGAAACACCATTTAGCTTTGCTCTGCTGCTTATGCTCCTAGCAACAGAAACCTCCACCTGCATGCATCTTTTCCTCCGACCGGGTCCAACACCATAGTGCAGCCTTGGAGCAACCAGAGTCCACCACCTCCATGCAGCTGTCCAGAGACAAAGTCCCGCAAATGAGTCCAGCTTTTCTGCCAAAAAGTCCAGCATGCTTGAGTCCAGCTCTCAGCAACCAAGTCCAGCACCGTGAGTGCAGTTCTACACCACAGCTGCCACTCCACCAAGCCATGCAGGCACTCCCCGCTGACACCATCGCTGCGACTCCACCACGCCATGCCAGCACTCCTTGCAGACACCATCGCTGACTCAACCAATGCACTCTCTCTGAGCTGCCCGTGACTCTCCTTCAGCTCCATCCTTCACCCAGGCTTGCATGTAACTGAGGACTAATCACTAACAGTGATTGACACACCTGATACTCTCTGATAGAGCTATCACACCTGATACATAATTAAGTGCATTTAAACTGTCAGATCCAACTTGGATCATGACAGAGACACTCGGTCAAAGAACAAACTGTTCTCTATACCATTCTCAGGACTTCACGTTTTCGGGCCCATATTGGACAAGCTACTCGAGAAAGCTTCCGACAAAAAGAAAGGCTTTCCGGAGGAAAAGCCTAAGTGAATGCCATTTTTTCAGAGGACCCGCTCCCATCCTAGACAGGACTATATAGGGAAGGGAAAATCCGGCAGGTGGAGGAAGAGGGAGAAGTTCTCCTCAAGAACAGAAGGCAATACCTAGTAGAGAATGATGCTAGGAAGCTAGGAGGGAGACTCCATTACTTCCAAAAGAACTGGCAGGACATTACCCAGAACCCATGGATTTAGAGTACGGTCGCAGAAGGGTACAAGATTGAATTCACTGGGCGCCCTCCCAGGAGATACTGCATAGCTCGGACCCAGTCTCGGGTGACCCACCAAAGACTGTTAAAAGACATAAAAGAGTTAATAGAGATAGGGGCCATAACTCGGGTTCCCAATGTTCAGAGATTTCAAGGTCACTATTCGACCTTATTCTCCATAAAAAAAACAGGAGGAGAATATTAAAATATAATAAATCTGAAACCACTAAATCGGTGGGTGACCTACAAGAGATTCAAGATGGAATCTCTAAAAGCAGTCATACCATTAATAAAGAAGGACTCAGTGATGAGCACCCTAGATTTAAAGAGTGCCTACTACCATGTTCCCATCCATATATCACACCAGGGATTCCTCAGGTTCGCTATAAAGGATCACGGGAAGATACAACACTTCCAGCTCCCTTGCTTACCATTCAGACTTATAGCAGAGATCATGGCCTATCTAAGGGAAAGAAATACCCTCATCATACCATACTTGGGCGACTTGCTGCAAGTGGCAGACTCTCCACAACAGATGGAGCAAGACCTTACATCCACCGTATCAATCCTACAAAGTTTAGGATGGGTAATAAACTGGAAGAAGTCAAGTCTCAAACCAGAAAGAGAGAAAGTGTTTCCCTGGGTCATCTTAGACTCAGAAAAAGAATGTTCCTTCCTTCCCCTGCACAAACAGCAGTCAATCAGACAGGAGGTCCAGAGGCGCAAGTGTGGCGCCCCCAGGAGTATGGTCGCCACAGTGGCATTGCCTTCTTCCAGGGAGGGTGATGGCAGGCTTGGAGGCAATGAAGGGTCTCTCTAACAGTTAACCATGTCATGCAACATAGTTCCCACTCCAGGCCAGCAGAGGGAGCTCTGAACCAGAATTGGGGGGAGGAGTGCTCTCTGAGGTCCAGGAAGGGAAATGAGGAGTTAGTGTGAGGAGGGAAGCTGGAGGTTGAGCTGAGGATAGAGAGCTCCCTCCCAGTGATAGCACATGATCTGGAGCCTGGTCTCCACGGTTGTATGGATACTGAAGGTCCTGCAACAGAAACCAGAGGAATAGGAAGCTGTAAATGCTCTATTCCCACCTAAGACTCGGAGGCACAAAAGCGACGGGTGAGCCAAGATAGATAGAGGGCTACAGCTAGCTGCCATACGAGGTAGTTCTAAGAGAAGATAAAAAGGAGGAACTTCAGTGTAACACAGTACTGGATGTACCTCGAGCCAGCGCTAGGAAGGAGACTACACAACCCATCTGATAGATCCCCGAGTTGCTTCCAGGCTAGCCTGCTCCTGTGCCATCTGTAACCAGGACCCTGGACTGCGTTTGCCAAGTAAAGGTAAAGAAACTGCACCCTGTTGTGTCCTTGCCTCCTTCCTGCAACATCCTCAGCACTGCTACATCTCTGTGCTAAACACTGCACCCTCTTCCTAAACATTCCGCTACACTGCCCCGGGACCAACAGCCCTACCTGTGGAGGGCTACAACATCATTGCTGCACTACACCACCTGTCCCAGAGGATCTGCTTGCAGCGTCGGTTTCACACCTCCCTTGCCGAACACCACAGGTGGCATCACGAATATCTTATAAACTTTATTCCCAACTCAACCCCTTTTACATGGGCGCCCAGGGCCACGGACCGGGTCACTGCTGCTGTGACAATCCCCTCTGAGAGACCGGCCCGGTACCGAGTACCCCACAGCCCTGGGAGGGCGACTCATTTTGGCGTCACAAACAGGATTACGGAGCCCGGTGTCCCCGGGTCCTGTGTGCCAGAGACTGTGTTTGGTGCTATATACTGTGTGCGAAATTGGCGCCATTGCCGCCATTATCCCACTGATTGGCGCGCGCGGGAAGAAAAGGGGGCAGGCCTTCATGGGCGGAGTTAGTCGTGAAGCGCGAAAGGAGAAGAGTGCGCGGGAAGTGAAAAGCTGAGGCCTGCAGTTCTGGCGTCCCCGGATCCAGCCGAGGAGCGACATCCGGTAAGCCAGCGCAACCCCGCGGCCTGGCCCACGTTAACTAGGGGGGAGAGAAAATTTCTGAGGACAATGCCAATGCAGCAGCGGACGCCCCCGCAGTCCCCACAGCGCCGCTGAATCCAGCAGCCAGTGTTGCTTCCAGGGCACCGCAAGAAACAGCGCCCACCGCAGCAGTCCCCATAATGTCACTGTGTATGCCTTACATACCGGGAGCAGCCTGGCTACCGCAGTATTCAGGGGAGTCACATACCCTGAGTGAATTTAAAGAGAGACTGTGCAGTTTGTTTGAGGTGTATCCTCTATCTGAAAGCCAGAAGGTGAACATCCTGATTGGGCAGCTAACAGGTGCAGCACAGAGAGAAGTAAAAGCCTGGCAGGACACTGACAAAGAGACTGTTAAAAAGATTTTGGCCAAGCTAAGAAGCACCTTTGACACTCGCACTGCAGCTGAAATCAAGATGAGGTTCTTTGGATGTAAACAAAGTGCAGGACAATATAAGAGACTATGTTCTTAACCTGCAGGAGGCGCTGCGAGCTGACAAGCAGACTGACCCTGACAGTGTGAAAGATGGAGACGGACTGCTAAAGGAGCAATTTATTGAAAGACTCTTATCCAGCACCCACTGAGCACAGCTGCACATCATAGCCCTACAGAACCCTGATCTAGACTTTGCTGATTTCAAGGACAGGGCTATCCGGGTGCTGCAGGAACCAACTGTCAGCCGTCCAGCGCCCCCTAGGCGCCCAGCAATCACCTACCACCAGGAAGCAACATCTTTCCCTTCCATCCCTGTGAAGGCTGATGCACAGACTCTGGATAAAGATCCAACTGAAGAACTGCGTCTTCAGGTCCAGGAGTTGACCAAAGGTATGGCTGCACTTACTAAAACTGTGCAGTCCCTGCAGGTGTCCTCCAAGGAGAAGATCCAGCTTGCTTCCAGTCCAGAGGATGTCCCGTGGCTCCGGAAGAGGAGAACCCCGCCACTCCGAGGGAGGAACAACGATCGCTATGACCAGGACGGATGTCCCATCTGTCGTCACTGCCACAAGGTAGGCCATCTTGCAAGATTCTGTTATTTAAACGAGCAACCCCTGGGGCAGAGGGCCAACCCCCAGGAGTAGGACCACAAGGCCCAAGGAACTGGCGAGCCAAGTATGTTGGAGGGAGACCGGTCCTTCCAGTGGTGATTGATGGCATGCCCATGGATGCTTTGCTGGACACTGGCTCCCAGGTGACCACTATGCCCTATATCCACTACAAGCGGTATTGGGCTGACTCTGAACTCACCCGTGGCCCAAGTGATGAACTAACCGTAGTTGCCAGTAATGGTCAGTCTTTACCACTAGTGGGATGTAAAGAAATTACTGTTAAAGTGGGAAGGGTGGAGATAAAATCTCAAGGTCTGATAGTTGTGGATATTGATCGACGAGAATGTAATCCCATGATGACTCTTGGTGCAAATGTAATTGAAAATTTCCGAGGTTATTGTCTTGTTGCAACAGGTGGCTGAGACTGCTGGTTCCAGTGAACAACGAGTCCTGCAGAAGGAGATCAAGGCCCTGATGCAAAGACAGCAGGTAGAACTCTCTGGCAGAGAAATTGGCAGCGTCAGAGTGAGTGATGCTTTCCCCATTGCAATACCCCCCAGGTGTGAAATGTTGATTTGGTGTCGGGCAGCCATAGGCATCAGAGGAAAAGATTGCCAGGCAATGGTAGAACCAGTGTATTCTGATAGCAGGCCCACTGTCCTGACAGCCAGAGGGGTAGTTGATGTTCGCAAAGGGAGGGTACCTGTACGCCTCTTGAATTTTGGAGAAGAGGAGGCCACAATACCTCGGTATGCCACAGTTGCTAAGCTGCTCACTGTCAGTAACAATGCAGTGCAGGCAGCAGAGCCCTTGGTCTCATCCGACCAGGTGGAGGACAATGGCTCTGTAAAGCAGCGGGAGTCGTGGTGTCAGCAACTGCAGGTGGGAACTGACTCCAACCATTCATACCAAATGAATGGGGTTTACAGAGTGACCCTGGAGTACGAGCGGGTATTCAGCAAACACCCTCTAGATTTTGGGAAGGCAAAAGGGGTTCAAAATCATATCCCCACTGGAGATAATCCACCCATAAAAGAAAGGTACCGGCCTATACCCCCAACACAATACCAATGTGCTAAAGGTATGTTGAGAGAGATGAAGGAAGCTGGGGTTATCTGAGACAGTTGTAGCCCCTGGGCAACTCCAATAGTTTTTGTAAGGCCTGTTTCACACTTCCGTTTTTTCAAATCCGTCAAAATCCGTTGGTTTCCGTAAAAAAACGGATCCGCCATTTTTTTGCAGGATCCGTTTTTTTGTCCCATAGACTTACATTAGTGTTTACCGCGGATCCGTCAAAAAAACGGATCCGTTTTTTTAAAAACGGATCCGTCTGCATCAGTTTCCGTCAAAAAAACGGAAACGGATCCGTTTGGCGGACACAAAAACGGAAGTGTGAAACAGGCCTAAAGAAAAAGGATGGTACCATGAGAATATGTGTTGATTACAGAAAAATTAACAGCATTACACATAAGGATGCCTACCCATTACCCAGAATTGAGGAGTCATTAGCTGCACTTAAAACTGCTAACTATTTTTCCACCTTAGATTTCACTAGTGGGTACTGACAGGTTCCCGTGGCAGAGGCAGACAAGGAGAAAACAGCATTTACCACCCCAATGGGTCTCTGTGAATTCAACTATATGCCGTTCGGGCTCTGCACCACCCCAGGAACATTTCAACGGCTGATGGAGTGCTGCCTGGGACACAAGAACTTCGAGACGGTCCTGTTGTACCTTGATGATGTCATTGTTTTCTCCAAGACTTATGAAGACCATCTGAAGCACCTAGCTGAGGTGTTTGAAGCCCTGTCCAACTTTGGCCTGAAGGAGAAACCTTCCAAATGCCACCTCCTGAAGCCCAAGGTTCAGTACCTCGGTCATGTAGTGAGCGCAGAAGGTGTGGCACCAGATCCTGACAAAGTCACGGTCATCCGGGACTGGCTGAAGCCCAGCAACCTCCATGAAGTACGTCAATTCCTCGGGCTGGTAGGCTACTACCGAAGGTTCATCAAGGGCTTCAATGAAATAGCCACTCCTATGCAAAATCTTCTGGTGGGGCAGTCCAAGAAGGCCAAACAGAAAAGTTCCACCTTTGAATGGACTGAGGAGTTGGAGAGATCCTTCACTCGACTGAAGATGGCTCTCACAGGGGATGAAGTTCTGGTCTACCCAGACTATGACCAACCCTTTGTGTTGTATACTGATGCCAGCAACGTGGGACTTGGAGCAGTACTGTCACAGGTACAGAATGGCAAAGAAAGGGTGATCTCCTACGCCAGCAGGAAGCTTCGTTCCACTGAAAGGAACCCTGACAACTACAGTTCCTTCAAGCTGGAGTTCCTCGCCATAGTCTGGGCTGTGACTGAAAGATTCAAGTATTACCTAGCTTCAGCCAAGTTTACCATCTTCACGGACAACAACCCGTTGACTCACTTGGAAACTGCAAAACTAGGTGCACTGGAACAGCAATAGATGGCTCGGCTGTCTAACTATGAGTTTACCATCAAGTACCGGGCAGGGCATAAGAATGCCAATGCTGATGCGCTGTCCAGAATGCCTAATCTGCCAGATGCAGGAGAAGACCCTGAGGCTCTTGAAGAAATAGAGTTACCTCCCTTCCACCGGCCAATTGCGGCCCAACGTGCTCAAGGAGTGAGAAACAGGCGGTCTGGCTTGAAAGAGGTCACCCTAAATCCATTACCCCATCACGATTGGGCAGAAACGCAGGATAGTGACCCCGCAGTCCGCATGGTGAAGGAGCTACTGTCACAAGCTGACTCACGCCCAGAGCCGGGTGCTCCTGAAGAATCTCAGCAGTTGTGAAAGGAGAGAGGCCGGCTGTTCATTTACGAAGGAAAGGTGTGTCGGAGGAGTATCAATGCCCGCATTCATGAGTTGGTCTGGCAGGTGGTAGTCCCAAAGAGAGAGGCATCAATGGTCCTGGAAGCATACCACAATGGAGCTGGCCACTTCGGATGGAAGAAGTTGGAAGCATTGCTCCGGGAGAGGTTCTACTGGGCTGGTATGAGGAAAGCCATTGAAAAGAGGTGCCGGGAGTGTGGACAATGTAACCTGCACAGAAAGGATCAAAACAGCAAGAGAGCTCCTCTACAGCAAATAATAACCAAACAGCCACTTGAGTTGGTCGCCCTAGACCATGTGAAGCTGGTCCCAAGCCGTTCAGGCTACATCTATGCTCTTACCATCGTGGACCACTACTCAAGATTCCTGGTAGTTGTGCCTGTCAAGGACCAAACAGCCAGGACAGCAGCCAGAGCCTTCCAACAGCACTTCTGTATCCACATGGATACCCAGAGCGAGTGCTTACAGATCAAGGTCCAGCTTTTGAGGCAGAAGTGTTCCAGGAGTTCTGTAACTTGTACGGTTGCAAGAAGATCAGGACAACACCGTACCATCCACAGACCAATGGCATGTGTGAAAAGATGAACCAGGTAGTGATTGACCTACTGAAGACCTTGCCTTTGGACGAGAGGAATCTGTGGCCAGAAAAGTTGCCAGATCTTGTAGACCTCTACAACCACATTCCTGTGAATTCCACCAACTGCACTCCAGCCTACCTAATGAGAGCGAGGCCTGGTAAACTGCCTATTGATTTGGATATGGGAGTCCTGACACCTGAAGTGACATCACCAGATGCTGACTGGGATACAGAGAGGCAGCAGCAGTACAGAAGAGTACAAGAGTGTGTGGAAAAGAGTCTAGCTCAGGCAAGACAAAAACAAGAGAGGAACTATAATCAGCATGCACCTGCAGTCCCCTTGTCACCAGGAGAACAAGTCCTCAAGAGGAGAAGAAGACTGCATAAATTGGATGACCAATGGGAAGCTGAACCCTACACCATCCTACCCTCAAATTTTGACAATACCAAGGTGTGCCTTATTAGTAAAGATGGAGGAGAAACCTCAGCAGCAGTATCAAGGGATCATTTGAAATTATGCCCCAACCAGTTAAGAGATAGAATGGAAGAACAAAATAACATCCGTTCTGTCCAGATGTCACCGTATCCCAGAATTACAAGCTTAGGAAGTTCACCAACCGCCATATTGGGACACCCAAGTAATGGGTGTCTCAATATGGAAACTGCTGCTGGTACCAACCTATCGCGCGGTACCACCAGCAGAACACCATTGCACCACACACTCTGTAAGCCGTACGCACCACACACTCAGTCACGCACGCAGCCTCTCATCACGGTACCACCAGCGGAACACCGTCACACTGCGCCTGCGCGAAATCCGCGCAGGCGCGGTGAATCTTTCGGCTGATCCCGGCGGCAGATATGTGACGTGTCTACAGGCAGAGGAAGCCGGTCACATTAAAGGGGTTTTCCCAAGAACGAAAGTTAATTTTAAAAATTGTTTCTGACAATGTACAGAGCATACCACATCTCCTGGGCAGGGGAGGAAGCAAAAGACAATACTGACATTACAGCAGGGGATCACAGAGGATTCATTTTGTGAGGTAAAATATTTCACTGACTTTTTAAACAATATTTTACCTCACAAAATGTATCCTCTGTGATCTCCTGCTGTAAGTATTGTCTTTTGCTTCCTCCCCTGCCCAGGAGCTGCGGTATGTTCTGTACACAGTTAGACACAGGGGTGGAGGAGACGGCTCAAACGGGACAGCACATGAGGGGAGAACACAGCACAGGAAGGAGAGAGACAGCAGACAAGTGGGATAGCACATGGGGTAGACAGGTGAAAGAAGAGATGGGAGAAGTCAGCACATGGGGAAAAAGAGAGTGGATAGGTGGGTCAGCACATGGAGGGGGGGAGATTCTCAACGCTGCAAAGCCAGCCCCCATTGTAACATTACCGCCCTCCCAATGCGATATCATCGGGCCTCCACCTAGTTAATTATAAACACATTACACATGCGATTATGCTGCAGCACAGGTGCCACGGCTGGCGCCTGCCTGCAGGTTTTTTTTTCCCTTCAGTACGTAAGTGTGCTTGTGTGTGTGTGTGTGTGTGTGTGTGTATATATATATATATATATATATATATATATATATATATATAATATACAGTGTGTGTGTGTGTGTGTGTGTGTTCATATATATATATATATATATATATATATATTATTCATTATGTAAACTAGGGGGCAGGTCAGTGAGGGATCAGTGACCTGTCAGCAGTCTTCAATATGAATACCTAAGAAGAGCACCACATGAAGACCCCCACACAGGCCACCCCGAAGCACGAGCATATCATTAACTCAAAACCTGAAAATATAGATGAAACAACAACCACAAGACGAATTTCATCAACCCAGGAATCATCTTAATCCATATAATAGCGCTGACCTAATACTGTCTGTAGGTTAATCAGGACAATCCTGCTGACAGGTTCCATTTAAACAAAGCTTTGGGCCCAGAGTCCAGCAACTGAGGGCAATGATTTGAGGGTGCATTAGTGTCTTCTATAAACATCACATACAGTTGAGTATAGATAATATAAAATATACTAATTTATCATCATAACATACTCTTCTCCTTTATATCAGAAAAATGTATATTTTTGTAGTGTTAGCCAGTAGACGGAAACAAATAATAAACTTTGAGATCTATTGAAAAGAATCAACCATGGAGGACTAATTGAAAAAATGGTGACAAATAGTAAGCTGTCAAGACAAAGGCATGAACTAACACAATATCTGAAGAATCGCATTTATATACAATGTACTAACTGGTCTTACTGCATTATTCCTCTGTCCTGTTGTGTATAAATATATGGGGCTCCTCTGATACGGTGTTAGACCATGCTGATGAAGAGACCGGTGTAGTCTAGAAAGCTTCCAATTGTCATCATCTTTTCCTTGACCATTAAAAGATATCAGTCACTAAGAACTCAATCTTTATTTTGCTTTTACATTTTTATCAGCCTATGGGAATCCCTTTAATATATGATCATGGATAGCAGATTAGTTATTATCATTTGTAAGTCAGCCAATACCCCACCAGCAGGTTCTGTTTGAACGTGTACAAGTTGCTTGTTTCTTTTGGATTAGTAGCAGGACCCCTGTAAAGTCCAGTTGTGTGGAGGTCTGCGACATTGCATTCTTTTGTAAATCAGTCTTTTCTTTCATCTTATTGGTGCCTACCCTATCTTGCCTAATTTAATGAACACTGGACTCACATTTTACCAACTAGAACATATAAAGGCTCAACTATTTGGAATCCATATTGTTGGAGCTGGAGACACTACGATCAGTTGATCACCCATCTGGGTCATCTAGCTATGGAAAGCCTCTGAGACCATGCTCACAGCATGGTCTCAGAAGCTTTCTGCTGGAGCATTGCAATGTATTATACCTGCAGTGAAAGGGCCCCGCGACACATAGCAATCTCGCTAGTGAGATCGCTCCTGAGTCACAACTGTTGTGACACAACAGCGATCTCACCAGCGAGATTGTTGTGTGTGACAGTGATCAGCGACTGTTCCCCCTGCCGGTATCGCTGATCGCTGCAAGAAACCTCTGGACATTTCTTTCTTCGCTGATCTCCCGCTGGCCAGCACGCATCGCTGCGTGTGACAGGCGGGAGACCAGCGATCAGCTGTAAAATAATAAAAAAATATATATATATATATATTGTTATTCTCACCTTCCGACGTCCCGTGCAGCATTCCTGCCTTTCTCCACGCTCTCACGCTTATTAGTTCATCCCCAGTCAGCAGGGCCGGTAGCATTAGCACCAGTCCCTGTTGTAAACTAGTTAACCCGTTGTGATGGATTGCAGCGGGGGACATGACTCAACGGCGGAGAGGTATGGATATTGTTGGTTTTTTATTTTTTGTTTTTATTTTTTGTATTTTTACAGGACAACAAGGGATTCTGTTGGATTAGCAGAATAATACATTTGGTCAAAAACGTTGTGTGATTATTTCATTAAAAGAATTTTTAATTAATGTGTGTGTGTCTTTTTTAACCCTTTACTACTATTGGATTAATAATGGATAGGTCTCTTATTGACACCTCTCCATTATTAACCTGGCTTAATGTCACCTTTCAATAGCAAGGTGACATTAACCCATTATTAACCCATGAGCCACTGCTAAAGGCAATGGGAATAGAGAGGCCAAGTGCGCCTTTTCTGGGGTGGCTGGGGGCAGAATTTTTTTTTTAGCCGGGGGGGCTAAAAAAATGGCCCCTCTCTAGGCTATTAATATCTGCCCTCACTCACTGGCTTTCCCTCTCTGGCGGAGAAATTACCACAGGAGCCCACACAATTTTTTTCGACGAATTTGCCCATTAATTTAACACCTACATGTCCAAAGTTTTACACACATACCCTAATCTAATTATTAGTCAAACACATATAAAAAATTAAATGGTTTACTGTATGTAAACCATGTGTCATTTCATATCGGGTTTTGTAATGATTTTACAGAAGCCGGCAATTGATTTAGAGGCCATTCTGCTATGTAGAACTCTATGAAATATAAATAATATAAATATATATAATATATACAATATATATGGGTCTCAATGACGTGTGTGTGTGTGTGTACATATATATATATATATATATATATATAATGTGTATTCTATGTGTCTAAATATCTATTCTTTTGTTTGTGTTTTAACCTGTCATTGGGATACTTTATACAGTATGTCCATTTTGCAAGCCGGCTAGAAAATCTCGGAATACGGATGCATACATGCGCAAAAAGTGCATCCTTGCCTTGCCAACGGATGACATATGGATCACTGTTCAGGGAACATTTCGGCGTATTTCGACCGTAAAATGTGGACCGTATTTTTATACGTTGTGTCTGACTCCAGCCTAATGCGCAGAATCTGGTTTACAGTCTATTAGTGACACCCATACTATCAGTGCTGGGCAGCCTGCTTGTTCTATCTAAATGCATCCCATGTGAACAGACACCCCAGTTTAGGCCGGGGTCACACATGCGAGAAACTCACATGAGTTTCCGGCAATCGGGAGTGGAGTTGCGGCGACATGAATTTCTATGAAGCCGCACGCTCTGCTCCCAAGTGCCGGCGGCCGTGCCGGGTATTAAGATGTGAGATGCATCAGAGTTTCTCGCATGTGAGACCCCGGCCTTACAATCACAAAAATGCTGGGCCTGGCTGCATTCTGAAAAATGAAGTGCAAAATATACATACAAATATACGAGGTATTGGTCGATATTTTGGCCAAGATATGCAAGCTCGCAACCCCCTTTTCTGTTTTATAAAACATCGTATCTACCCCAAAAAGGTATTGATAAAAATATCAGTGTCACCACGCAAAAAAAAAACCCTCGCCAGGTCAAACAATGTGAAAAAGAAAACAAAGGGTATGTGCACACGTTGCAGATTAGTCTGCGGAATTTTCAGCACAAAATCTGCATCTCTTGGCAGAAAATGCAGGGGAAAACGCTTGCGGATTTCCTGCAGATTGTAATGCGTTTTTTGGTCTACGGATTAGAGAGAGAGAAGAGATTTTTATGTGCCAGACTGGAAAACGCTGCTGAGGATCCGCAAACATAATTAACATGCTACGAAAAAAAAACCGCTGCAAATCTGCGTGGATTTTTCAGCAGCATGTGCACAGAAATTCTTAACTTAGCATAGACTAACATTGCCTGTACGCTACACTGCGGATTTGATGCAAATCCGCCCATCAAAAACCGCTGCGGATCCGCATCAAAATCCGCAACGTGTGCACATACCCTAAGGGTTTTGGAAAGTGGGGACAAAAATATATCTCTTTTACAATCTTTAAAAAAAAATTACCACTTAACCAGGGGTGAACCTAGCCTCTCTGCTGCCTGAGGCGAACAGCAAAATGAGGCCCCCCCCGCACACAAAGTACATTTTCATATCTATCCTGTAAAACTGAGTACAATAGTGGACATTTTGACTTAGATAAATAGAAAAAAAAGGTGTCCAAACACAAGGATGTCAGTGCCATCACAGGCACATACAAGAACAACACAGAAGTATCCAGAACAAGGGTCATTAATTGCAATGGTAGGCCTGGCACAGGGCCGGACTGGGACAAAAATGCAGCCCTGCCACACAAATCCCACCAGCCCACAAACTATAGAACTCATCACCCCAATCAGTGAATTTTTGCTATACTTTGTCGTCCCCTCATCACTCTCTTTATGGAGTTATTTGAAGAGCCACATGTGAATGGCACCACAATGCGTATGATCGACTACAGCTCCATTTACATGGTGCTCTTCA
This sequence comes from Dendrobates tinctorius, assembly GCF_039654945.1. Classification (NCBI taxonomy): domain Eukaryota; kingdom Metazoa; phylum Chordata; class Amphibia; order Anura; family Dendrobatidae; genus Dendrobates; species Dendrobates tinctorius. The sequence continues at coordinate 953,147 of NW_027361700.1, read as the reverse complement.
AAGCTACAGTGGGGAAAAAAAGTATTTAGTCAGTCAGCAATAGTGCAAGTTCCACCACTTAAAAAGATGAGAGGCGTCTGTAATTTACATCATAGGTAGACCTCAACTATGGGAGACAAACTGAGAAAAAAAAATCCAGAAAATCACATTGTCTGTTTTTTTTTCATTTTATTTGCATATTATGGTGGAAAATAAGTATTTGGTCAGAAACAAAATTTCATCTCAATACTTTGTGATATATCCTTTGTTGGCAATGACAGAGGTCAAACGTTTTCTTTAAGTCTTCACAAGGTTGCCACACACTGTTGTTGGTATGTTGGCCCATTCCTCCATGCAGATGTCCTCTAGAGCAGTGATGTTTTTGGCTTTTCGCTTGGCAACACGGACTTTCAACTCCCTCCAAAGGTTTTCTATAGGGTTGAGATCTGGAGACTGGCTAGGCCACTCCAGGACCTTGAAATGCTTCTTACGAAGCCACTCCTTCGTTGCCCTGGCGGTGTGCTTTGGATCATTGTCATGTTGAAAGACCCAGCCACGTTTCATCTTCAATGCCCTTGCTGATGGAAGGAGGTTTGCACTCAAAATCTCACGATACATGGCCCCATTCATTCTTTCATGTACCCGGATCAGTCGTCCTGGCCCCTTTGCAGAGAAACAGCCCCAAAGCATGATGTTTCCACCACCATGCTTTACAGTAGGTATGGTGTTTGATGGATGCAACTCAGTATTCTTTTTCCTCCAAACACGACAAGTTGTGTTTCTACCAAACAGTTCCAGTTTGGTTTCATCAGACCATAGGACATTCTCCCAAAACTCCTCTGGATCATCCAAATGCTCTCTAGCAAACTTCAGACGGGCCCGGACATGTACAGGCTTAAGCAGTGGGACACGTCTGGCACTGCAGGATCTGAGTCCATGGTGGTGTAGTGTGTTACTTATGGTAAGCCTTTTTACATTGGTCCCAGCTCTCTGCAGTTCATTCACTAGGTCCCCCCGTGTGGTTCTGGGATTTTTGCTCACCGTTCTTGTGATCATTCTGACCCCACGGGGTGGGATTTTGCGTGGAGCACCAGATCGAGGGAGATTATCAGTGGTCTTGTATGTCTTCCATTTTCTAATTATTGCTTCCACAGTTGATTTCTTCACTCCAAGCTGGTTGGCTATTGCAGATTCAGTCTTCCCAGCCTGGTGCAGGGCTACAATTTTGTTTCTGGTGTCCTTTGACAGCTCTTTGGTCTTCACCATAGTGGAGTTTGGAGTCAGACTGTTTGAGGGTGTGCACAGGTGTCTTTTTATACTGATAACAAGTTTAAACAGGTGCCATTACTACAGGTAATGACTGGAGGAAAGAGGAGACTCTTAAAGAAGAAGTTACAGGTCTGTGAGAGCCAGAAATCTTGATTGCTTGTTTCTGACCAAATACTTATTTTCCACCATAATATGCAAATAAAATGAAAAAAAAACAGACAATGTGATTTACTGGATTTTTTTTTCTCAGTTTGTCTCCCATAGTTGAGGTCTACCTATGATGTAAATTACAGACGCCTCTCATCTTTTTAAGTGGTGGAACTTGCACTATTGCTGACTGACTAAATACTTTTTTTCCCCACTGTATGTTACCTAGGATCATGGAGGTCCCAGCGGTCAGATCCACAACAAACAGAAAGTCATCCCCTATCCCCACATAATGTCCATACAGTATTATGGGCCCTATATAATGCTCCATACAGTATTATGGGCCCCATATATTACTGCATACAGTATATTGGGTCCCAAATATTACTTCATACAGTATAATGGGCCCCATATATTACTTCATACAGCATAATAGGCACCATATATTATGTAAAACAGTATAATGGGCCCCATATATGACTTCATACAGTATAATGGGCCCAATATATTACTTCATACAGTATAATGGGCCCCATATATGACTGCATACAGGATAATGGGCCCCATATATTACTTCATACAGTATAATGGGCACCATATATGACTTCATACAGTATAATGGGCCCCATATATTACATCATACAGAATCATAGGCGCCATATATTACTTCATACAGTATAATGGGCCCCATATATTAATGCATACAGCATAATGGGCCCCATATATGACTTCATACAGCATAATGGGCCCCATATATTACTTCATACGGTATAATGGGTCACATATATTACTTCATAAAGTATAATGGGCCCCATATATTACTTCATACAGTATAATGGGCCCCATATATTACTTCATACAGTATAATGGACACCATATATGACTTCATACAGCATAATAGGCACCATATATTTCTTTGTACAGCATAATGGGCACCATATATTACTTCATACAGCATAATGGGCACCATATATTTCTTTGTACAGCATAATGGGCACCATATATTACTGCATACAGTATAATGGGCACCATATATTACTTCATACAGCATAATGGGCACATATATTACTTCATACAGTATAATGAGCCCCATATATTACTGTATACAGTATAATGGGCACCATATATTACTTCATACAGCATAATGGGCACCATATATTACTTCATACAGTATAATGGGCCCCATATATTACTTCATACAGTATAATGGGCCCCATATATTACTTCATACAGTATAATGGACACCATGTATTACTTCATACAGCATAATGGGCACCATATATTTCTTTGTACAGCATAATGGGCACCATATATTACTTTGTACAGTATAATGGGCACCATATATTACTTCATACAGTATAATGGACACCATATATTACTTCATACAGCATAATGGGCACCATATATTTCTTTGTACAGCATAATGGGCACCAGATATTGCTGCATACAGTATAATGGGCACCATATATTACTTCATACAGCATAATGGGCACCATATATTACTTCATACTGTATAATGGGCCCCATATATTACTTCATAAAGTATAATGGGCCCCATATAGTACTTCATACAGAATAATAGGCACCATATATCACTTCATACAGTATAATGGGCCCCATATATTACTGCATATAGTATAATGGGCCCCATATATGACTTCATACAGCATAATGGGCCCCATATGTTACTTCATACAGTATAATGGGCCCCATATATTACTTCATACAGTATAATGGGCACCATATATTACTTCATACAGTATAATGGGCCCCATATATTACTGTATACAGTATAATGGGCAACATATATTACTTCATACGGCATAATGTGCCATATATTACTTCTTTCAGTATAATGGGCCCCATATATTACTTAATACAGTATAATGGGCCCCATATATTACTTCATACAGTATAATGGGCACCATATATTACTTCATACAGTATAATGGGCCCCATATATTACTTCATACAGTATAATGGGCCCCATATATTACTTCATACAGTATAATGGGCCCCATATATGACTGCATACAGTATAATGGGCCCCATATATTACTTCATACAGTATAATGGGCACCATATATGACTGCATACAGTATAATGAGCCCCATATATTACTTCATACAGAATCATAGGCACCATATATTACTTCATACAGTATAATGGGCCCCATATATTACTTCATACAGCATAATAGGCACCATATATTACTTCATACAGCATAATAGGCACCATATATTACGTAAAACAGTATAATGGGCCCCATATATTACTTCATACAGCATAATAGGCACCATATATTATTTCGTACAGCATAATGGGCACCATATATTACTGCATACAGTATAATGGGCCCCATATATTACTTCATACAGTATAATGGGCCCCATATATGACTGCATACAGTATAATGGGCCCCATATATTACTTCATACAGTATAATGGGCACCATATATGACTGCATACAGTATAATGAGCCCCATATATTACTTCATACAGAATCATAGGCACCATATATTACTTCATACAGTATAATGGGCCCCATATATTACTTCATACAGCATAATAGGCACCATATATTACTTCATACAGCATAATAGGCACCATATATTACGTAAAACAGTATAATGGGCCCCATATATTACTTCATACAGTATAATGGGCCCAATACAGTCATGGCCAAAAGTATTGACACCCCTGCAATTCTGTCAGATAATATTCAGTTTCTTCCTGAAAATGATTGCAAACACAAATTCTTTGGTATTATTATCTTCATTTAATTTGTCTTAAATTAAAAAACACAAAAGAGAATGAAGCAAAAAGCAAAACATTGATCATTTCACACAAAACTCCCAAAATGGGCCAGACAAAAGTATTGGCACCCTCAGCCTAATACTTGGTTGCACAACCTTTAGCCAAAATAACTGCGACCAACCGCTTCCGGTAACCATCAATGAGTTTCTTACAATGCTCTGCTGGAATTTTAGACCATTCTTCTTTGGCAAACTGCTCCAGGTCCCTGATATATGAAGGGTGCCTTCTCCAAACTGCCATTTTTAGATCTCTCCACAGGTGTTCTATGGGATTCAGGTCTGGACTCATTGCTGGCCACCTTAGAAGTCTCCAGTGCTTTCTCTCAAACCATTTTCTAGTGCTTTTTGAAGTGTGCTTTGGGTTATTGTCCTGCTGGAAGACCCATGACCTCTGAGGTAGACCCAGCTTTCTCACACTGGGCCCTTAATTATGCTGCAAAATTTGTTGGTAGTCTTCTGACTTCATAACGCCATGCACACGGTCAAGCAGTCCAGTGCCAGAGGCAGCAAAGCAACCCCAAAACATCAGGGAATTTCCGCCATGTTTGACTATAGGGACCGTGTACTTTTCTTTGAATGCCTCTTTTTTCTCCTGTAAACTCTATGTTGATGCTTTTGCCCTAAAAGCTCAACTTTTGTCTCATCTGACCAGAGAACATTCTTCCAAAATGTTTTAGGCTTTTTCAGGTAAGTTTTGGCAAACTCCAGCCTGGCTTTTTTATGTCTCGGGGTAAGAAGTGGAGTCTTCCTGGGTCTCCTACCATACAGTCCCTTTTCATTCAGATGCCGACGGATAGTACGGGTTGACACCATTGTACCCTTGGACTGCAGGGCACCTTGAACTTGTTTGGATGTTAGTGGAGGTTCTTTATCCAACATTCGCACAATCTTGCGTTGAAATCTCTTGTCAATTTTTCTTTTCCGGCCACATCTAGGGAGGTTAGCCACAGTGCCATGGGCTTTAAACTTCTTGATGACACTGCGCACGGTAGACACAGGAACATTCAGATATTTGGAGATGGACTTGTAGCCTTGAGATTGCTCATGCTTCCTCACAATTTGGTTTCTCAAGTCCTCAGACAGTTCTTTGGTCTTCTTTCTTTTCTCCGTGCTCAATGTGGTACACACAAGGACACAGGACAGAGGTTGAGTCAACTTTAATCCATGTCAACTGGCTGCAAGTGTGATTTAGTTATTGCCAACACCTGTTAGGTGCCACAGGTAAGTTATAGGTGCTGTTAATTACACAAATTAGAGAAGCATCACATGATTTTTCGAACAGTGCCAATACTTTTGTCCACCCTCTTTGTTATGTTTGGTGTGGAATTATATCCAATTTGGCTTTAGGACTATTCTTTTTGTGTTTTTTCATTTAAGACAAATTAAATGAAGATAATAATACCAAAGAATTTGTGTTTGCAATCATTTTCAGGAAGAAACTGAGTATTATCTGACAGAATTGCAGGGGTGTCAATACTTTTGGCCATGACTGTATATTACTTCATACAGTATAATGGGCCACATATATTACTTCATACAGCATAATAGGCACCATATATTACTTCATACAGTATAATGGGCCCCATATATGACTGCATACAGGATAATGGGCCCCATTTGTTACTTCATACAGCATAATTGGCACCATATATTACTTCATACAGTATAATGGGCCCCATATATGACTGCATACAGGATAATGGACCCCATATATTACTTCATACAGTATAATGGGCACCATATATGACTTCATACAGTATAATGGGCCCCATATATTACTTCATACAGAATCATAGGCGCCATATATTACTTCATACAGTATAATGGGCCCCATATATTAATGCATACAGCATAATGGGCCCCATATATGACTTCATACAGCATAATGGGCCCCATATATTACTTCATACAGTATAATGGGCCACATATATTACTTCATACAGTATAATGGGCCCCATATATTACTTCATACAGTATAATGGGCCCCATATATTACTTCATACAGTATAATGGGCCCCATATATTACTTCATACAGTATAATGGGCCCCATATATTACTTCATACAGCATAATAGGCACCATATATTATTTCGTACAGCATAATGGGCACCATATATTACTGCATACAGTATAATGGGCCCCATATATTACTTCATACAGTATAATGGGCCACATATATTACTTCATAAAGTATAATGGGCCCCATATATTACTTCATAAAGTATAATGGGCCCCATATATTACTTCATACAGTATAATGGACACCATATATTACTTCATACAGCATAATGGGCACCATATATTTCTTTGTACAGCATAATGGGCACCATATATTACTGCATACAGTATAATGGGTACCATATATTACTTCATACAGCATAATGGGCACCATATATTTCTTTGTACAGCATAATGGGCACCATATATTACTGCATACAGTATAATGGGCACCAGATATTACTTCATACAGCATAATGGGCCCCATATATTACTTCATACAGTATAATGGGCCCCATATATTACTTCATACAGTATAATGGACACCATGTATTACTTCATACAGCATAATGGGCACCATATATTTCTTTGTACAGCATAATGGACACCATATATTACTTTGTACAGTATAATGGGCACCATATATTACTTCATACTGTATAATGGACACCATATATTACTTCATACAGCATAATGGGCACCATATATTTCTTTGTACAGCATAATGGGCACCATATATTGCTGCATACAGTATAATGGGCACCATATATTACTTCATACAGCATAATGGGCACCATATATTACTTCATACTGTATAATGGGCCCCATATATTACTTCATAAAGTATAATGGGCACCATATATTACTTCATACAGAATAATAGGCACCATATATTACTTCATACAGTATAATGGGCCCCATATATTACCTCATACAGTATAATGGGCACCATATATTACTTCATACAGTATAATGGGCCCCATATATTACTTCATACAGTATAATGGGCCCCATATATTACTTCATACAGCATAATAGGCACCATATATTATTTCGTACAGCATAATGGGCACCATATATTACCGCATACAGTATAATGGGCCCCATATATTACTTCATACAGTATAATGGGCCACATATATTACTTCATAAAGTATAATGGGCCACATATATTACTTCATAAAGTATAATGGGCCCCATATATTACTTCATAAAGTATAATGGGCCCCATATATTACTTCATATAGTATAATGGACACCATATATTACTTCATACAGCATAATGGGCACCATATATTACTTTGTACAGCATAATGGGCACCATATATTACTGCATACAGTATAATGGGCACCATATATTACTTCATACAGCATAATGGGCACCATATATTTCTTTGTACAGCATAATGGGCACCATATATTACTGCATACAGTATAATGGGCACCAGATATTACTTCATACAGCATAATGGGCCCCATATATTACTTCATACAGTATAATGGGCCCCATATATTACTTCATACAGTATAATGGACACCATGTATTACTTCATACAGCATAATGGGCACCATATATTTCTTTGTACAGCATAATGGACACCATATATTACTTTGTACAGTATAATGGGCACCATATATTACTTCATACTGTATAATGGACACCATATATTACTTCATACAGCATAATGGGCACCATATATTTCTTTGTACAGCATAATGGGCACCATATATTGCTGCATACAGTATAATGGGCACCATATATTACTTCATACAGCATAATGGGCACCATATATTACTTCATACTGTATAATGGGCCCCATATATTACTTCATAAAGTATAATGGGCCCCATATATTACTTCATACAGAATAATAGGCCCCATATATTACTGCATATAGTAGAATGGGCCCCATATATTACTGCATATAGTAGAATGGGCCCCATATATGACTTCATACAGCATAATGGGCCCCATATATTACTTCATACAGTATAATGGGCCCCATATATTACTGCATATAGTAGAATGGGCCCCATATATGACTTCATACAGCATAATGGGCCCCATATGTTACTTCATACAGTATAATGGGCCCCATATATTACTTCATACAGTATAATGGGCACCATATATTACTTCATACAGTATAATGGGCCCCATATATTACTGTATACAGTATAATGGGCCCCATATATTACTGTATACAGTATAATGGGCCCCAAATATTATTTCATACGGCATAATGTGCCCCATATATTACTTCTTACAGTATAATGGGCCCCATATATTACTTCATACAGTATAATGGGCCCCATATATTACTTAATACAGTATAATGGGCCCCATATATTACTTAATACAGTATAATGGGCACCATATATTACTTCATACAGTATAATGGACACCATATATTACTTCGTACAGCATAATGGGCACCATATATTTCTTTGTACAGCATAATGGGCACCATATATTACTGCATACAGTATAATGGGCAGCATATATTACTTCATACAGCATAATGGGCACCATATATTACTTCATACAGTATAATGAGCCCCATATATTACTGTATACAGCATAATGGGCACCATATATTTCTTTGTACAGCATAATGGGCACCATATATTACTGCATACAGTATAATGGGCAGCATATATTACTTTTTACAGTATAATGGGCCCCATATATTACTTCATACAGTATAATGAGCCCCATATATTACTTAATACAGTATAATGGGCACCATATATTACTTCATACAGCATAATGGGCACCATATATTACTTCATACAGTATAATGTACACCATATATTACTTCATACAGCATAATGGGCACCATATATTACTGCATACAGTATAATAGGCCCCATATATGACTTCATACAGTATAATGGGCCCAATATATTACTTCATACAGTATAATGGGCCCCATATATTACTTCATACAGCATAATAGGCACCATATATTCATACAGTATAATGGGCCCCATATATGACTGCATACAGCATAATGGGCCCAATATATTACTTCATACAGTATAATGGGCCCCACATATGACTTCATACAGTATAATGGGCCCAGTATATTACTTCATACAGTATAATGGGCCCCATATATTACTTCATACAGCATAATAGGCACCATATATTACTTAAAACAGTATAATGGGCCCCATACATGACTTCATACAGTATAATGGGCCCAATATATTACTTTGTACAGTATAATGGGCCCAATATATTACTTTGTACAGTATAATGGGCCCCATATAGTACTTCATACAGCATAATAGGCACCACGTACAGTGGGGCAAAAAAGTATTTAGTCAGTCAGCAATAGTGCAAGTTCCACCACTTAAAAAGATGAGAGGCGTCTGTAATTTACATCATAGGTAGACCTCAACTATGGGAGACAAACTGAGAAAAAAAAATCCAGAAAATCACATTGTCTGTTTTTTTTTCATTTTATTTGCATATTATGGTGGAAAATAAGTATTTGGTCAGAAACAAAATTTCATCTCAATACTTTGTGATATATCCTTTGTTGGCAATGACAGAGGTCAAACGTTTTCTGTAAGTCTTCACAAGGTTGCCACACACTGTTGTTGGTATGTTGGCCCACTCCTCCATGCAGATCTCCTCTAGAGCAGTGATGTTTTTGGCTTTTCGCTTGGCAACACGGACTTTCAACTCCCTCCAAAGGTTTTCTATAGGGTTGAGATCTGGAGACTGGCTAGGCCACTCCAGGACCTTGAAATGCTTCTTACGAAGCCACTCCTTCGTTGCCCTGGCGGTGTGCTTTGGATCATTGTCATGTTGAAAGACCCAGCCACGTTTCATCATGAATGCCCTTGCTGATGGAAGGAGGTTTGCACTCAAAATCTCACGATACATGGCCCCATTCATTCTTTCATGTACCCGGATCAGTCGTCCTGGCCCCTTTGCAGAGAAACAGCCCCAAAGCATGATGTTTCCACCACCATGCTTTACAGTAGGTATGGTGTTTGATGGATGCAACTCAGTATTCTTTTTCCTCCAAACACGACAAGTTGTGTTTCTACCAAACAGTTCCAGTTTGGTTTCATCAGACCATAGGACATTCTCCCAAAACTCCTCTGGATCATCCAAATGCTCTCTAGCAAACTTCAGACGGGCCCGGACATGTACAGGCTTAAGCAGTGGGACACGTCTGGCATTGCAGGATCTGAGTCCATGGTGGCGTAGTGTGTTACTTATGGTAGGCCTTGTTACATTGGTCCCAGCTCTCTGCAGTTCATTCACTAGGTCCCCCCGCGTGGTTCTGGGATTTTTGCTCACCGTTCTTGTTTTCATTCTGACCCCACGGGGTGGGATTTTGCGTGGAGCACCAGATCGAGGGAGATTATCAGTGGTCTTGTATGTCTTCCATTTTCTAATTATTGCTCCCACAGTTGATTTCTTCACTCCAAGCTGGTTGGCTATTGCAGATTCAGCCTTCCCAGCCTGGTGCAGGGCTACAATTTTGTTTCTGGTGTCCTTTGACAGCTCTTTGGTCTTCACCATAGTGGAGTTTGGAGTCAGACTGTTTGAGGGTGTGCACAGGTGTCTTTTTATACTGATAACAAGTTTAAACAGGTGCCATTACTACAGGTAATGAGTGGAGGAAAGAGGAGACTCTTAAAGAAGAAGTTACAGGTCTGTGAGAGCCAGAAATCTTGATTGCTTGTTTCTGAGCAAATACTTATTTTCCACCATAATATGCAAATAAAATGAAAAAAAACAGACAATGTGATTTTCTGGATTTTTTTTTCTCAGTTTGTCTCCCATAGTTGAGGTCTACCTATGATGTAAATTACAGACGCCTCTCATCTTTTTAAGTGGTGGAACTTGCACTATTGCTGACTGACTAAATACTTTTTTGCCCCACTGTATTACTTCATACAGTATAATGGGCCCCATATATGACTGCATACAGCATAATGGGCCCCATATATTACTTCATACAGTATAATGGGCGCCATATATGATTTCATACAGTATAATGGGCCCCATATATTACTTCATACAGAATAATAGGCACCATATATTACTTCATACAGTATAATGGGCCCCATATATTACTGCACATAGTATAATGGGCCCCATATATGACTTCATACAGCATAATGGGCCCCATATGTTACTTCATACAGTATAATGGGCCCCATATATTACTTCATAAAGTATAATGGGCCCCATATATTACTTCATACAGAATAATAGGCACCATATATTACTTCATACAGTATAATGGGCCCCATATATTACTGCATATAGTATAATGGGCCCCATATATGACTTCTTACAGCATAATGGGCCCCATATGTTACTTCATACAGTATAATGGGCCCCATATATTACTTCATACAGTATAATGGGCACCATATATTACTTCATACAGTATAATGGGCCCCATATATTACTTCATACAGTATAATGGGCCCCACATATTACTTCATACAGCATAATAGGCACCATATATTATTTCGTACAGCATAATGGGCACCGTATATTACTGCATACAGTATAATGGGCCCCATATATTACTTCATACAGTTTAATGGGCCCCATTTATTACTTCTTACAGCATAATGTGCACCATATATTACTTCGTACAGTATAATGGACACCATATATTACTTCATACAGCATAATGGGCACCATATATTTCTTTGTACAGCATAATGGGCACCATATATTACTGCATACAGTATAATGGGCACCACATATATTTTTTCATACAGCATAATGGGCACGATATATTACTTCATACAGTGTAATGGGCCCCATATAATTCTACCCAAACCCCGCTGTTCTGGTCTCCTCAGTGTATTCTGATCCTCCGCAGTGCTTGGCACAGGGACATCATTAACTTTACCAATATAATTGTCCCCTTGGACTGATAGTAATAGTGATATGTTTGTACCCTTTTGTCTGGCGCTGGCCCACTTAATGGGGGTGCTCAGGGCACATGATTATACACCAGTAAAAAGTATGAGAGGCTCAATGTGACCAGTGCCACCTAGTTTCCTACCCCTCTTATTCGACTGGTACTGTGGGCACACTGACTGGTACTGAGGAAAAGAAAGAAAGAACAGAGAGAAAAAGAAAACAGAGAGAGAGAGAAAGAAATAAAGAACAAAGAGAAAGAAAGAGGGGAAAGAAAGAAATAACAGAGAAAGAAAGAAAGAAACAGAGAAAGAAAGATTCTATAAAGATACTATAGCAGCCCGGCTCCCACTGTAGTGCCCACCTGAGCCTCCCGATGCAGGACATATCATGATCCGCTCACATGGCCGGCATCCCCGAGTCCAAGGCGATCCTGCTGTCCGCGCTGTTGGGGGAGGACACAGTGATGGATCTGAAGTATTCCCTGAAGTGCCTCCATGGTTCCGTCACAATCTCCTCCCGAAATTACCTTATTTCCAGTCAGCTTCTAGCATGTCACTTCCGGTGGAATGTCACGTGCGAATTTTAAAGTGCTCCTTAGGGCTCCGCCGTGTACACCTGTGTCCGTGGGAAAAGTAAGCTCCGAGCCGGGGCAGTGGGGCAGAATCTCTCTCATAATCAGGACTATCCCGCTGGGAGGTATGAATGCTCCCCACCATACACCTTGTACACGTATGGCTCCGCATACATCATACACACATGGTTCCGCTTTTTATGCCTCGTACACACACGGCTCCGTTCTGTACACCTCGCACACACACGGCTCCACTCAGTGCACTCATGGCTCCACTCTGTAAACCTCGCACACATGTGGCTCTGCTCCGTACACCTTGTATACATGTGGCCACGCTCTGTAAACCTTGTACACAAATGGCTCCACTCCGTAAACCTTGCACACATGCGGCTCCATACACCTCGTACACACGCAGTTCCGCTCCATACACCTCACACACACGCGACTCAGCTCCATTCACACACGTGCGACTCTGCTCCATACACCTTGTACACATGCGGCTCTGCTCCGTACACACACACACGGCTCCGCTCCGTACACATCTCTGCTCCGTACACCTCGTACACACGCGGCTCCACTCCTTACACCTCATACACACGCGGCTCCGCTCCGTACACCTCGCACAAACAGCTCCGCTCCATACACCTCACACACTCGCGGCTCTGCTCCGTACACCTCGCACACACACACGGCACTGCTCCGTGTACACACACAGCTCCACTCCGTACACACACAGCTCCGCTCACACCTCTGCTCCGTACACCTCGTACACATGCAGCTCTGCTCCGTGCACCTTGTACACACACGCAGCTCCGCCTCGTACACACGCGGCTCTGCTCCTTACACCTCATACACAAGCGGCTCCACTCCTTACACCTCGTACACACGCGGCTCCGCTCCGTACACCTCGTACACTATGCAGCTCCGCTCCGTACACCTCGTTCACACGCGGCTCCGCACCGTACACCTCGTACATGTGCAGCTCTGCTCTGTGCACCTCCCACACACGGCTCCCCTCCGTACACGTGCAGCTCTGCTCCGTGCACCTCCCACACACGCGCCTCCGCTCCGTACACCTCGGTCCTCGTACACACGCGGCTCTGCTCCTTACACCTCGTACACACGTGGCTCCGCTCCTTACACCTCGTACACACTTGGCTCCGCTCCATACACCTCACACACTCAAGGCTGTGCTCCATACACCTCGTATACGTGCAGCTCTGCTCCGTGCACCTCCCACACACACGGCTCCGCTCTGTACACCTCGGTCCTCGTACACACGCGACCCCGCTCCTTACACCTCGTACACACGCGGCTCCGCTCCTTACACCTCGTACACACGCGGCTCCGCTCCTTACACATCGTACACACGCAGCTCCGCCCCTTACACCTCGTACACACGCGGCTCCGCTCCTTACACCTCATACACACACGGCTCCGCTCCTTACACCTCGCACACACACGGCTCCACTCAGTGCACTCATGGCTCCACTCTGTAAACCTCGCACACATGCGGCTCTGCTCCGTACACCTTGTACACATGTGGCCACGCTCTGTAAACCTTGTACACAAATGGCTCCACTCCGTAAACCTTGCACACATGCGGCTCCATACACGTCGTACACACGCAGTTCCGCTCCATACACCTCACACACACGTGCGACTCTGCTTCATACACCTCGCACACGCGCTGTTCTGCTCCGTACACACGGCTCCGCTCCGTACACACCTCTGCTCCGTACACCTTGTACACACGCAGCTCCGCTCCTTACACCTCATACACACGTGGCTCCGCTCCGTACCCCTCGCACACACAGCTCCGCTCCGTACACCTCACACACTCGCGGCTCTGCTCCGTACACCTCGCACACACACACGGCTCCGCTCCATGTACACACACAGCTCCAATCCGTACACATCTCTGCTCGGTACACATCGTACACACACGACTCTGCTCCATACACACCTCTGCTCCGTACACCTCGTACACTCATGGCTCCACTCTGTAAACCTCGCACACATGCGGCTCTGCTCCGTACACCTTGTACACATGTGGCCACGCTCTGTAAACCTTGTACACAAATGGCTCCACTCCGTAAACCTTGCACACATGCGGCTCCATACACGTCGTACACACGCAGTTCCGCTCCATACACCTCACACACACGTGCGACTCTGCTTCATACACCTCGCACACGCGCTGTTCTGCTCCGTACACACGGCTCCGCTCCGTACACACCTCTGCTCCGTACACCTTGTACACACGCAGCTCCGCTCCTTACACCTCATACACACGTGGCTCCGCTCCGTACCCCTCGCACACACAGCTCCGCTCCGTACACCTCACACACTCGCGGCTCTGCTCCGTACACCTCGCACACACACACGGCTCCGCTCCATGTACACACACAGCTCCAATCCGTACACATCTCTGCTCCGTACACATCGTACACACACGACTCTGCTCCATACACACCTCTGCTCCGTACACCTCGTACACACATGGCTCTGCTCCTTACACCTCGTACACAAGCGGCTCCGCTCCTTACACCTCGTACACACGTGTCTCCGCTCCGTACACCTTGTACACATGCGGCTCCGCTCCGTACACCTCGTACACATGCGGCTCCGCTCCGTACACCTCGTACACACGCGGCTCTGCTCCGTACACCTCGTACACATGCGGTTCCGCTCCATACACCTCGTACACACGCGGCTCTGCTCCGTACACCTCGTACATGTGCAGCTCTGCTCCGTGCACCTCCCACACACACGGCTCCACTCCGTACACGTGCAGCTCTGCTCCGTGCACCTCCCACACACGCGACTCCGCTCCGTACACCTCGGTCCTCGTACACACGCGGCTCCGCTCCTTACACCTCGTACACAAGTGGCTCCGCTCCTTACACCTCGTACACACGTGGCTCCGCTCCTTACACCTCGTACACACTTGGCACCGCTCCATACACCTCACACACTCGGCTTCACTCCGTACACGTGCGGCTCTGCTTCGTACACCTCGTACACGTGCAGCTCTGCTCCGTGCACCTCCCACACACACGGCTCCACTCCGTACACCTCGGTCCTCGTACACACGCGGCTCCGCTCCTTACACCTCGTACACACGCGGCTCCGCTCCTTACACCTCGTACACACGCGGCTCCGCTCCTTACACTTCGTACACACGCGGCTCCGCTCCTTACACCTCGTACACACACAGCTCCACTCCATACACATCTCTGCTCTATACACCTCGTACACACACACACACGGCTCCACTCCTTGTACACACACAGCTCCACTGCGTACACATCTCTGCTCCGTACACCTCGTACACACACACGGCTCCGTACACCTCGTACACGTGCACCTTGTACACACATGCAGCTCTGCCTCGTACACATGCGGCTCTGCTCCTTACACCTCGTATATACGTGGCTCCGCTCCTTACACCTCGTACACACTTGGCTCCGCTCCATACACCTCACACACTCGAGGCTCTGCTCCGTACACCTCGTACACACACACGGCTCCACTCTGTACACGTGCGACTCTGCTTCGTACACCTCGTACATGTGCAGCTCTGCTCCATGCACCTCCCACACACGCGGCTCTGCTCCGTACACCTCGGTCCTCCCACACACGCGGCTCCGCTCCTTACACCTCGTACACACGCGACTCCGCTCCTTACACCTCGTATACACACGCGGCTCCACTCCATGTACACACACAGCTCCACTCCATACACATAGAATCATAGAATCATAGAATCGTAGAGTTGGAAGGGACCTCCTGGGCCATCTGGTCCAACCCCCTGCTCAAAGCAGTATTCGCTAAATCATCCCAGTCAGATGTCTGTCCAGCCTCTGTTTGAAGACTTCCATTGAAGGAGAACTCACCACTTCTCGTGGCAGCCTGTTCCACTCATTGATCACTCTAACTGTCAAAAAGTTTTTTCTAATATCTAATCTGTATCTCTTCCCATTCAGTTTCATCCCATTGCTTCTAGTCTTTCCTTGTGCAAATGAGAATAAAGTTGATCCTTCTACAATGTGACAGCCCTTTAGATATTTGTAGACAGCTATTAAGTCTCCTCTCAGTCTTCTCTTTTGCAAACTAAACATTCCCAAATCCTGCAACCTTTCCTCATAAGACAGGGTTTGCAGACCGGTCACCATTCTGGTCGCTCTTTTCTGAACTTGCTCCAGTTTGTTGATGTCTTTTTTAAAATGTGGTGCCCAAAACTGGACACAATATTCCAGATGAGGTCTGACCAAAGAGGAGTAGAGGGAAATAATGACTTCACGTGATCTAGACTGTATGCTTCTGTTAATACATCCTAGAATTGCATTTGCCTTTTTTGCTGCTGCATCACACTGTTGACTCATATTCAGTCTGTGATCTATTAGTATACCCAAGTCTTTTTCACATGTGCTGTCACTTAGCCCTATTCCTCCCATTCTATATATGCTTTTTTCATTTTTATTGCCCAGATGTAGTACTTTGCATTTCTCCCTGTTAAAAACCATTCTGTTAGTTGCTGCCCACTTCTCCAGTTTATTTAAATCTTTTTGAATCCTCTCTCTCTCTTCTCTAGTATTAGCTATCCCTCCTAGCTTTGTGTCATCAGCAAATTTAATCAGTTTACCCTCAATTCCTTCATCTAAATCGTTGATAAAGATGTTGAACAATACAGGGCCCAGGACAGAGCCCTGTGGTACCCCACTTGAGACATTCTTCCAACTGGATGTGCAGCCATTTACGACCACTCTTTGGGTCCGATCACTAAGCCAGTTATGAATCCACCTAACAGTTGCCTTGTCCATTCCATACTTAGTCATTTTTTCAATAAGGATTGTATGAGAGACTTTGTCAAATGCTTTGCTGAAGTCAAGATATACTATATCTACAGCATTTCCTTGATCCACCCAATCAGTGATACCGTCATAGAAGGAAATTAAGTTAGTCTGACATGACTTATTAGTTAGAAACCCATGCTGACTCTGTTTAATCACTTCATTCTTATCCAGGTATTGACATACATGTTGTTTAATAATTTGTTCAAAGATCTTTCCTGGTATAGAAGTCAGACTCACCGGCCTATAGTTGCCTGGGTCCACCTTCTTCCCCTTTTTGAAGATAGGAACAACATTTGCTCTTCTCCAGTCTTCTGGCACTTCTCCTGTTCTCCAAGAATTTTCAAAGATTATGGAGAGGGGTTCAAAAATTTCTTCTGCTATCTCCTTCAGTACTCTGGGGTGTAATTCATCTGGACCTGGAGACTTGAATTCATTTAGGTTAGCTAAGTGTTTCCTCACTATCTTTCTGTTTATAGATATCCTGGATTCTTCTATTCCCTTAATAGGACAGTGAATAACAGTTGATGTTGCATTTCCTTTCTGAGAGAAAACAGATGCAAAATAGGAATTTAAAAGTTCAGCCTTCTCAACATCCTGTCTTACCATTTCATCATTTTCATCCTGTAAAAATCCTATAGCATCTTTGACTTTTCTTTTACTTTTGACATATCCCCAAAATCCTTTATTATTGCTTTTGACATCTCTTGCAAGCCTCAGTTCATTTTCAGCTTTAGATAATCTGATTTGTGCCCTGCAGGTTCTGCAGACAGCATTATATTCTTCTTTAGATATGCCTCCCTCTTTCCATTTTATAAACATTTTTTTCTTCCTTTTTAGCATGTGCTTAAGTTCTGTGTTCATCCATCCTGGTTTCCTTAAATGCTTCCTATTCTTCCCTCTTTTCGGAATTGTTAACAACTGTGCTTTGAGAATTTCATTTTTCAAGATTTCCCATCCTTCCTGGACATTTTTGTCTTTAAGGATATCCAGCCATTGGATCCCTCCAATTCTCTTTCTGAATCCCTTAAAATCTGCCTTTCTGAAATCTAACCTTGACGTCTGAGTCTTCACAGGTCTTCCACCTCTAGTTATCCAAAATTCTAAAATAGCATGGTCGCTACCTCCTAGGGTCCCAGCCAATTTTACCTCCTCAACCATTTCCTCCCTGTTTATAAGGATTAGATCCAAGGTAGCAGTTCCCCTTGTTTTCTCCCTTACCTTTTGGAAGATAAAGTTGTCAGCAAGAGAGGATAAGAATTTCCTTGACCTGTTAGTTTTGCCTGAGAGAGATTCCCAACAAATGTCTGGATAGTTGAAATCTCCCATGACAACTATGTCATATTTTTTGGAGAACTTGGCCATCTGATGCATAAAGAGTTCATCTATATCTTCGGCTTGCACAGGCGGCCTGTAGTAAATGCCTACAATGGTGTCCTTTCCATTGTTCTGTCCTTGTATTCTTACCCAAACAGTTTCCACAGAACTCCCAGTCTCTGAAGCTTCAATCTCTGTGCAGATATACGCGTTTCGAACATACAATGCGACACCCCCTCCTCGTTTATCAAGTCTGTTTCTTGCAAATAAGTTGTATCCTTCTAGTCTTGTATTCCAATCATGTGTATTGTCCCACCAAGTTTCAGTGATTCCAATTACATCATATTTCTTTTCCTGTGTTAGTAGTTCCAATTCTCCTTGTTTGTTGCCCATGCTTTGTGCATTAGTATAGAAACATTTTAGTTTGTGATTGGTTTCCCTTTCTCCAATATTTTTATTAATTAGATTCTTTCGTCTTTGTTCTTCCTTTCCACTTCTAATAGCAGAGTTCTCAATAGCATTTGTCAGGTGTATGGCTTTTTCTGGTCTTTTGCTTCCCTTCCCATGTTGTTCTAGTTTAAAGCTCTCCTTACAAGTGTAGCAAGGCGACTTCCAAATACATGCTTTCCAGTCTTCGTAAGGTGCACCCCATCTCTAGCAAGTAGTCCATCGTATAAGTAGTTCACTCCGTGATCCAGAAATCCAAATCGTTGCTGACGGCACCATCGACGTAGCCAGTTGTTCACCTGCAGAATCTTATTCCACCTCCTTGTTCCATGGCCATCCACTGGGAGGATGGAAGAGAAGACCACCTGCGCTCCCAGTTCTTTCACTTTCTTGCCTAAGTCTTCAAAGTCTCTGCAGATGATTTCCAGGTCGTTTCTTGCGGTGTCATTTTTCCCCACATGTAGTAGCAGGAATGGGTAGTCATCTGTAGGTCTGAAGAGTCCTGATATCCTGTCAGACACATCTTTAATTTTTGCACCTGGAAGACAGCACATTTCTCTTGTAGTTATATCCGGTCTGCAGATAGCGGCCTCTGTTCCTCTCAGCAGGGAATCCCCCATGACCACCACTCTCCGTTTCTTCTTCACAACATTTTTCTTTCTCCATCCAGGAGGACTCTGAGGGCGTACAAGGTTGCTGTTTGTTGGCAAAGTCTTATCCTGATGTATTTCTTCATCGTTTTCTTCATCGTTTCTTCATCGTTTTCCTGCGTGAGAGCCTGGTACTGGTTTCTGAGCAGTATGGGTGCTGACTGCCTCCTGATCCTCCTGCTTCTCTGGGTCACATGTCTCCATTCCTCTGTTTCTTCAGGTGCACTTCGAATTTCTTCTCTTTCTGTAACATGAAGAGATAATTCTGCTCTGTCCAAGAACTCTTCACCTTCCTTAATGATCTTCAACGTAGCTAACCTCTCTTCGAGATTTTGCAACTTTTCCTCCAACAGGGACACAAGCTTGCATTTGTGGCATGTGAAGTTTGGCTTTTCCACTGGTAAATCTGTGAACATGTAGCAAGAAATGCAGCTCACCAAATGGCTCCTGGCCTCTTCCATCTTGAGATTTCTTAAAAACGATGAAAGATGAGCCAAATTTCCGATTTCCTCTTTTCAGCTGCAACGGCCAAAACCCAGTGATCGTTGAGCTCGCGGAGACTCTTCACTTATCCCAGAAGGCACTGGGAATATGCAAATGATCTCCTCAAGACTCTTCCCCTGGTTTTCCGATTTCCTCTTTTCAGTTGCAACGGCCAAAACCCAGTGATCGTTGAGCTCGCGGAGACTCTTCACTTATCCCAGAAGGCACTGGGAATATGCAAATGATCTCCTCAAGACTCTTCCCCTGGTTTTCCGATTTCCTCTTTTCAGTTGCAACGGCCAAAACCCAGTGATCGTTGAGCTCGCGGAGACTCTTCACTTATCCCAGAAGGCACTGGGAATATGCAAATGATCTCCTCAAGACTCTTCCCCTGGTTTTTCCGATTTCCTCTTTTCAGCTGCAACGGCCAAAACCCAGTGATCGTTGAGCTCGCGGAGACTCTTCACTTATCCCAGAAGGCACTGGGAATATGCAAATGATCTCCTCAAGACTCTTCCCCTGGTTTTCCGATTTCCTCTTTTCAGTTGCAACGGCCAAAACCCAGTGATCGTTGAGCTCGCGGAGACTCTTCACTTATCCCAGAAGGCACTGGGAATATGCAAATGATCTCCTCAAGACTCTTCCCCTGGTTTTGCGATTTCCTCTTTTCAGTTGCAACGGCCAAAACCCAGTGATCGTTGAGCTCGCGGAGACTCTTCACTTATCCCAGAAGGCACTGGGAATATGCAAATGATCTCCTCAAGACTCTTCCCCTGGTTTTCCGATTTCCTCTTTTCAGTTGCAACGGCCAAAACCCAGTGATCGTTGAGCTCGCGGAGACTCTTCACTTATCCCAGAAGGCACTGGGAATATGCAAATGATCTCCTCAAGACTCTTCCCCTGGTTTTTCCGATTTCCTCTTTTCAGCTGCAACGGCCAAAACCCAGTGATCGTTGAGCTCGCGGAGACTCTTCACTTATCCCAGAAGGCACTGGGAATATGCAAATGATCTCCTCAAGACTCTTCCCCTGGTTTTCCGATTTCCTCTTTTCAGTTGCAACGGCCAAAACCCAGTGATCGTTGAGCTCGCGGAGACTCTTCACTTATCCCAGAAGGCACTGGGAATATGCAAATGATCTCCTCAAGACTCTTCCCCTGGTTTTCCGATTTCCTCTTTTCAGTTGCAACGGCCAAAACCCAGTGATCGTTGAGCTCGCGGAGACTCTTCACTTATCCCAGAAGGCACTGGGAATATGCAAATGATCTCCTCAAGACTCTTCCCCTGGTTTTCCGATTTCCTCTTTTCAGTTGCAACGGCCAAAACCCAGTGATCGTTGAGCTCGCGGAGACTCTTCACTTATCCCAGAAGGCACTGGGAATATGCAAATGATCTCCTCAAGACTCTTCTATGCTCCGTACACCTCGTACACACACACGGCTCCGTACACCTCGTACACGTGCACCTTGTACACACACGGCTCTGCTCCTTACACCTCGTACACAAGCGGCTCCGCTCAGTACACCTCGTACACAAGCGGCTCCGCTCCGTACACCTCGTACACACGCGGCTCTGCTCCGTACACGTGCGGCTCTGCTCTGTACACCTCGTACACGTGCAGCTCTGCTCCATGCACCTCCCACACACGCGGCTCTGCTCCGTACACCTCGGTCCTCGTACACACGCGGCTCCGCTCCTTACACCTCGTACACACGCGGCTCCGCTCCTTACACCTCGTACACACGCGGCTTCGCTCCTTACACCTCGTATACACACGCGACTCCACTCCATGTACACACACAGCTCCACTCCATACACATCTCTGCTCTGTACACCTCGTACACACACACACACACACGGCTCCACTCCATGTACACACACAGCTCCACTGCGTACACATCTCTGCTCCGTACACCTCGTACACACACACGGCTCCGTACACCTCGTACACGTGCACCTTGTACACACGCAGCTCCGCCTCGTACACACGCGGCTCTGCTCCTTACACCTCGTACACAAGCGGCTCCGCTCCGTACACCTCGTACACAAGCGGCTCCGCTCCGTACACCTCGTACACACGCGGCTCTGCTCCGTACACCTCGTACACACGCGGCTCTGCTCCGTACACGTGCGGCTCTGCTCCGTACATCTCGTACACGTGCAGCTCTGCTCCGTGCACCTCCCACACACACGGCTCCACTCCGTACACGTGCAGCTCTGCTCCGTGCACCTCCCACACACACACCTCCGCTCCGTACACCTCGGTCCTCGTACACACGCAGCTCTGCTCCTTACACCTCGTACACACTTGGCTCCGCTCCATACACCTCACACACTCAAGGCTATGCTCCGTACACCTCGTACACACACACGGCTCCACTCCATACATGTGCGGCTCGGCTTCGTACACCTTGTACACATGCAGCTCTGCTCCGTGCACCTCCCACACCCACGGCTCCACTCCTTACACCTCGTACACATGCAGCTCTGCTCCTTACACCTCGTACGCACGCGGCTCCGCTCCTTACACCTCGTACGCACGCGACTCCGCTCCTTACACCTCGTACGCACGCGACTCCGCTCCTTACACCTCGTACGCACGCGGCTCCGCTCCTTACACCTCGTACGCACGCGGCTCCACTCCTTACACCTTGTACGCACGCGGCTCCGCTCCTTACACCTCGTACGCACGCGGCTCCGCTCCTTACACCTCGTACACACACATGGCTCCACTCCGTGTACACACACAGCTCCACTCCATACACATCTCTGCTCTGTACACCTCGCACACGTGCAGCTCTGCTCCGTACACCTCACACACTCGCGGCTCTGCTACATCCACCCTGTAAACCCCCCTGACCCCACAAATAAACTTCCCTCATCCAGGATGATGACAGCCAGCACAGACAGCAGAGTCCTGCATAAAACAAGGGCTGATGCACACAGGACCTGTGATGAGGTCATAGGAGGGGAGTAGTCAGGGGTCACATGATATCCGGAGTGAAGACGCTACAGATGAGGAGAGGAGTGAATACAGGACCTGTGATGAGGTCACAGGAGGGGAGGAGTCAGGGGGTCACATGATCAGGGGGCCTTGACTCCTTCCCTTCTGTGATCTCATCAATTACAGCTTCTTGCACGACCGCAGCACCAGCGTGCAGAGGCTAAATTGTAGGTGCTGCGGGTAGAGGAGTGCATAATGCCGCCCCCTGCTGCCTGCCGCTTCAGCACCTGGCTCAACTTTCCTCATTATTGCTGCGGCCCTACACTTAACCCCTTAATCTCCAGGCCATTTTTGCGTTTTATTTTTTTTTCCTCCCCTTCTTCCCAGAGCCATAACTTTTTAAATTTACAGTCAATATGGCCATGTGAGGGCTTGTTTTTTGCTGGACAAGTTGTACTTTTAAATGACACCATTGGTTTTAACATATCGTGTCCTGGAAAACGGGAAAAAAATTCCAAGTGCGGTGAAATTGCAAAAAAATTGCAATTCCACATTTTTTTTTTTCTCATCATGTTCACTAAATGCTAATACTGAACTGCCATTATAATTTTCCAGGTTATATCGGGTTCACAGATACCAAACATATCTAGATTCTTTTTTATTTAAGTGTTGAAAAAAAAAATTAAAAATTTGTTTAAAAAAAATTGAGCCATTTTCCGAGACCTGTAGCGTCTCCATTTTTTGTGATCACGGGTTGGGTGAGGGCTTATTTTTTTGCGCACCGAGCTGATGTTTTTATTGATACAATTTTGGTGTAGATACGATTTTTTGTTTGCCCATTATTGCGTTTTAATGCAATGTCTCGGCGACCAAAAATAACGTAATTCTGACGTTTTTAATGTTTTTCTCATTACGCCATTTAGCAATCAGTTTAATTCTTTTTTTATGTCGATAGATCGGGCGAATCTGAATGTAGCGATACCAAATATGTGTATGTTTTAATTTTTTTTATTTTATTTTGAATGGGATGAAGGGGGGTGATTTGAATTCTCCAGCAGGACTTGGCAGCTGTCCACACTACTAAAAGTACCAATACCTGGTTTAAAAACAGCAAACTCGCCTGACCTTAACACCATAGAGAAATCTATGGGGTATTGTCAAGAAGAAGATGAGAGACACCAGACCCAACAATGCAGATGAGCTGAAGACTGCAATCAAAGCAACCTGGGCTTCCATAACACCTCAGCATTGCCACAGGCTGATCGCCTCCATGCCACGCCGCATTGATGCAGTAATTGATGCAAAAGGAGCCCCAACCAAGTATTGAGTGCATGCATACATACATTTCAGAAGGCCAAAATTTTGGATTTTAAAATCACTTTTCAAGCTGGTGTTATAAAGTATTCTAATTTACTGAGATGATGACTTTTGGATTTTTATTGGCTGTAAGCCATAATCATCAACATTAACAGAAGTAAACTCTTGAAATAGATAACTTTGTTTGTAATGACTCTATATATGAGTTTCACTCTTTGTATTGAAGAACTAAAATAAATTAACTTTTTGATGATATTCTAATTTTGTGAGAAGCACCTATATAATTGTGTCATCGATTTGGTAATCTGCTTTGACCTCAGAGTGCAATCATTGTGAAATTTAAATGTCGATCTTTCCTAATATTCATACAAGTAAATTACAGGAAAGATGTATATCTTTGTACCGTGTTAGCCAGTAGATAGAAAAATATTCAGAATTGAGAGTCCTCAGTGGTTGATACCTTTTAATGGCTAACTGAAAAGATGGTAACACATTGCAAGCTTTCGAGACTACTCAGGTCTCTTCTTCAGGCTGGACTAATACAAAATCACATATTTATGCACAATACAACACAGAAAAAATGCAATGGATAAGACAAGTGACGTGAAGCAGAACTATCAATATGGGAGAGGGAGAAACATAAATATTAGACCAGTACATAGATAAGGAGTCCGGATGTTTTATAGTCCTCTGATTGGGGTCTCCTAATGTGTTGTGATGCCCCCACCAGTTCTTGAAAGCAAATTCCTTAATTGATGTAAAAAGACATAAATCCATGCGACACATTCATTCCAGCACTGAGAGTGTCAAAGGTCATCATAAATTTATACTTCCAAACACGTCTCTCTCTCTGAGATGTGAAGTTACCTTTCAATACCAGTAATTTCATATCCATGTTGCTGTGATCAGGGATACAAAAATGTTTTGACACAGGTAGATCCATTCTTTTTTCTCTTATTGTGTGACGATGAGCATTCATCCTTGTTCTAAGCTTTTGCCCTGTCTCCCCCGCATACAGACCCCCAGTTGGACATTTAGCACAAATAATTAAGTACACCACATTAGATGTAATGCAGCTGAAAGTACCTGGGATCTTGTAGTCCTGATGTGAGTTGGGGATCTTTATCTTGTCTGTGGTCATTATAAATGGACAAGTTTTACATTTTTTCTGGTTGCAAGGAAAGGTTCCTGCAGCTGTTGGAGAGGACAGGGAGCTTCTGACAAAGATGCTTCTTAAATTTGGGGGCTGCCTAAAACACAGCAGTGGGGGGGTCTGGAAAAATGGATTGTAATCGGGCATCTTTTTGTAGTAAAGGTTGTAATTTCCGTGCAGCTCCCCTTAGCACTTCCAGATTTGGGTTGTAGGAGACTACTAGAGGCACCCGGTTATTTTCTTCTTTAGCTTTGTAATGTAGCAGGTGATTCTTTGACGTTCTGGTGGCTCTTGAAATTTGGTTTTCGATTGTTCTTGGATGGTAACCCTGATTCAAAAAGGTCTTTTTGAGGCGACCAAGGTGTTTGTCTCTATCCATGGGGTTGGAACATATATGATTGTATCTGATGGCTTGGCTATAGATAATAGAGTTTTTTATGCGTTTTGGATGGAAACTGTCTCATTTAAGGTATGTTGGACGGTCAATTGGCTTTTGATACAGGGATGTCTCTATTTCATTGTTTTTTAGCTTAATGATGGTGTCCAAATAGTTAATCTCAGTGCTGGAGTAGTTGAGTGTTAAATTGATGGTGGGATGAAATTGATTAAACTGTTCGTGGAACGTCTTTAGCTGTTGCTCAGACTCCGTCCAGATCATTAAAATATCATCAATGAAGCGGTAGTAGGCCAGGGGCCTGATGGAGCATGAGGACAAAAAGTCGCTTTCAAGCTTGGCCATGAAAAGATTTGCATACTGTGGAGCCATTTTACTTCCCATAGCTGTGCCAGTCTCTTGTAGATAGATCTTGTTGTCAAATTCAAAGTAATTGTGGGTGAGGATGAATTTTATAAGTTTCACCACAGCATCAGCATCAGTCCCTGTTCTCCATGAAGAATTTGCAGGCATTTAATCCATCTTGGTGGGGGATATTAGAGTACAAAGATTCCACATCCATGGTGGCCAGGATGGTTCCTTCTGGTAGAGGACCTATTTCTGCTAGTTTAATCAATAGGTCAGTTGTGTCCTGAATGTAGCTAGTTGTATCCTTCACCAGTGGTTTAAGAATACCCTCTACCCATCCAGTTACCTGCTCAGTAAGGGTGCCCACACATGAAATAATTGGTCTTCCTGGATTTCCAGACTTGTGGATTTTGGGAAGCATGTAGAATGTCCCTATTCTTGGAGTCTCTGGTATCAGGTCATCACCGGCTCTTATGGACTGGTCAGGCAGACAAGATACCAACTTGTTTAGTTCCTTGTAATAGTCCTGTGTAGGATCCGACTCCAATTTTCTATAGTAGCTTGTGTCCATAAGTTGCCTGTTTGCTTCCTTCATGTAGTTTGACGTATTCATCATGACTATTGCACCTCCCTTGTCAGCAGGTTTAATGATGATTTCTTTGTTGTTTTTTAAAGACTATATGGCCTTTCTCTCCTAGGCACTGATGTTGGATGCTTGTCTCAACACATTAGGAGACCCCAATCAGAGGACTATAAAACATCCAGACTCCTTATCTATGAACTGGTCCAATATTTATGTTTCTCCCTCTCCCATAATGAAAGTTCTGCTTCACGTCACTTGTTTCATCTATTGCATTTTTTCTGTGTTGTATTGTGCATAAATATGTGACTCTTCAGATTTTGTATTAGTCTAGCCTGAAGAAGAGACCTGAGTAGTCTCGAAAGCTTGCAATGTGTTACCATCTTTTCAGTTAGCCATTAAAAGGTATCAACCACTGAGGACTCTAAATTCTGAATATTTTACAAGTAAATTAGTTTTTCATGTACCATTGAAAAGGCAGCATTAAAAAAAAAACTGCTAAAGTAGAATGGGTTAATTTCTCCCCTTAAAAAAAACTGTTATAAATAATGTATGTTAGCCTCTATTGACTTGTGTGAGACAAAGCATATATTCTTTGTTCATCTGTATGCTTGATGAATAAATGCTAACCAAAATAGCAAAAAAAAAAAACTAAACTAATGGTATTAACTGCTTCTATCAAAAAGAATGATCAAGTATCCAATCTATAAATACTATTAAATGGCTATCAACACACACATTTCTTTATTGTTCATTTGCTTCCTAAACAGAATTAAAAGGGTATTCCCATCTTCAAGATCATATCCCAATTTGTAGTAGGTTTAATAATATTAGTAAATTCCTCCAATTAGGAATGTAGTATAGTTGACTTGATTCTCTTCCCAGACTCAGAGCCTTTGCTTGTGACCTGACTTTGATTGTGTCTGCTCCCTGTAAACTGTTTTGTCTCTCTGGCTTTCCTGATCTCGGCTCGTAAATTGGATTTCGTCTCGGACAGCATAATGCGGTGTAACACAGTCCGTTAACGCTGCCATTGACCTCCATTATCGGGCACATCGCGACGCATGCCGTAAAGCATGACACCATTGAGACTCAGTGACACCGCTAGCACAGATGAATCATCTGCGCTAGCGGGTATAGCATAACACGATCGCATTATGCTATACCGTTAACGCAGCCCGTCAATGCTATGCGTTGAATGGGCTGGGTACCGCAATATGAACCTAGCCTAAATCACTAACAGATTAACATTGCCGGACTAGTCAACAACGCCCCGTCCTGTGATAAGCAACTCACTCTCTATGGATTTGGTACAAAGAGAGCCTGGTGTGGGCGGGGTTAGCTTTCTCAGCTCTGCTTCTGTTAGGAGTCGGATTCCTGCGTTTATTCAGCAGGGATCCAGATCCTCACATTCTGCACTCTCCTCCTATTTTGCAACTGCAGAGGAGATTGCCTTGCAGCAAATCTCTCCTGAGGATAAGTCCTTCTGTCCTCTTACTGGGCATGCTCATGGGACGATCTCCCATTGGAGATCGGGAGTCATGTGCTCAGGTCCCGCTCCAGTTCTCATTGGTCCATCTCAGAGATCTGGAAGCGTGCAGAAGGTCCCGGCTACTATAAAAGGCGCGCATGGCTGTTCCGCCATAGTCATACTTGCTGCTGTGTGTATGAGGACGGAGGCATGATTCTGGTGACTGACTCATTTGAAACCCCTTCCCTCTGATATTACGCATGTGAATAGGGACTGAGCTGCTAGCGTCCGACATTGCGCTTGCGCCTTGCCTTTGTCGTTTGGCGGCAGTGTCCACGCCGCGCTGCAGTAGCAGCCTCCTTTGCGTTTGCAGTTGCAACGCCGCGCACACGGTAGGTCTAGACGGACGTAGTGCCGCCGTCTTGGGCTACTCCTGTGACCGTATACCGTGTGTGCATTTTTTACTGAGGTCTGTGACTACAACAGGCTCAGTTATTTGTGTTTGTACTTTTGGCATCTCCGTGAGTTTAACTGAGTTTGCTCTGCACACCTGGGTGGAGTTTAACCCCGTGTGCAATTCCGCCATATTGCTCCTGCCACCACCTAGCAGCGGTTATTTCACCTACTGCACGGTGGACCCCGAGCGGCGAACGCACTTTATTTATATTTTTATTTAGTGCGTTCCACCGTTCCTAACAGCTTCATTCTAAATCTAAAAGCTCTGATTGTGTCAGAACGGCTGCACCCAGTAAACTAAGTGATACATCGTTGGAATTGGCTTTCCTTTGCGTATATCATGCTGCTCTCAGATAAGGAAGCAAAATCCTGCTGACAGATTTCCTTTAAGAAGCAGGGTCACGCTGTCTCTGCCTGAGCTCAAACTGTGTGTTGTATGTGCTCATAGTCTTTCTGATGAACCACTCTGTCTCTGCCTGAGCTCAAACTGTGTGTTGTACAGTATGTGCTCATAGTCTTTCTGATGAACCCCTACACTGCTCACTATGTGTGTTCATGCAGCAGCAGAGTGCAACTGCTTACTTGCTTACTGAACAGTTCACATGAGTGTTTTAAAAAAAAACTGTCGGTGGTCTCAGAGCCTAACCCTCATCAATCTACAGGCCATTTTATCCTCGATCACATATTAGTAAGTACAATAGTGTAGGCACTCTTAAATATAGTCATTGTAGTATAAATCACAAATATACCACATGCAATAATGCAACATTTCATCATAAACACAGTAGAGAACAGAAAACAGTGATGAAGAAAATAAAAAAGAGATATGCATATATAGTCATGGCCGAAAGTGTTGACGCCCTTGAAATTGTTCCAGAAAGCATATTTCTCCCAGAAAACTTTTGCAATTACATATGTTTTGTTATACATATGTTTATTTCATTTATGTGTATTGGAACAACACGAAAAAAGGCAAATTGGACATAATTTCACACAGGACCCCGGAAATGGGCAGGACAAAGTTGTTGGCACCTTTCCAAAATTGTGGGTAAACAACTTTGTTTCAAGCATGTGATGCTCATTCATACTCCCCTGTGGCAAGTAACAGGAGTGGGCAATGTGAAAATAACACCTGAAACTCAATAAAAAAGGGAGCAGTTAACTCAATCTTTGCATTGTGTGTTTGTGTGTGTCATTCTAATCATGGAGAACAAAAAGAGAAGACAGCTATTTAAGGACTTGAGAACCAAAATTGTTGAAAAATACCAACAATCTCAAGGTTACAAGTACATCTCCATATATCTTGATGTTCCTTTGCCCATGGTGCGCAGCATAATCAAGACGTTTACAACCCATGGCACTGTAAATAATGTCCCTAGATGTGGACAGCAGAGAAAAATTAATGAAAGGTTGCAACACAGGATAGTGTGGATGGTGTATAAGCAGCCCCAATCAAGTTCCAAAGAAATTCAAGGTCTCCTGTAGGCTGAAGGTGCATCAGTATAAGCGTGAACTAACCATCGAAATTTGAATGAAATGAAATGTGGCAGGAGACGCCGGAGGACCTCACTGTTGACACAAAGGCATAAAAAAGCTGGAGATGCAGTTTGCCAAAATATACGTGAGTAAGCAGAAATCCTTCTAGGAAAGTGTCATGTGGATGGATGAGACCAAGATAGAGCTTTTTGGTAAAGCATATCATTCTACAGTTTACTGAAAACGTAATGAGTCCTACAAAGAAAAGAACACAGTACCTACAGTCAAAACTAGTGGCGATTCAAAAGAAGTTTTGAGGTTGTTTTTCTGCCTCTGGCACTTGGTGTCTTGACTGTGTGCAAGGCACCATGAAATCTGAAGATAGCCAAAGTATTTTAGGTCGCAATGTAATGCCCAGTGTCAGAAAGCTGGGTTTTGCGCCCTAGGTCATGGGTCTTCAAGCAGGACAATGACCCCAAACCTACTACAAGAAGCACCCTGCAAAGAATGGAAACAAAGCGCTGGAGAGTTCTGAAGTGGCCAGCAATGAATCCAGATCGAAATCCCATTGAACACCTGGAGAGAGATCTTAAAATTGCTGTTCAGAGAAGGCACCCTTCAAATATGAGACACCTGCAGAAGATTGCAAAAGAAGAGTGTGTTGTGAGCTCATCTGTTCATTCATCTTTTGTGTCTGAGGATCTCCCTCTTCTGGTGAGGCTGATTACCAAACACCTGATCAGATTGATGGTGACTGGGTAACGGGAACTTCGGACTGGATATAAGGCAGCCGACGCCCTTCTGAGTTGCTGGTGATTTCTCTGCTGGATTCTTGGAGACCAGTCTGATTCCTGCTTCCAAAGATAAGTTTTTGCTCTACTATTGAACTTATTAGTTTTGGTTTTGTTTACCTTGTTTTTTGGAGTTAAGCCATCCCCGGCCGGGGGTGTGCTGAATTCTTTTTCCTTGATCAGTGTTCTCTTTTGCTCTGCTTCCAGAATATTCTGAGTGCTGATATAGGGTTTGAAGTCTAGTGACTTCAGGGTCCTTTTTGCTTATCAGTTGTGTTGGTAATATTTTTTAGCAGGGTTTTCGCGGATTGCAGACAGCATTTCTATCCTGTCCTTTTTAGTTAGCTTGGGCCCCATCGTTTGCTCAACCTATCTTTCTATCTGTGTTAGTGTTTTCATCTTGCTTCACCGTCATTATATGTTGGGGGCTGCCTATTGCTTTGGGGTCTGCTCTGGGGCAGTTTTTCCTTTTCTCTCTTTAGGCTTATGTAGATCTCCAGCTGTGATGAGGTGTCTAAGATCACCGTAGGAACACTCCACGGCTACTGCTAGTTGTGTGATAGGATTAGGGGTCTGCAATCCGCTAGTTTCCAACCTCTCTGTTTTTCTGGGCTGGGCTTGTGCTTTGTTTTTTCCTCCTCGGTGACTTAATCATAACAGAATCACCAGCCATACCGCAGATTCTAGGGTACTCAAAAGCAGGAGAGAATTGTTTTAAAAAAAAAAAAAAGGTGTCAGAATTTTTTTTTTTGTGTATATTTTTTCCTCTTTTTCTCTGAGGCCGTAGGAGGAATATTTTTTTTTTTCTGATGGAGTTTAAGCAATTGTCTGATCGTGTGGGGCAGCTTGCTGCTGAGGTGCGGTGAATTTCCGCCTATCTTGCTCGTTCACACGCTGCTGAACCAAAAATCCCCACTCCTGATGTGTTTTTTGGGGATCGGTCTAAATTTTTGAATTTTAAGAATAATTGTAAGTTATTTCTTGCCTTGAAGCCTAACTCATCGGGGAGCTCTGCGCAGCAGGTTAAGATTGTCATCTCCTTGCTGCGCGGCGATCCCCAGGATTGGGCGTTTTCTTTAGTACCAGATGATCATATTCTAACTAATGTGGGCGCATTTTTTCAGGCCTTGGGGTTGTTGTATGATGAACCTAATGCGATTGATCAAGCTGAAAAGACCCTGTTGGCATTGAGCCAGGGTCAAGATTCTGCAGAACTGTACTGTCAAAAATTCCGAAAGTGGGCGGTCCTCACCACTTGGAATGATGGTGCCTTGGCAGCTCTCTTTCGGAAGGGTTTGTCAGAAACCGTAAAAGATACTATTGTGGGATTTCCTGTTCCCTCTGATCTTCACGATTCTATGTCATTAGCCATTCAGGTTGATCGGCGTTTACGTGAACGTAAAATTATACGGGAAATGCTGCCACCTGTTGAACAAATGTCTGAACCTATGCAATGTGATAGAGTTTTGTCTAGGGCGCAACGTCAGGAGTTCAGAAGGCGTAATAAGCTGTGTTTTTTCTGTGGAGATGCCTCTCATATTATTTCTGTCTGCCCTAATTGAGAGAAACGTTTTGCACACACATTTGCTGTAGGTGGTGTACAACCTAAGTTTCTTCTGGCAATTACTCTGATCTGCTCCCTGTCCACATTTTCTGCTAAAGCCTTTGTGGATTCAGGAGCAGCCTTGAACCTAATGGATTTAGACTTTGCTAAACGTTGTGGTTTCCCTATGACACTCCTGCGGATGCCTATTCCTTTGAGGGGTATTGATGCTACTCCTTTGGCAAAGAATAATCCTCAGTTTTGGACCCAGGTGGTAATGCGGGTCGCCCCAGACCATCAAGAAAATTGCAGATTTTTGGTGTTGCATAATTTGCATGATACCATCGTGCTGGGGTTCCGCTGGTTGCAAATCCATAATCCAGTTTTGGATTGGAAATCTGTGTCTGTGGTGAGTTGGGGTTGTTGGTGTGCTCTTAGTGACACTCCTGTTTTCTCCACCTCTCCCCAGTCGCATGAGGTTCCTGACTATTTGGCTGATTTTTATGATGTGTTTAGTGAGAGTAAGTCTGCATCTTTGCCTCCTCATAGGAGTTATGACTGTGCAATTGAGCTGAGTCCGGGGTGTAAATTTCCTAAGGGTCGACTTTTTAATTTATCTGTACCCGAACATGAGGCTATGCGTTCTTATATTAAGGAGTCGTTGGAGAAGGGTCATGTTAGACCATCCTCTTCACCCTTGGGTGCTGGGGGGTTTTTTGTGGCCAAGAAGGATGGTTCATTAAGGCCCTGTATTGACTATTACTGTTAAATATCAGTATCCGTTACCCCTGATTTCTGACCTATTTTCTAGAGTTGAAGGTGCTTGCTGGTTTACCAAGCTTGACCTCAGGGGGGCGTATAATCTTATTCGCATTAAGCATGGGGATGAATGGAAGACAGCGTTTAATACTCCGGAGGGACATTTTGAGTACCTGGTGATGCCTTTTGGGCTCACTAACGCCCCTTCTGTCTTCCAGTGCTTCATGAATGATATTTTCCAGGACTTTGTGGATAAGTTTCTGATCATCTATTTGGATGATATTTTGATCTTTTCCAGGGATTGGGACTCTCATGTGGAACATGTTCGGACTGTGTTCCGGATTTTGAGGGAAAACTCCCTGTATGTTAAGAGATCGAAATGTCTTTTTGGTGTAGAGAGGATTTCATTTTTGGGATTTATTTTGTCTCCGTCAACTATTGAAATGGACCCGGCCAAGGTACAGGCCATTTATGATTGGGCGCAGCCCACTTCTTTGAAGGCTCTCCAGAAGTTTTTGGGTTTTGCTAATTTTTATCGTAAGTTTATAGCCAATTTTTCTGTTATTGCCAAACCATTGACTGATTTAACTAAGAAGGGCGCTGATTTGCTGAATTGGTCTCCAGAGGCTGTTTCTTCTTTTCAGGAGCTGAAGCGGAGGTTCACTTCTTCTCCAGTTTTGCGACAACCCGATGTCTCACTTCCATTTCAGGTGGAGGTGGATGCTTCAGAGACTGGTGCAGGAGCTGTTTTGTCCCAAAAAGATCCTGTAACATCTAAAATGAACCCCTGTGCCTTCTTTTCCCGAAAGTTCTCTCCTTCGGAACGCAACTATGATGTGGGGAATCGAGAACTGTTGGCCATGAAGTGGGCATTTGAGGAGTGGAGACATTGGTTGGAGGGAGCTAGACATCAAGTTGTGGTCCTCACTGACCACAAGAATTTGATCTACCTTGAGTCGGCTAAACGCTTGAATCTGAGACAGGCCAGGTGGGCCTTGTTTTTCACACGTTTTGATTTTGTGGTCTCCTTTCTCCCGGGCACTAAGAGCGTTATGGCTGAGGCCTTCTCTAGGAGTTTTTTGGCCGATTCTCCTATTGTGACCAAGCCTGCTACCATCTTAGGTGAGGGTGTGGTTCTTTCTGCCATCTCGCCTGATTTGAGACGTGCTCTGGAGAAGTTTCAGGAGGATAAGCCTGAGCGTTGTCCCAGTGGTAGGTTGTATGTTCCTGACCAGTGGAGGAGGAAAGTGATGTCTGAGGTTCATTGCTCTGCGTTGGCTGGTCATGCAGGTATTTTTGGTACTAGAAATTTGGTGAGTCGGTCTTTTTGGTGGCCTGCCTTGTCTCGTGATGTCAGAAATTTTGTGCAGTCCTGTGGGACTTGCTCCCGATCTAAGCCTTGTCTGTTATGATTGAGTCACCGTAGGAGGCAGACACAAAAATAGAAGCTACGTCCAGAAAACCAGAGAAGTTGGCAACTATCAGATTGCAGACCCCTGAACCTATCAACACAACTAGCAGTAGCCTAAAGAGAGAAAAGGAAAAACTGTCTGCCCCAGAGCAGACCCCAAAGTAAAAGGCAGCCCCCAACATATAATGACGGTGAAGCAAGATGAAAAAACACTCACACAGATAGAAAGATAGGCTGAGCAAACGATGGGGCCCAAGCTAGCTAAACAGAACAGGAAAGGAAGGTTGCTGTCTGCAATCTGCCAAAACCCTATCAAAGACATAAGCCAACAAGCTGATATGAAAAAGACCCTGAAGCAGCTAGGCTTCAAAAACTAAATCAGCACTCAGGTATTTTCAAAAGACAGAGCTAAAGGAATTCAGCACACCCCAGCAGGGAATGGCAGAAATCCAGAAAAACAAAGCAAAACAAAGTCTAAGCACAAATGCAAAAGACCTCATATTCCATGTTACCTTCAAACAATACAGGGTCTGGAGGTGCCACCCCCGGAACAACAGGTTCAACAAACCTCTTCAACAAAGATTTATGGAACACATTATGGATTTTAAATGTGACAGGAAGAGCCAAACGAAAAGAGACCGGATTAATAATCTCCAAAATCTTGTAAGGTCCAATAAATCTAGGCTTAAACTTAGGAGAAGCCACATTCATAGCAATATTTTTTGATGATAACCACACCATATCACCAACCTTAAACTGGGGACCAATGGTCCTATGTCGGTTGGAAAACCGCTGGGCCTTTTCCTGGGAGAGAGATAACTTATCCACCACTTGGTCCCAGATCTGGTGCATTCTCTCCACCACAGTGTCAACACCTGGGCAGGCAGAGGGCTCCACCTGCCCTGAAGAAAATCGAGGATGAAACCCAAAGTTACAAAAAAAGGTGACATCAAAGTGGCAGAACTAGCTCTATTATTTAAAGCAAATTCGGCCAAGGGCAAAAATGAAACCCAATCATCCTGATCAGCAGAAATAAAACATCTCAAATATGACTCCAAGGTCTGGTTTGTTCTCTCTGTCTGCCCATTGGTCTGACGGTGAAAAGCAGAGGAGAAGGACAACTGAATTCCCAGCTTGGAACAGAAAGTTCTCCAAAATCTAGACACAAACTGGACTCCTCTGTCAGATACAATGTTCTCAGGAATCCCGTGCAAGCGAACCACCTGTTGTAAAAACAGGGGCACCAACTCAGAGGAAGACGGCAACTTAGGGAGTGGTACAAGATGAACCATCTTAGAGAACATTATTAGGCCAATATGCCATATTAAAATGCAAAAAACACCTGGTGTTTTTTGCATTTTAATATGGCATATTAGCCAAATAAAGTTTTTTTCATTTATGCCGGTGTGCTGAACGAACTTTCTTCTTCTTGTGGACATCTGCTGTGCTCACCAGCGTATTCATGCACCCACCTGTGGATCAATGAACTCAGCCCAAAGTGGTTTTCATTTGGATGCGATGCAAGCTCCCAGTCCTCCCTCTCCTGCATCTTAGAGAACCTATCACAAATCACCCAAATAACAGTCATCCTTTGAGAGACAGGCATATCAGAGATGAAATCCATTGAAATATGGGTCCATGGCCTCTTGGGGACAGGCAAAGGCATCGACAACCCACTAGAGCGAGAACACGATTTAGACCGGGAGCACGTCCCACAGGACTGCACAAAATTCCTGACATCACAAGACAAGGAGGGCCACCAAAAAGACCGACTCACCAGATCTCTAGTACCAAAAATACCTGGATGACCAGCCAAAGCAGAGCAATGAACTTCAGACATCATGTCTTCTTCCACTGGTCAGGAACATGCAACTTTCCACTGGGACAATGCTCAGGTTTGTCCTCCTGGAACTCTTCCAGAGCACGTCTCAAATCGGGCGAGATGGCAGAAAGAACTACCCCTTCGCCTAAGATGGTAGCAGGCTTGGTCACCACAGGAGAATCAGCAAAGAAGCTCCTAGAGAGGGCGTCTGCCTTGACATTCTTCGTTCCGGGAAGAAAAGAAACCACAAAATCAAAACGTGTAAAAAACAAGGCCCACCTAGCCTGTCTAGGGTTCAAGCGCTTAGCCGACTCTAGGTAAATCAAATTCTTGTGGCCAGTGAGGACCACGACTTGATACTTAGCTCCCTCCAATCTTCGCTTCAGCTCCTGAAAGGAAGAAACAGCCTCAGGAGACCAATTTAACACATCAGCACCCTTCTTAGTCAAATCAGTCAATGGCTTGGCAATACTAGAAAATTTTGCTATAAATTTCCGATAAAAATTAGCAAAACCCAAAAACTTCTGGAGGGCCTTCAAAGAAGTGGGCTGAACCCAATCGTAAATGGCCTGTACCTTGGCCGGGTCCATTTCAATAGTTGACGGGGACAAAATAAATCCCAAATAAGAAATCCTCTGTACTCCAAAAAGGCATTTAGATCCTTTGACATACAGGGAATTCTCCCTTAAGATCCGGAACACAGTCCGAATATGTTCCACATGAGAATCCCAATCCTTGGAGAAGATCAAAATATCATCCAGATAGATAATCAAAAATGTATCGACAAAATCTCGGAAAATATCGTTCATGAAGCACTGGAAGACAGAAGGGGCATTAGTGAGCCCAAAATGCATCACCAGGTACTCAAAATGTCCCTCCGGAGTATTAAACGCCGTCTTCCATTCATCCCCATGCTTAATGCGAATAAGATTATACGCCCCCCTGAGGTCAAGCTTGGTAAACCAGCAAGCACCTTTAACTCTGGAGAATAGATCAGAAATCAGGGGTAATGGATACTGATATTTAACAGTAATTTTGTTGAGGGCACGATAATCAATACAAGGTCTTAATGATCCATCCTTTTTGGCTACAAAAAAAAACCCGGCACCTAAGGGTGACGAGGATGGTCTAATATGACCCTTCTCCAACGCCTCCTTAATATAGGATCGCATAGCCTCGTGCTCGGGTACAGATAGATTGAAGAGCCGACCCTTGGGAAATTTACACCCCGGGCTCAGTTCAATTTCACAGTCATAACTCCTATGAGGAGGCAGAGACGCAGACTCATTCTCACTAAATACATCATAAAAGTCCGCCAAATAATCAGGAACATCATGCGACTGAGGAGAGGTGGAAAACACCGGAGCCTCACTAAATGCACACCGACAACCCCAACTCACCACAGACACAGATTTCCAATCCAAAAACTGGATTATGAATTTGTAACCAGGGAAACCCCAGAACAATAGTATCATGCAGATTATGCAACACCAAAAATCTGCAATTTTCTTGATGGTCTGGGGCGACCCGCATTACCACCTGGGTCCAAAACTGAGGTTTATTTTTAGCCAAAGGAGTAGCATCAATCCCCCTCAAAGGGATAGGCGTCTGCAGAGGTGTCATCGGAAATCCACAACTTTTAGCAAAATTCAAGTCCTTTAGGTTTAGTGCTGCTCCCGAATCCACAAAAGCCTTGGCGGAA
This sequence comes from Dendrobates tinctorius, assembly GCF_039654945.1. Lineage (NCBI taxonomy): Eukaryota > Metazoa > Chordata > Amphibia > Anura > Dendrobatidae > Dendrobates > Dendrobates tinctorius. Next base: position 914,535 of record NW_027361700.1, on the reverse strand, counting down.
AATGTGGACAGGGAGCAGATCAGAGTAATAGCCAGAAGAAACTTAGGTTGAACACCACCAACAGAAAACGTGTGTGCAAAGCGTTTCTCTCGTTTAGGACAGACAGAAATAATATGCGAGACATCTCCACAGAAAAAACACAACTTATTACGCCTTCTGAACTCCTGACGCTGCTCTCTGGAAAAAACTCTATCACATTGCATAGGTTCAGACATTTGTTCAACAGGTGGCAACACCTCTCGTGCAGCTTTGCGTTTGCGCAATCGCCGATCAACCTGAATGGCTAATGACATAGAATCGTCAAGACCAGAGGGAACAGGAAATCCCACCATAGTATCTTTTACGGCTTCTGACAACCCCTTCCGAAAGAGAACAGCCAAGGCATTATCATTCCAGGTAGTAAGTACTGCCCACTTTCGGAATTTTTGACAGTACAATTCTGCAGAATCACGACCCTGGTTCAATGCCAGCAGGGTCTTTTCAGCCTGATCAATGGCATTAGGTTCGTCATACAACAACCCCAAGGCCTGAAAAAATGCGTTCACATTAGTCAGAATAGGATCATCTGGTTTCAAAGAAAACGCCCAATCCTGGGGATCGCCACGCAGCAAAGAGATGACAATTTTGACCTGCTGCGCGGAGCTCCCTGACAAGTTAGGCTTCGAGGCAAAAAATAATTTACAATTATTTTTGAAATTCAAAAATTTAGACCGATCCCCAAAAAATACATCAGGTGTAGGAATCTTTCGCTCAGCAGCATGTGAATGAGCAAGGTAGGCGGAAATTCCCCGCACTTCCGCAGCGAGCTGCTCCACACGATCAGACAATTGCTTTATCTCCATTGAGAGAAAAAAAAATTCCCCCTACGTCCTCAGAGATATAGAGGAAAAAATATAAACACACTTTTTTTTTTTTTTTTTTATACAATTCTTTCCTGCTATTGAGTACCCTAGGATCTGCGGTATGGCGGGTGATACTGTTATGATTGAGTCACCGTAGGAGGCAGACACAAAAATAGAAGCTACGTCCAGAAAACCAGAGAAGTTGGCAACTATCAGATTGCAGACCCCTGAACCTATCAACACAACTAGCAGTACCCGTGGGGGGTTCCTACGATGCCCTAGACCCCTCGATCACAGCCGGAGCGCTAAATAGCCTAAAGACAGAAAAGGAAATCTAAACTGCCCCAGAGCAGACCCCAAAGTAAAAGGCAGCCCCCAACATATAATGACGGTGAAGCAAGATGAAAAAACACTCACACAGATAGAAAGATAGGCTGAGCAAACGATGGGGCCCAAGCTAGCTAAACAGAACAGGAAAGGAAGGTTGCTGTCTGCAATCTGCCAAAACCCTATCAAAGACATAAGCCAACAAGCTGATATGAAAAAGACCCTGAAGCAGCTAGGCTTCAAAAACTAAATCAGCACTCAGGTATTTTCAGAAGACAGAGCTAAAGGAATTCAGCACACCCCAGCAGGGAATGGCAGAAATCCAGAAAAACAAAGCAAAACAAAGTCTAAGCACAAATGCAAAAGGCCGAGCAGAAAACTTAGCTTTAGAGGAGCAGGAATTCAGACTGGTCTCCAAGGATCCCACAGAGAAATCACCCGCAGGGCAGAAGGGCGTCGGCAGCCTTATATCCAGTCAGTAACTCCACTCAGCCAGTCATCATCATCAGACTCAGGTGTTTGATAATCAGGCTCACTACCTTTCTTTACCAGAAGAGGGAGTTCCTCGGGCCTCAGTAGTGAAGGGGAAAATGAACTCACAACACTTGTCCTCGTTCTAGTGGGTTGTTGTTGCCTTTGCCTGTGCCCAGGAGGCCATGGACCCATATTTCAATGGATTTTATTTCTGATCTACCTGTCTCTCAGAGGATGACTGTTATCTGGGTGATTTGTGATAGATTCTCTAATGGTCCATCTTGTACCACTCCCTAAGTTGCCATCTTCCTCAGAGTTGGTGCCCTTGGTTTTGCAACAGGTGGTTCGCTTGCACGGGATTCCTGAGAACATTGTATCGGACAGAGGAGTTCAGTTTGTCTCTAGATTCTGGAGGACCTTTTGTTCCAAGTTGGGAACTCAGTTGTCCTTCTCCTCTGCATTTCACCCTCAGACCAATGGGCAGACGGAGAGAACAAATCAGACTTTGGAGGCTTATTTGAGATATTTTATATCTGCTGATCAGGATGATTGGGTCTCATTTTTACCCTTGGCCGAATTTGCTTTAAATAATAGAGCTAGTTCTGCCACTTTGATGTCACCCTTTTTCTGTAACTTTGGGTTTCATCCTTGATTTTCTTCAGGGCAGGTGGAGTCTTCTGCCTGTCCAGGGGTTGACATTGTGGTGGAAAGAATGCAGCAGATTTGGGACCAAGTGGTGGATAAGTTGTCTCTTTCCCAGGAAAAGGCCCAGCGGTTTTCTAACCGGCATAGGACCATTGGTCCCCGGTTTAAAGTGGGTGATATGGTCTGGTTGTCATCAAAGAATATCTCTATGAAAGTGGCTTCTCCAAAGTTTAAACCTAGATTTATTGGACCTTACAAGATTTTGGAGATTATTAATCCGGTCTCTTTTCGGTTGGCTCTTCCTGTCACATTTAAGATGCATAATGTGTTTCATAAGTCCTTGTTGAAGAGGTTTGCTGAACCAGTGGTTCCTATGGCGGCACCTCCTGACCCTGTGTTGGTTGAAGGTAACATGAAATATGAGGTAGAGAAGATACTAGATTCCCGTCTGGCTAGGCGTAGACTCCAGTATTTGGTTAAGTGGAAGGGTTATGGTCAGGAGGATAATTCCTGGGTCTCTGCCTCGGATATTCATGCCGAAAGATTGGTGCGTGCTTTTCATCGAGCTCATCCTGATCGGCCTGGTGGCTTGGATGAGGGTTCGGTGACCCCTCCTCAAGGGGGAGGTACTGTTGTGAGCTCATCTGTTCATTCATCTTTTGTGTCCGAGGATCTCCCTCTTCTGTTGAAAGAAGGTAGTGAGGCTGATTACCAAACACCTGATCAGATGGATGGTGACTGGGTAACAGGAACTTCGGACTGGATATAAGGCAGCCGACGCCCTTCTGAGTTGCTGGTGTTTTCTATGCTGGATTCTTGGAGACCAGTCTGATTCCTGCTTCCAAAGATAAGTTTTTGCTCTACTATTGAACTTATTAGCTTTGGTTTTGTTTACCTTGTTTTTTGGAGTTCAGCCATCCCCGGCCGGGGGTGTGCTGGAATCTTTTTCCTTGATCAGTGTTCTCTTTTGCTCTGCTTCCAGAATATTCTGAATGCTGATATAGGGTTTGAAGTCTAGTGACTTCAGGGTCCTTTTTGCTTATCAGTTGTGTTTGTAATATTTTTTAGCAGGGTTTTCTCGGATTGCAGACAGCAGCTTTTCTATCCTGTTCTTTTTAGTTAGCTTGGGCCCCATCGTTTGCTCAACCTATCTTTCTATCTGTGTTAGTGTTTTCATCTTGCTTCACCGTCATTATATGTTGGGGGCTGCCTATTGCTTTGGGGTCTGCTCTTGGGCAGACAGTTTTTCCCTTTTCTCTCTTTAGACTTATGTAGATCTCCGGCTGTGACAAGGTGTCTAGGATCACTGTAGGAACACTCCACGGCTACTGCTAGTTGTGTGATAGGATTAGGGGTCTGCAATCCGCTAGTTTCCAACCTCTCTGTTTTTCTGGGCTGGGCTTGTGTTTTGTTTTTTCCTCCTCGGTGACTCAATCATAACAAGAGTGGTCCAAAATTCCAGTTGAGAGGTGTAAGATGCTTGATGTTTATTGGAATCGATTGATTGCAGTTGTTTATTCCAAAGGGCGTGCCACAAAACATTAAGTTGAGGGTGCCAGCAATTTTTTCTGCCCATTTTTAGGGATTTGTGTGAAATGATGTCCAATTTGCCTTTTTTTCCTGTTTTTGTTGTGTTGTTCCAATACACCCTGTCACGATCCCACAGGGCGTCGGTCAGTGGATGGCACAACACACACTCAATGGGATGGTAAAGGGCTGAGGAAAGCTGGAACAATAGGGAGTGAGGGATGGGACACCTCCTGACTTCCAACCTGAGACTGTCCCTAAACTCCCCTAAGCGGTTCCTTTCTGCCACCGCCATCACAAACCTCATCCTTCACTGTCACCTCACACTGCCCTGGCTAGTGCACTGGCAGGCAAGGGCGCTAGCATCACCACTGCAGATGGTACAAACACAGGGGGTAGTGACAAGCACGAGGCAGACAAGATAAAAACACAAAACTTAGCTCCAGGCACCCCGGCCAAGCTCCACACCACAGAGGACATGGAAACAGGACCCTGAACTCCAGAAGGAGCTGATACAGCGCAGGCACCAGAGAGCTGCAACTGCAAGGCTGGTCTCCATAGAATAACTCAATCAACAACAGTCAGTTAATGCATTAGGTGACTATTTAAAGGCTGGTGGGAGTGGTCACCACCCACATCAGCTGACCTAGCAAGTCAGCAGCTACAGCAAGTTGCCAGCAAGGAAAACTGACATTACCCCCTGCTAGCCTGAAAGGAAAAAAGCTACATTTAAATTACAGTGGAACCACAGCTGCCTAGAATCCAAAAATGGATTGTGACACACGCAAAGAAAATAAACAAAACGTGTATTTGCTATCATTTTCTGGGAGAAATACTTCATTTTATCAAATAATTTCAGATTGCACTTGAACCAATGTTATTCAATGAGGCAGTGCAGATCTACATATTCTTTCTCAGCTGTATTTGGCATGAGAAAAAAATCACAGTACGCTACAATTTCACTCAGAAAGTGGACAGCGCAAGAAAAAGATCACATCCATATGTCAGTATGACATCTGATTTTTATGGATACAGTAGTATTCTGTAGTATAGGAAACTGTAAATTGTCCTGTAACAGATTACCGTATATACTCGTGTATAAGCCAAGATTTTCAGCCCATTTTTTTGGGCTGAAAGTCCCCCTCTCGGCTTATACATGAGTCATATACCTGGGGGTCAGCGGGGGAGTGGGGGCGGGGGTGTCACAGATCATACTCACCCATCCTGGCAATTTCTGCAGCCCCCTCACTTCTCCACCGTCTCCCTTCCTGCCTTCAGTGGTCACGTGGTACCGCTCATTAAACTCATGAATATGCGCCTCCCTTCTTCATGCGATGACGTCCTCTTCTCCCATCCTGAAATGGCTCCAACGCAGGTGCATTGCTCTGCCCTGTTGAGGGCAGAGCAGAATTCTGCTGTGCGCAGGCAGCAGACCTCTCCCGACGCCTGTGCACTGCAGGACTCTGCTCTGCCATCAACAGGGCAGAGCTGTACGCTTGCACCGGAGCCATTACAGGACGAGATAAGAGGACGTCATCGCATGAAGAAGGGAGGCGCTGGACCGGACGGTGACAGCAGTAGCGTAGCTACTGGGGGGGCAGAGGGGGCGGTCGCCCTGGGCCCCGAGCTCCGAGCTCTGAGGGGGCCCACCAGAGCTACACTACTGTAACTGTATCGGCGTGCACAGCGCGCCCATACAGCTACATTCTGCGGCAGAGCAGGGAGAATCGATCTCCCTACTCTGCCGCCCAGCCGCTATGGGCCCCTGAGAAGGCAGTGGGGGGCCCCAGTGCCAGCAGTGCGCCCCCCACTCACAGCCAGCAATGTCGTCCTGGGCTATTCTATGCGCACAGGACCTGTGATGAGGTCACGGGAGGGGCGGAGTCAGGGGGTCACATGATCAGGGGCTTCAGCTGCAGGGCTCTGCTGTGCTGGTTGTCATGGTGCAGGATGAGGTGAAGTAAGTTTCTGTGTGGGCTCAGGAGGGGTTTACAGGGTGAATGTAGCAGAGCTGTGTGTGTATGAGGTGTACAGAGCAGAGCCTTGTGTGTAGAAGGTGTACGGAGCAGAGATATGCATGTATGAGGTGTACAGAGGAGCAGAGCCGTGTGTGTATGGGGTGAGCGGAGCCATTTGTGTATGGAGCAGAGCCAAGTGTGTACGGGTCAGGGTGTACGGAGCAGAGCGGTGTGTGTGCGGGGTGTGCGGAGTGGAGCCGTGTGTGTAATGTGTACGGATTGGAGCTGTATGTGTACGAGGTGTATGGTGCAGAGCCGCGTGTGTACGGGGTGTGCGGAGCAGAGCCGTGTGTGTACAAGGTGTACGGAGCGGAGCCGCATGTGTACAGGGTGTACGGAGCAGAGCCGAAAGTGTACAGCTTGTACGGAGCAGAGCCGCGTGTGTACGGGGTGTAGGGAGCAGAGATGCATGTGTACGGGGTGTAGGGAGCAGAGCTGAGTGTGTACAAGGTGTACGGAGCAGAGCCGCATGTGTACAAGTGCACGGAGCGGAGCCAGGTGTGTACAAGGTGTACGGAGCAGAGCCGCGTTTGTACACCGTGTACGTAGCAGAGGCGCGTGTGTACAGCGTGTACGTAGCAGAGGCGCGTGTGTACAGCGTGTACGTAGCAGAGGTGCATGTGTACAAGGTGTACGGAACAGAGCCGCATGTGTACAAGGTGTACGGAACAGAGTGCGTGTGTACAAGTTGTACGGAGCAGAGCCGTGTGTGTATAGGGGGTATCAAGTGCAATAATAGGGACACATATGGCAGCAGCGGCTCAGCATTGGGGTATCAAGTGCAGTAATAGGGACACATACGGCAGCAGCGGTTCAGCATTGGGGTATCAGGTGCAGTAATAGGGACACATACAGCAGCAGCATTGGGGTATCAGCAGGATGAGTGGTTTGTGCAGGTTGGAGATAGATGGTGATGGGGCTGGAATATGAGAAGTGAAAGGTGTCGTTGTTGTATTCTCTGTAGCAGAGTCGTGGCTGGAGGAGTTGTCATGTCGGTCTGGGCCAGATGGAAAAGACATGAAAAGTGACCGATTCCATCAGAAAGAACGTCAGGGGTAAGACACCAACTATACCTGTGCAGTAATCACATATGTTTTGTAGGACTGGTATTTACCACTGACCATATTGCGGTAATATCCATGTTGGTCTTTATATAGGGATTATTTTCAGTAACAGCGAAGTCATCCACTATTAGGGTGCGTCACCGAGTTGTAATCACAGTCACCTAGATAGGCGCCCACTCAGAAGTTTCGCCCCCCCTGAACCGAAACCCTAGCTACGCCTCTGGGTGACACCCATCGGACCGGACCGCCCACCTCGGTGAGTATAATATAATGTGTTTTTCTTCTCTTTCAGGTTACATCGGGGCTTATCTACAGCATTACAGAATGCTGTAGATAAGCCCCCGATGTCTATGCCGGCAGCCAATAGGGCAAAAAAAGGGTGACAGATTCCCTTTAACCTACTGATGTCTCAAATAATTTTACTTTTATTGGTATCTATTTTCATTTTTGAAATTTACCAGTAGCTGCTGCATTTTCCACCCTCGGCTTATACACAAGTCAATAAGTTTTCCCAGTTTTTGTGGCAAAATTAGGGGGGGTCAGCTTATACGCGGGTCGGCTTATACATGAGTATATACGGTAATAGCTTCTGAGTAAAAAAAAAAAAAAAAGATTGCATATGGACAGCACTCAGATGACAAGTGAGTGAACCCTTAGGATAAGTTTAACTAACCAATCATATCTATGCTATCCATAGTGCATTGATATTGCTGTGCTATTTTGCAGCAGCAGAGGGTCTGTATGTCCTTTTATTTAGTTCAGTGCTTTTCAAAACTAATACAAGTCCGTCTGTGCTCATCTGCCTATTCACAATGGCCCTCCTCTGTTTCAGTGCTTTTTTTCCTGTTAGGCTGTGAAGACTGAGCATGAACTGTGGTCACCTCATCGGTGGCATTTTCCCATGGTCCAGAGGTCACCGCAGTTCAGGCTGTGAGGGACCGCAGCCTCAGTGACGTCATTGCTAGTCACTGAAGCTGTGCTGCAAGCAGCTCATTCACCAGTGTAAAATCACAGCAGGAGCCGACAGGATAGGAGAGATGGATTACATACAGTAAATACAAATGGAATAGCCCTAAGGCTACATTCACACGTTCAGTATTTGGTCAGTATTTGTAAGTCCAAACCAGGAGAAGAACAATCAGAGGACAAGTATAATAGAAACACGTCACCACTTCTGTATTTATCACCCACTCCTGCTTTTGGCTTACAAATACTGATACAAAATACAGTACTATCATGTGAACATAGCTTTAAACCTTAGTGACAGCCAATTTGGTACTTATTGACCAAGCCAATTTTTACAATTCTGACCACTGTCATTTTATGAGGTTATAGCTTTGGAACTCTTCAATGGATCCCACTGACTTTGAGATTTTTTTTGTGACATATTGTTCTTCATGTTAGTGGCAAAATTTCTTTGATATGACTTGCGTTTATTTATGAAAAAAAGGAAATTTGGCAATAATTTTGAAAATTTTCCAATTTTCAAACTTTTAATTTTTGTGCCCGCGGTAGCCGAGACCCCGGAGAATTTCCGAAGCTGGGGGGTGCTATAACCTTATTTCTCAGTGCCGATAAAAAGCGGCGCTGAGGAATAAGTACCCTTAACTGCCGCCGTTAAAAGGTGTATTGGCGGTCGATAAGGGGTTAAGATAGTAGCAGGGAGGAGGGTTGTATACAGATCTCCACAGTTTGGGAAGAGGGATAAAAGTATCAATGATCTCAGGGAGAGAAAACAGAGTGCGGGATAGAAGCTGTTCTGATGTATGAGCTAATGAATGCAGCATGCCCCGGAATATACACAGATCGCAGCTCAGGCTGAAAATGAATGAATGAATTAAGATTGCAGACTGAAACTTAGTTCAAATTTATTAGTTAGAGGTCATCACTTATATATATAAAACTATTTAAAATTTATTCAGAACTTTTAAGACAGGGACATTTGAAATGGCAGGCGGATATATTGGCTATGGGAACAGCTGAACACTCTTAGCAAACACGAGAATCGTTTTATTAACATTACGTGAAGGTGAAGTTTGCCAGAGCCATATTTCCCTTAGTGCCAGGTTTGATTAGAAGCATAATGCACCCTCTCTGGCAGAATAGATTTTTTTTGAAGGAAAGGACATTTCTGTGATATCAGTTTCGGAAAGTCTTTGAGGCTGCCAAGATCTGAGATCAGACTTCTGTCTTCTCCACCCCGCTGGAGAGAACCAGCACCAAGAAACTCTGTGGTCTCTTAGAAAGTTTATTAAAATACAGTCTGGACCTTTTGTGATGTCACAGGGTTATTTATTTATATGCCATGTGTAATACTCTCTTCTTAAGGTACTGTCACACTTAGCGATGCACCAGCGATCCCGACCAGCGATATGATGCATCGCTAGCGAGCTGCCACACAGGCAGATCTCACCAGCGACATAGCAGCGGTCGGGAGTCGTTACTTACCTGTCAGACGAGGCGATCCTGACGTCCTCCCGCCCGCGTCCACACGTCGCTCGTCGGCGCCACAGGAGGCCCAGCAGGAAGCTGACGACGAGAAACAGTCCAGGACGTTCTCGCGCGATCAGCGATAACCAGCGGGGAGCCGGTCGGAGGTAAGTATCAGACATAGCGATATCGCTAGCAATATCGCTATAATGTCACAAAATCAGTGACGTTATAGCGATATTGCTAGCGATATCGTTTAGTGTAACAGGCCCTTTAGCCATTGTAAAGAGTTGAAGAGGTTTTCCAACACTTTCTTTTTTTCTTTACTATGGTGGTAAGCACTTACTGGTCGGTAGTTGCTAACTACCTGCCTGTGTTGCCTTGTCATAAACTCTCCCAGCTCTGAACAGTAATGTACTTCACCTGCCGACTATTCTCCTCCTCCTGTGACTTCATGTTGACAGAGCAGCTCCTTCTCTTCCACTCTACTCTGACAAAGGGGTGTCACTGCCAATATCATGTCAGAATGAAATCAGTAGTGAACGCTCCATCGACAAAGCAGGAAAGAAGTGGCTACCCCTCATTTCCCTGGGAAAAAAAACAATAGTTCCCGATAACCCCAATAAGTAAGGGTATGTGCACACGCTGCGGATTGGGGTGCGGATTTGGCCGCACGGATTTTGTAAAATCCGCAGTTAAATCTGCAGGTCAAAAGACCTGCGGTTTTACCTGCGGATTAGCCTGCGGTTTTTCATCTCCACAATGGAGGAGATGGCAAACGGCAGCAGAATCAGCAGAAAGAATTGACATGTCAATTCTTTCTGCGGTTTAGAAACCGCAGGAAAACCGCGCGGAAAAATCCGCACCGTCTGCACTGCGGTTATTAATATCCAAATCCGCTGTGGAACCGCAGCAGGATCAGCAGCGTGTGCACACACCTTAAATGTGCTGTCTCATCTCAAAACAAGAACTGACAATTTCTTCTCAATATCATGGAGACCATTCTTCAATGTTAAGCACTACTGAGAGGCTGGATGCTCTAATAACTGATGCAAGAAAGGAAGTCTGAACTATTCCTGCCAACTTAGGTAATTATAGAAGTAGTCTTGGTCGGAAGCTTTTTTTTGTTTGTTTTTTATAACTCCTGCATTTTACGGATATTTTTGTGGTTGCCAAGTTTGACTATACGTTTCCAAGTAAATGGATGAATGTACTAGGCTCACCAGACATTACATAGTGCTACACTTTGTGTCAAATAAATATTGTGCCAGAATGTCAATCAGTCCGATAGTATTACAAGTCCCATCTTTACTGCTCTAGATACTTGTGTCTGCCAGTGCCTAGCCCAACAGAAAAGCATGGTCTGGAGGCAGCAGGTAGGAATATACACTCACTGGCCACTTTATTAGGTACACCATGCTAGTAACGGGTTGGACCCCCTTTTGCCTTCAGAACTGCCTCAATTCTTCGTGGCAGAGATTCAACAAGGTGCTGGAAGCATTCCTCAGAGATTTTGGACCATATTGACATGATGGCATCACACAGTTGGCGCAGATTTGTCGGCTGCACATCCCTGATGCGAATCTCCCGTTCCACCACATCCCAAAGATGCTCTATTGGATTGAGATCTGGTGACTGAGGAGGCCATTTGAGTACAGTGAACTCATTGTCATGTTCAAGAAACCAATCTGAGATGATTCGAGCTTTATGACATGGCGCATTATCCTGCTGAAAGTAGCCATCAGATGTTGGGTACATTGTGGTCATAAAGGGATGGACATGGTCAGCAACAATACTCAGGTAGGCTGTGGCGTTGCAACGATGCTCAATTGGTACCAAGGGGCCCAAAGAGTGCCAAGAAAAAATTCCCCACACCATGACACCACCACCACCAGCCTGAACCGTTGATACAAGGCAGGATGGATCCATGCTTTCATGTTGTTTACGCCAAATTCTGACCCTACCATCCGAATGTCGCAGCAGAAATCGAGACTCATCAGACCAGGCAACGTTTTTCCAATCTTCTACTGTCCAATTTCGATGAGCTTGTGCAAATTGTAGCCTCAGTTTCCTGTTCTTAGCTGAGAGGAGTGGTACCCGGTGTGGTCTTCTGCTGCTGTAGCCCATCTGCCTCAAAGTTCGACGCACTGTGCGTTCAGAGATGCTCTTCTGCCTACCTTGGTTGTAACGGGTGGCAATTTGAGTCACTGTTGCCTTTCTATCAGCTCGAACCAGTCTGCCCATTCTCCTCTGACCTCTGGCATCAACAAGGCATTTCCGGCCACAGAACTGCAGCTCACTGGATTTTTTTTCTTTTTCGGACCATTCTCTGTAAACCCTAGAGATGGTTGTGCGTGAAAATCCCAGTAGATCAGCAGTTTCTGAAATACTCAGACCAGCCCTTCTGGCACCAACAATCATGCCACGTTCAAAGGCACTCAAATCACCTTTCTTCCCCATACTGATGCTCGGTTTGAACTGCAGGAGATTGTCTTGACCATGTCTACATGCCTAAATGCACTGAGTTGCCGCCATGTGATTGGCAGATTAGAAATTAAGTCTTAACACACAGTTGGACAGGTGTACCTAATAAAGTGGCCAGTGAGTGTATGTGATCACTTTATACCAAGTCCAATCGATTGAGCAATTAAACAATGTAAAAACTAAAACATTGTTCAAAAATACTTTATCATCCAGTCTTAACCCCTCAAAGCACAAAGCCTATTTTGTCATTATGGACTACAAGGTTTGCGCTTTTTGTTGCTTTCTTTTCATCAGCTGCAAGTAACTGATTAACTTTTAATAAACCTTTCTTTCTTTTCCGTGAAGGCGTGGAAAAAAAAAGCAATTACATTTTTTTTTTAATGTTTTGATTTTTGTGCCTTTTTCTGTAATTCCTAAACAACTTGTAACCTTTATTCTACTGGCAAGTAAAGTTAAAATGATCCCAAATGTATGGTTTTCTTTTTTACATCCTAATATACAGATAGCTCAGATTATGGAAAAGAAAAATTTATACTTCCAGGGCCATACATTTTCATTTCTTTTTAATATAATATTGAGCTGCGGCTCAATCTCGCAATCGCTTGTTTTTTTTCATTTATTCTTTGTGCACAGTATAATTTAAAGGTAACCTGTGAAGGTGACTTAACACCCTAAATCATTAGAAGCATTTTTTCAGCTTCCTAGTAAGGTTTATAATAAGAACCTTATTATGTCTAAACATTGCTGCAGTTTCTGTAAAAATACAATCAATATCATCCAAACTGGAAACAATATTGTGACACACAATGGTGTCATTCTATATGATAATGGACCGAAAAAATCAGACACTCCACTATAACCTGCAAGTTACATGGCGTACAAAGTCCAAGATGTAAAGATGTAAGTTGTTATACTTTTTACATCTTGGACTTTGTACTCCATGTCGCTTGTAGATTGATAGTTTCTGTAAAAATAATGTTTAACCCCGGCTCGTGCACTTGGAGTAGTCTGAGGCCATTGTGACTCATCTCTGAAGGTCGGCTAGTATCATGCCTACAGCTGTGTGACTGGCATCCCAGCATGTGCATGGAGGAGAAAAAGAGGGACTAATTCTGCTCCTCCCTTCACTTGACGGTTTGGCAATCTGCTGTTAGAGTGATGCTAGAAACTGCATGGATGAGTGACACCTGTCTCGGACTTGTCTGGGTACATACGCCTGTATCCAAGTAGGAAAGCTTCAGAGACTCTAAGCTGAACAGTTTAACCCCTGTATAGCTAACAGAAACCTGCATTGCTTAATATGAAGGAGAAATGTTACTAATCAGTGCGGGAGGATGTGAAATCAGACGGTGCGGTATTCTGTCCCCTCTCTGTCATGGTAAACCAATGACAGATTTAACAATATTCTTACATAAACAGCACAATGATTAGATACAATAAGTTAACATTAAAATATTATTAGGCAGCTGTGAAAGTGTTCCTAATTTATTATGGGGGTAAATTGTATGGGGGTCATTATGTAGTTAGCAATACCATGCAGTGGGTACAGAATGTATTCAGACCCTTTTACATTTTTTACTCTGTTTCATTGCAGAAAGTTGGTAAATTCAAAATAAGTTTATTTTTTTCTCATTATTGTACACTCTGCACCCCATCTTGACTGAATATAAACAGAAATGTAGAAATTTTGGCAAATTTATTAAAAAAGAAAAACTGAAATATCACATGGTCATAAGTATTCAGACCCTTTGCTCAATATTGTGCCGAAGCACCCTTTTGAGTTAGTACAGCCATGAGTCTTCTAGGGAATAATGCAACAAATTTTTCACACCTGGATTTTGGGATCCTCTGCCATTCTTCCTTGCAGATCCTCTCCAATTCCATCAGGTTGGATGGTGAATGTTGGTGCACAGCCATTTTCAGGTCTCTGCAGAGATGCTCAATTGGGTTTAGGTCAGGGCTCTGGCTGGGCCAGTCAAGAATGGTCACAGAGTTCTGAAAACACGCCGTTGTTACTTTAGCTGTGTGGTTAGAGTCATTGTTTTGTTGGAAGGTGAACCTTCGGCCAAGTCTGAGGTCCAGAGCACTCTGGAAGAGGTTTTCATCCAGGATATCTCTAAACTTGGCCACATTCATGTATCCTTCAATTGCAACCAGTCATCCTGTCCCTGCAGCTGAAAAACACTGCCATAGCATGATGCTGCCACCACCATGTTTCACTGTTGGGATTGTATTAGGCAGGTGATGAGCAGTGCCTAGTTTTCGCCATACATGCAGCTTAGAATTATCACCAAAAAGTTCTATCTTCATCTCATCAGACCACAGAATCTTATTTCTCATAGTCTGGGAGCCCTTCATGTGTTTTTTTGCAAACTCTATACAGGCTTTCAAACTCTATACAGGCTTTCATATGTCTTGCACTGAGGAGAGGCTTCTGTCGGGCCACTCTGCCATAAAGGCCTGACTGGTGGAGGGCTGCAGTGATAGTTGACTTTGTGGAACTTTCTCCCATCTCCCTACTGCATCTGTGGAGCTCAACCACAGTGATCTTGGGGATCTTCTTTACCGCTCTCACAAAGGCTCTTACCCCATGATTGCTCAGTTTGGCTGGATGGCCAGGTTTAGAAAGACTTCTGGTGGTCACAAACTTCATCCATTTAAGGATTATGGAGGCCACTGTGCTCTTAGGACCCTTCAGTACTCCAGAAATTTTTTTGCAACCTTGGCCAGATTTGTGCCTTGCCACAACTCTGTCTCTGACCTCCTTGACCAGTTCCTTTGACCTCATGATTGTCATTTAGCCTGACATGCACTGTGAGCTGTGAGGTCTTATATAGACACGTGTATGCCTTTACAAATCAAGTCCTATCAGTTTAATTAAACACAGCTGGACTCCATTGAAGGAGTTGAGCCATCTCAAGGAGGATCACAAGGAAATGGACAGCATGTGACTTAAATGAGTGTCTGAGCAAAGGATCTGGATACTTATAACCATGTGATAGTTCAGTTTTTCTTTTTTTTATAAATTTGCAAAAATGTCTACATTTCTGGGTTTTTTTCAGTCAAGATGGGGTGCAAGAGTGTACATTAATGAGAAAAAAAGAACTTTTTTTTAATTTACCAAATGGTTGCAATGAAACAAAGAGAAAAAATTTAAAGGGGTCTGAATACTTTCCGTACCCACTGTGTGCAGTGGAGTGAAAAAGTGTTTGCCCCCTTCCTGATTTCCTAATCTTTTGCGTGCTTGCCACACCTAAATGTTCCAGATCACCAAACAAATGTAAATATTAGACAAAGATAACACAAACAAACAAGAATTGCCATTTTTAAACTAAGATAAGGGAAAAAGAGATACAAACCTACAGGGACATATGTGAAAAAGGGATTGCCCCTGCCCCCCTTTAAAACATAAATTACCTGTGGTTTATCACGTCTTTGGGAAACTGAGTTCAAATTCCCTAGCCACACCCAGGCCTGATTATTGCCAAACCTGTTCTCCATCAAGAAATCAGTTAAATAACCTGCCTGACAAAGTGAAGTAAATCAAAAAATCCTCAAAATCTAGACATCATGCCGTGATCCAAAGAAATTCTGGAACAAATGAGAAATAAAGTAATTGAGATCTTTCAGTTAGAGAAGATTATAAAGCTTTGGGACTCCAGCCAACTACACTGAGAGCCATTATCCAGAAATGGCGAAAACACGGAACAGTGGTGAACCTTCCCAGGAGTGGTTGGCTGACTAAAATTACTACAAGACCGCAGCAACGATTCATCCAAGAGATTTCAAAAGACTCCACAACAACATCCTAAAAGCTGCAGTGTTTATGACTCCACCATAAGAAAGAGACTGGGCAAAAATGGCCTGATGGCAAAGTTCCAAGACAAAAACCACTGCTGAGTAATAAGAACATAACGGCTCATCTCAGTTTTGCCAGAAAACATCTTGGTGATCCCCAAGACTTTTGGGAGATTGACGAGACAAAAAAACTTTTTGGAAGATGTATGTCCCATTTCATCTGGCGTAGAAGTAATTTCAGCATTTCAGAAAAGTAACATCATAGCAACAGTAAAATATGGTTATAGTAATGTGATGGTCTGGGGCTGTTTTGCTGCTTCAGGACCTGGAAGACTTGTTGTGATAAATGGAACCATAGACTCTCCTATCTGCCAAAAAATCTTGAAGGCGAATGTCCGGTCATCTGTTTGTGACCTCAAGCTGAAGCACACTTGGGTTATGCAGCAGGACAATTATCTAAAATACACTAGCAAGTCCACCTCTGAATGGCTTAAGAAAAACAAAGATAAGACTTTGGATTGGCCTGGTCAAAGTCCTGACCTTAATCCAATTGAGATGCAGTAGCATGACGTTCAAAAGGCGGTTCATGCTCGGAAACCCTTCAATGTGGCTGAACTATAACAATTCTGCAAAGATGAGTGGGCCAAAATTCCTCCAGAGCTTTGTAAAAGGCTCATTGCCAGTTATCACAAACACTTGATTGCAGTTGTTGCTGCTACGGATGGCCCAACCAGTTATTAGCTTTAGGGGGCAATCACTTTTTCACACAGGGTCCTGGATTTCTTTTCCCTTAATAATAAAGACCATCATTTAAAAGCTGCATTTTGTGTTTGTGAAACATTTCAGTGTGACACACATGCAAAAGAATGTGAAATCAGGAAGGGGGCAAACACTTTTTCACAGCACTGTATGTGTAGTTGCTTTTGACATTTTTCACAATAACAGAGTTTTTTAGCAAAAAATATGTTATTTTTTTACTGTGACACTTTTTTTTCTCTAACTTATATGCAGCTTAGTTAAAGGGATTTTTAAGTAGGCTGAAATGCCACTTCAGGGTATGCCAGCCAAATTTTCAGTGTAGCATGAGCCATATGCTATAATAAGATTTAACATTTTAGGTCAAGTTTTCTGCATCCTAAATTTGTTTTCTTTCATCTGCCTTCAGACTGGGTCGAGCCATAACAAGATTTCCCACTATGATTTCTATACAGGTCAATTCTACTGAGTTTACAGTATGTTTCATACAAAAATTATAGTAAAACACACTGATTGCTTGTATTAAAGGTAATTAAGCTTAACTTATTCTCACAGGCGTAGTCTCACTTTGATACAAGTAATGAAAATTACATATGATACATACAGAGCAACCCAAATGTTTGTACACACAACAGACTGCACAACAAAGGTGTTTAGATCATCTGTCGAACTTCGAAAAGGAGGGTATTAAAATATCTTCAGGTATCTGGATTAAAAGCTAGAAGTATGAATTAACTAGGTTTTGACTACATAACATATGGGTGTGTTATAAATATAAAGCTGGTTATTATGTATAAAAAAGATGGCATTTTATATCTATTTATAGATGGGAACTTTTAAGGAAATAATGTGGTCACTGATATGGAATCTGAATCAATCTAGCAGAGACTTGTGAATAAATAAGTAGACTGCTTACTGCCTGCATCCCCCATGTCCAAAAGTTTTGGGATTGAGAAAGATATTGTGTTTCACAAAGTTTGCTGCTTCAACATTTTCAGATCTTAGTTTAGATTAGAGAACTACTGAAGTACAGTTACACATTTCATAAGTTTTTAGTTAACTCATTTAATCAAATTTTTGTCAAATATATCAAGTTTATGCAAGGACTCAATATTTATAGTGCTGATCCTTATTTTCAAGACTGTTATTTGCTGTTAGGGTAAGTTCACACAAGCGTTTACAAAATTATTCAGAGTTTCATTCAGAAAAGTGGCATTATTGTTTTCTCACTTGTCATTCATGTGTAGTCTGTATGCAATCCATATTTTACAGCTATTAATCATTTACAAGACCATTTATAGTTTCCCATATTATAGAATTGCAATGTATCTGTAAAATCAGATGCTACACTGTGTCACACTGTGACGGTCTTTGGTAAAGATGTGGGGCCTTAAACTGTCCCTGGAACTGGGACTCTAACTATCCTTGTCCCGGGGTGCTCTTGAAGGTAGAGAGGCCCGAGTCTCCGACCTTACTATTCTCCTGTTAATCTCTGATCTGTCCCCACCCCACTCCATGAGGCATGGGACAGAAATGTAATGTAAACAAGACGCAAAATACAAAACAGGGAATAACAGAAAATCTGTCTCATACAAAAGCACTAACCAACAATAGGGAGAATAGGGACAGGGAAGAATAAGCTTATCGGGACAAAGGACCAGGAGATAAACACACACATACTACAGCAAACCACAGAACACTAATAGCAACAACTCTACTCCACTTAGCTATAGCACACAGTATCAGCAGGGACAAGAGGGTCTGACCATTTTATATAGGAAGAGGTTAATGACTGTCATGCCCGCCATACCTATCATGCTGCTTGCGCTGCATGATCCCCACTGTCATGCCTGTCATGCCACATTGTTCCCAGTTCCGGGTCCCTGCAGGTGCCCCGGGGCCCCTCTCGTGTGTGCACGAGCACCTCTCTGTTATGCCTGTCTTGCCTGTTATGCTGCATGACCCCTGGAGCAGTGTGCACACGCACCTCACAGTCATGCCTGTCGTGTCTGTTATGCTGCATGACCCCTGGAGCAGTGTACATGCGCACCACACAGTCATGCTTGTCATGCTGGTTATGCTGCATGACCCCTGGAGCAGTCTGCACGCACACCTCACAGTCATGCTTGTCGTGTTGGTTATGCTGCAAGACTCCTGGAGCAGTGTGCACGCACACCTCACAGTCATGCCTGTTGTGTTTGTTATGCTGCATGACTCCTGGAGCAGTGTGCACGTGCTTCTCATCCTATGGCTGCCTGCCGTTGCTGTTGCACACTCGTGCTTTACCTCATGGCTATATGCCATGGCTTGTGCGCACATGTGCTTCATCTCATGGCTGTGCGTCATCGCTAGTGTGCATGCGTACCTCACCCTGGCTGCATGCCGTTGCTGTGCGCATGTGTGCCATACTTTGCGGTTGCTCACCGTTGCTGGTGCGCACACGCATCTCCTGGGCTAGATTCTCCATCTGGACGCCTGTGCTCAGCGCCCGAGTGCGCGCTCATCTCCATGCTGCCTGCAACAATCCTCTCTATAGTCCTGGAGGACCCGACACAATGATCCTCTCTATGGTCCTGGAGGACCCGACACAGTGATCCTCTCTATGGTCCAGGAGGACCCGACACAGTGATCCTCTATGGTCCCTGCACCTGCCCTGTTGTGCTTCTCTGCACACGCTCTGTGCTTATACTCTGTCTATTGTCCTGTGCCCTGTCTTGTGTTGTCTTTTGTACCATGTCTTGTCTTTTCTATATTTAGCTTTGACTTGCTTTCTATGTACTCTGTCTGTACCCGGCTCTGGCCTCTAGCATACGTTCCACTTTTCTCTCTTGTATCCGGCTCTGTGCTACTGCCTACGTTCGGCTTTCTAGCCCTGTACCTTGTCTGTGCTCCTAGCTCGCTTCCTTCCTTCTTCGTGCACACTTGCACATTCTCCTTTCTCCTTTCGTACCAGGCTTCGCCGTGCCGTCTTGCATGCATCTTAGTTCTGTACCTTTGCATAGCCCTGCCTGGTGGCTTGCGTGCCCCTTGCACGTGCCTGGTCTACCCGTGCCTGCGTGTCTGTACCTCAGCCGTGCCGCCTTAGTCGTGCCCGCCTGCCTGTGCCTCAGCCGTGCTCGCCGGCCAGTGCCCTAGTGGTGTCCACCTGTCTGTGCCTCAGCCATGCCCGCCTCAGTCATGCCCGCCTCCCTGTGCCTCAGCCAGTACCACCCGCCGGTGCTTCAGTCGTGTCTTCCGTGCTCCCTTGCACACACGCTTTTTCTCGTACTGTGTGTTTCGTGCTTCTTTAGCACGTCTTTTGCTATTTTTGCTCTGTCCTGAACCTTATCTCTCTGTCTTATTCTGAGTACTTTGTCCTTAGTTTGTACCAGGCTCCGCTTCTCTTTCCTGTATCCTGCTCTGTGCTACCTCCTACGTTCTGCTCTCTGTCTTGAACCCTGACCCTGGCGTGCCCCTTTGCATGCGCAGGACCATGCCTAGAACCCTGCCCCTGGCATGCCCCTCTGCACGCGCAGGACCTTGTCTTGAACCCTGACCCTGGCGTGCCCCTTTGCACGCGCAGGACCTTGCCTTGAACCTTGAACCTTGGCGTGTCCCCTAAACACGCACCATGCCTAGTACCTTGAACCCTGCAATGTCCCCTAAACACGCACCATGCCTAGTACCTTGAACCTTGGTGTTTCCCCTAAACACGTACCATGCCTTGAACCTCGGACCTTGGCATAACCATTGGCCCGTTATCACCTCTGTGTCTTCGTGATTACGTCTTCCACCTGATGGAACCCTGTGACCATGCTTTGAACATCCTAGAACCTTGTCTAGCACCTGTGTAACTGGCATGCCCTGCACGCACCCTTGTCATGTACCTGGCGTGCCCCCTGCATGCACCCATCTCAGCCGTGTCTTTTGTGAGCGGGCCATCTGGTCTCAGCAGTCGTGGTGGCTCACTCCCTTGGGCTTGCTCCTGACACTCCCTGTTTAGGGGGTGGTCCTCACTAGGCCAGCTCACCCTAGGTGGGTGGGTTCCACTGTAGAAGGAGGAGTCCCTGCTGTGTAGCCGGGCTGGAACCAAGGGGACTGTCACCAAGGTTCCTAGGGGGACTGTTTCCGGGGTACATAATTAAGGGACGGACCAGAGAGAGTTTCAGAAGGGATGGGGTGGAGCAAGTATAAAACGGGCTGAGGACACCAGCAGGGTGCACTCGACTGAGCAGGAGAGAAGGAGCAGGAAGGTTAGAGGGCGCCAGAGAGCCAGAGCGAGAGCCAGAACGAGAAAAAGAGAGCAGCGACTGGAGGGACTGGAGAGACTTACCACAGAGAGGAGGGAGACGGCATCGAGCTGTCCAGCAGAGACACCAACCGCCCAACTGCGCTCCTCGCGGCTGCCACCGCCCGACTCCAGCCCGCACCTGCGGGCTGCCCGCTTCCGCCCACGGCCGCCGCAGCTGCAATCCAGCCCGCGACTGCAGCCTGCCCGCTGCCACTGCTCCACTCCAGTCCGCGGTTGCAGCCTACCCGCTGCCGCCCATGGCCACCGCCTGTCCACTCCAGCCCATGGCTGCGGCCTGCCCGCTGCCACTTGCAGCCGCCACAGCCCGACTCCGGTCAGCAGCTGCCTCCCGCGACCCCCGCGGCTCGGCTCCGGCCCCCGGCTGCGGCTTGTTCGCCGCCATCCGCGGCCGCCACTGCCCGTCCCCAGCTTGTGGCTGCAGCCTACACCCTCCGGTCCCCGAACAACGCAATCCCGCCTCCGCCGGGAGGCGCAATGCAGAGGAACTCTTCAGGAGCCTGCTGTGCCCCCGCTTCGCCTGGGCATAGGAATGCCCGAAGTCTCGGCCAGATCCTCGTCGGCTGGGCCCAGCAGCTGAAACGCCGAAACAGCACCGATCACCACTCTGCCAGACGTCAGAGAGGATAAGTGACACGTTGTAGTTAATACCCATGACACGCCATACAGCGGCCCTATAGTGACCGGTCTTGACTGGGTAGTCGTGTTCGTGTTACCAGTGTATTCTTGTTTTGATCCCTGTAAGGATAACTGTTGTTAGCTTGTTGGTTACTCAGGATATTCCTATAGGTATGCATTTATATAAAAGTTACATCTTAAGTTCATCTCGTCTCCCGTCTCATCACTGCATCCCACGTACCTGCGATTACTACATTTGGCGTAGTCGGCAGGATGCAGTCTCCGAGCGTGAGCTGAAATGCCGCAGACCAAGGAGGGGCCGTGGACTTGGTGGGCAACGATGGCCCCCGGTCCAGTATATCCTTGGGGGCTATGCTGAGCGACCTGCCTATGTTCTCCGGCACCAATACCATGCTGTGGAGCTGGACGGAACGTATGCGAGGGCTATTTAGAATGCATACGATGACCCCCGACTTAGAAGCAGAGGTGGCCCTTATGGCATTGGACGGGGAGGCCCGGGATCCCGTAATTTTGAGACCCCAGGACAGTGAAACACCTTTGCTAGGGTCTTACAGATATTGGAGGAGACTCATGGGGATCCGACGAATGTGGGGGAGCTGAGAACCCAGTTGTTCAGTCATGTGCAAGGGGAAGGGGAAACGGTCACCCAGTACATGAACGTCCTTCAGGAATTATACACGGCCATCGAGCGGAAAGATGGCGTAGGTGTGGGACCCATCGACAACATCCTACGTGACCTTTCAGTGACCGGACTCCGCGACCCTCTGACTAAGCAGGCATTACGGGAGCAAGTCCTGGTAAACTCGCGTATGGCTTTCTCCAAGGTGAGGAGTCAGGCGTGGGAGCAGGAACAGGGGCTGACAGTCCCCGTGGGAAAGGTCTGGAGCACGGAAGTCTCCGTGAATGCCATTGGAGAGCCCCAATGGGTGGAAGAAATGAAGCGGGAGCTGAAGAACATCAGGGGCGAACTGGCCGAGGTGAAGATAAGGGCCGAGGCCACAAGTGAACGGCCTGGTGCAGGCCCAACGCCCTGGGGTCCTCGCAATCCCAGGGGCGGTCGGCCCCCGCGGACTCGGGAATGTTATGAATGTGGAGAACCTGGCCACCTCGCCCAAGAGTGCCTGCAGTGTGGGAGACACCCACCTCGGCGGCCATTAAACTAGAGGGCTTTGAGCTGGAGGGATGCTGCTCGGAGCCAGAAACCACGACGTGGGGTGGTGGAAGTCCGAAGATCTGATTGCGAAGTGTCCAGTGATATGCACAGAGTTCGAAGGCCATGCCGTACGATGCCTAGTAGATACAGGGTCGCAAGTGACGACCATGCCAGAGACTTATTTTTGGCAGCACTTTCCTGAAGCAGTGAGACCTCAGTGGGGGTCTGTGATAAAATTGTTAGCTGCCAACCAGCTACCAGCCCCTGTCGTCGGAGTAGTCTGGATGCAGATTCCGTTATGCGGCAAACCACTAGGCCGCCGAGGAGTGAGCCTGACCCAGGGAGATGCAAACAACAAACATCCGGTTACCCTGGGTATGAACATATTGCAAGAGTTCGGCAGCCTACTCCTCAATGAGCCCACACAAGGGACTCTGAGCCAGTGGGGCTCCCACACACCCCAAGAGCAGGTCTTCCAACAGTTGGTGCGGGGAGGGCGAGTCCTACAGGACTGCCAGGAGGGCGAGGTGCTGGGGAAGGTGATCACACCAGCGGCCCCTCCACTCGTGCTGCCACCAGGACAGACGGTAGTGGCCTTGCCTATCCGGGCCCCTGTGCCCCTGGAGGGAGTGGAGATGCAGGTAGAGCCTACCCCCTGGAGTCCTGGTGGTCCACACCTTGGCCACTGTACGGAAAGGGACCGTCCTGGTGTGCTGCGTCAACCTAGAAGACCAAGAGATCGTCCTGAAACTGCGGACCGAAATGGCAAAACTGGTGAGACCACTAGAGGAGGTGCTTCCGACTCCTGCGTTCCAGTTAAGAGTGCAGGCAGAGGACCCATGGGCGTTATCTATCCGATCTCTTCAGACCACCGAAAAAAAGGGCCAAGCCATCCTGGAGAAAATGCGAGCAGAACTCTCTGGCCTTACCCCGGCCCAAATACTCCAGGTGGAAGCGCTTCTGGGCCAGTACCAGGAGGTATTCGCCAAGCATGAGGATGATTTTGGATGTACTACAGCCATCACGCACGGCATTCCCACTGCAGGAATGGCTCCTATCAGAGAACGATATCGACAGATTCCCCCACAACTATACCAGGAGGTAAAAACACTACTGGGCCAAATGCTGCGGAAAGGAGTTTTCCGAGAAAGCACGAGTCCTTGGGCGGCCCCCATTGTGTTGGTCCGCAAAAGGATGGCACCTTGCGGTTCTGTGTGGACTATCAAAAATTGAACGCCTGTACCATCAAAGACTCGGACCCGCTGCCCTGGATAGAAGAGTCCCTATCCACCCTGGGAAAGGCAACATACGTCTCTATCCTAGATCTGGCCAGCGGGTACTGGCAGGTGCCAATGTCAGAGGAAGATCGCGCCAAGACCACGTTCATTCTACCCATGGGACTGTTTGAATTTAATCATATGCCATTCGGGCAGGCCAACGCCCATGGGACCTTCCAACGGCTAATGGACCGGTGTCTGGGAGATCTCAACTTCGAGGCCATGTTGATATACCTGGACGACATTATTATCTATGCCGCCACATTTGAAGACCACCTGTGGCGGTTGCAGCAGGTGCTCGGTCGGATGAAAAAGTACGGGTTGAAGGTAAAACCCCAAAAATGCCACCTGTTCCGTACGCAGATCGAATACTTTGGACGTACCGTCTGTCAGGAACACCGCACTGCACTTGCTCACTGAGTAAGACAAACTAAGCTCAGAGATACCTGTGGAGCGGGCAGCAGCAGAGAAGATGCGTGCTTCAGACCCGCAGGACCTTGGCAGGTATTAATACCGGGAGCCCAACTCAGTGAACTTACTCGCGAGGCCCATGAAAAGGGGGCTCATTTTGGGGCTCAAAAGACTTTTCAGTGGTTGCAGCAAATTGTCTACCATCCTCGCTTACAGACCACAGTGGAAGAAGTTTGTCGTGCGTGCCGCCTGTGTGAGCTAACTAGACCATCCGCGCAACGGGCCCCAGTACAAACAATAGTGACAGCAGCACCCTTCGAACTCTTGATGATAGACTATTTGACCATTGGCCCCGTGCACCAGGGGTATGAACACTGTTTCATCAAGGTGGACCATTTCACCAAATTTGCCATGGCGACCCCTACCCGAGATCAAACCACGGAGTCGGCCACCTACGCGATTTGCAAAAACTTTATCCAAGTATACGGCTGCCCCCAACGGATCCATTCAGACCAGGGTGCGTGCTTCCTGGGAAAAGTAATGGAAGAACTACATTGTCTACATGGTATCGATAAATCCCGAACCACTCCGTACCACCCTCAAGGGAATGGGGCCTACGAACGACTTAATCGGACGTTGATCCAAATGTTACGCTCCCTGGAAAGCGACCAAAAGGCCCGCTGGCCCAAATACATCCCTGAACTGGTAGGGTTTATAACAACCAGGTACATCGAGTCACTGGCTATACTCCATACTCGCTGCTATTTTCCCGGGAAGGCAAGGGTATCACGGAGGTGGAGTTAAATCCGGAGGAGGAACAACCATGGACCGTGGTCTCCTCGTGGGTCCGGAATCATTGGTATCGGCTGCAAACCCTGTACCGAATCGTCCACACAAAACTTCAGGACCTGGAACACCCAGGGAGGACTCCGCCTCGATCCATCGACCTCCAGGTCGGAGATCGTGTACTCGTGTGAGATCAGCCCCCCACAGCAAGTTGGAACCCCGTTGGGAAGAAAGTCCCTATCGGGTGTTGTGCCGAGTAAGCCCTGATGGACTAGTGTAGGAAATACAATCTGAAAAAGACGGGGACCACCCTACCTGTACTCACTGTGACGATTGTTTAAGGCAAACTCAGCTAATGGTAGAAAAGATGACCAAACCACCCTGGTTATCTGACACAAAACACCTGAGGTATGTCTTCAGACTTTGGCCCCAGCAGCTGAAATGCCGAATCAGCACCGACCACCAGTCTGCTGGACGTCAGAGAGGATAAGTGACACGTTGTAGTTAATACCCAGGACCCGTAGTTGGCCATACCGCGGCCCTATAGTGACCGGTCTTGACCGGGTAGTCGTGTTCGTGTTACCAGTGTATTCTTGTTTTGATCCCTGCGAGGATAACTGTTACTAGCTTGTTGGTTACTCAGGATAGCCCTATAGGTATGCATATATATAAAAGTTACATCTTAAGTTCATCCCATCTCCCATCTCGTCACTGCATCCCGTGTACCTGCGATTACTTCACCACGACCCAGAGGGTCCACTCCAAGAGATACGTCTCGTCTCGCCACGAGACGACACAACCCCTAACAATGACCCAATTAGAAGCAACAGAAATGGAGATGCATGTTTCTGACCAGCATACAACGGACCTCTTCAGCACTAGAATAAACTAAATTCATTTAATATGGGATACAAATCATACCATCTCTAAAGAAGACCTGCGATTCATTACCCAACGTGACCATCTAATTTCAGGTCTTCCAGGGGAAATGATGCCCTCATGACAGTACTACCCTTCTACGATGGGCCACTGCACCCTCTGGACCGGGTTGATCCAGATGGGCTGCATGGAAGGACCAAATTAGTTTACTGGCATTAACCTCAGATGCAGGTACCCACACCCTCTCTTCAGGACCATACCCCTTCCAGTGCCCCAAGTATTGTAAAGAGCGGCGAACCATATGACATTCTTCAATTCTTGCCACCTGAAACTCCAAATTACCATCAACAATAATCTGTAGTGGCAGTAAGGATTAAGGCTCCAAAGGTGCTACATATTTTTTGAACAATGACCTGTGGAAAACGTTATGGATTTTAAGAGTTAGAGGAATCTCAAGACCAAAAGCCACAGGATTAATTTCGGTGACCACCTTGCAAGAACCAATGAACCTAGAACCTAATTTCCAGGAAGGAATTTTCAGTTTAATATTTCTGTCAGAAATCCATACTAAATCATTCACACCCAGGTCCGGACCAGATAAATCGTTTCTTATCTGCCTGGCGTTTGTATCTGTACCCCATGATCTTTAAGTTGTGCTTAACCCCTTGCAATACAGATGAGGTTAATAAAGATAATCGTTCCTCTCCAGGAACCCCTGGAGACCCCTGATTACTGAAGGTACAGAACTGAGGATGGATGCCATATGCACCAATAAATGACGACTTACCAGTGGACTCACTGTGACGATTGTTTAAGGCAAACTCAGCTAATGGTAGAAAAGATGACCAAACCACCCTGGTTATCTGACACAAAACACCTGCGGTATGTCTTCAGACTTTGGTTTAGACATTCAGTCTGACCATTAGTTTTGTGATGAAACAACAAAAAAAGGATAGATCCCTAGGAGAGAACAAAATGGTGTTCTGAATTTAGATAAAAACTGGGTTCCCTGATCTGACACTACATCCAACTGAACCCCATGAAGATTCACAATCTCCTTGTTAAACACCTGATCCAGGGTCTTAGCGTTAGGGAGAGCAGGTAAAGCAATGAAGTGCGCCATTTTACTGAACCTATCCACCACAACTAAGATACCATTCTTACCAGAGGAGGAGAGAAGATCTGTAATAAAATTCTTGGATAGATGTGTCCATGGCCGGCCAGGTATGATTAGTGGTAGAAGAGCCCCAGTTGGACGAGTATGCGGGGTCTAAGAACGTTCACAGACGTTACAGGAAGACACAAAGATGACTATATCCCGATGCCACCTTGGCCACCAGAAACAACGAGCAAGGAGGTCCAAGGTTGCTTTGCTACCTGGATGATCAGCGAGAGTCGAGCTATGATGTGCCCCTAAAACTTTGAGACGCAGATGCAGTGATACAAATTTCCCTGAAGGAGAAGCAGGTGCTTCCCCCTGAGCCCTCATTATTTCTCCATCCAGCTCACAACACATGACAGACACGATCATCCCTTCCTGTAAAACAGGGACAGTCATCCGAACAACCACCCCCAGGGAAACTTTGAGACAAAGCATCAGCTTGGCGTTATTAAATCCAGGACGTTACGTGACAATAAAATTACACCTCGTAAAAAAAAACAAACACCATATAGTTTGACCTACGAAGGCAGGTCCGAAACGCACGTCGGGACGGAGGCACGTGGTACTGAGTCTTTCCCTCTCTGGTTTCTTAATAAGGTATGTCACAATTACTCTAATATTTCTATACAGTCCATGCCTGTTCCTGTAATCATATAACCTTGTCATAATACTGGTTGGCCCTTCTACCATTACACACTTTACCACTTGCTATGTATTGAGGGTGTCACGTCGCCGTCAGACTCGGGGACTGTTGTTCCTGCCTCGGCCACTGGGAGGCACCAGACTGTCACGTCGCCGTCAGACTTGGGGACTGCTGTTCCGGCCTTGGCCACTGGGAGGCACCGGAATGTCACGTCGCCGTCAGACTCGGGGACTGCTGTTCCTGCTTCGGCCACTGGGAGGCGCCGGACTGTCACGTTGCCATCAGACTCGGGGACGGCTGTTCCTGCCTCAGCCACTGGGAGGTGCCGTGGTTCGCCAGTGGGTGATGGTGGTGACAGAGAAGGGGCTCCTGCGCAGGCATCTGGTGGGCGCAGGCTCCGCTCCTCTGTCAGTCATGAAGGGGTTGGTGCATCGCCATCTGGCCTGGTTCTGCGGGCGGTCCAAATGAGGTCATCAGACTGTGAGCCTGTGAGGGATAGCCTGATCCTTCAAATACTTTGGGGTCTGTCTTGCAGGCCGCCAGATATTGTCTTGGTTTCCCCAGTGTGCTAGTGTGTTATTTGCTATTGCTGACTCTGACCTTAGCCTGGATTTTGACTCTGCTACTGCCTGCCGATTTTGTACCTCTGTTGCCCTCCTAGTTTAAGACTCTGACCTTGGCCTGGATTTTGACTCTGCTACTGTCTGCCAATTTTGTACCTCTGCCGCCCGCCTGGTTTAGACTTGGACTCCTGACTACTCCTTCGGTTCCGTTAATTTATCCCTTTCTGGCGACCGTCCTGCTCTGGTCCGCTGCTCTTATACAGACAGTTACCTCCTGGGCTCTGCTGTAATTCCAGATCCCTGTATAGGGGTAAAGGGTCTCGGGGTTGCCTTGGGTGCTGTCTCAATTGCTGTCCAGACTCGCATCAGACGGTCGTCACATAGGGTTCCTAATTTCATACTGTATGCTATATATTGGTTATTAGTTACTTATGTGATGGCCATTGGCCACCTGTTACCTATCCATATATGATATCGTTTGCTCATACCGTGTGTCCTGCACTCCTTTGTACCGCACATATGCACTTTATGTATCCCTTCCACCTGTTACTATATATATTTGATTAATAAAGTGATTATATTTTTATCATATTTTGGGCTTCATGATCATCTTTTCTCTTCTCTCGTTTAGCAGATTTGAGGTAAAACAGATTTTTATGGTCAGTAATGACAGTGACAGGGTGGACTGCCCCCTCCAAAAAGTGATGCCACTCCTCAAAAGCCTACTTGATGGCCAAAAGTTCACTAATGAGTACATCATAATTCCTTTCGGCCGACGATAATTTTTTAGAGAAGAAGGCACATGGATTCTACTTACCAGGAGATGACCCCTGAGACAACACAGCCCCAATCCCAACAATTGTTGGGAAACATTGGGTTGAATGAGTACAGGAGCAATGGAAAGGCATTTCTTCAAATAAAAAACGCCTTAAGGAGCCTAGTCAGACCACCTCAAGAAGTCTGTATCTTTCATTGTCAAGATTTTGATAAACTTATGATAGTAGTTAGAAAACCCCAAAAAGCATTGCAACGGTTTCAGATTTTCTGGCAGATCCCAGATTCCAGAACTGCACAGACGTTATTAGGATCCATCCAGAAACCTGCCACAAACACTAGTAAACCCAGGAACTGAACCGCTTGTATGGTGAATAAATATTTTTCTAATTTGACATACAGGTTTTGCAGGATAATAAACTCTAACACCTGGCCAATGTGTTCCTGATGTGACTTGAGATCAAGTGAGTGTATTAATATATCGTCAAGATACACCACTACAAATCTACCCACAAAATGATGAAAAATGTTGTTAACAAAATGTTGGAAAATGGAAGGGGCATTAGTGAAACCCAAAAGCATGACAAGGTTTTCATAATGCTCTTCAGGAGTGTTAAAGGCCACCTTCCACTCATCCCCCTCCTTGATCCGAATCAGTTTATAAGCTCCCCTGAGGTCAAGCTTAGAGAACCATTTTGCCTCAACAATCTGATTAAATAAGTAGGCAATTAGTAGGAGGGAATAAAGGGGGTTTTACACATAGCGATATCGCTAGAAATATCGCTATAACGTCACTGATTTTGTGACGTTATAGCGATATCACTAGCGATATCGCTATGTGTGATACTTATCTCCGACCGGCTCCCCCGCTGTCCATCGCTGATCGCGCGAGATCGGGCGGCTCCATTTCTCGTCGTCTGCTTCCTGCTGGGCTTCCTGCTGTGCGAGACGAGCGACGCTGGACGCGGGCGGGAGGACGTCTTCATCGCTGTGTGTGAAAGGTGAGTATCGTGCGCTGCGTCGCTGCTGCTTCGCTGTGAGATCTTTCTGTGTGAAAGCTCACTAGCGATCATTTAGCGATGCACCAGCGATCCTGACCGGGTCCGATCGCTGGTCGGATCGCTGGTGCATCGCTAAATGTAAAAGGGCCTTTAGGGTCCCAGATAGTAATCCAAGTTAACTCATGAAAATCTAAACAGAGGCACAGGTCCCTATCTTTCTTTTAAACAAAGAAGAACCTCACCACTACGGGCAAAGAGGAGGGTCTAATATGTTCCTTAGCAAGACACTCAGAGATGTAATCCTTTCAAGGCCAGACAGATTGAATAGTCTGGTTTGGGGTCATTTTGCTTCAGGGAGAAGGTTTATGAAGTTATCATACACAAAGTGGGGATGCAGTTCCTGGCTCCCCTTTTCTGAGAACACATCCACAAAATCAGACAGAAAAGAGGTTATGGTTATAGTGGAAACAGTAGAAATTATGATACCTGGGCAATTATTCTTGCAGAAATCCCTCCATTTGACTATTTCTATGGACTGCCAGTCAATAACGGATTATGCACAGATAGTCAGGGAAGGCCTAACACAATAGGACTAGGGAGATCTTCCAAGATACAGCAAGGAAGGAGATCCCTGTGAAGCTCCCCTATGCGCAGGTTCACATTATACACTACTTGCGTAAAATTTCCCTGGTCGAGAGGTACAGAGTCAATTGAAAATATAGGGATTGGTTTCGTCAGAGTACTACAGGATAGACCAAGGTCCCTTGCGAATCAAGCATCCACCATATTAATTCTGAATCCACTCTCCAAGTGGATAGATATTTTCTCAGTTTTCATACCAATAACCACTTCTGTGGGTAAGAAGAACTGAGATGCATATGCAGAGGAGATATACAGTGAAGGAAATAATTATTTGATCCCTTGCTCATTTGTCTACTGGCAAAAACGAGAACAATCTATAATTTTATAGGTAGGTTAATTTTAACATTGAGAGATAGAATGTCAAAAATAAAATCCAGAAAATCACATTGTATGAATTATATAAATTTATTTGCATTTTGCAGTGAGAAATAAGTATTTGATCCCCTACCAACCATAAAGAGTTCTGGCTCCAGCAGACCAGTTAGTCGCTCCTAATCAACTCGTTACCTGCATTAACGACTGCTGCCTTACACAGTCACCTTTATAAAAGACTCCTGTCCACAGACTCAATCAGTCAGACTCTAACCTCTACAACATGGGCGAGACCAAAAAGCTTTATAAGGATGTCAGGGACAAGATCATATATATCAAATACTGGGCACACTCATAAAGTTGTGATGTGAGAAAATAATTTTAATACATACAGTAGCCACTAGTAACAAACATTTTGGTCAACTTAGACCTTCATCATTGTACTACAAAAGAAAAGAAATTAAATAAAATGAAATAAAATAGTGCTCAAAACCATATACTAACAAAGGTATATACAAATTCATACAATCAGAGTAAGTCAATTGTGTAACAGCTGATGATTAATCATGGAGGAGGCAATCCAAATTGCATACATCTATATCTTTTCTCATAATATCATGCCAACATACCTAGGGTACAATGGAAGTTCATGTGAAATCTCACATATGGTATCACAGTAGAGGCTAGTAATTTGTGGCAGAAAGAGGGCATAAGTGACAGGACTGTTGTAATTTTCATAAGGTAAGTATAAAGGTAATATAAACAGACCTTAGTGCTTGATTTAATAGAGGTATTGTAGGTCAGTGACCGCAATGGTGGTCAATAGAGTTGAGCGACTTTAGTCGGATCGGGTTTCATGAAACAAAATTTGTTTCAGATGAAACCAGTCCGATTAAGGCAAAAAAGTCGGAGTTTCGTCCAAAACCCGACCCCAATGCAAGTCAATGGGAAATAAAAGTCGGCATTGAGCGGATGACATTCATCCACTCAATGCCGACTTTTATTTCCCATTGACTTGCATTGGGGTCGGGTTTCGGACGAAACTCCGACTTTTTTTCGCCCTAATCGGACCAGTTTCATCTGAAACAAATTTTGTTTCATGAAACCCGATCCGACTAAAGTCGCTCAACTCTAGTAGTCAATACTGTAAAGAAAGATAGGGGTGGTTAAGTGGTGGCCAGCGCTGATGGAGGTGTACGCTAGTAGCGTGTGCTTACCTATGCAGCTGCGCTGCTGTGTTTCCTGTGACGCGTAATTATGATACCTGGAAGCGTAATTGTGATACGCTATGGCCATTTGTCAGGAAATGATGTGGAATGGGTAAAAGCTCATTTTTACACCTGATGGTGGATTTGTCTTTCGATATTCTGTCTTTAAACACTTACAAAAATCTTCCACAGAATCCTAGTCTTTCAATCGGAGCACAGATACGCAACATTTTGGAAAAGTATTTTACCATGGGCATTCTAGATACAAAGACGTGATTATCTCACAAAAAAAATCCCATTATACCAGTCTTCTACGTACTGCCCAAAATTCACAAGAACTTACAAAATCCCCCGGGTAGACCTATAGTCACCTCAACCGACTCATTACTGTCCCCTATCTCCATTTATCTTGAAAGGAACATTACCCCATTGATCAAAAATACCAAATCATTTCTTCTAGACATAGGGGCATTCCTTAAAATCATCAGTGACATCAGCCCTATTCCTGTAGATGCATTTCTGGTTACTTTTGATGTAAAGGACCTATATACATCTATACCACACTCAAATGGCATATCCTCCACACGCCATCTTCTATCCAACTCAGATATGGTCCCAGACCAGACTAGCCTACTTTGCGATCTTCTAACCATCGTCCTCACAAACAATTTCTTCTTATTTGAAGACTCATATTATCTACAGTTGAAAGGCACCGCAATGGGCTCTAACGTCGCGCCTTCATATCCAAATGTATATATGGTGCACTATGAGGAATCCCTTATTTATACCAATACTCTATTCCATACCCACGCCAAGGTATGGAAACGATACATAGATGATATTTTCTGTGTCTGGGAGGGTGATTTCACAACACTAGAACAGTTCTTTTCGTTTCTCAAGACCTCTTGGCCCGGCCTAGACTTCACCATGACACACCACCAAGACCACATAAGTTTCCTAGATACTATGGTGATCAAAGACAAAAGGGGCCACTTGACAACTGACATCTACTCCAAACCCACCGATAGAAACAGTCTGTTATATTACGAGAGCTTCCATCCCACTAACATGAAGAACTCCATCCCCAAGTCCCAGATGAAGAGAGTGACCAAAATTGTCACGGATCCTCTTCTACAACAGACACGCCTTGATGACATGAGAACCAAATTCTTACAGAGGGGCTATCCCCCACATACCCTGGTCTCTTCAGGTGAAACCAACTAATCAAGGGACAAGAGCACCAGAAACCGTATACCATTCGTCCATCACTACCATCCTTCAGCATACCTTATACATAAGGCTTACATGTAAAGCACTATGGAATAAATGGCGCTATAATAATAAATAATAATAATAATAAGGCAATACAGAAAAACTGGCACATCTTACATACTGCTCACCCTTCTATTGAGGAGTTCACACAACCTTTTTTACCCTGTTTCAAGAGACCACGCAATCTATGGGATATTTTGGCCAGAGCATATATAGGCACAAACAAACCAGCTAACACACAACGTTCTCTCGGCACACCCAGGATGGGCACTTTCCCTTGTCTAAATTGCAATCAATGCAACAATGTCATTAGGGGGAATACCATACACCATCCTCTGACTGGCAAGCGATACAATATCAAACAGTTTTTCACTTGTGACTCGAAATTTGTAATATATTTAATTAAATGCCCGTGTGGCCTGATGTACGTGGGCGAAACCACACAGTGCATTAAAGACAGAATATCGAAACACAAATCCACCATCAGGTGTAAAAATGAGCTTTTACCCATTCCACATCATTTCCTGACAAATGGCCATAGCGTATCACAATTACACTTCCAGGTAAATTAACATGTTCCACACCCACGACGTTGTGGGAACCACATAGGACTACTGAAACACAGGGAAGCTTTCTGGATCCACGAACTTAAGACTCTGACCCCTAATGGTGTAAATAGAGACTATGATTTGCAAGCTTTCATTTAACTGTGGATCTCACTAGCGCCATCATTCATTGCCAGGTCCGAGTCTTTACTGTTATACATAATTAATTTTGTGTCCATATACTGTATGTATATTCTGTTCTAACATAGTAACATAGTAACATAGTTATTAAGGTTGAAGGGAGACTTTAAGTCCATCTAGTTCAACTCATATCCTATTCTAACTTGCCCTAACATGTTGATCCAGAGGAAGGCAAAAAAAACCCATGTGGCAAACAGTAAGCTTCACATTGGGGAAAAAAATTCCTTCCCCACTCCACATACGGCAATCAGACTAGCTCCCTGGATCAACGTAATATTAAGGAAACTAGTGTATATACCCTGTAATATTATACTTTTCAAGAAAGGCATCCAGTCCTCTTAAATTTTATTAGGGAATCACTCATTACAACATCATATGGCAGAGAGTTCCATAGTCTCACTGCTCTTACAGTAAAGAATCCGCGTCTGTGAGTATGCTTAAACCTTCTTTCCTCCAGACGTAGAGGATGCCCCCTTGTCCCCATCACAGGTCTAAGAGTTCTGACTCTGTTTTCCCTTTTCCCACAGAACCGCCAGTATTGAACACTATGAGTCACGACTTTTCACTCCACTGCTGTCCTCTGTCCAGCCTTGGTCTCATAAGTTCCGCCCTTCCACTAGCCTATGCCATCATGTGACCGCTGCACCATTGGAACGCATGCCAGCCCACTTTTTAGGCCCTAGAATGCAAGCCAGGGACACCTCCGCTGACCCTAGTACTGACATCACGATTAGCCACCCACTTCCTGTTTTATGTGCACACTGCGCGCGCACCTCACTTTAAAACAGGCACACCGTGCTTTTCTCCACACCTCCCTGACTAGTGGCGGCATACCGCATCCCAGGAAACACAGCAGTGCAGCTGCATAGGTAAGCACACGCTACTAGCGTACACCTCCATCAGCGCTGGCCACCACTTAACCACCCCTATCTCTCTCCACAGTATTGACCACCATTGCGGTCACTGACCTACAGTACCTCTATTAAATCAAGCACTAAGGTCTGTTTACATTACCTTTATACTTACCTTATGACACCTTATAATGGTCCCGTCACTTATGCCCTCTATCTGCCACAGATTACTAGCCTCTACTGTGATACCATATGTGAGATTTCACATGAACTTCCATTGTACCCTAGGTATGTTGGCATATTATGAGAAAAGATGTAGATGTATGCAATTTGGATTGCCTCCTCCATGATTAATCATCAGCTGTTACACAACTGACTTACTCTGATTGTATGAATTTGTATATACCTTTGTTAGTATATGGTTTTGAGCACTATTTTATTTCATTTTATTTAATTTCTTTTCTTTTGTAGTACAATGATGAAGGTCTAAGTTGACCGAAACGTTTGTTACTAGTGGCTACTGTATGTATTAAAATTATTTCTTCACATCACAACTTTGAGTGTGCCCAGTATTTGATATATATATCTACAAGGTTTGGGAACCTACTGTTGGCACCTCTACCACCAGCTGTGCTAACATTTATCTGATACAGAAACAAAATCATAGACCTGCACAAAGCTGGAATCAGCTACAAAACCTTACGTAAGACACTGGGTGACAAGAAGACAACTGTTGGTGCAATAGTAAGAAAATGAAAGAAATACAAAATGACTGTCAATCGACATCGATCTGGGACACCATGCAAAATCTCACCTCGTGGAGTATCCTTGATCATGAGGAACATGAGAGATCAGCCTACAACTAATGTCTTAATGATCTCAAGGCAGCTGAGGCCATAGTCACCAAGAAACCATTGGTAGCACATTACGCTGTAAAGGTTTAAAATCCTGCAGTACCCTTTGTTACACCGCTCCGCCATACTCACCCGGCCTCCGCTCCCACGCCGCAGTCGCCCTCCGCTCCCACGCCGCAGCCTCTCTCCACCCGACGGCCGCGGCGGTCACCTGAGACAGACCCGCGACCGATGCCTTCCCTGCATGCTATGCGCATGCGCCATAGGCCGCGGCCGCGCCTCCTTCCTGCTTCTTATGCTCCGGCTGTGCCCTGACCCGGAGGCACATTTGGACCAATGGCTGACCAGACGGGGCCATATCAGGCCGCTTCCCCCTGAGGGAGGCGCCTGATCGTTGTGTTTCCTGACACTCTGGCCTCGCTCCATCGTGCACACTCTGCTCCTGCAGTTCCTGTCTCGGCTGCTCCTCACAGCAGCCTCTCAGTCCTGCTACCCGTGTTCCTGTCGTCCTACTCCAGTCCTGCCTTGTGTTCCTGCCGTCCTACTCCAGTCCTGCCTTGTGTTCCTGCCGTCCTACTCCAGTCCTGCCTTGTGTTCCTGCCGTCCTACTCCAGTCCTGCCTTCACTGTTCCTGCCGTCCTACTCCAGTCCTGCCTTGTGTTCCTGCCGTCCTACTCCAGTCCTGTCTTCAGTGCTCCTGCCGTCCTACTCCAGTCTCAGTCTTACTCCGGTCCATCCTGAGCCGCCCCTCTCGGTACCGGCTACCGTGGTACTCGAACCCCTGGGCCTGCTCCTAACGGTCCCTGTATAGGGGTCGGTTCCACCTGGCAGCTCGCCCGGGGTCCCTCGGTGCCACGGTCCAGAGGGTCCACTCTCAGAGCTCCCGCTCCTGACCACCCACGCTAACAGTACGATCAGGCCATGGACTCCGCCGGTACTACGGCTGCTACCCAGAAAGAGTTGCTATTCCTACGGGAGAATCAGGGGCGCATTATGTCAATCATGAAGTCGATGGACACCCATTTGTCGGCCTTACAGGTGGCCGATCCTGGAAATGCCACTCAGCTGGCCAGTCTCCAACAGGAGCTGGGCCAGCAGCAAGATACTCAAACCCACATTTTGTCCTACATGGCCTCCTTTGATAGTCGCTTGTCGGCCCTCCAGGCTGCCGCTGCAGTGCCGACTCCTCCCCCTGCGTCTGCTGCTCATCCGACGCCCCGCCTCGCCAAGCCGCCTCGTTTCACCGGGGATCCCAAGCTCTGTAGGGGGTTCTTAAATCAGTGTAGTCTCCACTTTGAATGGCTGCCGCAGCAATATCCCTCGGACCGGGCCAAAGTGGCCTTCATCATGTCCCATCTGGAGGGAGAGGCCCTTTCTTGGGTAAACCCGCTCTGGGAACGTGACGACCCGGTCGTTTCGAGTCTCCCGGTTTTCCTGGATACGTTTCGTAAGGTTTTCGATGAGCCGGGCCGGTTAGCCTCTCTCACTGAGTCACTCTTTAACTTACACCAGGGCTCTCTCACGGTCGGACAGTACGCTATTCGCTTTCGCACTATTTCCTCTGAGCTCGGCTGGAATAACGCAGCTTTGGTGGGGGCATTCTGGCGCGGTCTTTCTAGTAAAATAAAGGATGAACTCGCTGGTCGAGATACCCCGTCCACCTTAGAGGACCTTATCTCGCTGGCTACCCGCATTGACCTGCGCTTCCTGGAGCGCGCTCGGGAGTCAGTGAGAGACAGGCGCTCCTCCAGGTCAGTTCCTCCTTTCGCTCAGTCGGCCAGCTCACGTTCAGTCGGATCTTCTTCCCTCTCTTTGGGTGAGCCCATGCAGATAGATCATCTCAGGTTGGCCGAGTTACGTCAGAGAGAGAGACGGGCACAAGGTCTGTGCCTCTATTGCGGTCATTCGTCACACTATATCCGCACCTGTCCTAAGAGACAGGGAAACGACTCCACCTAGGTCAGGTAAGAGAGGCCTTCCTAGGTGATGATGATGATTCCTCTCAACCCCTTACGATTTCTGTGCTTTTGGTTTCAGGAGGGAGGCGTGGTTCCGAGGTGGCCTACGTGGATTCGGGCTCAGCGGGTAACTTCATTCGGCCGGAAGAGGTAGACAAATACCAAATTCCTGTAGTCACTCTATCTAACCCAATTCAGATTGCCACCGTGGATGGCAAACCGCTACAGGTGACCGTCACCTTGGTCACTGAAGAGGTGGAATTGCAAATCGGAGCCTTACATCGAGAGAAGATAGCCTTTTACGTTTTACCTAAGCTCTCTCACGCCATTCTACTCGGTCTTCCATGGTTAAGGACTCATCAGCCTGTTCTCGACTGGTCTTCTGGGGAGATACTCCGCTGGGGGCACCCGTGCCAAGCTCGCTGTCTGGCTCCTGTCCGCCTGGCGGCCGCTCCACGGTCACCTCCAGACCTCCCGGGTCTTCCTCCAGCTTACAGCTCCTACGCCGATGTTTTTGATAAGAAGGAAGCAGAGGTCCTCCCTCCACACCGGCCGTTTGACTGCCCAATTGAACTTGTTTCTGGTTCAACCCCCCCAAGGGGCAGAATCTACCCTCTGTCTCCCGTGGAGACCACCGCCATGTCCGAGTACGTCCAAGAGAACCTCGCCAAAGGCTTTATACGGAAATCCTCTTCGCCCGCGGGAGCCGGGTTCTTCTTCGTCAAAAAGAAGGACGGGACTCTACGGCCATGCATTGACTATAGGGGCTTGAATGAGATTACCATCAAGAACAGGTACCCTCTTCCACTCATTCCGGAACTGTTTGACCGTCTCAGAGGGGCTCGGGTCTTTACCAAGCTGGACCTCAGAGGAGCCTACAATCTGGTCCGTATCCGTGCAGGTGACGAGTGGAAGACCGCTTTCAACACTCGAGATGGCCATTACGAGTACCTGGTCATGCCCTTCGGTCTTTGCAATGCTCCTGCAGTCTTTCAAGAGTTCGTCAACGAGATCTTCCGGGATCTCTTGTACTCCTGTGTGGTCGTGTACTTAGACGACATCCTCGTCTTCTCGCCGGACCTCTCGTCCCACAGAAAGAGTGTCCGCCTGGTGCTTCAGCGTCTTCGGGAGAACCGTCTGTATGCAAAGATCGAGAAATGTCTCTTCGAACAGACCTCTCTGCCATTTCTGGGATACATTATCTCCGACGCTGGTCTAAGGATGGATCCCGAGAAGTTGTCTGCCATCCTCAAATGGCCTCGCCCCATCGGATTAAAGGCGATACAACGATTCCTCGGGTTCGCCAACTATTACCGGCAATTTGTCTCCCACTTCTCCGCGATCACAAGACCCATTTCTGTGCTCACCCGTAAAGGGTCTACTTCCAAGGATTGGTCTCCTGAGGCAGAGGAGGCCTTTCTGTCCCTAAAACGGGCTTTCTCCACGGCTCCGGTCCTGCATCGCCCTGAGAGCGATCGACCTTTTGTACTCGAGGTGGACGCTTCCTCGACTGGTGCCGGGGCGGTGCTGTCCCAGAGAACCGCCTCCGGTCGCCTGCACCCTTGTGGCTTCTTCTCGAAGGCCTTTTCTCCATCCGAGTGTAACTACTCGATCGGTGACCGGGAACTTTTGGCCATCAAGTTGGCCTTGGAGGAATGGCGCCACCTCCTGGAAGGAGCTGTCCATCCTTTTGTCATCTTCTCGGACCACAAGAATCTGGCCTATCTCCAGTCTGCCCAGAGACTAAACCCTCGCCAGGCCAGATGGTCTTTATTTTTTGCCCGATTTGATTTCGAGCTCCGATTCCGTCCCGGCAGCAAGAATTCCAAAGCCGACGCCCTGTCCAGGGTCTTCCAACCACACGAATCCACGGAGGAACCGTCACATATCATTGATCCCACTAGGATCATCACCGTGGCTCCAGTGAACTGGCTTACTCCTCCGCCTGGCAAGACGCTTGTGCCAGAGAATCTCAAGCAAAAGGTTCTTCTCTGGGGGCACTCCTCCAAACTGGCCGGCCATGCCGGAACTAAGAAGACCCTTGATCTTATCAAACGTCACTACTGGTGGCCCTCACTTCGCCAAGATGTACTCGATTTTGTGGCTTCCTGTCCATCCTGTGCAAAGAACAAGGTACCACGGAGATCTCCGTCTGGCTTGTTGCTTCCGTTGCCTGTCCCTACGGTTCCTTGGGAGAACATCGCCATGGATTTCATCACCGACCTACCCTGCTCTGCGGGCTGCTCAGTCATTCTGGTGGTGGTGGATCGTTTTTCCAAGATGGCTCACTTCATCCCTCTGCCCGGTCTTCCCTCAGCGCCGGAGCTGGCCGAGATCTTCATTCATCAAGTCTTCAGGCTTCATGGACTACCTCGACGCATTGTGTCTGACCGAGGGGTTCAGTTTACCTCCAAGTTCTGGCGTTCGCTTTGTAAGCTTATGAACGTTTCCCTCGACTTCACCTCGGCCTACCATCCACAGTCCAACGGACAAGTAGAGCGTACCAACCAGACGCTTACGGGATACTTACGCCACTTCTCTAACGCCCACCAGAACGATTGGGTCAGCTTACTCCCCTGGGCAGAGTTCGCTTATAACAACCATGCTGGTGAGTCTTCGGCCAAGTCTCCGTTTTTCATTGTTTTTGGCAGACATCCTGGTGTCCCTCTTCCGATAACCCCTGCCTCTGAGGTACCCGCGGCCAATGCCTTGTCCTCGGAATTTTCTAAGATTTGGGCTGAGACCAACACATCACTCAAGAGATCCGCTGATCAGATGAAGAACTATGCAGACAAAAAGAGGTTGGATTCTCCTCCGTATCGTGTTGGCGACAAGGTCTGGCTCTCCAAATTCGTCCGACTAAAACTGCCCTCCTACAAGTTGGGTCCACGCTACATCGGTCCGTTTGAAATTC
Source organism: Dendrobates tinctorius (assembly GCF_039654945.1). Taxonomy (NCBI): domain Eukaryota; kingdom Metazoa; phylum Chordata; class Amphibia; order Anura; family Dendrobatidae; genus Dendrobates; species Dendrobates tinctorius. Next base: position 873,837 of record NW_027361700.1, on the reverse strand, counting down.
TGGGACGTATTAACGAAGTTGCCTACAAATTGAGGTTGCCTGCTTCGCTCCGGATCCCGAACACCTTTCACGTCTCTCTCCTGAAGCCTGTGGTGCTGAATCGTTTCCATTCCTCGCTTGATCTTGGTCCTCAGCCGGTGGGTGCCGACAACGTTTTTGAAGTGCAGGACATCCTCGCTGTGAAAAGGGTTAGAGGTAGGACTTTCTTTCTCGTTGATTGGAAGGGCTTTGGTCCTGAGGAGAGATCCTGGGAGCCTCGGGAGAATATTAATGCTCCCCGTATCTTCAAGAGGTTTCTTGTTAATCTCCAGGGGGGGCGGCTTAGGGGAGGGGGTACTGTTACACCGCTCCGCCATACTCACCCGGCCTCCGCTCCCACGCCGCAGTCGCCCTCCGCTCCCACGCTGCAGCCTCTCTCCACCCGACGGCCGCGGCGGTCACCTGAGACAGACCCGCGACCGATGCCTTCCCTGCATGCTATGCGCATGCGCCATAGGCCGCGGCCGCGCCTCCTTCCTGCTTCTTATGCTCCGGCTGTGCCCTGACCCGGAGGCACATTTGGACCAATGGCTGACCAGACGGGGCCATATCAGGCCGCTTCCCCCTGAGGGAGGCGCCTGATCGTTGTGTTTCCTGACACTCTGGCCTCGCTCCATCGTGCACACTCTGCTCCTGCAGTTCCTGTCTCGGCTGCTCCTCACAGCAGCCTCTCAGTCCTGCTACCCGTGTTCCTGTCATCCTACTCCAGTCCTGCCTTGTGTTCCTGCCGTCCTACTCCAGTCCTGCCTTGTGTTCCTGCCGTCCTACTCCAGTCCTGCCTTGTGTTCCTGCCGTCCTACTCCAGTCCTGCCTTCACTGTTCCTGCCGTCCTACTCCAGTCCTGCCTTGTGTTCCTGCCGTCCTACTCCAGTCCTGTCTTCAGTGCTCCTGCCGTCCTACTCCAGTCTCAGTCTTACTCCGGTCCATCCTGAGCCGCCCCTCTCGGTACCGGCTACCGTGGTACTCGAACCCCTGGGCCTGCTCCTAACGGTCCCTGTATAGGGGTCGGTTCCACCTGGCAGCTCGCCCGGGGTCCCTCGGTGCCACGGTCCAGAGGGTCCACTCTCGGAGCTCCCGCTCCTGACCACCCACGCTAACACCCTTAAGGTCCCCTTGCTCAAGAAGGCACATGTGCAGGCCCATCTGAAGTTTTCCTATGAATTCCTGGATGATTCTGTGAGTGATTGGCAGAAGGTGATGTGGTCAGATGAGACAAAAATTGAGCTCTTTGGCATTAACTCAACTCGCCGTGTTTGGAGGAAGAACACCGTCCCCACTGTGAAGCATGGAGGTGGAAACATTATGTTTTGGGGGTGTTTCTCTGCTAAGGGCACAGGACTACTTCACCGCATCAATAGGAGAATGGATGGAGCCATGTACCGTAAAATCCTAAGTGACAATCTCCTTCCCTCCACCAGGACATTAAAAATGGGTCATGGCTGGGTATTCCAGCAAGAAAATGACCTAAAACATACAGCCAAGGCAACAAAGGAGTGGCTCAAAAAGAAGCATATTAAGGTCATGGAGTAGCATAGCCAGTCTCCAGACCTTAATCCCATAGAAAACTTATGGAGGGAGTTGTAGCTCCGAGTTGCCAAGCGACAGCCTCAAACTCTTAATGATTTAGAGATGATCTGCAAAGAGAAGTGGACCAAAATTCCTTCTGACATGTGTGCAAACCTCATCATCAACTACAAAAAACGTCTGACTGCTGTGCTTGCCAACAAGGGTTTTGCCGCCAAGTATTAAGTCTTGTTTGCCAGAGGGCTCAAATACTTATTTCTCACTGCAAAATGCAAAGAAATTTATATAATTTATACAATGTGATTTTCTGGATTTTATTTTTGATATTCTATCTCTCAATGTTAAAACTAACCTACCCTTAAAATTATAGACTGTTCATGTGTTTGTGGGCAAACTAACAAAACCAGCAATGGATCAAATAATTATTTCCTTCACTGTATACACCCAGGTTGTTATCCAACAGCTTTTTGTGCTTTGGCAAAGAAGAACAGACCCCGATTAAATGCCCCTTTTGACCACAGATAAAACACAACCACATTTTGTAGCGAACCGCAAAAGACTCATACTGATGTAAGACACACTGTGTCTATATGGTATCCGATTTTTTTCACGCATGCATAGACTTAAATGGGTGATTCTCATCTAATTTACAGAAGAAACTAGTGCAGGCTGCAATTTTTTTTCACCTGCAAATTCTGTCAGTTAAAAAAATCACTTCTCTGCATTGCTCTTTGAATAACATTGTTCCAAATGCTGTATATTTTTTTCATGGACAGCCCTCGGACAAAAAATATGATCCTGTGAACGAGTCCTCATGCTGGATCTCAGTTTCTGGGACCACTCCTAAGTCCAGAATAATCAAAGACGCAAATGAGTAAGTTGTATAGGATCTTTTCCTACATTATATTAAATTGATCAACATCTGCTTTCGAAAATGATGGCTACAGATCATATTGCTTGTCCAACGTGGCTGCTTCCCTTTACAGCTTGTAAGATTACAAAATTCAGAGCTCTGAACTTTCCAGTTGTGCATTGGATGGATGCTCATACCTATCTTAATTATATAAATATATTAGCTTTGGAAATGTCATGCCACAACCCTTGGGTTACAGATTGTTCTGCTTGCATTAGATTGCTCTGCCTCTGTGACATGTCTGTATCCAGACTGTATCCAGATACACCTATCACTGTGCAGTGTAATTACGGTATGTCTAGCAGATGGTTGTCTAGCTATCTGAGCAGCTGCTGCTCTTCATACTCTATTTTCATAATTTATCTGTTGATTTGGTTGGTATGGAATCTCAGTTTAACTACCGTGTAATTGTTTGCTCAATTAATGTTCAGTAATCAACTATTGATCAAGTTCGATGCAAGCCATATTTGGTGAAATGGTGCATTCATCACAGTGAGTTGTATTTAAGCCTTAGGCCGGGGTCACACTAACCTGCGCAAAATACGGTCCGTAGTTTACAGGCGTAATACGGATGAATGACCTCTAAATAGTGCTCCGTAGGTCATCCGTAAGCAAGGTGCGGTCGCGTATTTTGCGCATGTGAGCATCCGTATGTAATCCGTATGGCATCCGTATGCAATTCGTATGGCGAGATTTTCTCGCAGCGTTGCAAAATGGACATTTAACGGTTTTGAGGCCTGTTAACAATTTAAATCATTAGCCTGCACCCTATTTATTGGCTCAGGAACAGGTGGCTGCCTCCATTCTGGCCATTTGTGACCTTGCCTTCACTAGGTGTGTTGGTGTTGTATGTGCAACATGGCAGAGGGTCTGAGTTTCAATACAACTGAGTAGGTTCTCTTCAACTGGCTTTTGTCACGGTGCTTTGGGCAACCATACCCAGTGAGAGTGGATCCGCGGAGGAGGAGACGCATGTGGGTACATCCACTTTTGAGGCAACGACTCACAAGAGGTCATTTTCACCGCCTCTATTCTTCTCTGCGGGAGCATCCACTGAAATTTTACCAATACTGTCGCATGAGCATTTCCACATTTGATCGACTCTTGGAGACAGTGCGCCCTGGGATAACCTTTCAGGACACAAGGATGCGCAAAGCTATATCTGCAGAGGAGCGACTTCTACTCACAATACGGTATGTACTACACAACCACATTCTCTATGTTCATAATGTGTGGGCTAAGGCTGGTTTCACATTTGCGTTTTTTAGCGCTGGAAAAAAACGCATACGTGCGCATGCGTTTTTTCCCCTATATTTAACATGGGTGCGCATACCTGCGCGCTGGCATGCGCACGTATGCGATTTTCATGCGCTGCGTTTTTTTGGGGTGTGCGTTGGTATTTTCCAGACGCAGCATGTTGCATTTTTTGGCCCTGGAAAAAAGCGCATGCGCACGTACGTTTTGCGCTAAAAATGGCCATTATAGCCTATGGATGCGCATACGTGCGCACTGGCATGCGCATGTATGCGTTTTTTTAGCGCTGCGTTTTTTTGGTGGTGTCCACTTGTTGTCCTAGTTATAATCTTCTAAAGTCAAAAAAAAAAAGTCTATATAAAGGAGGTGCCTGCCAAAACTCTGCCACTACTACACTGACAGATTGAAGAGCAGACAGTCAACCAAGAACCCATTATATCAGCGAAGAATGTGAGTATATTACATTATATGCCTGTCCTTTTAAATTATGTATGTACTAATGATTTTTATTATTTTTACATGCAGTATGTCTTCAGAATCCGAGTATTCCCCATCGCGGCAGGAATTGGCGCAAGCAGACCGTGAGGTGATTATTTTCGTGCATCTGGTAAGTATATCTGCTGCTTCTCCAAATCTCTTACGTTTTTTTAAACTTTTTTAAGACATCGTCATCATCATCTTCTGCGGACGGGACTAGTGAGGGCGAAGAGCAGGAGCAGCGAAGCCAAGTCCCGGTGGTGATACGGAATGTAAGTATCAAATGATTTGTAATGTTCTTTATTTTTTATCTTCTATTTTTACTCTTTTTTATGTTTCTTTTTTTGTAACTTTTTATTCAATTTAAATTTGATTATTCTAATGAATGTGTTTTGTCTAGGTTCCACAACGGGATGAAGACGTCTACCTGGATAATGAGCAGCTCATCAGCCTGGTCCAGGAGCGTTCGCCGTTGTGGGACAGCCGTGACCGGCTGCACAAGGACATTGTGGTGACCCGGCGGCTATGGAATGAGGTGGCCGCAGCGTTGATGGATGGCTGGGACAGCGTCACAGCATCCTCCAAAAAGGCGTTTAGTGAGTATTTCCCTGCTCTGTATTGTGCCGCAGTGACTGTTGTCCTTGACGGCACTGTTGGGTTTCGTGCTAGGCATATTCTAGCAGGAAACCCAACAGTGTCATCGAGGTCTACAGTGACTGCTTTGAGTATTGTATTGCTACATTGTGCCGCAGTGACTGTTGTCCTTGACGGCACTGTTTTTTTTTTATCAACAGTGGACAAAGTCCGAACACGTTGGCGTTCGATCAAGGACCGCTTCAACAGTGATGTTCGTGCTGAGGTCCAGGTTCGCAGTGGATCTGCGTCAAGGACCAGAACTAGATACCGTCACTATCACGCGTTGCAGTTCCTAAGACCGGTCCTTGCCACGAGATCGTAAGTATTATAAATTTTGGGTTTTTATTTTTATTAATCTGTGTTTTTCTAATCCACAGCTGATGCTTCTTGTAAAGGCATGGTAGTAATGATTTTCCTTTCTTCCACAGCACCTGGAGCAGCACCCTGCAACCTGGCCCTGGAGCGGTCCTTCCTCGGACGTCCTCTGACCCATCCCAGCCATCCGACAGCCAGGAAGCACCTTGCAGGTCAACCACACACACAGCTGGTGACCAGGAAGCTGGGCCATCAGGTGTTCCCCTGTCCCAGGTCTCTGCCACTGGTTATGCGGGCACTACCCGCCAGCGGCAGAGGGCCTTGGACAGGAATGTCTTGCCCGAGTTTATGCATTTGAGCATTTAATTCCAGCCTCAAGTCACTGTCCGACAGAGTTGAAAGCGGTTTTGCACTCATGGAACGTGGTTTTAACCACTTTGAACACCGCTTCAATTCTGTAGAACAGCGCCTTGACCGTCTGGAGGCCGACCTCAACAGACCAGCACACCATTTTTTTAGTAAGATTGAAAAGGGCATGGCGGAACACCTTAGTCCTGATCAACAGCTGAATGTGCTGCAGGCCTGCAATGCTTTCTTGCAGGCTATGCAGCATAATCGGTACGGTCAGCAGTCAGTGGTGTCCTTTCCACCTGTGCCACCATTGACTCGCTTCACCTCACTACCGACTTGTGCTGCATACCACTGCACGGACACCTCTATTCAAAGCCAGGACACCCACCGTTACACCACCACAAGTCTGAGTGCAGCTGGTCACTTCACCGACACCACCATGGCAAGCGCTGCTCCTGTCTGGAGCACCACCGCCACTCCCATGCATGCGTGGAGCTCAGCCACCACTAGGCAAATATGGAACAGCCCTGCCGCTACAACAACATGTAGTAGCCCTGCCACCACCACTCTGCAAACCTGGACCATCACTGCCGCCACCAGTCCTCCTGCAAGGACGAGCACTGACAACGAAGAGCAGCAGCAGCAGCCACCTCAGCAGCAGCAGCCACCTCAGCAGCAGCAGCCACCTCAGCAGCAGCAGCAGCCACCTCAGCAGCAGCAGCAGCAACCACCTCAGCAGCAGCAACCACCTCAGCAGCAGCAGCCACCTCAGCAGCAGCCGCCACCTCAGCAGCAGCCGCCACCTCAGCAGCAGCAGCCGCCACCTCAGCAGCAGCAGCCGCCACCTCAGCAGCAGCAGCAGCCATACCAGCAGACGGGGGACCTACATTCAATATTTGCCCCTAGTTCAAGGCGAAATCTATCAAGGCGGGCATTGGGCCAAAGTCGGTCCAGGCACACAAGCCTACGGCGACATGCCATTACAACTAATGTACCTGAACAGATTTCCTCTCCTCCAAGTGTTCCTAGTTTAATTCCCTTAACTGGACTACCTTCCCCCACAAGTTTTGTTGCCCCTTCCCCTCAAACACCGTCTTCAACTGCAAGTGTTGCATATTCCCTGCACACCCCCAAATTGAAACCATCTGCCCCCAAACGCCGGAAAAAATAATTTTTTGGTTTATTTTTGTGATAAAAAATAAATTTACATTTGTGGTTCACCATTACTAAGTTTCATTAATGTTGTTTGCGCCGCTCACACACACTGATGGGTAAATACATGTTAAAAACCAACCCAAGGCCTAGTATAGTCATATGTGAAATAACACGGACTAGTATAGTCATACCAAGGCCTAGTGTAATAACTCGAGTTTTACCAACTTGGATCTGGTTTCATGAAAAACAAACTGTTGAAACTTGTCTTAAAAATAAGTTTCTTTCTAGTTTCACCAGTTTGTTTTTTGTGAAACAAGATGCTAGTTGTTAAAAATCGAGTTATTACAGTAGGCCTTGGTATGACTATACTAGGCCGTGGTATTTCACATATTACTATACTACTAGCCCCAAGGCCTACTATACTCATATTTGAAATACCACGGCCTAGTATAGTCATTACAAGGCCTAGTGTAATAACTCTAGTTTCACCAACTAGAATCTGGTTTCATGAAAAACAAACTGTTGAAACTTGTCAAGTTTCACCCGTTTGTTTTTCGTGAAACAAGATCCTAGTTGGCAAAAATCGAGTAGGCCTTGTTATGACTATACTAGGCCGTGGTATTTCACATATGACTATACTAGTAGGCCCAAGGCCTACTATACTCATATTTGAAATACCACGGCCTAGTATAGTCATTCCAAGGCCTAGTGTAATAACTCTAGTTTTACCAACTAGAATCTGGTTTCATGAAAAACAAACTGTTGAAACTTGTCAAGTTTCACCCGTTTGTTTTTCGTGAAACAAGATCCTAGTTGGCAAAAATCGAGTAGGCCTTGTTATGACTATACTAGGCCGTGGTATTTCACATATGACTATACTAGTAGGCCCAAGGCCTACTATACTCATATTTGAAATACCACGGCCTAGTATAGTCATTCCAAGGCCTAGTGTAATAACTTGTAAGTTGGAATGGAGCAGATTATATTCATCCACTCAATGCTGACTTGTATTCCCCATGGACTTTCATTGGGGTTGGGTTTTGAGGGTTGTGTTTTGAGAAAATCACATACTTTGTTTTCAACTAGTTGCACAATTTTCTCTTGAAAAAAAATGGTTTCCTGATTCATGGCCTGCAGCTTTGCTCGTTCCAATATATTTCACGCAGACTAGCAATGCTGCATTTTAACTCATATGTGTATTTACCTGCCCAGGTGTGTGAACATCAAAAAATTCAGTTATACATGGGAAGTTTTTTATTTAATTGGAGTTTAAAAAATATAGTGCACTCAGTAATGGTATCAAATAAGGTTTTTTATTACCATAAACAAACAAAAACATTACACCATTTCATCTTGCCAGTGCACCCGTCCTACATCAGAAATAAAGTAGGCCGCAAATTGGTCCCTCATTTGGCCAACTTCAACGGATGACCTGAGAGTGTGCTGAGTGAATTCAGGCAATGGGTTAGGAGCATCATCGTCCAGTTCAAAGGTCGGGTGCTCTTTAGCCATCACAAAGTTATGTAGAACCACACAGGCCTTCACCACCTCATCGACTGTTTCAAGTTTAAGATTAATGGCCGTGCCCAGAATTCGCCATCTGGAAACAAGAATCCCAAAAGCACACTCGACAGTTCTTCTGGCCCTGGTCAGCCTGTAATTAAATATTTTTTTGGTGTGGTCCAAGTCCCGGCTGGAGTAGGGTTTCAGTAAGTTTCCGCACATTTGAAAAGCCTCATCGCCAACCATTACAAAGGGCAGTGGCGGAGCTTCGGTGTGAGGAAGAGGCCGTGGCATAGGGAAATTAAATTGGTTGCCATACAACCTCCGGCCCATGTCTGAGTTTTTAAAAGCCTGTGAGTCATTACCACGGCCAAATGCTCCAATGTCCACTGCTACAAACATACATCCGGCATCCGCAATCGCAATGAGTACTATTGAAAAGTACTTTTTGTAATTATAGTACTCAGATCCCATTCTTTGGGGTTTGATGATCCGTATGTGTTTACCATCAACAGCTCCCAAACAGTTGGGAAAATTGCATACTGTCCAGAATTTGTCAGCAATTTCCATCCACTTTTCAGCGGTGGGCAGGGGCATAAATTCTGGGCAAAGAACATTCCAGAGAGCCCGGCAGGTGTCAGCAACAATTCCAGACAAGGTAGAGATTCCAATACGGTACTGGAAGTGTAGTGAAGATAGGGTTTCTCCAGTCGCCAGGAATCTGTGAACAGACAAAGAAGTAAAATTAATATTTATGTATATTATTTAAAAAAACTATAAAATAAAATATTAGTACATTCACGAAAACTAATTACCCAAGGTTTTGAATACTAAAGTTAAAAAAAAAACATCAGACCGCACCCCTTGGTTTTTAAAACATACCGTAATGTCACCAGTAGCCGTTCCTCAGGAGGAATCGCACGACGGAGCTGTGTGTCCTGTCTCCGGATGGATTGTTGGACACGAGCAAGCAAATCCATGAAACTTTCGTGGGACATCCTGATATAATCTGTAAATTTCTCCGGGTTTGCCTGTAGCTCGCTGTAGAGGGTGTGGTATGCCCCACGGCTCTCCCGGAGTTCAACAATCGGATGTATCCACATACGCCGCCGTCTTCGCTGCCTCTCTCTCTTCCTTTGTTCATGGCAAGCAACTGCATACGCCTGAGCCATCGCGATGTCCAAATCCAAGTTGAAGTGAAAACTCTTCCAGCGCAGATCCATGGTCACGAGAAGAATCAAGCAAATGTGAAGAATACTGTAGACAGGGTCTATATATTAACATACCACACCCACAATGAAGTCCCATTGGTCTTGTGTGTTGTTGAATGGTTGTTTTTTCATTTTTGTGGGGTTTTTCCAAAATCTGTAAAAAAACGCAAACGCACAAAAAACGCATACAAACGCGCAAAAACGCTGCGTTTTTTTCCTGCATGCGCATAAAAATGCTTGAAAAAAAGCAGCGTTTGTATGCATTTGTATGCGTTTTTTTAATGCGTTTTTTTGCGGGAAAAACGCGCTGCAAAAAAAAGCAAGTGTGAAACTAGCCTTAAGTATGTTTTTTTGCCTTCTTGGACTAAGTTTAATGCCCTCATCTTACTCCAAATATGGTTCAACTTACACAACAGAATGTTAGGTCTAATATGTACTGCATATCACTTAGTCATTGTGCACCCAAATATGTGTGTGTTATTCTATCTCAATTCCTACCAAGTTTGGTCGGCATGTAACTGATGTTTTTGGACTTTATGCATTCTAAAATTATCAATTTCTGTTGTTCTACAGCTTCCTGTCCACTGGCCTGTCTTATGCCGCCCTCCACCATGAGTTTCTCATTGGAAGATCAACCATTTCAGGCATAGTGAGGTCTACATGTACAGAAATCTGGACAAGACTCCATCAAGTGGTCATGCCTGAGCCCAGGATGGAAGACTGGTTGAGGATATCAAGGGACTTTGAGGAGGACTGCCAGTTTCCAAATTGTATTGGGGCCCTGGATGGCAAACATATCCGGGTGCGTAAGCCGCCGAACTCTGGCTCCCAATTCTTCAATTATAAACAATACTTTTCTGTTGTATTGTTAGCTCTGGTAGACCCTCAATACAAGCTTATAATTGTTGACATTGGGGCCTATGGAAGGACGGGAGACTCTAGAGTCTTCAATACTTCCATAATGGCTCGACGTCTACGCACCAACCAGTTGGATCTACCACCACCACGCCAGCTACCAGGCTCCCCTGAAGAATCAGTTGCTTATGTCCTTGTGGCAGATGAGGCGTTTCAGTTAACGCGCAATGTCATGAGGTCATATCTCCGGCGCAACCTTGACCACAGGCGCAGAATTTTTAACTTGCGCCTATCACGTGCTAGGCGACTGGTGGAGTGTTCCTTTGGGATTCTTAGTGCCAAATGGCGGGTACTCCAGTCTGCCATTCAGTTGAGTGAACAGAATGTTAATGAAGTTGTGAAAGCCTGTGTGGTTCTTCATAACTTCACCAGGATACATGATTGTTCCTCCTCTGCTGGTGTTGTGCGTAGGCCGGACAATGTGCGCAGGGTGAGACCATCTATGAACCCTCAACGTAGACCGCTCTCTGGCCTCAAAGTGCGTGATATTTTCACTAATTACTTTATCTCACCTGAGGGGGCAACTTCTTGGCAAGAGCATGCTGTGTCTATGTTATAATTTGTTTCTTTAAGTGTGTCTAAATATATATTACTCAACCCCTTATGATTCTATGACTGTTTCATTGCATTGGTTAGTGTATGTTAGTATATTGTCAGGGTTTTTGAGAAATCACACAGAGACGTTAACTGTAGTAGATAAATTTTTAGTTTTGCCTTTTTTTTTTTTTCCCTTAAAGGCAAACATAATATTGCCATATGAACATTTTGGCAATGGGCAAAATTGCCCTTTTTGCATTATTAAACTTTTTTGAAAAGTAACATTATATAACATAACCCAAAAAAACATTAGGCAATAACAATATTGCTGCATGAGAATATTTAAATACAAAGGAAAAAGATAGGTGAGCTCCATCAAGAAAATTAATGCTAAAAGTTAACACTCACATTTCTTCAGAATGTTTTCCAATCATAGAAATATTCCACTATGACAGGCAAGGCTACCTCATGGCCAGGGGCGTAACTACCGGGGTAGCAGCCGAAGCGGTTGCTTTGGGGCCCGGCCCATATAGGGGCCCGGGTCTCCGGCTCCAATCGGCGCTACCCGGGTAGTGCAATATAAACTACAGAACTTGAACTCCTCCTCCTAGCATCATAGCGTCTGTGACATGTCTCTTGCAGCCCCGGGCCCCGTGCTTATTATCTCCATGATTGATCTTCAGCTCTCAGCGGCGTCCGCTCATTACCTATGCGCAAAAGTAATGAGCGGCTCATTACATATGCGCATATGTAATGAGCGTCACTAGCGGCTCCCTGGCTGGCTCTCCAGCAGCGGCGGCTCCTGACTCGTCACTCACACTGTGTCTGGTCTGAGCCTGGTGACGCACTGATGCCGGTGGCGTCACTCTCCTGGGCCCTGACCGCCACGTCGCGTGACCTGGTCCTTCTCTGCTGTCTGCAGGCAGTGGTTCGCACGGGCAGTGAGTCACCGTCCTGGTCCCACGTTTCTTCCTCTCCGGCTGTAGCGATCCCCTGCTGCTGCTCCCGCTCTGTCCTGTCCTAGTGACAGTGTCCTGTCACTGTGTGTGCCTGTCTGACAGACTCTCTCTAAGGCTGTGTGCACACGCCACAGATTTTGCTGCGGTTCCGCAGCGGTTTTGGCCGGTGCGGACCCGCAGCAGTTTCTGCTGCGGTGTACAGTACCATGATTCCCTATGGGAGTCAAAAACCGCAATGCAGACGGTGCGGAATTTTCCACGCGGTTTGTCAATTCTTTCTGCGGATTCCGCTGCGGTTTGCCATCTCCTCCATTGAGGAGATGAAAAACCACAGGGCAAAACCGCAGAGCAATCCGCAGGTAAAACCGCAGGTCTTTTGACCTGCGATTTTACCTGCGGATTTTACAAAATCCGCGCGGATGAATCCGCACCTGAATCCGCAGCGTGTGCACACAGTCTAACTGTTACCATACTACAGCGCTGCCACAGCCCGCATCCCTGAGCGGCGCCGTGACTGAGCACTCCACTCCTGTCAGCGGGTCCGGTGAGTACCGTCCGTGACGTGAGTGAGTCACACTACTAATAATAATACACACTGGCTGCGTCTAGTCCAATGTCCTCGACCTCGGCTGATGGCTGTGTCTGTGGGGTGGTGGGTGGGGGACTCTCTGCTCTGCCGGCTGTGTGGTGGTGGTGGACAGTGGTGGTGGACTCTCTGCTGGGCTCCCTGTCTGACTCCTGCAGCCCTGCTGCGGCCTGCTCAGTGCGTCCAGTGTCCTCCTCCTCGGTCATGCAGCTGCCGGCTCCCGACTACCGCTGTCCTGCAGTGCCGGACAGTGCCGGCCCGGCGGTGTGGTGGTGGTGTTGTGTGCTCTCTGCCGGCCTCCCTGTCTGACTCCTGCAACCCTGCGGCCTGCTCAGTGCGTCCAGTGTCCTCCTCCTCGGTCATGCAGCTGCCGGCTCACGACTACCGCTGTCCTGCAGTGCCGGACAGTGCCGGCCCGGCTGTGTGGTGGTGGTGGTGTTGTGTGCTCTCTGCCGGCCTCCCTGTCTGACTCCTGCAACCCTGCAGCCTGTTCACTGCGTCCAGTGTCCTCCTCAGTCATGCAGCTCTGCCGAATACCGCTGTCCTGCAGTGCCGTACAGCGCCGGCCCGGCTGTGTGGTGGTGGTGTTGTGTGCTCTCTGCCGGCCTCCCTGTCTGACTCCTGCAGCCCTGCGGCCTGCTCAGTGCGTCCAGTGTCCTCCTCCTCGGTCATGCAGCTCTGCCGGCTCCCGACTACTGCTGTCCTGCAGTGCCGGACCGTGCTGGCCTGGCTGTGTGGTGGTGTGTGATTGTGTGCTCTCCGCCGGGCTCCCTCTGTCTGACTCCTGCCCTGTGGCCTGCTCTGTGTAGAGCTGGCTAGCCTGGTGTGGTGAGCTGCTCTGCTGTCTCTGCACCCTCCCTGGTGATGGGGCCCCAATGAGAGGAAAAATAGGTTTCTGGGGCCCAACACAATGGTGGTCGCCCCTATGCTGTGTTAATAGTAAGTCACCATCTGCCCTGGAAGTGCCGGCTACCTGATGGGGTCCCACTGAGAGGAAAAATAGCTTTCTGGGGGCCCATGGTTGTCGCCTACGCAGTTTAATAGTATATTATTCTCGTCACCATGCTCGCTGGAAGCTGTGCCGGAGCAGAGGAGGCCATAGTGTGCTGCATGGAGGAGCACGGGGGCCATAATGTGCTGCATGGAGGAGCAGGGGAGGCCATAATGTGCTGCATGGAGGAGCAGGGGAGGCCATAATGTGCTGCATGGAGGAGCAGGGGAGGCCATAATGTGCTGCAATGAGGAGCAGGGGGGCCATAATGTGCTACATGGAGGAGCAGGGGGCCCATAATACTGTATGAAGGAGCAGGTGCCCCATAATACTGTATGGAGGAGCATTAGATGAGGCACATAATACTGTATGGCAGACTATGTGGGTGCTCATAATACTGTATGGTGGACTATGTGGTGCCCATAATACTGTATACTGGACTATGAGGTGCCCATAATACTGTATGGCGGACTATGAGGAGCCCATAATACTGTATTGCAGACTATGTGGGTGCTCATAATACTGTATGGTGGACTATGTGGTGCCCATAATACTGTATACTGGACTATGAGGTGCCCATAATACTGTATGGTGGACTATGAGGAGCCCATAATACTGTATGGCAGACTATGTGGGTGCTCATAATACTGTATGGTGGACTATGTGGTGCCCATAATACTGTATACTGGACTATGTGGTGCCAATAATACTGTATGCAGGACTATGTGGTGCCCCTAATACTGTATGGCGGACTATGAGGAGCCCATAATACTGTATGGAAGACTATGTGGTGCCCATAATACTGTATTCTGAACTATGAGGTGCCCATAATAATCTTAATCATAATAATCTTAATCCTAATAATCTTTCTGCAGTGGTGTTTGGTATGTTAACAAATCTATTGAGTTCTAGAGGTGGGTGAATGTAATAGAAAGTGAGCAACTTAAAATATAAAATTATCAATGCTTAACTAATTTGATTGTATTGACTGAGTTACAGGATTAGGAATAATTGTGTTACATTATTTCTAATTCTGTTACTTAATGTGACTCTAGTATGCATTATCGGTAAGGGGGTGTGTCTTCGAGGGGGCCCCGTTTAAAAGTTTGCTATGGGGCCCAATCAGTTCTAGTTACGCCCCTGCTCACGGCTTTCAGACAGATATTACCTGTCTGTAGAACAGAGAATATTTAACCTTGCTATACTGGAAAGGATGAAAAAACAAAACTCACTTGTTAAGACATAGAGAGAGCGTGATATTCTGAAGGCTGGTCGCCTTGATTTGTTATTATAGATTGCTAGCAAAAAAGGTGACTACTTCACTAAGGCCAGTACGCCTTTCCTAGGCATTAGCAAGTGAGTAGTGTATTTTCATCCTTTGACTTTACAGTATAGCGCGTTTAAATATTCTATTTTGTACAGACATGTAATATCTGTCTGAAAGGCGTGAGGTAGCCTTGCCTGTCATGATGGATTCTTAATATGATTGGAAAACATTGTTAAAAAATTTGAATGTTAAATTTTTTAACAAATTTTGGTGATGGAGACCACCTGTTGTTTCCTTTGTATTTGGAGCACCAGTGAAACCGCACTGGACATCTACGGCCATCAGACTTATAAATCCTCATAGGTTGGGGAAGGGGAACGTGGAAGAGCAGCCTGTGGGTGCTGCTGGACACTGTGGCCTACATCTCCCTGTGTGGAGCCATACTGTTGCCCATGATGTGGGAATTGTCCTGCCTCCTGGGAATGTTGGGGGTACTGGCCAGAGTAATGATGGGCAGGGGCATCTTGTTGGCTGTGGTAGGCACGTGGCTCATACCCACCAAGATAGCCATATCGTCCCCAACCAGGTTGGGACCAGCCTCCAACACTGGGTGGGAACAAGTGGCCATATTGGTGGGGTTGGCTAGAGGCTGACATTTGTAGCTGCTGAATAGAAGGTTGGGTAGTGGGAGGAAGGGGGTGAGGTGTAGGCCCACGTATTTGAGGATCCTCAGATCCTGCTTGAGCTTGCATTTGTGGGGGGTGCCTAAGGCGCATGAGATTTCGTGGTGAAAGCTGCCACCTCTCAATGTATTCAAATAGTTCGTAGGGCGTATTGGGGTATGTGCAGGCATCAAGCAGGATCTGAAAGCATCCTCTAATACGGAGCATGACCTCACGGGAAAGGGCACGGAGAAAATTGGCCAGGCTGCGAGAGTATGCCTCCTCCCCATCATCAGTGTTAACTCTGGCTAAATAATTGAGGACCCCAGTGTCCACATTAGTGCGGGTATCAGGGGCAGGTATTTGCTGTCTTCGGCTTCTTCCAGGCCGGGATGTGGCAGCAGGCTGAGGAGAGCCCCGGATGTGGCCAGTTGGGCTGCTGCTGATATTGCCCTGATCCTCTGCTGGTGCTGATGCAGCAGCAGCACCAGATGGTCCTGGTGGTGGGCTTTGGGGCGCAGGCAATGGCACATCCTGACTCGAGTCTTCACCCCTGCTCCTAGTAGGGGGAGAAGATGGGCCAGCCACCTCTTCCCCTGCAGACCCAGGATCAATGATGGGATCTGTATCTGAGCCAGTGCCTCTGTCCGTAAGGTTGGACTGAGTTCTGTGAAAAAATAGAACAGCCAAAAATAAATACCTATTTTTGGCCCTGTAAAGTATCTGTGTAATGTGGTGTGAGGTATCTACTTACGGTCTCAGATCCAGAATTGGGGCGAGGAAGGAGAGGCGGTCGTAATAGATATATTTTCTTTTAACGTAGCCAGCATCCCCACTCCTGGACGGCTGCTGGCGTTCCCGGCGGTATTGGTCCCGGATGCTTCGCCAGCGTCACATCACATCTTCCACTGCAATGTGACAGGAAATATTGTCAAATTCACATATTTAATAGGTCACATTTGCTACCAGTAGTCTAGGCATGGGGCCTTCTGGGGTGTGCTTTATACCCATGGTGGCATATCTAATTGGGCAGATACACAGGGTCTCTTTAGTTGATGTATCAAATAGCTACACTTAATAATTGGTTTGTCTAGGAGGATGAGGAGCTTGTGGCCTAAACCCAAATTATGGCTGTGTGAATCCACGTGTCACATACAAATCTAACGGCCTCATGAGGGAAAAAGTACAAGCTCAGGAAGGGGGGTGCTGATTCTATATTCCTTTTTTGTTGTGCGCTAAGGTTACTCATATTTTGGTTTGTACTTACGAATTTTATGCTGCTCCTCACGTGGCCGATCACCAAAGTCATGGTACATCTGGCGACAGATGCGCCTCCATGACGCCTCCTTTCTTGCCCGGTTGGAATAATGGGCATCACGTTGGTCCCAGAGTTCGGGACGCTCCTGCACCAGGACTATTATCATTTCCACATTAATGTAAGTGGACGCCATGCTGCTGCTGTACTCCGTGGAGGCGTACTTCCTGGATGTCTGGAGCGCTTTTTGAGCTCATTTGCATGTCTAGGCTTCCTGATGATGGATTGGCCCATTTCCTGTCACCAGCCAAAAGACCTGCGTACTGCCCGCAGGTCACACGTCTGGTCCGTGTGTAATCCGTATTTTTTGCGCACCCATAGACTTGCATTGGCGTACTACGGGCGTAGTACGCTGACAATCGCAGCATGCTGCGATTGCCACGGACCGTACAATACGGATGAGAAATATACGGCTGGTGCGAGGGACCCCATTGAGAATCATTTGTCCGTGTGTAATGCGTGCTTTTTGCGCCTATCACTTGGCCGTATTCCTCGCCAGTGTGACCCCGGCCTTATACTAAGTATGTCAAAGCAAAGAGAAGCCAAGTTTAAATGAGCTATAAAGAAAAAATGAATTCTAAAGAAAATGTCATTTTATCATAGTTAGTTGTTGCAGGCATTTCATTATATGCCCATGATAGCTCTTTCTGTCCATGTTTTAGGCTAGTTTCACACTAGCGTATTTTACATGCAGCGCACGGCGCCGCTAAGCCCCGCCCCCTGCCCGCTCCATGCCCGCCCCGTCCGGTCATCTCCTCCTACTATCGCACACGGCCGCATGCGATCTGCGCACCCTATCTTTAGCATAGGGTACGCAGACCGTGCGATAGTAGGATTTTTACGTGCGCTGCGCACTTTTGAAGGTGCGCCGGTGTGCGCCGAATGCACCATGTTGCATTTTCGCACGCTCGGCGCACCTTCAAAAATCCTAATTTTGGCCCTAATTCATTAAGACTGATGTTTCGTATGCCAGTCTTTGTGAGGGTTACGCAAGAAAAAGATGAGCCAAATTCATTAACAAATTCATGTCACGTAATGAATTTGGTGCATATTATTAGTGCCGTGCGTGTTCCAGAAGTGTTATTCGAATCACTATTAATGAGTTTGATGAGTTGGTGCAGCCCCTCCCACCCCTGCTCCTACCCAGTTCTGCTAGTTTTGTGGGAACTGCCCATAATTGCCTTAACATTGTCAAAAGGTGCAACATTTTGGGCCTTTGCGTAATATATACTAGTGGGTTGCTCTTGATCCTGATACCAGAAAATGGAAATGGTCTTGGCTTGTTCACAAAGTCTCTGATTCATTAAGGCTGGGTTCACACGTAGCGGAACTCTCGCGGAAATTACCGCGAGAATTCCAGAATTCCATTCCGCGGGAAAATCGCATTTTAAATTCCTGCGATTTTCCCGCGGAAAAACTAGCATTTTGCAAGCGTAATTAGCTTGCAGAATTGCTAGCGTTTTCCAAGCGATCTGTAGCATCGCTTGGAGAACTGATTGACAGGTTGATCACACTCGTCAAACATAGTGTTTGACGAGTGTGACCAACTTTTTACTATTGAGGCCGCCTATACGGCATCAATAGTAAAAGATAGAATGTAAATAATAATAATAAAAAAAAAATATATTGTTATTCTCACCTTCCGACGTCCCGCGCAGCTTTCTCGCCTCTCTCGAGGTCGCTTGTCTCAGACCAATACTCGATCCCCAGCCTTGAGAGCTGTCCCTCACAGGGGCGTCGTCTCATGGGGCACAAGTTCCCGAAACCTGGTCTGTAATAGTCGATGCAGAGTCTGCAAGCGATGTAGATGTACATGGACCCAGGTGGACACCCCCGTTCATGGGTAGTCCTCCTCTGGGTCCAACTTCTGCTCGGTAATCTCCCATCCTTTTCAGCCGAACAGCAGGGTGTATGGCATATATCCCGCTGTACTGTGCACGCGGTTGTTGTACACCCAAAGCAACTCAGCTACATACTCGGGCCAACGGACTTTTCTGTCTTCCTCCAACATTCTCAACATCTGAATTAATGTCCAGTTGAAACGTTCACAGGCTTCATTCCCCTGCGAATGGTAAGGTGTTGTCTTGGACTTTTCAATCCAATACAGGCGGTGAAGCTCCTCCATCACTTGACCCTGAAAGCAGGTGCCTTGATCATAATGGATCCTTTTCGGGCATCCATGCACCCAGATGAAATCTTGACAGATGGCCTGTGCAGCTGACTCAGCCGCCTGATCCTGGGTCGGAGTCACCACAGCGAACTTAGTGAAATGATTGGTCATCACAAGACAATGTTCATACCCAAGATGAGCTGGACCCATGGTCAAGTAGTCGATCATCAACAATTCCATGGGGGCAGAGGTCACAATGGTCTGCGTAGGAGCTCTCTGTTCTGGAGGTTTATCCAATTCACAGCTTTGACATTGTCGGCAGGCCTCTTCCACTGCAGTCTTCAACCGGGAATGATAGACAAGCTTCTGCAACCACTGAAACGTCTTCTCCAGACTGAAGTGAGCCCCTCTTACATGAGTTTCCATGGCTACCTCATTGATCACTTTATTGAGGAGCACCACTTGCCAGGTGACATCCAATTCTCGAACCAACTGAACCTTCCGATACAGCAAACCGTCTTCCAGTTGAAGCCTTTCCCATTTTTGGAGGATCTGTAGCATCCCTGAGGACAGGGCATCTTGCTCACCCTGGCTGGGGAGTTGTTTTAGGACCATCCATTGTCTCAGCTGAGCAAGTTCCTTGTCTTCCTGCTGGAGCCGCACCCAGTCATCTCAAGGTCCTCCCAATCCTCCCAAAAGGTGTTTTCCCGACGCCTCTTTGACCTGTTCCCGCATTGTCATCAACGTCCTGGCGAGATTCTGGAGTCCAGGGATATCTTCTGCCTCCAAGTCTTCATCTCGGTGTCGACCAGGTTACTCGTGAGTCACTCTGGACAGGGTGTCGGCATGTGTATTTTGTATCAATATTTTGCCATACGGGCCACCCATCTTTGCTCCAAGGCCCCCAGTTTTGCATTTTCTAGGTGGGCTAGAGGATTGCTGTCAGTGCGCACCAAGACTTCGGATCCCAACAGGTACTCAGCAAACTTCTCGGTCATCGCCAGGGCCAGATTTAGGCAAAGTGGGGCCCTAGGCAGAGTTTAAAATGGGGCCCCAAATGCTAACATATTGCACATCACACAGAAGCATTTGGGTTGTAGTTATTTTCTCTGAGTTCAGGACGCTAAATGAGTGTGATCGATAATATTGAAGTCGTTCACTCCATGTATTAAAATACACTGCCCAGTCCTCCATATAGTATATGTCATGATCCCAGTGCAGGTTTTTGAGCTGCACGTCAGGGGTTAATGTCTGGAGCTCAGTGCAGGTTTTGACCTGCACACCTGGGGTTAATGATTGTGGCCTCTCTTTGGTTCTGGGAGATTTTCTTAAACCCCTGGGAAGCTCCAATCCCAGTCAGTTATACTTTTGCCTTTGGCCGAGTGTGGTGACCTGTGCCTGTTTGTTGTTATAGCTTGCTTATATGGTTCTGACCCGGTTCTGTTCCCCGTTGTGAGTTTGCCTGTTGATTCTGTACTGCGCTACCCTCTCTGTGTATGACTCGTTGCCTGTGATCTGACTACTCTCTGCTCGCCCCTCTTGTACCTTGCAGCTATCTCTGTGTATGACTCATTGGCTACGTCCTGACTATCCTCCCTGTCTATGCCCCTTGGTAACTTTGTCTCGCAGTTACCTTGTTAGGAGTTCTCTTGCAGCTCCTAGCTCTCTGGAGTTTAGGCCACGTCCCCAGCAGTCACGTGTAGAGTTGAGTGATACCAGCCGATACTTGAAAATATCGGATCGGAATGGATCGGCCGATCTTAAAAAAAAGTATCGGTATCGCCGATTCCGATACCGGAAGTCCCATTCAAGTCTATGGGACTTCCGGTATCGGAATTAGAAATACCCTTTTTTTCCCACGTACAGCCTTTCGAGGGTCTGTACGGGCCTTCCGGGGGTCGGTGCCGGCCTGCCGGGGGGCTGTGCCGGCCTGCCGGGGGGCTGTGCAGGCTCCGGGGGTCTGTGCAGGCATCGTCCGATGGGAGTACAAGTCCCATCGGGCGATGCCTGCTACCATGACAGTGATTGACACATTAGCCAATGATGGGACAGTAGTAGTCCCATCATCCGGCTAATGTGTTGAATGTAAAAAAAAAAAAAAAAAATTACATACATACTACATACATACATGCTACATACATGCTACATACTACATACATGCTACATACATACTACATACATGCTACATACATGCTACATACATACATGCATGCTACATACATACTACATACATGCTACATACATACTACATACATGCTACATACTACATATATGCTACATACTACATACATGCTACATACTACATACATGCTACATACTACATACATGCTACATACATGCTACATACTACATACATGCTACATGCTACATACATGCTACATACATGCTACATACTACATACATGCTACATGCTACATACATGCTACATACATACTACATACATGCTACATACTACATACATGCTACATACATACTACATACATGCTACATGCTACATACATGCTACATACATACTACATACATGCTACATACATGCTACATACATGCTACATGCTACATACATACTACATGCATGCTACATACATGCTACATACATGCTACATGCTACATACATGCTACATACATGCTACATACATACTACATGCATGCTACATACATGCTACATACATGCTACATACTACATACATGCTACATGCATGCTACATGCATGCTACATGCATGCTACAAACTACATTCATGTTACATACTACATACATGCTACATACATGCTACATACATACTACATGCAACATACATATATACTACATACAATACATTCATACAATACATACATATAGACATACAGTACATATAACATAGAGTACATATTTACCATCACTTGTCACATTGTTCCCCGAAGCCATTGTCGTCTGAGGATTAAAAATTAAAATAACAAACCACAAATATACTCACCCTTGATCCGCAGAATTCCACGTATGTCCCACGTCCATCTTGCGTGGAGAACAGCAGCATCAGCTGATGCTACCGTTCTCTACCAGCTCCAGGAATACAATGACGGAAGGTAGGTATCCTTCCGCACTGTATTCCTCCACCACTTTAAAAAAAAAAAAAGTCCCTAGTCTCACTTTATGCCATTGCTGTGTGGGAAATTCCCACGCAGCAATGGCATAAAGTGAGACTAGGGACTTTTTTTTTTTTAAAGTGGTGGAGGAATACAGTGCGGAAGGATACCTACCTTCCGTCATTGTATTCCTGGAGCTGGTAGAGAACGGTAGCATCAGCTGATGCTGCTGTTCTCCACGCAAGATGGACGTGTGACATACGTGGAATTCTGCGGATCAAGGGTGAGTATATTTGTGGTTTGTTATTTTAATTTTTAAACCTCAGACGACAATGGCTTCGGGGAACAATGTGACAAGTGATGGTAAGTATGTACTCTATGTTATATGTACTGTATGTCTATATGTATGTATTGTATGAATGTATTGTATGTAGTATATATGTATGTTGCATGCATGTAGTATGTATGTATGTATGTAGTATGTATGTAGCATGTATGTAGTATGTAGCATGTATGTAGTATGTAGCATGTATGTAGCATGTAGCATGTATGTAGCATGTATGTAGCATGTAAGTAGCATGTATGTAGCATGTATGTAGTATGTATGTAGCATGTATGTAGCATGTATGTAGCATGTATGTAGCATGCATGAAGCATGCATGTAGTATGTATGTTGCATGTATGTAGTATGTAGCATGTATGTAGCATGTATGTAGCATGTAGCATGTATGTAGTATGTAGCATGTATGTAGCATGTATGTAGTATGTATGTAGGATGTATGTATGTAGTATGTATGTAATTTTTTTTTTTTTACATTCAACACATAGGCCGGATGATGGGACTACTACTTTCCCATCATTGGCAAATGTGTCAATCACCGTCATGGTAGCAGGCATCACCCGATGGGACTTGTAGTCTCATCGGACGATGCCTGCACAGACCCCCGGAGCCTGCACAGCCCCCCGGCAGGCCGGCACCGACCCCCCGGAGCCTGCACAGCCCCCCGGCAGGCCGGCACCGACCCCCCGGAGCCTGCACAGCCCCCCGGCAGGCCGGTACAGACCACCCGGAAGGCCCGAAGTGACGGCGCATCATGATGCGCACAAACCGCGCATCATGATGACGTCATTTCGGCAGCCAATCAGAGCCACAAAAGTGGCTCTGTTCAATTTGGGACTTCCGATTCCGGTATAAAAAAAAATATCGGAATCGGTATCGGATTTCCGATACGGCAAATATCGGCCGATACCCGATATTTGCGGTATCGGAAAGCTCAACACTAGTCACGTGCTTCAGGTCCTGCTGTTCTGAAGTATGCACCTAATCAGCTGCTGCCCGCTCCACAGGTATCTTTGAGCACAGTTCGCTTTACTCAGGACACGCGCACTGGCTCAGTGAGCAAGTTCAGTGCGGTGTTCCTGACATTATAACTGACCTTGAATTTTTTTTTTCTCTCCTCACTTCTGCAGCATGGACCCAATGTGTGCTTTATCTGAGCAGGTGAAATGCTTGACTCAGTCGCTGCAGTAGCTTAGTTTGGAACACCAAGCTCTGGCCCAGTCCCATCGGCGGGTTGAGGACTCAGTTCAGGGGGTGCTTTCTGCAGGCTTTCAGCAGGTGGGGAATAGAGATGTCATTTTAGTCCCACCCGAATCCCCGGTTAAATTGCCAGATACGTTTGCTGGTAACAAAGATGAATTCAGAGCGTTTAAGGAGGGCTGTAAGCTCTTTTACTCTTTGAGACCCCGCTCCTCTGGGGATGAGAAACAGAGGGAGGGGGTGGTTATGTCCCTGCTTAGGGGGTCCCCACAAGCCTGGGTATTTTTGCTTTCCTCTTCTGCCCCAGAGAGAATGTCTGTGGATGCGTTTTTTGATGAGCCTGATAGAGTGCGTTTGGCTGAGGACAAGGTGATGAGTGTCTGTCAGGGGGAGCACTCGGCCGAGTGGTTCTGTACTGAATTCAGACGTTGGGCTGCCGAGATTTCTTGGAGTGATGCCGCCCTTCGGGGGCTGTGCCGTAGAGGCCTGTGTGAATGTCTGAAGGATGCCTTGGCACTCCATCCTCCACCTGACTCCCTGGAGGATGCCATGACCCAAGCGGTTCGCATGGATTGCAGACTACGGGCTAGAGGCATTATGCAACTGGAATCACCTTTATTCTTCAGTGGAGATGAGACCCGGACTCTTCCTGTGGCTATGGAGGTGAGCGCTGTCACCTGTGAGAAAAAGGAAAGAAGGCGCCGCCGGGAGAAGCAGTTGTGCTTCTATTGTGGGGAATCTGGACACTGGAAGAAGGACTGCCCCTCCTGTCCGTCATCCTCCAAGATGGCGGGAAACGACTCGGTCTGGATAGTAGTCGAGGAGGCTACCCAGACCTTCAGGTACAAGTTTCCTCACGTGCAAAAATGGTGCTGCAGGTGGAACTGGAACTTGGTAATGGTCCGGCTCAGACTACTGCTTTTGTTGACTGTGGTTCTGCTGTGAACCTGATTGATACCAAAATTATGACTCTTAATAAGATAGGGACAGTCAGGCTTCAGGATCCTGTTAAACTTGTGGCAATTGACTCGTACCCTCTTACCCAGGACGGTATCCGTGGCAGGTCTGAACTTTTTTCTCTAAAAGTGGGTTCCACTCATGTGGAAAAACTAAGTTGTCTTGTGCAAGATAACTTGCCTGCAGGACTGGTACTGGGGATGCCTTGGCTTCAACACCATAATCCTACCATTGATTAGGTTTCAGGGGAGATCACTCAATGGGGATGCAAGGATAAATGTGGTAACCTGGGACACCTTGTTAACGCTGTTAAATCCGTATCTGTGTTATCTGTCGGTCTGGAAGGTATTCCGGAGTACCTGAAGGATTTCAAAGACGTATTTTCCGAAAATGAGGCTGAGGCGCTGCCACCACATAGACCCGACGATTGTGCCATTGATTTAGTACCCGGAGCCAAGTTACCTAAGGCTCGATTGTTCAATTTGTCTGGGCCTGAGCGCCCAATGGTTCTCCAAGTTAGATCTCCGGGGGGCCTACAATCTGATAAGGGTTCGGGAAGGGGATGAGTGGAAAACTGTGTTCCTCACATCAGAAGGACTCTTTGAAAACCTGGTAATGCCGTTTGGGTTAACTAATGCGCCCGCTATTTTCCAGAATTTCATCAATGTGGTGTTTTCTGACCTGATAGGCCGTTTTGTTATTATTTATTTAGATGACATTTTGGTGTTTTCCCCAGACAGCCAATCTCACTTGCAACATTTACAGACAGTTCTCCAGAGACTCAGGGAGAACCAATTGCTAAATTGGAAAAATGTTCATTTTTTGTACAGGAACTGTTGATTGTGTCCTGTGAGGGGTTTCGTATGGATCCTAAGAAGGTGCTGGTGATCGCTGATTGGGTTCAGCCTCGAGATCTCAAGGGGCTCCAGTGCTTCTTAGGATTTGCGAACTATTATCGGAGATTCATTAATGGTTTCTCACAAGTAGTTTTGAGCGATACCATCCGATATCCAGAAATATCGGATCGGATTGGATCGGCCCGATACACAAAAAGTATCGGGTATTGCCGATTCCGATACCGGAAGTCCCATTCAAGTCAATAGGACAGAAATATTGGATTTAAAAAAAACCTTTCTTTCCTTGTACATCCAGTTCGGGAGCGGGGAAGAGTGTGGGCGGTGCGAGGGCGGACATTGTGCATGTCTGTGTGTGCGGGCGGGCTCTGTGCAGGCCTCTCGGGGGTCTGTACGGGCCTAACGGGGGTCTGTGCCGGCTGTCGGGGGGTTTGTGTCGGCTGCCGGCGGTCTGTACGGGCCTGCCGGGGGTCTGTGCCGACTGCCGGGGGGTCTGTGCCGGCTGCCGGCGGTCTGTATGGGCCTGCCGGGGGTCTGTGCCGGCTGCCGGGGGTATGTACGGGCCTGACGGGGGTCTGTGCCGGCTGCCGGGGGGTCTATGCCGGCTGCCGGCGGTCTGTACGGGTCTGCCGGGGGTCTGTGTGTGTGTGCAGTCATCGTCCGATGGGACTACAAGTCCCATCGGGCAATGCCTGCTACAATGACAGTGATTGACACATTAGCCAGTGATGGGACAGTAGTAGTCCCATCATCTGGCTAATGTGTTGAATGTAAAAAAAAAAAACATACATACTACATACATACTACATACATACAACATTCATACAACATACATACTACATACATACTTCATATATACTACATTCATATAACATACATACTACATACATACTACATTCATACAGCATACATACATACTACATACATACTACATAGATACATTTATACAGCATACATACATACTACTTACATGCTACATATATACTACATTCATACAGCATACATACTACATACATACTACATATATACAACATTCATGCAACATACATACATACTACATATATACAACATTCATACAACATACATACATACTACATATATACTACATTCATACAACATACATACTACATACATACTACATATATACAACATTCATACAACATACATACATACTACATACATACTTAATATATACTACATTCATACAACATACATACATACTGCATACATACTACATATATACTACATTCATACAGCATACATATATACTACATACATACATAAAACATGCTACAGATATACTACATACATACTACATACATACTACATACTACATACAATACATTCATACATTCATACAATACATACATATAGACATACAGTACATATAACATAGAGTACATACTCACCATTACTTGTCACATTGTTCCCCGAAGCCAGTGTCATCTGTGAAAAAAAATGAAAAAAACAAACCACCAAATACTCCCTGATCTGCAGAAATCCACGAGTGTCCCACGCCGATCTACCGTGGAGAACAGCAGCATCAGCTGATGTGACTGTTCTCTAGGGGCTCCAGGAATCCAATGACGGGAGGTAGGTATCCTTCCGTACTGTATTCCTCCGCCACTGTAAAAAACATAGTCCCTAGTCTCACTTTTGGCATTGCTGTGTGAGAAAGTTCCCACGCAGCTTTTGCCATAAAGTGAGACTAGGGACTATTTTTTTTACAGTGGCGGAGGAATACAGTGCGGAAAGATACCTACCTCCCGTCAATGGATTCCTGGAGCCCCTAGAGAATGGTCGCATCAGCAGATGCTGCTGTTCTCCACGGGAGATCGGCGTGGGACACTCGTGGGTTTCTGCGGATCAGGGAGTATTTGGTGGTTTGTTTTTTTCATATTTTTTTCACAGATGACACTGGCTTCGGGGAACAATGTGACAAGTGATGGTGAGTATGTACTCTATGTTATATGTACTGTATGTCTATATGTATGTATTGTATGAATGTATTGTATGTAGTATGTATGTAGTATATCTGTAGCATGTTTTATGTATGTTGTATACATGTAGTATGTATGTATGCTGTATGAATGTAGTATATATGTAGTATATATGTAGTATGTATCTATGCTGTATGAATGTAGTATGTATGTAGTATGTATGTAGCATGTTTTATGTATGTTGTATGTATGTATGTAGTATGTATGTATGCTGTATGAATGCAGTATATATGTAGTATGTATGCTGTATGAATGTAGTATATATGTAGTATGTATGTATGCTGTATGAATGTAGTATATATGTAGTATGTATGTTGTATGTATGTTGTATGAATGTAGTATATATGTAGTATGTATGTATGCTGTATGAATGTAGTATATATGTAGTATGTATGTAGTATGTATGTTGTATGTATGTTGTAGGAATGTAGTATATATGTAGTATGTATGTATGCTGTATGAATGTAGTATATATGTAGTATGTATGTTGTATGAATATAGTATATATGAAGTATGTATGTAGTATGTATGTTGTATGTATGTAGTATGTATGTATGTTTTTGTTTTTTTACATTCAACACATTAGCCGGATGATGGGACTACTACTGTCCCATCATTGGCTAATGTGTCAATCACTGTCATTGTAGCAGGCATCGCCCGATGGGACTTGTAGTCCCATCGGACGATGCCTGCACACACACACACAGACCCCCGGCAGGCCCGTACAGACCGCCGGCAGCCGGCACAGACCCCCGGCAGCCGGCACAGACCCCCGGCAGGCCTGTACAAACCGCCGGCAGCCGGCACAGACCCCCCCGGCAGCCGGCACAGACCCTCGGCAGGCCCGTACAGACCCCCGGCAGCCGGCACAAACCCCCCGGCTGGCCCGTACAGACCGCCGGCAGCCGGCACAGACCCCTGGCAGGCCCGCAATGACCGCGCATCATGATGCGCACAGACCGCGCATTATGATGACATCATTTCAGCAGCCAATCACAGCCACAACAGTGGCTCATTGCATTATGGGAACTTCCGATTCCGGTATTCGATATTGAAAAAATATCGGTACTCGGTATCGGAATTCCGATACAGCGAATATCGGCCGATACCCGATATTTGCAGTATCGGAATAATAATAATAATAATAAATTTTATTTTTATAGCGCCGACATATTCCGCAGCACTTTACATTTCAGAGGGGATTTGTACAGACAATAGACATTACAGCATAACAATAATCACATACAGTAGATTATAACAAATACCAAGAGGAGTGAGGGCCCTGCTCGCAAGCTTACAGTCTATGAGGAAAGAGGTAGACACGAAAGGTGGGTGGTAACAGTTGCCCTGATTGTATGGACCAGCCATAATGTTAAGTGTGTAACAGTACAGACACAGAGGGCTAATGGATGCATAAAGCATGTGGGAACATGATGCTGGGAACCTGGTTATGGTAAAACTTTTGGCTCTGCCACACAGGGATAGGTTAGGTTAATGTGTTGAGGCGATAGGCCAGTCTGAATAAATGCGTTTTCAGGACACGCTTAAAATTGTGGGGATTGGGGACTAATCGTATTGACCTGGGAAGTGCATTCCAAAGAATTGGCGCGGCACGTGTAAAGTCTTGGAGACGGGAGTGGGAGGTTCTGACTATTGAGGATACTAACCTCAGGTCATCAGCAGAACGGAGGGCGCGGGTAGGGTGGTATACTGAAACAAGGGAGGAGATGTAGGGTGGTGCTGAGCCATGGAGGGCTTTGTGGGTGAGGGTAATAAGTTTATACTGAATTCTGGAGTGGATGGGTAGCCAGTGTAATGACTGGCACAAGGTAGAGGCATCGGTGTAACGATTTGTGAGGAATATGATCCTGGCTGCAGCATTCAAGACAGATTGGAGAGGGGAGAGTTTGGTAAGAGGGAGACCGATTAGAAGAGAGTTACAATAGTCGAGACGAGAATGAATAAGAGAAACAGTAAGAGTTTTTGCAGAGTCAAAAGTAAGAAAAGGTCGAATTCTAGAAATGTTTTTGAGGTGCAGATGACAAGAGCGAGCCAGTATGCTCAACACAACTCACAAGTGGTTAAACCACTCATGGATCTTACCCAGAAGGGCGCTGATGTAAAAAATTGGTCTGTACTCGCTAAGGAGTCCTTCTCAGCTATTAAGAAATGTTTGATGTCCGCCCCAGTGTTGGTCCAACCAGACCCGTCCAAACCATTCATTGTGGAGGTGGATGCTTCTGAAGTAGGGGTGGGGGCAGTGCTGTCCCAGGGTCAGGC
This sequence comes from Dendrobates tinctorius, assembly GCF_039654945.1. Taxonomy (NCBI): domain Eukaryota; kingdom Metazoa; phylum Chordata; class Amphibia; order Anura; family Dendrobatidae; genus Dendrobates; species Dendrobates tinctorius. The sequence continues at coordinate 844,425 of NW_027361700.1, read as the reverse complement.
CACCCTTACTAATCTCAGACCCTGTGCCTTCTCCAAGAAGTTCTCTTCAGCCGAGAGAAACTATGATGTAGGCAATAGAGAACTTCTTGCGGTCAAGCTGGCGTTTGAGGAATGAAGGCACTTTTTGGAAGGGGCGGTTCACCCTATCACGGTTGTCAGGGATCACAAAAATTTGGCATACCTTGAATCTGCTAAGAGGCTTACTCCTAGACAAGCCCGTTGGTCCCTTTTTTTGCACGATTTCAGTTCTCCATTACTTTTCGATCGGGGTCTAAAAATGCGGATGCCCTGTCCAGAAGTTTTGACCCGGTGTCTTCCCCCGAGCAGCCATCCTCCATTCTTCCCCCAGGGGTGGTAGTGGCGGGGGTCTCATCTGAGTTGGAACAAGAAGTTCTAAGGGCTCAGGCCCTAGCACCGGCAACCAGACCAGGGGATAAATTGTTTGTTCCAGATTTATTGCGGCCTAGACTTCTGCAGGAGTTTCATGAGCCTAGGCTGAGTGCTCATCCAGGTATCATGGCCACTAGAGAGGCAGTAGCAAGGGGGTTTTGGTGGCCTTCCCTAAGGTCCGATGTCAAGAAATTAGTTTCTGCTTGTGGTGTGTGTGCCCGTTCCAAAAGCTCACATAACCGGCCGGCTGGGGAACTCATACCTTTACCGGTTCCTGATAGGCCATGGACTCATCTTTCCATGGATTTTATTACCGGTCTTCCACCTTCCAGGGGCAATACCGTGATCTGGGTGGTGGTGGATAGGTTTTCTAAACAGGCACATTTCATTCCCTTGCCAGCATTACCCTCAGCAGAAACATTGTCAAGGTTGTTTGTGCAGCATGTGGTCCGATTGCATGGGGTACCCCTGAATGTGGTGTCTGACAGAGGTGTGCAGTTTGTGGCCAAATTTTCTCACTCTCACTCTCTTTCTCGTCGGCATATCACCCGGAGAGTAATGGTCAGACAGAACGCACCAATCAATCCCTGGAACAAATTCTCAGGTGTCTGACCTCAGCCAGACAGGAGGATTGGTGTGATGCATTACCGTTGGCGGAATTTGCTTTTAACAACCGGGTGAGTCAGTCCACCAACATGTCCCCATTCCTGATTAACTATGGGGCAAATCACAATGAGGTGATTATTATGGGGACTTCAACTACCCCGACATAGACTGGGAAACTGAAACCTGCGTATCTCAGAAAGGAAACCAATTTCTGTCAGTGACCAAGGATAATTATCTGTCACAACTTGTGCAGGGCCCAACTAGAGAGACAGCCCTTCTGGACTTAATTTTAAGCAACAGGCCAGATAGAATAACAGAAGTACGAGTCGATGGGCACCTAGGGAACAGTGACCACAATATAATACAATTCCACTTGTCCTTCAGTAAGGTGCCCTGGAAGGGGGTTACAAAAACGCTGAATTTCAGGAAAGCAAAGTTTGATCAGCTTAGAGAGGACCTTCGCCGAATTGATTGGGACAATGTCCTCAAAAATAGGAGCACAGAAAATAAATGGGAAATATTTAAATCAGTTTTACACCCCCAATGCGAGCTAGCCATACCATACAGAAATAAAAGGGCTAGGAACAGGAGAACACCAATGTGGCTAAATAAGGATGTAAAAAGGGCAATAAAGAACAAGGCATTTAAGAAGCTAAAACAAGAAGGCAATGAAGAAGCATTAAAAAGTTATAGAGAAAAAAATAAAATGTGTAAAAAACAAATACATTTAGCAAAAGTGGAAACTGAGAGACTCATTGCTAAGGAAAGTAAAACAAACCCCAAACTATTCTTTAATTATATAAACAGTAAAATGATTAAAATTGATGGTGTTGGCCCTTTAAAGAACAATGAGGGTGAAATCATAGAGAGCGATGTGGGAAAAGCAAATGTTTTAAATACTTTTTTCTCAACAGTGTTCACACAGGAAAAGGATTTGCCAGGGGAAATGCAGAGTGATAATGTAAACTCCCCATTAAGTATAACCTGCCTAACCCAGGAAGAAGTGCAGAACCGCCTTAGTAAGATTAAAATTGACAGATCACCAGGCCTTGATGGCATTCACCCTCGGGTATTAAGGGAGTTAAGTTATGTGATAGATAGACCTCTATTCCGTATATTTAAAGACTCTATAGAAACAGGGTCTGTTCCTTTTGATTGGCGGCAAGCAAATGTGGTACCAATATTCAAAAAGGGGTGTAAAAGGGAACCTGGAAACTATAGGCCGGTAAGCTTAACATCTGTTGTGGGTAGTGTTGAGCATTCCGATACCGCAAGTATCGGGTATCGGCCGATACTTGCTGTATCGGAATTCCGATACCGACTTCCGATATTTTTTCAATATCGGAATTCGGCATCGGAATCGGAAGTTCAAAGTTGATTGACAGCCTGACGTCATCATGATGCGCGGTGTGTGCGCATCATGATGCGCCGTCATTTCGGGCCTTCCGGGGGTCTCTGCCGGCCTGCCGGGGGGCTGTGTGGACTGCCCGGGGTTTGTACCGGCCTGCCGGGGGGCTGTGCCGGCCTGCCGGTGGTCTGTGCACCCTGTGGGGGTCTGTACCGGCCTGCCGGGGGGCTGTGCCGGCCTGCCGGTGGTCTGTGCACCCTGTGGGGGTCTGTACCGGCCTGCCGGGGGGCTGTGCCGGCCTGCCGGGGGGCTGTGCTGATGTCCGGGGGTCTGTGCAAGCATCGTCCGATGGGACTACAAGTCCCATCTGGCGATGCCTGCTACCATGACAGTGATTGACACATTAGCCAATGATGGGACAGTAGTAGTCCCATCATCCGGCTAATGTGTTAAATGTTAAAAAAAAAAAAAAAAAACTACATACATACTACATACATACTACATGCATGCTACATACATACTACATGCTACATACATACTACATATATACTACATGCATGCTACATACATACTACATGCTACATACATACTACATATATACTACATACATACTACATGCTACATACATACTACATGCTACATACATACTACATATATACTACATACATACTACATGCTACATACATACTACATACATACTACATACATACTACATACATACTACATACCACATACATACTACATACATACTACATACATACTACATGCTACATACATACTACATATATACTACATGCATGCTACATACATACTACATGCTACATACATACCACATACATACTACATACATGCTACATGCTACATACTACATATATACTACATACATACTACATACATACTACATACATACTACATGCATGCTACATACATACTACATGCATGCTACATGCATGCTACATACATACTACATGCTACATACATACCACATACATACTACATACATACTACATACATACTACATGCTACATACATACTACATATATACTACATGCATGCTACATACATACTACATGCTACATACATACCACATACATACTACATACATGCTACATACATACTACATATATACTACATGCATGCTACATACATACTACATATATACTACATGCATGCTACATTCATACTGCATGCTACATGCATGCTACATACATACTACATACATACTACATGCTACATACATACCACATATATACTACATACATACAATACATTCATACAATACATACATAGACATACAGTACATATAACATAGAGTAACATACTTACCAATACTTGTCACATTGTTCCCCGAAGCCATTGTCTTTTCCGGAATAAATATTAACATAACAAACCACAAAAATACTCACCCGTGGGAAATTCCCACACAGCAATGGCATAAAGTGAGACTAGGGACTTTTTTTTTTTTTAAGTGGCGTAGGAATACAGTGCGGAAGGATACCTACCTTCCGTCATTGGATTCCTGCAGCCTGTAGAGAACGGCAGCATCATCTGATGCTGCAGTTCTCTACCCAAGATCGTCGTGGGACACACTCGTGGACTGCTTCGGATCGTGGGTGAGTATTTTTGTGGTTTGTTATGTTAATATTTATTCCGGAAAAGACAATGGCTTCGGGGAACAATGTGACAAGTATTGGTAAGTATGTTACTCTATGTTATATGTACTGTATGTCTATGTATGTATTGTATGAATGTATTGTATGTATGTAGTATATATGTGGTATGTATGTAGCATGTAGTATGTATGTAGTATGTATGTAGCATGCATGTAGCATGCAGTATGTATGTAGCATGCATGTAGTATATATGTAGTATATATGTGGTATGTATGTAGTATGTATGTAGTATGCATGTAGTATGCATGTAGTATGTATGTAGCATGCATGTAGTATATATGTAGTATGTATGTAGCATGTAGTATGTAGCATGCATGTAGTATATATGTAGTATGTATGTAGCATGTAGTATGTATGTAGCATGCATGTAGTATATATGTAGTATGTATGTAGCATGTAGTATGTAGCATGCATGTAGTATATATGTAGTATGTATGTAGCATGTAGTATGTATGTAGCATGCATGTAGTATATATGTAGTATGTATGTAGCATGTAGTATGTATGTAGCATGCATGTAGTATATATGTAGTATGTATGTAGCATGTAGTATGTATGTAGCATGCATGTAGTATGTATGTAGCATGCATGTAGTATGTATGTAGCATGCATGTAGTATGTATGTGGTATGTATGTAGCATGTAGTATGTATGTAGCATGCATGTAGTATATATGTGTTATGTATGTAGCATGTAGCATGCATGTAGCATGCATGTAGTATGTATGTAGTATGTATGTGGTATGTATGTAGCATGCATGTAGTATGTATGTAGTATATATGTGGTATGTATGTAGCATGCAGTATGTATGTAGCATGCAGTATGTATGTAGCATGCATGTAGTATATATGTAGTATGTATGTAGTGTATATGTAGTATGTATGTTGCATGTAGTATTTATGTAGTATGAATGTAGCATGTATGTAGTATGTAGTATGAATGTAGCATGTATGTAGTATGCATGTTGTATGTATGTAGCATGTATGTAGCATGTATTTTTTTTTTTTTTTTTTTTTACATTCAACACATTAGCCGGATGATGGGACTACTACTGTCCCATCATTGGCTAATGTGTCAATCACTGTCATGGTAGCAGGCATCGCCCGATGGGACTTGTAGTCCCATCGGACGATGCCTGCACAGACCCCCGAAGCCTGCACAGACCACCGGCAGGCCGGCACAGCCCCCCGGAGCCTGCACAGACCACCGGCAGGCCGGCACAGCCCCCCGGCAGGCCGGCACAGCCCCCCGGAGCCGGCACAGCCCCCCGACAGGCCAGCACAGCCCCCCGGCAGGCCGGCACAGCCCACCGGAGCCTGCACAGACCACCGGCAGGCCGGCACAGCCCCCCGGCAGGCCGGCACAGACCACCGGAGCCTGCACAGACCCCCTGGCAGGCCGGCACAGCCCCCCGAAAGGCCCGTACAGACCCCAGAGAGGCTGTACAAGGCAAAAACAGGGTTTTTCTTATTCCGATACCGGAAGTCCCATAGACTTGAATGGGACTTCCGGTATCGGAATCGGCGATACCGATACTTTTTTTAAAGATCGGCCGATACATTCCGATCCGATACTTTGAAGTATCGGACGGTATCGCTCAACTCTAGTTGTGGGTAAAATTTTTGAAGGGTTTCTAAGGGATACCATTATGGAATATCTTAATGTTAATAAATGTTTAACTCCATATCAACATGGATTTATGAAGGATCGCTCCTGTCAAACTAACCTGATCAGCTTCTATGAGGTTGTAAGCTCTCAAATGGACCAAGGAGAATCATTGGATGTCATGTATCTCGACTTCTCTAAAGCATTTGACACTGTCCCACATAAAAGATTGGTAAGTAAGATGAGAAAGATTGGGTTAGGGGAAAATGTGTGTAGATGGGTAGGTAGCTGGATTAGTGATAGAAAACAAAGAGTGGTTATTAATGGTGCATACTCAGATTGGGCCAGGGTTACTAGTGAGGTACCACAGGGTTCTGTATTGGGCCCTCTACTACTTAATATGTTTATTAATGATGTAGTGGATGGCTTACACAGTAAAATATCAGTATTTGCAGATGATAGAAAACTATGTAAGGTAGTTAACACAAAGGAGGACAGTTTGTAACTACAGACAGATTTGAGTAAATTGGAGAAGTGTAAGGTTATGCACATGGGAAGGAGAAACAGATGCTACAATTATTTACTAAATGGGAAACTGCTGGGGAAATCAGACATGGAAAAAGACTTAGGCATCTTAGTCAATAAGAAGCTAAATTTTAGTGCCCAGTGTCAGGCAGCTGCCACCAAAGCAAATAGGGTCATGGGATGCATTAGAAGAGGTCTGGGGACACAAGATGAAAACATAATTCTCCCTCTGTACAAATCACTTGTCAGACCACACTTGGAGTATTGTGTGCAATTTTGGACTCCGGTGCCCAAGAAAGACATTACTGAACTTGAAAGGGTTCAAAGGCGGGCTACTAAAATGATAAATGGAGTTGGTTCACTACAATACCCAGAAAGGTTATCAAAATTAGGTCTATTTACTCTAGAAAAGAGAAGACTTAGGGGAGACCTAATATAAATGTACAAGTATATCAGAGGGCAATACAGAGATCTCTCCAATGAACTGTTTGTACCAAGGACAGTGAAAAGAACAAGGGGGCATTCTCTTCGTTTGGAGGAAAGACAATTTCTGCACCAGCATAGAAGAGGGTTCTTCACGGTAAGAGCAGTGAGGCTCTGGAATTCTCTCCCTGAGGAAGGGGTGATGGCCAACTCACTGAATGAATTTAAGAAAGAAATGGATGCTTTTCTTATGAGTAACAGTATAGAAGGTTACGAATAACATAATATTATAGGTAGATGATTGACCCAGCTTAGGGGAAGGAATTTTTTTCCCTATGGAGAAAATTGGCTTCTACTCTGTGAGTTTTTTGCCTTCCCCAGGATCAACAATGCAGAACAGCTGCACTAAAAATAGGCTGAACTAGATGGACATAAGGTCTTCCTTCAGCCGTCAAAACTATGTATGTTACTAGAATAAAATGCAGCCCCCCTCTTATAGTATAATGCAGCCACCCCTTAGAGCATAATGCAGCTACCCCACAGAGTATAATGCAGCCACTCCACAGAATATAATGCAGCCCCTTATATAGTATAATGCAGCCCCTCCATAGAATACAATGTAGCCCTCCTCATATAGTATAATCCAGCCCCCATAGAATATAATGTAGCCTCTCATAAAGTATAATGAAGCCCCCATACAATATAAACTAGCCCCCACAGAATATATGCAGCCCCCCATAGAATACAATGTAGCCTCCTCATATAGTATAATGTAGCCCCCTCAGAGTATGATGCAATCACTCCACGATAGAATATAATAAATATAATACAGCCCCCCATAGAATATAATGTAGCCCCAAATAGAATATAATACAGTCCACCTCCCCATAGAATATAATGCAGCCCCCCCATATTATATAACACAGCCTCCCCCATAGAATATAATGTAAAATGTACCCCCCATGGTATATAACACAGCCGCATAGTATATAGCCCAGAACCACATGGTATACAGCCCAGCCCCACTGTAAGCAAACACTAGGCAAGGCGGGATTCCCGGAGTGGACCCTCTGGACCGTGGCACCGAGGGGCCCTGGACGAGCAACCAGGTGGACCCGACCCCTATACAGGGACCGTTAGGAGCAGGTCCAGGGGTTTGAATGCCATGGCAGCCGGAACCAAGAGGGGCGGCTCGGAATGGAGTACAGAGATGAACACAGGAAAGCAGGACTGAAGTAGGACTGCCGGAGCAGACACGGGTAAGCAGGACTGGAGTCAGATAGCAGGTGCGGACACAGGAGGGCAGGACTGCAGTCAGGCAGCAGGTACGGACACGGGTAAGCAGGGCTGGAGTCAGATAGCAGGTGCGAACACAGGAAGGCAGGACTGGAGTCAGACAGCTGGTACAGACACGGGTAGGCAGGGCTGGAGACAGATAGCAGGTGCGGACACAGGAAGGCAGGACAGGAAACAAACACCAGACCTACAAGGAAACGCAAAGCAATAAGTGGCAGGCAGCCTAATGCAAGGCAAGACCGCAGGACCTAGAATGCTGTACTACAACAATGATTAGGCGCCTCCATTATTGGAGGGCGGCCTGATATACCCGTAGCTGTGCCCCTATTGGTGCTACCGAGTCAGGGGACCGCCGGAGATGATATCAGAGAAGGAGAGCCGGGCGCGGCCTACTGCGCCTGCGCAGGGCCTGTAATGACGTCACCGGCCGCGGGCCGGTCAGAGGAGGATGCCGATGCTGGGGCTGGAGGGAGTGAGGCTGCGGCGCGAGGTGAGTGTGAGCGTGCACGACGGGAGGCCTGGGGAGGTGCGCGTCTGGAGGCATGGGAACCGTGACAGTACCCTCCCCCTTAAGCCGCCCCCTGCTGCAATTGGCAAAAGATCTCCTGAAAATGTGAGGAGCGTTGATGTTCTCCCGGGGTTCCCAGGACCTCTCCTCAGGACCAAAACCTTTCCAGTCAATAAGGAAAAAGGTCCTCCCTCTAACTTTCCTCATGGCGAGAATATCTTTTACCTCGAAGGTGTCGTCAGAGTCCACCGGCAGAGGAGCAGAACAAGGTGAGGGATGGAACTGATTTAGTACCACGGGTTTCAGGAGAGAGACGTGGAAGGTGTTCGGGATGCGGAGCGAAGCAGGCAGCCTCAACTTGTAGGCGACTTCATTGGCACGTTCCAGGATCTCAAATGGGCCAATGTACCGGGGGCCCAGCTTGTAGGAGGGCAATTTTAGTCGGATGTACTTGGACGAGAGCCAGGCCTTATCCCCGATGTGAAACGGTGGAGGATCTAACCTCCTCTTGTCTGCGTGATTCTTCATTCGCTCGCTGGCCCTCTTGAGTGCCGTGTTGGTCTCGGACCAGATTTCAGAGAATTCTTGGGACAAGGAGTTGGTTGCCGGTACCTCGGAGGTCGGGGCTTCAGGAAGAGGTATATTAGGATGTTTGCCGAACACCACGAAAAAAGGCAACTTGGTTGAGGATTCGCCGACATGATTGTTATAGGCGAACTCCGCCCAAGAAAGCAGATCCACCCAGTCATTCTGATGATCGTTGGAGAAATGCCGAAGGTATGCCGTCAACGTCTGGTTAGTTCGCTCTACTTGCCCATTGGTCTGCGGATGATAGGCAGATGAAAAATCCAGGGATATATCCAGAAGTTTACAAAGCGCTCTCCAAAACTTAGAAGTGAACTGGACTCCACGATCGGATACAATCCATCGAGGCAGGCCGTGGAGCCTGAAAATCTGATGGACGAAAATCTTGGCTAATCCGGGTTCAGAAGGAAGGCCGCTCAAAGGAATGAAATGTGCCATTTTGGAAAAGCGGTCCACAAACACTAGAATCACCGTACAGCCAGAAGAGCGGGGCAGATCAGTGATAAAGTCCATGGCAATTGTGACATCGGCGGCCGTGCCCGCCGATGCCCCTTCAGCGGCGGTGCCCGCCGCAGCTTCCTCTCACCTGCGTCCCCCTGTCCGCGCGCTCTTCCACGCTGCTCGCCGCTCTGCTACGGGTGGCCGCGCCGGCCTTAGGCCGCGCGCGCGCGTTCCCCCGGCCTCTTCTGTTAGTAGGGGGCGTCGCTAGGGGAGGGTCTGTAGGGCGCACTTCCGGTCTCCGCATATATCAGGCGTCCTCGCTATTCTGAGGGCGCCTGGTGATTGTTTGTGACTTGCAGCACTCATCGGCCATACCCTTTTCCAGTTTACCCTGCCTGTCCTTGCCGTTTCCATTGTCTGCCCTGTTCCTGTTCCATTTCTGTCTGTCTGTCTTCTCCCCGTGGTCTCTGCTGAGCCTTTCCTGTGGTCTCCTGGCCATTGCCTTCCGCCTTTCCGCCCCGCTATTCCTGCTCTGTCTGCCTGTCCTCCGAGTCGTCCCTGCTGGCTCCGGCTGTCGCGGTTCCGCCCCCTGCGGTCCTGCCCCTAACGATCCCTGTACAGGGGTCGGTCTTCACCAGGTGCGCTCGGCCCAGGGGCTCCGGATCCGCGATCCAGAGGGTCCACTCTTGGACGTATTAGCCAGAGGCGTCACAGTATCACCAGGCCATGGATCCCGCCGGTGCCGCAGCCGCCACACAAAAGGAATTGCTTTTTCTTCGTGAAAATCAGACCCGGATAATGTCCTTTATGAAGTCTATGGACACCCGGTTGTCCGCCCTGCAGACCTCTGACCCCGGGCACGCTCCCCTCTTAGTCAGCCTCCAGCAGGAGCTCGCGCAGCAGCGCGACGCTCAATCCCACATCTTAGGCTACATGGCATCCGTGGATGATCGATTGCTTGCTCTACAATCCTCTGCTGCCGCTGCAACTTCCTCCCCGGACGTAGTCTCTACTCCGGCTCCCCGTCTGGGTAAACCCCCCAGGTACAGCGGAGATCCCAAGTTATGCCGGGGTTTTCTAAATCAATGCAGGCTACATTTTGAGCTTGCTCCCCTTCAGTACCCCACTGACCGCGCCAAGGTGGCGTTCGTTGTGTCCCATCTCGAGGGTGAGGCCCTGTCCTGGGTGAACCCCTTGTGGGAGAGAGATGACCCCGTAGTGTTAAGTATACAGACCTTCTTGGAAACCTTTCGCAAGGTATTCGATGAACCGGGTCGCTTAGCATCCTCCACGGAGGCCCTTTTTAACCTCCGCCAGGGTTCCCTCACAGTGGGGCAATATGCCATCCGCTTCCGGACCCTCTCTTCTGAGTTGGGGTGGAACAATGAGGCTCTTGTGGGAGCCTTTTGGAGAGGCCTCTCCAGTAAGATCAAGGATGAGCTTGCCGGGCGAGACACCCCCACCACTCTGGAGGACCTTATTTCGCTGGCCACTCGCATCGATCTACGCTTTCAGGAGCGCGCTCGAGAGGCAGTTGGAGAGAGAAGGTCCTTTAGGCTGTATCAGGCTCCTGTCCCCCGTTCCCCTGCATCTCCTGTTAGTACTGCTCCTGAGCCTATGCAGATTGATCGTGTCAGACTGTCCGAGCAACGCCGCAGGGAGAGGATGACCAAGGGTCTCTGCCTGTACTGTGGAGGTGCCAACCATTTTGTGCGTTCTTGTCCGGAGAAGCCAGAGAGGTCGGGAAATGCCTCCACCTAGGTCAGGTAAGAGAGGACCCCCTAGGTGATCAAAATTCCTCTCTTCCCCTTACCCTTTCAGCTTTGCTAATTACAGGTCGGGAGCGTGGATCTGTGGAGGCGTATGTGGACTCGGGTGCTGCCGGTAATTTCATCCGCCAGGAGGAGGTTGACAAACTCCAGATTCCGGTGTTGGTATTGAAGAACCCTCGCGCTATTTCCTCCGTTGATGGTAAACCTTTGCCCGGACTCATCACCATGGTTACCGTCGAAGTAGACCTTCAAATCGGAGCTCTCCACCTCGAAAAGATAGCCTTTTATGTCCTGCCACAACTAGCCCATGCTGTTCTTCTAGGGCTACCCTGGCTCAGACGGCACGAGCCGGTGATTGACTGGCGCTCTGGGGAAATTCTCCGTTGGGGGCACTCCTGCCAGGAGCACTGCCTACGGGCTCTCACTCGTTCCCGTCCATGCTCGAAGCCTGCCGACCTTCCGGGCCTACCCGCACCCTATCACACGTTTGCCGATGTGTTCAGCAAAAAGGAGGCGGACTCCTTACCCCCTCATCGCTCCTATGACTGCCCTATCGACCTAGTTCCCGGAGCCACTCCTCCCAGAGGGAGAACTTATCCTTTGTCCCCAGCAGAGACCTCGGCTATGTCGGAATATATACAGGAGAATCTGGCCAAGGGGTTCATCCGGAAGTCCTCGTCCCCTGCGGGCGCAGGTTTCTTCTTCGTCCGGAAGAAAGATGGGTCCCTGCGACCCTGTATTGATTACCGGGGCCTGAACAACATCACTGTTAAAAACCGGTACCCGCTCCCGCTGATTCCTGAACTCTTCGACCGGCTGAGGGGGGCCAGAATCTTCACGAAGTTGGATCTGCGGGGAGCTTACAACTTAATCCGAATCCGAGCGGGGGACGAGTGGAAGACGGCCTTCAATACCCGGGACGGCCATTATGAATACTTGGTCATGCCGTTCGGTCTCTGCAATGCTCCAGCGGTGTTTCAGGAATTTGTAAATGAGGTGTTCCGAGACCTACTCTATTCCTGCGTGGTGGTGTATTTGGATGATATCCTCGTTTTCTCGACCGACCTCTCCTCCCATCGGAGAAGTGTACGCATGGTCCTGCAGCGCCTTCGAGAAAATCGTCTTTACGCCAAGATCGAGAAGTGCCTCTTCGAGCAAACAGCGTTACCCTTCTTGGGGTATATCATCACGGATTCCGGTCTTAAGATGGATCCGGAGAAACTGTCCGCGGTACTCCAGTGGCCTCGTCCAGTTGGCATAAAGGCCATCCAGCGTTTCCTCGGCTTCGCTAACTATTACCGACAGTTTGTACCCCACTTCTCTACAGTCACCAAGCCCATCACGGTCCTGACCCGTAAGGGGACGAAGTCTAACGTCTGGTCTTCCGAAGCCGAGGACGCCTTTCTTGCCCTGAAACGCTCGTTTGCCTCTGCTCCGATCTTACACCGTCCAATGGCTAGTAGGCCCTTCATCCTGGAAGTTGATGCCTCCTCCACTGGAGCTGGGGCGGTTCTCTCCCAACAAGCTCCATCTGGACGTCTAGTCCCCTGCGGGTTCTTCTCCAAATCCTTTTCTCCGGCGGAGTGCAACTACTCCATTGGGGACCGGGAATTATTGGCCATTAAGATGGCGCTGGAGGAATGGCGATATCTGCTCGAGGGGGCAGTGCATCCCTTTACTATCTTCACGGACCACAAGAACCTGGCCTACCTGCAATCTGCCCAGAGACTCAACTCCAGACAAGCCAGGTGGGCTCTGTATTTTTCCCGTTTTGAGTTTAAGCTCCACTTCCGGCCCGGCAGTAAGAACATCAAAGCTGATGCGCTTTCCAGGTCTTTGCAGCCACCGGAGAAGGAGGAGGATCCATCATATATTATCGAGCCGGCTAAAGTTATCTCCGTGGCCCCCGTGAGATTCTCTACCCTTCCGCCTGGCAAGACCTTCGTCCCTTCAAACAAACGTCTGGAAGTACTGCGCTGGGGACATTCTTCCAAGGTTGCTGGGCACGTTGGGATTAAGAAGACTCTTTTGCTTCTTTCCCGCTATTACTGGTGGCCCTCTCTCCACCAGGATGCAAAGGACTTTGTAGCCTCCTGCAGGACTTGTGCTCAGAACAAGGTTCCTAGGACTCTGCCCTCCGGCCTCCTTCATCCGTTGCCTGTGCCAGAGGCTCCTTGGCAGCAAATCGCCATGGATTTCGTGACTGATCTGCCTCGCTCTGCTGGATGTACTACCATCTTAGTCGTCGCAGACCGCTTTTCCAAGATGGCCCACTTTATTCCCTTGGTCGGACTGCCATCTGCTCCAAAGTTGGCCGAGATCTTTATCCACCACGTGTTCAGGCTACATGGTCTTCCTCTGCGAATCGTGACCGATCGAGGGGTCCAGTTTACTTCCCGATTCTGGAGGGCCCTCTGTCGGCTCCTGGGCACGTCTCTCGACTTCTCCTCAGCGTATCATCCTCAAACCAACGGCCAAGTGGAACGGATTAACCAAATTCTGACCACCTACTTACGCCACTTTTCTAACGCCCATCAGGATAATTGGGTCTCTCTTCTACCTTGGGCGGAATTCGCTCATAATAATCATTCCAGCGAATCAACGTCCAAGACACCGTTCTTTGTGGTAACTGGGCTAAATCCTGGGGTTCCATTGCCCTTTTCTGCATCGTCTGGAGTTCCTGCAGCAGACACTCTCGCCAAGGAGTTTTCGCAAATTTGGAAGGAGACCAGAGAGGCGCTCGAGCTAGCCAACATCCGAATTAAGAAACACGCGGACAAAAGACGAAGGGATCTACCCCCGTACCATCCCGGGGACAAAGTCTGGCTTTCTACCAAACATATCCGCCTGAAAGTCCCTGCTTACAAATTAAGTCCTCGGTACATCGGGCCTTTTGAAGTTCTTGGGCGCATTAACAAAGTAGCCTACAAATTGAGGTTGCCGGCATCACTCCGGGTCCCTAACGCCTTCCATATCTCGCTCCTTAAACCTGTGGTCTTGAATCGGTTCCAACCAACCTCCATGTCCCCTCCCTCGCCAATTTGTTCTAACAATGTCTTTGAAGTAAAGGACATTCTGGCTATGAAAAGGGTCAAGGGTAAGACTCTTTTTCTTATCGACTGGAAGGGTTTTGGCCCAGAGGAGAGGTCCTGGGAGCCCCGAGAGAATGTCGATGCCCCCCTTATCATGAAAAGATTCCTAACCAACCTCAGAAGGAGAGGACATATGGGAGGGGGTACTGTGACATCGGCGGCCGTGCCCGCCGATGCCCCTTCAGCGGCGGTGCCCGCCGCAGCTTCCTCTCACCTGCGTCCCCCTGTCCGCGCGCTCTTCCACGCTGCTCGCCGCTCTGCTACGGGTGGCCGCGCCGGCCTTAGGCCGCGCGCGCGCGTTCCCCCGGCCTCTTCTGTTAGTAGGGGGCGTCGCTAGGGGAGGGTCTGTAGGGCGCACTTCCGGTCTCCGCATATATCAGGCGTCCTCGCTATTCTGAGGGCGCCTGGTGATTGTTTGTGACTTGCAGCACTCATCGGCCATACCCTTTTCCAGTTTACCCTGCCTGTCCTTGCCATTTCCATTGTCTGCCCTGTTCCTGTTCCATTTCTGTCTGTCTGTCTTCTCCCCATGGTCTCTGCTGAGCCTTTCCTGTGGTCTCCTGGCCATTGCCTTCCGCCTTTCCGCCCCGCTATTCCTGCTCTGTCTGCCTGTCCTCCGAGTCGTCCCTGCTGGCTCCGGCTGTCGCGGTTCCGCCCCCTGCGGTCCTGCCCCTAACGATCCCTGTACAGGGGTCGGTCTTCACCAGGTGCGCTCGGCCCAGGGGCTCCGGATCCGCGATCCAGAGGGTCCACTCTTGGACGTATTAGCCAGAGGCGTCACAGCAATATTCTCCCAAGGTGACGTAGGCACCGGCAAAGGAAGCAGCAGACCAGACGGGGGCCGACGTGGTGTCTTATTCCTAGCACAGGAGGAACAGGAGGCAACAAAGTCGGCCACATCTTGGCGGAGAGTGGGCCACCAATAATACCGAGATATGAGAGCAAGGGTCTTCCTAATTCTGGCATGACCAGCCAATTTGGAGGAATGCCCCCATAGCAGAACTCTCCTCTTGGCATTCTCCGGCACAAGTGTCTTGCCTGGAGGTGGAGAAAGAGTCAGTAGTGCCACAGTGATAATCCTCGTGGGATCGATGATGTGGGAAGGTTCCTCCACAACCTCAGTCGGTTGAAAGACTCTGGATAGAGCGTCGGCTTTGGTGTTCCTGTCCCCAGGGCGAAAGTGAAGCTCAAAATCTAAGTGAGCAAAAAATAAGGACCATCTAGCCTGTCGAGGATTAAGTCTCTGGGCAGACTGAAGGTAGGCTAGATTCTTGTGGTCCGAGTAAATAACAAACGGATGGACAGCTCCCTCCAGAAGATGATGCCACTCCTCCAATGCCAATTTGATGGCCAAAAGCTCGCGATCGCCAATCGAGTAATTGCACTCGGAAGAGGAGAAGGCTTTGGAGAAGAATCCACAGGGGCGTAGGTGACCCGAAGAGGTCTTCTGGGATAAGACAGCCCCAGCACCTGTTGAGGAAGCGTCCACCTCCAGCACAAAAGGCTTGCTGCTCTCAGGACGGGTCAACACAGGAGCCGTGGAAAAAGCCCGTTTCAGCGACAGGAAGGCCTCCTCGGCCTCTGGCGTCCAGGAATTTGAAGAAATCCCTAACGGGTAATGATGGAGATTGGCTTGGAGAGTGAGGAAAAGTGCGGAATAAACTGCCTGTAGTAGTTCGCGAATCCGAGAAAACGTTGGATGGCTTTTAGGCCGACGGGGCGGGGCCACTTGAGAATAGCGGACAGTTTCTCGGGATCCATCTGCAGTCCGGTGTCACAGACGATGTAGCCCAGAAATGGTAGTGAGTTTTGCTCGAACAGGCATTTCTCCATCTTGGCATACAAACGATTCTCCCGAAGACGCTGAAGAACCAGGCGGACAGTTCTCCTATGGGATGGGAGATCTGAGAAGACAAGGATGCCATCCAAGTACACTACCACACAGGAGTACAGGAGATCCCGGAAGATCTCATTGGCGAACTCCTGGAACACAGCCGGAGCGTTGCACAGACCGAATGGCATCACCAGGTACTCGTAGTGACCGTCACGGGTGTTAAAGGTTGGTCTTCCATTCATCGCCGGCACAGATGCAGATGAGATTGTACGCCCCTCTGAGGTCCAATTTGGAGAAGATCCGTGCCCCTCTGAGACAGTCAAACAACTCCAGAATGAGTGGGAGTGGGTACCGGTTCTTGATGGTGATGTTGTTTAAACCTCTATAGTCGATGCATGGGCGCAGCGAACCGTCCTTCTTTTTAATGAAGAAAAAACTGGCTCCTGAGGGAGAGGAAGACTTCCTAATAAATCCCTTGGCGAGGTTCTCCTTGACGTACTCAGACATGGCTGCGGTTTCTACGGAAGACAGAGGATAGATCCTACCCCTAGGAGGAACAGAACCAGGGATTAACTCGATTGGACAATCGAAGGACCGGTGTGGCCGAAGGACCTCCGCTTCCTTCTTACCAAAGACGTCTGCATAGGACCAATAGGCTGAAGGAAGCCCCAAGAGATCCTGAGGTGGGCGTGCGGGAACAGCCGGACGGATAGGATTCAGACACCGACCTTGACATGAGTCTCCCCAGCGCAAAACCTCCCCAGATGACCAGTTGAATATCGGCTGATGGGTCCAAAGCCACGGAAGACCAAGTAGAATGGCGTGAGACAGATCGGACAGCAGGTAGAAGGCCACTCTCTCTCAATGGAGAGCGCCAACTTGCAAAACAACCTCCTCCGTGACCGCGGTGATGGGATCCTGTAGTGGTCTGCCATCAACAGAAGCAATCACACGAGGATTCTTCAGGGTAACCACTGGAATCCAATACTTGTCCACCACTTCACGCCGGATGAAATTACCTGCTGAGCCCTAATCCAAGTAGGCCACCTCAGACCCACGTCTCTCCCCTGAAAGTAAAAGAACAGATAACGTGAGAGCTTGAGAGGAGTCATTATCACCTAGGGAGGCCTCTCTTACCTGACCTAGGTGGAAGAGTTTCCCGGTCTCTCGGGACAAGAGTGGATGAAGTGAGATGCTCCTCCACAATAAAGACAGAGACCCTGCTCACGTCTTTCTCTCTGACGTCTCTCTGCCATCCGGACCCGGTCTACCTGCATGGGCTCGGGAGGCGGAGTGTGAACAGAACCAGCTGGTCGCGGACTAAAGGACCGATTAATGGTCGGGACTGCCCTGATGGGTCTCCTGTCTCTAGCTGACGCCCGGGCGCGTTTCTGGAACCGAAGGTCTATTCGAGTGGCCAGGGAGATGAGGTCCTCGAGAGTGGTGGGAGTATCCCGACCCGCTAATTCATCCTTTATCCTGCCCGACAAGCCACTCCAAAAGGCTCCAATCAATGCCGCATTATTCCAACCCAATTCGGAAGACATGGTGCGGAACCGGATGGCGTATTGACCAACTGTCAGGGTGCCCTGGTGAAGGTTGAAAAGTGACTCAGTCAGAAAGGCTACCAATCCAGGCTCATCAAACACCTTACAAAAGATGTCCAAGAAAACAAGAATGTTAGAGACCATGGGATCATCCCTCTCCCAGAGAGGATTTAGCCAGGATAAGGCCTCCCCGTCCAGGTGGGACATGATAAAAGCTACCTTGGCCCTATCGGAGGGATACTGGTGAGGCTGAAGCTCAAAATGCAGGCTACACTGGTTTAAGAACCCTCTACACTGTTTGGGGTCACCACTGTACCGGGGTGGTTTGGCAAGGCGAGGAGAGGGAAATGAAGCGGGACCGGGGATGGCGGCCGAGGCTGCCGCGGCGGACTGGAGGTCCCCCAAACGGTTGTCTACCGAAGCCATATACTACAGAATATGGGACTGGGCATCACGCTGCTGGCCCAGTTCCTGCTGGAGGCTGGCCAGCTGGGCAGCATTCCCGGGGTCGGCAGCCTGAAGAGCAGACAGATGTGACTCTATGGACTTCATTACTGACAAGATGCGCCCCTGGTTCTCCCGCAAAAAGAGCAACTCTTTTTGGCCGGGAGCGGAAATACCGGCGGGATCCATGGCCTGATCGTACTGTAAGCAAACACTAGGCAAGGCGGGATTCCCGGAGTGGACCCTCTGGACCGTGGCACCGAGGGGCCCTGGACGAGCAACCAGGTGGACCCGACCCCTATACAGGGACCGTTAGGAGCAGGTCCAGGGGTTCGAATGCCATGGCAGCCGGAACCAAGAGGGGCAGCTCGGAATGGAGTACAGAGATGAACACAGGAAAGCAGGACTGAAGTAGGACTGCCGGAGCAGACACGGGTAAGCAGGACTGGAGTCAGATAGCAGGTGCGGACACAGGAGGGCAGGACTGCAGTCAGGCAGCAGGTACAGACACGGGTAGGCAGGGCTGGAGTCAGATAGCAGGTGCGGACACAGGAAGGCAGGACTGGAGTCAGACAGCTGGTACGGACACGGGTAAGCAGGGCTGGAGTCAGATAGCAGGTGCGAACACAGAAAGGCAGGACTGGAGTCAGACAGCTGGTACGGACACGGGTAGGCAGGGCTGGAGACAGATAGCAGGTGCAGACACAGGAAGGCAGGACTGGAAACAAACACCAGACCTACAAGGAAACGCAAAGCAATAAGTGGCAGGCAGCCTAATGCAAGGCAAGACCGCAGGACCTAGAATTCTGTACTACAACAACGATTAGGCGCCTCCATTATTGGAGGGCAGCCTGATATACCCGTAGCTGTGCCCCTATTGGTCCGGCGGTGCTACCGAGTCAGGGGACCGCCGGAGATGATATCAGAGATGGAGAGCCGGGCGCGGCCTACTGCGCCTGAGCAGGGCCTGTAATGACGTCACCGGCCGCGGGCCGGTCAGAGGAGGATGCCGATGCCGAGGCTGGAGGGAGGGAGGCTGTGGCGCGAGATGAGTGTGAGTGCGCGCGACGGGAGGCCTGGGGAGGTGCGCGTCTGGAGGCACGGGAACCGTGACACCCATCATGGTATATAGCCCAGCACCACATGGTATACAGCCCAGCACCACATGGTATATAGCCCAGCACCATAGTATATAGCACCCAGCCCCACATGGTATATATAGCCCAGCCACACATGGTATATATGGCTCAGCCACACATGGTATATAGCCCAGCCACACATGGTATATATAGCCCAGCCGCACATGCTATATACAGCCCAGCACCACATGGTATATACAGCCCAGCCCCACATGGTATATACAGCCCAGCACCACATGATATATATATAGCCCAGCCGCACATGGTATATATAGCCTAGCCCCACATGGTATATACAGCCCAGCACCACATGGTATATATAGCCCAGCTCCACATGGTATATACAGCCCAGCCCCACATGGTATATATAGCCCAGCTCCACATGGTATATACAGCCCAGCCCCACATGGTATATATAGCCCAGCCCCACATGGTATATATAGACCAGCCGCACATGGTATATACAGCCCAGCCCCACATGGTATATATAGCCCAGCACCACATAGCATACCCCCCCGAAAGTGGAACCACAGTCCAGCACACACAACGGTATATTAAAAAAAACACACTCCTCACGTCATCGCGCACCTGCTGTGTCAGAAGCAGAGCGGGGAATGATGGGAGAGGGAGCATCAGCTGATGCTCTCTCCTCCGTCATTGCTTTGAACTGTACCGAAGTCACAGGGGCCCCATAGCGGCGGCATGATGTGCTGCTAGCTGGGGGCCCCTGGAGGAGCAGGGGCTCTAGGCAGCAGTCAGTTCTGCCTGCCCCTAACGCCAGTAACTCCAGTTTAAAGGAACTATAGTTGTCTGGATTTCGTTCTGAGTCATGGGGAGATCAGCTCATTTAGACAATCACTCATTCCTTTCCATCCTGTACCTGGGACAATACAGTCCCTAATACCTGGAGACTTCCATTGGTGCGAAGGATGAAAGGTTGAGAGAAGTCTACATAGGCCAGTATGGGTGCTTCAGTCAGGGTCTTCTGCAGGGCTCGAAAGAATTTTTCCTGACTATTCCACCACTGGATGGTCCGATTCTTCGCACCAGACAACACTCCGTTCAATAACTCCAGCAGTGGATTGACAATGCAAGTGAAGTCTTTCACAAATCGTCGATAGTACCCCTTAAACCCCAGAAAGGCCCACATGTCCTTCACTGTTTTCGGAGTGGGTTAGTCCTGTACTGCCGCTATCTTCTCACATGCAGGTCTTACTCCCATAGCAGATACAACATGTCCAAGATATTCAATTTGCTTGCGGAAAAGGTGGCACTTCTGAGGCTCCACTTTCAGACCGTGCTTCTGTAGCCGACTCAACACAGCCGCTGGAGATGTTTCTCAAAAGTGGTTGCATAGACAATGATGTCATCCAGATAAATGAGGGTAGCTTCGAAGTTCAGGTCTCCCAAACACCGTTACATCAGCCGCTAAAAGGTTCCAGGCGCATTGTAAGACCAAAGGGCATTCAGTTGAATTTGAACAACCCCATAGGCAGTATGAACGCTGTCTTCGGACTGTCTTCCTTACCATGGACACTTGCCAATATCCACTGGCCAGATCTAATGACGAGAAGTACTTAGCTTTTCCCTGGGTAGACAACGGCTCCTCAATTCTCAGTAGGGGATAAGAGTCCCAAACTGTACAGGCATTTAGTCGACGGTAGTCAACACATAAAATGCAGGATTCCTTCCTTTTTCCAAACTAGGATAGGGGCTGCCCACAGGCTCTGACTCTCCCATATGACCCCACTCTGCAGCATGTGTACCAACATTTCTTTCACCTCCTGGTACATTTGCTGCGGGTTGGTCGATAGCGCTCCTGAACCGGTGCGACATTTCCTGTGGGGATCTTGTGAGTTATGGCTGTGGTGCTCCCAAAAACATCATGACAGGCAAAGAGATCTTGTTACCGCCCCAGCATAGCTTCCACTTGTTTCCTGTCAGTTCAGCCCGCATATGTTCCATGATCCAGCGTCCTTCTCTCATGATACTGAACGAAGGCTTTGAGGATATGGTGAGGGCTACAGTCCTGGGATCTCCTTGTTTTACCACTAACTGCATGGCCTCTGGTGGTGTCAGAGCCTTCCCGCCTCTGGCATACCCAATACTTGGGCCACTTCACTCTTTGGTGAGAGCGTGAGATCATCCTCCCCTAGGTTAACACACTGCACCACTACATTACCATCATGGACAGTGGTTAATGTCCGAGCAATGTGGAGTCCTGAAGGCAGTTGATTGAGTAGGGCAGGTCTATCTATACTTCCACTCCTTCAAGGGTTGTACAGGCTTGCATGGGCAGCGTGAGCACAGTCTGGCCAGGCAGTAAAATTAGCTTGGCAGCGTCCGGAACGACCACCTTCCCCAGCACTTTTCCTTCTCTCAACGTTTCTTGAGCCTGGACTACCTGTATCAGTTGCTGGAACACCTTTCTTTGGGGGGTGCGGGGGCTCCATCGATTGAGAAAAGTATCTGGTGATTCATTAACTAGGATGGTCCCGAGTTCCTTCAGCACATTCATCCCTAATGTCACTGTAGAGCCATTACCAGGGTCTCCGGCGGTCAATACTACTCCTGTTCAGCCCACATCTTTGAAACACACGGTAATTTGCATCCAAACCACCCCTGCGACCAGGATGGGTAATTGGTTGGCCGCTCTCACCTTGAACGCTGGGCCACATTCAGGTCACATTGCCCCAGAAAAGTGACGTCTGAAATAAGATTCTGGCATGGTAGTAACTTGGGAACAGGTATCAACTAAGCAACGGATGACTCAGCCATCCATTTCAGCCCATGCAAGGGGGCACAGGGAAACTAAACTTGCGGGACTTATTTCTCTCCTTCTTGGCTGCTCAGGCTCCAGGCTGCGACCCCCAGTCACGGAGTCCACTAGTTTAACGGCCAACTGGTGAGTAGTCTCCCCCGCCGTGTGCATCCTTGAGCAATATGTCCAGTGTCTCTGTACAAATCAGCTGTCTTTCTGCGCAAGATTGTCCCATTTCCTGACGGGGCTTGGGGTCGGTTCTGCCTCCGGAGGGGCTTGGGATCACTAAGGGTTTCCTTCTCAAGTTAGCCCACTCTTCCTTCATGTCTTGAATTTCCTTACAGATTTCTCTGACCGATCCTGGTTGAGCTATGGGCGAGATGGATAACTCCCCGCTCTGGACCTTCCCCACCAAGGCTGCCATCACCTGCTCTTGCTCGCACGCACTCGCTTCCACCCTAACTTCTAGAAAAGACGTACGCAGATTGGCTCACAAACGCTCCCACAGGGCTTGTGTATCGCCCAGAGAGGGGTAATCAGGTCGCTGGGCAGCGTTGGATTCAGGGAGTCACGGGGATGGCAGCCGTGCCCGGTGCCTGTGCTCCGGGGACAGTGAAATAGGGATTAAAAATAAAAAGATAAAAAGGAAAACAATTAAAAAGAAAAGTTTGTGACGCCAGTTCGAGTGTTCGGCTGTATGATGGCCGGCACTGCAGATGATCCCTGGGGGGTAAGTGATGATGGCAGTGCAAGTGTTTAACCCCCTCCAACCAGGGCTGGCCCCCAGTGACAGTGATGGGAGTAGATGGTGCAGGCCCAGGGGTTCGGATACCACGATAGCCGGTACCGAGAGGGGCGGCTCAGAATGGACTGGAGTAGGAGTGCAGGACTGAAGCATAGACAACAGGACGGAGCAGGAACACAGGAAGCAAGACTGGAGTAGGACTATAGGACTGGAGCGTGGATAGCTGGATGGAGCAGGAACACAGGAGGCAGGACTGGAGTAGAACTGTAGGACTGGAGTGTGGATAGCAGGATGGTGCAGGAACACCGGAGGCAGGACTGGAGTAGGACTGAAGGACTGGAGTGTGGATAGCAGGATGGAGCGGAACACCGGAGGCAGGACTGGAGTAGGACTGAAGGACGGGAGTGTGGATGGCCGGACGGAGCAGGAACACAGGAGGGAGGACTGGAGTATAGATAGCTGGGCCCACGGAGCACCAGACTGCGGGGATACTGCAGGGACCACGGATGGCAGGACTGCGAGGCTACTGCAGGAATCACTGAAGACAGGACTGCGAGACTGCAGAGAGCACACGAGGAAGCAGGGCCCAGTGTGCTAGCAAACACAACGATCAGGCGCCTCCCTCAGGGGGGAACAGCCTGATATGGCCCTGTCTGGTCTGCCATTGGTCAGTAGGTGCTTCCAGGTCAGGGCATTGCCGGAGCACAAGTAACAGGAGGGAGGCGCATGGCCTATGGCGCATGCGCATTGCATGCAGAGACCCCATCGGCCGCGAGTCTGTCAGAAGGGACCGCCGTGGCTGTCGGGCGGCAGGGGGCTGCGGCATGGGAGCGGAGGCCGGGTGAGTATGCAGAGGCGGCGTGACACAGACTAATAAGGCAGGAGACAGGGAAAGTCACTTTACCATTTACTGAAGTTCAGATGCAGTTTCAGAGGATGGAATGCAATTCTCAGCAGGTATACAATCTGCTCTGCACAATGGGAATTATCTCTCTTTGCTGTGATTTTATAAACTCCCTGTTGTTCTAATCCCTTCTCGGACAAAGGTTTCCTGGAGTTTAAAACTTCAAGTACAGCCACGAACTCACAGTGTTTTCTCCCCTGGCAACTCGCAGTGTGAATCCTATGTGAAGCACGTGTTTGTTCTTGCACAATCCCTCGCTGATTCTCTGTTGCTATGGAGCTCCTGGGAAAAACACTTCACTGCTGGTTATGAAAACCAAATAGCTTCTCAGCTTACCACTCGACTCTGGAAGCCTGGATGGCCTAGGGGCTGATGCCCTGATCCTTCAGTAATAATAATAATAATAAATTTTATTTCTATAGCGCCGACATATTCCGCAGCACTTTACATTTCAGAGGGGACTTGTACAGACAATAGACATTACAGCATAACAATAACCACTTAGATCATAACAGATACTAAGAGAAATGAGGGCCTTGCTAGCAAGCTTACAATCTATGAGGAAAAAGGTAGACACGAAAGGTGGGTGGTAACAATTGCCCTGATTGTTTGGACCAGCCATGTTGAGTGTGTAACAGTACAGACACAGAGGGCTAATGGATGCATAAAGCATGTGGGAACATGATGCGGGGAACCTGGTTATGGTAAAACTTTTGGCTGTGCCACACAGGGATAGATTAGGTTAATGCGTTGAGGCGATAGGCCAGTCTGAATAAATGCGTTTTCAGGGCACGCTTAAAATTGTGGGGATTGGGGACTAATCGTATTGGCCTGGGAAGTGCATTCCAAAGAATTGGCGCTGCACGTGTATAGTCTTGGAGATGGGAGTGGGAGGTTCTGATTATTGAGGATGCTAACCTCAGGTCATCAGCAGAACGGAGGGCGCGGGTAGGGTGGTAGACTGAGACGAGGGAGGAGATGTAGGGTGGTGCTGAGCCATGGAGAGCTTTGTGGGTGAGGGTAATAAGTTTGTACTGGATTCTGGAGTGGATGGGTAGCCAGTGTAATGACTTGCACAAGGTAGAGGCGTCGGTGTAACGATTGGCGAGGAATATGATCCTGGCTGCAGCATTCAAGACAGATTGGAGGGAGGAGAGTTTGGTAAGAGGGAGACCGATTAGAAGAGAGTTACAATAGTCCAGACGAGAATGAATAAGAGAAACAGTAAGTTCACACGTCGTGGTTTTTTCGTGTTTTTGCAGCGCAAAAACATCATAAGCATAAGCATCCCATGCAATCCTATGGGATTTTGCAATGCTGTGCTAATGCTGCGTTTTTTTCCGCGGCGGAATCGCTTTGCGGTAAAAAACACAGCATGCTCATTAATTTTGCGGAATCGCAGCGATTCCACCCACATAGGAATGCATTATTCTGCTTACTTTCCGCATGTGGCTGTTCCCACTATGCGAAAAGTAAGCAAAACATTTGCGGATGATACCCACGGTCCGGAGGAGAGGAGACTGTCCTCCGGGCTTTGGGTACCATATCCCTGTAAAAAATAGAATTAAAATAAAAAATATTGTTATTCTCACCTTCCGGCGTCCCGCGCAGCCTTCCCGCCTCTCTCCATGCTCCCGGCCCCAGTAATCCTTTGCGAGAATGACCGCGATGACGTCGCGATCTCGTGGGAGCGCGACATCTCGCGGTCATTCGCGCAAAGCATTACTGGGACCGGGAGCGTGGAGAGAGGCGGAAAGGCTGCGCGGGACGCCAGAAGGTGAGAATAACAATATTTTTTATTTTTTTATTATTTTTTACATTTTATCTTAGTTGGTTGCTAATTACGCTTGCAAAACGCTAGTTTTTCCGCGGGAAAATCGCGGGAATTTAAAATGCGATTTTCCCGCGGAATGGAATTCCGGAATTCTCGCGGTAACTTCAGCGAGGGTTCCGCTACGTGTGAACGTAGCCTAAGAGTTTTTGCAGAGTCAAAAGTAAGAAAAGGTCAAATTCTAGAAATGTTTTTGAGGTGCAGATAACAAGAGCAAGCCAGTGATCGTATGTGGGGGGCAAAGGAAAGCTCGGAGTCAAGTATGACCCCAAGACAGTGGGCATGTTGTTGGGGAGTAATAGTGTAACTGTGGAACCCCTGAGGCTCAGTCGCCTCCTGAGGTGTGGTGCCCCACCATCCAGGTAAGGTGGAGACTCTTGACCACACTCCAACACCTGCACCCCACACCACAAAGTAGTGTAGCAAAGCACCTTTGGCGGCTCTCTGCTTGGAGTGTAGCAAAGCACCCATTGGTGGCTCCCTGCTTTGAACACGAAACGTGCTGGGTGGTGGGTGGAGCTTAGTTTACATTAAAGAGAGCGGGAAGAGTTTAGGTCAGTTGGTCAGTTGTTCAGTTGGAGAGAGAAGAAGATCCCCAGAGAGAGGGATAGATGGATGGAAGTGCTGCAGCAGATCCCAGTGACCTGGGTCTGCTGGCACAGGAAAGGAAGAGAGAGCGACATAGACTGAAAGCCTGATTTTCCATAGAAAGAAAGATTAGTACGGAACATGAGGCGTAAAAGAGAGCAGAGGACGTGGGTTAGAAGAGAACCTTTCCTAGAAGTTCTAAGCGCAAGGCCGGGGCCCGGTCACCGAGGTTGTATGGATTCTAATGGTCCTGCAGCAGACACCGGAGGAATAGAAGTAGTGACCGTTTTATTCCCACACCAGACTTGGGGGCACAACAGCAACTGGATAGTGAGCCGGGACGTAGTAGCAAGGAGTCCCCGAAGCAGGCTACAGCTGTCTGCCGTACAAGTAGAGTTCATAAGAACATCGGACAGGAGGAACTCCAGTGTAACTCAGTACTAGGAGTACTTCATTTAAAGGCGCTATAAGAGGAGACGTTCAGAAAAGGCACATGTTGGCGGAGTGTTGGAAAGGAGTATTCCATCTGGCCTGGAGGTTGACTGAGCCCCTAACCCAGAGGACACGGCACGGAGGCAGGCACCTGTTTGTACAACAGAATGTGAGTAAAGCTTTGGAACTACATGCCCTGGTGTCCTCCACTCATTCCTGCGCCACACACCTGGCACCGCTTCATCCCTGTGCCTACACTGCACCATTCCTGCGCCCTGGGACTACAGCTTCACCAGTGGGGAGGTATAACATCTTTGCTGCGCCATACCATCAGTCCCAGAGGATCTGCATGCAGCGTCGGCTTAACATTTCCCTTTCCGAACACCACAGGTGGTGTCACAAACCATTCAACTTTATTCCATCATTCAATTCCCCTTTTCTTACTTGGGCGCCCAGGGCCACGGACCGGGTCACCGCTGCTGTGACACCTTCCCCCCTGAGTTACCGGCTCGGTACTGAGTACCCCTGGGAGGGCGACCCATAACCACACATGGAAATGAGAATGTCGGGTATAGGTACATTAGTAGCGGGAGGAAAAACAAGGAGTTCAGTCTTTGACAGGTTCAGTTTCAGATATAGTGAGGACATGATGTTAGACACAGTGTTTAGACAATCGCTGGTGTTTTCTAGAAAGGCAGGCGTGATGTCAGTAGAAGAAGCATATAATTGGGTGTCATCAGCAAAGGCGTATCTAGGCTTTCTGGCACCCGGGGCAAGAATTTGGTTCGGCGCCCCCCTCCCCCAAGTACATATGCGACTTGCACACTTAGCCATGTACCCACGAGCCGCTCTCCCTAATGCTTTCAATGTTCAGTAAAAAACTGAAAGCAGCATGAGAAGCTCGTTGTCACAAGACCATAACTATGAAAATCGCATATGAGTGAAGTGTCCATGTGATGACTACTGGAACCTGCAGAGCTGAATCCTGACATTGCAGCTTCTGAATTCTCACAACGAATGCACTGCACACTTTTAGGATTCTCCCTTGCTGATGTACAATCATGTCAGCACAACTATGTGATTTATATACTTCTGGCCACATTCCAACTAGACGTGCCCTGCCTCGCTCAGTCCTTTTTCATTGAGTGAGGCCACACACGTCTAGTCAGCATGTGACCGTATGTATGTAAATTACCGGCATGATAGAATCCTAACAGTGTGCAGTGAGCACTGTGAGAATTCAGAAGTCTGTAGTCACATAGAATGACTGCAGACTCCGTACAAACCTGGACAACCCCTTTAATGTTCCTAACAAATAAAAACATGAGAATTAGTCAGTATCACAAATAATATTTACATCCAGGTACCTTATAGATGACATCGTCTCTGAAGTTGTTCTCCTTTTCTTCTTCTTGTCCAGACCCCATGATGAGTTTTCTCATCCACATCTCGTCTCTGCAGACTTCCATCTTCTCCGGTCTTCTGCACCACCTCTCCACCCGATGCCCTTAAAGACAGAAGTGTCATTATAATGCTCCTAAATAAAAATGTCTGCAATATACTGTCTCCTCACACTATTCCCCTCCCTCCTCTAACATCCCACCTGTTCACCATACTGTCTCCTCATATATTTACGCCCTCACTCTCTATACTGTCTGTTCACACATACCCCTGACTCCCCATACTGTGTCTGCACATATTCACCCGTTCGCACCCCTTACTGTCTGCACCCATCCCTCATACTGTTTCTTCATACATGCCCTCATACGTACATACTCTTCATTTTGTGTCCTCAAATCTCCCCACACACATTAAATACCATCCCCACTCCAAATCCCCCCATCCCCCACACACATTAAGTACCCCCCATCCCCACTCCAAATCCCCCCACACATTATGTACCCCCACTCCAAATCCCCCCACACATTAACCTCCATCCCCACTCATTAACCCCCATCCCCACTCATTAACCTCATCCCCACTCATTAACCCCCCACACATAAACCCCCATCCCCACTCATTAACCCTCCACACATAAACCCCCATCCCCACTCATTAACCCTCCACACATAAACCTCCATCCCCACTCATTAACCCCCCACACATTAACCCCCATCCCCACTCATTAACCCCCATCCCCACTCATTAACCCCCCACACATTAACCCCCATCTCCACTCATTAACCCCCATCTCCACTCATTAACCCCCCCCACTCATTAACACCCATCCCCACATTAAACCCCATCTCCACTCATTAACACCCCCCCATCTCGCATCTTCGGTGGTTCTTCAGCTCCACAGAGGAGCACACTTACCACCAGCGTTTGCTCTGGGCACCAGGGAGTGACGTCAGCAGCGTGATCCCCCCTACACATTAACCCCCATCTCCATTCATTAACACCCCCACTCATTAACCCCCATCTCCACTCATTAACCCCCCACTCATTAACACTCATCCCCACATTAACCCGATCTCCACTCATTAACCCCCCACACATTAACCCCCATCTCCACTCATTAACCCCCATCTCCACTCATTAACCCCCCCCACTCATTAACACCCATCCCCACATTAAACCCCATCTCCACTCATTAACACCCCCCCATCTTGCATCTTCGGTGGTTCTTCAGCTCCACAGAGGAGCACACTTACCACCAGCGTTTGCTCTGGGCGCCGGGGAGTGACGTCAGCAGCGTGATCACATGACATGATCACGCTGCTGACGTCGCTCTGACCCGGCGGTCAGAGCTTCAATTGTACTGGCATCTGTATAGACGCCCAGTACAATTGCTGCCTTGGAGCCGGCGCGGCCTCCTCTGCACCGGCTGTCAGCTTGACAGCCGTCACAGAGAACAGCCGACTCTCAGGCCGGGGGGAGACAGAACGCAGCCGCCGGGGGAAACACTGCGGACCGCTGCATTTGGCGGCCCGACTGCGCCCCCCTGCTGGCTGCGCCCGGGGCAACTGCCCCGGTTGCCCCCCCCCTGGATACGCCTCTGGTCGTCAGCATAGAGATGGTACTGGAAACCAAATCTACTGCTTGTTTGACCAATAGGGGCACTGTACAAAGAGAAGAGGCGGGGGCCTAGGACTGATCCTTGAGGAACCCCAACAGTAAGGGGAAGAAGAGAGGAGGAGGAACCAGCAAAAGATACAGTAAAGAATCCGTCCGAGAGATAGGAGGAGAACCAGGAGAGAGCGGTGTCCTTGAGGCCAATGGAACGGAGCACAGTGAGGAGGAGCTGATCATCCACAGTGTCGAATTCTGCAGAGAGATCCAAGAGAATTAGCATGGAGTAATGACCATTTGATTTAGCTGTTAGTAGATCATTAGAGACTTTAGTGAGGGCAGTTTCAGTAGAGTGTAAAGTACTGTTCTTAGAGAGAGCACATTTCTCCTCCATGAACATTCTCCATTTTCTTTTCACACACTGTCTCCTCACGGCCCCTCCCCTCCCAGTTAGGGTATCTCTGCAAAGCTCTAAGCTTCAGACAGAGTAAGGGAGCAGGGTAAATTTTGGGTGCAGTTGTCCCCAGCAAAGAAAGCATAACTCCCATCATGTGCAATACACATATAAAATAGTACATATTTGACCATTTTGTGGCAACACAGACACAGGGCACCACACTTGTTTAAGCAGCACATCCCTGAGGGCTGCCACTAGTTGGTCCCTCAAAAATAGATCAGGAGGCCCCACACCCACATCATCCCGCTTAGCGATCGCGAGATGGATCTACTGCAGCGCATTCATGTATTGGGTGACAGACTCCCCCTCCCTTTGGAGGCGACTAAACAAGTGCATCCGCATTTCACCAATACCTGTGAGGTCCCCATGCATCTCCTCCAAGATCTTTAACACTTTGGTGAAAGTGTTCCATTCGTATGGGGGCCAGAACATGACAGAAGATCTTGCTTCCCCATCTAAGACCATCACAGCAATCACGCTTGCATAGCGGGAGTCATGGGGTGCATCCTTAGCATGCCTTTAACCCGCTCAGACCAGTCCCATAACAGTGAGTAGCTCCCTGTAGACTTTGGGAGATTGCTGAGCATGGCCCCCAGCAGTAAGCTAGCCCTTAGGACCCCCACGGTCGCTTGGTCTGTCACTTAAGTGCTTGTGGACTGCATCCTGCAGACTACGCCAAGTGTAAGCAGGTTGCAGGTATTCAGTGATAGGCAGGAGGCAGAGCAAGGGTTAACAAGATGTAACAATTTTAATAGAACAAGGTATTCACTCCTCTCAAGGAGGTTAATGGATAAAGGAGGGATAAAAGGGATAACAAATGTAAAGCAAAAGCAGTCCAATAAAGGAACTTATTGTGTCCTGGATGCTCCTCTGCAGCAGATGATCCCGCAAGGGGGTTGTAGAACCAGCAGCGGTCGGGTGATGTCCTCAGATGGAGTCCTTTACACGATGGTCCATCTTCTAGCGGCAGCGGTCAGTCTCCGGTACCTTCCGCTGAGCCCCTAGTCCATAAGCACGTGCGGCCGAAGCAAA
Source organism: Dendrobates tinctorius (assembly GCF_039654945.1). NCBI lineage: Eukaryota > Metazoa > Chordata > Amphibia > Anura > Dendrobatidae > Dendrobates > Dendrobates tinctorius. The sequence goes on along the minus strand of NW_027361700.1, from coordinate 813,437 downwards.
CAAGGCCACAGTACTCTCAGATTCCAACATAAACAGGCGGGAAGCAAATGGCAGGGAAGGTCGCACTAGTCTGTCTGGTACTCGGCCTTCTCCCTTCTGCACGTGCGCGGTACTGACAATCATTGTGTTCTGCCTTCTTCCACGTATGATGCTGTGTGGAATTCAGCATACGGCTTAACCTTTCATCCACTCCCAGAAACAAGACTGAAGGGGTGGGGTAATGTCTATATTTATTGGGATGATATGGACAACAATGGGAGATGATAACAGATGTGTCATATGGTATACAGTCTATCTAGAGTCTAACGCATGGGTATAATAAGACACATGAGACATAAGCTTCTTAAGCATTTCTTGTATTACTTCATACAAGTAGTGCAGTAGCAGGATAGTTGCAGAGTTAGGCAAACAACCAACGATATTCAGAGTCTATTACTTTCCTGTCAGAAGTAGCTGGCAAGCAGAAGGGTTCTGTGTCCACAAATGGTTCCAAGCAGAGGAGATCCAGGCTTCACAGACCAAGTCACAAACTGGGAATAGAGCTGATTCAGGAGCACAGGTGAATCAGCTGGAGCTGATTAAAAGGACAATTGGCAGGAAACAGGGCAGGGACATCATAGCTGAGTACTCCATGTTATTTGAGGGCAAAGTCACTGCACATGCCAGGAAACAAGATGGCCAACGACAAGCTGAGGACTCCATATTGGTTGAGGGCAAAAGTCAATGCACAGTCCAGGAAACAAGATGGCCGACACACTAAATGCGAAGATAACGGATCTAGCATAAAAGTCAGAAAACATTACATTACTCCCCCCTTAAGGACAGCCTCCGGATGGCCCCAGTCCAGGCTTTCCCGGGTACCTCTGATGGAACTGGCGGAGTAAACGAGGCGCATGGAGATTGGAGGCTGGTTCCCACGAGTTGTCCTCAGAAGAATAGCCTTGCCACTGTACCAGGTATTGTACCCCGTTTCTACGCAACCTGGAGTCCAGGATCCTTTCCACGACAAACTCCTCCTGGCCATCGATGAGGACCGGAGCAGGAGGGGAAGAAGAACGACCAGGGAAAGAATTGGGAGTTGCAGCCTTCAGTAGAGAAACATGAAACACAGGGTGAATCCTCATAGATCTCGGCAGTTGAAGGCGACAGGCAACGTTACTGACAAGCTTAGTAATCTTATAAGGCCCGATGTACTTATGACCCAATTTGGATGATGGTACTCTCATCTTAAGGTTCTTAGTTGACAGCCAAACCAAATCTCCTACCTTGAAGGTTGGTGCAGGTTTACGAAACCTATCTGCCGATTTTTTATACCTGTCCTGAGCGGATTCCAGATTCCTCTTAAGTAGATCAAGGTTCTGTTGTAGAGATGTGATTCTGTCGGCTACAGCTGGGAGAGGTGTGTCTATGGGAAATCGAGAAAGGATGTTAGGATGATAACCCAAATTGGCATAAAAGGGTGACAGCTTAGTGGAAGCGCTCTGCGAATTGTTGTAAGAGAATTCAGCCAGTGGGAGCAAATCCACCCAGTCATCTTGTAGGTGGCAGATAAAACAGCGGAGATACTGTTCTAGGGTCTGGTTAGTCCGCTCAGTCTGTCCATTTGTTTGCGGATGAAAGGCAGAAGATAGATTAACTTTGATGTTTAACGCAGCACAGAAGTGCTGCCAAAACTTTGAAGTGAATTGCACCCCTCGATCAGATACAACCTCATCCGGTACGCCATGCAGACGAAACACATTTTGGATGATCAAGTCCGATGTGTGTTTCGCAGTGGGTAAACCCACACACGGAATAAAATGGGCTGCCTTTGTTAACCGATCCACCACCACTAGAACTGTGTTCTTCCCTTGAGAGGTTGGCAGCTCCACAATGAAGTCCATTGATATGGATCCCCATGGACGGGTGGGAATGGGTAGGGGTTGTAAAAGACCTGTAGGCGACGAACGTGGAGTCTTGCATCTAGCACAGACTTCACAAGAAGTGACATAATCCAGAACGTCTCTTCTGTACGTGGGCCACCAAAAGAAGCGAGACAGGAATTCTTGAGTCTTCAGAACTCCTCTATGCCCCGCTATTTTAGAATCGTGGACGAGTTGCAGTACTTTCCCTCTGGCCGCTTCAGGAATATACAGGCATTGCCCCTGAATCCACACACCATTCTTATATACAAGACTTACTTCACAAGATGGTTGTGCCAACCAGGGATCCGTATGGTATGCTTCCTTGATATCGTTAAGCAAGTCTTGATTATGGATCACCCCCAGGAACCTGGAATCAGAGATAACAGTCTTATGAAACGTGAGTGGGATAGTTTCATCTGAGTAGAGTCTAGACAACGCATCGGCCTTTCCATTACGCGATCCTGGTCTATAAGAGATAACAAAACTGAATTGGTTTAAGAAAAGACGCCAACGAGCCTGGCGAGGAGTCAAACACTTAGCCGATCTGATAAACTCGAGATTGCGGTGGTCAGTCAAGACGATTATCTGCTGTGCAGCTCCCTGAAGGTGGTGTCTCCATTCTTTGAAGGCTGCGATGATGGCCAACAATTCTCTATTACCCACGTCATAGTTTCGTTCTGCAGGAGACAACCGCCGAGAAAAGAAAGCACAGGGATGTAAGACTTCTTTCTCGCCTGTCCTCTGGGAGAGGATAGCTCCAATGGCACTGTCTGAGGCATCCACCTCTATTATGAAGGCACGTTCAGGGTTAGGATGCACCAGAATAGGTGCCGTGGTGAATTTCTGTTTCAGGCGGGAAAATGCTTCTTGAGCCTGGGGGGTCCAGGTAAAAGCAGAGTTCTTGCGGGTAAGCCGTGTGATGGGAGACACTACCTCAGAAAAGTTCCTGATAAAACGCCTATAAAAATAAGCAAACCCTATAAAGCGCTGGACCTCCTTTACATTCTTGGGGACCGGCCAGTCTTTAATGGCTTGGATCTTATTCTCATCCATACTAATTCCTCGTGACGTCATTACATACCCCAGAAATTGGATCTCCGTCCGATGGAATTCGCACTTTTCTAGTTTGATATACAGATGGTTTTGTCGAAGGCGTTCTAAGACCATCTTCACATGTCTGTGATGTTCCTCTGTGGAGTTAGAAAAAATCAAGATATCATCCAAATAAATTACAATGAATGTATCCAGGAGATCTCTAAAAATGTCATTCACCAAATGTTGGAAAGTTTCTGGGGCATTACATAAACCGAATGGCATTACCAGGTATTCAAAGTGTCCGTAGCGTGACCTGAAAGCAGTCTTCCATTCATCCCCAGGTCTAATGCGGACCAAGTTATAGGCCCCACGGAGATCCAACTTAGTAAAGAGCTTTGCATGCCGTACTCTCTCCAATAATTCCGGAATCAAAGGTAGTGGGTAACGGTTTCTGATCGTGATCTTATTGAGCTCCCGATAATCTATGCAGGGCCTAAGAGATCCGTCTTTCTTCTTCACAAAGAAGATTGGTGCACCAGCGGGAGATGAAGAATGGCGTATGAAGCCCTTGGCTAGCTGTTCATCTATATAGTCCTTTAGCGCCTTTAGCTCTGGCCCTGCCAAAGGGTAAATCTTGCCAAACGGTATCCCTGCACCTGGTAATAGGTCTATTGGACAGTCATATGGACGGTGAGGGGGTAGTAGGTCTGCGTTCTTTTTGTCGCACACATCAGCATACTCACGGTATATTGCTGGTAGCTCTGAGACTGATGGTGGTCCCTTAGGGATGGAGCAGACTGAAGCTTCTGGACTTATCTGTGTCTTCGGAAAGTGCAGTTCTTTAGTCTCCCAATTAATCGTAGGATTCTGAGCCTGCAGCCAAGGCAGTCCTAGAATAATAGGGAAATGAGGAGAAGAGATGAGCATAAAGGACAGACTCTCTTGATGGTCATTACCCATGAGGACCTTCAGGGGTTCCGTCTCCTGGTCCACTGGTCCCGAGTTTAACAGTGAGCCATCCACGGTCTCCATCTGTACAGGAGTAGCCTTCTTTACTGAATGTACGTTATGTCTCTGGGCAAAGGAGATGTCCATAAAATTGCCGCTTGCCCCTGAATCAATCATAGCGGAGGTAGATACCCAAACGGAGTGAACCCTGAGTTTGAGGGGAATGAAGCAATGAGAATTGTTGTTCTTGCAGCTCAGCTGGGAAACCGCTGAGAGGACCGGAAAAACTGCTGCAGTAACACCTGCATCGGGCTCAGAGATAACGGAGTTCAAGTCCGAGTAATCAATGTCTGTATCTTCTACTCCCTCTGGGGTCTGTAGTGCGGACCTGACAGAACCCCTCTCACAGCACTCGCAGTGTATGATGGCTGCAGTTGTCTTACGAGAACGACTGGGGCAGTTGATGATGAAATGTCCTGACTTACCGCAATAGAAACACAGATTTTCCTTTAGTCGCTGTTCCTTACGTGCATCACTGACCCGTCTCTGTAAAGAGTCCACCTGCATAGGCTCGGGTTTTGGTTCTCGTATAATCCTGCTCAAGGACTCCTTGGCTGGAGAGGGAGGGAATAAATGATTAGAGTGCCTTAGCTCCGACCACCTCTCCTGTCTGCGTTCAGTAAGCCGAGCATCGATCCGAATACAGTAGTTGATAAAATCTCCTAATGCTGTAGGTGGGTCGACACGAGCAAGTTCGTCCTTAATTACAGAGGATAATCCTCTCCGAAAAACCGATCTTTTAGCGGAGCTATCCCAAGTGGTGTCGAGGGCCCATCTCCGGAAATCCAGAGCATATTCTGCTACTGAGGGCTTACCATGGCTTAAAGTCAACATAGCTGATTCCGCTGTAGCACCGCCGTTCGGATCATCGAATGCCTTCCCCATAGCTGAAATGAAAGCATCAAGGTTATTTAGACAGTCGTCGTCAGTCTCAATTAGAGGGTTTGCCCATGCGAGAGCTTTGTTGGAGAGCAGCATAATTATTGTTAATACTTTAGATCGCTCAGTAAGGAACTGAGGCGCATGAGCCGCAAAGAACAGTTTGCATTGATTAATGAATCCTCTGAATCTTTCCCGTTCACCGCCAAAGCGGAATGGTGGTAGCTTGGGGATTCCCATTGCCGGGGTGGAAGTTTGGGTTTGGACTTGTCGCTCCAGAACCTCAATCCGGGTTCGTAAGTCCTGAGTGGTTTGTCCGAACACCTGTAGATTATGATCACTCCGATCCCGCAGACTTGCAAAGCTGTCCTTTACTGCCTGTAGATCGGCAAGGATTGAATTGGTTACTTCGCACAGATGTTTAATAGAGTCCTCCATATTCCCCGAAGATGTATGGCAGAGAGGCTGGAAAGAAAGAAAAGGAGCACAATAGTGTTTACCTGTGGTAACACTCCTGACTTAAAAGAAGGGAATGTGCTCACCTGGAAAGGTTGTGAGAAGCCACAACTACTATCACATATATCGATATCTTGGATCCACAGCCTGCAGCGGCTCCCCAACGGCAAAGATCCAAAAAAAAAATTAAAAAAAAAATCTCTATACAGGTTGCAGCGGTGTCTCAGACCCAGCAGACTCTATCATGGCTCCTGAATCTGTCATATGGTATACAGTCTATCTAGAGTCTAACGCATGGGTATAATAAGACACATGAGACATAAGCTTCTTAAGCATTTCTTGTATTACTTCATACAAGTAGTGCAGTAGCAGGATAGTTGCAGAGTTAGGCAAACAACCAACGATATTCAGAGTCTATTACTTTCCTGTCAGAAGTAGCTGGCAAGCAGAAGGGTTCTGTGTCCACAAATGGTTCCAAGCAGAGGAGATCCAGGCTTCACAGACCAAGTCACAAACTGGGAATAGAGCTGATTCAGGAGCACAGGTGAATCAGCTGGAGCTGATTAAAAGGACAATTGGCAGGAAACAGGGCAGGGACATCATAGCTGAGTACTCCATGTTATTTGAGGGCAAAGTCACTGCACATGCCAGGAAACAAGATGGCCAACGACAAGCTGAGGACTCCATATTGGTTGAGGGCAAAAGTCAATGCACAGTCCAGGAAACAAGATGGCCGACACACTAAATGCGAAGATAACGGATCTAGCATAAAAGTCCGAAAACATTACAAGATGGTATAGTAGAACAGTAGTAGATGATATCAGAGGTTGTTGAAAACAGATATGGATGATTCAGTAGATTGTTGTACAAAATGAGGATGATTCAGGTGAAAACTACAAGAGACAGATAATACAGCATGTCAGTACTGGTAGACAGTATACAATACACAAATACTGGCAGGTAATAGCAATGCAGGGTATTATCACAACAGTAGCAATGATACAGGATGCTGTTATCATGCATTATATTAAAGCTGAGCAATATAACATACACAGCAGCAAAGGAGAAAGAAATATCTAACACAACTAGTGGCTGCCAGCTTTACACTCACTGAGCACAGGATGCATAACTAGAGGATGATTATAACAAACATGCAGTGAAAAAACATCACAGGAGCTGAGCATGCATTGCAAACATCATGGGGGACTGCATTAAGGCTGCTAACACAGATGCATAACTCATAATTGCATTAACCTTACCGGAATCCACTAGTTATAGCAAAGGTTTTGCAAAGAGCTGAGCAGGTGCGAGCTACTCAGGAGAAGGCTGGAGAATGGTCACATGTTGTTGACCAGGGCAGAAAGAAGGGGCGGTTCTGAACAATTAACCATTTGGGGAACAGAAAATTCCAAACACATGAATAAAAGAGAAGGGAATCTTATGACACCTAATGGTCATAGCTGTAGCAGCATTTAAAAATATCTAGCTGCACAGAATGGGCAGAACACACTGAGTGCACAGCACTTCTGTCTCTGGCAGCTACTGAGCGCACTGCACTTCTCTCCGCAGCGGTCCCGCTGGAGGCAGCGGAGACCAAGCTACGCAGCCTGTCGCGGCGCCGATACTTGGAGGACGGAGCACACTGCTCACCTGGCTGCACACTGCTGCTGGTTCATGCCAAACTGTCCGCGGCTGCGAGCACTTTGGTTTTTAAGCTGCCCCTACTACCTGGGTCATGAGGTCGGTCTGGCTCCTCATTCGTTCCCCCAGGCAAAAAGGGAGGCAGCCTCAATGGTTTCAGACCCGGCTAGGTACAGGTACCCGTGACCCTTCTTGCATGAAAACACCAAAAGGTTTTAATTTTTGTGCAACTAATCTTTGATGCATCGCACCTAAGAGTATAAACACCAGGATGCCTCGCTCTGGACTTCTCATAGGGGAAAAGCTGAATGTTCAAATAAGAAGTGTTTTAATTGTCTGAGCTATGACTAATAGAACTTTAAATATAGAAGCCCATATTGTACACTATGCAAAAAAAACACGAAGGGCAGAAGTAAACATACAGAGGGTTTAATGAAAAAATGGTTGGGAATAGACCCAAAGAGATCAAAGGAAGACTATTAATGATCAATAGATGCAGTTATTATGTAATAACCCAATGCTGTGTTTTCGACCCAAAAATCATCTGATATTGATGACCTGTCCTATGTATATAAAGTACAGTATCATCATTATCTCAATGGAGAACAACCCCATTAGGTCCTTTAGGGATCAACTCTAACTTAGGAATGTAATGCTCACCAGATGAGGTGGATTCTCTAAGCCTCAAGTCTGGGTGTGCACATGGACCCCAGGCATTGATGCAGCAAGCAGGAAGACATGTGGGCAGTGAGGCCTTGGAACACACAGAAATCTCAGGAGCAGCATGATGAACTCATCAGGGATGGAACTTAGCAAACCACACTCTGCACAGACAGTGGAGCACACCAAATTTAGAGGTATAAAGTCTCAATCCCAAGACACAAGTGTGTGTCTTAATTGGCCTTAAAATGGTCTGCGGATATTATGTCACTGATCCACGGCGGACAACTTGCAAAACTTGACGTGGAGCGCAACAAATGACAGCGGACCCATGGAAAGGAAGTGGAGCCCAGGATACCTTGGCCAGGTGTGTACCACTGCATATACGAATAATTACTTTACTTTTTAGCTTGAAAATCAGGTGATTGCATTTTATTAAATGTGTTCTATTGGCTGTTTCGGATGTTTGAAATACACTTTTGTTCTGATGTGTTTGGAAAAGCTTTGTTTTAAAGGACCACTGCAGCAGGATTTTTTTGTTTAGTTTCACAGCTGGAGTGGCTTCACTAATGAACGTGTCCTGCCCCGGTAATATACATACCAACCTCCATCTTCTGTTCTCAGTGTCGCTCCTCTTGTCTTCTGCTGTTTTTGACCTGTCAGATTGCTCCAGTGTTTGCTGGAGGGAGCCAGCGGTCATTTCTCAGTGTAAAGCCCCCGTCACGCACAGCGATCTCGCTAGCGAGATCGCTGCTGAGTTACAAGTTTTGTGACGCAACAGCGATCTCACCAGCGAGATCACTGTGTGTGACACTTCTCAGCAACCGGCCCCCTTGCCGGGTATCGCTGATCCTGCTGGAATGGCCAGGACAGGACATTTTTTTGATCGCTGGTCTCACGCTGGCTAGCATGCATCGCTGCGTGTGGCAGGCGGGAGACCAGCGATCAGCGATTGGTGCTGGTAACTAAGGTGCACGTCGGGTTTCTAAGCGGCGTGCAGCGCTTAGAAACCCGATGTGTACCTTAGTTACCAGCGCGCTGGTGCAGGGAGCTGGTAACCAAGGTACACATTGGGTTTCTAAGTGCCGCGCACAGCTTAGAAACCCGATGTGTACCTTGGTTACCAGCTCCCTGCACCAGTGCGCTGGTAACTAAGGTACACAGTGGGTAACTAAGCCACGTGCGTCGCTTGCTACCCACGTGTCGCTGGTGCTGATCGCTGGTGAAGCTGCCTGTTTCTCACCTCACCAGCGATCATGTAGCGACACACCAGCGATCCTGACAAGGTCATATCGTTGTCGGGATCGCTGGTGCGTTGCTATGTGTGACGGGGCCCTAAGACTATGAGAGCCAGAAGAATGCCAGAACAAGGGTCTCACAGCCTGACATTGAGCCTGATTGGAGTGGTACGGGTAAGAGCAGAAAACGGTGGCTGGTATTTTATAAGGGGCAGGAAACATGGATTATTGCTACCATTCCAGCTTTAAATAGGCATTACTTGTATGTGACCTATACTTGCTATATCTTGCTCTCAATGTTTGTTTTATTTGCCCAGTGTATATACTCTTGTCTCCAGTCACAGTCTATAAGAAATATGACAAACCTGAATGAGCAATTCATTAAACTCTTCAGAAGAAATTCTTTACCTGATGTTAGATGTCACTTTTTTCACCCATGATCAACAAAGTGCTTTGCAAAGCCACACCTGCAAACCTCTGTTTTTGTTATGATTGTGAAAGAGGAATGTGTAGCCAACAACAGGATTTCTAAATCTGCTCGGTGCCAGGAAGGTACTTAAAATTCATTGCCATTTAAACAGACGTCACTGGTGATGTCCCAGGTCTGCCCTTGTCTCTGCTCACGGCATTCTCACCTTTAGGGATCTTTCAGATGTCTGTGATAATCGGTCCGATGTCAGATTGCAGTGCTGCTTATCTCTTGACCCGAATGTGACAGCTTCATATACAGTGAGTAAGGAGAGTATTCAGACCCCTTTAAATTTTTCACTCTTTGTTTCATTGCAGCCATTTGGTAAATTCAAAGAAGTTCAGTTTTTTTCTCATTAATGTACACTCTGCACCCCATCTTGACAGAAAAAAACCCAGAAATGTAGATATTTTTGCAAATTTATTAAAAAAGAAAAACTGAAATATCACATGGTCATAAGTATTCAGACCCTTTGCTCAGACACTAATATTTAAGACACATCCTGTCCATTTCCTTGTGATCCTCCTTGAGGTGGTTCTAGTCCTTCATTGGAGTCTACAGTAGCTGTGTTTAATTAAACTGATAGGACTTGATTTGTAAAGGCACACACCTGTCTATATAAGACCTCACAGTGCATGTCAGACCAAATAAGAATCATGAGGTCAAAGGAACTGGCCAAGGAGCTCAGAGACAGAATTTTGGCAAGAAACAGATCTGGCCACGGATACAAAAGAATTTCTGCAGTACTCAAGGTTCCTAAGAGCACAGTGGCCTCCATTATCCTTAAATGGAAGAAGTTTGGGACCACCAGAAGTATTCCTAGACCTGGCCATCTAGCCAAACTGAGCAATCGTGGGAGAAGAGCATTGGTGAGAGAGGTAAAGAAGAACCCCAATATCACTGTGGCTGAGCTCCACAGATGCAGTAGGGAGATGGGAGAAAGTTCCACAAAGTCAACTATCACTGCAGCCCTCCACCAGTCAATCCTTTATGGCAGAGTGGTCAGACGGAAGCCTCTCCTCAGTGCAAGACATTTGAAAGCCTGCATAAAGTTTGCTAAAAAACACGTGAAGGACTCCCACACTATGACAAATAAGATTTTCTGGTCTGATGAAACAAAGATAGAACTTGTTGGTGGTAATTCTAAGCGGTATGTGTGGAGAAAACCAGGCACTGCTCATCATCTGCCCAATACAATCCCAACAGTGAAACATGGTGGTGGCAGCATCATGCTATGGGGGGTGTTTTTCAGCTGCAGGGACAGGACGACTAGTTGCAATTGAAGGAAAAATGAATGCGGCCAAGTGCAGAGATATCCTGGATGAAAAAATCTTCCAGAGTGCTCTGGACCTTGGACTTGGCCGAAGGTTCACCTTCCAACAAGACAATGACTAAGAACAGAGCTAAAATAAGGCTACTTTCACACATCCGTTTTTGTAAATCCGGCACGATGCGGCGAAAATAGTGAAAACCGGATCCGGTTTTTTCACATAGAATTTAATGATCGCCGCATCGTGCCGGATGGACATGCGGCACCTCCGGTTTGTGCCGGATACGGCAAACATGTGCCGTCCGGCGTCTGTAAAAAACGTTGCCTGTCAAGATGTGGTGCAGAGTGTACATTAATGAGAAAAAAATGAACTTTTTTGAATTTACCAAATGGCTGCAATGGAACAAAGAGTGAAAAATGTAAAGGGATCTGAATACTTTCCGCACCCACTGTATTTCTATGAAGCTGTCATGCTCGAGTCAGGAGATGTGTATCCAGTCAGTGCATTGCAATCGGATATCAGACCGATTATCATGGACATCTGAAAGAGCCCTTACAATGTGTACTGACACTGTGCTTTCTTCCTGGCTTGTCACTTCTCTTTAGAGTCAGCGAGGGAGAGCACTGTCACTGTGCATTGAAAAGGAATATGGCACAGTGAGCAGGGAGCTCATACTGAGAATGCATCAAAATTGACAACCAACGCTTGATTAGTAAAGCAGAAACTAGTCAAGCCCCTAAAACAAATGTCTCTGGTCACGTTTTGCTTCAGGGTGTGGAATTCAGCTGCAGCAGTGACCGCAGGCGCTGTCTCATGACTATCACGGCATGCATTGCGGATTCTCAAATGAAATGTCATCAAAATGGGAATAAAAAAAATAAAGCAGAGTAGATAGGAAACAGTAGGGACTTTAATTTAGAAAAGAGATTAGATTATTAGGATTAAGATCAACTTTAGTTTTAGACCACCCCTTTATAAAATAGACTTCAAAATCTACCGCAGATTAACAGAAGAAATGGGATTAACTCCACTTAAATATATTGGAAGTAGTCTGCTGCTGAGTGATTAGCATGCTATTGGACATAATAAATGAGGTTTAGTGTTAGTGACATTCTCTGCAATCTCTACGGATTTAGATGAGACAGAATCCACTATGTGTGAATATTCTCCTATATCTAAATATGAGTTAACAGAAAGTAAAGTTTATAAAATTAATAAAACTTCTATTTCTATGATATATTTTCTTATTTTAAGTTACTGCGTGAAATAACAATCTCAATTCATTAGCAGATGAGCAGAGCAGGGCTAAATAACAATATGACCTCATGTTTGGGACCTTGAGTCACCCTGGAAGTCGGAAGTTATATTTTTCTGCAGCACGAAAGCTATGACGAGATAAAAAGTTATATAAGCTCCTGTAAGAAACAGATAAGGGGCGCCGTGTGGAACAACAAACCAATTCTTCAGTACTCCCTAAGTATGAGGGTGTGTATTCAAGGAATGTGGCCCCCAGCCTGTATCAAAGCCAAAGAGGTGGGACTTAGATGTACTCTAACTTCATCCTAACTTCACACCTATGGTTTTATTCCCCTATAATAGCCTAAATATCTAAACTCTACCAAACCTCTGTGCTTATTCTCTGCCAACAGTCTAGCTGAACACTTGGGTAATCTGAGACAGGTTGGTTACTGTTGAAAAAAAGCAGTGGTCGCTAATCAGGGTATCCCACTAACCAGGATGTCAGACTCTTACTAATTCAAAGCTGAAATTGATCCTATGGTGACAGCCGTCAAGCAATGGTCTACCCCAATATTAAAGGAGTTTTATAGACTTGTTCTCATTCAAAATAATACTCAGAATTACTCACCTTCCCCTGCTCCAGTGATGCCTCTCAACCATTAATTTGTCTTTGTTGACAGGCTACATTAGTGACATCAGGACTAGAGAACCCGTGACCACTGCAGCCAATCACTGTGCTCAGTGGTCTTGTGTTAACTACATTGGTGATTGGTGCACCAGTCACATGCGCTGTAGTCATTTATCCTGTCAGCCAAGACAGAGAGGAGTCACTGGAGCAGGGAACAGTGCATAATGCTGAGTCTATTATTGCTGCTAAGCGCTGGCCAATAGGCATTATAAACTTAATAAGGGAAAGTGCCTCTAACCTTTGTTATTAATCAAGTTGGACTTCCAAAGATTAATTTATGTAAAAAATATCTTTAAGGCCACGTTTAGATGTTCAGTATTTGGTCAAAATTTTACGTCATTATTTATAAGCCAATATCAGGAGTGTAACAAAAGTATAATAGAAACAGGTCACCACTTCTGCATTTTCATCAACTCCTGGTTTGGGCTTACAAAAATACTGACCATATACTGATCGTGCGAATGTGGCCTCAATGTAACGTCACTCCCAGATTTACTTTTATTCCAAATCTCTAATAATTCCATTGATTTTGATGCTATACACATTGTAAATTTTGGAACATTGTCTTAGGCTGGTTTCACACTTGCGTTTTTTTTCGCGGTATTTTAGCGCTAAATAGCGCATGCGTTTTTTTTTCCTATACTTTGCATGGGATGCGCTTATGTGCGCATACACATGCGTTTGTACGCGTTTTTCCGCGCATGTGTTTTTTTGCGGTATGCGCTCGGGCGCACAAAATGCAACCTGTTGCATTTTTTGGGCGTCCGACTTGCCTCAAAAAAACGCATGCGCGCGCAATGCGTTTTTTTACAGCAAGACACCCATTATAAGTCTATGGTGAGCATATGTGCGCATTGGCATGCTTATGTATGCGTTTTTTTGCACATGCGTTTTTTTTTTTACCATTAGTTTAGACAATGGAATTTAGGGGTTTGGGTTAGAGTTAGGGTTAGTTAAGGGAGTTTAGGGTTAGGGTTAGGGTCAGGGTTAGGGTTAGGGTCAGGGTTAGGGTTAGGGTTAGGGTCAGGGTTAGGGTTAGGGTCAGGGTTAGGGTTAGGGTCAGGGTTAGGGTTAGGGTCAGGGTTAGGGTTAGGGTTAGGGTCAGGGTTAGGGTTAGGGTCAGGGTTAGGGTTAGGGTCAGGGTTAGGGTTAGGGTTAGGGTCAGGGTTAGGGTTAGGTTCAGGGTGAGGGTTAGGGTTAGGATCAGGGTATGGTTTGGTTAAGGGTTAGGGTTAGGGTCAGGGTTAGGGTTAGGGTTAGGGTTAGTAAAGTCATGGTTTGGGTTAGTGTGAGGGGCCACCTAATGTTGGAAAAAAACGCAAACGCGGTAAAAACGCACTAAAAACGCATACAAACGCATAAAAACGCTGCGTTTTTTCATGCATGCTCATAAAAATGCTTGAAAAAAACGCAGCATCTGTATGCGTTTGTTTGCGTTTTTTCAATGCGTTTTTTTGCTGGAAAAACGCGCTGCAAAAAAAAGCATGTGTGAAACTAGCCTTACATACGCCCTTTTGTTACCAATCAAACCTCAAAAACTCTTATAGTGTCTATGATACATTTCCCTCTTCACTACTGCAACTTACAACTTATTGGATTCCCCCTACTAAACCACCCCTCTCCAATTTATCCTTAAAGGGGTATTCCCATCTCCAAGATCCTATCCCAATATTCAATAGGTGGAATAATTATTATTGTTATTTATATAGCACCATTGGTTCCATGGTGCTGTACATGAGAAGGGGTTACATACAAACTATAGGTATCACAGTAAACAAACTAATAATGTCAGATTGATACAGAGGGGAGAGGACCCTGCCCTTGCAGGCTTGCATTCCACAGGATGATGGGGATGGAGACAGTAGGCCTGGGGTTGCAGTAGCTCCAGTAGTGTTGAGGTGGAAGCGTGGTAATTGCAGGTTGTGAGTTTTCGTGAAGAGATGAATTTTCAGGTTCCATCTGAAGGATCCGAATGTGGTGGATAATCGGACGCGTTGGAGCATAGAACTTCAGAGAATGGGGAATATTCGGGAGAAGTCAATTGGGTGAGGAACGAATAAGTGTGGAGGCTTGAAAGAGATCTTGGAAAGACCGGAGATTATGTGAGGGAAGATAACGGGAGATTAGTTAGGAGAAAGCTTATGGAAGGCTTTGTAGGTCAGTTTGTTCTGGATACGCTGGGGAATTGTGAGCCAATGAGGGGATCTGCAAAGTAGGGGAGTGTAGGGTTAGCAAGGAGAGAGATGAACTAGTCAGGCAGCAGAGCTAAGGAGGGACTGGAGAGGTGGGAGAGTGTCAGCATGTAGGTCACATACGAGAATGTTGTAGTAGTCGAGGCGGGAGATGATGAGGGCATGCACAAGCATTTTAGTAGAGTGTGGGTTGAGGAAAGGACTGATTCTTGGAATATTTTTGAACTGTTCCTCCACATACAATCCTTTTTCTCCAGACACGCACGGCCACATCATGTCCTCTCCTGCTCCCACCTTTTAATGCTCTGTCTACTACTCCTTATTGCTGGCGACGTATCCCCAAATCCTGGCCCTCCTTAACACATCCCTACACTCACTTCTACCACCCTGCCACGATCCTCTACACGTCTTCGCAACCATGATAACCTCATACCCATTCATCCAGCCCCAACTCCCTCAACCCCCTTACCTGGAGCCCTATGGAACGCACGCTCTGTCTGCAATAAGCTATCATTTATCCATGACCTCTTATTCACCAACAAACTCTCCTTCCTCACCATCACTGAAACCTGGCTCACTCCCTCTGACACAGCCTCTCCAGCTGCGCTTTCCTATGGCGGATTCCATCTCTCTCACACCCCTCGCCCCAGCAACAAACGTGGTGGAGGAGTTGGCTGGCTCCTGTCTGATACCTGCTCCTTTACCCCAATTCCTCTGCCACCCTCCGCTACTCTTCCCTCATTCGAGGTGCACTCCGTCCGCATCTATTTCCCCTCCAACCTCCAACTGGCTGTCATCTACCGCCCCCCAGAACTAGCCATCTCCACCTTTCTCGACCACTTCACCACCTGGCTACTCCATTTCCTTTCTGCTGACATCCCCACCATCATCATGGGAGACTTCAACATCCCATTGACACTTCCACCCCGGCTGCCTCTAAACTTCTATCGCTCACGGCTTCCCTCAACCTCACTCAATGGTCCTCTGCGGCCACTCACAAAGATGGTCACACACTGGACCTTATCTTCACTCGTCTCTGTTACCTCACTAATCTCAATAACTCACCCCTCCCCCTGTCTGACCACAACCTACTGACATTCTCCTCCCTCTCCTCTCCTACTGCACAACCCCCGCTCCATAAACTCGCTCACCCTCGCAGGAATCTCAAACACCTCAATTTACAATCACTCTCTGAGTCCCTTCTCCCTCTTACAGACATAGCTTCCCTTCATGACACAGATGCTGCTGCCACTTTTTATAACACCACAATAACAGCAACACTCTATTCGGCTGCCCCCCTCACGCAGAGCAAAACTCGAACAATCAACAGGCAGCCCTGGCTGACCAGCCTGACCAAAGAACTGAGACGGGTTTCCAGGGCCGCTGAGCGGAGATGGAAGAGAACCCATTCTACTGAGCACTTCAACGCATACAAGCAGTCCCTTGTCAGCTTTAAGTCCACGGTCTCTGCCGCAAAACAAACTTACTTCGCATCTCTCATATCCTCCCTGTCTCACAACCCTAAACAGCTCTTCAACACTTTCAATTCTCTACTCCGTCCCACAACACCTCCTCCCCCTCCTCTCATTCTGCTGAAGACTTTGCCTCCTTCTTTAAGCAGAAGATCGACACGATCAGACAAAACTTGGCCCGCAGCCCCAATGCCCCTCTTAGCCGCTCAGCCCTGTTCTGCAAAAGCCAGCTTCTCCACCATGACAGAAGATCAGCTCTCCACCCTTCTGTCAAGATCACACCTCACCACTTGTGCCCTCGACCCACTGCCGTCGCCCTGGTGGCATGGATGAGGTACCAGGGGGAGGTACTGTTGTGAGTTTATTTTTCCCTTCACCATTGAGGTCTGATGAACTCCCTCTTCTAGTGAAGGAAGGTAGTGAGACTGATTACCAAGCACCTGGGCAGCTAGATGATGACTGGGTGGCTGGAATTGAGGACTGGATATAAGGCTGCCGACGCCCTTCTTCCTGGCTGGTGATTTTCCTGCTGGATTCTTGGAGACCAGTCTGATTCCTGCGTCTCAAAGCTAAGTTTTTCTGCTCTGCTTTGTACTCTTCAGTTTTGTTTTTGTTTTGCCTTGTTTTTTGGGAGTTCTGCCATCCCCGGCCGGGGGTGAGCTGAATTCCATTTTTGTCTCTGATCTGTTGTTCTTTTGCTCTGTCTTCAGAATATACCTGAGTGCTGATATAGTCTTTTGAAGCCTAGCGACTTCAAGGCCTGTTTTTCCTATCAGTCGGTTGACTCATTTTGATAGGGTTCTTGCGGATGGCAGACAGCAGCTTTCCTATCCTGTCCTATGTAGTTAGCTTGGGCCCCATCATTTGCTCAACCTATCTTTCTATCTGTGTTAGTGTTTTCATCTTTCTTCACCGTCATTATATGTTGGGGGCTGCCTATTGCTTTGGGGTCTGCTCTGGGGCAGTTTAGTTTTTCCCCTTTCTGTCTTTAGGCTATGTAGTTCTCCGGCTGTGATCGAGGGGTCTAGGGCACCGTAGGAACCCCCCACGGCTACTGCTAGTTGTTGTGGATTAGTTCAGGGGTCTGCAATCCGATAGCTGCCAACCTCTCTGGTTTTTCTGGACTTAGCTGGTACTTTGTTTTTTCCTCCTTCGGTGACTCATCATAACAGAATCACCAGCCATACCGCAGATCCTAGGGTACTCAATAGCAGGAGAGAATTGTAAAAAAAAAAAAAAAAAAAAGTGTCAGAATTTTTTTTTTTTTTGTGTGCATATTTTTTCCTCTATACCTCTGAGGCCATAGGGGGAATTTTTCTCTCAATGGAGATGAAGCAATTGTCTGATCGTGTGGAGCAGCTCGCTGCTGAAGTGTGGGGAATTTCCGCCTATCTTGCTCATTCACATGCTGCTGAACCAAAGATTCCTACTCCTAATGTGTTTTTTGGGGATCGGTCTAAATTCTTGAATTTCAAGAATAATCGTAAATTATTTTTTGCCTTGAAGCCTAACTCGTCGGGGAACTCGGCGCAGCAGGTTAAAATTGTCATCTCTTTGCTGCGCGGCGATCCCCAGGATTGGGCGTTTTCTTTGAAACCTGATGATCCTATTCTGAATAATGTGAACACATTTTTTCAAGCCTTGGGGTTGTTGTATGATGAACCTAATGCTATTGATCAGGCTGAAAAGACCCTGTTGACATTAAGCCAGGGTCAGGATTCGGCAGAGTTGTACTGTTAAAAATTCCGAAAGTGGGCGGTCCTTACTACCTGGAATGATGGTGCCTTGGCAGCGCTCTTTCGGAAGGGTTTGTCAGAAACTGTAAAAGATACTATGGTGGGATTTCCTGTTCCCTCTGGTCTTGACGATTCTATGTCATTAGCCATTCAGGTGGATCGGCGTTTACGTGAACGCAAAACTACACGAGAGATGTTGCCACCTGTTGAACAAATGTCTGAACCTATGCAATGTGATAGAGTTTTGTCTAGGGCGCAACGTCAGAAGTTCAGAAGGCTTAATAAGCTGTGTTTTTTGTGTGGAGATGCCTCGCATATTATTTCTGTCTATCCTAAACGAGAGAAACGTTGTGCACACACGTTTTCTGTGGGTGGTGTTCAACCTAAGTTTCTTCTGGCAATTACTCTGATCTGCTCCCTGTCCACATTTTCCGCCAAGGCTTTTGTGGATTCAGGAGCAGCTCTGAACCTGATGGACTTGGTTTTTGCTAAACGTTGTGGATTTCCTATGACACCTCTGCGGACGCCTATCCCTTTGAGGGGTATTGATGCTACTCCTTTGGCGAAGAATAAACCTCAGTTTTGGACCCAGGTGGTAATGCGGGTCGCCCCAGACCATCAAGAAAATTGCAGATTTTTGGTGTTGCATAATTTGCATGATACCATTGTTCTGGGGTTTCCTTGGTTGCAAATCCATAATCCAGTTCTGGATTGGAAATCTTTGTGGTGAGTTGGGGTTGTCGGTGTGCCCTTAGTGATGTTCCTGCTTTCTCCACCTCTCCCCAGTCACATGATGTTCCTGACTATTTGGCTGACTTTTATGATGTATTTAGTGAGAATGAGTCTGCGTCTTTGCCTCCTCATAGGAGTTATGACTGTGCAATTGAGCTGAACCCGGGGTGTAAATTCCCCAAGGGTCGGCTTTTCAATTTATCTGTACCCGAGCACGAGGCTATGCGATCCTATATTAAGGAGGCATTGGAGAAGGGTCATATTAGACCATCCTCTTCACCCTTAGGTGCTGGGTTTTTTTTCGCGGCTAAAAAGGATGGTTCATTAAGGCCTTGTATTGACTATCGTGCCCTCAACAAAATTACTGTTAAATATCAGTATCCGTTACCCCTGATTTCTGATCTATTCTCCAGAGTTAAAGGTGCTTGCTGGTTTACCAAGCTTGTCCTCAGGGGGGCGTATAATCATATTCGCATTAAGCATGGGGATGAATGGAAGACGGCGTTTAATACTCCGGAGGGACATTTTGAGTACCTGGTGATGCCTTTTGGGCTCACTAATGCCCCTTCTGTCTTCCAGTGCTTCATGAACGATATATTCCGAGACTTTGTGGATGCATTTTTGATTATCTATCTGGATGATATTTTGATCTTCTCCAAGAATTGGGACTCTCATGTGGAACATGTTCGGACTGTTTTCCGGATTTTGAGGGAGAATTCCCTGTATGTCAAAGGATCGAAATGCCTTTTTGGGGTACAGAGGATTTCATTTTTGGGATTTATTTTGTCTCCATCAACTATTGAAATGGACACGGCCAAGGTACAGGCCATTTATGATTGGGTTCTGCCCACTTCTTTGAAGGCCCTCCAGAAGTTTTTGGGTTTTGCTAATTTTTATCGGAAATTTATAGCTAATTTTTCTGGTATTGCCAAGCCATTGACGGATTTGACTAGGAAGGGTGCTGATGTGCTGAATTGGTCTCCGGAGGCTGTTTCTTCCTTTCAGGAGCTGAAGCGAAGATTCACTTCTGCTCCGGTTTTGCGGCAACCTGATGTCTCACTCCCGTTTCAGGTGGAGGTAGACGCTTCTGAGATTGGTGCAGGAGCGGTGTTGTCCCAAAAAGATCCTGTGACATCTAAAATGAATCCTTGTGCTTTCTTTTCCCGAAAGTTCTCCCCATCCGAACGTAACTATGATGTGGGGAATCGGGAACTGTTGGCCATGAAATGGGCATTTGAGGAGTGGAGACATTGTTTGGAGGGAGCCAAACACCAAGTCATGGTCCTTACTGACCACAAGAATTTGATTTACCTGGAGTCGGCCAAGCGCTTGAATCCTAGACAGGCTAGGTGGGCCTTGTTTTTCACACGTTTTGATTTTGTGGTCTCTTTTATTCCGGGCACTAAGAATGTCAAGGCAGACGCCCTCTCTAGGAGTTTCCTTGCTGATTCTCCTGTTGTGACTAAGCCTGCTACCATCTTAGGCGAGGGGGTAGTTCTTTCTGCCATCTCGCCCGATTTGAGACGTGCTCTGGAAGAGTTTCAGGAGGACAAACCTGAGCGTTGTCCCAGTGGAAAGTTGTATGTTCCTGACCAGTGGAGGAAGAGAGTGATGTCTGAAGTTCATTGCTCTGCATTGGCTGGTCATCCAGGTATTTTTGGTACTAGAGATCTGGTGAGTCGGTCTTTTTGGTGGCCCGCCTTGTCTCGTGATGTCAGGAATTTTGTGCAGTCCTGTGGGACTTGCTCCCGGTCTAAACCTTGTTCTCGCTCTAGTGGCTTGTTGATGCCTTTGCCGGTGCCCAGGAGGCCATGGACCCATATTTCAATGGATTTTATCTCTGATATGCCTGTCTCTCAGAGAATGACTGTTATTTGGGTGATTTGTGATAGATTCTCTAAGCTGGTCCATCTTGTACCACTCCCTAAGTTGCCATCTTCCTCTGAGTTGGTGCCCTTGTTTTTGCAACAGGTGGTTCGCTTGCACAAGATTCCTGAGAACATTGTATCTGACAGAGGAGTTCAGTTTGTGTCTAGATTTTGGAGGACTTTCTGTTCCAAGCTGGGAATTCAGTTGTCGTCCTCCTCTGCCTTTCACCCTCAGACCAATGGGCAGACTGAGAGAACAAACCAGACTTTGGAGTCGTATTTGAGATGTTTTATTTCTGCCGATCAGGATGATTGGGTTTCATTTTTGCCCTTGGCCGAATTTGCTTTAAATAATAGAGCTAGTTCTGCCACTTCGATGTCACCTTTTTATTGTAACTTTGGTTTTCACCCTCGATTTTCTTCAGGGCAGGTGGAGCCTTCTGCCTGCCCAGGTGTTGACACTGTGGTGGAGAGAATGCACCAGATCTGGGACCAAGTGGTGGATAAGTTGTCTCTCTCCCAGGAAAAGGCCCAGCGGTTTTCCAACCGGCGTAGGACCGTTGGTCCCCAGTTTAAGGTGGGTGATATGGTTTGGTTGTCATCAAAAAATATCGCTATAAAGGTGGCTTCTCCTAAGTTTAAGCCTAGATTTATTGGACCTTACAAGATTTTGGAGATTATTAATCCGGTCTCTTTTCGGTTGGCTCTTCCTGTCACATTTAAAATTCAAAATGTGTTTCATAAGTCCTTGTTGAAGAGGTTTGTTGAACCAGTAGTTCCTGTGGTGGCACCTCCTGACCCTATATTGGTTGAAGGTAACATGGAATATGAGGTAGAGAAGATACTGGATTCCCGTCTGGCTAGACGGAGACTCCAGTATTTGGTTAAGTGGAAGGATTATGGTCAGGAGGATAATTCCTGGGTCTCTGCCTCTGATATTCATGCCGAAAGATTGGTGCGTGCCTTTCATCGGGCTCACCCGGATCGCCCTGGTGGCATGGATGAGGGTTCGGTGACCCCTCCTCAAGGGGGAGGTACTGTTGTGAGTTTATTTTTCCCCTCACCATTGAGGTCTGATGAACTCCCTCCTCTAGTGAAGGAAGGTAGTGAGACTGATTACCAAGCACCTGGGCAGCTAGATGATGACTGGGTGGCTGGAATTGAGGACTGGATATAAGGCTGCCGACGTCCTTCTTCCTGGCTGGTGATTTTCCTGCTGGATTCTTGGAGACCAGTCTGATTCCTGCGTCTCAAAGCTAAGTTTTTCTGCTCTGCTTTGTACTCTTCAGTTTTGTTTTTGTTTTGCCTTGTTTTTTGGGAGTTCTGCCATCCCCGGCCGGGGGTGAGCTGAATTCCATTTTTGTCTCTGATCTGTTGTTCTTTTGCTCTGTCTTCAGAATATACCTGAGTGCTGATATAGTCTTTTGAAGCCTAGCGACTTCAGGGCCTGTTTTTCCTATCAGTCGGTTGGCTCATTTTGATAGGGTTTCTGCGGATGGCAGACAGCAGCATTCCTATCCTGTCCTATGTAGTTAGCTTGAGCCCCATCATTTGCTCAACCTATCTTTCTATCTGTGTTAGTGTTTTCATCTTGCTTCACCGTCATTATATGTTGGGGGCTGCCTATTGCTTTGGGATCTGCTCTGGGGCAGTTTAGTTTTTCCCCTTTCTGTCTTTAGGCTATGTAGTTCTCCGGCTGTGATCGAGGGGTCTAGGGTACAGTAGGAACCCCCCACGGCTACTGCTAGTTGTTGTGGATAGGTTCAGGGGTCTGCAATCCGATAGCTGCCAACCTCTCTGGTTTTTCTGGACTTAGCTGGTATTTTGTTTTTTCCTCCTTCGGTGACTCATCATAACAGGTGATCCTCGACTCTGCGCTCTCTTTCAAACCACATATCCAAGCCCTCGCCTCCTTCTGCCGCCTCAAACTCAAAAATATTTCCCGGATCCACTCATTCCTCAACCACGAAACCACAAAAACACTAGTGCATGCTCTTATCATCTCCCGCCTCGACTACTGCAACCTCCTACTCTCTGGCCTCCCCTCTAGCACTCTGGCTCCGCTCCAGTTCATCCTACACTCTGCTGCCCGACTAATCCACCTGTCTCCCTGCTATTCCCCAGCCTCCCCCCTATGCTAGGCCCTTCACTGGCTTCCTATTGCCCAAAGGCTACAATTCAAAACCCTAACCATGACATACAAAGCCATCCACAACCTGTCTCTTCCATACATCTGTGATTTGGTCTCTAGGTACCTACCCGCACGCAACCTTCGATCATATCAAGATCTCCTTCTCTACTCCCCCCTTATCTCTTCTTCCCACCACCGCATACAAGACTTCTCCCGTGTTTCCCCCATACTCTGGAACTCCCTGCCGCAACGTAAACCTTCAAGAAGAACCTGAAGACCCACCTGTTCCGACAAGCCTACAGCCTGCAATAATGCTCGGTCTACTGAACCACAGCAAGACCTGTTCTACCCTCTCCTATTGTATCCTCACCCATCCCTGTAGACTGTGAGCCCTCGCGGGCAGGGTTCCCTCTTCTTATGTACTTGTGTGTCCCTTGTCTTACACATGTTTATTATACTTGTCGATATTTCCCCTTTTCACGTGTAAAGCGCCATGGAATAAATGGCGCTATATAAATGCATAATAATAATGATAACTAGAGGTGGCACGAGCTTGGAGGTGCTCTCGCTACTTCCTTCCTGCATAGTTAGGAACCATGCAGTTTCTGATGCTCCTGTCACCCATGTATGCATTTTGGTGAGAGCACCTTATTGCCACGCACGTCGAAGGTCACTGCAGAGGAAGTAGCAGTGAGTGACTCATCTGCATCTGCGCAGAAAAAGGCTGAAACCAATGCCCATAGAAGGGCGGAATACAGTGGGTACAGAAAGTATTCAGACTTCTTTAAATTTTTCAGTCTTTGTTTCATTGCATCCATTTGGTAAATTCAAGAAAGTTCATTTTTTTCTCATTAAAGTACACTTCGCACCCCATCTTGACAAAAAAAAAACAGAAATGTAGAAATTTTTGCAAATTTATTAAAAATGAAAAACTGAAATATCACATGGTCATATGTATTCAGACTCTTTGCACAGTATTGAGTAGAAGCACCCTTTTGAGCTAGTACAGCAATGAGTCTTCTTGGGAATGATGCAACAAGTTTTTCACACCTGGATTTGGGGATCCTCTGCCATTCTTCCTTGCAGATCCTCTCCAGTTCTGTCAGGTTGGATGGTGAATGTTGGTGGACAGCCATTTTCAGGTCTCTCGAGATGTTCAATTGAGTTTAGGTCAGGGTTCTGGCTTGGCCAGTCAAGAATGGTCTCAGAGTTGTTCTGAGGCCACTCCTTTGTTATTTTAGCTGTGTGCTTAGGGTCATTGTCTTGTTGGAAGGTGAACCTTCGGCCAAGTCAGAGACCCAGAGCACTCTGGAAGAGGTTTTCATCCAAGATATCTCTGTATTTGGCCCCATTCATGTTTCCTTCAATAGCAACCAGTCGTCCTGCCTCTGCAGCTGAAAAACACCCCATAGCATGATGCTGCCACCACCATGTTTCACTGTTGGGATTGTATTGGGCAGGTGATGAGCAGTGCCTGGATTTCTCCTCACATACTGCTTAGAATTATCACCAAAAAGGTCTATCTTCCCTCGACTGCTCAGTTTGACTGGGAGGCCAGGTCAAGGAAGACTTCTGGTGGTCCAAATCTTCTTCCATGTAAGGATTATGGAAGTCACTATGCTCTTAGGAACCTTGAGTACTGCAGAAATTCTTTTGTAACCTTGGCCAGATCTGCTTCTTGCCAAAATTCTGTCTCTGAGCTCCTTGGCCAGTTCCTTTGACCTCATGATTCTCATTTGGTCTGACATGCACTGTTAGGTGTGAGGTCTTATATAGACAGGTGTGTGCCTTTCCAAGTCCTATAAGTTTAATTAAACACAGCTGGATTCTAATGAAGGAGTAGAACCATCTTAAGGAGGATCACAAGGAAATGGACAGCATGTGACTTAAATATGAATGTCTGAGCAAAGGGTCTGAATACCTATGACCGTGTGATATTTCGTTTTTTCTTTTTTAATAAATTTGCAAAAATTTCTACATTTCTGTTTTTTTTCAGTCAAGATGGGGTGCAGAGTGTACATTAATAGAAGGAAATGAACGTTTTTGAATTTACCAAATGGCTGCAATGAAACAAAGAGTGAAAAATTTAAAGAGGTCTGAATACTTTCTGTAACCACTATAGCTAATGTATAGTCATGCTATTGCAGGGTGCAGGCATGGGATTCCGGGCCCTATTACATCTTACAGGGCACTGTGATGCAGATGGGAGGAGGGTTGGTTCAGGAGGCAGAGATTTTGTTCAGATGTAGGAGGAGGAGTCCCCACCGTGAGCCCCGGCAGGAACCAAGGGGACTGTCACCAAGGTTCCTAGAGGGACTGTTTCCGGGGGACATCATTAAGAGACAGACAACAGAGAGTTCCAGAAAGGTTGGGGGAGGAGCTAGTATAAAAGGGGCTGAGAACGCCAGCAGAGGGCAGTCAACGAAGCAGGAGAGAAGGAGCAAGGAAGCGAGAGGGCGCCAGAGAGCCAGAGCGAGAGCCAGAGACAAGAGAGGGGAGCAGTGACTGGAGAGACTGAAGGGAGACTCACCGCGGACAGAGGGGAGACGGCACCGAGCCGTCCAGCAGAGAAACACTGACCGTCCACGCTCTTAGCGGCCGCCACCGTCCTACTTTAGCCCGCGGTTGCGGCCTGTCCGCTGCCGTCTGCGGCCGCTACCGCCCGACTCCAGCCCGCGGCTGCAGCCTGTCCGCTGCCGCCCGGGGCCGTCGCCGCCCCACCCCAGCCTGCGGCTGCGGCCGGTCCGCTACTGCCCGCAGCCGCCGCCGCTCCATTCCAGCCTGTGACTGCAGCCTGTCCACTGCCGCCCGAGGCCCCCACAGCTCGGTTCCGGCCTGCTGTTCGCCACCACCCGCGGCCGCCGCTGCCCGTCTCCATCTTGGGGCTGCGGCCTCCATTGGCCCGTCCCCGGGCAATGCCATACCGCCTCCACCGGGAGGCGCAACGCAGAGGAACTCTCCAGGGGCCTGCTGTGCCCCCACATCGCCTGGGCGTAGGAATGCCCGAAGTCTCCACCAGATCCTTGTCGGCTGGGCCCAGCGGCTGAAACGCCGAAGCATTGCCAAATAGCACTCTGCCGGACGTCAGAGAGGATAAGAGACACGTTGTAGATTACATTCTGGACCCATAGTCGGCCATACTGCAACCCAATAGTGACCGGTCTTTACCGGATTAGTCATGTTTGTGTTACCAGTGTATTCTTGTTTTGATCCCTGCGAGGATAACTGCTGTTAGCTTGTTTGGTTGCTCGAGATAGCCCCTTATAGGCATTTACATACATATAAAAGTTACATCTCAAGGCTATTTGCACACGTATGCAGAAAATTTCTGCTTGAAAACAGGACTCCTTCCCAGAAAACACACGTTTTTTTCTGCGCGTTTTCTGTGCGGATTTTTTGTGTTTTTATGTGTTTTTTTTCCACGCGTCCCCAGACACATAGAAAATAGCAAGAAATGCAGAATTTTCCGCAAAATTAATGAGCATGCTGCGTTTTTTTCACAGAAAAAACGCATCAATATGCACAGAAAGTGCGGAATTCATTAAACTGAATAGGAAGCTTATTTTAAGCGTTTTTTAAGCGGATTTTTTGGTAAATCCGCGGAAAAAAACGCAACGTGTGAACACAGCCTAAAGTTCATCCCGTCTCCCATCTCGTTACTGCATCCCGCATGCCTGCGATTACTACACAGACGCCGCACACCCTGGAGCCTGGAAGAAATCATTAGCATACAGAAATAAAGTATGACTTCTCAACAAGACGATTAATATGAGGCATACAGGTAGGCATAGTGTAATATTTCTATTAACTGTATGCCTATATTAATAGGTTGTATACGTCCTGAGGGTGACAGATTCCATTTAATTGGTGGGGATATACTGCTTAAGTTGATAGATCCTGCATGAAGCTGAATGGGCAACATGAGGACACAGCTCAGGACAGTCTCACTTGAGGAATCCAAAAATAACCCAGCAGGGGTCATATGGGTTGTTAACATTCACATATTTTTAAGCTGTTTGGTACAGAGTAAAGGTCAAGGACCTAATTGGGTGTAAATTATAATTGTATCCTATGAGTTATGACTAGAAGGAGAAGGTCAGATATGTTGTTCTTATACGATTGCAACATTTCTAAGTTTAAACCAGGAATCCTCAATGTATAGAAGGCTGACAGTATCATGTCTGAAGCTTCATGAAACACCCTGAAGAAGTATATCTCGAGGCTGACAAGTTAATCCTCACAT
Organism: Dendrobates tinctorius; assembly: GCF_039654945.1. Classification (NCBI taxonomy): domain Eukaryota; kingdom Metazoa; phylum Chordata; class Amphibia; order Anura; family Dendrobatidae; genus Dendrobates; species Dendrobates tinctorius. Next base: position 786,575 of record NW_027361700.1, on the reverse strand, counting down.
ACTTTCTACCACCAAACATAATGAACATCTAAGTTTACCGACAATATTGCAGCAATCAGCGGTATATGATAACCACAAACTATTTTCAACCTGTTCTTCAGGTAGGAAAAACTTCTAAGCTGCACCTTAAAGAGCTTGTTATTTTCCAGAATGAGTAAAAGTGACCTTATTTGTAGGAATGGCATTGAAGATATGGCAGTGCATGAATACATATGATAGTAAGCAAACTTGGTGATGAAAGTGGATATAAACCTGCGCTGCCGAGGATCCAATATACAATAGGAAATCAGATGCAGTATGAATCCGGTTTTATTTGTCAACGCTATACCATTTCTGGGAAAGATGAGCTCTGTATAACCCCGCACACTCCACTGATTAGCAGCTTTTTGCCTATGCACGGTGTACAGAGAAATCTGTCAATTAGTGGTGAGGGTGGGATTTTCAGACCTCATAAATATGGAGGACTAAATGACAGAAGGTTTGCTAGTCACCTAGTGACCATCTTTTCTTATAAAACAGTGATTTTATAAAAATTACTAGATGGTGGCCAGATTCTAATGCATCGGGTATTCTAAAATATGTATGTATGCATGCTGGCCAGCGGGAGACCGACGATCAAAAGATGGTCCAGGATGATCCACCATTGGCGATCTCACAGCGGGGGCCTGGTCGCTGTTGCGTGTCACACTGAGCGAGATCGCTAGTGCCGGTCGGGATACTTCCGCCCCCCTATCCTGGTATGCATGGTCCCCTCACCCCCTATCCTGGTATGTGGGTCACCCTCCCAGGGCTGCGGGGTACTCGGTACCGGGCCGGTGTCAGGGGAATGTGTCACAGCAGCGGTGACCCGGTCCGTGGCCCTGGGAGCCCAAGTAATGGGGGGATGTAGTTAATGGAATGGAATAGTTCGTGATGCCACCTGTGGTGCTTGGCAAGGGAGGTGTTAAGCCGACGCTGCATGCAGATCCTCTGGGGCTGGTGGTGTGTTGCAGCCTAGATGGTGTAGCTCCCCACAGGTGAAGCTGTAGCCCCAGGGCAGCGTGGATGCAATAGAAGAGGAGAGGTGCAGGCGGTGTGGAGAATGGTAGCCAGCTATAGTGGTGCTGAATGTGTTAGCGCACAATTGAATGGAGGACACCAGGGCCTGTAGCTCCAAAGCTCCACCCACAGTCCACTGTACACACACACAGTTGCCTGCCTCCGGCCCGCGTCCCCTGGGTCTGAGACTCAATCAACCTCCAGGCAAGCTAGGACTCTCTCCTCCAACACTCCGCCAACATGTACCCTTCCGAACGACTCCTTCACAGCGCCCTAAAGTGCGAAGATCTCCCAGCACTGAGCCACACTGGAGCTCCTCCTGTCAGATGCTCCCAAGATCTCCACTTGCACGGCAGACAGCTGCAGAATGCCTCGGGGACTCCCCTCTCTCGAGTCCCGGCTCTCCATCCAATTGCTGCTGTGCCCCAAGTCCCAGATGGGAGCAGTGCATCCACAGCCAACCACTCCACCGGTGTCTGCTGCAGAACCACAAGTGTCCATACAACCTCGGGGACCGGGCCCCGGCCTTGCGCTGAGAACCTATAGGCAGGGTTCCTTTTCTAACCCACGTCCTCTCTGTTCTCTCTACTCCTTCGTTCCGTACTTGTCCCTCTTTCCCATGGAAGCTCAGATCCCAGTTCTACGTCCCTCTCCTTCTTTTCCCTTCCCGTGCCAGCTGGCCCAGATCACTGAGGCAGCTGCAGCACTCCCTCCTCCATCTCTTCTTCCAGGGATCCTCACTCCTGTCTGAGTGACTTCCTACCCGACTGACCTTCTGTCAGACTGACCTGTCCTCCTACACTTTCCCACTCTTTTATGTATCTCAACTCCACCCACCTCCCAGCACATCCAGTGTTCCAAGCAGGGAACCACCAAAGGTGCTCTGCTACCCTCCGAGCAAGGAGCCGCAATGTGGTTGAGCAGAACTACCCTGTTGTGTGGGGTGCGAGTGTTGGAGTGTGGAAAGGAGTTCCCACCTTACCCGGATGGTGGGGCACCACACCTTAGAAGGTGCAGTACCTCTGTGGCGACTGAGCCTCAGGGGCGCCACATATGCATGGTCCTCTCACCCCCCTATCCTGGTATGCATGGTCCTCTCACCCCCCTATCCTGGTATGCATGGTCCTCTCACCTCCCTCTCCTGGTATGCATGGTCCTCTCACCCCCTATCCTGGTATGCATGGTCCTCTTACCCCCTATCCTGGTATGCATGGTCCTCTCACCCACCAATCCTGATATGCATGGTCCCCTCACCCCCTATCCTGGTATGCATGCTACCTCTCACCCCCCAATCCTGATATGCATGGCCCTCTCTCCTCCCTATCCAGGTATGCATGGTCCTCTCACCCCCCCAATCCTGATATGTATGGTCCCCAAACCCCCCTATCCTGGTTTGCATGCTACCTCTCAGCCCCCTTTCCTGATATGCATGGTCCTGGTGTGGCCAAAACCCTGTCCTACACCATCTCTTCTTAATCCTAGCTGTTTCCCCATACATACATGCAAATTCACATCAACTACAGTTAGGTCCATATACATTTGGACAGAGACATTTTTCTAATTTTGGTTCTAGACATTACCACAATGAATTTTAAACAAAACAATTCAGATGCAGTTGAAGTTCATATTTTCAGCTTTCATTTGAGGGTATCCACATTAAAATTGGATGAAGGGTTTAGGAGTTTCAGCTCCTTAACATGTGCCACCCTGTTTTTAAAGGGACCAAAAGTAATTTGACAGATTAAATAATTGTAAATAAAATGTTCATTTCTAGTACTTCGTTGAAAACCCTTTGTTGGCAATGACTGCCTGAAGTCTTGAACACATGGACATCACCAGACGCTGTGTTTCCTCCTTTTTTATGCTCTGCCAGGCCTTCACTGCGGTGGTTTTCAGTTGCTGTTTGTTTGTGGGCCTTTCTGTTTGAAGTTTAGTCTTTAACAAGTGAAATGCATGCTCAATTGAGTAGAGATCAGGTGACTGACTTGGCCATTCAAGAATAGTGCAAAAAATAGTGCAAAGGAAATGACCCACATGACGCCACTTGCCGCGTCACTTCTAGTTACGCCGACGGCGCATGCACCAATTCATCTTATGTCCTGGATATTCCCGAAGGCAGAGCTACCGGCGGAGGCGCGGCAGGGGACGGGGCTTAGCGGCGGCCGTGCGCAGCCCGACGCTGCGGCCGTAAACGCTAATGTGAAATTAGCCTAAGTTATCATACACTTCTGTTTGGCCACACGTCATGGCTGAGAAGGCAGGAGTCGCTAAGGTGCCAGAAAGGCAGAAAAAATCCAAAAGTGACCGTATTATAGATATTGCACCTACGGCTGCAGTGACTATTTTGTAACATCCGTGCTGTGTTTTATTCTGGATAATTGCAAATCTCCCAGTTTATTGCCCAAACATTGCGCCCATATAGAGCACAGTGCCACTTTTATATATTATAGCGCCCCCATACATTGTACTCTGCTTGAGCTTCTGAAGACATTCACCTCGTAAATTGTTTAGTGCTCTCTCCCCGCTACAATAATGCCAAACATGCGGCTGCTTACTGCAGTTGTGGCACAGTGGGGCTCATAAGGAGGGGGGGCATTTGGATTTGGGAGTGCAAATTTCACTGGATTTTATTTGAGGGGGCAGGAGCCATGTCGCTTTTCCAGAGTGTTTGTTCTGCCAGTAATGTGAGAACTCCTATATTTCCAGGGAAGATGACGAACCTGAATGGGGCTGGTTTTGTGTGGGATAAATTAGGGTTTTATTGGTAACATTTTAAGGTACATAACATTTTTTTATTGCTTCCATTATAAGGCTGGGATCACATTCTTGTGTTCTATATTGAGCCGGGGTTTCTGTGTAAATCCCACAAAAATGTGATTCAAATGAATTCCCTGATGGAACCACCCAACATAATGAGGCAGAATGAAACACTTTTGAGTCCATTTGGTGTTTGCTCCGGAGGTTTCTATATTTTTAGGCGTGCACAGATCTCTGGTCGTTCACAATTGTGCTCTAAAAAAAAAGACACCTAAAATGATGGGACACCGCAGCAACACAGACCAGATGGAGTATAAAAGGACTCCATGTGCCTCATAAGTGAGTGCTTCTGTCGGGGTTTCGACTAGATTGCATTTTTTGAGATTTACACAAAAGAGCTGACGTAAGCGCTCAGGATAAATGTGAGCTGAGTGTTATTCCCATTTTTATGAGGCAGAATGTCAAATAGACAGCAGTACAAGAATAGCTCTTGTTTTTATTTTTGCTTGGCTTACCGTGGGGATGTATGTAAAAAATGTAAAATTATTAATAAACACATTTTCTGGTCACTGCTTATGCCTAAATAATTGCAATCAAAAGAGATAAAAATGTAATATCAAAAAATAAATCAGGATAACATGACAGTATAAATTACAACTCACCTTGTAAAAGTCCACATATTATTATGTTGGTGGTAAAATAAAAAAAAAAGTTATGGATCTTGGAATATGGGGAAGAAAAGAAAAGCAAAAGAGCAAAAACTGAAAAAGTTGCCCAGTCATAAAAAATGAGGTAAGTGTAGGGTAGAGAAGGGATAAGTCATCACATGGCAATACTCGAACCACACTTTTCCTTTCTTATATTAGGCAGATCTTTATACAAACACATTTGGGTGGAGAATTTAATAAAAAGTTTTCTTACAATATATCAATATACTGTATGTGTCAGAAGATCATATGTGAGTTTTCAGTTCCACCTGCGGATTTCTAGAATGGAGCAGGTGGAAAACTGCACCAAAAGCACACAAAAGAATTGACATTCTGCTTTTTTCATTCTGCACCAAATCTGCGCAGAAAAAAAAGCAGCATGTGCACAGCGGATTTTGTTTCACATAGGCTATAATGGTGCTGTACATCACATACAGTTCTGCTGCGTATACGCAGGGCCAAATCTGCTGCGTATATGCAGCAGAAACGCACTGTGTGCACATAGCCTAAGAGTATTTCACTTCTGGAAGAACGGTGAACCACATTGGTTTTTACATTATAAAAACTTGAATTCAAGATGGTTATCGTCCAACATTAGTCCCATCCATCTTATTATAAAATGTTCTTGTGCATGACTTCTGCCATGTTTATAACATTTGCAAGACTTTATTCACACTCCGAAATGTCACTAGCGTCATAGAAAAAATAATCAAAAACATGAACTAAGTACTAACGTTTCTAATGTTTGCAGCAATATTGGAGTTCATGTAATCACTAATCGCAGTGTTGTGACACATTGTTTATGTATATTTTTGTATATTGGCCACATAGCGTATTTGTGCACCTGTACATTAATTTAAGGCTGGAGTCACACTAACCTGCGCAAAATACGGTCAGTATTTTACATGCGTAATACGGATGACAGACCCCTAAATAGTGCTCCGTATGTCATCCGTAATCAAGGTGTGGTCGCGTATTTTGCGCATGTAAGCATCCGTATGTAATCCGTATGGCATCCGTATGGCGAGATTTTCTCACAGGCTTGCAAAATGGACATATAATGGAGCCCTATGATAGGTTTAATAAAGAAATGAAAGAATAGATATAGACACATAGAATGGGTGTATATATATATATATATATATGTATATTCTATGTGTCTATATCTATTCTTTCGTTTCTTTATTAAACCTGTCAGGGTGAGTTTACTGTATAGCACACTGAATTGCCGGCTTTGCTAAAAGACACCGGGTGCGTATTTCTTGCAGGTCACATGTGTGGTCCGTGTGAAATCCGTATTTTTTGCGCACCCATAGACTTGCATTGGCGTACTACGCCCGTAGTACGCTGACAATCGCAGCATGCTGCGATTGGCACGGAGCGTAGAATACGGATGAGAAATATACGGCTGGTGCGAGGGACCCCATAGAGAATCATTGGTCCGTGTCTAATGCGGGCTTTTAGCGCCTCTCACTCGGCCGTATTCCTCGCCAGTGTGACCCCGGCCTTACACTAAAAGTGTGCAGGTCCTATTTTTTTGTAGTATACATTGGTGTGTGGCCCCCTCCAAGGCACAGCAACATTATCTACACACATTCTCAGACAAGGTTTAAATTGCAAGCTACGCGCCTGGCTTTCTTTCACTTAGGCTAGTTTCACACTAGCATTCGTGGGCGCAGCGCAGGGCCGCCGCTAAGCCCCGCCCCTGGCTGCGCCCCCTCCGGTCAGTTCCTCCTCTGATCGCATGAGGCTGATTGCGATCAGCGTATCCTATATTTAGCGTTGGATACGCTGATCGTGCGCTGACCGTGCGCTGGTCTGATTTTGCTGGCGCTGCGCCCAGAGCACAAAAATGCAACACAGCGTATTTTACCAAGGGTAACAGGAGAAATTAGAACCCAAATGTTGTTGTACAATTTGTTCTGAGTACGCTGATACCACATATATGCAGGTAAACCACTGTTAGGGTGCATGGCAGAGCTCGGAAGGTAAGGAGGGTCGTTAGACTTTTCAATGCAAAATTGGCTGGAATCGAGATTGGACGCCATGACGCATTTGGAGAGCCTCTGATGTGCCTAAACAGTGGAAACCCCCCACAAGTGACACTATTTTGGAAAGTAGACCCCCTAAGGAACTTATCTAGATGTGTAGTGAGCACTTTGAACCCCCAAGTGCTACACAAAAAGTTCATAATGTAGAGCTGTAAAAATAAAAAATCTTATTTTTTTTTCACAAAAATGATCTTTTCGCCCCCAATTTTTTATTTTTCCAAGGGTAACAGGAGAAATTGGACCCCAAAAGTTGTTGTGCAATTTGTCCTGAGTATGCTGATACCCTTTATGTGGGGGTAAACCACTGTTTGGGTGCATGGCAGAGCTCAGAAGGGAAGGAGCACGATTTGACTTTTTCAACACAGAATTGGCTGGAATTGAGACCAGACGCATGTCCCATTTGGAGAGCCCCTGATGTGCCCAAACAGTGGAAACCCCCCAATTCCAACACTTACCCCAACACACCCCTAACCCTAATCCCAACCCTAACCTTAACCCTAACCACAAACCCAACCCTAACACACCCCAAACCCTAATCCCAACCCTAACCCTAATCCTAAATTTAGCTCCAACCCTGTTGTGAGTTCATTTTCCCCTTCATTACTGAGGCCCGAGGAACTCCCTCTTCTGGTAAAGAAAGGTAGTGAGCCTGATTATCAAACACCTGAGGCTGATGATGATGACTGGCTGAGTGGAGTTACTGACTGGATATAAGGCTGCCGACGCCCTTCTGCCCTGCGGGTGATTTCTCTGTGGGATCCTTGGAGACCAGTCTGAATTCCTGCTCCTCTAAAGCTAAGTTTGCTGCTCGGCCTTTTGCATTGGTGCTTGACTTTGTTTTGCTTTGTTTTTCTGGATTTCTGCCATTCCCTGCTGGGGTGTGCTGAATTCCTTTAGCTCTGTCTTCTGAAAATACCTGAGTGCTGATTTAGTTTTTGAAGCCTAGCTGCTTCAGGGCCTTTTTCATATCAGCTTGTTGGCTTATGTCTTTGATAGGGTTTTGGTTTATGAGAAAGATTAATCCATTTTATTTCCCAACGCGTTTCGAAATGTATACCATTTCTTCTTCAGGGGATGACATATATGATCTAACAGAGCGGTTTACTATGCACCTTGTCCGTGGAACTCATCTGCTTGGAGCCTCCCCAGTTGAGGGCGCAGTCAAAATAGCTCCCTCCCTGGATTAGTGATTTTATCTGGCAGCGCACAAAAGTCCAAGAATTTATTCCGAAATCTGATGTTTTAAGTGGTCACAGAGCTGACCTTTGGACGTGCAGCAAGCAGATTACTGATCCCACATGCCTGAACCTCTCCTAAAAAGGGTGAGTAAATTCTAATCTACTTCTCCAGAAATAACCCAGATAAGACCCTATTGCGCTTTTTTGTTCCTTTAGTTTGAATACATCTGATAGGGTTTTGGCAGATTGCAGACAGCAGCCTTCCTGTCCTTTCCTATCTAGGTAGTTTTGGGCCCCGTCTTTGCTCAGTCTATCTTTCTGTCTGTGTTAGTGTTTTCATCTTGCTTCACCGTCATTATATGTTGGGGGCTGCCTATTGCTTTGGGGTCCGCTCTGGGGCAGTTTAGATTTCCCCTTTCTTTCTTTAGGCCTATTTAATTCTCCGGCCGTGATCGAGGGGTCTAGGGCATCGTAGGAACCCCCCACGGCTACTGCTAGTTGTGTTGATAGGTTCAGGGGTCTGCAATCTGATGGCTGCAGATGGTCTGCAATCTGATGGCTGCTGATGGTCTGCAATCTGATGGTTGGACTTAGCCAACTTCTCTGGTTTTCTGGACTTAGCTTGTATTTCTGCTTTTGCCTCCTACGGTGACTCATTCATAACAGAATCACCCGCCATACCGCAGATCCTAGGGTACTCAATAGCAGGAAAGAATTGTAAAAAAAAAAAAAAAAAGTGTGTATGTTTTTTCCTCTATATCTCTGAGGCCGTAGGGGGAATTTTTTTTTCTCTCAATGGAGATAAAGCAATTGTCTGATCGTGTGGAGCAGCTCTCTGCGGAAGTGCGGGGAATTTCCGCCTACCTTGCTCATTCACATGCTGCTGAACCAAAGATTCCTACACCTGATGTATTTTTTGGGGATCGGTCTAAATTTTTGAATTTCAAAAATAATTGTAAATTATTTTTTGCCTTGAAGCCTAACTCGTCAGGGAGCTCCGCGCAGCAGGTTAAAATTGTCATCTCCTTGCTGCATGGCGATCCCCAGGTTTGGGCGTTTTCTTTGAAACCAGATGATCCTATTCTGACTAATGTGAATGCATTTTTTTCAGGCCTTGGGGTTGTTGTATGACGAACCTAATGCCATTGATCAGGCTGAAAAGACCCTGCTGGCATTGAACCAGGGTCGTGATTCTGCAGAATTGTACTGTCAAAAATTCCGAAAGTGGGCAGTACTTACTACCTGGAATGATAATGCCTTGGCTGCTCTCTTTCGGAAGGGGTTGTCAGAAGCCGTAAAAGATACTATGGTGGGATTTCCTGTTCCCTCTGGTCTTGACGATTCTATGTCATTAGCCATTCAGGTTGATCGGCGTTTGCGCAAACGCAAAGCTGCACGAGAGGTGTTGCCACCTGTTGAACAAATGTCTGAACCTATGCAATGTGATAGATTTTTTTCCAGAGAGCAGCGTCAGGAGGCGTAATAAGTTGTGTTTTTTCTGTGGAGATGCCTCGCATATTATTTCTGTCTGTCCTAAACGAGAGAAACGCTTTGCACACACGTTTTCCGTTGGGGGTGTTCAACCTAAGTTTCTTCTGGCTATTACTCTGATCTGCTCCCTGTCCACATTTTCCGCCAAGGCTTTTGTGGATTCGGGAGCAGCCCTAAACCTAATGGACTTGGATTTTGCTAAACGTTGTGGATTTCCGATGACACCTCTGCAGACGCCTATCCCTTTGAGGGGGATTGATGCTACTCCTTTGGCTAAAAATAAACCTCAGTTTTGGACCCAGGTGGTAATGCGGGTCGCCCCAGACCATTAAGAAAATTGCAGATTTTTGGTGTTGCATAATCTGCATGATACTATTGTTCTGGGGTTTCCCTGGTTACAAATTCATAATCCAGTTTTGGATTGGAAATCTGTGTCTGTAGTGAGTTGGGGTTGTCGGTGTGCCTTTAGTGAGGCTCCGGTGTTTTCCACCTCTCCATCTCATGATGTTCCTGATTATTTGGCGGACTTTTATGATGTATTTAGTGAAAATGAGTCTGCGTCTCTGCCTCCTCATAGGAGTTATGACTGTGCAATTGAACTGAGCCCGGGGTGTAAATTTCCCAAGGGTCGGCTCTTCAATTTATCTGTACCCGAGCACGAGGCTATGCGATCCTATATTAAGGAGGCGTTGGAGAAGGGTCATATTAGACCATCCTCGTCACCCTTAGGTGCTGGGTTTTTTTTTGTAGCCAAAAAGGATGAATCATTAAGACCTTGTATTGATTATCGTGCCCTCAACAAAATTACTGTTAAATATCAGTATCCGTTACCCCTGATTTCTGATCTATTCTCCAGAGTTAAAAGTGCTTGCTGGTTTACCAAGCTTGACCTCAGGGGGGCGTATAATCTTATTCGCATTAAGCATGGGGATGAATGGAAGACGGCGTTTAATACTCCAGAGGGACATTTTGAGTACCTGGTGATGTCTTTTGGGCTCACTAATGCCCCTTCTGTCTTCCAGTGCTTCATGAACGATATTTTCCGAGATTTTGTCGATAAATTTTTGATTATCTATCTGGATGATATTTTGATCTTCTCCAAGGATTGGGATTCTCATGTGGAACATATTCGGACTGTGTTCCGGATCTTGAGGGAGAATTCCCTGTATGTCAAAGGATCTAAATGCCTTTTTGGAGTACAGAGGATTTCTTTTTTGGGATTTATTTTGTCCCCGTCAACTATTGAAATGGACCCGGCCAAGGTACAGGCCATTTACGATTGGGTTCAGCCCACTTCTTTGAAGGCCCTCCAGAAGTTTTTGGGTTTTGCTAATTTTTATCGGAAATTTATAGCAAAATTTTCTAGTATTGCCAAGCCATTGACGGATTTGACTAAGAAGGGTGCTGATGTGTTAAATTGGTCTCCGGAGGCTGTTTCTTCCTTTCAGGAGCTGAAGTGAAGATTCACCTCCGCCCCGGTTTTGCGGCAACCTGATGTCTCACTTCCATTCCAGGTAGAGGTGGATGCTTCTGAGATTGGTGCAGGAGCTGTTTTGTCCCAAAAGGATCCTGTAACATCTAAAATGAATCCCTGTGCTTTCTTTTCCCGAAAGTTCTCTCCATCTGAACGTAACTATGATGTGGGGAATAGGGAACTGTTGGCCATGAAATGGGCATTTGAAGAGTGGAGACATTGGTTGGAGGGAGCTAAGCATCAAGTCGTGGTCCTCACTGACCACAAGAATTTGATTTACCTAGAGTCGGCTAAGCGCTTGAACCCTAGACAGGCTAGGTGGGCCTTGTTTTTTACACGTTTTGATTTTGTGGTTTCTTTTCTTCCTGGAACGAAGAATGTCAAGGCCCTCTCTAGGAGCTTCTTTGCTGATTCTCCTGTGGTGACCAAGCCTGCTACCATCTAAGGCGAAGGGGTTGTTCTTTCTGCCATCTCGCCCGATTTGAGACGTGCTCTGGAAGAGTTCCAGGAGGACAAACCTGAGCGTTGTCCCAGTGGAAAGTTGTATGTTCCTGACCAGTGGAAGAAGAGAGTGATGTCTGAAGTTCATTGCTCTACTTTGGCTGGTCATCCAGGTATTTTTGGTACTAGAGATCTGGTGAGTCGGTTTTTTTGGTGGCCCTCGTTGTCTCGTGATGTCAGGAATTTTGTGCAGTCCTGTGGGACGTGCTCCCGGTCTAAATCGTGTTCTCGCTCTAGTGGGTTGTTGATGCCTTTGCATGTCCCCAAGAGGCCATGGACCCATATTTCAATGGATTTCATCTCTGATATGCCTGTCTCTCAAAGGATGACTGTTATTTGGGTGATTTGTGATAGGTTCTCTAAGATGGTTCATCTTGTACCACTCCCTAAGTTGCCGTCTTCCTCTGAGTTGGTGCCCCTGTTTTTACAACAGGTGGTTCGTTTGCACGGGATTCCTGAGAACATTGTATCTGACAGAGGAGTCCAGTTTGTGTCTAGATTTTGGAGAACTTTCTGTTCCAGGCTGGGAATTCAGTTGTCCTTCTCCTCTGCTTTTCACCCTCAGACCAATGGGCAGACAGAGAGAACAAACCAGACCTTGGAGTCATGTTTGAGATGTTTTATTTCTGCTGATCAGGATGATTGGGTTTCATTTTTGCCCTTGGCCGAATTTGCCTTAAATAATAGAGCTAGTTCTGCCACTTTGATGTCACCTTTTTTTGTAACTTTGGGTTTCATCCTCGATTTTCTTCAGGGCAGGTGGAGCCCTCTGCCTGCCCAGGTGTTGACACTGTGGTGGAGAGAATGCACCAGATCTGGGACCAAGTGGTGGATAAGTTATCTCTCTCCCAGGAAAAGGCCCAGCGGTTTTCCAACCGACATAGGACCATTGGTCCCCAGTTTAAGGTTGGTGATATGGTGTGGTTATCATCAAAAAATATTGCTATGAAGGTGGCTTCTCCTAAGTTTAAGCCTAGATTGGGCCTTACAAGATTGTGGAGATTATTAATCCGGTCTCTTTTCGTTTGGCTCTTCCTGTCACATTTAAAATCCATAATGTGTTCCATAAATCTTTGTTGAAGAGGTTTGTTGAACCTGTTGTTCCGGGGGTGGCACCTCCAGACCCTGTATTGGTTGAAGGTAACATGGAATATGAGGTAGAGAAAGTACTGGATTCCCTTCTGGCTAGACGGAGACTCCAGTATTTGGTTAAGTGGAAGGGTTATGGTCAGGAGGATAATTCCTGGGTCTCTGCCTCTGATATTCATGCCAAAAGATTGGTGCGTGCCTTTCATCGGGCTCACCCTGATCGCCCTGGTGGCGTAGTTGAGGGTTCGGTGACCCCTCCTCAAGGGGGAGGTACTGTTGTGAGTTCATTTTCCCCTTCATTACTGAGGCCCGAGGAACTCCCTCTTCAGGTAAAGAAAGGTAGTGAGCCTGATTATCAAACACCTGAGGCTGATGATGATGACTGGCTGAGTGGAGTTACTGACTGGATATAAGGCTGCCGACGCCCTTCTGCCCTGCGGGTGATTTCTCTGTGGGATCCTTGGAGACCAGTCTGAATTCCTGCTCCTCTAAAGCTAAATTTGCTGCTCGGCCTTTTGCATTGGTGCTTGACTTTGTTTTGCTTTGTTTTTCTGGATTTCTGCCATTCCCTGCTGGGGTGTGCTGAATTCCTTTAGCTCTGTCTTCTGAAAATACCTGAGTGCTGATTTAGTTTTTGAAGCCTAGCTGCTTCAGGGCCTTTTTCATATCAGCTTGTTGGCTTATGTCTTTGATAGGGTTTTGGCAGATTGCAGACAGCAGCCTTCCTGTCCTTTCCTATCTAGGTAGTTTTGGGCCCCGTCTTTTCTCAGTCTATCTTTCTGTCTGTGTTAGTGTTTTCATCTTGCTTCACCGTCATTATATGTTGGGGGCTGCCTATTGCTTTGGGGTCCGCTCTGGGGCAGTTTAGATTTCCCCTTTCTTTCTTTAGGCCTATTTAATTCTCCGGCCATGATCGAGGGGTCTAGGGCATCGTAGGAACCCCCCACGGCTACTGCTAGTTGTGTTGATAGGTTCAGGGGTCTGCAATCTGATAGTTGCCAACTTCTCTGGTTTTCTGGACTTAGCTTGTATTTCTGCTTTTGCCTCCTATGGTGACTCATTCATAACACAACCCTAACCCTAGCCCCAACCATAACCCTAACTTTAGCCCTAACCCTAACCCTAACTATAGCCCCAAACCTAACCCTAACTTTAGCCCCAACCCTAACCCTAACTTTAGCCCCAACCCTAACCCTAACTTTAGCCCCAACCCTAAACCTAACTTTAGCCCCAACCCTAACTTTAGCCCCAACCTTAACCCTAAATTTAGCCCCAACCCTAACCCTAACTTTAGCCCCAATCCTAAACCTAACTTTAGCCTCAACCCTAACTTTAGCCCCAACCCTAGCCCTAACCCTAATGGGAAAAAGGAAATAAATGTATTTTTTATTTTATTATTTTTCCCTAAGGGGGTGATAAAGGGGGGTTGATTTACTATTTATAGCGGGTTTTATAGCAGGTTTTTATGTTTGGCAGCTGTCACACACTAAAAGCTTTTTAGTGCAAAAAATAGTTTTTGCATCACCACATTTTGAGAGCTATAATTTTTCCATATTTTGGTCCACAGAGTCATGTGAGGTCTTATTTTTTGCAAGACGATTTCACGTTTTTATTGGTACCATTTTCAGGCACATGACATTTTTTGATCGCTTTCTATTCCGATTTTTGGGAGGAAGAATAAAGAAAAATAGCAATTCATGAATTTCTTTTGGGGGATGCGTTTACACCTTTCCGCGTGTGGTAAAATTGATAAAGCAGTTTTATTCTTTGGGTCAGTACGATGACAGCGATACCTCAGTTATATCTTTTTTATGGTTTGGCGCTTTTATACAATAAAAAATATTTTATAGAAGAAATCATTATTTTTGCAATGCTTTATTCTGAGAGCTATAACTTTTTTTATTTTTCCAGTGATGAAGCTATATGGCAGCTTGTTTTTTTGTGGGATAAGATGACGTTTTCAGTGGTACCACGTTTATTTATATCTATTTTCTTGATCTCGTGTTATTCCACTTTTTGTTCGGTGATATGATGATAAAGCATTGTTTTTTTGCCTTGTTTTTTATGGTGTTCATTTAGAGGTTAACTAGTGGGACAGTTTTATAGGTCGGGTCGTTACGGATGCAGCGATACTAAATATGTGTACTTTTATTGTTTAGGGGGGTTAAAGTGCCGGGAGCAGTCCATGACCTCTCCTGGCACTTAGTGCCGGATGTCAGCTGTGAGAATCAGCTGAAACCTGGCCACGATCAGCCACGCTCTCCCCATCGCGTATGACGTACTATTCAGCACCACCCTACATCTCCTCCCTTGTTTCAGTCTACCACCCTACCCGTGCCCTCCGTTCTGCTGATGACCTGAGGTTAGCATCCTCGATAATCTGAACCTCCTACTCCCGTCTCCAAGACTATACACGTGCTGCGCCAATTCTTTGGAATGCACTTCCCAGGACAATACAAGTAGTCCCCAATCCCTACAATTTTAAGCGTGCCCTGAAAACTCATTTATTCAGACTGGCCTACTGCCTCAACACATTAACCTAACTATCCCTGTGTGGCACAGTCAAAAGTTTTACCATAACCAGGTTCCCCGCATCATGTTCCCACATGCTTTATGCATCCATTAGCCCTCTGTGTCTGTACTGATACACACTTAACATTATGGCTGGTCCATACAATCAGGGCAACTGTTACCACCCACCTTTCGTGTCTCCCCTTTTTCCCTCATAGATTGTAAGCTTGCGAGCAGGGCCCTCATTCCTCTTGGTATCTGTTATGATCTATGTGATTATTGTTATGCTGTAATGTCTATCGTCTGTACAAGTCCCCTCTGAAATGTAAAGTGCTGCGGAATATGTCAGCGCTATAGAAATAAAATTTATTATTATTATTCCGTCCAGGGTCATAGGGGCCCATGGCACATAGACGGAATAGTATGTCAAAGAAGTATGCCTTGACCTGCTTGGATGGCTTTTGCACTCTTTGGTCGTCAAACGCTAGGTACCTTACATTTTTAATGTTTGCAGCAATAGTGGGTTCAAGTATTCATTAATCGAAGTGTGCTGACCCATCGTGTACATATAGAATAAAATATTGTCAATGAGCCCAGGATAGGGTAGAAAAATCCAATAGTTTCCCATAGGACTGGTGCCACTCCCCTGCATTCCTTACTATGTCTCCACTACTGTTGATGAATCAACAGTTAGAGGGGGCGTCATTCGACCATTGCAGTCTGATCAGCTACAGGCTTCACGTTTCTTCTGAACAGGAAAACTGCTGGTCCTGTAGGTGACCATAAGATTTTTATATATTACCCCTACAAATGATCCCAACTTTTCAGGGGAAAAACCTCTTTAATTATACAATCTACCCAAAGCGTTTATATCCATTTATTTTTACAGCAGTGACGTTATTGATGCAATATTACAATATATAAAAATATAAGGTGTGGTAGTTCAACTCACGTGGCATTATACGGAGGTCAAAAATAGGAAGACCGACTTTTTAAATCTTCGATTGTTTTTTTGTTATGCGACATAAACCAACAAGAAGGGAAAATAAACGCAGCCTTTCCGGCTAATACAGAAAACAGCAACGTAAAAAAACACAGTCCATACTTATGCGGGTAGCACCCTGCACTGGAGCAATACAGGTTCAGACTCTCTTCAGGACACCAAACCACTGGAGACTCCTCCCTCCAGCCTAGCTGAATCCCAAGACTGCCTTTAGAGCCCAGTTACTTAAAGACCCAGCCAATGTGACATTTTCCATCATGTGACTGACTACATAATTATGACATCACGCAGGTCCTGTCAGCTCTGCAGGTGGAGATAAAGTGGACATTCTCCCACCCACTATATGAATCTCAACATAAAACCAGACCATTATGCAGCTTTAACTTAATGCTCACAACACGTAGTGTGCTGGAGGAAAATACTCAGGTTTCATATCAATGACGCCATTAAGTGCAGTGCTAGTGACACATTTCTCCCCTGTATTACATAGGAAATAGGGCCAAGTTGAAAATGTTCTATATAATTCCAGAATTTTGAACCCTTCCATACACAGCTTTAACCTTGTTTTACCTAACACTTTTCCACACATGCTTTATCCTTTATCTTTTAAGTTTACAATGTCCCATTACTGCCATACAGGAAGTTGTGGTTTTTGGGTGGTCAAAAGCAATAATATCTACACGAAACAAGCTGCGTGAGAAAAAGTCCCACCCTCCATTCAGAACAATGTAGCGTCTGTCACGGTTCCCTCTTTTCAATATGACAATATCAGAACCCTTGTAATTCTCTAAACGTTAAACTTCATTTTCTGCTCTTCACGGGCCTATGAATTTTAAAACCCCTTTGTACTTTATTGGAAGTAGTGACTCACAGCAGATAGCTAAGGAACACTTAAATAAAGAAATGTGGATTTTTAGGAGGTTTCATTGACTGCATTTTAATCCCCTATTTCCATAGTTCCTGAATCCTTATAAAATAACATGTAACTACTTGACTATGGTTAAAAATATTACAACAACAAATCATTAGAGTTGTATAGTTGAAAATCACCAAGGACTTTAATAAAATTTTGAGATGGAATATTTAAATGGCATGTTGCACTAGGTCTTAGGTTCTAAGGGGTAATGTTTCTTCTTGTGCAGAGCAAAAAATTGACATAGGGAGACTTAAGGGCCTGTCACACTAAGCGATATCGCTAGCAATATCGCTATAACTTGTGACGTTATAGCGATATTGCTAGCGATATCGCTGTGCGTGATACTTACCTACGACCCGCTCCCCCCGCTGGTTACTGCTGATCATGTGAGAACGTCCTGGACTGTTTCTTGTCGTCAGCTTCCTGCGGCGCTTCCCGTGGAGAGACGAGCGACGAGCGTGGAGCCGGGCGGGAGGACGCAGGATCGCCTAGTGTGACAGGTAAGTAGCGACCCCCGACCCCAGCGATGTCGCTGGTGAGATCTGCCAGTGTGGCAGCTCACTAGCGACCACTTAGCGATGCACCAGCGATCCTGACCGCGTCATATCGCTGGTCGGGATCGCTGGTACATCTCTAAGTGTGACAGTACCCTAATAGTTATGAAATGCTCCTCTGGGAAATTAAATATGTTAATAGCTTCTTCAGAGAGGAAGAGAGCAGGAACTCTTCTGCTGCCTATTGGTGGTAGCAATCAAAAAAGTCAATATTGACCCATTAACATGCATTACCACATGGTTTAGGATAGTAAGCCAAACAAGAAGCTCTAAAAGTCTCTTTACACCAAATTGGTGCTGTTGCCAAGGAACTTACCCCTTATACCACTAGTCAAATGTCAAACCATTTTATCTGTTTTACACTGATGAGGAGCGAAACCCCCTGAAACACGTATCTGCAAATGGAGCTTCTGGTTTGGTTTTCCATCTTAAGACATATAGCAAGGCCCTTTAAAGGGTTAATATTGGCTTTTAGGATTAATGCCTTCATTTGGTGACATTATTAATTAATTTTACATAGCGCTTTACAGACATCATCATCACTGTCCATATTGGGGCTCCCTATCTGTTTTTTTGAAGGAACCTGGAGAACCCGGAGGTGACCCATACAGACACAGGGTGATCATCCAAACTGCTTACAGATATTTTACTTAATGGGATTTAAATCCAGCTCTACAAGGCCACCATGCTACCCTAACATAAATCCCTTATTCCTAAACTGCTATTAGCTCTGGCAACAGCAAGATATAAGCATTGAATGGAGCTGCATCAATGTGTAGCAACCTGTGCCTGGTACTGAAGATCCACTCCTATCTGTCCTAATAATAGGTGATCAATATTGTGACAACCTTTTTAAAGATAGTCTGTTACAAGGATAGACTCCTTTAAGCTAATCTTCTTAGTTGGGGCACCAATCTACCCATGTTATATACCAGTTATGATGTCTCCCGGCAGAGACACCAAGTGGCCTCATTCTCTGTTTTTAGAGTAAAGATGGACAAGTCTGCCAGGTGTACATAAAAGTGACAAATGTAAATGTTCGTGACAGACCTTTGCTGAGATGTATCCTCAGACTGAGAGATAAACGAGCAACTCATGCTAGCTGACGTGTCTCTTACATGGAAGATTCAGGCGGAGTTCGGCTGTAGAGTTAGATAAGCTCATGGTCTTTGATGTAATGGAGCGTAGTTAATGTGTCCTCTCTAGAAATGAAAGTGGACAAATCTCTCCTGTAGTCCTAATGGAAGATTTATACTTGGAGAATTCAATGAGAGAGGATGGCAATTATACAGTGTATTGTACTGTTTTCTATCTACTACAAGGTCTCTATTGAACCCAAATCTACACTTAACCCCTTCATCTCCAAGTCTGTTTTCACCTTCATGACCAGGCCAAATTTTACAATTCTGACCAGTATTATTTTATGTGGTAATAACTCTAGAACGCTTCAACGATTCCCACCGATTCTGAGACTCTTTTATCATTACATATTGTACGTCATGTTAGTGGTAAAATTTCTTCGATAGAGCTTGCATTTATTTGTGGGGAAAAAACGGAAATTTGGCAAAAATGTAGCATTTTTCAAATTTTTAAGATTTATGCCCTTAAATCAGAGAGTTATGTCACACAAAATAGTGAATAAATAACATGTCCCACATGTCTACTTTACATCGGCACACATCTTGAAACATTTTGTTAGGCTGGTTTCACACTTGCGCTTTATCGCGCAGCGCATTGTGCGCTATCAGTCGCACGCGCAATTGTCCCCTATCTTTAAAATGGCAGGCAGTGTCCAGCGATTGCACGCGGGCCTCAGCGTTTGTGTGCGCTGCACATTTTCCAGGTGTGCGACCAGATGCGCTGGACACTACATGTTGCAGTTTTTGTTCCCCCCCAACGTCGTTAAAAAATCGCATGCGCACGTCAGTGCACGAAATGCGCAAAAAACTTGTATTATAGTTTATGGTGTCGCAGACGTGCGCTGTGAAGTGCGCATGTCAGCGCTTTTTGAGCGCGTGCGATTTCAGAGTAAACAATGTCTAGACACTTGTTTAATACACCCCCTAAACAAGCAACATTGTTTTGGAGGAGGGTAGATAAAACAAGGGGTCTGTAGTGCCAGATCATTACTCTCCAGACAGACTGCAAGACAAAGAAGACAAGACAACACCCACCCAGCCAGAGACAATCCACTACTTTGGAGAACACAGCAGCTATAATGTGAGTATTCTAAAATCAATTTATGTGAGCCTGTCCTTTAAAATACATTATGTACTAATGTTTTTTTTTTATTTTTCCAGCATGTCTTCTGGATCCCAATACAGTCCTTCCAGTGAAGAATTGGAAGAAGCAGAGCATGAGGTGAGTATTTTGCTGCCTTTGTGTAAGTACACCTGCCTCTCCAAATCGGTAATTATTTCTGTTCTTTTTTACAGACCTCAGCATCGGACCAGCCAAGTGAGCCGGAACAGCTGGAGCAGCGTACACAAGGCCCGGCGGGGAGGAGACGCAATGTAAGTATCCATTATTTAAAGTTACCTTTTCTTTTAAATTCTGTTTTCTATTCCTGTTTTTATGTCCTGTTTTTCATGTTCTATTTTATTTTTCTCTATACCATTCTCCACAATTTCTACTATTCTAATGTATTTCTTTTCTAGGTTCCACAACGGGATGAAGACCTGTACATTGACAACGAGCAACTTATCATCCTTGTCCAGGAGCGTGTCCCGTTGTGGGACAGCCGTGACCAGCAGTACAAGGACATTGTGGTGACCAGGCAGCTCTGGAATGAGGTGGCCGCTGCGTTGATGGAGGGCTGGGACAGCGCCTCTGCAACTTTAAAGAAGGTGTTTAGTAAGTATTTCCCTGTTGTGTGATGCCGCATTGAGTCTTTGTCCTGAGAATACTGTTTTGTTTCCTGATAGATAGATTCTATCAGGGACCATAACAGTGTCCTCAGGATAAACATTGAATGCATTGTGAATTGTAATGTTGTATTGTTCATGCTTTATCTCTTGCACCTGATGATACTTGTGTGTTTCCTGCAAGATATATTCTTGCAGTAAACACACAAGTGTCCTCAGGTTCAACAGTCAAGGCATTGTGATTTTTTAATGCTGTATTCTTCATGCTTTATCATTTGCACCTGATGATACTTGTGTGTTTCCTGCAAGATATATTCTTGCAGTGAACACACAAGTGTCCTCAGGTTCAACAGTCAATGCATTGTGAATTGTAATGTTGTATTGTTCATGCTGTTTCTCTTGCACCTGATGATACTTGTGTGTTTCCTGCAAGATATATTCTTGCAGTAAACACACAAGTGTCCTCAGGTTCAACAGTCAAGGCATTATGATTTTTAATGCTGTATTCTTCATGCTTTATCTCTTGCACCTGATGATACTTGTATGTTTACTGCAAGATATAATCTTGCAGTAAACACACAAGTGTCCTCAGGTTCAACAGTCAAGGCATTGTGATTTTTAATGCTGTATTCTTCATGCTTTATCTCTTGCACCTGATGATACTTCTGTATTTACTGCAAGATATATTCTTACAGTAAACACACAAGTGTCCTCAGGTTCAACAGTCAAGGCATTGTGATTTTTAATGCTGTATTCTCCATGCTTTTAACTCTTGCACCTGATGATACTTGTGTGTTTCCTGCAAGATATATTCTTGCAGTGAACACACAAGTGTCCTCAGGTGCAACAGTCAATGCATTGTGTATTGATTTTTTTTTTTATGCCGCATTCTATTCCCGACAAGGTGGAGATTCCAAGCCGGTACTGGAAGTGCAGTGAAGAGAGGGACTCTCCAGTAGCCAGGAATCTAGGAAACAGAGAAACAACAAAAATTAATATTTGTGTATCTGGATTTTTACAACATCAAAAAATAAAATTACATACAAAAAAAAGGCATAAACATAAATATGCAGCCTTTTCGTTACTACATGGCATAACAATAATGCTGCAGCCTTTGGTTAAGTACATGGAAGAACAATAATTCATAGTACATCTGAGAGAAAAAATAAAATTAGGTAGGCATTGTTTTTTAACCCCTTTCTGCCATATGACGTACTATCCCGTCCATGTGCCCTGGGACCTAATTCCCAGGGACGGGATAGTACGTCATAGCGACCAGCGGCACCCACGTGGTGAGCGCCGCTGATCACGGCCGGGTGTCAGCTGATTATCACAGCTGACATCCGGCAATATGTGTCAGGGGCGGTCACGGACCGCCCCGACACGTTAACCCCTGGCACACTGCGATCAAGCACGATCGCAGTGTACCAGGGGTTTTGGGAGGCATCGGGAGGGAGGGTGCCTGCAGGGAGCCGGCTTCCTCAGTGCCTGCAAAGCACAGGCACAAGGAAGTCTTCTGCACTGCCTGTGACAGATTGCTGATCTGTTACAGCGATCTGTGATGTGACAGATCAGCGATCTGTCACATGAAAGTTATGTCCCCCCTGGGACATTGTAATAAAGTTAAAAAAAAGTGTAAAAATAATTTATAAAAAAAATCGCTAAATAAATTTTAAAAAAAAATTCCCTAATAAATTCATTTTTTGGAAAAAAAATAAAAACAATAAAAGTACACATATTTGGTATCACCGCGTCCGTAACGACCCACCCTATAAAACTGTCCCATTAGTTAACCCCTTTAGCAAACCACTTAAAAAATAAAAAACAAACCAAAAAATAAAGCTTTATCATCATACCGCCGAACAAAGTGCAATAACGCACGATCAAAAACACGGATATAAATAACCATGGTACCGCTGAAAACGTCATCTTGTCCCACAAAAAATGAGTCACCATACAGCATCATCAGTGAAAAAATAAAAAAGTTATAGCTTGCAGAATAAAGCGATGCAAAAATAATTATTTTTTATATAAAATTGTTTTCATTGCATAAAAGCGCCAAAACATAAAAAAAAGACATAAAAGAGGTATCGATGTAACCATACTGACCCGAAGAATAAAACCGCCTTATCAATTTTACCGCACGCGGAACGGTGTAAACGCACCCCCCAAAAAAAATTCTTGAAATGCTGGTTTTTGTTCATTCTGCGTCCCAAAAATCGGAATAAAAAGCAATCAAAAATGTCACGTGCCCGAAAATGGTACCAATGAAAACGTCAACTTGTCCCACAAAAAACAAGACCCCACATGATTCGGTGGGTCAAAATATGGAAAAATTATAGCTCTCAAAATGTGGTGATGGCAAAAACTATAAACAATAAAAAGCGTCTTAGTGTGCGACATCTGCCAAAAATAAAACCCCACCATAAATAATAAATCAAACCCCTCTTTATCACCCCCTTAGTTAGGGAAAAATAATAAAATTAAAAAAATGTATTTATTTGCATTTTCCCATTAGGGTTAGGGCTAAGGTTAGAGCTAGGGTTAGGGTTAGTGCTAGGGCTAGGGTTAGGGCTGAGATTAGGGCTTGGGGTGTGTTGGGGTTAGGGCTGGAGTTAGAATTGGGGGGTTTCCACTGTTTGGGCACATCAGGTGCTCTCCAAACGCAACATGGCGTCTGATCTCAATTCCAGCCGATTCTGCGTTGAAAAAGTCAAACGGCGCTCCTTCCCTTCCAAGCTCTACCATGTGCCCAAACAGTGTTTTACCCCCACATAAGGGGTATCAGCCTACTCAGGACAAATTGCAAAACAACTTTTGGCATCCAATTTCTCCTGTTACCCTTAGAAAAATAAAAAATTGGGGGCAAAAATATGATTTTTGTGGAAAAAAATATGATTTTTTTATTTTCACACCTGGGCGTTATAAACTTCTGTGAAGCACTTGGGGGTTCAAAGTGCTCACCACACATATAGATAAGTTCTGTGGGGGGTCTAGTTTCCAAAATAGGGTCACTTGTGGGGAGTTTCAACAGTTTAGGCACATCAGAGGCTCTCCAAACGCGACATGACACCCGCAGACCATTCCATTCCATCAAAGTCTGCATTCCAAAACACTACTTCCCTTCCGAGCCCCGACGTGTCCCCATACAGTAGTTTTCTCCCACATATGGGGTATCAGCATACTCAGGATAAATTGGACAGCAACTTTTGGGGTCCAATTTCTCCTGTTACCCTTGGGAAAATAAAAAAATTGGGGACTAAAAGATCAAGTTTGTGGAAAAAATATGATTTTTTTATTTTCACGCCCGGGCATTATAAACTTCTGTGAAGCACTGCGGGGTTCAAAGTTCTCACTACACATCTAGATAAGTTCCTTAGGGGGTCTAGTTTCCAAAATGGGGTCACTTGTGGGGGGTTTCCACTGTTTAGGTACATCAGGGGCCAGGGCCGGACTGGGACAAAAAAGCAGCCCTGCCACAGAAACCCCACCAGCCCACAAACTATAACACTCCTCACCCCGATCAGTGAATTTTGCTATACTTTGTCATGCCCCTCACTCTCCTAAAAGGAGATACAGTGGGGCAAAAAAGTATTTAGTCAGTCAGCAATAGTGCAAGTTCCACCACTTAAAAAGATGAGAGGCGTCTGTAATTTACATCATAGGTAGACCTCAACTATGGGAGACAAACTGAGAAAAAAAAATCCAGAAAATCACATTGTCTGTTTTTTTTTCATTTTATTTGCATATTATGGTGGAAAATAAGTATTTGGTCAGAAACAAACAATCAAGATTTCTGGCTCTCACAGACCTGTAACTTCTTCTTTAAGAGTCTCCTCTTTCCTCCACTCATTACCTGTAGTAATGGCACCTGTTTAAACTTGTTATCAGTATAAAAAGACACCTGTGCACACCCTCAAACAGTCTGACTCCAAACTCCACTATGGTGAAGACCAAAGAGCTGTCAAAGGACACCAGAAACAAAATTGTAGCCCTGCACCAGGCTGGGAAGACTGAATCTGCAATAGCCAACCAGCTTTGAATGAAGAAATCAACTGTGGGAGCAATAATTAGAAAATGGAAGACATACAAGACCACTGATAATCTCCCTCGATCTGGTGCTCCACGCAAAATCCCACCCCGTGGGGTCAGAATGATCACAAGAACGGTGAGCAAAAATCCCAGAACCACGCGGGGGGACCTAGTGAATGAACTGCAGAGAGCTGGGACCAATGTAACAAGGCCTACCATAAGTAACACACTACGCCACCATGGACTCAGATCCTGCAGTGCCAGACGTGTCCCACTGCTTAAGCCTGTACATGTCCGGGCCCGTCTGAAGTTTGCTAGAGAGCATTTGGATGATCCAGAGGAGTTTTGGGAGAATGTCCTATGGTCTGATGAAACCAAACTGGAACTGTTTGGTAGAAACACAACTTGTCGTGTTTGGAGGAAAAAGAATACTGAGTTGCATCCATCAAACACCATACCTACTGTAAAGCATGGTGGTGGAAACATCATGCTTTGGGGCTGTTTCTCTGCAAAGGGGCCAGGACGACTGATCCGGGTACATGAAGGAATGAATGGGGCCATGTATCGTGAGATTTTGAGTGCAAACCTCCTTCCATCAGCAAGGGCATTGAAGATGAAACGTGGCTGGGTCTTTCAACATGACAATGATCCAAAGCACACCGCCAGGGCAACGAAGGAGTGGCTTCGTAAGAAGCATTTCAAGGTCCTGGAGTGGCCTAGCCAGTCTCCAGATCTTAACCCTATAGAAAACCTTTGGAGGGAGTTGAAAGTCCGTGTTGCCAAGCGAAAAGCCAAAAACATCACTGCTCTAGAGGAGATCTGCATGGAGGAATGGGCCAACATACCAACAACAGTGTGTGGCAACCTTGTGAAGACTTACAGAAAACGTTTGACCTCTGTCATTGCCAACAAAGGATATATCACAAAGTATTGAGATGAAATTTTGTTTCTGACCAAATACTTATTTTCCACCATAATATGCAAATAAAATGAAAAAAAAACAGACAATGTGATTTTCTGGATTTTTTTTTCTCAGTTTGTCTCCCATAGTTGAGGTCTACCTATGATGTAAATTACAGACGCCTCTCATCTTTTTAAGTGGTGGAACTTGCACTATTGCTGACTGACTAAATACTTTTTTGCCCCACTGTATTTGAAAAGCCACATGTGAATGGCGCCACAGTGCGTATGATCGACCACAGCTGCATTTACATGGTGCTCTACAGAGCTCCAATTTTCAGGATCAAGGAAGTCCCAGCAGTCGGATCTCCAGCAATTGGAAAGTTATCCCCTATCCAGAGGAGAGCGGATTACTTGGGATAATCCATTTAAACAGCTTTTCTAAAATTTTATTTTTATTTGGCCATAGTAATATTGAAAATACTAAACCAACATTGACCCTTCCAAAGTCCAATGTCGCCTCTTCGACAACAGGACAGGAGAAGTGGTATTGTGCAGTGCATACAGGGCCAGCTCCAGGTTTCTGTGGGCCCCGGGTGAAAGTCAGTGGGCCTCTTTAACACGTACCACAATTCATATCGCACAGATTCAGCAAAGAAATATAGGTATACAATGCCAAAGATTTCACTTCTTACATTACATGAGTGATAACTATTGTACATTTTACAATAGGTCATAAATCAGACAGTATAGTCCTCCATACAGTATTCTGGGCACCACATAACCCCCCATACAGAATAATGAACCCCATATATTGCTCCATACAGTATAATGAGCCTCATATATTGCTCCATACAGAATAATGAGCCCCATATATTGCTCCATACAGTATTATGGGCACCACATAGCCCTCCACACATTATAATGAACCCCATATATTGCTCCATACAGTATAATGAGCCCCATATATTGCTCCATACAGTATTATGGGCACCACATAGTCATCCATACAGTATTGTGGGCACCACATAGCCCCCACACATTATAATGAGCCCCATATATTGCTCCATACAGTATAATGAGCCCCATATATTTCTCCATACAGTATAATGAGCCCCATATATTGCACCATACAGTATTATGGGGAGCACTATGCCCCATATATTGCTACATACAGAATAATGAGCCCTATATATTGCCCCATACAGTATTATGGGTACCACATAGCCCTCCAAACAGAATAATGAGCCCCATATATTTCTCCATACAGAATAATAAGCCCCATATATTGCTCCATACAGTATTATGGGCACCACATAGTCATCCATACAGTATTGTGGGCACCACATAGTCCTTCATACAATATTGTGGGCACCACATAGTGCTCCATACAGAATAACAAGCCCATATATTGCTCCATACAGAACAATGAGCCCCATATATTGCTCCATACAGTATTATGGGCACCACATAGTCCTCCATACAGTATTGTGGGCACCATATAGCTCTCCATACAGAATAACATGCCCCATATATTGCTCCATACAGTAATGAGCCCCATATATTGCTCCACACAGTATTTTGGGTACCATATAGTGCTCCATACAGTATATTGAGCCCCATATATTGCTCCATATAGTATAATGAGCACCATATAATGTTCCATACTGAATAATGATCCTCATATATTGCTCCATGCAGTATAATGTGCCCCATATAATACTCCATACAGTTAAAATGAGCCCTATATATTGCTCCAAACAGAATGGGCCCTATATTAGTCTCCATATGAGGCTCCATATATACTGGGCCCCATATGATGCTCCATATATACTGGGCTCCATATGATGCTCCAGTATATAATGGGCCCCATATGATGCTCCAGGGTATGATGGGCCCCATATATTGCTCAAAACATTAAAAACAAAAACTGAAATCCTCACCTCTCCTTGCTGGCCGCTGCTCTGCTCTGCTCTGAACTCCTAAACTTCGGCATCTTCCGGCTCTGCACTGTGACTGTTCAGGCAGAGGGAGCACAGACGTGACATCATTGTAGCCTCTGACCTGAAACGTCACAGTCAGAAGACGCCGCAGCGGAGGAGCGGAAAGAGGTAAGTATCGCAAGTGCCGGGGCCCTGAGCAAGCGGGGAGGGGTGGACTCTTTATTAGCCCATGTGGCAACATTTCAGTTACACAGCAGAGAAAGGTTATGTTATGGAGCTGAAACGTTGCCACATGGGTTAATAAAGAGTCTGACACTTTTTTCAAAACTTATCGGATCGGAGGATAGGAGAAGTATATATAGCTCCACAATATATACTGTGTTAAGGAATATTGAGTGGAGCTGTGTATATAATATATAGTGTAGAGATGTGCCAGTGTGCATAGTGTGGATTGCACTCTATATACTATATACACAGCAACATACTATATAAACATCTGTACATTCTATACTATATACTCGTATACACACACATATACTATATTATGTTGCATATATCATATACTGTAGGTGAGTGCTGTATATATTATTATTATTATTATTTATTGTTATAGCGCCATTTATTCCATGGCGCTTTACATGTAAGGAGGGGTATACATAGAAACAAGTACAATAATGTTAAACAGTACAAGTCATAACTGGTACAGGAGGAGAGAGGACCCTGCCCGCGAAGGCTCACAATCTACAAGGGATGGGTGAAAATACAGTAGGCGAGGGTAGAGCTGGTCATGCATCGGTTTGGTCGATCGGTGGTTACTGCAAGTTATAGGCTTGTCGGAAGAGGTGGGTCTTCAGGCTCTTTTTGAAGGTTTCGATAGTAGGTGAGAGTCTGATATGTTGTGGTAGAGAGTTCCAGAGTAGGGGTGATGCGCGAGAGAAATCTTGTATGCGATTGTGGGAAGAGGAGATAAGAGGGGAGTAGAGAAGGAGATCTTGTGAGGATCGGAGGTTGCGTGAAAGTACCGGGAGACGAGGTCACAGATGTATGGAGGAGACAGGTTGTGGATGGCTTTGTATGTCATGGTTAGGGTTTTGTACTGGAGTCTCTGGGCAATGGGGAGCCAGTGAAGGGATTGACAGAGGGGAGAAGCTGGGGAATAGCGGGGGGACAGGTGAATTAGTTGGGCAGCAGAGTTTAGAATTGATTGGAGGGGTGCGAGAGTGTTCGAGGGGAGGCCACAGAGCAGGAGGTTGCAGTAGTCAAGGCGAGAAATTATGAGGGCATTTGCAGATTTTTGGTTGAGGAATGAACGGATTCGTGAAATATTTTTGAGTTGAAGTCAGCAGGAAGTGGAAAGGGCTTTGATATGTGGTTTGAAGGAGAGATCAGCGTCAAGGATTACCCCGAGGCAGCGAGCTTGTGGGACTGGGGAGAGTGGGCAGCCATTTACTGTAATGGATAGGTTTGTTGGGGGGGTCGCGTGAGATGGGGGAAAGATGATGAATTCTGTTTTGTCCATGTTAAGTTTCAGAAATCTAGCAGAGAAGAAGGATGAAATAGTGGACAGACATTGAGGGATTCTGGTTAGTAGGGAGGTGATATCTGGTCCAGAGATGTAGATCTGTGTGTCATCAGCATAGAGATGATATGAAATCCATGAGATTCTATGAGCTGTCCCAGGCCAAAGGTGTAAATGGAGAAGAGCAGGGGTCCTAGGACAAAACCTTGTGGGACTCCGACAGATAGGGGGCGAGGTGAGGAGGTGGTGTGTGAGTGGGAGACGCTGAATGTCCGGTCTGTTAGGTATGATGAGATCCAGGATAGGGCCAAGTCTGTGATGCCAAGGGATGAGAGGGTCTGTAATAATAGGGAATGGTCCACTGTGTCAAAGGCAGCCGACAGGTCCAGGAGGAGGAGGACAGAGTAGTGTCGCTTGCTCTTGGCGGTTAAGAGGTCATTGGTGACCTTAGTAAGGGCAGTTTCAGTGGAGTGGTGTGACCGGAAGCCAGATTGTAAGCAGTCGAAGAGGGAGCAAGAAGAGAGATGGGAGGACAGTTCAAGGTAGACGTGTTGTTCCAGTAGCTTGGAGGCATAGGGGAGAAGTGATATAGGGCGATAGCTAGATACAGAGGATGGGTCAAGAGAGGGCTTTTTGAGAATAGGTGTGATGGAGGCATGTTTAAAGCTTGAGGGGAAAACACCAGTTGTTAGTGATAGGTTGAAGAGATGGGTTAGGGTTGGGATGAAGACTGTGGTGAGGTTTGGGAAGAAGTGGGAAGGGATTGGGTCAAGTGCACAAGATATACATACATTATACATTACACATTATACATACATTATACATTATATAGGTGATACTGTGACTGGTGTGTATAGGTGCATTATCACCTATGTAACATATCTACAGCAGTATCACCCATATATTGTATTTATAAGTCACAGTATCCCCTATGTAATGTATATTGACTGCTGTATATACATTATATAGGTGATACTGTGAGTATACACAGATTTAGCAGCCAGTATCACCTATATAATGTATTTACAGCATACAGGTGATAGTGCAAGTGCTGTACATACATAAAACAAAGTTTCCATATTGTTACTCACCCAGGTGCCTGAGATGGGGAGGATGAACAGCTGAGGCGCGTCCATCGTTGGGCGTGCACAGGAGCGGGTCCCTGGTTTGGACAGTGAGTAGAGCAGGAAACAAAAAAAGGGGGATATACAGCACTGGCAGGGACAGGCATCACCGGGGAGGCACATAGATCACTGGGGAGACACAGAAATCACAGGAGGGCACATAGCTGGAGGGCACAGAGATCACCAAGGGGCACATAGCTGGAGGGGACAGATCACAGGGGCACAGAGATCACAAGGGAGCACAAATATCACAGGGGGCACATAGGGGGCACAGGAGTCACAGGGGTGCACATAGCTGGGGCCACAGATCACAGGGGGTCACATAGCTGGGGCCACAGAGATCACACGGGGGCACATAGCTGGGGCCACAGAGATCACGGGGGGCACATAGCTGGGGCCAGAGAGATCATGAGGGGGCACATAGCTGGAACCAGAGAGATCACAGGGGGGGCACATAGCTAGGGCCACAGAGATCACAGGGGGAACATAACTGGAGGGCACAGAAATCACAGGAGGAACAGAGATCATGGGCACATAGCTGGGGGGCACAGGGATCAGAGGGGGACATATAGCTATGGGGCACAGATCACAGGGGGCACATAGCTGGGGCCACAGAGATCACTGGGGGACACATAGCTGAGGCCAGAGAGATCACAGGGGGCACATAGCTAGTGCCACAGAAATCACGGCGGGCACACAGCTGGAGCCAGAGAAATCACAGAGGGGCACATAGCTGGAGCCAGAGAGATCACAGAGGGGCACATAGCTGGAGAGAGAGAGATCACAGGGGGGTGGGTCGCCCCTCACACCCAGGGCAGCGGGGTACTCGGTACCGGGCCGGTGTCAGGGGGACCCGGTTCGTGGCCCTGGGTGCCCAATATCAATGGCGGTGATGTCAATAGTGTTATAGCTTAGTTGAATAGTTCGTGACGCCACCTGTGGTGTTTGGCAAGTAAGATGTTGAGCCAACGCTGCATACAGATCCACTGGGACTGATGGTGTGGTGCAGCAAAGATGGTGTAGCTCCCCACAGGTGGAGCTGTTGTCCCAGGGCAGTGTTTGTGCAATGGATGAGGAGAGGCGCAGAATGGTATAGATGCTGGTACCCAGATGTAGCGGTGCTGAAGGTGTTAGCGACGAATGAATGGAGGACACCAGGGCTTGTAGTTTCAAAGCTTTACTCACAGTTTGTGGTACCCACTGGTGCCTGCCTCCGTGCCGTGTCCTCCGGGGTAGAGACTCAATCAACCTCCCGGGCAAGTCAGTGTTCTCCTCTCCAACACTCCGCCAACATGTGCCTTTCCTGAACGACACCTCTATTGCGCCTTTTAATGTGAAGCGCTCCAGTACCGTAGTTCTCTGGAATTCCTCCTGTCAGATGTTCCTAGAACCTTACTTGTATGACAGACAGCTGTAGCCTCTATCGGGGACTCCTCTCAGAGTCCTGGCTCGCAAATCGGTTGCTGTTGTGTCACAAGTCTTGGATGGGAGTAGTGCATTTACAGCCAACTACTCCACCGGTGTCTGCTGCAGAACCATAAGTGTCCATACAACCTCAGGGACCGGGCCCCGGCCTTGCGCTGAGAACCTATAGGCAGGGTTCCTCTTCCAACCCACAACTCCTCTCTGTTCTCCTACTCCTTCGTTCCGCACTGTTCCTTCTCTCTCTTATGGAAGCTTAGGTTGCAGTTCTACTTCTTTCTCCTTCTGTTCCTTTCCCGTGCCAGCTGGCTCAGATCACTGAGGCAGCTGCAGCACTCCTTCCTCCATCCCTACTCCAGGGATCCGTCCTCAGACTCTCCTGACTGGCTGACCTCCAGACTGATCTACTATCCTCAACTTTCCCTCTCTTTTATACTAACTCCACCCACCTCCCAGCACATCTCGTGTTACGAAGCAGGGTTCCACGAAGGGTGCTCTGCTACCCCCAGCCTGAAGCTGCTAGGCGGACCTTCCAAACTATCCTGTGTGTGGGATGCAGGTGTTGGAGTGTGGAAAGGAGTTCCCAACCTACCTAGTTGGTGAGGCACTACACCTTAGGAGAAGGTGCAGTACCTCTGTGGCGACTGAGCCTCAGGGGCGCCACAGGGGCATGTAACTGGGGCCACAGAGATCACAGGGGGCATGTAGCTGAGGCCAAAGAGATCATAGGGGGGCACATAGCTGGAGCCACAGAGATCACGGGGGGGCACATGACTGGAGCCACAGAGATCACGGGGAGGGTAAATAGCTGGAGCCACAGAGATCACGGGGAGGGCAAATAGCTGGGGCCAGAGAGATCACAGGGGGTGGGGCACATGGCTGGAACCACAGAAATCACGGGGGGGACATAGCTGGGGCCAGAGAGATCACAGGAGGGCACATAGCTGGAGCCACAGAGATCACAGGGGGTCACATAGCTGGGGTCACAGAGATCAACGGGGGGGCACATAGCTGGGGCCATAGAGTTCACAGGGGGGCACATAGCTGGGGCCATAGAGGTCACAGGGGGGCACATAGCTGGAGCCACAGAGATCACAGGGGGCACATAGCTGGGGTCACAGAGATCACAGGGGGTCACATAGCTGGGACCAGAGAGATCACAGGGGGCCACATAGCTGGTGCCAGAGAAATCACAGAGGGGCACATAGCTGGAGCCAGAGAGATCACAGAGGGGCACATAGCTGGAGACAGAGAGATCACATGGGGGCATGTAACTGGTGCCACAGAGATCACAGGGGGGCATGTACTGTAGCTGAAGCCACAGAGATCACAGGGGGCACATAGCTGGAGCCACAGAGATCCACGGGGGGCACATGGCTGGAGCCACAGAGATCACGGGGGGCACATAGCTGGAGCCAGAGAGATCACAGGGGGCATGTAGTTGGGGCCAGAGAGATCACAGGGGGTGGGGCACATGGCTGGAACCACAGAGATCATGGGGGGCACATAGCTGGGGCCAGAGAGATCACAGGGGGCACATAGCTGGGGCCATAGAGGTCACAGGGGGGCACATAGCTGGGGCCACAGAGATCACAGGGGGCACATAGCTGGAGCCACAGAGATCACAGGGGGTCACATAGCTGGGGTCACAGAGATCACAGGGGGTCACATAGCTGGGGTCACAGAGATCACAGGGGGGCACATAGCTGGGGCCATAGAGGTCACAGGGGGCACATAGCTGGGGCCATAGAGGTCACAGGGGGCATGTAGCTGGGGCCAGAGAGATCACAGGGGGTGGGGGCACATGGCTGGAACCACAGAGATCATGGGGGGCACATAGCTGGGGCCAGAGAGATCACAGGGGGCACATAGCTGGGGCCATAGAGGTCACAGGGGGGCACATAGCTGGAGCCACAGAGATCACAGGGGGCACATAGCTGGAGCCACAGAGATCACAGGGGGTCACATAGCTGGGGTCACAGAGATCACAGGGGGTCACATAGCTGGGGTCACAGAGATCACAGGGGGGCACATAGCTGGAGCCACAGAGATCACAGGGGGCACATAGCTGGGATAACAGAGATCACAGTGGGTCACATAGCTGGGGCCAGAGAGATCACATGGCGGCACAGAAATCACAGGGGGAACAGAGATCTTGGGGGGACATATAGCTATGGGGCACAGATTACAGGGGGGCTCATAGCTGGGGCCACAGAGATTACAGGGGGGTCACATAACTGGGGCCATAGACGTCACGTGGGGCACATAGCTGGGAGGCACATAGTTGGGGGGGCCACAGAGATCACAGGGGGACATATATATCACAGGGGGGCACTTAGCTGAGGGGCACAGATCTACAGCAGACAGTCACAGAGCTGCTGGCACAGAGATGTCTCTGGCAGCAGCAGCTCCTCTAGTTCTGGGACAGTAGCAACTAGAATGGAGTTGATTGTATGAGGTAATGATGTCACTGGAAGGGGCGGGACTAGCGCTGTCTAGATTGGAGTGGCTAAAATGACGAGGATCACAAAAAATCAACTCCAATCCAGACGGTGCTAGTCCCGCCCCTTCCGGTGACATCATAACCTCATACAATCAACTCCATTCTAGTTGCAACCCTCGTGCCCACAGATTCAAAGGGCCGGCAGACAGAAAAACGGGCCGGTAGCCGGATCAGCGGGCATCACTGGCCCATTATGATGGAAACCATAGCGGCCCAGCGGGAAAATGCCCGGTAGATTACATTACCAATCCGGGCCTGTCAGGGGCTCTCCAAAGGCAACATGACACCCGCAGACCATTCCATCAAAGTCTGCATTCCAAAACGTCACTACTTCCCTTCCGAGCCCCGATGTGTCCCCATACAGTAGTGTTCTCCCACATATGGGGTATCAGCGTACTCAGGACAAGTTGGACAACAACTTTTGGGGTCCAATTTCTCCTGTTACCCTTGGGAAAATAAAAAAAAAATGGGGACTAAAAGATCATGTTTGTGGAAAAAATATGATTTTTTTATTTTCACGTCTGGGCGTTATAAACTTCTGTGAAGCCCTTGGGGGTTCAAAGTGCTCACCACACATCTAGATAAGTTCCTTGGGGGGGTCTGGTTTCCAAATGGTGTGATTTGTGGGGGGTTTCCACTATTTAGGTACATCAGGGGCTTTCCAAATGCGGCATACCGTCCAATCCCAATTCCAGCCAAAAAAGTCAAATGGCGCTGCCAAAAATAAAAACCCACCATAAATAGTAAATCAAACCCCCCTTTATCACCCCCTTAGTTAGGGAAAAATAATAAAATTAAAAAAAATGTTTTTATTTCCATTTTCCCATTAGGGTTAGGGCTAGGGTTAGAGCTAGGGTTAGGGTTAGGGCTAGGGTTAGGGCTAGGGTTAGGGTTAGGGCTAGGGTTAGGGCTGAGATTAGGGTTAGGGGTGTGTTGGGGTTAGGGCTGGAGTTAGAATTGGGGGGTTTCCACTGTTTGGGCACATCAGGTGCTCTCCAAACGCAACATGGCGTCCGATCTCAATTCCAGCCAATTCAGCGTTGAAAAAGTCAAACGGCGCTCCTTCCCTTCCAAGCTCTGCCATGTTCCCAAGAAGTGCTTTACCCCCACATATGGGGTATCAACCTACTCAGGACAAATTGCAAAACAACTTTTAGGGTCCAATTTCTCCTGTTACCCTTAGGAAAATAAAAAATTGGGGGCAAAAATATCATTTGTGTGGAAAAAAATAAGATTTTTTTATTTTCACGCCTGGGCATTATAAACTTCTGTGAAGCACTTGGGGGTTCAAAGTGCTCACCACACATCTAGATAGGTTCTGTGGGGGGTCTAGTTTCCAAAATGGTGTCACTTGTGGGGGGTTTCCACTGTTTAGGTGCATCAGGGGCTCTCCAAAGGCAACATGACACCCGCAGACCATTCCATCAAAGTCTGCATTCCAAAACGTCACTACTTCCCTTCCAAGCCCTGACGTGTGCCCATACAGTGGTTTTCTCCCACATATGGGGTATCAGCGTACTCAGGACAAATTGGACAACCACTTTTGGGGTCTAATTTCTCCTGTTACCATTGGGAAAATAAAAAACTTGGGGACTAAAAGATCATGTTTGTGTAAAAAATGTGATTTTTTTATTTTCACGCCCGGGCGTTATAAACTTCTGTGAAGCCCTTGGGGGTTCAAAGTGCTCACCACACATCTAGATAAGTTCCTTGGGGGTCTAGTTTCCAAAATGGTGTCATTTGTGGGGGATTTCCACTATTAAGGTACATCAGGGGCTTT
Source organism: Dendrobates tinctorius (assembly GCF_039654945.1). Lineage (NCBI taxonomy): Eukaryota > Metazoa > Chordata > Amphibia > Anura > Dendrobatidae > Dendrobates > Dendrobates tinctorius. Next base: position 751,218 of record NW_027361700.1, on the reverse strand, counting down.
CCAAATGTGGCATGGCATCCAATCCCATTTCCAGCCAAAAAAGTCATATGGCACTGTTTCCCTTCTGAGCTCTGCCATGCACCCAAATAGTGGTTTACGCCCACATATGGGGTATCAGCGTACTCAGGACAAATTGCACAATAACTTTTGGGGTCCTGTTACCCTTGGAAAAATAAAAATTGAAGGGGAAAAGATCATTTTTGTGGAAAAAATATGATTTTTTAATTGTACGGCTGTACGTTATAAACTTCTGTGAAGCCCTTGGGGGTTCAAAGTTCTCACTACACATTTAGATAAGTTCCTTGGGGGGGTCTAGTTTCCAAAATGGTGTCATTTGTGGGGGGTTTCTATTGTTTTGGTACATCAGGGGCTTTCCTAACGAGACATGGTGTCCGATCTCAATTCCAGCCAAAAAAGTCAAATGGCGCTGCTTCCCTTCCGAGCTCTGCCATGTGCCCAAATAGTCGTTTACACCCACATATGGGTATCAGCGTACTAAGGACAAATTGCACAATAACTTTTGGGGTCCTGTTACCCTTGGAAAAATAAAAATTGAGGGTGAAAAGATCATTTTTGTGGAAAAAATATGATTTTTTAATTGTACGGCTGTACGTTATAAACTTCTGTGAAGCCCTTGTGGGTTAAAAGTTCTCACCACTATCTAGATAAGTTCCTTGGGGGGTCTAGTTTCCAAAATGGGGTTACTTGTGGGGGGTTTCCACTGTTTAGGTACATCTGGGGCTCGCCAAACGTGACATGGCGTCCAATCTGAATTCCAGCCAATTTTGCATTGAAAAAGTCAAACGGTGCTCCTTCACTTCTGAGCTCTGCCATGTGCCGAAACAGTGGTTCCCCCCCACATATCAGGTATCAGCGTACTCAAGACAAATTGCACAATAACTTTTGCAGTCCAATTTCTCCTGTTAACATTGGTAAAATAAAAAAAATGGACCTGAAGTAATTTTTTTGTGAAAAAAAGTTAAATGTTCATTTTTTTTTAAACATTCAAAAAATTCCTGTGAAGCACCTGAAGGGTTAATAAACTTCTTGAATCTGGTTTTGAGCAACATGAGGGGTGCAGTTTTTAGAATAGTGTCACTTTTGGGTATTTTCTATCATATAGACCCCTCAAAGTGACTTCAAATGTGAGGTGGTCCATAAAAATAAAATGGTGTTGCAAAAATGAGAAATCGCCCTTATAACTTCCTAACAAAAAAAATCTTGGCTCCAAAATTGTGCTGATGTAAAGGAAACATATGTGAAATGTTATTTATTAAGTTTTTCGTGTGCCATATCTCTGTGATTTAAGGGCATAAAAATTCAAAGTTGGAAAATGGCAACATTTTCAAAATGTTTGCCAAATTTCCATTTTTTCACAAATAAACGCAAGTTATTTGAGTGAAATTTTACCACTAACATGAAGTACAATATGTCACAAGAAAACAGTGTCAGAATCAGTGGGATCCCTGGAAGCATTTCAGAGTTATTACCTCATAAAGGGACAGTGGTCAGAATTGTAAAAATTGGCCCGGTCATGAACGTGCAAACCACCCTTGGGGGTTAAGGGGTTAAATACTACGTACCGTAAGGTGACCAAGAGCCATTCCTCAGGAGGAATCGCACGACAGAGCTGTGTGTCCTGTCTCCGGATGGCATCTTGGACATGACCTAGCAAATACATGAAGCTTTGTTGGGACATCCGTGTGTAATCAGTAAATTTATCCGGGTTTGCCTGGAGCTTGCTGTAGAGGGTGTGGTACGCTCCACGGCTCTCCCGGAGTTCAACAATCGGATGTATCCACAAACGCCGCCGCTGCCGTCTTCGCTGTCTCTCTCTCTCCCTTTGTTGATGGCAGGCAACCGCATAAGCCTGAGCCATCCTGATGTCCAGATCCAAGTTGAAGTAAAAAGTCTTCCAGCGCAGATCCATGTTGTCAAGAGAAAATCCAAGGAAATGTGAAGAATTCAGCTGTAAACTGGGTCTATATAAAGAATTTCCATAGCACAAACCCACTGCTCTCCCATTGGTGGTGTCTGTTTCAAGCATTTTTCTAGAATTTTCCTCCTGTGATTGTGACATCTTGCGCTTAAAAAACGCATACGCATGGAAAACGTTTGAAAACGCATACAAACGCTGAGTTTTTTTGCCTTACCGCGCACGATAATGCGACAAAAAAAGCAGCATTTACAAGCTTTTGTATGCGTTTTTGTCACGCGTTTGATGTGCGCACCAAACGCAGAGCAGAAAAACGCTAGTGTGAAACTAGCCTTAGGAAGTCATAAGGGTTTTTCCAACAAAGTTAACAAAATCATGTTTTTAGGAACCACCTCACAATTAAATTGACTTTGAGGGGCCTATTAACCTTTCAGGTGCTTCACATCAATTAATGTAATATGGAAAGAAAAAAAATGAACATTTTACTTATTTTTTCACAAAAAAATGTATTTAATTAGTTTTGCAAGGGTAACAGGAAAAAATGGACGACAAAATTTGTTGTGCAATTTCTCTTGAGCACGTCGATACTCCATATGTGGGGAACAAACTTAGATGTGTGGTGAGCACCTTGAACCGCCAGGTGCTTCCCAGAAGTTTATAATATAGAGCCGTGAAACTAAAAACAAAAAATCACATTTTTCAAACAAAAATGGTGTTTTAGCCTCAAATATTCATATCATAATATCCTCATATTCTATGAGAATGTGGATGCTCCGGAAAAAAACGCAAAAAACGTGGAAAAAATGCATTTTTCCTGGGAAGGAGTCCGGTTTTTAGTCAGGAATTTTCAGCATGCCTGGGCACATAGCCTTAGGGTAAGTTCACACTGGGCGTTTTTTCTGCTTTTTTTCTGCTGCAAAACCTGTTCTCTTGGCAGGAAAGAAGTTGCTGCAAAAACGCAGGTTTAGGTGCGTTTTTGGTATGTTTTTTGGCAAACTTGTGTTTCTTTGTGCGTGGTAAAAGTTGAGTGCCACCATGACTTTTCTGCAGAAAAAACGCTGCAAATAACAACACCTGCGTTTTTGCTGTGATTTTGCAGAGTTTTTTCAACATGCATTCAAGCCAATGGATGAAAAACGCTGCAAAAACGCTGAAAGAAGAGACATGCTCTATGTCCAAAAAATGCAGCAAAACACTAAATCCTGATGACACAAAAAACCAATGTGTGTGCATGAGATTTCTGAAATCTCATAGGCTTTGCTGGTACTGTATAAAGCAGCTGAAAATTATAAACAAAAAAACCCAGAAAAATGGGCCAGTGTGAACATACCCTAAGCACATGCTAAAAAGGAAGAAAGAAATGTTTATAAAATGGAAAGAGGGAGGCATATCTAAAGAAGAATATAATGCTCTCTGCAGAACTTACAGGGCACAAATCAGATTATCTAAAGTTGACAATGAATTGAGGCTTGCAAGAGACATCAAAAGCAATAATAAAGGATTTTGGGGATATGTCAAAAGTGAAAGAAAAGTCAAAGATGCTATAGGAATTTTACAGGATGAAAATGATGAAATGATAAGACAGGATGTAGAGAAGGCCGAACTTTTAAATTCCTATTTTGCATCTGTTTTCTCTCAGAAAGGAAATGTAACATCCACTGTTCTTCACTGTCCTATTAAGGGAATAGAAGAATCCAGGATATCTATAAACAGAAAGATAGTGAGGAAACACTTAGCTAACCTAAATGAATTCAAGTCTCCAGGTCCAGATGAATTACACCCCAGAGTACTGAAGGAGATAGCAGAAGACATTTTTGAACCTCTCTCCATAATCTTTGAAAATTCTAGGAGAACAGGAGAAGTCCCAGAAGACTGGAGAAGAGCAAATGTTGTTCCTATCATCAAAAAGGGGAAGAAGGTGGACCCAGGCAACTATAGGCCGTTGAGTCTGACTTCTATACCAGGAAAGATCTTTGAACAAATTATTAAACAACATGTATGTAAGTACCTGGATAAGAATGAAGTGATTAAACAGAGTCAGCATGGGTTTGTAACTAATAAGTCATGTCAGACTAAACTTAATTTCCTTCTATGACAGAATCACTGATTGGGTGGATCAGGGAAATGCTGTAGATATAGTATACCTTGACTTCAGCAAAGCATTTGACAAAGTATCTCACACAATCCTTATTGAAAAAATGACTAAGTATGGAATGGACAAGACAACTGTTAGATGGATTCATAACTGGCTTAGTGATCGGACCCAAGGAGTAGTCGTAAATGGCTGCACATCCAGTTGGAAGAATGTTTCAAGTGGGGTACCACAGGGCTCTGTCCTGGGCCCTGTATTGTTCAACATATTTATCAACGATTTAGATCAAGGAATTGAGGGTAAACTGATTAAATTTGCTGATGACACAAAGCTAGGAGGGATAGCTAATACTAGAGAAGAGAGAGAGAGGATTCAAAAAGATATAAATAAACTGGAGAAGTGGGCAGCAACTAACAGAATGGTTTCTAACAGGGAAAAATGCAAAGTACTACATCTGGGCAATAAAAATGAAAAAAAACATATACAGAATGGGAGGAATAGGGCTAAGCAACAGCACATGTGAAAAAGACTTGGGTATACTAATAGATCACAGACTGACTATGAGTCAACAGTGTGATGTAGCAGCAAAAAAAGGCAAATGCAATTCTAGGATGTATTAACAGAAGCATACAGTCTAGATCACGTTAAGTCATTATTGCCCTCTACTCCTCTTTGGTCAGACCTCATCTGGAATACTGTGTCCAGTTTTGGGTGCCACATTTTAAAAAAGACATCAACAAACTGGAGCAAGTTCAGAAAAGAGCGACCAGAATGGTTACCGATCTGCAAACCCTGTCTTGTGAGGAAAGAAATGGTTACCGATCTGCAAACCCTGTCTTATGAGGAAAGGTTGCAGGATTTGGGAATGTTTAGCTTGCAGAAGAGAAGACTGAGAGGAGACTTAATAGCTGTCTACAAATATCTCAAGGGCTGTCACATTGTAGAAGGATCATCTTTATTCTCATTTGCACAGGGAAAGACTAGAAGCAATGGGATGAAACTGAATAGGAGGAGACACAGATTAGATATTAGAAAAAACTTTTTGACAGTTAGAGTGATCAATGAGTGGAACAGGCTGCCACGAGAGGTGGTGAGTTCCCCTTCAATAGAAGTCTTCAAACAGAGGCTGGACAGACATCTGTCTGGGATGATTTAGCGAATCCTGCTTTGAGCAGGGGGTTGGACCAGATGGCCCAGGAGGTCCCTTCCAACGCTACGATTCTATGATTCTATGATTCCTGACTGCCTCTAGTGATAGACCCTGGATAGTGAGGGGACAGGGTGAGCACTAGTCAGCCGCCACTACAACTAAAGATAAAACAGGAAAACAAATGAGGGAATACACTTAGTTTAATATGACATAAAAGAGCTTATGTCAGCAGTCCTCCAAGAGCCTCCAAGAAGAAACTAGTCAACTTCTAGCACTTCCAACAGACAGAGGTAAATAGAGCTATCACTGGCACCTTGCAGAAGCGACTAAAGGTATATAAGCCTCCAACAAGGCTGTGTTAATCAGCAGCAGATGGTGAAGATCACAGCTAGGTCCTAGAGGGAGAAGGCTATAACTCCATAGCAGAGATGCAAAATCCAGAATGTTCCTGCAGTGCCAGGTGCAGTGCCTTCTACAGCCGGGTCCAGAATGGCTGTCTGTCACACTTGACACACTCGTGACATCATATCACAAGTCCTCTTGCCATTATGCTCTCATTAGAGAGGGGATATGATGCAGTTGGATTGAGGTACAGATTCTGACTGCGCACTTTGCAACCTACCATATTTTTCGGACTATAAGACGCACCGGAACATAAGACGCACCCCAAATTTTGGCGTGAAAATAGCAGGAAAAAGATTTTATAAGATGGGGGTCCGTCTTATTGTCCGAATTTAAGGTATCAGGTACAGCAGGGTCACAGGAGGCATGGTCCCTTCCTCAGTATAAGTCCGGTCCGGTGTTGGCGGTGCTGATGTTCGGTGTGCTCGGTGCTGATATTCGGTGTGGGCTGTGGGGAGTGCACCTAAGCAGGGTACCTTCCTGCTAAGGTGGGTGATGCCGCGGCCTGGTGTTCACGGGGGGTTGCGGCAGTGGTGTGGCGGCGGCAGAGGTGCGGTGATGCTGAGGCGCGGTGGCCGGTACGGCGTGCACCTGAGCAGAATCCCTTCCTCAGGTGAGGTGACGCCGCAGCCCGGTGTCCAAGGCGAGCAGCAGAGCCGGGTTAATCAAGGGTTTCTCTGTGGTGGCGGCCATCTTCCTGAGGCCGCGCGTGCACAGGTTGAGTACTCTGCTTCCCAGGGCTTCAGGAAAATAGCCGCAGGAGGCAGCGCATGCACAGATGGAGAATGTGGCGGCCATTTTCCTGAAGCTGATTGAAGTCGAGATCTCAATCTGTGTACTCGGCTTCAAGAAAATGGCCGCCGTGATCTCAATCTGCGCACGTGCGACCTCCTGAGGCCCTTTCCCTGAAGCCCCGGGAAGCATAGAACTGAATCTGTGCACGGGCGGCCCCAGGATGATGGCTGCCGCCACCGAGAAACCCATGATTCACCCGGCTCTGCTCTCTATGGACACCGAGCCGCGGCGTCACTTCACCTGAGGAAGGGACCCTGCTCAGGTGCACACCGTACCACCCACCGTGCCTCAGCATCTCCGCACTTCTGCAGCCGCCACACCACACCACTGCCGTAACCCCCTGGTAAGCCTGCGTTTGCACTATGACGCAGCCCCCATTTTCCTCACAATTTTTTTGTGAAAAAGTGCATCTTATAGTCCAAAAAATGTGACATATCTATGCTAGTACTGTGATAAAAGCCTCTATGTATACTCTGTAAACCCATCTGTGAGAGTACTGTACTAAAATCTGCTGTGTGTACTCTGCATCGTCCACCTGTGAGAGTACTGTTCTTGAAGCCGCTGGGTGTACTCTGCACCCCCCACCTGTGGGAGCACTGTCCTTGAATCTGCTATGTGTACTCTGCTCCCTCCGCCTGTGGGAGTATTGTCCATTAAGCCACTGCATGTACTCTGTACCCCCCCATCTGTGGGATTACTGTTCTTGAAGCTACTGTGTGTTTTCTAGTATTCTGAGAAATAATTAATTGGCGTCAGCAGTCTCATTGTCATTAATAGTCCAAAAAAATAATTTTTCAGGATCGCTGTGTTTTCTAGTACAGTAGTTTTTCAAAGAAATATATCGCATTAGACTTCTCATTGACATTTCTAGGCCCATAAACTATTTTTTTATGGACTGGTGTCTGTTTTTTTACTAGTCTGTGAGATAAATAATTGGCATCAGCCTTCTAGTTGCCATATCTAGGCCAAAAGATATTTTTTCTGGACTTGAGTCTGTTTTTTTTTTACTAATCTATGAAATAAATAATTGACATCAGTTATCTAGTTGCCATTTCTAGGCACAAAAACTAATTTTTATGGACTGGTGTCTGTTTTTTTTCTAGTCTGTGAAATAAATAACTGACATCAGCTGTCTAGTTGCAATTTCTAGGCCCAAAAAATTAATTATCTTGGCTGGAGTTTGTTTTGTACTAGTCTGTGAAATAAATAATTGGCATCAGCCATCTAGTTGCTATAACAGGAGTGGTGGAACCACTTTTCCATGGCCTGAAGAATGCCTGGCGTGGTGTAAGTAGGTGAGAACCCAACTCTTCACCAGAGTCCTTGATGGTGGGGTTAGGCTTGGCTCCCGATGGATGCCAGGTGCTTCTCCAGGACAGATCTCTGTTCGTTAAGGGGTTAAATAAGTGTCTCCCAGCCATTGACACTTTAAGATGCTGCGTCTGGCCCCCATTGTATGTCGTATTTCCTGACGACGGGGTCACAGGAACCCCGAAACACATTGAATAAGCCACTTTGAACCTTTCAGCAACTCCAGAATTATCTATTGCAGCAGTTAAGGGATTATCCACATCTCCTATTAAACATATTCCTTTACGAAGGAGGGAGAGCATGTGCCTTAAGCACAGTGACCAGGGATCTGCACACAGCCAGAGAGGAAGTCCCAGTCGGTGGCTATGGCGGTGAGTGAGTCAGCGTCCCTGCTAGGGGAGAGGAGCAGCGTGCAGGGATGCCCGGCACTACAGTTGCCATTTCTATGCCCAAAATCTAGTTTTTCTGGACTGATGTTTGTTTTTTACCAGTCTGTGAAATAAATAATTGGCATCAGCTATCTAGCTGCCATTTCTAGGCGCAAAACATAATTTATCCGGACTGGTGTCTGTTTTGGCTACAGGAAAGATATATTTTTGTAAAATGTTAGCCAGTAGATAGAAAAATATTAAAATTTGAGAATCCTAAGTGGTTGATACCTTTTAATGGCTAACTGAAAAGATGGTAACAAATTGCAAGTTTTCGGGACTACTCAGGTCTCTTTATCAGGTCAGGCACAGAATAACAAAATCTAAAGAGTCACATATTTATGCACAAGAATATACAGAAATAATGCAATAGATAAAACATGTGACATGAAGCAGAACTATCATTATGGGAGAGGGATAAACACTTGTAAATATTGGAACAGTTCTTATCTATTAACTGTTACAATGTTTACGGTGACAACTATTTATTCCTCTCCCATTATCATTGTTCAGCTTCATGTCACTTCACTTGTCTTATCTATTGCTCTATTTCTGTGTTCTCTTGTGCATACTTATGTGACTCTTCAGATTTTGTGTATTCTATGGCTGAGGAAGAGACCTGAGGATTCTTGAAAGCTTGCAATTTGTTTTTTACTAGTCTGTGAAATATATAATCGGCATCAGCCATCTAGTTGCCATCTCTAGGCCAAAAAAATTATTTATCTGGACTGGTGTCTGTTTTGTAGTACTGTCGCAATTAAATAAATTTACTCTTCCACCATCTCTTTGCGAGTAGTGTTTAGAAAAAACACTTCCAAAAAATAGAACATCCAATAGGAAACGTGGATGTGGCTGTGGTGGTGCTGGTGTAGCTGCTGATGGTGGTGTAGCTGTTGCAGGGAGAGAAAGTAGTTGTTCTGCACCTGCTATGTGCTCAAATACAACACCTTCCTCTGGTGCACGCAGGCAATAGGATGTTATGCATCCTTTCATAGGCCTGAATAGCGCTCCACGAATGATGACAAGATGTTGACGCCACAAGATGTTGAAAAGGTGTTAGATTAGATAGATGAGAGTGACTCCATTTCTTTTGCATTATCTTCCACCCGGTCCACTGCAGAAAGTGCACAGTTAGCAGCTGAGGACCATGGTCATCCGGCTTATACCTCACCCCCTTGCAAATCAGCCAAGCAGTCTACGCCCTAAGTCATGCAGAAGTCTCTTCTGCTTTTTGATGACTCTGCTGGCTGGGGTTCTGTGGCTCATCTACCTGCTCCTACCCAGGAATTTGAAGAGACTGAGTGGACTGATACCTAATCACTTGATAGGTTGGAGGATGAGTATGTAATGGAGGGACAGGACTGTAGTTGTGACCTGACTAACCGCAATATCTATGTCCAGTCTTTCCCCTACAGAAAACTGTACTCTTCTCTCCAGCATACCTGTATCTCCAGATTCAGCTTCCTCTGGGCACTTCCAAGGCGACATCGGTCCCTCTTTCGGGCGACCTCCAGCAAAGGAGACACAGTCCAAGTTAACTTTAACACTTTCTTTACTGAGTACTAGTTCATACGTTACATCCACAGTTGGTACATCGCGACATTTGCTGGTTTCCTCAACTTTCCCTTTCTGGCAGTCGCTTCTGTGCAGAAAATGGGATGCCCTCACACCCAGGGCTGTGGGGTACTTGGTACCGGGCCCAATGAGCTCCAATGGGAGATGTCACGGCAGCTGTAACCCGGCCCGTGGCCCTGGGCGCCCATTGTAAAAGGGGTTGTTTCAGTGTGCTTTTGGTGATTAAAGTTTATAAGTGATTTGTGACGCCACCTGTGGTGTTCGGCAATGAAGATGTAAGCCGACGCTGCAGACAGATCCTCTGGGACAGATGGTGTGGTGCAGCAGTGATGTTATAGCCCTCCACAGGCAGGGCTGTAGTCCCAGGGCAGAGTAGGTGAAGTGACACGTAGATGGTGTAGTGTCAGGCGCAAGGGATGTAGCAGTGCTGGGCAGGTTGGCGCAGGAATAAGTGGAGGACACCAGAGCATGTAGTTCCAAAGCTTTCAACACTCCGCCAACACGTGCCTTTCTGAACGTCTCCTCTTATAGCGCCTTTAAATGAAGTACTCCTAGTACTGAGTTACACTGGAGTTCCTCCTGTCCGATATTCTTATGAACTCTACTTGTACGGCAGACAGCTGTAGCCTGCTTCGGGGACTTCTTGCTACTAAGTCCCGACTCACTATCCAGTTTCTTTCTATGAAGAATCAGGCTTTCAGTCTATGTTGCTCTCTCTCTTCCTTTCCCGTGCCAGCAGACCCAGGTCACTGGGATCTGCTGCAGCACTTCCATCAATCTATCCCTCTCTCCAGGGATCTTCTTCTCTCCAACTCTCTAACCAACTGACTGCCCATCCTAAACTCTTCCCGCTCCTTGTAATGTAATCTAACTCCACCCACCTTCCAGCACATTTCGTGTTCCAAGCAGGGAGCACCAATGGGTGCTTTGCTATACTCCAAGCAGGGAGCCGCCGAAGGTGCTTTGCTACACTACTTTGTGGTGTGGGGTGCAGGTGTTGGAGTGGGGTCAGGAGTCTCCACCTTACCTGGATGGTGGGATACCACACCTCAGGAGGAGGTGCAGTACCTCTGTGGCGACTGAGCCTCAGGGGTGCCACATACCCCACCGTTAAACACAGCACGTCCGCGGGCTGCAAGGCAAACACAGTTGACAATACAGGAAAATGCATATTTTTATATTGCATAATAAACATATCTTATACTAAACTTCCCAATATGGGAGGCACTGTTTCTTGAACGTTGCAAACAATTTAATTATCTATCTACATTGAAAGTTATGCTACCTAATTTAAAGTGCTATGGAAGCAAATTCACTATCAGAACACATTTTCTAGCAACACATTTCTTTTCTGTTATTTGTTACACTTTCTACTTTCTTAATGAGTGACAACCGTCAACACCTGGTTCGTCACCTGCATACTTTTATTCAATTCTCACATCTTTATTCTCATTTCTCATCTCTTTATTAAAACATTCCTATAAAAGTTACTGTGGCTAACTACATTCTTCATAAAAGCTGTTTTCTACTCGTACTTTCATAAGACACATTATCAAATACTTCACATCAAAAACTTCAATAATTCTTGTAAGTGCTGGACACCGCTCCCAGCCGGGATCTCTTGCAGTGTCCTTAGGATGGAGCCCTGCTCCATGATGAGGTAGTCTTTATCTTCAGAAGACCTATGTAAAACCAAGAAAGGGCACCTAAAGAGGTACAAACTATTTACATTAACAGTTCCGGATCACTCAGCGTCCATGATCTCCACAGTTCAAAGGTAATAGAACAACGCTGCCAATAAAACTGGGCAGCAACGGGATCAACAAATAAACATCATAATCAAAAATAGAAAAAATAGAAAAGCTGGAAACTTGCTAATACCCTCCTGGGCAACAAAAGTTAGTTCAAATCAACATTATAGCTAGTTATCCCCTCCTGGGTTTCTGGAAGCTGGTTGCTTGGGCTGCTTCCAGGGGAGATGCTCTGGGTGTCCACCAGATGTGATTGCAGTGGTTGAAGATGCTGCCTGAGGTACAGCAGGGGTGGTGACTTGTACCCAGGGATGCTGGATTGGTACAGATTGGCTTACGGGCGTGGGTACCAACACAATTTTAGTGATCATGGTGGGAGGTACCGGGGAAGTGCAAGCCTTTTCCTTCCTGAAGGTGGCGAGGAACTCCTCTGGTATCCGGCGTACGTTTAAAGCGTACCAGCCACGGAGCCCTTCATGCCGTGTAAAAGTCACATATTCCCCCGGTTGCAGGTCTCGAGCAGGGTGTCCCTTCCGGAGATGGGATTCCATGTCTCTCCGGCTAAAGAACAGGTCGGAGATCCGTGTAGGGTTGGCGATGAAACCGAACCCCCGCTCGTGGTTCACATTAAGGACCTGGCCTCATCCTGCCGAGTCCCGGGACGCATAGTGACCAGCATGGGTTTTTTCCTTGCGGTCCAAATCCGGGCCCAGCACAGCCAACCTCCGCTGTTCTCTCTTCCGCTGCTCGGCTGCCAGCTGCCGGATGGTCTCCCGGCATCGGGCGCTTGTTTCCTCCTCCTCTTCCCGGAACCGGCCCCTGCCCACTGTGGACCGCGGCACCACTGTCAGGGGTTCAGGTGTTCCCCCCGGGGACTGATATCCCAGTCCCAAACCAAGTCCAGCACCACCTGTCCGGCTGCCGTGGCCGGCGGGCACCCAGTGGCTTCTCTAACTTCAGGGCCGACGGCCATACCTGGTGCCGCCTGGCGGTGTTGCGGCTCCGGTGCAGGCCTGAGATGGTGGGCAGCTGCAGGGGTGTCCACAGGGGTAGCGGTGGTAGTTGTAGTTGTCCGGTCTACGGGGGTCTCCGGTGGGACCTGCGCGGCCACGTCAGGTTCAGGCGGGAGCTCCTCTTCCTCCGCTTCAGCTCCCTCTGCCTCACTCAGCGGCTGTGGTAACGGAGAGATTGCAGGGGACGCTGCCGCTGGTATTGCAGCGGTCGCAGGCTCTACAGGGTTTGCCTGGGGAAGATCCGGTGCAGCGATGGCGGGTACCGGTGACTGGGGTACCGCGGGTGTAGGCCTCTCCAGGGCGGGCTGCCACTTCTTCCTCCAGAGCGCCTCCTGCTTCAGCCGCAGTTCATGAGTCAACAGGGCAATCTCCTGCTCCAGCTGTTGACAGTCCATCCTGGAAGCCGGGTCCGAGCATTCTGCCATTGTGCCGGGGAGATTCAGCTCAACCTCCTCGCGCTCCGCAGGCCTCCTCCCTTCTTCCAATATGGCATTCTCACGTCCTTCTTCCCACCTCAGCTCTTTTCCCGCCACTGGCTTTCGTCCCTCCTTCTGAGGGCGGCGTCTTCTTCCTACTCCTCCATACCAAGCCAGTATACGAACCCCTCGGGGGGTGGGCCATGTTGCTGTCGCATAGAAGTTCAGACAGGGGAGGCCCAGGACAGTCCGCGCTCTTTTCTTAGGACCACCCATATTGTCACGCCCTTCTTCACCGCACGGCCATTTTTAACATTCATTTCACAGTCTATTAAATTGGGTCTCTGCACATTTCAAAGATTTAAGTCTTAGGCACACAGAACCCGATGACATCGGGTCTCATCATCCTGTTCGTGATGCCAAAAATGGGATGCCCTCACACCCAGGACTGTGGGGTACTCGGTACCGGGTCCGATGAGCTCCAATGGGAGATGTCACGGCAGCCCGTGGCCCTGAGCGCCCATTGTAAAAGGGGTTGTTTCAGTGTGCTTATGGTGATGAAAGTTTATAAGTGATTCGTGACGCCACCTGTGGTGTTCGGCAATGAAGATGTAAAGGGCATGTCACACTAAGAGATATCGCTAGCAATATCGCTATAACTTGTGACGTTATAGCGATATTGCTAGCGATATCGCTATGTGTGATACTTACCTACAACCCGCTCCCCCGCTGCTTATCGCTGATCGCGCGAGAACAGGCTGGACTGTTTCTCGTCGTCAGCTTCCCGCTGGGCTTCCTGCTGTGATGACGAGCGACGCGTGGAGTCGGGCGGGAGGACGCAGGATCGCCTGGTGTGACAGGTAAGTAGCGACCCCCGTCCCCAGCGATGTCGCTAGTGAGATCTGCCTGTGTGGCAGCTCACTAGCGACCACTTAGCGATGCACCAGCGATCCTGACCACGTCATATCGCTGGTCGGGATCGCTGGTGCATTGCTAAGTGTGACAGTACCTTAAGCCGACGCTGCAGACAGATCCTCTGGGACAGATGGTGTGGTGCAGCAGTGATGTTATAGCCCTCCACAGGCAGGGCTGTAGTCCCGGGGCAGAGTAGGTGAAGTGACACGTAGATGGTGTAGTGTCAGGTGCAAGGGATGTAGCAGTGCTGGGCAGGTTGGCGCAGGAATAAGTGGAGGACACCAGGGCATGTAGTTCCAAAGCTTTACTCACAGTTTGTTGTACAAACAGCTGCCTGCCTCTGTGCCGTGTCCTCCTGGTCAGGGACTCAGTCAACCTCCAGGCCGCCAGATGGAATACTCCTTTCCAACACTCCGCCAATACGTGCCTTTCTGAACATCTCCTCTTATAGCACCTTTAAATGAAGTACTCCTAGTACTGAGTTACACTGGAGTTCCTCCTGTCCAATGTTCTTATGAACTCTACTTGTACGGCAGACAGCTGTAGCCTGCTTTGGGGACTTCTTGCTACTAAGTCCCGGCTCACTATTCAGTTGCTGTTGTGCCCCCAAGTCTTGTGTGGGAATAAAGTGGTCACTACTTCTATTCCTCCGGTGTCTGCTGCAGGACCATTAGTATCCATACAACCTCGGGGACCGGGCCCCTGCCTTGCGCTTGGAACTTCTAGGAAGGGTTCTCTTCTAACCCACGTCCTCTGTTCCCTTTTACTCCTCACGTTCCATACTAGTCTTTCTTTATAAGGAGAATCAGGCTTTCAGTCTATGTTGCTCTCTCTCTTCCTTTCCCATGCCAGCAGACCCAGGTCACTGGGATCTGCTGCAGCACTTCCATCAATCTATCCCTCTCTCCAGGGATCTTCTTCTCTCCAACTCTCTAACCAACTGACTGCCCATCCTAAACTCTTCCCGCTCCTTGTAATGTAATCTAACTCCACCCACCTTCCAGCACATTTCGTGTTCCAAGCAGGGAGCCACCAATCGGTGCTTTGCTATACTCCAAGCAGGGAGCCGCCGAAGGTACTTTGCTACACTACTTTGTGGTGTGGGGTGCAGGTGTTGGAGTGTGGTCAGGAGTTTCCACCTTACCTGGATGGTGGGATACCACACCTCAGGAGGAGGTGCAGTACCTCTGTGGCGACTGAGCCTCAGGGGCGCCACATACACGCCTGGACCAGACCGTCCTAGACTGCTCCCCAGTTCCTTCCTGGCCTAACCTCACCATGATGACAATTCCTTCTGCCTGCTTCACCCCAGACTTGAAATCATTAGTCCACAGGTTTGGTTGCCTCTGGTAAAGCATCTGGCCAGTCTGTACCGATCTCGTCGAAGCTCCAACTTCCTTCATCTCATGTTACGGATCTGCAACACAGGACTAGGGTAGAAGCGGGAAAACTGACCCTGCACTATGACTAGGCTGATGCCCTACGATGGAGTGGGCGACCCAACTCAGAACCTAATGCTGCCACCACCACCCCTCACTGCAGAATAGATTCCTCCTTTTCAGTATTAACCGCTGGGGAGAAACTATGAGACAAAGCATCAGCTTTAACATTCTTTGTCCCAGGGATATATGTCACAGAGAAATGGAACCGGGCAAAAAACAATGCCCATTTAGCTTGACGGGCATTCAAATGTTTAGCAGCATCCAGATAGATCAGATTCTTATGATCAGTAAAGGCTTGTATAGGATGTCAAGCGCCCTCCAAAAACTATCACGAATGCTCAAAGGCAAGCTTAATAGCCAGCAATTCTCAGTTCCCAACATCGTAGTTGAGCTCCCCCTCTGGAAATTTCTTAGAAAAGAACGCACAGGGATGCACCCCAATTTCTCCTTCCTGTGACAGAACAGCCCCCACTCCTACTGATGAGGCATCCACCTCTACCAGAAAGGGCTTAGTCTCATCTGTCTGAATCAAAACAGGAGCAGAGCTAAACCTCTCCTTGAGATGCTCAACAGCCTTAACAGCCTCAGGGGACCATTGGACAGTATTGGAACCCTTCTTAGTAAAATCAGTAAGGGATTTTGCAATAACAGAAACATTCTTTATGAATTTTCTATAGTAATTAGCAAACCCCAAGAATCTCTGAATCGACTTCAAGCATTCAGGTCTAGGCCACTCCAATACCGCCTGAACCTTCAGCGGGTCCATCTCAAACCCATCACTGGAAACAAAGTACCCCAAAAAACGAATTTTCTGTACCTCAAACTTGCATTTCTCCAGTTTAGCAAAGAGTGTGTTTTCTCTCAGAATCTGCAGAACCTTGTGGACTCTCTGCCAATGCGACTCCAGATCGGGCAAGTAGATCAAAATATCATCCAAATAAACAATAACACTCCTACCGATCAACTGCCTCAGAATGTCGTTAATGAAATTTTGAAATAACGCCGGGGCATTTGTAAGGCCGAAAGGCCTTACTAGACACTCAAAATGACCTTCCAGGGTATTAAAGACTGTCTTCCATTCATCGCCTTCTTTTACCCACAGCAAATTATATGGATCAATCTTAGAGAACCACTGGGCTCCAACTGATTGGTTAAACAAATCCGGAATTAGCGGCAAGGGGTAAGGACTGCGCACAGTGATCTTATTAATCTCCCTGAAATCCAGACATGGCCTAAGACCCCCATCTTTTTTTTTTACAAAAAAGAATCCCATGGCCACAGGGGACTTAGGGGGTCTTATATGACTTGCAGCAAGACTAATCTGTAGATATTCCTTTAAGGCCTCCCTCTCGGGAATCATCAGATTAAATAAACAACTCTTAGGGAGAGTAGCACCTGGGACAAACACAACAGCGCAATCGTAATCTCTATGAGGTGGTAGAGCTTGTGACTCCACTTCTGAAAATACTTTCCAGTATTCCTGAATGGCTTCAGGTAGCTCACTTTTCACAACAGCAGCAATGTGTACATCACAACATTTCCCATAACACCCCTGACCCCAGGATCTTATCGTACTTGATGACCAGTCCAGTACAGGATTGTGCATTTTTAACCAGGGTAACCCCAGGACAACTGGAAAAGGCAATTTGTCAAGTACAAACAAATCTAATGATTCCTGGTGTTCCATATTTACAGTGAGTGGAAACCCGGTGACCTTTCGAGAAACGCACCCATGCTCTAGAGGCGTGTTATCAATCGCCACTACAGAAAAAGGGCATGATAAAGGTACAGAATCAATCTTATACTTGTCTACAAATTGTGCAGAACCACAGTGCACCATCACTTGAAAATCAATAGAATGACCACGACAGGTTGAACTCCCAGAAAAAGAAACTCCTGCTGACCGTAAAAATGTAATGCGAACTGGAGGGATACTCTGATTGACCTTTTTTTTCTCTTTCCCTTGCTTATGCGTCCTTCACATTGCATAATAAAATGGTCAGCCTTACCACAATAAAGGCATAGCCCTTCAGAGAACCTTCTCTCCCTTTCCTGGGAACGAGAGGACATCGCCCCAAGTTGCATCTTTTCCCCACAGTCAACGGGGCTCTCCTGAGAGACTGGACCCAGCAAGATTGAAACCTTCTCCTCATTCTGTCTATCTCTCAATCTTCTATCCACCCAGATAGCTAACTGCATAGCAACCTCCAGCATAGCAGGTGCAGGATATGCAATGAGTAAATCTTTAACCCTCTCATTCAAACCTGCTAAAACTGACTCTTGAGTGCTGGATCATTCCAGCTGACCTCTGCAGACCATCGTCTGAACTGGGTACAATATCTCTCAGCATCGCCAGAACTCTGTTTCAGCCGTCTGAGTTCTGCCTCGGCTGTAGTGACCCGATCAGGTTCATCATATAATACTCCCATAGCAGAAAAAACGCTTCTATAGACATCAAACAAAGGTCACCCGGACGCAATGAAAATGCCCAAACTTGCGACTCCCCTCGCAATAATGACATAATAATCCCCACACGCTGTAATTCAGCTCCTGAAGACCTGAGTCTAAGCCAAAAATAGAGTAAACATGCATTTGTAAATGAAAAAAATTCCTGCCGTTTTACCAGAAAAACATTCAGTTCAGGCAAACCCACCTTAGGTTCTTCATAACGGATTCCAGGGCAATTACTCACATGCTGTTGTAAGCTAGCAACTTCCAACGTTAACCCTTGCAGGCGTTGAGCAAGATCTTGAACACTGTTCATATTGCAGAAATCCAGGAGTGTTTTTTTTTTTTTAATATACTTCTTTCGGGCTGGATAAACTGTTACGGATCTGCAACACAAAACTAGGGTAGAAGGGGGAAAACTCACCCTGCACTATGACTAGGCTGATGCCCTACGATGGAATGGGCGACCCATTCCTTGCGAATAGACCCACCGACGATCCTAGGTTAATCTCAAGCGAAGACCTATAGATAGGGGGAGGGGAGTCCCTGAAAAATCTAAGGACTGGGTACAAAAACAGGTCACCTCCTAACACAGAGGAGGCTGCAGAAACCAACTGAAAAGAGAAACTAAGACTAGCAGAACCAGAGGTCCCAGCACTGCAAAAATTAAACACACAGAAGGCAAAGCACAGCACCAAGCCAGAACTCAAGCGGATTAACACTGTTGTCCAGCAAGGACTGGGAGTCAGGTGCTGGTTAATGAAGAGTGATACAAACACCTTACCCAAGACAAACCCAGCACCAGAGGAAAAAGACCAGCAGCCAGAACACCACAAGAAAATGGCAGATAGTCACAAACGAAACAAATTCTAAAATCTCATCAGTCCAACCGACTCCTGCCCTAAAAGCATCGGCTCAGGCGATAAGTCACCACATCTTTCCTTTCCTGTACTGGCCCACTGCTATGACATACAGTCGCCGTGAGTAACGTGTGCTGCAGCGCTTGAACGTTGCGTGGCTGCCAAGCTCTCCGGGCCTATAGCCCATGTGGACCCTAGGGCACCCTAGCCCGTCTCACCTAACTTCCCAACAAGCTTCCTTCTTGCTACCCGGCAGCCACTCCTACAATTAACCCTCTAGAGATCATCCTATAAGGCTCCACTAATATGCCTCTCATCTAGTGGTCCGCAACAAAACTACACTTACCCGTATCTATAGGAAATACAGTATATACTAAATTGCCCTCCTCTAATGTCCCCCAAGAAGGATGCACTGACTTACCCTAACTGTACATGAACATTGATCTCATATATTATATATATTAAAGGAACACAAGGCAATATAATAAAGTTCTCTACAGAATGGTAGCACATATATACTTGTGGCAATACCATAAAGGTTGAGCGATAATACATATTTTCTATGTAGCAGTACCGCAGGCATTTATCATAGACATTATCAATTAGCAAGCAATATTTAAACATTAACAATCAGAGGAAGGGAAGCAAGAAGGACATTATATCTCACCCTCTTACAAGTACATGGGAGAGTTAGTGTACACGGTCAGTCGACCACCACAGAAAAGATGACAAAACTCAGTTGCCAGTAATTAGGAAAACACGGCACTTACGGAATTCTGGCGATGCACAAGTAGGATAACCAAATCCGTCAACTGTGATGTAGAAATACTTGGCACTCATATAGAGGTGTTCAAGAACTTATTTATTAGATGAAGAAATTCCAGAAAAATGAGATGTTTCAGTCAATACCTGACCTTCGTCAGTCATCTGGATAGAGGAGATCTGTGTTGCAGCGCACTGTGTGAGCCTCCTGTTTCCATACCTGAGAAAGGACTCAATCCTTTACAGGTTTGCAGGTAGGCAGCATGGTCCTGGCCAGCAGATGTGGTATATGTAAACCACGTTCCTGCACAATGAGACACGGCCATTACACAGTACACAGCACGGGCACATATAAGATTTTTTTAGCTCAGGAACAATTTTTTAACACATCCAATTATGGAACTTAGTTTTACTCCAAAATCTATTAATTAAAATGTACTTTGTTCTTAGGACAACACATTTTATTGATGTTTCCTGGCCACAAGTTTGAATAACTGGTAATATAATGGAGGTAGAGTATGGAAAACAGTAGATAATGATAATGTTCATGATGATAACAACTAGGCACTGCTGGAGGATGTGGCCTTGCTACCAGAAAGATGATCATGAGGAGAAGGACAAGGACATATTGTGCCTTGTTCATATTGCTGACCAATATGTTTTTCCCCATGTAAGAAGATGATTTCATGTACTGATGGAGTATTTTCATTGCCAATACTACTACCAACATCACCAACACAGCCAAGCATTTGAGTTAAGTCCTTCAGCTCATTGGCCCCAGTCTCCTTCAAATGCTAACTGCACCTATCAAAAATATTAACTGGAACATTTGTGAAATATCTTCCTTAGGCTACTTTCACACTAGCGTTTTTTTGCGCTGCGCTGCGTGCGCAGTCCAAACGCATACAAAAAAAGCATCAAGCGTTTTGCATGCGTTTGCTTATTTTATGTGCATGCATTTTAACCAGTTTGTAGCCATATTGACTCTTAAAACGCATGCGATTTTAAACGCTGACGTGCGCATGTCCATGCGCACGTCTGCGTTCCCATAGACTGTAATGTGATTTTTTTTTTGTCGCATTCCGTGCGCATGCGTTTTTTTGAGACAGGTCAGATGGACCAAAAATTCAACAGGTTGCGTCCTGCGCGACTGGGCGCACACCACAAAAAACCGCATGCGCACGAAAACGCATACAAACGCGTGCAAACGCTAGATCATGCTCCCCCATGTTAAAGATAGGGGATCAGGACGCATGCGCATGTACGCGCACGATGAGCTGCGCTAAAAAACGCTAGTGTGAAACCAGCCTTAGTACCTGGATTGCTTTTCCTAAGGGACTACAGATCAGAAATGACAAATATGTAATTAAAAAATAAACGATATCGGGTTATAGCGGGTTATGGCGATAGAGGATGAGGAAAGTGCAGAACAATGACTCAAATAGACGATGTCACTGTCAGAGGTAACATCATCCTTCTGTAACCGACATGAGTGATGTGCCATATAGTCCATAAAATTCTCCACTTCCTCCCACTAATATGCTTCCATGGTGCAAAAGACGTCAGTTGTGATCTGTATTGGTTGTAGTAGTGCCCAGTCAGCTAGTGCCAGTCCTGGTAGTGCTGCTTGTAGCTGTCAAATCCTTTTGGCCAGATGCCGTCACATGTTATTTTTTTTGTATTACCTCATTCATTGCCATTGCCACAATGTCCTTCAGTCTGTAGGAGTCTTTGGCCTGGGGCAACAGATCTCTCCTGTCCGGGAGTCTGGCAGTGCTCCTTCAGCAGTACATATCGGCCCTGGTCATTGTACACTGGCTCACTGAACTGGAAGCAGCAGTTTCCTGTTCCCGCTCTACTGCTGGCTCAACTCATAATATTAACTGTCCCTACTCTATAACAGTGACACACAAGCATCAACGTAACATGTACATACTACCAACAGTAGTTAAAGGGCAACTTCCCACATTACACCATACATTACAGATGTATCATAATATCACAAAAGCACATTACCATAATAAACATATAACATTTGTATATAAAGTGAACGGGAGGTCATACGGAAGGAGAAGAAGGCGCAACTGAGGGGACCTGCAATCTCCATACAGAAGCTTTCCTGCATTAAGACTCAGCTGCTCACTGTTGGCCACTCCCCTCTCCTATGTATTCTGGTCCCTGACTAGCACTTATTGCCAGAGTGGCTTCATGCTGCATGGTTAAGAGATGGTGGTTTGTTGTTGTTGATTGAGAAGGCGTTTGGTGAATTTATCTGAGGCTGTTGGTAGGTTTTGGTTGTGTGCAAATCATCTTATCCTACTTTGGTTTCTCCCCATCCTCCACTCCCTGGTGTTTATCTCTGTTGTTTGTGTGACTATATTTGTATGATTGCTATTTTACTTTATCCCTGTTTGTATTAACTTGTTAGTCTGGTTGGTGTATTACTGTAAACTAGTACCCCCCTCTTCCCTGGGTGAAGGAAGGATACAGACTGAGGGCGGATTCATTAGCTAAGGCAAGGTACTTGGCCCCGGTGTCTTCACCATCAGAAGTAATCTGGGGAACAGGGAAAGCTAGAGTGCTCCTAGCGAAAGAGACAGAAAGGAGCCCATGGTCCTGGGTTACCCGACAACAGAGTCGTGACAGATAAATTTTATTCTGCGTCTTCTCCACACCTTTGAGAGAATCAGATCACAGTTAACTGACACTTGGCTCAAACTCTGTTCAGAGTGTCATTAGCATGATCAATCCCATTCATTCTTGCATGTTCTTTATGACTGCTCCACGCTGGAAAAGAAATGAGGTTCCTGAACAGAAGATCCCTCTATACTCACTTACTTCATTAATACAATTTCTAAAACTGGTCTTTTGGATAATTGGACAACATTTTTCTTTACTGAAAGAATATAGCTAGTGTCCTGTAAAAGCTATTCTGAAAGTGAAGCATAGTATTCTGAGGCATTAAATTACTTTTTCTGGATATTTTTGTTTTGGAGTCACACAGATTACAAATTATTTCGTGCAGGAATTAGTTCCAGTAAAGAAACCTGTGGTATTCTTGAGCTCTCACAACACTGAGCAGAGATAAGAGCTGTGGCTTATCTATGTGCCAGGCTGGGGACAAACTAGCTGTGTCCTTGTTATATTCTTCTCTTCACTATACATTGTAAATCTTCCCACTAATGTTTATTTTACTTTTTACAGCCATCAGCATGAGATGAAAATGCTGTAAAGTTTTATGGAAATAGTCTCGCCACAGGAAATAACTGCTGACGCCACCTCTCTACGCACTCAGCTCAGAGCCTAGTGTGACATTATGTTTCACTGGGTGTCGGAGAAACAGGGAGGCCTGGGAGCACTG
Source organism: Dendrobates tinctorius (assembly GCF_039654945.1). Classification (NCBI taxonomy): domain Eukaryota; kingdom Metazoa; phylum Chordata; class Amphibia; order Anura; family Dendrobatidae; genus Dendrobates; species Dendrobates tinctorius. Next base: position 728,561 of record NW_027361700.1, on the reverse strand, counting down.
CATTGTAAAGTCCCTGATAATTTGTCTGACAGAGCCAATATTGAGAATTTATATTGAAAATCGATGCATAGGTAATTATTATTATTATACATTTTAATAGCGCCATTTATTCAATGGCGCTTTACATGTGAAAAGGGGTAAATATAGACAAGTACAATAAACATGGGCAAAACAAGACACACAAGTACAGAAAGAGAGAGGACCCTGCCCGCAAGGGCTCACAGTCTACAGGGGATGGGTGAGGACACACTAGGAGAGGGTGGAGCTGGTCGTGCGGCGGTTCAGTAGACTGAGCATCACTGCAGGTTGTAGGCTTGTTGGAAGAGGTGGGTCTTCAGGTTCTTTTTGAAGGTTTCCATGGTAGGCGAGAGTCTGATGTGTTGGGGTAGAGAGTTCCAGAGTATGGGGGAAGCACGGGAGAAGTCTTGTATGCAGTTGTGGGAAGAAGAAATAAGAGGGAAGTATGGAGCGCCCTCACTCACCAGGGCTGTGGGGTACTCGGGACCAGGCCGGTTGATCTTCTCAACAGGGGGTTGTCACGGCAGCAGTGACCCGGTCCGTGGCCCTGGGGCTCCATTACAAAAGGGGCTGTTTCAGTGTGCTTATATTTGTGAAAGTTTATAAGTGATTCGTGACGCCACCTGTGGTGTTCGGCAAGGAAGATGTTAAGTCGACGCTGCAGACAGATCCTCTGGGACAGATGGTGTAGTGCAGCAATGATGTTATAGCCCTCCACAGGCAGGGCTGTAGTCCCAGGGCAGTGTAGGTGAAGTGACACTTAGATGGTGTAGTGTCGAGCGCAGGAGGGATGTAGCAATGTCGGACAGGCTGGCGCAGGAATAAGTGGAGGACACCAGGGCGTGTAGTTCCAAAGCTTTACTCACAGTCTGTTGTGGTACAAGTGCCCGCATCCGTGCCGTGTCCTCTGGGTCGGGAGCTCAGCCAACTTCCAGGCAAGATGAAGTACTCCTTTCCAACACTCCGCCAACATATGTGCCTTTTCTGAACGTCTCCCTCTTAGCGCCTTTGATTGAAGTACTCACAGTACTGAGTTACTCTGGAGTTACTCCTGTCTGATGTTCCTTTGAACTCTACTTGTGCGGCAGACAGCTGCAGCCTACTTCGGGGACTCCTTCTACCTAGTCCCGGCTCACTATCGTTGCTGTTGTGCCCCCAAGTCTTGTGTGGGAATAAAGTGGTCACTACTTCTATTCCTCCGGTATCTGCTGCAGGACCATTGGAATCCATACAACCTCGGGGACCGGACCCCGGCCTTGCGCTTAGAACTTGGGAAGGGTTCTCCTCTAACCCTGGTCCTTGTTCTCTTCTTCTCCTCACGTTCCGTACTAATCCTTTCCTTCTTATGGAGAGTCAGGCTTTCCTTCAATGTTCCTTTCTTGTGCCAGCGGACCCAGATCACTGAGGTCGGCTGCAGCACTTCCTTCCTCCATCCCACTCAGGGGATCTCCTTTCACAGACTGACCTCGTCAGACTCCTGTGACTAACTACCTAAATCCTATCCTCTTCCCGCTCTTTTAGTGCAAACTCAGCTCCACCCACCTCCCAGCACGTTTCGTGTTCCAAGCAGGGAGCCACCAAGGGGTGCTATGATACACTCCAAGCAGGGAGTCGCCGAAGGTGCTTTGCTACATTACTTTGTGGTGTGGGGTGCAGGTGTTGGAGTGTGGTCAGGTGTCTCCACCTTACCTGGATAGTGGGGTACCACACCTCAGGAGGAGGTGCAGTACCTCTGTGGCGACTGAACCCTCAGGGGCATCACAAGTAGAGAAGAAGATCTTGAGAGGATCAAAGGTTGCGTGTGGGTAAGTACCGGGAGACCATGTCACAGATGTATGGAGGAGACAGGTTGTGGATGGCTTTGTATGTCATAGTTAGGATTTTGAAATGGAGCCTCTGGATGATAGGAAGCCAATGAAGGGCTTGGCTGAGAGGAGAGGCTGGTGAATAAAGGGGAGACAGGTGGATTAGTCGGGCAGCAGAGTGTAGGATAGATTGGAGTGGTGCCAGAGTGCTAAATGGGAGGCCAGAGAGTAGGAGGTTGCAGTAGTCGAGGTGGGAGATGATAAGGGCGTGCACTAGAGTTTTTGTGGTTTCATGGTCAAGGAATGCACGGATCCGGGAAATATTTTTTTGAATTTGAGACGGCAGGAGGAGGCAAGGGTTTGGATATGTGGCTTGAAAGAGAGGGCAGAGTCGAGGATCACCTGAAGCACCGAGCATGCGGGACTGGGGAAAGTGAGCAGCTATTGACATTGATGGATAGGTCTGGTGGAGGGGTAGAGTGAGATGGGGGAAAGATTATGAATTCTGTTTTGTCCATGTTCAGTTTTAGAAAGCGAGCAGAGAAGAAAGCTGAAATAGCAGACAGACATTGTGGGATTTTGTTAAGTAAGGAGGTCCAGATAGGTAAATCTGCGTGTCATTGGCATAGAGATGATACTGCAAACCGTGGGATTCTATGAGCTGTTCCAGGTGTAGATGGAGAAGAGTAGGGGTCCTAGAACTGAGCCTTGAGGAACACCAACAGACAGGGGGCGAGGTGAAGAGGTGGTGTGGGAGAGGGAGACACTGAATGTTCGGTCTGTTAGATATGATGAGATCCAGGATAGGGCCAAGCCTGTGATGCCCAGAGATGAGAGAATCTGGAGCAGGAGGGAATGGTCCACAGTATCCAAGGCAGAAGACAGGTCCAGGAGAAGGAGGACAGAGTAGTGTTGTTTGCTCTTGGCAGTTAGTAGGTCGTGGGTGACTTTAGTTAGGGCAGTTTCAGATGAGTGATGCAGTCAGAAGCCTGATTGTAAGCGGTCAAAGAGGGAGCAGGAGGAAAGGTGGGAGGTGTCAGGAACACCGCACTGCACTTGCTCACTGAGCCAGTGCACGTATCCTGAGTAAGACAAACGGTGCTCTAAGATACCTGTGGAGCGGGCAGCAGCAGAGAAGATGCGTGCTTCAGACCAGCAGGACCTGAAGCACGTGACTGCTGGGGGCATGGCCTAAACTCCAGAGAGCTAGGAGCTGAAGGAAAACTCCTAGCAGGGTAACTACGGGACAAAGTTACCAAGGGGCATAGACAGGGATGTAAACAGATCAGGCCGGGGTCAAAACACGAGATAACACGACAATACCAAAGGATTCGACAGAACGGATAGTCAGGACGTAGCCAAGAAGTCAGAAACCAGAGAAACAGATATACAGTACAGAATCAACAGGCAAACTCACAAAGGGTAACAGAACCGGGTCAGAACCATATAAGCAAGCTAGAAGGCACAGGCTTCCTTGACCCATCCTCTGTGTCTAGCTATAGCCCGATATCTCTTTTCCCTTATGCCTCAAAACTACTGGAACAGCATGTCCATCTTGAACTATCCTCCAGTCATGATCCCAGTGCAGGTTTTGACCTGCACATCAGTGGTTAATGTCTGGAGCCCAATGCAGGCTTTGACCTGCATGCCTGGGGTTAATTATTGTGGCCTCTCTTTGGTTGAGGGAGAGCATCTTATACCCCTGAGAAACTCCCATCCCCGTCAGTTATACTTTTGCCTTTGGCCGAGTGTGTTGACCCTGTGTGCCTGTTCGTTGTCTTATAGCTTGCTTATATGGTTCTGACCCGGTTCTGTTCCCCGTTGTGAGTTTGCCTGTTGATTCTGTACTGCGCTACCCTCTCTGTGTATGACTCATTGCCTGTGACCTGACTACTCTCTGCTCTCCCCTCTTGTACTTTGCAGCTATCTCCGTGTATGACTCATTGGCTACGTCCTGACTATCCTTATTGTTTATTCCTCTGGTTTTGTTGTGCTATCTCGTGCTTTGACCCCGGCTTGATCTGTTTTTGTCCCTGTCTATGCCCCTTGGTAACTTTGTCCTGTAGTTACCCTGCTTGGAGTTTTCCTGCAGCTCCTAGCTCTCTGAGGTTTAGGCCACGCCCCCAGCAGTCACATGCTTCAGATCCTGCTGTTCTGAAGTACGCACCTTCTCTGCTGCTGCCCGCTCCACAGGTATCTCTGAGCATAGTTTGTTTTACTCAGGACACTCGCACTGGCTCAGTGAGCAAGTTCAGTGCGGTGTTCCTGACAGCGAGGTTAGGGATGAGGTAGGATGGGAGCGGGTCAAGAATGCAAGTGGTGCGGTGTGATCTTGATAGGAAGGTGGAGAGCTGATCTTCTGTCATGGTGGAGAAGTTGGTTTTGGAGGAACAGGGCTAAGCAACTAAGAGGGGTGTTCTGCCTTCATACACGTTGACACGGTGTGCACTCTAGCATACAACATAAACCACTGCTCTGTCTTCCAAAATAAGCAGACTGTTCTCTGTAGTCTAACTTGTTTATTGGTGAAGAGTATAGAACATGCGGTAAAACTATAAAGAATACAAACCACATGGGTTAGTATTGGGCAGATGATCTAACACAACTTACACAATTACAGGAAGTATTCAGTGTGATGCAAACTTTACATAGAAACACACAGGTGTCTAATTACATCTGCTGTGCTCTGGCTGCCATACAGTTAATAACATCTCTGAACAGCACTGCATTGCAAGAAAAATATTAATCTTACCAGATATTCTTTACCAGGATAATGAACTCAAGTAGGGAGTTACAGGAGGACAGATAAACACGTGTGTCCTTATGAAATGCACAGAATAAAATGGCATCTTCTTCATTCCAGAATACATTGCTCCATTCCCACAATGCATTGCTTCAATCCCACAGTGCATTGCTTCTGTTAAAGACACAGGCTGTAAATGCTATTTTAAACACAGCTATAAATTCAGCCACCACTAGATGGTGCTAAATAAACCAGCACATAATGCAAACATATTCGGCCTGTATTCAGAGGGCAGAACATGGGACATTGTGGGCTGTGGGACAAAGCTTTTTCTGATCGTACTACACTGATGATACTACACTGGTGATACTACACTGTGTGATCTACTGTCTAATATAGAGCCACAAATAGGTTATAGCATCAATTTACAAAAAAAAGTTTATCAGCACCTCCAAAAAAGTGCAGAATTTTCTGGAGATTCATCATGCAGCAAACACTACATATCAGTCTGCAAAAAGGGCTTCGCATCCAAGCATGGGGTCACTTGACAAAGCTCCAAGAAACTTTTTTTTTGTACAATACTTTGATGATTGGTATCAGGATGGGGAATTCGGACTGTTCTGCTATTGTATCAGTACATATTTTATATCTGTTACTGCTGGTGTTTTTTTTTTTGCTTTGTAGCCTAGTGCCCTTATCCAGGCCAAAATGCCAATAAAGGACAAGATAATGCAACAAACATTAAAGATGCCCTACAACTTAGATATCTGAAGGTTGAGTCCTGACCACTTTATATACATGAACGTTCGATCAGACATTTATGTTATGTGCTCTCTATGCCAACAGCTGAATTAGCAGCTTCCAGATGAGTTTCAGTTGCTTACAGTGTCTTTCTGGAGAAAAAATGGATCCTTAAAGAAGCACTCCTCCTCCCATCAAATTTTTTAGTCTCTTAATATATTGTAATCATCGTATTATACAGCACTGTATACTTACAATTGCTCATGTTGTCTTTCTACCCAGCTAATTCTTCTCTTTCCTCTGTTTTATGTTGAAACAGGAAGTCTCTTGTCCCTGCATTTATCATTTTTCTCATCAACTCCTGACCCAGCTGCTCCAGTCTCCCCTTGCCAGGGACGTTTGCTGTGACTCATGAGTGTTACAGGGAAAATAGATGTCCTGTTTCTACAAATAACTTATAAGCATTCAGCTTGTTTTTAATCACGGGATGTCATAGACCTAATGGAAAAGAGAAGAATTAACTGTGTAGAAGGGGAAAATGAGCATTTGTAAGTACACTGATATATAATATGATGAATGCAATATATTAAGAGGATAAACATTTTGATGGGAGAAGGAGTGCTTCTTTAACTCCCTCCAAATCATCTGTTCGGATAGACCCCATATACATTAGACAGTTGTATAGTCTCATCAAGATTGGTGGGTTCAGCCAACTTTAATGTGTATGAGGATCTATTGAAAACTTTACTTAGGCACTTACCTCTATATCATCTGGTCCAACCATGTGAAGTGGCCACCAGCTGCTGCACCCATGGAGTCTGAATGCATAGTTGGCTATATTCTTGCACTAATCAAGTCTATGGGAGTTATGGAAATAGGATTCAGCTATACATGTTAATTCCTATTTTTGCAACTAGACATGAAATAGCGCAACTAAAACATAGCATATACCAGTATATACAGTGATTTAGGCCAGTTTCACACCAGTTTTTTGTGTCAGTAAAAATCTGCCAAAATGGCGGAAAGCGGATCCTTTGCTAAACTGATGTGAACGGATGCCACCAGACCGTTTTTTTAAAGGAACCGTAGCCCGGGAGAGAGAGAGAGAGAAAAAAATTTTTGCGTCCGACCGGAAATGATTTGAGGGTTAAATTTCCGGCTGACTTCCTTCCTCCGAGCATGCGCACTCTAAAATGCGGATCCTGCAGCAAAAAAAAGTTGCATGGTCCGTCCGGGCAAGTCGGCGGACGCAAAAAATTTGGCGGATCCGCAAAAAAACGGATCCAACGGATGGCCATCCGTCAAGATCCGCCGGTAATGCATCTCAATGGGGAAAAAAACGGATCCGCCAAAAAAAAGGCGGATCCGTTTTTTTTGAAAAACGGCGGATTTTGACTGATGGTCAAAAACGGAAGTGTGAAACAGGCCTTACATAGACTACTATATGCTGCATATTAATTTAAGACATCTCTCCTTGGATCCCTAACTGACATCATCTGGCAGTAGGCACTTCTTGAACTGCGCAGGACACTATGTCCCCTGTGGATGCATAGATTTCGCTGGAGTCCCAACAGCGACCACAAGAAAGGCGCTGGCTGGCCTCCTTAATCTCCAGCACCACCCAATCCCAGAGGTACAGGGTTGCTTCCCCTGGGCTTAGTAGTTCTCCTGTAGGGGCTGCTACCCACTAGACTTCACAGTAGCCCTTACACTAATCACATGTTTGTGTGTAAAAATGGCTGAAGAGCTGGCTTCTCACACCATCAGAGTTCACAGACATTTGTGACACCTGTCTTTGCAGGGTGCCACACTTAGAGAGAAGCACAGTGAGTCCGGGTGACACATGAAGATGTCAAATCCTTATCTTACATAACTGTGGCACCCCAAAAGTCCAGTTGCCAAAGTGGCATTGCCTCCCTCACAGGGAGTAATGTCATGCTTGGAAGCAAGGAGGGGTCCCCTTACCAGGTGTCAGTAGGAGAGAAGTTGAGCAGAACTTGGGGAATGGAGCTGTAATTAAACTCACCCCAGAGCTGAGCGCTAGGAACCAGATACCGGAGTCCGTGGTTGCGTGGGCACTGAAGTCCCGGCAGCTAAACCAGGAGGGTAGGGGACTGCAGGTCTCCTGGCCCAATCTAATACCCGGCGGCACAGCAGCATACCAGAGCCTGGAGCCGACACAAAGGAGCTGGCACCTGTGATAGGCTCGAGCTGTCTGCCATGTGGCCAGCGGTTTGTTTTTAAAACAAAGAGAAAGCAGCAGGAGGGTGAGCTGTTAAGCAGCAAGGAAAAAGGAAAGACAGTACAGAAGGAAGGGCTCCGTACCTACCTGGCCAGGTGTATCCAAAATTGCTTCCAGGCTGCCCGGCTCTCCATCACAATCTGTTACCAGTGCCCAGGTCTGTACTATCAACCATCAAGTAAAGGAAAAGAAAACTACAGTCCTTGTGTCCTCCAGTGATCTTTTGAGCCCTGAGTCCTGTACCACAAGGTACATGAAGCCTGATATAAACTGAACCGGTAGCCCTGGGGCCCCGCTCCACCTGTGGGGATCAGAACCATCCCAGCTGCGTCACCATCAGCCCCAGCGGTCTCCTTAAGCAGCGTCAGCCATCTGTTTCCGAACACCACAGATGGTGTCATGTTAAATCCCACATACATATTCCCCATTTTATGGCACAGCCAGGGCCACAGAGTCGGGTAACGGCCCCGTGACTTCACCAAAGAACTGTCCAACCCAGTTCCGAGTACCTCACTGCCCTGGTGTGCGTGTCAGTAACGGTCAAGTATCTTTTCAGAATAAACTGTCCAGTGTGTTTACATGAAGAATAACACTATTTCTGGTTATTTCATGACTTATACTCTGAATTTTCTATTTCTCTCTATATTCTACCTCTTAATTTGCAATTCACTCTAAGCTGGTGACGCAGACAGGTACTGTATTTCTGCTCTTCTTTACTTTGTTTTAGCACACAGAGACAATCAGCAGCACATGGAGCTGTGTGGCTGTGACTCAAGTTCTGGGGTGAGATAAAAGACTTGTTAGAAAGCTCAGCATGATCTGTTTGTGTTTCCCACTGTTTGTTCTATCATTGTCCTCCTCACTTCTTCTCCTCTTCTCTCCATAGATTAAAATGCACTATTTCACATGACACCACATGGAGCTGGCAGTCACCTTGTCTGAGCAGGAAAGATTTGAGCTGTTTTTCAAAATGGATAATAAATTCAAGATGAAGAAGCGTCTGATAAGTGTGGAAGGAAGCAGAATGCTTTGATAAGATATACTACAAAGTTTCTTATATTTGCCTATACTATTGATTTATGCAAAGTTTGTTGAAAGTACTGTTCCATTTTAAGCATCGTTTTGGGCTCTATATTATACTGGAAAAACACATGGAGTGTTTACTAAGTATTTTGATACTATTAATAAGTCATGTGAATCCAACAGCTTCAGCCTAAAGCTGCCCAAAGACATGTTAGTTTTCAGTAGTCTTTGCCAATTTCTCTTTGCCTCCCGAAACAGCTAATATTAAATGAAAAATTATTTAGACTACTTGAATTTCTTCTAATTGCAGCAATAGAATTCTCTCCAAGGTGTCTGAAATACATAACACACTAATTGTTATTTGTTTGATGTAACTTCTTTAAAATTTTAGCTCTATATATATATATATATATATATATATATATATATACATATACAACCGGCAAACATGCCAGCCTGCACATATCTCACAACGCCAACAGATGGAGTGCTTTAGATACAAGCTGCTCTTATAGTGTAAATCTGTAAATTACCTGCACAGTGGACTATCTCATAACTTAATCTGACTTGCAAAATCCATGCAAATGAAGAAGGAAAAAAATCATTTTGATTCATGAAACTGATCTTCCATCGCAGCCAGAGGTCACAATAATGCCTCCACAAGTGCCATTGTTGCCTGTAATTATGGATGAGACTGAATGTTGAGCAGAAGATGACAATGCAGCTACACTATGGTCAATGGAAAAGCTCTGAGCTCCGCCACCATGGCAGTGAAAGGTTTTATTAATCATTTGAAGCACTGTACAATATGTAGGTCTGCCGTACTGAACGCTAGTATCCTGACATAACCAGTAACCTGACAACAATAGCCCGTGAGTGGCCTATGATCCGCTGCAGCATGCACTATTCCATCAGAGGAAAGAGTGATTTTTTGATCCAATGGCATAGTGAAGACTGCAGTTGTTCAATGGCCGCTGTTTGGCTGCAGTGGTCACATGGTGTATTTCTGGATACCGGAGGAGGGCAATATAAGACTGAGAAAATTGGAAGAACGACGCCGGACTGGAAGCTAAGTATAGAGTTCATTTTTTCCTGAATCCTGTAGCTACTAAGCAGAGGATGTCCAGAAGTGGACACCTCCTTTAACCCCTTTTCCGACATCTGGCATAATAGTACGCCGTTGTCGGGATCCCTCCCTTTGATGTGGGCTCCGCTGCTGAGCCCTCATCTTTCCCGGCACATGTCAGCTGTTTTGAACTTATCCATGGATGAGATAGACTTGTGCAAGTCCACAATTCTCTTCCTGATATTTTGGCTGATTTTTTTAGACTTTCCAATGATGCTACCAGGGCCGCCATCAGGGCATGACAGCCCTTACTGCTGTATGGGGCCCGGTGAACAGCAGTACAGAAGGGGGCCCAGCAGATCAGGGGCCCTGCTCCTGTGCTTCCAGTCATCGGGCCCCAAGTGCTGTGTGTCATCGGGCGCCGGGCGGGCCCCAAGTGTGCGCTGCGGCCGGCCGGGTCTGCAGCGCACACATCAGCAGAGCCGCCACAAAGGCCGACATCGGAAAGCTGCAGAAGTGATGAAGGACCTGTGGTGACGTCATCATTATCACAGGCCTTCAGCATTGATCAGCTCCGCCCCCTGATCACATGACGATGACGTCACCACAGGTCCTTTGAGCTCACACAGCAGCAGCTCTATCTTCATCGCAGGAGCGCGGTCAGGTAAGAGGAAAGTTTTTATTTTATTTTATTATTGAAAGGGGCAGAATGGAGACACATAGAGGCAGAATGGATACTTGGGGGCAGGATTGGAGACGTACACAGGGGCAAATATGTAGACACGGGGCAGAATACAAGACATGGGGGCAGAATGCAGATATGGGAGCAGAATGCAGATATGGGGGCAGAATGCAGACATGGGGGCAGAATGCGAGACATGGGGGCAGAATGCGAGACATGGGGGCAGAATGCAGATTTTGGGGCAGAATGCAGACATGGGGGCAGAATGCAGATATGGGGGCAGAATGCAGACATGGGGAAGAATGCAGATATGGGGGCAGAATGCAGATATGGGGGCAGAATGCAGACATGGGGGCAGAATGCGAGACATGGGGCAGAATGCGAGCCATGGGGCAGAATGCAAGCCATGGGGGCAGAATGCAAGCCATGGGGGCAGAATACAGACATGGGGCGAGAATGCAGACAAGGAGGCAGAATGCAAGACATGGGGGTAGAATGTGAGACATAGGGGTAGAATGCAGGACGTGGGGGCAGAATGCAAGACATGGGGGCAGAATGCAAGACATGGGGGCAGAATGTGACAGTAAGACACAGGAGGGGCAGAATGTGAGACATGGGGGCAGAATGCAAGACATAGGGGCAGAATGTGACCGTGAGACACAGGAGGGGGAAGAATGTGACAGTGAGACACAGGAGGGAGCAGAATGCGAGACACAGGGGCAGAATGTGACTCACAGGAGGGGGCAAGATGTGACCGTGAGACACAGGAGGGGGCAGAATGTGACAGTGAGACACAGGAGGGGGCAAAATGTGAGGCACGGGGGCAGAATGTGACAGTGAGACACAGGAGGGGGCAGAATGTGACAGTGAGACACAGGAGGGGGCAGAATGTCACAGACACAGGAGGGGGCAGAATGTGACAGTGAAACACAGGAGGGGCAGAATGTGACAGTGAGACACAAGAGTCTACCTTGTCGTGGTGGCAGATTTAAAAAATCTTTTGGCCAAAACAATAGCTGCTGGCTATGTGTGTGAGCTGGAGATGGGAACTGTTAATGGGTGATTGGTGAGAAGTGGTGTTTTTCCAAGAGAGAGTGGCGGGGCTGTGAACAGTTCAAGGGGTGGAGGGCGGGGCTGTGAACAGTTCAAGGGGTGGAGGGCGGGGCTGTGGACAGTTCAAGGGGTGGAGGGCAGGGCTGTGGACAGTTCAATGGGTGGAGGGCGGGGCTGTGGACAGTTCAAGGGGTGGAGCCTGGGCGGAGTCTCAAAGGGGCCCCGAAAATGTTGCCAGTATGGGGTCCCGAAATTCCTAGTGGCAGCCCTGGATGCTACACAAAGAAGCAGTGTGTTTCAGGTGTGCATTAAAATATATCCACAAGTGTGTCTCTAATTAACTCAGATTTTGCAAAAATAAAAATAATAGAAGCTTCCAAAGACATGACATCATCATATGGGCTGTCCAGAATTGTTTAAAGGCATAGTAATCTTGGTGTATGTAAACTTTTGACTTTGCAGTAAGTAATAAAAATGCCTTAACACATTCCCTCTCTCATTATTCTGGCATTTGGCAAATATTAATAATTATGGTAATCCTAATTGACCTAAAACGAGAAAGGTTTATTCTTATTTCATGTCAGATAATAAGAAAAATATGCATATGTGTCTTTTTATATAGTGCATGTAATCTTATGGTTCATAGAATCATAGAATCGTAGAGTTGGAAGGGACCTCCTGGGCCATCTGGTCCAACCCCCTGCTCAAAGCAGGATTCGCTAAATCATCCCAGTTAGATGTCTGTCCAGCCTCTGTTTGAAGACTTCCATTGAAGGAGAACTCACCACTTCTCGTGGCAGAATGTTCCACTCATTGATCACTCTAACTGTCAAAAAGTTTTTTCTAATATCTAATCTGTGTCTCCTCCCATTCAGCTTCATCCCATTGCTTCTAGTCTTTCCTTGTGCAAATGAGAATAAAGTTGATCCTTCTACAATGTGACAGCCCTTTAGATATTTGTAGACAGCTATTAAGTCTCCTCTCAGTCTTCTCTTTTGCAAACTAAACATTCCCAAATCCTGCAACCTTTCCTCATAAGACAGGGTTTGCAGACCGGTCACCATTCTGGTCGCTCTTTTCTGAACTTGCTCCAGTTTGTTGATGTCTTTTTTAAAATGTGGTGCCCAAAATTGGACACAATATTCCAGATGAGGTCTGACCAAAGAGGAGTAGAGGGAAATAATTACTTCACGTGATCTAGACTGTATGCTTCTGTTAATACATCCTAGAATTGCATTTGCCTTTTTTGCTGCTGCATCACACTGTTGACTCATATTCAGTCTGTGATCTATTAGTATACCCAAGTCTTTTTCACATGTGCTGTCACTTAGCCCTATTCCTCCCATTCTATATATGCTTTTTTCATTTTTATTGCCCAGATGTAGTACTTTGCATTTCTCCCTGTTAAAAACCATTCTGTTAGTTGCTGCCCACTTCTCCAGTTTATTTAAATCTTTTTGAATCCTCTCTCTCTCTTCTCTAGTATTAGCTATCCCTCCTAGCTTTGTGTCATCAGCAAATTTAATCAGTTTACCCTCAATTCCTTCATCTAAATCGTTGATAAAGATGTTGAACAATACAGGGCCCAGGACAGAGCCCTGTGGTACCCCACTTGAGACATTCTTCCAACTGGATGTGCAGCCATTTACGACCACTCTTTGGGTCCGATCACTAAGCCAGTTATGAATCCACCTAACAGTTGCCTTGTCCATTCCATACTTAGTCATTTTTTCAATAAGGATTGTATGAGAGACTTTGTCAAATGCTTTGCTGAAGTCAAGATATACTATATCTACAGCATTTCCTTGATCCACCCAATCAGTAATACCATCGTAGAAGGAAATTAAATTAGTCTGACATGACTTATTAGTTACAAACCCATGCTGACTCTGTTTAATCACTTCATTCTTATCCAGGTATTGACATACATGTTGTTTAATAATTTGTTCAAAGATCTTTCCTGGTATAGAAGTCAGACTCACCGGCCTATAGTTGCCTGGGTCCACCTTCTTCCCCTTTTTGAAGATAGGAACAACATTTGCTCTTCTCCAGTCTTCTGGCACTTCTCCTGTTCTCCAAGAATTTTCAAAGATTATGGAGAGGGGTTCAAAAATTTCTTCTGCTATCTCCTTCAGTACTCTGGGGTGTAATTCATCTGGACCTGGAGACTTTCAACTGTATCTTTTTTTTATCCCCACCCTGACCCTTTCCTTCATCAATTAAAAAAGGTACTTATCCAGACATTCCTTCTAGTTATCTATATTTAGCAGTATTAGTGATGTACACCTATGCTTACTTGCGACCAGCCCTTTTATGCGCATTTGTTTGTACATAGTAGATATCTAATTTATTCTCTGCAAACATTTTATTTTGTACTAATGAATAGAGATGAGCGAACATTGTCGGTTCCCTCCTTATTCGACAAACTATAGCGGTTACCAAAGAAGCTGCATTTGGAACCCGGATACCTGGAGCGCTCCCGATGATCAGCTGTTCAGCGCTGCCGCTGCATGTGTCGCGGCTGTGTGACAGTCACAACACATGCATGGAGAGCCTGTTTGTTGTGACTGTCACACAGCCGCGACACATGCAGCTGTGGCGCCAAACAGCTGATCATCGGGAGCATTTCAGGTATCCGGGTTTACAGTGCAGATTCTTCAGTAAGCGCTATAGCTTGCCGAATAAGGAGGGAACCGACAATGTTCGCTCATCTCTACTAATGAAGACAGTTTAGAAATGTGTATTCTTATTTCACAGTGGTGGTAACTTGATCTTATCATTTTAATCTATATACAGTATATGAAGCTGAGTGTATGCATGTGTGTGTATATGTATCAAGCCATGCCCACTCCACATAGCCCTGCCCACTCCGCATAGCCACACTCACTCCACACGCAAAGCCCCGTCCATACGCCCACGTTGTTAGTGCGCACGAGCGGAGACATATTCACCTTGAAAACCACCCTGCTAAACTCACCGGCTGTGACGTCCCAGCCGCTGCGAGCTACAATCATGACCGGCGCCTTCAGAGTATCAGTGCACGGCAGGCAAAGGCTACATCTAGCTCCATCGTGTCTAGAATGGAGTTGCTCCTATGAGGCATTTTGTCAAGGGAAAAGGAGGAGCCTCATGGATTACACTGATGTGCTCATAACAGGAAGTTGCTGTGTGGTGCTGCAGAAGAAGTAGGCTGTGTATACGTCATGTTTTATTGCAATTAGTGCAATTTCTCAAGTGTTGTATAATGTATGGAAGAGGAGTGTGAGTTGCTGCTGGAGGAGGCGACTATAAAGGAGAAAAGCTATGCTGCAGAAAAATGCTGTGTATAAAGGAGGAGCGTGAGGTGCAGGAGTAGGCTGTGTAAAAAGCAGGAGCATGACGTGCGGGAGGAATAAGGCCACTTAACCGTTAAAAATCATATTGGCAGTCATTAAGGGGTTAACACTGTGTTTTTAAAAAATTGCTTCAACAAAATGGCGCCGGTTGTGTTCCGTGAACCAGTGCGAGAGCGTTGCTATGTTCAACAGCGACAATTTCTTTTTCTTGCAATATAATCATTATAATTTGTTATAACTAGAGTTGAGCGACTTTGGTCTGATCGGGTTTCCTGAAACCCGAATGAAACAAAATTTAAGTCGGATGAAACTGGTCCGACTAGGGCAAAAAAAGTCGGAGTTTCGTCTGAAACCCCACCCCAATGCAAGTCAATGGGAAATAAAAGTCGGCATTGAGCGGATGACATTCATCCATTCAATGCCGACTTTTATTCCCCATTGACTTGCATTGGGGTGGGGTTTCAGACGAAACTCCGACTTTTTTTGTCCTAGTCGGACCAGTTTCATCCGACTCAAATTTTGTTTCATTCGATCCGACCAAAGTCACTCAACTCTAGTTATAACTAACCACAGTTTGTTACTATGACTGGGCAACACCGGGCTCCTTAGCTAGTATACCATAAAGCACACAGTGCAACATACAAGTACAACCTTGAAGAAGCCCTCCCATGAAGGTTTTCTTTTTAGTAAACCTGTGTATCTACCGTATGTATGTATTGTAGTGTAGTGTGAGTGTATTATTAATATACTCACCTGCGATTGCCGTGTCTGGTGTCCGGTGCCATTCTGCTCCTCTTCTCAGTGATGTCACCACTCTTCACACTATCTAGATTACTCTAACTGTGATCCAGAAGTCTTTTTACAATGTAATACTATGGAGCCTTGTTCTGACGTTCCATAGGCTTTCATTTGAAACACAGACGTCACTGAGATGAGGAGCAGAATGGTGCTGTATCCCGGAGAAGGCAGCCGTGGATGAGTATATTAACACACACTGCAATACATACACATATACACAGACTTATTAGACCAATAACTTGATGGGAGGGTTTCTTTAATATACTGCAAATTCCCAAGGGCACAAATATAGAGGGTTCAGGGGTTGCAGTCACACCCAGGCCTTGGAGATTAGGGGCATCTAAAGATTTTGTTCGCCTGTACAAGTAGACTAACACTGTTAAAGACCTGTGATAGTTGTGGGTCGTATTGAAGATTTTGCTTCAAGTGACTCCAGTTCCAATTCTATTTCAAGCAGTTACAGCTCTGCTACTAGTATTCTCCAATGTTTATGTGTCATATAAGACGCACCGAGACACATCACTGTACCGTGCTCCATTATGACGTCGTTATGCCAGGAAAGTGCTCTATATTCATGAATAAATGATGCTATGCTCAGGGACACATACAGCACAGTTATAGCTTCTCTCTTTGTATCGTTAGAACGATGAGCGGTTACAAAGGCGAATGTTCTATCATGTTTTCATGAAAGTGATTGATTGGTCATTAGGACAGGTGTAATGTAGTGTGGTTGTCCTATAATTTATAAGTGGCTTGTGACACTGTGAAGCATTCTGACAGTGAAGGGACAGGGTTAAAGATATTTTCCCACTAAATACATTTATCACCAATCCAACTAAGCAGGTGACAATAATGTATAATACCTGGGGGACTCCAACGATCTAGAAAGCAACAATCCCTAAATTTCCTGTGGAAACGAAATGATAGTACACATGCATGACCACCATTCACTTTGATAGGAATGATGATGACATTCTTTCTCTCAGTCCTATAGAAGTGAAGGAAGCGGCTGCCATGCCTGCACACTAACACTGCATTACACTGTGGACTTTGAAACCCCAGTTTTTGGGATTGTGGTGAGTTCCAGTAATCTTACATTTATCGCCTGTTGGTGGAAACATGTATTTAGTGGTAAAACCCCTTTAAAGGGAGTCTGTCACTCCCAAATTTACACTTCAAACTAACCACTTAGTCATGTAGTGGTTGTAGCAAAAATTTAAATCATTCTTCAAATCCATTCTTTCGTTATCCAGAAAAATGTTATTCCAATAAGCAAATTAGGGTAGTCAGTGTACCCTTGGTGTGGCTAAATGCCTCAGTCCACCAAATTATTTTGTACGCTGTCTCCTCCTTCTACGTTGACTTGCACAGAACTAGCGTTGCCTAAAGATTACCCTCTGGCATATATGCAATGTCCCTGTACAAGAGTCTGGTAACATATCACTCTCTTTAAAAGTCTAAATTGGGGTGCGCCATTCAGCATACCCAAGACAGCAGACGTGATGACGTCACGATATTGTGTCTGCCGTGCGGAGCGTCAGTGCACACAGCAAAGACTGGACCTGAGCGCCGGGGGAACGTCAGCGAGGAATTTGTTTTGTGTTGTTTTTTAAATATGTGTGAAAGTGTGTGGTACTATACTGTATATAAGGGGGGAGACCTGTGTGGGGCCTCATTCTGTATTTAAGGAGTGGGAGACTGGTATGAGGGCTCATTCTGTACATAAGGGGTGGGAGATCTGTATGAGGACTCATTCTGTATATAATGAGTGGGAGACAGTTATGAGGGCTCATTCTGTATATCAGTGGGAGACCTGTGTGAGGGCTCATTCTATATATCAGGGGGGAGACCAGTGTGAGGGCTCATTCTATATATAAGGGGCGGGAGACCTGTGTGAGGGCTCATTCTATATATCAGGGGGGAGACCAGTGTGAGGGCTCATTCTGTATATAAGGGGTGGGAGATCTGTGTGAGGGCTCATTCTGTATATAAGGGGTGGGAGACTTGTGTGAGGGCTCATTCTGCATATAAGGGGCGGGAGACCTGTGTGTGGGGGCTCATTCTGTATATCAGGGGGAGACCTGTGTGAGGGCTCATTCTGTATATAAGGGGCAGGAGACCTGTGTGAGGGCTCATTCTATATATCAGGGGGGAGACCAGTGTGAGGGCTCATTCTGTATATAAGGGGTGGGAGATCTGTGTGTGTGGGGGCTCATTCTGTATATAAGGGGCGGGAGACCTGTGTGAGGGCTCATTCTATATATCAGGGGGGAGACCAGTGTGAGGGCTCATTCTGTATATAAGGGGTGGGAGATCTGTGTGTGGGGGCTCATTCTGTATATAAGGGGCGGGAGACCTGTGTGAGGGCTCATTCTATATATCAGGGGGGAGACCAGTGTGAGGGCTCATTCTGTATATAAGGGGTGGGAGATCTGTGTGAGGGCTCATTCTGTATATAAGGGGTGGGAGACTTGTGTGAGGGCTCATTCTGCATATAAGGGGCGGGAGACCTGTGTGGGGGCTCATTCTGTATATCAGGGGGAGACCTGTGTGAGGGCTCATTCTGTATATAAGGGGCAGGAGACCTGTGTGAGGGCTCATTCTATATATCAGGGGGGAGACCAGTGTGAGGGCTCATTCTGTATATAAGGGGTGGGATATCTGTGTGTGGGGGCTCATTCTGTATATAAGGGGCGGGAGACCTGTGTGAGGGCTCATTCTATATATCAGGGGGGAGACCAGTGTGAGGGCTCATTCTGTATATAAGGGGTGGGAGATCTGTGTGTGGGGGCTCATTCTGTATATAAGGGGCGGGAGACCTGTGTGAGGGCTCATTCTATATATCAGGGGGGAGATCTGTGTGTGGGGGCTCATTCTGTATATAAGGGGTGGGAGATCTGTGTGAGGGCTCATTCTGTATATAAGGGGTGGGAGACTTGTGTGAGGGCTCATTCTGCATATAAGGGGCGGGAGACCTGTGTGAGGGCTCATTCTGTATATAAGGGGCGGGAGATCTGTGTGGGGGCTCATTCTGTATATAACATAGTAACATAGTTATTAACATAGTAACATAGTTATTAAGGTTGAAGGGAGACTTTAAGTCCATCTACTTCAACCCATATCCTTCCTAACCTGCCCTAACATGTTGATCCAGAGGAAGGCAAAAAAAACCCATGTGGCAATCAGTAAGCTTCACACACTGGGGAAAAAAATTCCTTCCCGACTCCACATACAGCAATCAGACTAGCTCCCTGGATCAACGCAATATTAAGGAAACTAGTGTATATACCCTGTAATATTATACTTTTCAAGAAAGGCATCCAGTCCCTTCTTAAATTTTAGTAGGGAATCACTCATTACAACATCATATGGCAGAGAGTTCCATAGTCTCACTGCTCTTACAGTAAAGAATCCGCGTCTGTGAGTATGCTTAAACCTTCTTTCCTCCAGACGTAGAGGATGCCCCCTTGTCCCCGTCACAGGTCTAAGAGTAAAAAGATCATTTGTACTGTCCCCGTATATATTTATACATTGTAATAAGATCACCCCTAAGCCTTCGATTCTCCAAACTAAATAACCCCAAGTGTAATAACCTGTCTTGGTATTGCAGACTCCCTAGTTCCCTAATAACCTTGGTCGCTCTTCTCTGCTCAAAGCAGGATTCGCTAAATCATCCCAGTCAGATGTCTGTCCAGCCTCTGTTTGAAGACTTCCATTGAAGGAGAACTCACCACTTCTCGTTGATCACCACCACTCATTGATCACTCTAACTGTCAAAAAGTTTTTTCTAATATAAAATCTGTGTCACCTCCCATTCAGTTTCATCCCATTGCTTCTAGTCTTTCCTTGTGCAAATGAGAATAAAGATGATCCTTCTACAATGTGACAGCCCTTTAGATATTTGTAGACAGCTATTAAGTCTCCTCTCAGTCTTCTCTTTTGCAAACTAAACATTCCCAAATCCTGCAACCTTTCCTCATAAGACAGGGTTTGCAGACCGGTCACCATTCTGGTCGCTCTTTTCTGAACTTGCTCCAGTTTGTTGATGTCTTTTTTAAAATGTGGTGCCCAAAACTGGACACAATATTCCAGATGAGGTCTGACCAAAGAGGAGTAGAGGGAAATAATGACTTCACGTGATCTAGACTGTATGCTTCTGTTAATACATCCTAGAATTGCATTTGCCTTTTTTGCTGCTGCATCACACTGTTGACTCATATTCAGTCTGTGATCTATTAGTATACCCAAGTCTTTTTCACATGTGCTGTTGCTTAGCCCTATTCCTCCCATTCTGTATATGCTTTTTTCATTTTTATTGCCCAGATGTAGTATTTTGCATTTTTCTCTGTTAAAAACCATTCTGTTAGTTGCTGCCCACTTCTCCAGTTTATTTATACACTTTTCTTATACACTTTTCTTATACACCAGAGACCAGAACTGTACACAGTATTCTAAGTGTGGTCGCACTAGTGACTTATATAGAGGTTAAATTATGTTCTCCTCATGAGCATCTATGCCTCTTTTAATGCATCCCATTATTTTATTTGCCTTTGCAGCAGCTGCCTGACACTGGCCACTAAATGTGAGTTTGTTGTCCACCCATACACCCAGGTCCTTTTCAGTGACAGTTTTGCCAAGTGTTTTACAATTAAGCACATAATTATACATTTTATTCGTTCTACCCAAGTGCATGACCTTACATTTATCCCCATTAAAGCTCATTTGCCATTTATCAGCCCAAGCTTCTAGTTTACATAAATCCTCCTGTAATATAAAATTGTCCTCCTCTGTATTGATTACCCTGCAGAGTTTAGTGTCATCTGCAAATATTGAAATTCTACTCTCTATGCCCCCTACAAGGTCATTAATAAATATGTTAAAAAGAAGCGGGCCCAAAACTGACCCCTGTGGTACCCCACTGCTAACCGTGACCCAGTCCGAGTGTGCTCCATTAATAACCACCCTTTGTTTCCTATCCCTGAGCTAGCTCTTAACCCACCTACACATATTTTCCCCTATCCCCATTGTTCTCATTTTATGTATCAACATTTTGTGTGGCACCGTATCAAAAGCTTTTGAAAAGTCCATGTACACCATGGCCACTGCATTCCCTTGGTCCAGTCCGGAACTTACCTCTTCATAAAAGCTTATCAGATTAGTCTGACAGGAACGGTCCCTTGTAAACCCATGTTGATATTGGGTCTTGAGGTTATTCTTCTCCAGATACTCCAGTATAGTATCTCTTAGAAAACCCTCCAGGATTTTACCCACAGTTGAGGTTAAACTTACTGGCCTATAATTTCCAAGTTCAGTTTTTGTCCCCTTTTTGAATATTGGCACCACATTTGCTATACGCCAGTCTTGTGGTACAGACCCTGTTATTATGGAATCCTTAAAGATTAAAAATAATGGTCTATCTATGACTGTGTTTAATTCCTGCAGTACTCGGGGGTGTATCCCATCCGGGCCCGGAGATTTGTCAATTTTAGTGATTTTTAGATGCCGCCATACTTCCTGCTGGGTTAAGCAGGTGACATTTAATTTAATTTATGTAATTTTCTGTATTTATTTAATGCCTCATCACTACCTACTTGCTTTAATTCTCTAAATGCTTTCTTTTTGTCCCTTATTGCGCCCCTTACAGCTCTATTTAGCCATAGTGGTTTCCTCCTATTTCTAGCATGTTTATTCCCATACGGTATATATTGTGCACAGGTCCTATTCAGGATGCTAATAAACGTCTCCCATTTTCTTTGTGTATTTTTATGTCTCAGGATATCGTCCCAGTTAATTGCACCAAGATCATCTCTCATCCGTTGGAAATTTGCCTTCCTGAAGTTTAGTGTCCTTGTAACCCCTCTACTACACATCTTATTAAAGGATACATGAAAACTTATTAATTTGTGATCACTATTACCCAAGTGACCCCCAACCCTTACATTTGATATGCGGTCTGGCCTGTTGGTTAATATTAGGTCTAGCAGTGCCCCCCCTCTTGTTGGGTCCTGAACCAGTTGTGAAAGGTAATTGTCTCTCATAGTTGTCAAGGGGCGGGGCGGGAGACCTGTGTGAGGGCTCATTCTGTATAACGGGGAGACCTGTATGAAGGGTTATTCTCTATATAAGG
Organism: Dendrobates tinctorius; assembly: GCF_039654945.1. Lineage (NCBI taxonomy): Eukaryota > Metazoa > Chordata > Amphibia > Anura > Dendrobatidae > Dendrobates > Dendrobates tinctorius. The sequence goes on along the minus strand of NW_027361700.1, from coordinate 706,928 downwards.
GGCGGGAGACCTGTGTGGGGGCTCATTCTGTATAACGGAGGAGACCTGTATGAGGGGTTATTCTGTATATAAGGGGCGGGAGACCTGTGTGGGGGCTCATTCTGTATATAAGGAGTGGGAGACCTGTGTGAGGGCTCATTCTGTATAAGGGGTCGGAGGCAAGAGTGAGGGCTCATTCTGTATATCAGGAGGGAGACCTGTGTGGGGGCTCAGTCTGTATAAGGGGTGGGAGACAAGAGTGAGGGCTCATTCTGTATATAAGGGGTGGGAGACCTGTATTAGGGCTCATTCTGTATATCAGGGGGGAGACCTGTGTTGTGGCTCATTCTGTATATAAGGAGTGGGGGACCGGTATGAGGGCTCATTCTGTATATCAGGGGGAGACCAGTGTGAGGGCTCCTTCTGTATAACAGGGGTGGGAGATCTGTGTGAGGGCTCATTCTGTATATAAGGGTGGGACACTTGTGTGAGGGCTCATTCTGTATATAAGGGGTGGGAGACCTGTATGAGGGCTCATTCTGTAAATCAGGGGGGAGACCTGTGTGGGGGCTCACTCTGTATAAGGGGTGGGAGATCGGTATGAGGGCTCATTCTGTATATAAGGAGTGGGAGACCGGTATGAGGGCTCATTCTGTATATCAGGGGGGAGACCAGTGTGAGGGCTCATTCTGTATATCCGGGGTGGGAGACCTCTGTGAGGGCTCATTCTGTATATAAGGGTGGGACACCTGAGTGAGGGCTGATTCTGTATATAAGGGGTGGGAGACCTGTGTGGGGGCTCATTCTGTATATAATGGGTGGGAGACCTGTGTGAGGACTCATTCTGTATGTAAGGGGTGGGAGACCTGTGTGGGGGCTCATTCTGTATATAATGGGTGGGAGACCTGTGTGAGGGCTCATTCTGTATATTCAGGGGGAAACCTGTGTGAGGATGAGGGCTCATTCTATATATAAGGGGTGGGAGACCTGTGTGTGGGCTCATTCTGTATATAAGGAGTGGGAGACCGGTATGAGGGCTCATTCTGTATATCAGGGGGGAGACCAGTGTGAGGGCTCATTCTGTATATCCGGGGTGGGAGACCTCTGTGAGGGCTCATTCTGTATATAAGGGTGGGACACCTGAGTGAGGGCTGATTCTGTATATAAGGGGTGGGAGACCTGTGTGGGGGCTCATTCTGTATATAATGGGTGGGAGACCTGTGTGAGGACTCATTCTGTATGTAAGGGGTGGGAGACCTGTGTGGGGGCTCATTCTGTATATAATGGGTGGGAGACCTGTGTGAGGGCTCATTCTGTATATTCAGGGGGAAACCTGTGTGAGGATGAGGGCTCATTCTATATATAAGGGGTGGGAGACCTGTGTGTGGGCTCATTCTGTATATAAGGGGGAAACCTGTGTGTGGGCTCATACTGTATATGGGGGGACTCATGCTGTATATAGGGCTTGTGTGTGGGCTCATTATATATACGGGAACCATACTGTATATGGGGCCTGTGTGTGGGCTCATACTGCATATAGTGGGGCTCACTATATATAGCGGACTGTTTATGGGGACATGCTGTACATAGGGGGCTGTGTGTGGGCTTATACTGTATATAGGGAGGGCTGTCTGTGGGAATATACTGTATATAGGGGCTGAGTGTGTGGATCATAGTGTATATAGAGGGGTGTGTGTGGACTCATACTGGATATAGAGAGGGCTGTTTGTGGTATCATACCATTTATAGGGGCTGTGTGGGATCATACTGTATACAGTGGGCTATGTGGGGACTCATACTATACATAAAAGAGGCAGTGTTAAGGCTCATACTGTATATAGATGGGGCTGTTTGGGGGCTCATGCTGTATATAGGGGTGCTGTGTATGGGAGTGTACTGAATATAAGAGGGCTAGGTGGGGGCTCATGCAGTATAGAGAGGAGGTTTCAGCATACTTAATTCTGCTCAATATTAAGGGATACAATCAATATAAAATAAAAAATATAATTGATACGGTAATATTAATATTGAGCAGAAATAATTTCAGCCTTTAGGTTTGGACCTCCAAAAAAATCATATTCTCTCATGTACCCCTTGGGAAAATGAATTGCGCACCCTTACTATAAGGGCTCGTTCACAAGAATGTATTAAACATCAATTGTTCATGCGAAAAAACAAATGCCATAAGTATGTACAAAACAGATATACAGATTGTATGCAGATGTTAAACACGGACACACGGATGTCATATAGATACGGATGAAAATCAGATTGAAAAAATAACATTTTATTCTGGACATAACACAAATGAAATTGCACATATTTGTGTTAACACAGCCTAATATTTCCAGTCTACTGAAATCCACAGCAATGAATAGATCTTTATTCATATAGTTTTTCTTTTCTCCATTCATGTGTATTGGTGTTTCATCCATCTATGTCTGAGATGACAGCTCTGGGATCTCTCACCTTGGGTTTCATGCATGGATCACTGAGGAAGAACCTGTATTGCACTGTAGGGATGAGTTCTGCGAAGTGTCTCCACAAAGTATGGGAGTTTGGGGGAAGGGGCTGCAGGAAGAAGCAGCTTCGCACAGTCTGGCCCATTGCTAGACAAGGTGTAGCTGTTGCAGAGCAGAGGAGGAGCCCTGCTGGAGGAGGAGGAGGAGGTGTTCCTTGGCTGTGTCAGAAGGCTGTCTCTATCTACACTGTACACACTGCAGTCACACGAAAGTAAGATCAGATTGTCTCCCTTTCCACCGGCTGAAGCTGTCACCAGCAGTGACTTCAGGAACTGCAGAGAGAAGATCCCAGGTGCAGAGTCCTTTGCAAGTGACTCCTTGTTGCATCTACAGGAACCTCAGAATTGCTGATATCTTCTGTATTCCTCTGACCTCTGGATAAGAAAATGAAGATCAGCAGCTGATTTAGCAGTTTTCCAAGTCCTGCTTTGCACATCATTTTGCACAAGTGGGGTCATTCCTTGTGTGATATATCTAGGCTAGGTTTCTAATACTTGAATCTTGATCTGGTTAGTGATTATGTGCCACAAAAAGAGTGCCAAAGCCTTGTGCTAAGTGGATTCAGAGATCCACAGATAATAGGTTTTCTGGGCTCTACAGGTCAGGGAATGGCTTCTAAGTCACATTCTTGGTAAGCCTACTTCGTTTTTAGGTGGAAAGAGCGGATATGTTTGCTGTTGGCGTGCCTTCACCTCAAGCCATGTCTCAGACAGAGGTGGATTTAGCAGGATGTGGTATCTCATTTGGTTCGGTTCTGCCTGAAGATCCTGCCGAACTCTCCACTCTTGCAGCCTTGAGGAGAAGAAGACTTTCAGGCAAGGAGCCTAGAAGGAACTCTTACCAATTTAACAGAAGAAGTTCTGCTCAGTTAGAGCTATTGGGTTATGACCCACCAGGGACTTCTTTCTCCTCATGGAAGGAGCCATCAACTTTGGAAGAGAAAGTGGACTCTATACCTGAAGTCGCTCCTGCTTCTGTCAATCTCCCATCCCAAAACACCCTGATAGATGTTTTGCCATCTTCAGGAACGTTGGCCAGTATTGTGGACATCAGCTCGGAGTCTGAGGATGAGGCCAACAGAACTGAAAGACCTCCTGTTCCTGCTCCCAAACCAGTAGTGACAGAAAACAGAAGAGAACAAGAAGAGATTGATGAGAATGAGACCAAAGCTGTGGCCACCTCACCAGATGGGAGATACCTGAAGTTTAACATTGAGATTGGAAGAGGATCTTTTAAAACTGTGTATAAGGGTCTGGACACAGAAACCACGGTGGAAGTGGCTTGGTGTGAACTTCAGGTATGACAATAATCTGTCCTCAGGTCAATTTTTAAAATTGCTGATCCTTTATACAGTGTACCATCCCCCTTCATTTAGGAATCACCCAAAGTTTCCAAAACTCTTTGTAACCTCTCATATTTAAGTTATCAGTAGCTATATAAACTCATCAAATATCTCTGTTACCTAGTCCAGTTCCTCAGTTGCCCCTAAGCTGTACTTGACATGTTACTATATAACACTTTAGAAGTAGACCTGCTTGTTACCTGTCATGTTACTTTTGATTAAATGTCTAGATGAACATGATCAGGTGTTTCTGATGAATCCAGTCTTGTGTTAAACCTATGACAAATTTGGTAATGTAAGACACCACTAAGTATGTTACACTTCCACCCTTAGTGAATAGACCACTGCTGGAGCATTTCCTAATGTATTCAATAAAAAAGGCGCGAACCCTGTTAGTAAGCCACAGATGTGACCTATAGTTAAAGGGAACTTGTCAACGCACTTTTTACATATGGAAGTATTTGTATGGTTGTGTAGGCACTTGTCCCCCCCATAAAAGTTATATCTTTTTTATATGTGCCAGCTATGAGAAATCTGTCATAAAAGCCATATGTAAATCAGGCTGGAAGTGCACTGGGGGCGTGTAAAAGCTCTTATACTGCATTTTCCAAGTGAATTGACACACCTACAGTGCACTTGCAGCCTGATCCATATTTGGCTTCTACACAAGACGTCTCATGACTGCCCAAATACATCTTTAAAAAAAGGTATAATTTTCAATGGGAGACAGTGCGTATATACAGCTGTACCAGTAGTTCCATATGTGCGGTCAGGTTCCCTTTAATAAAGCTCTAGCTGTGCATGAGTATTAAAGGGGTATGGTGTAATAAAACCATAAATATTTTGTGCCCATGTAGAAATATGTGTGTGTATGATTGAACAACAATGTGTAACCACGCCATAGTTTTCATTATTTTGATATTTTTACATATAGATACATCAAAGGGTTTGTCCGTTCTTCAGCTACAAGTCTGCAATCACTCGATGTGAATCCTTACATTGCACGCACTGTACGCCGTGAGGACTCTCCGGTGCCGGCATCGGGAAAGCTGGTCATTTGCATACTCCCGGATACCATCCAACTAAATTTTTTATGCCCTTGCTCGATACACTTGCATTGAATTCAACTAGTCGGAATGTGGCCAGGAGTATGTATATCACATCCTTGTGGTCACATGACTGTCACCGGAGAATCCTCACAGCGTGCAGTGTGCGCGATATGAGGATTCACAAGTCTGCAGTTACATAGAGCGACAACAAATTTGTAGCTCAATACTGGGCAAACTCTTTAAGGTTTGTAAGTCATATAGACACCAGATATAATATTAAATCATGTGCCACTGTGACTTAGCAGTGCCTGCTTCCATCATTGATGGCAAACCACCAGAACTTGGAAATAAATTCCAGTCCATTACTAGTGGCTGCATCCAAATCAAAATACTGCGCAGAGTGCCGGTCTTCAGCCCCAAGGACCAGTAGGCATAGGCACAAACTTTGGTGTCCTGCTGTCTTCAGCCCCAAGGACCAGTAGGCATAGGCACAAACTTGGGTGTCCTGCTGTCTTCAGCCCCAAGGACCAGTAGGCATAGGCACCAGCTTGCGTGTCCTGCTGTCTTCAGCCCCAAGGACCAGTAGGCATAGGCACCAACTTGCGTGTCCTGCTGTGTTCAGCAAAAGGACCAGTAGGCATAGGCACAAACTTGGGTGTCCTGCTGTGTTCAGCCCCAAGGACCAGTAGGCATAGGCACAAACTTGGGTGTCCTGCTGTCTTCAGCCACAAGGACCAGTAGGCATAGGCACAAACTCGGGTGTCCTGCTGTGTTCAGCCCCAAGGACCAGTAGGCATAGGCACAAACTTGGGTGTCCTGCTGTCTTCAGCCCCAAAGACCAGTAGGCATAGGCACAAACTTGGGTGTCCTGCTGTCTTCAGCCACAAGGACCAGTAGGCATAGGCACAAACTTGGGTGTCCTGCTGTCTCCAGCCCCAAGGACCAGTAGGCATAGGCACAAACTTGGGTGTCCTGCTGTCTTCAGCCCCAAGGACCAGTACGCATAGGCACAAACTTGGGTGTCCTGCTGTGTTCAACCCCAAGGACCAGTACGCATAGGCACAAACTTGGGTGTCCTGCTGTCTTCAGCCCCAAGGACCAGTAGGCATAGGCACAAACTTGGGTGTCCTGCTGTCTTCAGCCACAAGGACCAGTAGGCATAGGTACAAACTTGGGTGTCCTGCTGTCTTCAGCCCCAAGGACCAGTAGGCATAGGCACCAACTTGGGTGTCCTGCTGATTTCAGCCCCAAGGACCAGTAGGCATAGGCACAAACTTGGGTGTCCTGCTGTGTTCAGCCCCAAGGACCAGTAGGCATAGGCACCAACTTGCGTGTCCTTGTGACTGAACCTCGGAAAGGATCCAGAAAGAGGATGAAAAAAGCTTTTATCTGTCTTTCAGCTTTGGTCCTTGATGTGGTTATAAAAAAAAAATACTTAACCTGCACCAAGTGTGAACTAGCACTTACATTATTAATCCTGTGCTAGGGATTTTACTGTAACAGGTAAAGGTAACATATAGACTAAATGTAGCGACATAAATGAACTATGTAATAAGCACACAGTAGTCTAGTAGAAATATACACCTAGTGTACAGTAGCTCATCCAACTACCGACCTAGTAACTCGGAGACTGTAAGCTTTTATTGCATTGGTGATGGGCAGGGATCACAGCCGGGAATAACTCTCCGTGGTGCCAGGATCTTATGAATAATTCAGTTATGAGGATTTTTATCTGTGTTTAGTCTATATATGCAATGAGACAAAGCTCCAGAATGATCTCATTTGTGATGATCCAATACACAGTATAATATAATGTAGAAGGTAAAGGCTTCTCTCATTCTGCTATACTGGAAATGATGGCAGTCGTTGTCAGGAATCCTCATCCCTGTAACATCCCAGCGCTGCACATAGAAGTCCATGTTGTATTTATTCATTACTATAGTTGTTATTGTACTTCTTGTGATTATGTCTCACTCTGTACTGTTATTATTAGATATAAATCTCCCGGCTCCCTGTGTTGTGCCTGGGGCAGATCTCTGACCCTGCATCACATTATCTTCTGCTAATGCATGGTGTATGGCATGGTGTATGAAGAAACTTTAGCAACTCCTGATTACTGGTTTAGCTACTAAACTGTTGATTTATGTCACAGTTGCACATCATAGCTTGTTCTCCTCCGGGGATTTTTTTTTTTTTACCTTAAATACATGTATTTAGGGCTAAAAATAATTTCTGTTATACCATTTTCCTCAAAAGTGTTGCACTGTATTGCTTATACTGGATCTCAGTTTCCTTACTCATTCAACTTTTATGTTCTTCATGGTCATAAATCAGTTGTGAGGAGTTAAAAATAGACAAAATGTTAGAAAATCTTCCCTTGGATAGTCAGAATGAGCTCACTGATAGAGTTAACCTATTCTGCCATAGACAGTGTAAAGCTAGAGTCACAACAGTGTATTTTCTCTCATCCGAGAGAATCAGGCAGATTGTGCTCTGATCAGAGTATGACCCGATTCTCTGGGATGAGGTGAAGATCAAAAAAATAATCTCCACCTTCTTCATTCTGTCAGTCAGTGGAAATCGGACTGAACTCAGATGTCATCCGAGCGCAGTCCTATGTTTTCCACTGACTTGCATGTCTGAGAGCGAACCGATAATTAGATCCAACTCAGGTATGCTGTGATTTTTTTTCCTCGGACTATGGAAAAAAATTGGACGTGTACACAGTCCAATAGAATGGCATTGGTCTGAGTCTGATCCTATGTTTTGTCGGATCGCACTCAAACCGAAAATACGGTCATGGGCAGAGGTTATATTGAAGGCAAATGGTGGAAAAATGGTAATGCCACCCAATTACAAAAATGATTTCCGGCAAAAACAAAATGCAAAAATGCATGCATTAAAACAAATACAATTTTCTCCAAAAGGTGGAAATACCCAATATTACATGATGAAAATGTAAAAATTCCATTGACTTCAAAACCAAGCAACTTGAATCACACAGTGGTACAGTATGTATGATGAGGGTCGGATGCCACATGTGTTTGTATGTGAATGTCTGCACAATCCACTGTGAAAAACCTGCACAGCAGATTCGGGTAAACACCATGGTCCCAATGCAAAACCCGTCCCAGAGAGAACTCTCTTATGATTTATAAGTCTTCTATTATAGACATCGTGGCCGATGCATGAAAGATTACAACCTTGTTATATCCAAAAGTTACACTACAGTGATGCGCATTAAGAAAAAAATGTCTTACCTGGCGCCATCATATTCCACAGCGCTGTCCCCATTGGTGCTCACAATATACAGTAAATTCCCTATCAGTATGTCTTTGGAGTGTGGGAGGAAACCGGAGAACCCGGAGGAGAGCCACAAACACGGGGAGAACATTCAAACTCCTTGCAGATGTTGTCCATGGTGGGATTGAATTGGGGACCCTAGAGCTACTGTGCCTCATATGTCTCCATATAGTGGCAATCCCTCCTTTCAGGGTGACAAAGACCCCCTCATATTGTTTTTCACATATTAAATGATCAGTAGGTCCAGTACAGCCATAGCATCACTAAATGTGTGATTCTCAGACGGCGGAGGTACATGCTGCACTCTTTGACTCAACAGAAAATCACTATATTCATTGGCGATCTTTTCCGATAACTGCTTGCAGTATAGTCAGCACTTCAGACACACAAAGGCTTCCAGCTCAAATTTAGGGGTAACTTTCACCTTGGCATTAATTACAGTTTTGTGCTGTTCCATAGGAGCGTGTCCAGTGCAGCATTTCGGCTGCGTCCTGTGGGGACAGAATACTTGCTCTCTAATTTGAAGGAAATGGGGTACCACAATGTTAGAATACATGCTACATCACTTGTGACACATTGTAGTTAGTTTTGGGACCAGGATCCAGATTTAGAGGTTTAAACATTTTCTAAAAGTTGCAATGACTATGCGGGGCTACATAAAAATATCAATGGACACCTACGGTCCTGCAATGCCTGCACATGGGGTAAGCAACATAGCGAATCAGAAGAACTATACTACATTTATAATTGGATGTAGTTGCTAATAGTATTATTACACCTACTACATATTGGGATAGGAACTTGGAAATGGGAATACCCCTTTAATGCTATTAATATATACAATTGTGATGAAGACCTATTAATTGGTAGACTTACCTGAATTTCACTTGAACCTGTCCTAATAAGCTAAATGCTGTGTACAAATGATTTGCCGTTCAAGATACCTATCAGTTCATTTCCGCCAACAAACCCTTATGCTGATGCCAGGTGTTCATCGTGCCTGGATTCAGTGAGTGCCACATTCATCAGTGACATGCGGGAAAGAGTGGGCTCAACAATTAAAAAAAAAAACACAATAGGGAATATTTAGGCCTGTTTGACACTTCCGGTTTTTGTCGCCAGTCAAAATCCGCCAATTTTAGAAAAAAACTGATCCGCCAAAAAAGGGTCAGATTCGGTTTTTTCCCCCATAGACTTACATTAGTGGCCGATCTTGACTGACGGTCGTCCGTCCCACCCGTTTTTTGACGGATCCACGAAGATTTTAGCAGCTCCCGGGCGGATGAGACAGACAATGCAACGTTGTTTTTCCTTGACGGTCCGCTATTTTTAAGTGCGCCTGCCCAGAAGCTTTACTCCGGGAAGCATTTAACCATGAAATGCCGTTCCGGGATCAGCGAAAAATCTCTCTCTCTCTCTCCTCTTCCAGGCCGCGCTCACTTTAAATTTGCTGTACTTTTCATCTTCGCGGATCCGACCTATTAGCGTCCGCTGACATCCGTATGTCACATCCCGGTGGCGGTTCCGTAATTTTAGTTTGTGACGGATGTCAGCTGTCCGCCAACAACGGAGGTGTGAAACGGGCCTTACCTAGCTGCACGCCAATATGTCTTTACAGTGTAGCCTGTGCCATGCTCCCCAAGACACGACCTAAGGAATAAAGGGCGGCTACTCACCTATCCCAGGTAGAGCCTGGCTTAGGCCTCAACAACCTTTATGTGCTAAATATGGTGGAACATTTATGTTTAATTTTTCCAATAAGTGTCTTTTCTGATTGACAGAGAGTAATGGGTCCTATTGCCATTTTCTAAAAACAGGTCACCAAGCAGGCACGGACTCTATTACACGCTATATATAGTCCTGTCAGTGCTGCCATGTGTAAGACATATACTGTGCACGCTCTGGGCACGTGCCATGGTAGTGCTCACATCTAGACATCTAAAATCATCACTAATTACTTATTTTCTACAATAAACATTTTAGAAATTGTTTCAACTATGACATTGTTAGGCTGCGTTCCCACAATTAATTTTTGGTAAGTTTTTGACCCAGCGTATTTTCGAGAAAACACAACATATATTACTTAATGGGTGCAGAAATGCTACAGAAATTCTGCAACATGAAAAACTCTTCAAAACTCATTGTGGGCACACAGCCTTAAAGGGGTTTTCCAGGAACAATTTGTTTTACCATATATTTCCACAGGTTGAAAATAACAAGCAAAGATTTCTTTACTTGCCCCTGTTCCCTTGCTTGCTATCTGCTGCTGTTCCTGGACTTTCTTAATAGGTTGAAGCGGTGACATAACGACTACAGTGCACGTGACCACTGCAGCCAATCATTATCCTCATGCTAACTAGCTCAGTATCACGGCTGAGCCCCGTGATTGGCTCATGAAGCAAGAATGGACATATCATTAATTCAACCTGTGCATTTGCATAGGTGCCCAAGAAGTAATCAGGCCCACTTCTACCTCCAAATCAGCATGCGGCTCCTCCCCTAGACACAACTATTTGACTGAAACAGGCCCAAATACTGTTCTTGCACAGTGTCCGCCCCTGTAATGATGTCACCGCTGAAGCAGAGACTGGGAGTGGCAACAGAGAGCCAGCTTCGGAGCAGGGATCAGTGCTTAAACCTCCATTTCTTATTTTTAACCTGTGGAAGCCCATGGGGTAAAACAAATGTATTCTTGGAAAACTCCATTTAAATTCTCAGAAAGCTGGAATCTGTAAAATAGTCAATTTCACCAATATCAGACATTAGTCATGAATGTTTTAGTGACTGTTGACAAACCAGACCTAAAATGAATGGTTCATCGAACAATCAGACCAAATATCTTTCCTCTACGAGGGATAACCCAGAATTGTTGAACACGTGTGGCAGGCTGGAATGGCCAATATGATCTATAGTGTGCATGGCACACCAACCACCAACCTTCTACTAATATGTATGGCCACCTTCAGACTAGGCCTGGTTGTGACTATTCTGTGGGACTTGTCTTGGTTTATTTGTAGTTGTGGGAGAAGCATGTTTAGGCCACGAGATGGCTTGAGCACAAAAAGTAAAATCTTGACAAGGTGTTTTGCTTTGAGGGTGCCATGTGCCTGCTCAAAGAAAAAGCTTAGTTGTCAGGCAGAGCTATAGATGTCACTGACCACTTCTCTTAATCACTGGATATTGTGCCTGTAGACATCTGTTTGATTTCCAGGGCCAAGGCATCAGGTGCCGGTTATGTTCTTCATTTAACAGATAATCTGAGTGATCTCAGCTGCACGTAGAACATGGCAAAAGAAAATGCAGATGCCTGGGAGAACAATTTTAAGGTTGTTGATTATGGCTGACATATGACTTCAAATGCCCTTCAGTATGTGGTTTGTGTAATGAGGTACAGAAGAGAAGATAATGATGCGTGCTCACAGTAGATGGGTATTTAAAGAGGTTGTCCGTGTTATGGATGAAAATCGAGAACTTAGATTGTAAGTATTTGCTTGAAAAAGCAAAGGCCCCCAACTGCCTTTTTTTGCATTGTTTAAAGGGAACCTATCATTAGATTCATGCTGCCCGAACCAAGACGCTGAATGCAGCCAATCTGTGGCATTTCAGAAAAAAACATTCTTTGAAACTTGGTCGGGGACTATGTATCTTGGTTGACTAGTCCAAGTGAACTTCTCCCCTCCCTTAAGGGCCCGTCACACTAAGCGATATCGCTAGCAATATCGCTATAACATCACTGGTTTTGTGACTTAGCAGCGATATTGCTAGCGATATCGCTATGTGTGATACTTACTGCCGATCGGCTCCCCCGCTGGTTATCGCTGATCGAGCGAGAATGGCCTGGGCCGTTTCTCGTTGTCAGCTTCCTGCTGGGCTTCCTGCTGTGGAGACGAGCGACGTGTGGAGCCGGGTGGGAGGACGCAGGATCGCCTCGTCTGACAGGTAAGTAGCGACCGCCGACCGCTGCTATGTCGCTGGCGAGATCTGCCTGTGTGGCAGCTCACTAGCAACCACCTAGCGATGCACCAGCGATCCTGACCGCGTCATATCGTTGTCGGGATCGCTGGTGCATCGCTAAGTGTGACAGTACCTTTAGACCAATATGTCTCAGCCTATATAAATAAATTACACAAGGAGATACCTGTCAGACAACTGGAGCTGGAGGAAGCCGGCCAGGAACCTGCATTGGTCTAGCCAGCTGAGACATACTGTATAGGCCCAGAATTCTGGTGTAACACACTTTGAAAAGTCGCCATGTTTTTCTCAACTCTTCATAATTCTGGCATAGTAATCATGCAATTCTGGCATAAAATGTCAAAAGTCACAGAAAATGTGAAATTTTTTGCCGTTTCCATACCATTTTTGGCTAGCTTTGCCAAAATGGATGGAGCTAGGGTGGCACGGTGCGTGGCAACTCCTGCTTGTCTTATTCATGATGAAATGCATAGTGTTTTATGCAACAAATCTTACTCCAGTCCCTCACTTTAGTGAGATCTGTATCGAGGTGCATGGAGGTGCACGCCACTTTTCAGACTAGCCTGATCCATTACTCTAGCACGCCCTCTCATCAAAATTGTTGTGAACTACGCTTGTCTTGATGAACCACTTTCTGATTGATGATGGCCATGGTTTACGCAACATGAATCTGATGACAAGATTGCTTTTAATAATGTGCCCAACAATCTCCACGTCCATATGATAAAGACTGTGGTAGTCTCGTGGTTACACCACATGGCTGCCCGAATGACTTTCCAATTGTACGTAGCCTCCGAAGCTGTCCAGCTCTATCACAGACACAAGCAGCATTGCCTTTATCTTCAGCAGGTAAACACTTCATGGCCCTGTAAAGTTTGTTGATCAAATGATACTTAAGTTTTAAAGGATTTAGAGTCAAGAATCACAAACTGTTGCATATGATCCTTTTTTGAGCCCCTGGCTTGCTGGGCAGAGTTATGAAACCCCTAAGAAACAAGAAGTACGGTATCTCTATTATCAGGAAAAAAAAGAGTGTCTAAGCCGAGCACCTTGAAGGAAACATACAGTAATTGTAATGAAAATTATATATTTAATCCCAAATCATCAAAGCAAATTTGCCAGAATTTTGGGGTCAAGATGCAAAATTTTTCGTGTAAATCGTAGTTGTGCAGAAATATTGCGACTTTTGGCGCTTACATGACAGTTTTTCCCTACTCTACCAAAAGGGTTGTGAGGGTAGGCGAGGGTGTGATGCCACAGCTTGTCTAATTCATAACATGCTCTGGCATTCCTTACACCATAATTCTTGCTCCAGTCACTGACTGGAGTAAGATTTGTGGCACAGAATTGTACAGCACTCATCACAAGAAAATCGTGACCTTTTTTATTTTAATCAATTGTTGTGTTTGGCTTCCTTTATTCATATATGCTAATAATGTGATTGTTGGACCTTTGGCATATGGTACAAGGTGGTGCTGTGCTTAGTTTGGACATTCATTGTGTGTTGACAGACTCCTTTTAATAGGTCTTTAACAGTAACAGGGTCTCTCTATCAATGTCCTTACTCATCCGGGTTCCGATAGATTTCATAGGACAGTATTTTCTCACATGGACACAATGTAGGTTTAAATAGAAGTCTCTGAAGTGTTCAGATACCAATCTACACCAGACGGACTCTTAGTATGGTAAACTCTGAGGAGGAATTATCATCTGATGTCTAATAGTTAAAAGTGATTTACCGGGAACACTTTGCAGCATTTATACATTTCAAGGTTTATTATTACCAGCCTCTACGTTCTGTAATGATACATGATTCAAAGTGGCAGAACATATTTATTTTTTAGGAGTTTTAAGATTTTGGAGATTTTTTGTTTAGTTCTTGCTCCCAAAACTCAGCAAATAAACTGTGCACATACGGAGTTTGGTGACCCCCATGCCGCAGATAGCCAACAAGGTCACAGTAGCCAAATTACGGTATCTTCCAAAGATGATAAACCTTCACCAGATATTGTAATGCATTAGTAAGTAAATGCTATCAGCATTTCCAGAATAGCTGATGTAATACACTGGCGACTGATTTAATGGCATCAGATTATCCTGATTGATCACCTAGATCATTAATTGTGATCATAGAGCTGTTAAATATGTTTTAGATCTAGGAAGGTTGACCTGAAATCTGCCACCATTGGAAACTAATGCCTGACTCGCTAAGCCCCTCTCACAAATCCTTGTTTCATGCTGCAGATCCCCCCAGGGCAAACATCTCACTGTCCACATAGCTACACACAAACACAGATATAAATAGACCCCCGCTACATACTGGCGCTCCGGGTAAGCCTCGGACATGATCTGATTGCTTAAAATCCCTATTGACAAAGTCAGTTTATCCTACGGCTTGGTGCAGAGAAGGAGGCTTCGTTCATTAGGTCTTTATACATCCATGTGGCCCCTATGTTCTGGGGCCCCCAGGATGGCTAAAACATTACCTGATATATACTTTGTAACACAGACCGAAAACCAATCACTACTTATGGATATCATTTATGCATAGGACAGGACCTTTTTTATCATTTTTCTTGGATTGAGAACAGTTTTTTTTATGTGGAAATATATTACAGTGGTTATTCACTATAGTTACATTGTTGAGGGTTAGGGTCATTGTCTTGTTGGATGGTGAACCTTCGGCCAAGTCTGAGGTCCAGAGCACCCTGGAAGAGGTTTTCATCCAGGATATCTCTGTACTTGGCCGCATTCATGTTTCCTTCAATTGCAACCAGTCGTCCTGTCCCTGCAGCTGAAAAACACCCCCATAGCATGATGCTGCCACCACCATGTTTCACTGTTGGGATTGTATTGGGCAGATGATGAGCAGTGCTTGGTTTTCTCCACACTTACCACTTATAATTATCACCAAAAAGTTTTACCTTCGTCTCATCAGACCAGAGAATCTTATTTCTCATAGTCTGGGAGTCCTTCATGTGTTTATTATCAAACTGTATGCGGGTTTTCATATGTCCTGCACTGAGGAGAGGCTTCCGTCGGGCCACTCTGCCTAAAAGGCCTGACTGGTAGAGGGTTGCAATGATAGTTGACTTTGTGGAACTTTCTCCCATCTCCCTACTGCATCTGTGGAGCTCTTAGGGTTCTTCTTTACCTCTCTCACCAAGGCTCTTCTCCCACGATTGCTCAGCTTGGCTGGACGGCCAGGTCAAGGAAGACTTCTGGTGGTCCCAAACTTCTTCCATTTAAGGATTATGGAGGCCACTGTGCTCTTAGGAACCTTGAGTACTGTAGAAATTCTTTTGTAACCTTGACCAGATGTGTGCCTTACCACAATTCTGTCTCTGAGCTCCTTGGCCAGTTCCTTTGACCTCATGATTCTAATTTCATCTGACAAGCACTGTGAGCTGTGAGGTCTTATATAGACAGGTGTGTGCCTTTACAAATCAAGTCCTATCAGTTTAGTTAAACACAGCTGGACTCCAATGAAAGAGTAGAACAATCTCAAGGAGGATCACAAGGAAATTGACAGCATGTGACTTAGGGTACCGTTACACCTAGCGATGCACCAGCGATCCCGACTAGCGATATGACGCGGTCAGGATCGCTGGTGCATCGCTAGGTGGTCGCTAGTGAGCTGCCACACCAGCAGATCTCACCAGCGACATCGCTGGGGACGGGGATCGCTACTTACCTGTCAGACGCGGCGATCCTGCGTCCTCCCGCCCGACTCCACGCGTCGCTCGTCGTCACAGCAGGAAGCGCCGCAGGAAGTGGACGACGAGAAATGATCCAGCAGCTTCTCGCGCGATCAGCGATTACCAGCGGGGGAGCCAGTCGGAGGTAAGTATCACATGCAGCCATATCGCTAGCAATATCGCTGCAACGTCACAAAATCGGTGACTTTGCAGCGATATTGCTAGCGATATCGCAGTGTGTAACGGGGGCTTTAAATATGAGTGTTTGAGCAAAGGGTCTGAATCCTTATGACCATGTAATATTTCAGTTTTTCTTTCTTAATAAATTTGCAAAAAATTCTACATTTTTGTTTTTTTCAATCAAGATGGGGTGCAGAGTGTACATTAATGAGAAAAAAAATGAACTTTTGTGAATTTACCAAATGGCTGCAATGAAACAAAGAGTTAAAAATTTAAAGGGGTCTGAATACTTTCCGAACCCACTGTATATACATGTGTGAATGAGGATAAAGTCACATTCGATTGTATCTAAACAGTGGGCCCCTACAGTTGATGTTATTGTTGGGCCCTTGGCACTCCAGTCTGATTCTGGGCCCACAACTATATTTTTGCTTTAAATAGCATTTTCCATGCCTAGTTTTATAATAAAAATCCCTACTTTTAGTGGCCAGAGGGTTTTTTTTTTTACGTCAGCCGATATTCTGTGAATTGGATGCAATCCACAGATTATTGGAAGGTAGCTTGTATTTGTTGCTTCACTTGGCCGGTAGGGTTAGAAACTCGCTCTACATGTTTAGCGTCATAATGTTATTGGAATGACCCCTTTAGCGATTGGAACGATCATCTAATAACCTGCAGGGAGGTAGATTCCCTAGAATTGATGTAACCAGCATTTCCAGTACCCTGTTGGGCAAACAGCGAGCTGGCGAAATACAGTTTTCTCGTTCTGATACGTTAACATCAAGTGCAGGGAGTTCAGATCGTCCTGCAGGTTATCACATTCTACTAGGACGGAACTGACAGATTCCAGTATGATATTATATTAAATAATTGCTGTTGTTTCCTATTATACTCAGATAAAACTTCTCTTTAACCAGGATTTTTCCATTGTTATTCTATGTGTCACCAATAACGGATTAGATACGCTTGTTGCCCTAATTATAGATTTTCTCAGCCGTCATATTTGCTGTATCCGAAGTGTGTGGTCCCTGTGACTTTTGTTCCCGTTCCAATGGGTTCTCTGACCTTGTGTAGGTTGGCTGACGTTCCTTCACGCAGCTTATGAAGTGCCTGAGGCGTCTCAGCCAGTGGTATGCCGCTGTTCTATCAGCCTTGTGGAATGTGCCTGGATCCTTAAAGGAACCTCCATTGCTCACAGCTCTTCTTGGTAATAGATACCTAAGTTTACTTACCCTGCAATAGCTTGGGATTATTGATTGCGAATGATGATTTACTATTGCAAGGTGTTATAAAACTTTCTTTATTCCATATATTGATATTTTTTCTTACAAAAATTGTGACAAAAAGTATAACAATATCTGTAAATATACAAGAGAGAATGTGGTGATTCCATCATTGCTGTAGTCTACGTATCATCCGCCATTAAAAGGAATCTGTCACCAGGCTTTTTCTACCCCATCTAAAGGCAACATAATTTGGGGCAGATACCCTGATTCCAGTGATGTATCACTTACTGATCTACTTCATATAATTTTGATTAAATCACAGTTTTATCTGCTGAAAATCAAGCAGGTCTCTGAATGCTGATCTCTGTATAACTCCGCCTCCAACACTGATTGGCAGCTTTCCTGGCGATGCACATAAAGCTGCCAATCAATGGCGAGGGGCGGAGTTATACAGAGCTCATGAATATGGAGGGCTACATGGCAGGAGGTTTACTAGTAATGCAATGATAATCCTGCTGATAAAGCAGCAAGCAGTATAAGTGACACATCTCTGGAATCTATGTGTATATATTATCCTGCTTTCAGATTAGTTGGCAAAAACTTGATGACAGATTCCCTTTAACTCTGTATTCGTTCCTCAAATCCACCCATTCTTTCTGTTACATGTAGTACTTGTCTCAGAACGCCATATGGCTTTTCCCAAAGGATCACGCACCGATCTGCCCATTAAGTAGTCAGAGCTGGTAATATTCGAGATAGTCATGGATACGAAACTCTCCTCCTTCTCTACATCATAAGTGTATGCTGTCTGACCTTTCTGAAACAATTAGCTAAACTGCAGGTAAACAATCGAAAATACGACAACGTGAAATGTCTTTTTAATAGGCCGAACAATAATAATATAACAATATATTATAATGTGAATTCTACTTAGCTCAGAATCCGATGACTTTTGGCTGCAAGTTCTTTCCTTTACTTCTGAATCTATCAGCAGACACAGACTGTTTTCCTATAAGCTATAGTTTGCTATTATAAAACTCTTACGCGTCATTCAGATTTTTCTTATGCGCAAAAAATGGAGCAATATTCATCTGTGTTTTAGATTCTATTTTCATTAGTGTTTGGTCAGTTTATACCATAAAGTAGTGATTTTCTCACATGTGAATAAAAAAATTTAAAAAAAATGCGATCAGCCAAATACACTCTAATGGGTTTAATACAGGAAAAAAGTGATAGAACAAAAACGTGAAAAACGGATGTCTGAATGAGGCCGTACAATCATATTCACGTTGTCCAAAGTATAAATCCCCAAACTTAGCCCTTGTTTTATCCTGCTGGGAAGCTCACTGCGGAACCTACTGCCTAAAAGGTCTGTGAATGTCATCCAAGTGGTGTCCTCTGCTGCACAGCGTGTCATGTGCGTTGTATCTTTTACCTTTCCTTCAGTGTGTGATATATGTTGTTACCATATTTGTGAAAACATTTTTAAAGTTCCCAAGACAAAACTGTATATCCACAATCTGTGGTTGTGTCTTACCTGCCGCAGTTTTCATCCTAAGGCCTCGTTCAGAAATGTACGAGAAAAACGGACCAATTATTTTGATCAGAATTTTGATCAGAGTGTGGTCCGATTTTCATCTGTTTTTTTTCGTCAATGGGAAAAAAGGTTCTCCACCTTCTCCAGAGTAAAAGTCCGTGAAAATTGGACTCCTCTCGGATTTTTTCATGGACCCGTAGACTTGCATTACCGATTTTGATCCAACCCTCGGCTCAAAATATGACATGCCAAAAAGTCACAAACATGTGAATGGCCACATAGACTATCACAGGTGCAACAAGTGCTATCTGTGAAAATCACGGATGACTCTCGCACGCAAAAATTGGACGTCTGAATGAGGCCATAGGGTTCCTATGGTGAGCAAATAAAATGTTGGCCACTTAACTTGCTGTGATCGGAATAATTATTTATCACCAATCCCGCGGATAGGTGATAACTTTCTAAGATGGCAATACTTCTTGTAAATGTGGCTCCACAATGGCAGAGGTTTCCCTCACAGGTATTTAAAGGGATTCTGTTATACGTGTGCTCTCCTCCTGGGCACCTAGGGCAGTCTCCTAAGGCTCTGTATCCAGAAGGGAGAGCCAGGGCTGTAGTATGTAGTGTGGTTTTGTAGTGCTGGCTTCCATGGTGAAAGCTGGAAATGTGGAAGACACTATTAGTGCTCCATAGTGCTATGTAGTAGCACAATCCTGCACATTGGTATCGGATATACCATGATCAGGGATTGGTCCAGCTGCAATGCAAGGGACGGCACATTGAGAAGAGTGGTTCTCCACCTGGTAGGGCTCAGATGAGGCTGTTCTTGTCCATCCACTGTTCCTACAGCTTCAATATTTGCAAACATGGGAGGTCCCAGAGATTACCATATATCGCTACTCCTTGAGGACACAATAGGACAAAGTTGTAGCTCAACATTTCTTAGAAGAAGTTCTCCAGCCCTTGGGCTACTTGGGACTCTCAAGCAGTGTGGTCCTCACATTGGTTAGGAGGACTGCGGGAGCACTTATGTACCCTGATTATCCTGGCCATAGGAAAAACAGGAATTTTTCTTTCACAGCTAGTAAGCAACAGGGGTGCACTGTGGGTGGCATCTCAATAATTTTCTAAAATGAGAATAGATCTTGAACATACTGACTTTTTTTTTCATTTTTTTTCTCGTAATATATTCATTGTCATTTTTGGTAAAATATACAGAGGGAAGAAAGACGGTTAATATTACTATCTAAATCAGTCCTGTATCTTTAGGTCTCTGTGCCTATTCATGTTCCAGCTCTTGCTGAACATTATAAGTTCTTTAATAATCAAGGGCATATTTGAAGCCCATTTATAGTTAGTCATCATACATAAACCTAATTTGATATGTTTTATATCCATTCAGCAATATGCATGAAAACAAAATGAACTTATAGATATAATTTCTCTTTTTTAGCAACCTCATCTTTCAGCTAGAGAGGAAAACTACTAGAAAGAACATTTCTCAATATAGAGCACCCAGCGTGTTTATGTTACCGTGACAACCCATTGATTCTAATGAGAGCTGTGCAATGCTTCATTTGGCCTGCGGAGGTGCTGCAGGGAAACTGAAAACTTTCAGACTGGTTCCTCTGCAGATTACAGCAGATCACTGTGGGCCCCTGTAGCAGACACTCATTGATCAGCTTATGACGCTTCTAACAAAAAGGATTTTCTAAAGTGGATAAAGTCATTAGAATATCTGTGTAGAATTACAGAATGCCTCGTTTATATGCAGATCTTCCTTTCCAAACCATTTTTGCTTTTTGTTTGCTTATAATTACGAGGTTGTATTACTGTGTTAACTGTTGCATGTCAAATCCATCAGCAGTAAAATTACACCTAAACCTTGGCTGATTTCTCCTACCAAAAATACCATAATTATTCAGTGTTCAGTGGTAGGAGAGCGTGCACTAAACAGAATTGTCTTCTTTTGTCATGAAGATTTAATTCAAGCCTTCTAGTACTTTGTTTATGTGAATGAAGTGTTATTTCAGTAACTCCATCCATAATTTCCAAGGACAACCACATGTTCTTATAAATTATCCTTGGAATTACTTATTTCTGGAAATGTCCCAATTTTCCTGTAAACACAAGTGCATTGTGTTTTAGGTGAACAGTTAAAGGGAATTTATTACCCATATTTATGAGTAATGATTCACACTTCTCTTTTATAATCTGTTTTTGTTTTGTGATTGGATTTTTTTTAATTCTATTGTCTTTAAATGAATTTGAGGGTTACCGTCTTGCCTGAGCATCAGTCAGCAGCGTGCAGAAATAAGATTTAGACGATCTGCATAGACCATAACAAGAAAAGACTGCAGATGCCACATCGACTTATATACAAGAATTTTCTGAGAATTCTCTGTGACCTGTATACAGATGATTGTGCCGAGAGGGGGAGAAGGTGAGCTGTAACATCACATACCATGAATGGTGGATCCTGTGTCATCAATATATTGGTGTTACCTGTCACTGTAGTCCTGCTTATGATGATAATGAGATGACTGCTGAAATGCAATGGCTAACTTCAATATTCCAGAATATTTTTTGTTTAAATCTAGTGACATTGAAAGTGTTAAAAAAAATCATAGTAACCAGAAAAAAGAAAGGCGGGTATGCTGCGCTGTTGGTTAATATTAATAAGAATATCCACATAGTCCAGAGTATTATGGAATAATTGCAGTTTTACTCTCTAGGGGTATCAAAGTCTCTTCATCAGGACTTGTATAAATGTTTGTGGTTTTCCTGATGAAGAAGTTTTAGAGACTGAAACATGTAGAGAATAAAACTGCAATTATTCTACAATGCTCTGGACTCTGGATATCTTTATTAATATCAAAAAGCAGCGCAGCATAATCGCATCTCCTTTTCCTGGTCTCTACATTGAATCTTCCAGCCTGCGGAGCAGTAGCTGGATTTTTACTTTGAGACCTTTGAGGAGAACACTGCCTGCCTACTTTGAGGTGAGCACTGCCTGCCTTCTTTGAGGTGAGCACTGCCTGCCTACTTTGAGGTGAGCACTACCTGCCTTCTTTGAGGTGAGCACTGCCTGCCTACTTTGAGGTGAGCACTACCTGCCTTCTTTGAGGTGAGCACTGCCTGCCTACTTTGAGGAGAACACTCCCTGCCTACATTAAGGTGAGCACTGCCTACTTTGAGGTGAGCACTGCCTGCCTACTTTGAGGTGAGCACTGCCTGCCTACTTAGAGGTGAGCACTTCCTGCCTACTTAGAGGCGTGTACTTCCTGCCTACTTTGCAGTGAGCACTGACTGCCTACTTTGAGGTGAGCACTGACTGCCTACTTTGAGGTGAGCACTGCCTGCCTACTTTGAGGTGAGCACTACCTGCCTACTTTGAGGTGAGCACTGCCTGCCTACTTTGAGGAGAACACTCCCTGCCTACTTTGAGGTGAGCACTGCCTGCCTACTTTGAGGTGAGCACTGCCTGCCTACTTAGAGGTGAACACTGCCTGCATATTTTGAGGTGAGCACTGCCTGCCTACTTTGAGGTGAGCACTGCCTGCCTACTTTGAGGTGAGCACTGCCTACCTACTTTGAGGTGAGCACTGCCTGCCTGCTTTGAGTTGAGCACTGCCTGCCTACTTAGAGGTGAGCACTTCCTGCCTACTTTGAGGTGAGCACTTCTGCAATCTTTAACCATATTGTGCTTGTTTGTCTCTGTCCCCCCCGGCTTTCTCTCAAAAAATCATACTTACAATTATTACAAAATATTTGTAACTTGTTTTATGTTAAAGAATTAAAGGGCAAAGTTAAAGGGCACATGTCAACAAAAAATGAAGAAACTTAACGATGGCTGACCCTTAGTAGAGTCCCTATACAAATCCCTGTCCTTCAAAAAAACAAGCAAACAAAAATGCTTAATTGCACATGGCTAATAATAAAGTACTTTCAGCATTTGTGTTTCAGGGGTCCCCTTGTGTCATATCCCTAATGGCATAGCAGAGTCTTAATCCATCCATGACTGAGGCTTCAGTCTCAGTCTCAATGCGCTTCCAACCTTCCTGTAATATCTGGGGTTCATCAGGAGACATGAATGAGCTTGGGAGCATTTGCCCATTATAGCAGAAAGAGGTATTGATTTGTCGTGATTGTCCTGTTTTGGTTGTGAGGAAATATTTCACTGCCCCAATTTATCTAAAATTAAAATTGAAGAAAATTTGCAATTCGCCATGATTATAAAGTAGCTATTATTTTGGTTCTACAGCTCCTGTGCAGATGTATGTGTATCCATAGTAACAGACAACA
Source organism: Dendrobates tinctorius (assembly GCF_039654945.1). Classification (NCBI taxonomy): domain Eukaryota; kingdom Metazoa; phylum Chordata; class Amphibia; order Anura; family Dendrobatidae; genus Dendrobates; species Dendrobates tinctorius. The sequence goes on along the minus strand of NW_027361700.1, from coordinate 683,815 downwards.
AACAAATCCTGTGTATTCACATCTGGAAGTCATATTTCTCCATCTGTCCATTACAATATCTCACTCAGAAAAGGGTGGGGGACATATTGAAGGCAATAGCACTGCAGCATCAGTAGGACGGCAGGATCATTAGGACTGCAGGATCAGTAGGGCTGCAGGATCAGTAGGACTGCAGGATTAGTAGGACTGCAGGATCAGTAGGACTGCAGGATTAGTAGGACTGCAGGATCAGTAGGACTTCAGGATCATGAGGGCTGTGGGATCGATATGATTGCAGGATTAGTAGGACTGCAGGATTAGTAGGGCGGCGGGATGAGTAGGACTGCAGGATCGGTAGGACTGCAGGACTAGTAGGACTTCAGAATCTGTAGGGCTGCAGGATCAGTAGGACTGCAGGATTAGTAGGACTGCAGGATCAGTAGGACTGCAGGATCAGTAGGACTGCAGGATCAGTAGGGCTGCGGGATCAGTAGGACTGCAGGATTAGTTGGAGGATCAGTAGGACTGCAGGATCAGTAGGACTGCAGGATTAGTAGGAGGATTAGTAGGACTGCAGGATCAGTAGGACTGCAGGATTAGTAGGACTGCAGGATTAGTAGGGCGGCGGGATGAGTAGGACTGCAGGATCGGTAGGACTGCAGGACTAGTAGGACTTCAGAATCTGTAGGGCTGCAGGATCAGTAGGACTGCAGGATTAGTAGGACTGCAGGATCAGTAGGACTGCAGGATCAGTAGGGCTGCGGGATCAGTAGGACTGCAGGATTAGTTGGAGGATCAGTAGGACTGCAGGATCAGTAGGACTGCAGGATCAGTAGGACTGCAGGATCAGTAGGGCTGCGGGATCAGTAGGACTGCAGGATTAGTTGGAGGATCAGTAGGACTGCAGGATCAGTAGGACTGCAGGATTAGTAGGAGGATTAGTAGGACTGCAGGATCAGTAGGACTGCAGGATTAGTAGGACTGCAGGATTAGTAGGGCGGCGGGATGAGTAGGACTGCAGGATCGGTAGGACTACAGGACTAGTAGGACTTCAGAATCTGTAGGGCTGCAGGATCAGTAGGACTGCAGGATTAGTAGGACTGCAGGATCAGTAGGACTGCAGGATCAGTAGGGCTGCGGGATCAGTAGGACTGCAGGATTAGTTGGAGGATCAGTAGGACTGCAGGATCAGTAGGACTGCAGGATCGGTAGCACTGCAGAATCAGTAGGGCTGCAGGATCAGTAGGATTGCAAGATCAGTAGGATTGCAGGATCAGTAGGATTGCAGGATCAGTAGGGCTGCATGGAGCCATAGAACAGGAGGCTAGCTTTAATCAAGATTATTTGCATATGTGCGTCATTCAGCACTATTTGATGCATAAGGAACATCACAAGCAGGTGGTAAAGGTGGACATAGCCTTTTAACGAAATTTCAGCAGAGCAGTACACAGGTTACAGTTAGGACACCTTTATGGATCAGTGTCTCAAAGATACCATCTCTGAAATTGTTATGCTGGTGTGCAGCTGGTATTTTATGCAGTTTGTGGTATGTACATAAAATTGTCATTCGTTTTATCCGCAAATTACCCCAAACCACGCTGCTGTCTATACATACAGGATGTCATGTGAGTGTCTGTAAAGCCAATCTGAAGAGGCAAGAAAAATGTTATAAAAAAAATACAAGCTGGTATTGTTCATATCTCGTGTGGCCAATTTATTTTAGATTACTGGCCTAATCACCCAAGTTAAAATTACTTTTCATTGTCACGGTTACATTCTTCCATCTTTTATACCAAGCAAGAATGAAGCTCTGAATGCAGAAGCCAGCCTGTAATTGTCTGTAATAGGAATAGTATAAATTGTTCATGAATTTATCAATGTATATTATTTTTATAATACAAATATGATATTTATTTCTCATCTCAGCCATGATAATAATAGTTTATTGTAGGAGTTGTCTGTTTAAAGAAAAAACCCTTTTAGGACTTTTCCCAATTAATCAAATTAGAAGCCAAGTATAAAGATTGTCTCTCCTCTTGGAGGACCCAGCATGCATGCCTCCTGTATGTGACATACACTACCCATTATATAAGGAAGATTTGTGTAGTGCTTACTTTATCCTTTAGGGGTGCTGCAGGAAAATTCAACACTTTCTGCTGAGCTCCACAAATCACAGCTTATTAACGTCTCATTAAGCTGGACGTTATGTGATTAGCAAATTGTTTGGGGACCTTTATAACCAAAAGGAATAGTCCAAAGCGTACTATACCTTAAAGTCAAAGGCATGCTACATTTTTATGAACCTGTGAATTGTCACTTTAAGGCATAGTTAAAGTCTAGGTATGACGGCAGATTCTTGTGATGAGTATTGTTCAATTTCAGTGACCAGATTCCTAGCAATTTATGGAAGGCTACGAACTCTTGTAACACGGTTATACACACTGTTTTTCGATCCACCATGGAGTATATGTTTTACTTTTTACAGGAACCAGTTTGCTAAGTTTACAAATTTCATTGGCATTGCTCATTCAAGCAAGTAGGGACCATCAATCAGAAAGTCATGGCAACTTCATTGTTAGTGTTGCGGCGCTACCTTTACTTTCTAATTGAAAATTAACAGTACTTTCATTATGACAACCATTTTTGATACATTTTTCAAATTTGCCTTTTTTTGTGGTGTTTTTAACTGCAAAAAGCTAGATTAAAACACATAGTAAGCATTGACTTATATACTAGGGGGTTCTGCTCTAAAGATTTTGCCAAAATATAACCATCTTGTGAATAGATTTTGTTTTATAGACAGGAATTAATTTGCCAAAAAAGGCACTTGGATATTACAGTTCTACTTGTGCTGCATACCTACAAAATGTAGGTGTTAGGCTAGTTTCACATTAGCGCTTTTGAGCGCAGCGACGGCCTGCGCACGGCCGCCGCTAAGCCCCGTCCCCTGCCACGCCTCCGCATGATGCTGCATGCGTCCTGCGTCCCCTATCTTTATCACTGGGGGCGCAGGCCGTGCGCAGTATGCGTTTGGCGGTGCCTGCGCCTTTTCGACGGTGCGCCGACCTGCGCCAAACGCAACCTGCTGCAGTTTGGTTGCGCTCGTCGCACCGTCAAAAAGGCGCATGCGCTGCCAAACGCATACTGCGCATGGCCTGCGCCCCCAGTGATAAAGATAGGGGACGCAGGATGCATGCAGCGTCATGCGCCGGTAGGCGGAGCTACCGGCGGAGGTGCTGCAGGGGCGGGGCTTAGCGGCGGCCGTGCGCAGGCCGTCGCTGCACTCAAAAGCACTAATGTGAAACTAGCCTTAGCAGAGACGATCTGACGTCACAGCCTCCACTTAGAAGAACTGTTGAGAACATTTAGGCAATTCAGTTCTAGAATATTTTATATTACTGAACCTTTTCTTGGTCATTCCTCATATTACTCAAAATGGAGTAAGTCAGATAGTGCACGTACATTAGAGCAGGGTTCCCCAACTCCAGTCCTCAAGGCCCACCAACAGGTCATGTTTTCAGGATTTCCTTAGTATTGCCCAGGTGATAATTGCTTTACCTATACAATACAAGGCAAATCCTGAAAACATGATCTGTTGGTGAGGATTGGAGTTGGGGAACCCTGCATTAGAGGATTGCTGATAATGCAGCTGCCTTTTAAACTAGGTTTGTCACGTTTGAACATAAGATTCATAGTTATTATGTGCCTTAAACGATTTTTTTAAAGATGTTTTTCATATACAAGTCACATAGTAGAAAATGTTTTAATATAATGAAATACTCTCCTACTATGGCACCACCATTCCAGTGGTCCTCACTGGTACAAGAAGTGATCAATCACTGGCCTGAGTTGTCACGTGCCATACAGCAGTCAGGTGACTAATGAACGGGATATGTTCAATCCATTTGTGACCAACAGAGCTTCAGCACTGGAGCTGCAGGGAATTCACGGTGTAAGTGGTAATTATTTTAGAACATTTCTTAAATGTTTGCCAATTTTCTAAAATCCCTGAAAAGTCCTGTAAACGTTTTGCCAAGTTATTATTATTATTATTCATTTTTATAGCGCCATTTATTCCATGGCGCTTTACATGTAAAAAAGTGGCATACATAGACAAGTACAATAAACATGAGCAATACAAGACACACACAAGTACAGAAGGAGAGAGAACCCTGCCCGTGAGGGCTCACAGTCTACAGGGGATGGGCGAGGATACACTAGGAGAGGGTAGAGCTGGTTCAGCAGACTGAGGATCACTGCAGGTTGTAGGCTTGTCGGAAGAGGTGGATCTTCAGGTTCCTTTTGAAGGAAAGTCTGATGTGTTGGGGTACAGAGTTCCAGGGTATGGGGGAAGCACGGGAGATGTCTTGTATGCAGCTGTGGGAAGAAGAGATAGGAGGGATGTAGAGAAGGAGATCTTGAGAGGATGGGAGGTTGCAGGTATTCAGCAGAACCTTTGTTTTTAATGTATGCAATGGTTATTGTGTTCATGCCATATCTCTTGGGGGTTCCTAAACTGTCCTCTTGTGCTGTGCTTTTGATACTTATGTTTATGATCATAAAATTGGGGTTACTTTGATATAAATATATCAAGTTATGACTGGTTAGAGGTGTTGAGAACAAGAGCGCTAGAAGACAATTATTAAACCACCGAAAAACCAAGTTTAGTATTCTGTATTTATAGAAGGAATACAATTGAGGAGGCACACATTCACAGAACTAACACCCACCTTACAAGAACTCATCACCCCGAATCTACCGTCCAGGTGAGGCTGAGATTGAAAAGAGTATAAGTGTAAAATGTCCAATTATCGCTTTCTCATGCCTTAAGAAAGAGAATCTTAGCAAATTTGAAAATAAGAAATATCAGGTTTTGTTATTTTCGAGCCCACCACATAATACTGTGTGCCCTACGTGGGATCAAATAAACAAAGCTGTGTGACCCTCTACAACAGAGACCGGTAGAAAACGTATCCATGGCTTTTTACATGTGAGATGTAGCAGGATCCTCTGTACAATGCAGTGTGAAAATATAAGGCTGATACCAAAGGACTAGGGAGAGAAATATTAGACGCAAGAGAGGGGTCCACCACATGGACCATTCAGACTTTCCTGTTACATGTGGGAAATTAGCAGGAGATCTGGGAAATATTGATTGAAGTACTGAAACATTCTATTTTTTTTATGGCAAGAAGTTCAATAGTGCTCCAAAGAAATTACACCACGTAATAAAAAATGTTGAGTGAGCGCGAGAACAACTGATCATAATTACAGTGAAGACTGTGGGAAACTAAAATATGGGATACAATGTCTGAATGCTTTTTAACTTTGGTCAAGTATCCGACTTTCCTAATTTTGATGCAGGATAGCATATGCAGAGAAGTCACTGAGTAAAATGATATGACCTGTACAATAATAAGAAAGTCTTGGAAACACTGTGACTTGGGGTAATCATTTTAGGTGATAGTGTAAAAAGGTTTCCATACTCATAGCTATAGGCAGAAAACTATTCCTTCTAATCCCCCCCCATATACATGCAGGCTCATCTTGGCCAAAAGAGGAGTAGGCCACCTTCAGATACTGGCTTTTATCTCCTGTGGAATCAAAGGATCAGGCATGTTGAAGTTCAGCATGCCTACTCCTATCTTACGACATCAGTTGTAAAAATGGAGAAGGTACACATATTACATCGTCAGTCGCTCCAGCTTAAATTTGGATTCAACTAATTAGGGTGGCAATCAGGAATAGAGGGGATGACCGAAAATAAGTTCTTCAAATTATTTTTTACTACTTTAAGCCTGGTTTAATACTTTAATAATCCCTTCTCAAAAACGCTTACAATCTTGTAGTGGGTCCTTGTGAATGTTGTGAACATTTCGGTCTGCTGATCCCTGGCTTTGTGTTTTTTGTGTATGTAAAAACATCTCCTTGTCAGTATTACACTTGTGTTGGCTGAGATTTGCAGAGACCGCAGTTATTGGCACTCATAGAAGTCTGTTTCATGTATTAGTTATTCTCAAAATGTGTGTCTATGGCGGAAGCAGGGCTGACACTGTCCATGTGAGCCTTGACAGCTGTGGGGAGCATAGAAGAACGCATCTCCAGGAAACGATCTTTCCTACTGCACTAATACCATGCACCATTATCTAATTGTGTCCTCATCGCTTGTAATGATCCCTAATCCAATTTCTCACCTGTGACAGATCTTTGGCTGGAAAGTTCCAGTGGATGAACAATTTTCTTTTTTCAGATATACTAAATCTAAAATAAAAGCTCCTTCTTGAAACTTAAAGCAATTTATCAAATGTAAGGTATGTATCAAGAAGAAGAATATTCATTACGTAAGCAGCATTACATTTTTCGTCACTTCTTTGTTGCTTTCAGCTGTTTCTGTTGCTTTTGTCACTGAGGCGTTTTAAGTTTCTAAATTCCTGTTTTTTTCATGAAACAGCACATGTACATTAGCCGCAACGAATAGACTCTGACGTTATGTATTTAGGTATCTAATGAGTGTGTGTAAAGGTCATTGTATGGATTCTTGCTATAAAATGTTTCCTAAAATTACACGAAGTACAAGTCTGAAAAAGTCCCAATGGTCAATAAGAAAATTGCAAGATTGCTATTTTTTTTTAATAAAGATCATGATATGAGAAAAAGACATTGGCAAAAATTTGTAAAAAATTAATTTATTACAGAAACCTGATTTAAATAATAGGCATTTTATGATGATAGCTTCCCTTTGTGTTTTGAGTTTATTCCAACTCCTGGTTATCATATGACTACTGTTATGGCAGCCTTTTGTCTTCGTTTAGGTTTTTTTGCCTTTGGTCTTCACACTTCATTCATCCATCATTTTAAAGTTTATTTTTGTTATCAGTGCTGGCTTACTCTACATAAAAAAATAATAAAGCTCATCAGACCACTACTACTGCTCGTTTGGCCTTTTAAACTCTTTTTTTAATGGACGTTCTAAAAATTTTCAGTAAAAGAAGCCAACTTGGAGAATGAGACTAGGCAATGTAGAATACATTAAGAGATGTTGTGGAGGGTGATATCATGTCCAATGAGTAAAGCCATTCTTCTTTTATGTAAGAGAGCTTAGGAAAAGGATTTTTAGAGAAAAGACAAGGGTTCGTGGATGACTCGTTTGAGGGAATTGAGTAAACCAATTCAGGGTTACATTCTAGGTGGTTGATCAGAGTCCATAGTAATATCCTTATTGTTTTGTTATTATATAAGAACTAGCTGAAGAGCCCGGCGCTGCCCGGGCATAGTAACTAACTACGGTTAGTTATAACAAATTATAATGATTATATCTATATATATAAAGCTGAGTGTAGAGCCCCGCCCACTCCGCATAGCCACATTCACTATAATATCGCACATCATCCCGTCAGCCAGAGCTACCAGACTACTACTCATAATATCCCACATCATCCCGTCAGCCAGAGCCACCGGACAACTACCACTAATATCCCACATCATCCCGTTAGCCAGAGCTACCGAACTACTACTCATAATATCCCACATCGTCCCATCAGTCAGAGCCACCGGACTACTACCACTAATATCCCACATCATCCCATCAGCCAGAGCTGCCGGACTACTACCACTAATATCCCGAATCATCCCGTCAGCCAGAGCTACCGGACAACTACCCATAATATCCCACATCATCTCGTCAGCCAGAGCCACTGGACTACTACTCCTAATATCCCACATCATCCCATTTGCCAGAGCCCCCGGACAACTACCACTAATATCCCACATCATCCCCTCAACCTGGAGTCAGAACCAGAACGCTGAGTGGAACCTTCCTAACTTCCATAGTGGGGATCCCTTTAAGAGAGACCTGGCGTCAGAACCAAAGCGCTGAATGGATTTGCCCTGACTTCCATACCAATGATCCCTTTAATAGAAGCCTGGGGTGAGAATCAGAGCGCTGAGGGATTTACCCTAACTTCCATACTGGAGATCCCTTTAAGAGAGGCCTGGGGTCAGTACCAAAGCGCACAGTGGATTTTCCCTCACTTCCGTACCGAGGATCCCTTTAAGAGGGGACTTGGGTCAGAACTAGAGCGCTGAGTGGATTTGCCCTAACTTCCATACCGGGGATCCCTTTAAGAGAGCCTGGGATCAGAACCAGAGCGCTGAGTGGATTTGCCCTGACTTGCATACCAATGATCCCTTTAATAGAACCGTGGAGTCAGAATCAGAGCACCGAGGGAGTTGCCCTAACTTCCATGCAGGAGATCACTTTAAGAGAGCCTGGGGTCAGTACCAGAGCATTTGAAGGCAATTGCCCTGACTTCCATATTGGGGATCCCTTTAAGAGAGGCCTGGGGTCAGTATTAAAGCGCTGGATGGATTTGCCCTGACTTCTATACCGGAGATCCCTTTAAGAAGGGCCTGAGGTCAGTACCAAAGCGGAGAGTGGATTTGCCCTAAATTCCATACCAATGATCCCTTTAAGAGACCCTGGGGTCAGAACCATAGAGCTGAGTGGAACGGTCCTAACTTCCATACCTGGGATCCCTTTAAGAGAGACTTGGGGTCAAAACCAATGCGCTGGATAGATTTGCTCTGACTTCCATACCAATGATCCCTTTAAGAGGGAAGATGTGCCTACGGGATGGAGAATGTGTGATGGTATATGGGCACAGGAGAGGGGGATTCATTTCTGTCATGTGCTCTGTGCTCCTTTCAGGGGGGGCAGACAATGACTGGGAGCTTATGTTCCCAAAGATGCTTTATTTCTCCCACCATGTTAGTGTCTGCTGAGGTGTTGTCAAGTGGGAAAACTGTTGGTCATAGTAGCCAATCACAGCTCACCTTCTTTTGAACAGCTCTGGTGAAATGAAAGATGCTTCGTGATTGGTTGGTGATACACACACACACACACATTCATTGTTATATATAGAGATTATTCAACGGTATTCAAGTATTATTTTTCTTATTCATATAGATGAGAGTGTTGGGTGTTGAGGAAGGTCTTACAAGGAGTGGGGAGGCCAGGACAAGCAGATTCGGCCATCTTTTCATTGTTTGACATACATTGACTGTACTTCTAGGCCTTAGTCTAGGCCTTAGGCGTAGAGCATAGCCAGCTACATGGAGTTAGTTTCGGGGTACAAAGAGTTTCTTCAGCTCCATAATATGAGCACTGTTTTTAGGGAAAAAAAACTCTGCAGAATACAGTAATACATAGGACTTGAAATCAGACATGCTAGAAACCTAAAGGTACTGTCACACTTAGCGATGTGCCAGAGATCCCGACCAGCGATATGACGCGGTCAGGATCACTGGTACATCGCTAAGTGGTCGCTAGTGAGCTGCCACACAGGCAGATCTCACCAGTGACATCGCAGGGGTCGGGGGTCGCTACTTACCTTTCAGAGGAGGCGATCCTGACGTCCTCCCGCCCGCGTCCACGCTCGTCGCTCGTCTCCACACCAGGAAGCCCCAGCAGGAAGCTGACGACGAGAAACGGCCCAGGACGTTCTCGCGCGATCAGCGATAACCAGCGGGGGAGCGGTCGGAGGTAAGTATCAGACACAGCGATATCGCTAGCAATATCGCTATAATGTCACAAAAAACAGTGACGTTATAGGAATATTGCTAGCGATAACGCTTAGTGTGACAGGCCCTTAAGAGTGCCAAAGGAGGTCTCTGAACAACTGAGAGATTTATGGAGACATAGCGCTTTAGAATGTAATAAGATCTTATATTGGTGTATATTTGTAGGACATTTTCATTTCTTGACCCTAAAAATTAGGATAGCTCAAATTTTACCAGGCCTTCCATATCTTCTCACATGTCAAGAATGTTCCATGTGAGAAAATATAACTCACAGCTAGATTGGATTAGGATTCTTGACCCATAGATACATACCTTTGGGTGTAGACGCATATTAGACAAATAATTCAATATAAGTATTGAATTATATGTTTATTTTTTCTTGGCGACCCGTACATTTTTTTGACTGGATCTTCTATATGGCCTCGTAATAGAAAATAAATCTTGGTATGGCTGTACAAAATATTATCTTTGAAAATATTCATTTGATTGCCTTGGCTATTATTCTGTAGATGTTTCTTCTTATAGAAATTCTTCCTGAGACCTTCCTGGATCATATTGTAACATATTAGGCTATATTAAGAAGCTAAAAGGAGGCGCTAATATGCGTAAAAAGAATTATGGAGCTTTCTGAGGGAGATGAATATGGTGGTCCATTTTGCATTTGACTTGCAAAGTATGTCCATCACCCCTGTGCAGCGGTGGAAGTTCATGTTCAGGAACAACTCTACACTTTTCCATTTTCAGAATGACGTATGTAATAACACTGCATTCTCTGTGCAGCACAAGAATGTGCGGTACTGTTATCACAACATAGCTTTATACCACCTTACTGTCCATAAACTGTCACATTTCTTGGACTCATGCCCATAGAAAGAACTGGCAAAGTGCAAGAATCTGAGTGTCTAGAAAACGGTTTAATAAACAGTGAAACCAACGCGGAGTTAAATTGTAAGGTTTGGTCTTTCATTTAGATTAAAAATAGAATTGTAATTATTTTGATCACTTCGAACCAAGACGTTAGTAAAAACAATGTACACTATAATGATAGGACCAAGGGCTTCTAAACTTTGCCATATGCTTCAGACAGCTGGCTCTTTCACTCCTTTATGAATATAGAGCTCTATCCACCTTAAAGTGGATCTGTCAGCTGGATTTCACACCCCAAACTACTTAAATCCAGCAATACCTTTATATGGCCAGTCTGCTCCTTTGATATTGAGAAATCATCATTTAATTGATCTGTAAATGAGTCTGATGAACTATTTGTAGATCTGAACCCTCTGTCACTCCAGCTCTATGCCCCATTCAGCCCCGATTCCTCAAACTTGACTAACAAGAGTAGCTTACTTGCATATATACAATAAATAGGTGTTGTTGTTGTTTTTTTGTTTTCGTGAGTGGAGCTGTGTGTGTGTGGGGGGGAGGTCCTGCTGACAGATTCCATAGGCACTATGCTTTCAACAATTTCAACAAATCTACAGTTTTATTCATTGGATGAATTATTAGTACAAGTGAATTAAAAAAAAAACTTTGTAGTATATCTAATCAGAGATATTTGCTTTTTTGTACATTTATGAGTCACGTTTCCCCTCCACCCCACGCCACCCCACATCCTCATCTCATCAGTCAATCTGAAGACAGCTCAAATCTGTCTAGCTCAATACAAGATGGACTACCAGCACATTGAGGTGTCTGATTACACTATCAGAGGAGGAAGGGGCAAAAGAAGGGTAAAGTCAAACTCGTGCACAGAAAAAGTTCATGCTGTAGCCTTCTAGCAAGTACAGTATATTAGATTATGCCAGAGCTGACTTCACAGTTATACAGCTCAGTACTGCTCCTTCAGGCCTGTTTTGTTTTTGTCTGTGTACCAAACAAAGGAAGAGCAGATATCTCTCTATCTGTGTACATAGATGTACACCCATTAGCTTGGAGATCAATTGCAAATTACAGATAGAATGAGTAGAGTGGTAAACTGGTAAACAATGGAGTATTGATGTCATATAATGGTCAGAATATGTGTTATTCCTCACCTATACACATATGACCGTTTATTCTGAAATGTTAATTGAATGTGTAATAACCTTGCGCCAAATTCATGAAAGGAGTTGTCTAATCACTCTCCTCGGGGCTCTCCTGCAGCTGTTGTGCCACGTGATCCTGGCGCCCAATCAGTGCTCACATCACTGTTCCCGCCTTTGGACAAATTGAACATGAAGACGAAGTCAGATATCAGCTGCTGCCCAGACTTCCTCCTCATGTTCAATTTGGGCTCTGGCAACATGTGTCATAACAACTGCACAGGAGCAACGTGGAGAGCGAATGTGGATACTGCGGGATCTACACCAGCACAGAAAGTGAGTGTATGCTTTTTTATTCAGACCAAGCGTGAGGTATCACAAGGAGTTGTCCAAGTAGTTGAAAACTTTAAGTAATGTGCACCTTTGAGAAGATACCCCAAACTCATTTAGTGGCATACTCCAGCGAGCTCTTCTTTAAAGCGAACCTGTCACCAGGTTTGGCCGATATAAGATGCGGCCACCGCCTTTCAGAGCTTATATACAGCATTCTATAATGCTGTAGATAAGCCCCCCATGCGACCTGCAAGATGAGAAAAATAAGCGGTCCGGTCCGATGGGTGTCAGCAGGTCGGGGTCCGGCGCCTCCCATTTGCTTATGATCGCCGCCCTCCTGCTTGTTTCATGGCTCCCCGGAATCACGCTCCTGTGCAGGCATACTTCTCTTCCCTATTAAGGGCAGAGAAAAGTACTGCAGTGCGCAGGCGATGGGCCTCTCTGACCTTTCCCGGCGCCTGCGCACAGCAGGACTTTGCTCTCCCCTCAACAGGGCAAATAAGTACGCCTGCGCAGGAGCGCAATGCTGGGGGGGGCATGTGAAGCAAGCAGGAGGGCGGCATCGCAAGAAGATGGTAGGCACTGTAATACTGTAGATAAGCCCTGAAAGGCAGTGGCCATATCTTATATCGGCCAAAACTGCTGACAGGTTTGCTTTTAGAATCATAATTAAATAATGTATTGGGGCCTTTGTCTTCTGTTGATGGATAAGCAAATTACTGGTAAAAGTATTTTGAGGGCTTATTAGATTGAGTCATAATAATGTACCTTTTATTCTGGGCAGGAATTGGCAGTACTTGTGATCCCATTTCACAGGAGAACAGTATGAAATTAGGTATGACCATTCCATTTAACCTCAGAATAAAGCAGTATTTTATTTTCTTATATTTTTTCAGCCTTAGAAACATAGTAGTGTAGTTTGTATATTCTAGAAAAATGTTAACCCCAGACACAATTTTATGAAGTGTCCCTATGTGTACATGCATACGATTCATCTCCCCCATTCTGTTTGTTTTCCGCAGGAAAATAACTGTATGATAATCAATTTTGTGCACTAGATTATAGCCTAAGATGTGGAGCAGATAGATCTAGGTTTATACTAGTAATTTACACTATGAATTGCTTTTCAAACCTCAAGCACAAAGTTGGCTATAAAAGGGATTTTAGTAAAAATATATTTTATTTGAAGGGTTATACAAAAACATGTTCAGGCAGGCCATGGTTTGGCAAAGCAAAAGGGTTTTAGTCACCATGGTTACTTTTTGATATCAAATTATTCTTGTTTTTCTTAATACACATCAAAAGTGTAATGCTTGGAATACACGGTAACACCTTCATTTGCCCTGAAGGAGCATGATAACAATCTGACATGTGACATTAAATGGCAGTAAAATGGTTTGTATTTAGCTCATGTTACACATTGTGCAAATCCAGGCTCCCCATATATGATTACTGATTTCAGAAATGCTAAAAATGTTTTTTACGCCTTTAGGAATTATTAAAAAATAGTTGTATGCTCACTAATGTGATTGGATGCCCATATGGTGACCTTGCACTACTGGGGTCCTTGGTTCAAGTCTGATCAAGGACTACCTCTGCATGGAGTTTGTATGCTTTTCCCGTGATGGCATGGGTATTTCTCTGGGTACTGATTAACTCACTTTCTGGGTACTGGATAATTGGCTATCAGTAAATTTGGCCTTGTTGTTGTTGTGTTAGAGATAAGGAAGTTCTATTGAGGACCAGAAATGACATGAATAGTGACAATCTGCAGAAAATATTAATGCATTTTTACTTGTTATACTATTTGGGTTAGCAAATAGGGGGAGATGTCATGGTGTTGGACATGACAAACAGTAAAGCCACTGGCTTCCTTTTTATTTTAAGCACTACCTGTAACTAAAGATCCTCACACACATTAGATAAAAATTGGCTGGATTTCCAATTTCCGTGAGATCAGCCGACCTTCTAATGTGAAAGGGGAGCCATTCGACTTTCCTCCAACCTGTGATGTTGAAAGAGAAGGATCCCATTGTTACAATTTTAATAGACGATCCTTTTGATCAGTGTGGAAATAAACCAGTCCCCAAAGAGTCTGCAATGGTTCTCGCATAGAGAACATAGAAGTTCAAGCCGTCCTGTGTAGTGGGAAAGGCTGGAGAGATAGCTGTCTGTCGAATGATCATTCATCCTATTCACTGGTGTAACTGTAATAGGTGCAGGCGTTGCATTCACACTTTGACTACAGTGGGGGCCCAAAAGGTGCCTTTGGCCCATATTCCAAACCATTTTTGTATAGATAGATGTCTCGTTTGACTCATATGAGATTGTTTTCCTCCTTTTAGAGTTAATTTGGATACATTTTTAGGTGGAGCGTTGGCTGTGAGTATGACTTTATCCATCAGTTGGGTTCCTTCAATAAGATCTACCTCCATTGCCAGAGGATTTCATGTTTGAAGGTAGATTCATTTTTTTTATAGGATTTTGAAGCGTAGCATAAAAAGACCAAGCATTCATAGAAAATGAAAGGTAGGAACAAAGATGAGCCTAGAGGCAAGGGATCACAAAGCCAAGCTTAAATTAGGACTCCTTTTTTGGTATTGAATAATCCCACCACACCACTAACCACCTACACTTGAGTGCTTAGTTGACCCTTTATTTTTTCCAGAATCCTTGGGTGAATTCTGTTATTTTAGGGCTTGTGACGACTAGACCTGTCATCCTAGACTGGACCCCTGTCTCTAGAAGCACTATTATTGTGACATGGATAACCTTTATACTAGGTACATTTTTGGTCAGGAAAAATCAAAGTGCTCTATTTGGTCTGTCCATTTTCCCTTATATATTTTTTTTCAATTCTGTATAATTTCTGTGCATCTCTCTGAATAGCTGACAGTTAAAGTTTTGCAACACCTGGTGGGCCACAAGTAGGACACTGCTGTAGTTTTATGGTAACAAGTTACAACTTGCCTACTTTGGACACATCATACTGAAGAGAAATAACTTGAGGTCATGGTTGGAAGAATAGAAGGAACTAAGCAAAGAGGTAGACTAGCAACCTGATGGCTTGATAATATCAACATAACGTTGGCGAAAACCTTGGTTGATCTATCTAAGCTTTCACAAGATCAATCTTCCTATAGATCGTTCATCCATAAAGTCGCCAAGGCTCAAGAGCGAGCAGAAGGCTGTTAAATAATACGGCTTCTTTTACACTTACCAGGTTTTTGCGGCCTGTTATTGCGGGCCTTTTTTGCTGGCCATATCGCCGCAATTTTCACGGTCTGCCGCAATAACGGACCGCAAAAAACTTAAGGATCGCCGTTTTTCAGGTTTCCAATAGTATGGAAGAAGTATTGGAAAAAAAACGGCGTTCCACAAAACCGAAAATGACGGTGCACCGCAAAAACAAACTTCTGTTGTTTTTACTGCCCCATTAATTTTCAATTGGGGCCATGTCTGTAAGCCGTGAAAAAGATCGAGCAGGACTGCAGGGGGAGCCCAGTATCACACAGGATAGGAATAGATACACGGCTCAGCAGGCAGTAACACTGGATAGGATTAGATACATCGCTCAGCAGACAGTAACACACAGGATAGGATTATATACACGGCTCAGCAGACTGTATCACACAGGAGAGGATTAGATACACGGCTCAGCAGACAGTGTCACACAGAATAGGATTAGATACACAGCTCAGCAGACAGTATCACACAGGATAGGATTAGATACATGGCTCAGCAGACTATCACACAGGATAGGATTAGATACACGGCTCATCAGACAGTGTCACACAGGATAGGATTAGATACACAGCTCAGCAGACAGTAACACACAGGATAGCATTAGATACTTGGCTCAGCAGTCAATATCACCCAGGACAGGATTAGATACACAGCTCAGCAGACAGTATCACACAGGATAGGATTAGATACATGGCTCAGCAGTCAATATCACCCAGGACAGAATTAGATACACAGCTCAGCAGACAGTATCACACAGGATAGGATTAGATACATGGCTCAGCAGGCAGTATCACACAGGAGAGGATTAGGTACACAGCTCAGCAGACATTATCACACAGGATAGAGTTAGATACACAGCTCAGCAACATGATGTTCCAAACGAGAGGACATTTTCATTCCAAGAATTCCACTCATAGCATCTTATTTGTCTTTTGATTTTAAACGCCTCCAGTTTCCTGTACAACTGGCATTTGCAATGTCCATTAACAAGGCTCAGGGACAGTCCTTGAAAGTAGTAGTGATCGATTTGCAATCTCCATGCTTTTCTCATGGTCAACTTTGCGTGGCTTGTTCAATAGTTGGGACTGCCAAAAATCTGTCATCTTTGCACTGAAAGGAAAAACCAAAAATGTTGTTTATCAAAAGGCTCTTGAATGAGTTGAAAATAAAATGCTATCAATACTTGGGTAATTGTTTAGTTAATTTGTGTTGCAAATCTGTAGTGTTGAATATATGATGTGAAATGTTTTTATGTGCAATATAATCATTATAATTTGTTATAACTAACCACAGCTGGTTACTATGCCCGGGCATGATATAAAGTATAACATAGTACTCATATTCACACTAATGATCAAGCTTTAATTGAATTTGGTACTTCACATTCATTCAAGTGTCTCTTTTCAGCCATGCAAGTTGCTAAAAGCCTAAAAGCATATGGAATAGTGGACTGGACTGATATCATAGCGATGAATGTTTCTTTGTGCTTGTCTGTCGCACAGTCTATTGATCTCTATCTGTAGACGAGGAAGATTCAACCATGACTAAGCTAAGAAAATCAAGAGTATGAGCCGAAGTAAAAATGAATTACTCAGTTTTCAGACCTCCCTATCAGCAAGAAGTTTCATTATTATAGCTTGTGTAAACTGAACAGCATTTGGCCTTTGATGGGTTAAATCGTCCATATGGGTACAGCAGGGAGCTTGGTATGGCATCGCTAATTACTTAGTACAGATTTGCGAATATGAATGGTTTAATCAGCTCCTGCTCACACAGAGAACCATTCATGTCAAGGGTAAACTGAAGTAGCGGAGGTCGAAGGTTTAACATGTGCCTAGTGGGACCCGGCTTTATTAAACTAGTTCTGTGTGGTAGCTCCTTGAGAGAAAAACCAGCCTTTATTTCTTTCTTACAAGTTCTTCTTATAAGACCATTATGAACATGAAAGAAAAATAAACATTATTCATGTTAACAGGAGACGGACTAATGAACGGCAGAATGCATTCATTTTCTAGGATGTAGTCATTTAATTGCTGTTTTATCTTCAGAAAATTTTTTAAAAAATTATTGTTTTTTTTATTTAGTTGCAAATTATACATTGATTTTAATAAATACTGTCAGATTTCTTAGAAAATCCATTCAGTACCTTTGAATGGGTTTGTCTCTATAACATAAAGGGGCAGACAGTGACAGAAGAGGGCCCCTGAGAAAGAACAGTATATGGGCCCTTTGCCGGCCAGTAGTTCATCATAACCCATTGCTTTATGTGTCCGTGTTTGCAGCTTTGGAGGTGGAAGTGACCCCTTTAAGTTTTGGCCCCTGGGCGGCTTCTCTGGTTGCCCCAATGGAATATCCTTCCTTGCAAATTTTGTGAAGCTTAGGGTCCATTCACGTGGAAAATGGAGTACACAGTTACAGCACCAATGTTGATCAATGTGATAGTTCACATGATCATTTTTCCACATAAATTCACAGTCCATGTGGAAAAAAAATCGCAGCAGGGACTAGTCCCATCCATTTTTTTCAGATGAGACTCATCCATAGATTTCAATGGGTGCACAAAAAGGGAATAACATATGGACAACATCCCTATAGGAAATGTTTGACCTTCATTCTTATTTTGACTATTGATGTATAAAAACAGATTCTAAACAGATTACAAAATCGGACATATGGATGCCAATGAAACATTTTTCATATCCTCTTGTAAGTTTACCCTTAGGACTCAGTCAGACGTCTGAGTTTCACTTGCGAGTTCTGTGATTTTTAATTATACAATGTGCACATATTTTAGTCTATCTGGATGTTCACATGTCCGAGCTTTATTGTAGACCGAGTAGCCCGCAATAAAAAAAAAACGATGACGTCCATTTTTTTTATCACAGATCAAACTTTCCAATGCAAGTGTATGAGCCTGTCAAAAGCTCAGACAGCACTCAGAAGTGCATTCTAGTGCTGCCCAATGTTCAAGTTTGTTTAATAGGAGAATTAGGTCACGTTCAGTATTTGGTCAGTATTTTACCTCAGTATTTGGTCAGTATTTTACCTCAGTATTTGGTCAGTATTTTACCTCAGTATTTGGTCCGTACTTTACCTCAGTATTTACACCAGTATTTGGTCAGTATTTTACCTCAGTATTTGGTCCGTACTTTACCCCAGTATTTACACCAGTATTTGGTCAGTATTTTACCTCAGTATTTGGTCCGTACTTTACCTCAGTATTTGGTCAGTATTTTACCTCAGTATTTGGTCAGTGTTTCACCTCAGTATTTGGTCAGTATTTTACCTCAGTAGTTGGTCAGTATTTTACCTCAGTATTTGAAAGCCAAAACCAGGAGTGGGTGATAAATACAGAAGTGGTGACGTGGTTCTATTATACTTTTCCTCTGATTGTTCCACTCCTGATTTTGTCTTACCAATACTGATGTGAACTACTGACCGAATACTGAATGTGGCCTTAGAAACCTTCTCGTAGGAAATAAAACTATTGAAATACCGATGGTAAAAACTGACACACTGACCAAACATTGAGGAAATTCCAATCCAAATCACTGATCAAAATCTGACTTTTTTTTCACATGACAGAAAAACTATGAACATTTTATTTGCGTAAATGGAACATAAACTACAAACTTTCACGGTAGGCTAATCCTGATATCAAAGCCGATGTCCCAAATTCTTCATTCTAGTCTTTTCAATAGGTTATAAAGATCTGATTGTTGGTATTTTTGTTAGGAATCTGTGTCCTGCCATACATATGCAGAGATCCAGATCCTCACATTTGTCTCCAGAGGCTAAGTCCTTTCAGCCAGCTTCTGAGCATGCTCATGGAATGAGCTCCCATTGGAGTTCAGGAGTCAGGTGCTCAGGTCCTGCTCCTGATTCCATTGGTTCAGCTCAGGGCTCTGGAGATTTCTGGCAGGTCCCGTACGCTATAAAAAGTGCGCATGGCCGCTATGCCATGCGCTAGTATTTTCTATACTTGCTGCTGTGTGCTTGGTGATGGATGCTTGGTCTGGTAAATGACTTATTATGAAACCCCTTCCCTCTGATATTACGTTTGTGTGAGTGATTGGGTACAGCCAGTATTGCGCTAGCGCCAGCGCGCTCAAGCATCACCTTTTGCAGCAGTCAGCATCCTGCATTTGCGCCTGCAGTCATTTTGGCGTTCGCAGTTGCGACGCCGTGCACACGTCCTACAACGGTAAGTCCACTCGGGTGTAGTGACGTCTTTTAACTACTCCGATTATTGACTACCGTACGTGTGCCGCTGAGTATCTGAGAAGGTTACTCAGACTCAGCGTTTTTGTATTTATGTTATTTGTGCAGCTCTGTGAGTCCTAACAGAGCTTGCTTTAGTGCACTAGCTGCAGTTCAACCCTGTGCACACTACCGCTGTAGTGCTCTGCCTCCCTTAGCAGCGGTTTTGCCATCTGCCGCATGATGGACCCCGAGTGGCGAAGGCACTTTAATTATTTATTTTTTTTAGTGCCTTCCGCCACTCATAACAGTTTTGGTTCTACTGATCATGGGTGTTCAAGTGTTTCAGTCCCCAGCAATCAGAAATTTGTCGCCATTTCTGTGGATATTTGACAAATGCTGATAAAAGATATTAAATATTCTATGAATGTGTCAGTCCGCAAATTAGCATAATAGTTTTTATTTCAAATTCATTACAAGGATACCTTAAAATGATGTGAGCATAGCCGTACAGTTAGGAAAACTTGAGCAATAGGACTGTGTTCCTTTTTTAGCAGTGATCTCGAACCTGTGGCTCTCCAGCTGTTATGCAACTCCCATCAGGTTGGCGTATAAGATGAGTATGTGCTGGAACACAGATGTACAGTTGTACTGACATATGGTCGGTGTCTCTTGGTAATGTGGAGGGTTTGCTTTCATCCACATAAATTATGCTTCTTGTTCATGTAAACAGAAAAGACCAAAGACTAAACAATATTTCCTATATATACTTTTTCCAGTTACATCCCTCTAGGTATAAAGTTACAAATTACTACAATTTATATTATACTGCAATGTTATCAAAAAAAATCCAACAGGAAATATAAGAGTTTTTATGGAATATATATCTTTTTGTACCATTTCTATTATTGTTAGCAATAGTTATGGCATTCAATCTATAAAAAAAATAATAAGAACGCCAGGGCTCATAGGGCATCACCCTGAGCGCAACAATAAGAAAATAAGAAAGTTTTACTAAATGCATAACAGGCTATAAACTCTTGGAATCAATAGACTGATGCGGCCACTGGATCCTTTGAGAATATAATGTGTAGAGAAATCTAATGGATGGGAGAGTGATCCACTTCTCCGGAGCTGCTGTTTGGCATTCAATGAGTCTTGTTTGGATGCAGAAGGACAATGCTAGTCATGTGTTGGATGAATGAACTTTCTCAACAAAGATTGTAATTTTGGAGCTGATTCAGCTTTGAAACGTGTTGTGCTTATACATATTATTTCACTATAATCAGTACCATCTTCATTGAGAAAATCCAACACGTGACCGGCACGGTCTTTCTACATTGGAAAAAAATTCACTACTTGCCAGACAGCAGGGCCAGAGAAGTGGATCACTCTCCATCTATTGGATTTTTCTAATCGCCAACATCTAAGGTTGCTTAATTATCTTCCTGGCACATAAGAGAACGACTGTGCTGGGCTATGTGGTGGTGTAATAATATCTAATGTCACTGATATAATAGGCCAAAAAAACTCTCAAAAAGAGAGTCCCCTCATTCAGACTAGATTTTCAATGACAGATTTTACGTTCTTACTTAATCTATACTGGCCATCTTCTGTGATAGTTCTCTCAGTTTTTGGTAGTCATCTCAAGAGATTTCACTATTCCAAACTATCTGACCAGACAAATCTGTATTTCACTTTTGTAGTCTATACAGATTTTGTAATGAATTCATTGCATGTGTAGGGATGTGATCTGATTCATCTGCGCTAGCGGTGACGGAGCCTCAGACGCTGCAGCCCGCATCCGATGCTCCATCACTGAATGACGGCACATCGCGAACGCATGCCGCTTTACGGCATGCGTCGCGATGCTCCCGACAATGGGGGTTAATGGCAGCATTAACGGACTGCGTTATGCCGCGGTGTAACGCAGTCCGTCTAACGGACTGCCTGAATGCAGTGTGACCCCGGCCTTACCCTGTTCCTGTCATAGAAGACAACACATGCGCTACATGAATACCGTTGTGTGGTTTTATATGTAAAAGTAACGTGTAAATATAATGTGAATATAGCATAAGAATAAGCTTAGGACAGCATAGAAAAATAGGTTCAGTATGAAAGATAAGAAATTGTTAAGGATAGGATTAGCCCAGTGGGTGGGCACCAGTGCTGATAAAAAGGGGGACACTCAAGCCCCCGTTACACACTGCGATATCGCTAGCAATATCGCTGTAAAGTCACCGATTTTGTGACGCTATGTCTAATACTTACCTCGACCGCTCCCCCGCTGCTCATCGTTGGTCGCGCGAGAACTCCCTGGACCATTCCTCGTCGGGCGCTTCCTGCTAGGCTTCCTGTGGCGCCGACGAGCGAGGCGTGGAGGCGGGCGGGAGGACGTCAGGATCGCCGCGTCTGACAGGTAAGTAGCGACCCCCGACCCCTGCGATGTCGCTGGTGAGATCTGCCTGTGTGGCAGCTCACTAGCGACCAGTTAGCGATGCACCAGCAATCCATATTGTTGTCGGGATCGCTGGTGCATCGCTACGTGTAACTATACCCTTAGACGGAAGGTGATGGCTGGTCCCGGGTGCACTGCCGTGGTGGACGAGAAATCCCTGAGACTGACAGAATCTGGGCTTTCCGGTAGTCCAGAATGAACTAGTGACAGGACTGAAGAGGAGTTGGGCTAAGAAGGAGGAAAATATGAATTGCTTTACTCTATCCCATATGTCACTGCCTGATGAACTTGGAATGTCTAGTAAAAGTTTGACTGTTCCAAAGAACTTGCTGTCCCATCTATTGTGTGCGACAGCTCTTGAGGACAAAATCCTGGAGGCAGCGGAGGGCCTTAGGCCTACAAGTGAGTGTGATGCACCCTACACCCTACATAACAGTGGGACTGGGACACCCCTTGCCTGTAAAGTGCCAGAGAGTAACCAGACAGCAGCTTGGTCTCGACTACCGCTCTCGGATACATGACACAAACACAGGACAACTCTGTAAAATGAATAAACGTGGGGTATATTTTTAATGTTTGAGACTTGTACCAGCAGCTCCAAGCTGCACTTCTAGATGTGTCTGGTTACTTTCTGTGAAATAGAACCAGGGTTTCTTCTGTGATCGATCCTGCACACATGAAATATATCAGGTGTCCTGACACTTCACAAGTGTCTTCAGAGAGGCTGAAGAAGATCTTCCCTGTCTGCACATAGAAGAGACTGGATGACTGCACATTTACGCAGCATTACTGGACTTGTTCCCAAATCATATCTCTTCAATATGCTGTACCAAGCGAGCGGGCTGCCTGAGCACTTGGCTGTTCTGGAGTAAGTAGAGCTGAGGTAGGATGCTACTTAATTTATCATGGGGCCAACACACAGTATGCCAAAAGGGAGCAACAAGGAAAAAGGCAAAAGTACAGAAAAGAGTGTTAGAGAAGTAAATATGTTGTAAGAACTGAACCCTGATTACAGACCTTCACGGACACATACACAATGAGTGATGTGATGTAGATATTTGCCTTCATTGCAGGTAACTTCCTCAAACGGTAGAATTATTATACGAGCTTGGCTCATCATACTATCTGTGGAATAAATGTGCTGTAATTTTCTGTGTGTCAGCCAAGATAAGTGTCATTGATGGGCCTGATCAACTTTATACTTGATCTTATTGGACCAGCAGGTATGTATCGATATAATGTGGTTACCCTCAAAAAAACGATAATTTGTTGAAAATAAATTTCATTTTTATTTTGCATCCACGTGAAGTTTAAATTCTAAACGTTTTCGGTCCAGCATAGGACCTTCATCAGAGAATCTCTTAAAGATTACTGGATGCTGTATATGCTTGTAATAAGCTAGATAGCGTTACTAGTGAGGCGACTGACTGTCGCTTTTCTTTTCATTATACCCTGTGTAGCTGGCTCTGCAGGCCTGCGGTTTATATCAATGTAATTTTGCAGTGCGGGTAATAGGCGACGTCCGTCGCTATGGTATTGCACTGTAAATGAGGATGCCACATAAGCCAGTTGTAGAATGAGGCAATGTGAGGGTTAAATGTCGTATAACCCACCTGGGGTGATAAATCTTCTGGTGTATGTAGCGCTGTAGGTATGGCGACCTCGTCGCTTCTGGTATTGCGCTCGGATGCTGTCTCTCTTGGCGTATGGGTTGTGCCGCTCTCTGTGGGGAGGAGACCAAAATTACATTGATATATACCGCAGGTCTGCAGAGCCAGCTACACAGGGTATAATGAAAACAAAAGCGACAGTCAGTCACCTCACTAATAACGCTATCTAGCTTATTACAAGCATATACAGCGTCCAGTAATCTTTAAGCGATTCTCTGATGAAGGTCCTATGCTGGACCGAAAATGTTTAGAATTTAAACTTCACGTGGATGCAAAATAAAAATGAAATTTATTTTCAACAAATATTGAGTGCCAAGTTCATTGTCGTTTTTGGAACGGGCTGGATACCCTACTTGTGCACCTACAAGAGACTATATATTTGAGTACCTTGTTGTTTCTACCATTTTGTGGCTACCCTCAAGTTAGCTTCCTGATACTGGATATACGAACACTCTCAAACCTTGACATCCCTTGTATTGTTCTCTTTTATCAGCAATTTCAGAAGAGCCATTGACGCCATTAGAGTTAGTGTTAAGGGCCTTTCACACATAGCGAGGTCGCTAGGGATATCGCTAAAGCGTCACCGATTTTGTGACGCAACAGCGATATCGCTAGCGATCTCGCTTTGTGTAACACGTACCGGCAAACGGCCCCCCCCGGCTGGATATCGCTGATCGCGCTCGAATGTCCTGGGCCATTTTTTCCTCCTTGGTGCCCAGCTGGCGCCGACTAGCGACGCATGGACGCAGGCGGAAGTCGTCATCATCGCTGCGGTGTGACAGGTGACAGCGACCGCCGACGGATCGCTTTTCGCTGCTGCATCGCTGTGAGATCTGCCTGTGTGGCAGCTCACTAGCGACCATTTAGCGATGCACCAGCGATCCTGACCAGGTCGTATCGTTGTCGGGATCGCTGGTGCATCGCTAAATGTAACGGGACCCTTACAAATGTACTGATGTTACCCTCTTCTCTGTGACATTGATGGCCATGTAGTTGGATTTCATTTTTGACTATGAGAACATATTTTTCTGGGAACTTGCTGTGACGCAGCTTCTCTAGCTATGACTGTGAACCATAAAGGTTACTTTTTCATGTTGCATTCATTATTGCCAATATGATAATATGTTTAAGTGATAAAAAAAAAGTTTGGGTGTAAAAAAAAACAAAACACATGCATCGGAATGTAGCTAAAGACTCATAGGCCCAGATGCAACAGTTCAGCTACCCTACTTCTTGGTGATGTACAGAACAATTTAAAGTCGAAATTCCTATAAGGTTGGATTAGGTTGTTGAAAAGGTTAAATACAAGAATTATTAGGTTGTTGATGGCTTTAGCCATTTGAAAGTAGAGCGTGGCATGTGAAACCATTAGGTTTCAGGACCCAGCTACAGCTGTAGCTGTTGTGACCCCTATAATTATGACAACTGGTCAGAGTTGCAAAATCACAGGTACAGTCTAAAAATGAACATTGATATTGGTGTATTACTTTGTAATGTTACACAGACATGAGGTGATCGCTATGACTGGGTTATGAGTAATAAGAACAAACCAGCAATGTGTACGGAGATGCCAGCTTATCTTGGATCTTGGACCTGCTGTGGAGTATGTTTCATTTTGGGCCTCAAGTCAAATTCCAAATCATCATTATGATAAGTCTAGCCCAATATGGTTGGAAAGAAAAGCACAACAGCCGTGCTCATGAAGCAACACAGTTTACTCATTACTGAATGTTATTTTTAAATATTGAAGTAGTGAGTGTATAATATATATATATATATATATATATATATACTGTGGTGTGAAAAAGTGTTTGCCCCCTTCCTGATTTCCTATTCTTTTGCATGTTTGTCACACTTAAATGATCACCAAACAAATTTAATTGTTAGACAAAGATAACACACGTAATAAAAAAAATGCAGTTGTTAAATGAAGGTTTTTATAAGGGAAAAATAAATCCAAACTTACAGTGTGAGAAAGTGATTGTCCCCTAAACCTAATAACTGGTTGGGCCACCCTTAGCTTTGCGATAACTCTGGAGGAATTTTGGCCCACTCATCTTTGCAGAATTGTTGTAATTCAGGCACATTGGAGGGTTTCCGAGCATGAACCACCTTTTTAAGGTCATGTCACAGCATCTCAATCATATTAAGGTCAGGACTTTGACGAGGCCATTCCAAAGTCTTAATTTTATTTTCCTAAAGCCATTCAGAGGTGGACTTGCTGGTGTGTTATGGATCATTGTCCTGCTGCTTAACCCAAGTGCACTTCAGCTTGAGGTCACGAACAGATGGACGGATATTCTCCCTCAGTAATTTTTGGTAGACAGCAGAGTTCATGGTTCCATTTATCACAGCAAGTCTTCGAGGTCCTGAAGCAACAAAACAGCCCCAGACCATCACACTATCACTACCATATTGTATATATTGTCCCCAATGGTGGGCAACTTCAAGAATCATGTGGCCTGCTCAATGACTCCTTTACAAGAAAGATGCTGAGAATCCATGCGAGTGACAAGAAGGATGCTTTTTTATGCCCTCAATGAAAGGGGTTTAGGAAGCTATATAGTAGATAGCAATTGCAGCCCCCACAGTCTGTTATTAGGGTATTTAATAGATCCCGTAAGATAAAGAGATCTGTCTAGCACGAGCTCTATAAGTAGCCTATGTTTCCATGTGAAAAGCTAATCCTTTTAGGAACTGTGTAACACCCAAGCTTATAAAATGTATAAAGAATCAGATCAATAACTGTAATTGGCCGGATGCTTTAGCAGAAAATATAATCTTTAATTTCGTACCCACTGCTGCAGCTTTAGTTATAGTCTAAATATAGTGTATTGTGCTGACAAAATAAAGGGATTCATTCAAGGTGACATTTGTATGCTGGGATCAAATGCATCTGAAGCCCTGTCCCTATTACTTGGGCTAATGTGATATCTCCATGGCTACGGCTCAAGCCATCATCACTTGTTAATGTGACTTTAGACTCCGGGATGGTTCAGTGACACTAATAGCTGCTTCTGCAGGAGTCTCCAGAGCATGGACGGTTGAGATTGACAGCCCAGAGTAAAAAAAAAAAAAAGAGACCTTTTTTTAAGAAAAATTATCGATTTCTCTGTCAGATCCTTTTTTTATCTGGGAGCACAGAACAATGAACGTTACTTCACCTTTTCATTTTCCAGCACTTTATTAACTCATGCCAAAAACTGATGAGTGTTTGTCCATCCCTTAGACAATGAATTTTATCCTGAAGCACGACTTGTCTCATTATAACATTACTGCCGCTAAAGCCTGGTCTCAATTTTCTCACTTTATCTGTCAGGAAAGTTGCTTCCAATTCTACAACCATCCAGAATAGATTCGACAGTAGTGACCAGACTCCTTTTATGTGTTGATGTTGCTGCTGTTGCATCTATACCATTAATTGCAGTTAATTCAGATAAGTGTGCCTCAGATAGCAAAATAACTCTATGCAAATCAGTGCTACATATGGGGATAAGAAATGGCATTTATCTTCTTATAGGGGTTGTCCACAACTAGGAATGCGCCTTCTCAATCCCTATGTTTTTGCGTTGTAATATCATAACATATATACACACCTGCGCCATTCCAGCAGTGTCGACACAGTTTTACCGGCGATCGTGAGCCAATCAGCACCTGCTACACTCTCTCCATCTTCGGACGTGTCACATATATCTGGAGGTAGTGAGAAAGAGCAGCAGCGCTCATTTCTTCCTGTTGTACGCGATTTGTCCGACGGTAAGGAGAGTGAAGCAGCTGCTGATTGGCCGTAGGGTTAGCTTGAAGTCGCACTGTTATACAGTCATCGCGAGAGACAGTCTTGACACCACTGAAATGGTGCCAGCACCAGCGGGTGAGAATAAGTGTTGTTATTTTAAAAAGGGGAGGCATAAGGATTGAGAAGGGGTTCTCCCAGTCGAGGACAACCCCTTTAAAGGGAATCTATCACCTCATTTTTCCCCTATGAGATGCGGCACCGTCATCAGGGGCTTATCTACAGCATTCTGTAATCCTGTAGATAAGCCCCCGATGTAAGGCCTGTTTCACACTTCAGTTGTTTGACGTCAGTCAAAATCCGCCGTTTTTAAAAAAAAAACAGATGCGCCATTTTTTTGGCGGATCCGCCTTTTTTCCCATAGACTTGCATTAGCGGCGGATTCTGACAGATGGTCATCCGTTGCATCCGTTTTTTGACGTCCGCTGCCTGGAGTGGACGGACAAAGAAACGTTTTTTGTCTGCGTTAAAACAGCGGATAGCAACGGATCCGTCTCTGTCCGCCATGCGTTATAATGGATGCCTATGGGCGACGGATTCGTTGCCAACCATTAATTGACGGAATCCTCCAATGGATCCGCCTTTTTATACTGAGCATGCCGGTAAGAATTTTCTCTCTCTCCCTCTCTCTCTCCTTTTCCAGAGACCTATTGCTTTAAATTTCAAACATTGGTGGCTGAAACGGATCCATCAAAAAAACGGAACCGGTGCATCCGTTTGTTGTCAAACTGAAACGGATCCTTTTTTTACTCTTTGGCGGATTTCAACTGACGTCAAACAACTGAAGTGTGAAACAGGCCTAACCTGAAAGATAAGAAAAACGAGTTATATTATACTCACTCGGGGGGTGGTCCAGTCCGATTGGGTGTCGCAGTCAGTGACCGGCGCCTCCCATTTTCTAGAGATGACGTTCTCCTCCTTGCTTCTGCTGCAGCTCCTGCGCAGGCGTACTGATCTGCCCTGTTGAGGGCAGAGCAGAATACTGCAGTGCGAAGACGTCGGGAAAAGTCAAAGAGGTCCAGCGCCTGCGCACTGCAGTACTTTACTCTGCCCTCAGCAGGGCAGAGAATTACACCTGCGCAGAAGCCACGACAGAAGCAAAGAGGAGGACATCATCGCTAGAAGATGGAAGGCCCCGGACCGCGACACCCATCGGACCGGACCGCCCCCCGGGTCAGTATAATAGAACTCGTTTTTCTTATCTTTCAGGTTACATAGGGGGCTTATCTACAGCATTACAGAATGCTGTAGATAAGCCCCTGATGGCGGTGGCCGCATCTCATAGGGGAAAAATGAGGTGACAGATTCCCTTTAAAGAAAAATATCTCTTTCTTGATTTGTCAAATGTCTTTCCTCCTCCACTCCCTATACCCAGCTTTCTAAACTGACCGTTCCCTTTCAGTTCACTAATGAAAACCATCTCCAGAGTGAAAACAGCGTTCAGCTTTACTGAGAGATCAGGTTACATGCTGCTTGTAAAAGTTTACGGAATGCGAGAGGAAGCAGTGTGAGACGGGGCTGCTGTTGGTTATTAAATGTTTTGTTTTATCTCACTCAAGGCTGGATTCACAGTTTCGCTGGTCAGTACTGCTATATAATATCCTCAGTGCTGCTACTACTTCTTAGGGTGTACTATGCAGAGTTAGAAGGAAGCAAGATCTTCTAACTCCTGTGTTCCATGTTTAGAAGCCATTATAGCAACTGCTCTCAATAGACTTCTGTGCTCAGTATGTAACCTGATCCCTCAGTGAAAGTGAAATGCCATCTTCAGGAAATGGATTTAAGCAGAAAAGTATGACTAAACGGTTTCGGTGGGTGGACCTCTTTGGGCAGGTTTGTTGTGGTACCATGTTCTTTCCATTTGATGATAATGTATTTGATAGTGTTCCGGAGGATCATTAGAGATTGGGATTTTTTTTTTATAACCCAACCCTGACTTGTACTTCTGAACAACGTTGTCCCTGACTTATTTGGCGATCTCCTTGGTCTTCATGGTGTTGTTTAGTTAGTGGTACATCTTGCTTAATGGTGTTGCAGCCTCTGTGGCCTTTCAGAAAAGGTGTTGTGGCAGGGCTAAGGGTCGTGTAATTGATGGGAGATATGTGTCTCATAAATGGCTTATCTCCATAATGTAAGGCAGAAGTAAAGCATACCAGATATTGTTATTGTTTTTGTTTGAAGGACCTGTGGTGAGGTCACAGTCATGTGACCAGTCAGCTGCTGGGAACGTGGGTGTGGCTACAGCCTTATAATGTGACCTGCTCCTGAACCAGGGAGCTGTATGTGGGGAGGACTACACCTCCCAGCATGTGCTGAGACTCGCGGTCTGAGTCTGCAACCACGAAGGTTTATGTTTTGTTTGCCTAAGCTAGAGGCTATTTTTGGTGATACGCTGTTTTATGGTCTATGACAGAAATAAACCTCATGAACTTTGGAAGAACCGGTCTCCTGATTGTCTCCCGCTGCACCTGAGCGAGTCACATCCCCACAATTGGTGGTACACGTGCGGGCAGCGGTCCCAGCAGAGACTTGAGACAGTTGCTGCATGTCCTGGGTGAAGTTTGCAGCGGGGCAACAAGCATTGCCTGGAATCATGGAGGACCTCATGAAACACCTGGTCCAGTCCCAGGCACTGCAGCAGGAAACCAACAAGCTGTTGTTACAGCAGATCCAGCAAAGCCAGCAGGAGCAGCGGCAGCAGTTCCAGCAGAGCCAGCAGGAACAACGGCAGCAGATGCAGCTTCTGGCAACCGCCATCCAGGAGGGCAGGACGAGCGCCCCAACCCCAGGTCGGGCTGATGCCACCGACGTCGAGAAGGCGGTAAGACGCGCATTACAAAAAATGACCCCTGAGGATGATGTGGAGGCCTTCCTGACGGTGTTTGAGAGGGTGGCTGAGAGGGAAAAACTTCAGCCAGAGCGGTGGGCGGAGGTACTGGCCCCTTACCTAACGGGGGAGCCCCAGAAGGCGTACTTTGACCTGACGGTACAAGATGCCAGAGAGTATCCCAAATTAAAAGCGGAAATTCTCGCACGCTTGAGGGTAACAATGACTACCAGGGCACAGCGAGTTCATCGCTGGGCCTATCACCGGGACAAACCCCCGCGCTCCCAAATGTTTGACCTGTTGCACCTGGTCCAGAAATGGCTGCAGCCAGAGTCGGCTTCCCCTGCACAGATGGTAGAGCGAGTTGTGATGGATCGGTTTGTGCATTCTCTGCCGAGACCTCTACAGACTTGGGTTGCCCAGGGTGATCCCCAAAATGCTGATGAACTGGTTGGGCTGGTCGAGAGATACCAGGGGATGGAAGGTTCCTTGGGGAAGCAGCCCATTCCATATTGGGGGTCCCAGCAGGGGGCGGAGTCACAAAAAGGGGTGGTGCGTCCAAGGTCAAAAGGGGCGGGGGAGGCGGTGCCCAAGGTCCCCTCGGGTGTTATTTGCTGGAAGTGTCATGGGCCAGGACATATAGCGGCCCGTTGTCCCCAGACCACCGAGCAGATGGACTGCAGCATGGGACGCCGTAGTTCATACTACGCTTATCCAGCTTGCAGTGTGAACTCGCTACCTAACAAGGGGCCACAAGCGTGTCCCGTGAAGGTGAACGGTCGAGCAGTAATGGCGCTTCTGGACTCCGGGAGCTTGGTGACCCTTGTGAGGGCCAGTTTTCCTCTAAACATACTCCCGGGTAAAAAGATTGGTGTTCGGTGCATACATGGCGATGCAAAGGACTACCCTATGGCTAGGGTGAAGATTGAAACGGCGCATGGCACCGAGTCGCATGAAGTTGGCGTTGTTCGAGACTTGTTGCATCCCATAATTATTGGCCGGGATTTCTGTCTGTTTTGGGATCTGTGGGGGATGGGTTCTGAGTGTGCTAGCAAGAGCAGGGAACCAATCCACCCCACTGAGGTATCGCCACCACCAGAGGCAGACGAGTTCCCTTTATGTGTCCTTGTTGGGGATGAAGAGAAAGGGTCCCCTGTACCTGACATCCCGGAGTTAGGGGTGGCCGGGGAGAATTTTGGGACTGCCCAACATAGGGACCCCACACTAAGGGAAGCCTTTAACAATGTCACCGTCATTAATGGGGTTGCACAAGAGCCGGGAGCAGACACAAGGTTTCCCCATTTTATGTTGAGTGGGGAATTGTTGTACCGGGTCACGAAAATAAGGGAGGAGGTGGCAGAGCAGTTAATAGTACCAGGCCCCTATAGACGAAAAGTGTTGGACATGGCCCATTCCCACATCTTGGGGGGACACCTGGGGGTGGAAAAAACCCAGGAACGGATTGTACAGAGGTTCTATTGGCCTGGGTGTCACCGGGAAATAGTAAACTATTGCAGGTCCTGCCCGACATGTCAGTTAACTGCCCCCACATCTCATTTTCGGAACCCTCTTGTGCCACTGCCCATTATTGAGGTGCCATTTGAGAGAATTGCCATGGACTTGGTCGGTCCCTTAGTTAAATCAGCTCGGGGCCATCAGTATATATTAGTCATCCTGGACTATGCCACACGCTATCCTGAGGCCATTCCCCTGAGAAACTCCTCTGCGAAGAGTATAGCCCGTGAGCTGGTCCATGTGTTTTCCCGGACGGGTTTGCCGAAGGAGATCCTGACCGACCAGGGGACACCTTTTATGAGCAAGGTGATGAGAGAATTGTGCAGAGTCTTGCAAATTTCCCAGCTGAGGACTTCAGTGTACCATCCACAGTCAGATGGCCTTGTTGAGAGGTTTAACAAGACCCTGAAGAGCATGCTGAGAAAAGTCATAGAGGAAGATGGTAGAGACTGGGATTGTCTCTTACCGTATTTACTGTTTTCTATCCGTGAAGTTCCCCAGGCCTCCACGGGGTTCTCCCCCTTCGAGCTTCTGTACGGCCGGCATCCGCGAGGTCTCCTAGATATAGCCAAGGAAACCTGGGAAGCCGAAGTCACGCCCCACAGAAGCGTCATTGAGCATGTGGCACTGATGCAGCAGAGGGTTGCGAAGGTGATGCCCATTGTTAAAGAACATCTCCGCCAGGCACAAGAGGCTCAGGCCAGGGTCTACAACCGGTCAGCCAGAGTGAGGCAGTTCAATCCGGGAGACCGAGTTGTCGTGCTAATACCGACGGTGGAAAGTAAGTTCTTGGCCAAGTGGCAAGGGCCATATGAGGTGGTGGAGAAACTGGGAGACGTAAACTACAAGATCCACCAACCCGGAAGACGGAAGCCATACCAGGTTTACCATGTTAACCTTATCAAGCCGTGGCAAGATAGAGAGCCAGCGGTAACTCCGTGCTTGCTGGGCAACCTAGAAGGGGAGGTTGGAGCCGTTACCATAGCGGAGACTCTATCGAAGGCCCAGAAGCAGCAGTGCCGGGAGTTACTCCAGAAAAACCGCGACCTGTTCTCAGAGTTGCCGGGGTGCACGAAGGTGGTGGAGCACGAAATTCTGACCGAGCCACATGTGCGGGTGAACGTGAAACCATATCGTATTCCTGAGGCCCGGCGAGAGGTAATCTCCAAGGAGGTGCAGCGTATGTTGAAGCTCGGGGTCATTGAGGAATCCAAGAGCGGCTGGTCGAGCCCGATTGTCCTGGTCCCAAAACCTGATGGTGAATGGAGGTTCTGCAACGATTACCGGAAGCTGAATGAGGTCTCCAAGTTCGACGCTTATCCCATGCCACGCGTTGATGAGCTCATCGAGAGACTTGGACCTGCCAGGTACATAACCACTTTGGATCTGACCAAGGGATATTGGCAGATCCCCATGGCACAGGAAGCCAAGGAGAAGACGGCATTCTCCACACCAGACGGGTGCTTCCAGTATGTCCGGATGCCGTTTGCCTACAGGGAGCTCCAGCAACCTTCCAGAGGGCGATGGATAGAATCCTTGCACCTCATAAGCTATACGCTGCCGCATACCTGGATGATATCGTCATCTTTACCCCGGACTGGGAGACTCACCTGGAAAAGGTCCAAGCAGTGTTTGACGCTCTAAGAGAGGCGGGGTTTACAATAAACCCGAAGAAGTGTGCCTTGGGGAGAGAAGAAGCCAAGTACCTCGGATATGTAGTGGGGCGTGGCGAGATCAAACCCCAAATCAATAAAGTGGAGGCAATTCAAACATGGCCGAGACCTCTGTCAAAGAAGCAAGTTAAAGCCTTCCTGGGGATTGTGGGATATTACAGGAGGTTTATCCCAAACTTCGCCACAATGGCTGCACCTCTAACTGATCTGCTTAAAGGGACAAAGTCAGTGATGGTCAGCTGGTCCGAAGAAGCAGAGTCAGCCTTCCAAGAAATGAAGGGAGCTCTTTGTAAGCAGCCCGTTTTGGTGGCCCCAGACTTTAAACGTGAATTTGTCCTCCAGACAGATGCCTCAGATGTCGGGGTAGGTGCAGTCCTTTCCCAAGAGATACGTGGGGAGGAGCATCCTGTTCTCTACTTGAGTAGGAAGTTGACTTCTTGTGAGAGAAATTACTCAGTTGTAGAGAAGGAGTGTTTGGCCATAAAATGGGCAGTGGACACATTACGGTACTACCTGGTGGGACGGAAGTTTAGGTTAATATCCGACCATGCCCCACTCAGGTGGATGAGGGAAACCAAGGGCAAGAATGCTAGGGTTACCCGCTGGTTCTTAGCCCTACAAGACTTCAGTTTCCATGTAGAGTATAGGGCCGGGAAGCTACAAGGGAATGCCGATGCCCTCTCCAGAATCCCTTGCCTGGTAGGTGAAAGTGCCAAGCCCCACGGCTTTAGGCAGAGGGGGGAGGTATGTGGCAGGGCTAAGGGTCGTGTAATTGATGGGAGATATGTGTCTCATAAATGGCTTATCTCCATAATGTAAGGCAGAAGTAAAGCATACCAGATATTGTTATTGTTTTTGTTTGAAGGACCTGTGGTGAGGTCACAGTCATGTGACCAGTCAGCTGCTGGGAACGTGGGTGTGGCTACAGCCTTATAATGTGACCTGCTCCTGAACCAGGGAGCTGTATGTGGGGAGGACTACACCTCCCAGCATGTGCTGAGACTCGCGGTCTGAGTCTGCAACCACGAAGGTTTATGTTTTGTTTGCCTAAGCTAGAGGCTATTTTTGGTGATACGCTGTTTTATGGTCTATGACAGAAATAAACCTCATGAACTTTGGAAGAACCGGTCTCCTGATTGTCTCCCGCTGCACCTGAGCGAGTCACATCCCCACAGTGTGTATATACTGACAGACCATGTGACACTTAAGGCCCTGTCTCACATAACGAGATCGTTAGCAAGATCGCTGGAACGTCACCGATTTTGTGATGCAACAGCGACCTCGCCAGCGATCTTGCTACGTGTGACACATAGCGGCGACCAGCCCCCGCTGAATATCGCTGATCGTCCTGGGCCATTTTTTTATCGTTGGTGTCCCGCTGGCCAGCATGCATCGCTGTGTTTGACGCCGACGAGCGACCTCGTTGGCGACGCAGAACTCAGGGACGCAGGCGTGAGTCATCAGAATAGCTGCTGTGTGACAAGGTACCAACGACCGCCGAGGTCATTATACGGATCTCTGTATCGTTGCTGCATCTTTGAAGAGATCTGCCTGTTTGGCAACTTACTAGCGACCATGTAGCGACGCCCCAGCGATCCTTACCAGGTCGTATCGTTGTCGGGATGGCTGGTGCGTTGCTATGTGAAACGGGACCCTTAGATTGCACACATGGTGACTTTCTTTCATCAAGCAAGTGACTTATGAAGGTAATTGCTTGCACAAAATTCGTTTAGAGGCTTCATAGCAAAAGGGTTGAATACACATGCATATGACAATTTTTAGTTATTTGATCCCATAAATTAAATTTATGCCTATATTTTTCTCCCTTCACTTCACCAACTTATACTATTTAGTACTGATGCATCACACACAAATTGCATTACAAAAATATTTAAACACAGACTCTAATTAGAGTTGAGCGAATCAGCCGGCGCGCTCCATGTATCCGGGTTCCCGCTATAGCTTATTCGGTAAGCGCTATAGCTTGCCAAATAAGCGGAGATCTGAACAAATTCGCTCAACTCTAGTTGTAATGTACCAAAATAAGTAAAAATCCAAGGGTGTGTGTGAATACTTTTGCAAGCCACTGTAATCCCCCCACATGAATCCCACATGAATAATGCTCCCACTGTTGTTTCACCACGTGTGTAGTGTCATAGTGTGTTTGCTGCTGGGGTAGGATTTACCTTATACAATAGATTGTCCATCTGCTGAAAAACATGTACAGCCAGGAAAGATAGTGGATGTGGAATAATACAATAGACTGACATTATTTCCCCTCACCTAAAACTGGACACTTCCTCTTGTCTGGTGGATTTAAAAAGCCCAGCTGGCCACATGCTCGTTCTTTCTGTCTCTTATTCCACTGGCATCATGAGGAGCTTACCTGGCTGAGTATCCACTTACTGCCAGATCCCCTGTAGCCCCTTACTTATGAAGAAGAGGGAAAAAATTCCTCTACCGCTTTACACAGGCCACATATGGCAATATGAACAGGATCATCAAAACAGCCATAAATGCCACCTCTGGGATCCTTACTTTATCAGATAGTGAGGCTCACCAATTCCACCTCATTGCCCTGTCCAAATACTTCAGTGAAAGTATGGCTGCTCATGTACTGTGGCACGGAGCAGTGGTTGTGGGCATGGTACTCCTGTTTCACGCCTCAGTACGCTTCATGAAAGTGGGGGTCCTAACTGGGTGAGAGGACTTTAGCTGTGGGAGTACTACGCCCTTGTAGACCTTATGAAGCCATTGACTTTGGCTGGTCGGGACCAGATGTTGTACAGCTCAATGTGGAAGGCCACCACTCAAAAATAAACTACCTTTTACTGAACAATAAAGTAGGAAATATGTACAGTGGATAGCTGGTGAATAACTTCATGAACGTTTGTCTTATAATGCAGAACAGCTTTATACTCATTTCCCTTCCTTCCTGAGCTCGCTCCACCTCTGTCCTTTAGCCTATCTCTCTCACTTCACCACTACCCAGTACAGCACTTCAGGAGCTTCACTGCAGTCCCACTCCCAAACAACAGCACCACTAAACAGTAGTCAAAAGCCTTATTCTTCAACCCACGGTTCTGCTTCCTTTTCCCCTAAAGGGGAGCTAGTTATGCCACTATGGCCGTTACCTAGCATCTCTGTTTGCCGACAGCTTGGAACTACCACACAGGCAATCTCTCTTTGTCCTGCTTTTCTTCTCAGTACTGCTTCATCACTTGACTGTTAGATAACTCCATGCTGTCCCACTAGACTTCCAGCCGCAGAATCCGTCTCACCCCTTCTAACACTTTTCATTTGTTTCTACTCTTAATCACGTTATCCATTGCCTCAGTCTTCGCTCACTTCTGTGACTCCCACTTCATGCGGTTCTGTCTCTTAGTCAGATCGTTGGTCTGCTTCTGCTGCACTCTAGGCCCTAACTGACCCCTAATAGGACCTGTCTGCTGTCCCTTCACATTAGCCCCTCCCATTCTGGGCTAGTCCTAATTATTAACCCTATCTCTTCCTATCAACTCCCTGCTGTTGGGCAGAATGGAACCTCATCATATACCAATGCAAATTGTTAAACACACAAACACCATAGCACATTACAACAATACACATCTTCAGTAGGAAATGTGGGCACTACTTCCACCTTCTTCTTACACTCGCTCAACACTGATATTATTATTATGTTTTTATTTGAATGTGTGGAGAATGTGTTGGCTGTAATATTCTGAGTATCATATGCATATACAGCTCTGGCAAAAATTAAGAGACCACCACATCAAAGCCCTATCATGGGCAGCCCATTTTCCAGACCTGAACCACATTGAGAACCTCTGGAATGTCTGGAATGTAATCAAGAGGATGATGGATAGTCACAAGCAATCAAACAAAGAACTGCTTAAATTTGTGCTCCAGAAGCAGTGTGAAAGGCTGGTGAAAAGCATGCCAAGACGCATGAAAGCTGTGATTAAAAATCATGGTTATTCCACAAAATATTGATTTCTGAACTCTTCCTGAGTTAAAACATTAGTATTGTTTCTAAATGATTATGAACTTGATTTCTTTGCATTATTTGAGGTCTGAAAGCACTGTTTTGTTTTTTTTTAATTTTGACCATTTCTCCTTTTCAGAAAAAAAAAATACAAAATGTATTGCCTGGAAATTTGGAGACATGTTGTCAAGAAGTTTATAGACTAAAAGAACAATTTATATTTTACTCAAAAATATACCTATAAAGAGAAAAATCAGACAAACTGAACATTTGGAAGTGGTCTCTTATTTTTTGCCAGAGATGTAGGTGTAGAGTGGGCCACGAGAATCAATGTTACTGGTGGACCTTTGGCACCCCAGTCCGACACTGTCTGCAGGCTTATACCTCATGTGCCCAATGAAAACTCTATCCCTGAATCCAGTCTGAATATGTGACAGCAGATATACTATTTAGCTTAATGGACAGCAGTTTTGTAACACTCATTCTAAGTTTTTGGAAAAGTGGCAAAATATTTCAAGCCGATTACTAGTTTTTTGGTCAAGTAATGAAAACTGCTTTTCATACGAGTTTAACATTCGGTTTGTTTGAAAAAGTGAAGGAATGCTCGAATTCTGTGAAGTCGCTCAGTATGTCCATTTTCTTTTATCTTTTTGCAACTCGCATAAAATGGAAGAACTGTAGTCTCATAAAAGTTTACCCATGAAGTACTGGAATACTAGGCGCCCTTGAATGGTTTTAGATCTACTTGGATAGCACTGGAATGCTCTTTTTCCACACAAAGCTGTTAAGGTAAGGTAGTACTGGTTCTTAATTTTTGATTTTGGTAAAAGGTAAAAAAACAATTAAATTAGTTTTAGTCCTATCTATAAGAAAGCACAATTAAATAAGATTGAAAAGAAAGCACAGCTAAATGAGATTGCCATCAAGACAGTTCGAATAGAATGTCTTTAAAATAAGGTTATAAAGAATATATAGCTGTATATTGTACTGTATGCCCTGTAAAAAAAATACTGTACTGGAAATATGTCATAGTCAGAAAAAGTAAAGCTGGAAATACAAAGTACATGATCTATTGCGGCCTCACATACATGTTTAGTAGGCAACTGTTCTCAGTAGGATGAGTGAAATACAGGAAGCCATCTCAGATTCCTATAGAACCATATAACCCCCAAGAACAAAAAGATCAGGCAGATGAAATTCAACTTCCCAATCTTTGTCTCCCACAATATCTGCCATCAGGGGAAATATGGTTAAATTTGCTGGGGCCCAAACTAGATGCTTAAATTAAAAAAAAATGGGCCTCGATGTTGTTCCAAATACGTCATATAACAAGTACCCATGTGGGCCTCCTTTCTGCTAAGCTTAATGTCTATTCTACATCTACACATATGTGTCTTCGGTTTAGATGGAAGATGGCTGGGTATATATTCATCGCTACTTTCCCATAGATATATCATGGACCGTTCCTAACAAGTTCTGATTTTTGTGAGACCTCTTTTCTTTCTTACAGACCATTTCCATTTGTTCTCTTATAATTGGGACTGTTGGTGTGATAATGTGCCGACGAGAGAATCTAAATTTCTACCGCCACGATGCTATAAAGTATTTGTTGCATGTGTCAGCATTCTAGGTAATATTTGTTTACATTGCCTGATAAAATCTTGGCATCATCCCATGGAGAAGTATAATGTTCCTACTATGTCTGGTTCTTGTTATTGGTTACATAGCATTCATTTATGGGAAGTAGCCTGGTTATTGGACTGTAGGGTTGGAAAAAGTGAATATTATATAAAGTTTTCCTATGATTTCAACCTTTAATGATGTTGATTTTGACTAATCAGTGTTTAGAATTGGATTTAAGTAAAATATTACAATAATAATAGTATAAGTATGTATTATCTCAATAGATCATTGCTATATAGTATCGTAGGTGAACTACCAGATGCTGGTAAAGTCAACTGGTTTGGTTAGGAGTTGCCTATAGCATTGCTGTCATGGCTCCATGTCACTGGCGGACACAGTCAAGAGAGGGCCCTTGTACTAGTACAATATATGGGCCCTTTAGCTCATCATAATGCTCACTTTCACTTACTTTGGAGCTGGAAATGGGCCCCTTTGCTCTTGGGCCCCTGTGGTTGCACCAGTGATATGTCTGCCCCTGATCCATCTAACATGGGTATCATT
Organism: Dendrobates tinctorius; assembly: GCF_039654945.1. Taxonomy (NCBI): domain Eukaryota; kingdom Metazoa; phylum Chordata; class Amphibia; order Anura; family Dendrobatidae; genus Dendrobates; species Dendrobates tinctorius. The sequence goes on along the minus strand of NW_027361700.1, from coordinate 644,352 downwards.
GTACTACTCCGTGTGAATAAAGCATCAATAAAGATGAACTGGAACTTTGGAAGTATCTACTATTGTTAGCAAGGTACTGGGGTAGTGGGATATAAATATGGGTACCGGCTGAGCACAGGCAATAAATAAATGTGCCCTAGGTTCTGGAGACCTGGAGAAGTGCCATCAAACCACTCTGCCTTTGCCAAGGTACTAAGGAAAAAATCTCTAAGTACAAATTTTTGCTACACGTAAAAATAAGCCTATTAACATCCCTGGCTAAAAAAAGATAAATTCAAATGCAAAAACCTTTTCTGATTATCATAACAATTGGAAAATGGAAAGGTAAAATTATTTTGCTGAGCATTACATCAATAACGGTAAAAGCCCAAGTTCGCTCATGTTTTCTGGTAACAGCATTTTCATCAGTATATGGACATACTAAAGACTTCTTCTTCTCCACAGGGGTCGCTCGTCACTTTAGTAAGACGGAAAGGTCCATAATGCGCGATACTCTTCTCCCCGAAATGGGATAGCAAGAGGGTTCTTCCATCAGGGTTATCGTGGGGCAAAATACATGTTGCTCCTTAGGAATAATGATCTGTAGGTACGATGCTGTTCTGGACGCTCCGCTAAACAGGCCTTTTTTTAGTCTGGTTGGATGAGTACATAGACAAATAGCACCAAACATGATGACACAGAAGAGCTGAGTCACAGACAAACGTTATTGGAATGATGACTTTTGGGTTTTTGCTATTTTTTCACTGACATCCATCATCAAATATGCATTAATGCTAGCTTATATAAGCTTGTCTACATACACATACTTATATATATATATTTATATACACAATGCACAGAGCCGAGCTAACAATGACACTAAGCAATGCACTGGTGGGGAGTGAGTAGGCTGAGTGTGCACAGACGCACAGTGGTGTAATGTGGACTTTCTGTACACTGAGCCCTCTGTATGTGCGATCGAGTCTGTCTGTACAAATGTCACTTTGCCGCATGAGTCACCCAGACATACACGCCGAGATGCTCCATGCTGCATTACGTATCCATGGCGCAAAGGAGAGTAAACAGACCCTTAATGATTCTCCATGTATACAGCTGATTGCCCAGGCTGAGTGATGGCAGGTCTCTTTTTAGATGATTAAACCTTTAAAGGCACATAACATTTTTAAATTTTAATGAGACTCCATCAGAATAGTTCAACGAATAAACAGCTTATATAGTCGTGTTGCTCTCTGAAAGATAATGTCATCCATACCTTTAAGGTTCATTCTGACGTCCATGCACATCAGTCCGAAATCAAACCGCTAATGCAAGTCCTGGATGAGGGTCTTCTAACCTGAGTGGGGCAACATCATAGAAATACAAGAGGCTGTCACCCTCAGGTCGGGTGACCATCAGCCAGTCCGAGCATTAGTGGTCTGATCTCATCTCAATGAGCCTTTACTGATGCAATTTGTAACTCACCGTCAGACAAATTTCTGTTTTAATTCATATGGAATTTACATTAGGTGCCCTGGGCATGGCAAAAGCACTTCCCACGTTCCCTACTCTATTTCCCGCCCAGCCCCAACTTCCTGTACTCGACTGACAGCTCACTGGCTTGACTAAACAACATGTAAGCTGACAGTCAAGCAGAAGGAGGTGCGGCTTGGCAGGTAAAAGATAAAACAGAGGTTTTGGAAGTGCTCCAATACACCTATAGCACTTAAGCCTCATTTTCACATGTGATTTTTCATTCAAGGAGGAACAGATTGCATGAGTAAAAGTGTGGATGACTTTATCTTTCAGAGACCAACAAGAGCATATAAATGATTTGGGGGCTGAATTGTGCTGCTAGGTTCCCTTTAAAGTACGCAGAAAATAAAAGAAAAAAATGGGTTCCAAAAAAGGTTTTACCTGACATCTTAGTTTGGGCTACAGGTATGTAAATCATACCTTGTAAGATACAATCCTTGTGCAGATGTTGAAAATGGCTGTAAATGAACGTTCAGGACTGAGCATTTAATATTCTCTAACTTTGTATTATGCTTCACAATACAGTTTAGTCCCAAACATGGTCCTTGGGGACTATGGCTACGGGGAGGGAGGAAGCAATTGTTTATATATAGGCGTCATCCAGGCATAATGGACATAATAAGCACATTGATAGGTCGGCATGTATCATGCCAGTAGCACCTTATTCATACGTGTATGTAGAACAACCTTACTCCCTTCCTAACCTTAGTCCCCAAAGCAGTGCGAGACATTGTCCACCGCTGCTCCTGCACCACTGTTCTCTGCTAAATGTGAGCGGCTAATCAGTACACAGATGCTCATATGCTTCTGTGGCAAGTATTTGGAGACCTGTTTGGCTGATTAGAGGATACATTTGCAGCAAGGATACTGTTCTAGGAATGGGCCAGGATTTTTAGGAGGTAACTCTGCATGCCTCATGCTCAAACATCCAGACAACAATACAACTGTGAGCTAGCGAGAGTATGAAGAGTATTGTAGGACAAGGCACACCTGGGCTAAATAAGAATAGTGACGAGGATGCATAGTTACAGTTGATCACGGCAAGAAAAGTGGTGACCATAAGATACAATGGGGTGGTTTCGATCAACCTTCTACACTATAAACCTGCTCTGGACTGCTGTTATTATTGGCCTAGCTGCAGTAAATATCCTTTAAATATAGGCTAGCCCCGAATTTGACATGTGGATAATGATAACTTCCAACCTTACTCAAGAGAGTGCCCAAGACATAGAAAGATTCAGCAAAGCCCAACAACCACCTGTTGTGAGTTAAATTGTGAACTGTGTTACAAACTGTTCCTGTTGCTGCTGGTGACCACCTAGCGTTGTGCTTCAACTCTGTTGAGTAACCACCAAGCTCTGAGCATCAACTCTGCTCTGCTATGTAGCCACCAAGCGTTGTGCCTCAACTCTGCTGTGTAATCACCAAGCTCTGTGCCTCAACTCTGTTGTGTAACCATCAAGCTCTGTGCCTCAACTCTGCTGTATAACCAACAAACTCTGTGCCTTAACTCTGCTGTGTAACCACCAAGCTTTGTGCCTCAACTCTGCTGTGTAACCCCCAAGCTATGTGCCTCAACTCTGCTATGTAACCACCAAACACTGTGCCTCAACTCTGCTATGTAACCACCAAGCTATGTACTCTGCTGTTTACACACCAAACTCTGTGTCTTAAGTCTGCTGTGTAACCACCAAACTCTGTGCCTTAACTCTGCTGTGTAACACCAAGCTCTGTGCCTCAACTCTGCTATGTAACACCAAGCTCTGTGCCTCAACTCTGCTGTGTAACCACCAAGCTCTGTGCCTCAACTCTGCTATGTAACCACCAATCTCTGTGCTTTAACTCTACTGTGTAACCACCAAACTCTGTGCCTTAACTCTGCTGTGTAGCCACCAAGCTCTGTGCCCTAACTCTGCTATGTAACCACCAAGCTCTGTGCCTAAACTCTGCTGTGTAAGCACCAAGCTCTGTGCCTCAACTCTGCTGTGTAACCACCAATCTCTGTGCTTTAACTCTATTGTGTAACCACCAAACTCTGTGCCTCAACTCTGCTGTGTAACCACCAAGCTCTGTGCCTCAACTCTGCTGTGTAACCACCAAGCTCCGTGCCTTTACTCTGCTGTATAAGCACAAAACTCCGTGCCTCAACTCTGCTGTATCACCGCCAAGCTATTTACCTTCATTTTGTTGTGTAACCACACGCCTCATGAGAGAATGTAACTACTTCTTAGATGTCTCATATTTACTAAACATTTTTTCCAATTCAACCTTGCTGAGTCATGTGTGAGTTGTTGCACCCCCCAAGTGGGGTACCAAGTTAAGGATCATAGGCCTCACTTTCAAAACTGAGCCTCATACATGATCATAAGCCTAAACGACAAAGATGTTAACTTATATAAAATATACCGATGTAGAAAAACTGCATTTGTTATATTGCTAGTACGCAAGAATATACGGTAAATCACTGTCTACATAAATTGCGGCTTCTGGTAAGTGTCATTTTTTTTTTTTAAAGTAATTTTCCATTTTATTACAGGAGACACTTAGGCAGCAGTTTTCTTCTTCCTCGTTTCTTCTATTTGTAATTATGAAGATGCAAATCATACAATGGTTAAAGTTCTGCTAGTGTTTGTGTATGCGTCTGACGCAAGTACCGCACAGTACCGTGTCCTCGTCCTTTGGTTACATTCACCTAAGTCCGGAACTGTTTAGTAAATACGGGCTGGATATAGCAGATATATACTATATGTAGGTCACATAGTAATTTTCCAGAAGAAAAGGCGCCTCCTGAAGTACGGTGATTGCAAACAGTAAGGTGCTCCTTCTTTGTGTGCTGCACTGTTGCAGATATAGAAAAGTAAAGGTTTCAAAGTTTTCAAAATCATGGCAACTTCAATCATGTGCATTGTATATGAAGTGGGGCTCACATTCTCCCTTTCTCCTCTAAGAGAGCTCTGTGTGTAGCGTCTTGTTGCACCCGGCTCTCATATAAACACTTCTTCTCTACGCCATCTGTACCTGCTTGTCAGGAAAAACATACACTATTGTGCTGCCGTCCTCCCCCTATCCACCTACTCTGATATTTTTGTAATGCCCAAGGCTGGTTTTAGTTATGGGGAGATCTTGTTAATGTAAAGCCCCTGTAAATGGCAAAGCCTCTGGGGGAGCCGCTCCGGAATGAGCCAAACATTTCTTGGAATCAGACTGAGAAACTGAGACCTATTGATTAACTGTGCTGTTTTCTAAGGCCAGGTAAAATTAGGCAGGTCTTAAGCGGCAGGGTAATGGCATGGAAATTCATATATTTCTATGACTTGGATTTCCAACCTTGAAAAATATGAAATGAAATAAAACGCATGGTAGACGTAAATTCTGTTTTTTGCTGTGGGTTCTTCAGTGAATGACCCAGATATGTCCGTTCACTCATGTTTTATACACAGTTTTATAAATATTCTGTCAAATACTATTTGTAGTATTGACATTGTACAACTTGCCAAGCAGTGGCATCGACCATCGATGGCTAATAATGTGCAAAATAATCTGGATCAATATAGTTAAACTTAATGGAATGGATCGTCAAAAACGACTTATTGTAAAGTTGTGGTTTTTTATTTTACCTGTAACTTTTTATATTTAAAACAAAATTCTGAAATCTTGCAATTTTCACTATGGTCCATGAGCGTCATTATAGGCTGGCACTATCTGTGTTGTATAGACACTTTTCCGCAGTCTCATTATCATCAGAGGCAGGATTACAGTGTATCTAGATAACACAGGGTCTCCATTCACAATTGGTGATGGTCACAGCTCACCTCCTTACCCTCCCTGCACAATGGCCTCTCTACAGATCACAGACCTTGCCTAGAACATTCTCCCATGGAAGTCAATGTGTCATATATATACAGTCTAGAAGTTCCTATGTTTCATGTAGCTGCTGTAAATCTGAATCATGTTAACAATAGCCCAAGCAAGATGGCAGCCCCAAAACGTTGCCTAGAAAATAAAATTAAAAAAATCTACATTCAGAAAATTAAAAAAAAAGTTTAGAAAAAATATATCTTTTTCACTATTATTTGAATGATTAAAAAATTAAGAGTTAATTCGTTAACCATAAAATACCTGGGGCATAATATAGTTGGGCAGTTGTTGTCGGGCTTAGCATCTCTGGAATCACATAAACCCACTGACCCCTAAACCCATGCCTGATGTCATCAGTAGGGCAGATTAATTTCCTCTCCGCTTAGCTCTGGTTTATCGGTTAGTATACTGAGCATCTCAGCCTTTATGCCCTGTCTCAATTTGGTTTTACATTAATGCCGTAAACCATATCCCTTCCTTAATGTGGTTGTCCAGTGACTCTTAGCTGCAGCTCTCTCCACACTTGAAGTCTTCTCCAGGATGTGCTTGCACCCCAAGGATAGGCAACCATAGCAACTTTTGGGCACTGTTAAATAGATGAGGTAGTTCTATTTTACTCAGTCTCAATGTAGCCTAAAGAGTTAAAAGTTGTGGGTGACTTGTGACGAGCTACCTAGTGCTGTTCCTCTAGGGAGGTGAAATGAAACCTTTGGGCAAATGTATGGGTCTCAACTTGATTACCGTCTTCTATGCCAGCTATTTAGCAAGTTTTACTTTTTTAGGTGGCATAAGAAAGCCATTTCGACTGTTTTTCTAAATATTACATACATTTATAATTTCACAATTATTAAACTTCTTTTCACTGTCACTGTATGCTGAGAGTTGACGTTCCAAAGCTGGCCTCCTAGCATAGGTTGTTTGAGTCTATCTCCCAACGTATAAATTCAGTAAACCAACCACTGAATCGGTGTCACAGAGCTCCTTGTTATACTTTGCTGTGAGCCTTCATTTTTCTTGAGCGTTCACATTTACTGGTATTTAACGTTAGTAAATGGCTCGCAGCTTGTTCTGTCACTTCTTTCAGCTAAGTACACAGGATGGTGTGTGTTCAAACTTAACTCTGTGACTTTCATGGGTGGAACCAAAGCTCTCGATTACTGTGGTTGACTTATAGATTTAGATATTTCAGAGTAGGCTACACATTGGCGGCAGTGTAGCGATTTGGGGTGCAGAGATAGCAGTTATACTTGGGGTTTGATGTCTAAGAAAACCCAAAGGCAGGTTTGTCACATAAGAAGACACCAGCATTGTAAGTGAGGAATGGTTTGTATGGTTTCCCGGAGACAGAATTAGTCAAATAATTTTCATTTTAACTTTACTTTATATTTCACAGGTGGAACCAAAGCCTTCGATTACTGTGGCTGACTTATAGATTGAGATATTTCAGAATAGGCTACACATTGGCAGAAGTTGAGTTGTACTGGGGTCAGTATCGTAAATGGAGAATCCTTATTATTGATTTTGCCTTGAGGCTCAGGAGTTTCTTCATTCTTTGCACATTGAGTAGATCATCAATTTCGGTACTTGTTCCCATAGCTATCAAATATGCATAACTAGCGATTGTCCAAAAAATCCTAAATCCTAATGGTTTATTAGAAGTGAAGATATGGTTCCTTTGAGGTACTTACTTATTATCGTATGGTTTCACAAGGACAGGATTATTGAAATAATTATTATTTTACTTTGAATTAACCTAAGAGGAAGTGATGGCTGTCTGATAAGTTTTGTTATGCAATGGGCTGTAGCATTTTCAGAGAATGCCAAAACTCAGGTTATTACAACATGTTCTTTGGACTGAAAGAACAGAAATACTATGGCAGCATACAATTTCACTACTTAGGTTAATATGGTGCGGGTCAATAAAGCATTATTTCACCGTGAAAAAATCTGCATAATTCAGTGTGAAACAAATGCACTTGGATTGCGTAGGGCTCCATGGTCCAGAGCCAAAGGGATTCCAATTGAGTCCATAGAAGAACTGTGCACCTAGCTCTGCAATGTGCATGAAGCCTAAAGACTGAAGTAGAGGTCACCGATTAAGGTTGCCCACTACTTTCAAAAATTTCATAGCACATAAGAATCATTCTAAATGTAAGAAAGAACTAATACGACTTGAATTTACTGCCGCTCAAGCTCTGCTGCTGCTTCTTGGTCTCCTCCTGGACTGGAAGTGATGATGTTCCAACCATCTGTCTGCTGACCACCGATCCATGGACTTCACATTCCTTCAGGTCAAGCTCATAAGGGGAACAACCTTTGGCATCCCCTTGCCTGTGTCTTCCCAGTTATAACGCCTGATGAAGTGTAATTTACCTGAAATGTTGCTTAAAACACAAGCAGTGATTTTTTTTGGGGGGGGATTAGGAATGGTAAAGAAACATTTTGGAAAACCTGAAAATTATGGAGTGTTAGTCTTTCTGAATATACTGGTAGTCTGAATGTCATCACTTCTGGTCCCGGCAGAGACCATCAGACTGGAGGAGATTTTAGTGGTAAACATTTTTTTTCGTTTCTAATGGACAACCCCTTTAATGATAACTTTAAATGCCATAGATCTTATCACCATGTAGCATTCATTTTATACTAGATAGTCCTAGAAGTGGAGCACAAATTGCAATTTACTATTTGTGAAAACTTCCTTTAAAACTTGCATTTTATAATTACAATATTATGCATTTCATTTAGCATTTAACACCTATCTATCTTTTATGTTATTTTAAAACCTGCAAGAAGCTCTGCCAGGCCTCGATGGCTGATCTGCTCTTTGCAGTACCTTGGTATTTATAGAACTGATCCAGTTCTGTGTAGAGGGTGTAAGGTTGCTTCGCTGGTGATAAGACTTAGCTTAGTTCCATTTGTTGCTCGGCTTGGTCAGGTTACACATGATCATAGCTCCATAGCTTAACCATGTGAAAGGACAATCTGCCATATCCCTAGAGTTTCATTACAAGTGTTGCACAAACATGATGGAATCTATTCCACACAAATTAGGTCATTAGTTTCATTAATTTTCTAATAAGTTTTCATGTAAATTTGCTGATTCTTTACAAGTACATAGTGAAAAATAGGGAATCGTCATTTCTATAGTTTCAGAATGCACTTTATGAGTTTTTTTGGCATTGTCAAACAGCAGGCACATCTGTAAATCTAAGGGAGATTCATCCACATTTCTCTCATATCATGCTCCAAATCCCCTTACTGTTACACTGTGATAGGATTATGGGGGCATTCCTAACACAGACACTAATGACATATCCTGATTTATAGTACTGATTCACAAAGTTATCCAAATATTGCTATTAAATATACAAGCATATAAATAAGATGTACAAAGAAGTAAAACAAAGGAACATAGATATAGTAATATTGAAGACTGACCTTCATGGTTATGTGTGCCTCTCTACAGCATGTTTCGCTTGATGCTTTTTCAAGGGAACTTTCCCTTTATATAAATATTTGTATATTCAATAGTGATACTTGTCCAACTAATGTACCCATTCTAAAGTAGTGTGTTTAATACGATACAAGTCACTTTTTTTCTATTACCTCAGTACTATCTTCTCTGCCATGTGATGTCCTTGTCTGTATTATCCATGTTTTTAACTAATCTTTTAGGAACTGTCGTAATAAAGTTATTTATATGTGTGTGTAAATATATAAATACTATATATATATGAATGTTACATATCTTTGTGAATCAGCACTATAGTCTTTCTTTAGTTACACAGACAAAGGTATTTTTCTAGTCTTGGTGAGTTGGTATTATAAGGTGGCTACTGAACACATAGTTGATGGGAGGTATGTATCACTGAGGTGGTTAACCTCTGTGATGTAAACCTAGAGTAATGCTCTAATGCACATAGTGACATGACACTTGTTTTGTGCACCTGAGTTAGGTTGATGGGCAGTCTGAGAGATGAATGGGTCTGGTTGCCCACATACCCCATTTCTGAGTGTGGTTCAAATGGGGTCTGTTGTTTGACACATGTTCTGTGTGTGGAGGTAAGAAGACCTCCTGTGTGATGACTCCAGACCGAACTAGTATGCTGGATGCTAGCCATCCTGTATGTCCTAGATTATCTCTAAAATGACATCGTTGGAGCTGTTTACATTGTTTTGCCTGCACTGAAAGGTTGTTTATTTTCCTTTGCTTGTGGCATGGATTATGAAGCACCAATAAACCAGCCTGGACATTTAAATGGAAACAGTTCCTGTGTTACCTCACCACGCACTCAAGTGAGTAGCATTCCCACATTATATATAGTCTGAGATACTCTTGATAGATATGGCAGGGACGGATGGACGTACATACTATTGGTGCAACCTGTACAGGAGTAGGGTCCAACCTATCAGATGCCAAATCCAAGGGTAGAATGAATATGCATGATTTTGTCCATTCACTTCTATGAGAGACACAGAAACAGACTATAGGAAGCTTACTAAAGATGGACCTATTCTTAAGGTAATTTTATCCTCAGTAAGCTCCTCCTAGTGGCGGCTGCTGGCACATCTATAAAAAAGATATTTATTTATATAGAGTTCTACTATCTGTAAACTGAAGATGTTGCACTTTTTATTAAAGGAGTTGTCCCAACTTAGCAATTGATAGGTGAAAACTTGCTGATTGTTGGGAATCCCAATCACTAGTCCCAAGAATGGGGCTCTGACATGCCCCATCTGAATGAAGTGATGCGTTCCATAACCTCATTCACTGTTTCAGCCTGAAATAGTTGAGTGCTGTACTGAATTATTTTCAGCAGACATTGAATGGAAAGTTGCATATGCATGGCATGACTTGTTCTAATGGAGCACTTCAGATTCCTGGTTTTGGATTGTTGATCGTGACCACCATTGATAAGCAGGTTATCACCTACCATGTAGAAAGGTGATAATTTGCTAAGTTGGGACATCCGCTTTAATTGTAACTCATGGCATGTTGTCTCCTCTTCTCTAAATTATTCACTTACATAATATATTTGTTAATACTGTACTGCACTTAAAAAAGAAATGCAGCCCTCATTATGGATCAGCTTGGATAGAACCAGGTTGTGCATAAGTAGTCATTAAACTAATGTATGCCCTTTTTATTTGGTATATAGATCTGCTTTCTGCTTGCACCACGCAATGAAGCCTCCTATTATACATCCAAGACTCCTCAGCCCTATAGTTTGTCTTTGTGTAAAAGCACACGTGGCACAGGTACCATGAAGAGGTTAATTGTTGTGCGATTACGTGAGCCGTATAATTCATCCCAACTCTTTGCTGGGTCATCCTGATCTGGGTGATAATTGGGCAGTGCATATACAGGTATTTGTGGCTCAGCAGAGCATTTATTATATTACACAGAAGTTTTACATCATGTGCTTATGGGAGTTATCCGAGGCATCCCGGCTTTGACAAGTCATGCGCTGTATGTTCACACCAGCAAGGATCCACTTGCAATAACATAGTATATATTATTTTTGTAACATTGCTTATGCCCGTGGGTGGATTAGATACACCCTTTACAATATTAGTTAGTTTATTTCTTTACTTAGGATGATTGTTAGCATTCTATGCAAGTTATGCAAATGGGGAAAGGTCTTGTGACACTAGTCACTTCTCAAGGCCAAGCCGTGAATCAGAGTGGTCAAGGAGTCCAAGGTCAGAAGCCAGGAGGGTACGTCAGAAACAGAAGGAAGAGACAAAAGCATAGTCAGGTAACCTTTCGAGGACAGAGTACTGGGAGGATAACAGATCGGAGCAGAAGGAGTTAAACAGACTGATGGTCAGAACGAGGTCCAAGGTCAGGCAACAGGTCAAGCATAAAGAACTCAAGGCACAGGAAAGCACAAAGCACAAACCTCACAAGATGAATGTACATCTGGCAGATTTCTGGGAGACACAGCTAAGTTAAGAAGCATGGCCATTAACTGGAATAATGAACACATGGAGATAGCCGATGCCTCACAATCTCAGATTGGATAGTCAAACTGTCAATCAGCACACTGACAGCTTCAGCACACCCCTGTACCAGATTGGACTGCCGAGCTGTCAGTAACTGCATCCCAGACACCCAGAGGGGTGGAACCGTGACAGGTCTCTGTTGAGTATCCCTAAAATGCATTTCGAAGGTAGGTTGAAAGGAAATCGTCCAAGACCGTAGGTACCATACAGGCAGCCTGCGCATCTGCTATGACAGCCATGAGAAAGCGAGACCCACCTCAGGCTAATCCTGTGTGAACCTGCACAAGACATCCTTCTGTACAATTTGAGTGAGGAATAAAGCCAAAGACTCATGCCAATGAGAAACCTAGATGTGCTACAAGAGGCATTTACTGATCATGGTTTATTATTTATTCTGGTCAATAATAGAGTAGATCATATTGATTCACAGGACTCTGGTCCTGCAGCCATTGCAATGGATGAGGCACCAAAGGTCTGCAGTGCTCTGGTCCGGAAGCCATGGACTACTGACGCATCTGATGGACTTGGGTGCTAGTGATATTTTTGTTCTACTCTAGTCAATTATGATTGCTGGTAAAAATGAAAATTCTGGCAATCGGTCCCAGGCTATTAGGTGTGTTCATTAGGGGGGTGTGAATGTGTTTGCCAAGTTTCTATGGGACCCTTCCTTCTCAGTTTATGTGGAGCGCCCCACAGGGCCTTAGGTTACTCGGTACCGGGCCAGACAGTTCGTAAAGGGGGATGTCACAGCAGCAGTGACCCGGTCTGTGGCCCTGGGCGTCCAGTAAAGTTAATGAAAGGATGATGATGATGGGGTAGATGAAAGATGATAATGATGAAGATAATGATGAAGGGTTAGTTTGTAAGGGATGTTTGTCATGACGCCACCTGTGGTTTTTGGTCATGGGTGACCAGCGCTGCAGAGCAGATCCTCTGGAACTGATAGTAACGCAGCCGAGTTGTTATAGCTCTCCACAGGTAGAGCTTTGTCCCAGGGCAGTTAAGATGTGCAGGGCAGGTGAGACACGAAGGAAACAGTGGTGTGCAGTTTCAGAGTTTTAATCACTGTTCACTTGTGCACAGATGCCCGCTTAATGCCATGTCCTCCAAGTTAGGGGTCCAGCAAACTCCTAGGTAGATTGGGAAACACCTTTCCAGGACTCCCTTTGATGTTCACCTTTCCTGGCCATCCCACTGCGCTGATCTTTACCTCTTCTGCCCTGCGCCTTAACAAACAGTGTCCCCAAGCCAGCAGCCGTGGACCTTGTCGGGCGACGTTCTCGGTGTCCCCTTGCTCCTATCTGGCTGCCTTTTTAGGGAATGAATGTGGTTGTGTCTGAGGCACTTACAGCTACCTCAGCCTCCGGCTTGCTAGCTGAGCCTGGTTATTCTCCACTAGTCTTAGGGACTGGCTCCGCCCACTGTGACCTGGTCCTTCCACTTCTGGATATGGGCCCCGCGGGTGGCTTCTGCACTACCCGTGTCCCAATGACCCCTTCTATCCTTCCTACTTCTGTCCTTCTCCACTGTCCCGTCACCAACTCTCCTCAGACTCTGTCAGCCCTCTCTCCTTCTCTCACTTCCCTCTGACTGACTGACTGAATCTTTCCAGAGCAATCTTTTTACCTCAGCCATAACTCCTCCCACTAACTGTCACTCCCTTAAGCTCTGCCCCTTCTCTTCCTTCCCCACTCATTCCCCAACACCTTTTCCTAGCCAGCCTGGGATGAGGCCTCCCTCCCCAAGGGTACACCCAGATGCCCTGACTGAACTGGTGTGTGTTGGGGGCAAGTGTTAGAGTCCTGGGTGGTGCTCCCTCTTTACCTGAGAGTGGGATACCACACCTCTGGATGAGGTGCAGTACCTCTGTGGCAACTGGACCCTCAGGGGCGCCACATTTGCTCTTGGCAAATGTACCATATCAGCAATTGTCACGGACTACGTAAAGGCAATCTCACTAATTTTTTGATACCTATTATGATAGCTGCATAATGGAGAGGCAGAAAACCTGATTCCAGCAGTGTGTCACTTACTGGGCTGCTTGCTGTAGTTTTCATAAAGTCACTATTTTATCAGCAAGAGATTATCACTTAGAGGACTAGTAACCTGCTGCCAAGTACAGTAGTCCTACCACACCCCCCACCTACTGATTGGCAGCGCTTTCTGTCAATGCACAGTATACGCAGAGCTGCCAATCTATGATATGGGCTGGGTTATACAGAGCTCAACATTCAAACAGCTGGTCGATCTGCAGCAGAAAAAAACTAATTTTTTTTGTAAATTATTTATACAAATAACAAGAAACACAAAAGGACAAAACATCTCCAACACATACAGTAAGGTATTAGAGTAATTTCTGATATACATAGCATTTCTTGTTGGAGAAAAAAAAAATCTTCCTCCAAGATGGCACTGCCGACAATTTTTTTCTGAAGAATTTATTTATAGCATGAAATAAAAGATGACTTCACATTATACATGCGATCATGCCGCATGCCTGCTGTAGGTGACTTTTGTGTGGGATCAGTGTAAAAACATGCAAAACACAAGCCGCGGAGACACCATCACATGTTTCTCAATGCAAGCAATTACTAGCCAGGTCTTTCCCCGGGAAGGAACAACCACGGGAAGGGCAGTCTCCAATGAAGGAAACCACCTATGCCAAAACATGGTATCCATCCACAGACAGCTGTTTCGGGGTATTGCCCCTCATCAGTGTGGAGTAGGAAACTGGCCAGTAGGAGCAATGCCTAGTAGAAGACTGTGAAAAATGAGGATGAATGAACTCATGGAGATCAACATCCAACACTGCGGAGACACCATCACATGTTTCTCAGCGCAGTGATTCTAGAGCAATGCCCCCATCCCTTATGGGAAATATGTAAAAACATGCAAAACACAAGCCTACTCCACACTGATGAGGGGCAATACCCCAAAACACCTGTCTGTGGATAGATACCATGTTTTGGCATAAATAGTTTCCTTCATTGGAGACTGCCCTTCCCGTGGTTGTTCCTTCCCGGGGAAAGACCTGGCTAATCATTGCTTGCATTGAGAAACATGTGATGGTGTCTCCGCGGCTTGTGTTTTGCACAAGTGTGTGTAGGTTACTGTGCACAATCCTGCTGACAGGTTCCCTTTAAAAAAAATTGGGCAAGCGAATCGTGTAAACCCTCAAACACGTTTCATAACATTATGAATTACATTTTCTAGAGCTATACTTTCTAACTTTTTACTGAGGCTCACCATGCCTTATAAATAAAAGAATGACTGTGCGAGGAATGTTACAAGTCGTTACCAGAATATAGAGAAGCATAAAAAGGTTAATCATTGAAAAACATGGGATATGAGCTTTTTAACACTCCATAGTTCCAAGGACAACAGGATTTTGAACCAAAGTAAAAAACAAAAACAACAATATAATCCAAATATTATAGACGGATCACCAACAGAAATGTAGCCTGCTGGACAACATTTATACTAGTGGTCAGCTACGTTCTCTATTGTCCTGTATATTCTTTGGACACACAGTGTGTAAGCGATGTGCAGTGATATGTGTAAGCCTTATATCTGGGTGACATGAGCAGTGTAGGCCAAGAAAACAGTTGTATTCTACAGAAATATCCTGGCTCCTCGCGCTATGCTGCATTTAGACTAAAATGCTGCCCTGTCCAAACCTCCGTACTATATATATCCAGAGCTCACTACTAATTTAACAGCAGCACACAGGTCTAATTCTAGGGATAGAACAGGGACGTGTGGGACACAGACCCAGCTCAGGTATCAAAGCATTCATTCCAGTGGATGTCTATGCAAATATAGAGGAAAGAGCTACAAAGATAGGTGGGATAACGGTATTCTAGTAATAAAATGATGGATCTACAAAGATAAGTGGGATAACGGTATACTAGTAATACAAGAATAGATCTACAAAGATAGATGGGATAACGGTATTCTAGTAATACAATGATGGATCTACAAAAATAGGTGGGATAACGGTATACTAGTAATACAAGAATAGATCTACAAAGATAGATGGGATAACGGTATTCTAGTAATACAATGACGGATCTAAAAAGATAGATGGAATAACGGTATTCTAGTAATACAAGGATAGATCTACAAAGATAGGTGGGATAACGGTATACTAGTAATACAATGACGGATCTACAAAGATAGATGGAATAACGGTATTCTAGTCATACAAGGATAGATCTACAAAGATAGATGGGATAACGGTATTCTGGTAATACAATGACGGATCTACAAAGATAGATGGAATAACGGTATTCTAGTAATAGAAGGATAGATCTACAAAGATAGGTGGGATAACGGTATACTAGTAATACAATGACGGATCTACAAAGATAGATGGAATAACGGTATTCTAGTAATACAAGGATAGATCTACAAAGATAGGTGGGATATCGGTATTCTAGTAATACAAGGATAGATCTACAAAGATAGATGGGATAACGGTATTCTAGTAATGCAAGGATAGATCTACAAAGATAGATGGGATAATGGTATTCTAGTAATACAATGACGGATCTACAAAGATAGATGGAATAACGGTATTCTAGTAATACAAGGATAGATCTACAAAGATAGGTGAAATAACGATATTCTAGTAATACAAGGATAGATCTACAAAGATAGGTGGGATAACGGTATTCTAGTAATACATGGATAGATCTACAAAGATAGATGGGATAACTGTATTCTAGTAATACATGGATAGATCTACAAAGATAGATGGAATAACGGTATTCTAGTAATACAAGGATAGATCTACAAAGATAGGTGAGATAACGGTATTCTAGTAATACAAGGATAGATCTACAAAGATAGGTGGGATAACGGTATTCTAGTAATACATGGATAGATCTACAAAGATAGATGGGATAACTGTATTCTAGTAATACATGGATAGATCTACAAAGATAGATGGGATAACGGTATTCTAGTAATACAAGGATAGATCTACAAAGATAGATGGGATAACGGTATTCTAGTAATACAAGGATAGATCTACAAAGATAGGTGGGATAACGGTATTCTAGTAATACATGGATAGATCTACAAATATAGATGGGATAACTGTATTCTAGTAATACATGGATAGATCTACAAAGATAGATGGCACTGGCGTAACTATCGGGGTAGGAGCCGAAACGGTTGCATTGGGGCCCGGCCCATATAGGGGCCCGTGTCCCCGGCTCCGATCGGCGCTACCCGGTAGTGCAATTTAATTAAGTACATTACTACGGCGCTCCGGCGGGTGCTGTGGGTGGCCAACGCTGTCTTGGGGGCCCGCCGGCCCGGTGCGTGTAGTGTAGGGGATCTGGGTCCCCGGCGGGAAAAAATGTACACTATGATTTCGCTGCCTACGCTGCATTTCTGTGCCTGCTGTGCGGAGCGAAGCACATATTGGGCCCGCCTCCCTGCCTGCAGCCAGTCACAGAGTGTATTGCTTCAGACTAGTTCATTCACGCCCCTTCCCTGAGCCCTCGCTGTCTATTAGCTCTCTGCAGAGCTGCCTGCCGTATGGACCTCTGGGAAATGTAGTTCCTGGAGGTCGGTTTGCGCGGAGGAAAGCAGGAGGCAGCCCTCACTGTCTCAACTTAGCTAGTTAATGCCAGCCACTCAGCCAGCCTTATGATTTCTTGCCTCGCCCTCGGATTTTATTGTTTTTCTTCAGCGTGCCACCAGCCCAGCCCAGCCCAGTCTTTTCTGCAGTGGTGTATGGTAACAAACAAATCTATTGGTTCTTCTAGTTCTAGAGGTGGGTGAATGTAATAGAAAGGAAAGGACATGCCTGGGACTCTAGTATGCATTATCGGTAAGAGGGTGCGTCTTAAAGGGGGTGCGTCTTGAAGGGGGTGTGTCTTTGAGGGGGTGTGTCTTTGAGGGGGCCCCGTTTAAAAGTTTGCTATGGGGCCCAATCAGTTCTAATTACGCCCCTGATAGATGGGATAATGATATTCTAGTAATACAAGGATAGATCTGCAAAGATAGATGGGATAATGGTACATTTACCATAGAAATCAATAGGGTATCTATTTATTATCCTCATGAGGCTATGGACACATTTCTCTATTTTTGGCCAGATACATCACAATTCTTAACGTAGGAAACTAATTGTTTTTGTACATTTTTTAGGCTGATGTATAACAATGAATGCCATACAGAAGACAATACAGATGAAAATCCTGCATTTTTTTTCTGGATTAAATATGATTTTTTTTTATCATAGGGAGACTCTCTGTTTCTGAATTTGACTTTTCTAACAGAATCCTAAAACTATGATCCCCTCTATACACTTAGAATTCACTAATTGACATTTGCATGTGCTTTGTAAACCAGGCACTTCCTCTAGATATCACATATACAGCCTGAGCTGCTGTGCACATTGATACGATTTATAAAGAGTCTTTATTTTTCTGGACAACAGAGATTACTGCGAAGTCTGTAACATTCCAGGCCGATTTCCACCTTCTGGACAATATTTTGGGCTGCCGTGCAGTTATGGAGACTGTCGCTGTAATCTGCACATCCTGAGATTAACTTTAAGTCTGATTTCACAAAGTAGATTACAACAGTGCTGCGTTTAGCATTTGTTACATAAGAGGCATTTCTTGACATGGCACGAAACAAGTATGAGCACCCTTCTAAGATGCTAGGAGGCAAAACTGTGGAATTGAAATGACATTAAGCCCTGATCCTTACCTTGCTTTTAAGTTGTGCAAAACCACGTTTGAAAACATTTGCAACATACCTTTAAAGGGGTTTTCCAGTACACTTATAATATTCACCTGTCCTTACGGTAGTCTATCAGTATGATTTGAGGATGACTGACATCCGGCAACCAATCAGCTATTTAAAGTGGGACACTGCAATGGTGTACACTATTTAGTAACTGCTAATTAGCTAATTTTGAAAACAGTAGGAACTGATCTACAGTACCCGCAGAAGCAACTAAATTGTACAGAGCTGTCATACACCATCGATCTTATATTGTTCACCTATCCTGAGGACAGCCCCTTTAAAGGGAATCTGACAATAAAATCAACCCTCCTAAGCCATTTATATGGGCATGTAAGTGATAAAATGTTCTTATATTGTATGTAAATGAGCTGTTCAGAACTGTCTGTGTCTAGTGGGTATTATAAATGAGAGGAGGGCTTTACCAGTTTGAGATATGCAATTAACACAGAACAGTACAACTGAACTTTATGTTAAAACAAACACCTTTGCTGCAGCTCTCTGAGCTCTGCTGTACTGTAACACTATTGCAAACCTGTCTGGATGTGAGGTGGAAGCTGCAGCTGAGAGGAACCTGCAGATGTGTCAGTTGTAATCACACACAGCTCTGCAGTGAGATCAGGAGAGAAGTGAGCGGACATTACACATCACACTGGTATCGCCTCCTTCATGTAAAAAAAAGCTCTGGAGGCAGATTCTCATGTAGATCAGTGTCCGGCCCATAGCCTGGAACAGCTCATTTACATACAATAAAAACATGGATTACTCTGTAATAAGATATCGGATCACAGATATCACGGTATCATTGTATTCAGCTTTCTGTGACCTATATGCCCATGTGGACGGCTTTGTAAGGTTGATCCCACTGACAGGTTCTTTTTAATACCAGGTTCACATCTGTGTTTTGTGGTTCCATGTAGCCACATTTTTTAGGTAAAATGACAGACACCAACAGACTCCCTTATAGTGCTTGAGGTCCATGGTGCACTGTTGTTTCTCATTTTAGGTTTTCTGCTCCCATCAAAACTGGAAACTTCTAGTGCAGATGTGAACCCAGGCTAAACTGTTTGATCTCAGCTCATATTGAGCCTGCTAGATTCCAATCTATTAATTATTATAACAAGTAAGCATCCTAATTCCTATAACACTTTATACACATATGTTGCATGGAGCCTAGAGGGGTGTCCGTGGGGCTACTGAACCTTCATACGGTTTACATTTCACACAAAGGTTCCACCGGCCGCTGTATTATGGCGCCATTCTCCAACATATAGCAGCACACGGAGTCCATCCTTTTTAACTTGCTCGTAGGGCGATGGAACATTGCCATTTCATTTAACCTTTTATGAGCATTTTATAGATGCTCGTATTTATGGTGCCAATATCTCATCACAGATATTCACAACTATTAGTAACAAGTTTCCCACGATTAGCACCTATATGGTTCAGCCCTAGGGGAATTCTAACCACAAAATGCATTAATGGAATTACTGATACCCGACATAAGAGGAATAAGAGAAAGTCTTGACTCATTTATCTCTTTTTTTATACATATATCTGTAAAGATACTTCCAAGTTGTGATATTAATTAGCCACAAGGTTTAAGTGTTTCCTGTATCCTCTATGTCGTATAACTAACAATCGGTTGAGTATAAAATCCTTAATTTTTGTTAAGTGAGATTACCGAGCCTCAGAGGTCATGCTATGTGATATAAGTAATTAGGGGAGAATGCAGGTTAATCTTCAAATGACCAGAGGGATCAAATCATTAATTCTTCAATTTAGCATCACTTAACTCAAGAATTTTATTAAGAAAAAAGGTTTCATTATATCAATTAAAATGGCTCTTCTTATTTAGAACAATATGGTTTATTATGAAAAAAAAATGTACCGTACATGATCAATGTAGCATGTGAACACAATGGCTTCATACATGAAAGCTTTTAAGAAAAATGTGCCCCATGACATCCATTTCCCAAAACTGAAATGATCAAAAGAGAAAGCGAAGTCCATGGACATTTACGCCAATGAAAGAAATGCTGTCAAGAAATTAAGGAACCCTATTCCACAAATAATATCCAATAGTACTGCAGCCAGTAAGCAAAGGCGGAGAGGACCGCCAGAACATTGGTGCCGCTATTTTTTATTGTAAATCCTTTTATGGAAATTACCACATTAGAGCAACTGCAGTTCATTGGCCCATACATACATCATAGATGAAGGTCCCTTACAACCCCTGCAGCCATTTCTGCTGAGATCAGATGGGGCAACCCCTGTAATGCTAAATAACTTGTTCCACCCAACCGGTAGTATTCTGCCAACCAATTTGGAATCTAAATACTGTATTATTACTGTGGCTTCTGGCATGTTTTGCTTGTTTTTAGTAGACCTCTGTCATTATCTAAAGGAAACGTGTGCACAATTTTGGCTATACTGCAGTCACATGGATACATATGTTACATAACACCCTGAAGAAAACACAGAACGCATATATAATTGCTTCTGTAATTAGCTAGGCCGGATTTATGAATGGCTCCAAACCTGCTTATAGGAAAGAGTAGATGTGTTGTTTTAGGTGTACCCATCCATTGTGGTACTATATTATTATAAAAGTGATGCTGTAGAAGTTCACGTTTTTGCCATACACCTGCCTCATCATGTGCGATCTCCTTATGCCACGCTACATCCATACAATACACTTCTGTTGTTCCAACCACGAAGCTTCTCCTTGTGTAAAATTTAATGAGGTTTTATAATCTTCGTTATTTAATATGTTACGTAAAACGGGAGTCATCAGAGAGGTAAAGCACCCGAAGAGACAAGACTAGCTTCTGCTGGTGTACAGTATGTCGGTCAAGAAAAATCTAGATTATCACATATGCTTGGAATTTAATCTCTTTAATCTATTGTAATAAATGTTTTTGTGGGCAATAAAGTATTTAGGAGCCACCATACAAGTGCCCAGTATGAGTTTTCCATATAAAACCATCCTTAGTTTATAACTTTATGAAAATTATGACCCCCGAATCATGAAATAATTTTTGCCAAAATTCTGGAATAAAATTTAAAAATGATGCTAAAAATTTACACGACTTACACCAATCCTGCCTACTTTTTGTGAAGCTTAACTGAGACGGGGGTGAGGTGTCGAATACAGCCAACAAATTCATCACAATTTCTATCAGAAAAGTAGTGAAATTTACAACGGACGTCTACTCAAGTCCCTGACATGTCTTATGGTGGCGCACAGAAACGGAAAGATGTGCCAAATTCATTAAGAGGAGCATACCTGGTAATGAATTTGCCATATGTGTACTCTTCAGCAAGACAGGTGTGCAAAATGCCCATCTTGATGAATCGAGGCCTGTGTGTTTTGCTGTGGTGTCTCTTACTGACTAGATAGAGTTTGGGATTGGGGGCATTGGCTCAACAATATAGAGACTTATTTACAGGCAATGCTTCATAGTAAAAAATATGCAAAAAAAAAAACACCCTCTCCTTAGTGATGAGCAAGTGTGCTTGTTACTCAAGTTTTCCGAGCATGCTCAGGTGTTCTCCGAGTATCTTGGGCGTGCTCGTAAATTATGTCTGAGTCCCCCCCTCGCAGCTGCATGATTTGCGGCTGCTAGACATCCTGAATACATGCAGGGATTGCCTGTTTGTTAGGGAATCCCCACATGTATTCAGGCTGTCAAACAGCTGTAAATCATGCAGCTGTGGAGACTCAGAAAAAAATTACGAGCAAGCCTAAGATACTCGGAAAACTCGAGTAACGAGCACGCTCGCCCATCACTACCTCTCCTCCATAAGGACACATGCTTTTGCTAAAAAAAAAACAAAAAAAAAAAAAACTTCCAAAAGAAATCGATATCTACCAGTAGGTTTAATAATACTGTTATCAAATACCTCCAATTAGAAATGTAGATTAGTTCTTCTGATTCGCTATGTCTCTTACCCCATGTGCAGGGAGGGCATTGCAGGGCCTTACTTATCCATCTCCATGTGGACTTAGCTAATCTAAAAAACTGCAAAAAAATGGAGCATTTTGGATATTTTTATGTAACAATTTTGTTTGGTTTATTCCGTAATCATATGGCGGAGACACAATGTACCTTGAGCCTCACAATCTTCACAAGTCTTCATTGAACATATGCATGTTTTGGATAATACCAGCTCAAGAACATTTTTAACAAAAGCCACAATTACAGGCGTACAGCTTGTCATATATAAAGAAGCAATATGCATTTACATCACTTATAGTCAGTGGACAAATCCTGATGTAAACGGTTTTATTTTCCTAGTATTCTGTAAAAAAAAATCTATTTTCGCAGCCGGTTTCTTGGAAATTCTTGATAGTTTCTTTAATACCGGTTTATCAGGAATGACGCCATTTGCTTGTTTCTTTACTGTGTTGCAGATAGTATATGCGAGTTACAAATATTTAGTGTTGTAATATCTGTTTTTTTACTGTGATTTCATTAAACTATTTAATGTTTTTTTATTTTTGTAATAATTTATTTAAATGACAAAGGGAAGGAGGATGCTTAATGAAACTATGAAATTATTACTAAAATGTTCCCTTAGACATAAGTTAAAGGGTGTCCTTCATTTAGGGATCCCAGTGATCAACTGTGGAGAAACTCTGCAATAATTGTGTAATTTTCCTGTAGCACCACCATGGGGGGAAAAGAAGCACTGCACAGTTCCTATTAAAATTAGTGAGTGAATACTGGGAGATGAAGGGAGAGAGCAGAAAATAATAGTAAAAAAAAAATAGTCCAGCACTTATAGTGCAGGCAAAATTCTGATAAAGAGAAGCTGCCTGCTTAAAAAGAGTGGAACCGTTCTTGAACATATCAGACTGATATGTTGACCAAAAGTAGCTGGAACTTGTTGGGGGGGATAAGGACAGCAAGAACATGACTGTCCACATGTTCTGTGTGAAAGACCAGGTAAGCTTTAAAGGGAATCTGTCACTCTTTTTTTTGGACTATCAGCTGCCGGCATTGACATCAGGGGCTTACCTACAGCATTCTGTAATGCTGTAGATAAGCTCTCAGATGTAACCTGAAAGATAAGAAAAACGAGTTAGATTATACTCACCAGAGGGGGCGGTCCGGTCTGATGGGTGTCGTGGACCTCTCCCGACGCCTGCGCACTGCAGGACTCTGCTCTGCCCTCAATAGGGCAGAGAAGTGCGCCTGCGCCGGAGCCACGACAGGAAGGGAAGAAGAGGACGGCATCGTATGAAGATGGGAGGCGCCTGACCGGACCGCGACACCCATCGGACCGGACCACCCCCTCCGGTGAGTATAACTAGCATGTTTTTCTTATCTTTCAGGTTACATCGGGGACTTATCTACAGCATTACAGAATGCTGTAGATAAGCCCCTGATGTCAATGCCGGCAGCTGATAGTCCAAAAAAGGGTGACAGATTCCCTTTAAAGCTTACCTGGTGTTCCCTTTAAGTCTGCACCAAAAATGTATGAAAAAGTGCCTCCACTTGCCCACAAGTTGATAATACATCAGATAGAAAAGTTTATAGATTAATGAGAGCTGGGAGTAGTCAATTTTTAATCAAGCATATTATTGTAACACTGTAGTTCTCACACCACCTATGTATGATCCCCTATACTGAACTGATAACTATCTATATAAGTTTGATTGGTGTTGGGTGTGAAGTTTAGTCCCTGTTTTTATTACTAATGTGTAAATGTGACATAGCCATCATATAAATGTTACACGACTCCTCACATATATGGAGCTTGTATAACTTCCCAAATGTTCTGTTTTCCACCTTCAGAACGTTCTGCTCTGGGTGTGAGGAGGTCTCCCGCAGAGCATGTTTATTTTGGTTCAGTTTTTGCATATCAAGCTGTTTATTTTTGGTTGCTTCATCCTTTTGTTTCTCAAGCAGATGGAAATCTACTATGTGACTCTTCTAGCTACATAAAATTTTAAATTACTTGAAATCTATTAAGGCCAAGATGAGTTTTTGAAGGTTATGCAATATGCAAATTATTCATAAGACCCCCATACTGATTAGAGAGCTTTTGGGCAAATCATTAAACCTATTTTCCTGCATCTCCTTAGTAAGCACCAAAACTCAGCTCGGTAAAGTGCTCCTGTGTTGTGCCATGTTTTTCCTGGGAGCGGCTAATCTCAAGGGAATAAAGGATGGGCATTTGGAAATCCAACACCCCAGATTCTTTATTTCTTCCCACGTAATGTGTTGGGAAAGAGTCGGGAGAGTCCCATTCCCAATAGATTGTTGGTGTATCCTACCGATGTCAGCAAATTTGACCATCTTTAGTCTATAGAGACAACATATTTTGGAATTGAGGAATTGGGTGATGGAATTAGGATTCCAGATCGGCATATGCATATGAGCTGGTTTTGGGCTATACAAGAGACTTACGATTTCACGGTTGCTCAAGATAAATTTATACCGTAATCCACTCTCTAAAACAAAATCCTTTACTACCTTACTGCCAGATTGCATTATTTCCACCTCGAAAACATTTTGCTACTTTTTACCGTGACATTTACAATATTCTTTTATCCATTTATAAATTTGCCCTTTGCGTCATATTGTAATTTATTATTCTATTTGTCTTTGATTTTCCTTTGCTCTTTTCTAACCATGCGAGAACGTTTCTTGAGTGTAGTAAATGTAGAAAATGGAAGATGAAACATAATCCGTCATTTCACAACGTGCCATAGTTCTGTCAAATGAGTTGGGCAGAGTGTTTCTTATCTTCTGCCACCAGCGATTTTCCTAAGGTATCTTTATCTTCTCTAAACACTTCTAAACAGTAACTTGTAAAAGACTGTTTTCATCATTTTGCCTCAGGTGAGGGTAGGCATCAGTTTTACCTCCTACAACCCCATTAATGTAAACTGACAATTCCTACTTGGGATTTATGTAGTAGACAAAAAAGGACAAAGTCATCGGGTCTCGCCCTTTCCAAACGCAAGCTTCACAGGGCATAGTCTGATGCCAGCATCGCTCACATGGCAGAATCACCTTCAAGGTTTAATTAAATCTGTGCGCAGAACAGTGAAACATGAAATATCCAGTAATTACAGCTCACGTTGAAATTTCACACAAAAGGCTTTCTTTCAATTTGTAGGAACCATTTTGCAATTTTGCAACACTGATACTTACTCTGTATGTGCACAGATCCTTCTTTGTTTTCTTTTTTACATTGCAGTGGAAATATAAGTGTTGTTAAATTCTTCCTGCATACATCTATCATCACATTTATTATATAGTAGGACATTTTTTCCTGGCAGTTTGAATAATTTCATCAAAGAAAATTACATTTTTTACACATTAACCCCTTTACCCCCAAGGGTGGTTTGCATGTTAATGACCAGGCCAATTTTTACAATTCTGACTACTGTCCCTTTGTGAGGTGATACCTCTGGAACGCTTCCATGGATCCCGGTGATTCTGACATTGTTTTCTCATGACATATTGTACTTCATGACAGTAGTAAAAAAAACGGAAACTTGGCAAAAAAATTTAAAATTTAGCAATTTTCCAACTTTGAATTTCATGCCCTTACATCACAGAGATATGTCGCATAAAATACTTAATAAGTAACATTTCCCACATGTTTACTTTCCATCAGCACAATTTTGGAATCAAAATTGTTTTTGGTTAGGAAGTTGTAAGGGTTAAACACCATTTTTTTAGGGACCACATCACATTTGAAGTCACTTTGAGGGGTCTATATGATAGAAAATACCCAAAAGTGACACCATTCTAAAAACTTCACCCCTGAAGGTGCTCAAAACCACATTCAAGAAGTTTTTTAACCGTTCAGGTGCTTCACAGGAATTTCTGGAATGTTTAAAAAAATGAACATTTTACTTTTTTTCACAAGAAATTTACTTCAGATCCAATTTTTTTATTTTACCAAGGGTAACAGGAGAAATTGGACCCTAAAAGTTTGTACAATTTGTCCTGAGTACTCTGATACCCTATATATGCAGGTAAACCACTGGGCGCATGGCAGTGCTCGGAAGGGAAAGAGCGCCGTTTGTCTTTCAATGCAAAATTGGCAGGAACTGAGATCGGACGCCATGTTGCGTTTGGAGAGCCCCTGATGTGCCTAAACAGTGGAACTCCCCCCAAAAAAGTGGCAGCATTTTGGAACATAGACTCCCTAAGAATCTTATCTAGATGTGTGATGAACACTTTGAACCCACAAGTGCTTCACAGAAGTTTCTAACGTAGAGCCATAAAAATAAAAAATCATATTTTTTCACAAAAATGATCTTTTCGCCCCCCCACAATTTTTTTTATTTTCCCAAGAGTAACAGATATGCCTAAGCAGTGGAACACAGCCCTAATCCTAATCCCAACCGTAACCGTAATCCAAACCCTAACCTCAACTCTAGCCCCAACCTGTTACCAGGTTTGACCGATATGAGTTACGGCCACCGCCATTGAGGTTTGATATAAAGCATTCTATAATGCTGTATATAAGCCCCCGATCCGACTTGTAGGAGAAAAAAGATAATTTTTATTCTCACCTGCGGGCGGTCCAGTCCGAGTGGTGTCGCTGGTCTTGGTCGGCACCTCCCATCTTCTTGCGATGCCACCCTCCTGCTTGCTTCATGTGGATAACCCATCCCTGCATCATCCACATAGGCTCCCTGGCATCGCGCTCCTGTGTAGGCGTACTTCTCTGCCCTGTTGAGGGCAGAGCAAATTCCTGCAGTGCGCAGGCGCCGGGCCTCTCTGACCTTTCCCGGTGTTGTGCACTGCAGTACTTTGCTCTGCCCTCAGCAGGGCAGAGAAATACGCCTGCACGGGAGCACAACACGAAGCAAGCAGGAGGGTGGCATCGCAAGACGATGGGAGGCCCCGGACCAAGACCTGCAAAATCCATCGGACCGGACTGCCCCGCATGTGAGTATAATGAAAGTTATTTTTCTTCTCTTGCAGGTCGGGTTGGGGGCAGATATACAGCATTATAGAATGCTGTAGATAAGCCGTGAAAGGCGGTGGCCATAACTCATATCGGCCGAACCTGGTGACAGGTTCGCTTTAAATAGCTGTTGGATGAATGCTTGTTTGGATAACAGATATTCTGTCAGTATGCTCGAACATGCACAATAGTAAAAAGGGAGTTGACCAGTATTGGACACCTCTGGAGATGGCTTATCTCAGGGAAAGCAAAAAGATTGGGCGATCATTTCCACAGGCTTGATCCATATATCCCTGGAAATGGCCTGACAGTAGGTCCCAAATCACAATAGACGGTTGCCCGATTCTTCTGAAATTCAGGGCTCAGCTGACATTAATCTAAAGTCTATGGAACCTTTCAGCCCTTTATATAATAACTAAACTTTCTATGATCCTCATCTGTGGTTATGATTCCTTTTTTTGCATCTCAGTTCATTCATCTCCATCATCAGAAAGGTGCACCAGAGTTTTCAGAGAAACACCTTCAAAAAAACTTGATGATTACAAATGATCTCTGAAGATGCTGAACTGGATATTGCCATTAGTTAAAACCAGAAATCATTGTTTGATTTCTATTTTGATTTCTATTTTGTTCTGTTACCTTGGATTGACTTCTACTAATGAGGACCTTTTTACATTTGACCAATTTCCACACCTGACAATTACCAATAAAATCCAACATAGTAGGTCAACTTAGAGATTGGTGGAGACCACTGGCGCATTAGTGCAGGAGTTTCGTGGTATTGAACATGTTTCTTTATAACATTTTTTAAATCCAGAATACTCCACTACTTCTCATATTTCAGTTATTTTTATTACATTTTCATGATTTCACGTAAATGAATTTGATGTTATTTCTATGTTCTTAGTGTACATGTGACTTTTACATCCCGTGTTCACTTAGACATTTTTTTCAGGCACATTCTGGATTTCTGTGCATGACTGTCCCATGAGATAAAGTTTTATTATGCAACTATAAAAGTTTCTTTTATTGCAGAAGCCAATTGCTTACTGCAGGGGTCCCCAACCTGTAGCTCGGGAGCCACATGTGGCTCGCGGTCCCATGAAATGTGGCTCACGACTGTCTGCCAGCCTGGTGCATTAGGTCCAGGTCTAGCAAACAGGTATGAAGAGTACATCTCAAAATGGTGAATTTTGTGAGTAGCCCTGCACAGAAGAGCAGATCTGGATACATATTTACTGGTCTTAGGGGTTTAGAGATGTTTAAGGTATAGTTCGCTGGAGGATGGTACTACCTGCTAGAGGAGGTGCTCAAAGCTGGATGTGACGGTGTGTTGGGAGTCCTTGATGGGAGAATACTGAATGGGGGTATTGTGGAAATCCCTGGATCTCTGTGTTCTTCCTTGGAGTGATTTCTGTGGAAAAGCTTTGGTTATAATTATACCTGTAATGGGGGCTTTGGTTGACACTACTTGAAGGGGGTGGGAGCTAAATGTGGCTCGCGACCCTCTCTCAGTGCTGAATGTGGCTCGCGACCCTCTAAGCTGATTGTGGCTCTCAAGGTCAGAAAGGTTGGGGAACACTGGCTTACTGTATATTTCTGCTCTTTGATTAACTCCTCTCTCATGTGCTAAATCAGCCCTGTTTACTTCCAAATCATATTTGTACATTAAGAAGTGAATTTATTTCAGTTACTTTGGAGAGCAAGATAAGGACAGAGAAGATTGATTATGTTTCAGAATATCCAGGACAAATAATAATACAGTACAACTAAAAAAAATTTCTATGATGTGGGTGATAATATTATAATCAATATTCACAAATGTAAAAGTGATTTTCTATACATGGTTGATATAGTAGACAGTTGATTGACCTTTTAATAGCAAGTTTTAACTGGTTATACCCATGATATAGCTGTCGGCTGCAAGTTCACGTGTTTTCATCAGAGAGAGGAGAAAACAAAATGATTGGCAGATTAAATTTGGAAGACTTTACTCTATTCGGTATGAGGCCTTTACAGTTTTTGAAGAACTATGTTTCTTAAGCCCCCGTTACACACTGCGATATCGCTAGCAATATCGCTGTAAAGTCACAGATTTTGTGACGTTGCAGCGATATTGCTAGCGATATCGCTGCATGTGATACTTACCTCCGACCGGCTCCCCCGCTGGTTATCGCTGATCGCGTGAGAAGCTCCTGGACCATTCCTCGTCGGCCACTTCCTGCGGTGCTTCCTGTGGCGCCGACGACCGACGCGTGGAGCCGGGCGGGAGGACGCAGGATCGCCGCATCTGACAGGTAAGTAGCGATCCCCGTCCCCAGCGATGTCGCTGGTGAGATCTGCCTGTGTGGCAGCTCACTAGCGACCACCTAGCGATGCACCAGCGATCCTGACCGCATCATATCGCTGGTCAGGATCGCTGGTGCATCGCTAGGTGTAACGGTACCCTTACACATAGGAATCTTGGTGCCCTTTCAATTAGCAGTTCCGAGTGTCAGTACGCCCACTGAAATTGATAGACCTCCATGCTGTCCATTCTTCAAAGTGGGCAGATTTGAGATCTTTCCATCTTTAGAAGGGTATAATGAGTAATCTATATAAATGTGATTCTTAGGATCAGACGGTGCAATATATTAGCAGTACTGTACATCCTTACATGCTCCTTGGCTGTTGATTTAGGCTTGAGGTAAGGCTTAGAGAGAAAATGTTGTATTTACCAATGTATTAAATGAGAGAACAATCCAAAATTTGCTACTCATATATGCACTTTGTTCTTAAGGCACTTTGTACACATTTAGTACTAACTGGAGACTGACAGGCTGTGTCACATCTCATACCATGTGCCCGGATGCAACCTTATTTGAGTACATAAAGTTCTTCTCTTAATTCTTTATGTTCTGGTTGGCTTCAGTTTGTAAAGAAAAGATTTCAGCTCAACTAGTATCCTAAGTTTCTTTATTAGATCATTATTTATAGTAGCACTGATCATATTATCCTTATTTAAAGGATATATTCAGGTAAAACTGATCTTTCAGTGTGCTGTAGATACATGTCAGAAGGTCACATCAGTGCCTAATTTACAGATGAAAACTTATTTAAAGAAAATCTGTCAGCAGTTTTGTCCTATATAAGATATGGCCACTGCCTTTCAGGGCTTATCTACAGCATTCTATAATGCTGTAGATAAGACCCTGCTCCGACCTGCAAGATAAGAAAAGTAAATTTTATTATACTCATCAGGGGGTAGTCCAGTCCGATGAGTGTCGCAGCTTCGGCGCCTCCCATCTTCTGGCGATGCCACCCTCCTGCTTGCTTCACAGGCTCCCCGGCACCGCA
Source organism: Dendrobates tinctorius (assembly GCF_039654945.1). NCBI lineage: Eukaryota > Metazoa > Chordata > Amphibia > Anura > Dendrobatidae > Dendrobates > Dendrobates tinctorius. Next base: position 613,932 of record NW_027361700.1, on the reverse strand, counting down.
CTCCTGTGCAGGCGTATTTATTTTCCCTGTTGAGGGCAGAGCAAAGTACTGCAGTGCACAGGTGCTGGGCCTCTCTGACCTTTCCCGATGCCTGCTCACAGCAGTACTTTGCTGAAGATATAAATAAACTAGAGCAGTGGGCAGCAACTAACAGAATGGTTTTTAACAGGGAAAATTGCAAAGTACTACATCTGGGCAATAAAAATGAAAAAAGCATATACAGAATGGGAGGAATAGGACTAAGCAACAGCACATGTGAGAAAGACTTGGGTATACTAATAGATCACAGACTGAATATGAGTCAACAGTGTGATGCAGCAGCAAAAAAGGCAAATGCAATTCTAGGATGTATTAACAGAAGCATACAGTCTAGATCACGTGAAGTCATTATTTCCCTCTACTCCTCTTTGGTCAGACCTCATCTGGAATATTGTGTCCAGTTTTGGGCGCCACATTTTAAAAAAGACAACAACAAACTGGAGCAAGTTCAGAAAAGAGCGACCAGAATGGTGACCGGTCTGCAAACCCTGTCTTATGAGGAAAGGTTGCAGGATTTGGGAATGTTTAGTTTGCAAAAGAGAAGACTGAGAGGAGACTTAATAGCTGTCTACAAATATCTCAAGGGCTGTCACATTGTAGAAGGATCATCTTTATTCTCATTTGCACAAGGAAAGACTAGAAGCAATGGGATAAAACTGAATGGGAGGAGACACAGATTAGATATTAGAAAAAACTTTTTGACAGTTAGAGTGATCAATGAGTGGAACAGGCTGCCACGAGAAGTGGTGAGTTCTCCTTCAATGGAAGTCTTCAAACAGAGGCTGGACAGACATCCGACTGGGATGATTTAGCGAATCCTGCTTTGAGCAGGGGGTTGGACCAGATGGCCCAGGAGGTCCCTTCCAACTCTACGATTCTATGATTCTATGCTCGGCCTTCAACAGGGCAGATAAGTACACCTTTGCAGGAGTGCAATGCCGAGGAGCCATGAGTCAAGCAGCAGGGTGGCGATCATAAAAAGATCGGACGCACCGGATCCGGACCTGCGACACCCATCAGACCGGACAGCCCCGCAGGTGAGTATAATAAAACTTACCGTATTTTTCTTCTCTTGCAAGTCGGATTGGGGCTTTTCTACACTACAGCATTATAGAATGCTGTAGATAAGCTCTGAAAGGCGGTGGCTGTATCTTATATCGGCCAAACCTGGTGACAGGTTCGCTTTAAAGCTTTGGATTGCCTTTTCACCTCATGAGCTGGATCGAGTAGGTATAGTTATAAAGAAAAGACGTTATTGGCTAAATAGACTCACTTTAGCGATAGTAAAGCTGGTAGCTAGGTATAGAATCTGTCCCATTGGCCAGTGATTAAAATCTAGACCCAAGACCCAATGTGGACCATTCAAAAATGTGTACCGTAATTGTATAAATGCTGTAACATTTGGGTGCAGAGAAACATTAATAATCTTCGTTAGACAGTCCTAGTAGCTATTTCATATATCATTTTTGACTCTCAGAAGTCAGATTTACCTAGCCCTTCATTAAAAATGCACTATACAATTGTTTTCAATAAGGAAAAGAAATTACAACGACACATTGCTGAATATTTTTAGCAAAATCGTCGTACGGTATGGCTTAATGTTCCTCATAGTTTGCTAATCCTGAAGATCAGTTTGAGCACTGTATTGCTATCCTTTTTCATCTTTGCCATCTTTCCAATCCCCTTGGGACTCCTAATGGTCTCTGGCATAGGTGTGGGTCATGGCACGACACTACTTTGCTTTTTTGCCTACGGGACACAATGTTCTCAGTTTGGTGCCAATGAACAGATCACAGCGACATTGTTTACTATGTGACAGTGTCCATTTGGAACAGTCTATGTTTTTTCTATTGGAGATTACAAGTTTCATAGTAATTAACATCCGCTTTCCAGATATTGCATGAGTTTTACGTTATACTAACAGTGTCCATAGGCAGTTAGTTTATTATTTGATGCAGGAATTATTTATTTATTTTACTCGCTTACTTATATAGCGCCAATAATTCGACAGTACTTTACAGAGATTATCACTGTATATCTACCTCCCAACTCTCGAGAATAATAATTTTATATCTTTTTTTTTATTTAGAACTACTCCCATCCCATCTAAATATTATTTTTAGTCAAATGTATACCTAACACTAGGGAAATCGAAAACTAATTCCAGTGAAAGTTGAGCACCCCTAATCAACTGAGTGGTGAGACCACTTAGTAGAAAACTTGAATAGAATGAAATAGTGGTAGGTGGGTGCGCGAGAGATGCAAAATTGTTAATTGGGTTTGCCAAGTTTATTACAAAAGATCTTACTCTACAGTTTTGTTGATGTCCATTTATGCTTTAGGGCAAGGAAGAGCAATTCATTTTGTCGAGAGGCATCAGGAGTGATTGTGACTGTTGTGGAGGACAGAACCAATAGGCTGAAATTAGTCCCGCACAACATTATTACTAGTATTAACATAATAATATTTTGTATTAATATTAATTTTGTCACTTAATATTATTAAGCACAATTCAGTCTGTTAACTAGCTGCTACTGCTAATACGTTTAATGCGGCTTATTGTAGCATGTATTCTTACCTGTAACAATAAATTCAAACCATATAATTTTGGGCATTTTATAAAGTTTATCAATTATAATGCACCTGTTTGTTATTCACATCTTGTACCTTGATCAACAGCTTCTCCCACATAGTATGATACCCCCAGGATCCTTCCCAACAGAATTATGGCCCTAACAGTTCTCCCTGACACACAGTATGATGTCCCCCAAATAATATGATGTTCCGCATAGTCCCCCACATAGTGTGATGTCCTTCCCAGCCCTCCCACATAGTATGATACCCCCAGGATCCTTCCCAACAGAATTATGTCCCTAACAGTTCTCCCTGACACACAGTATGATGTCCCCCAAATAATATGATGTTCCGCATAGTTCCCCACACAGTGTGATGTCCTTCCCAGCCCTCCCACATACACAGTATGATGGCTCCAAAATACATCCAATCACATAATTACACCCAATTATCTTTATATACCTTCACATGATGATATCTAATTGAAAATATTTCCCAGGTAATTGCCGCTGTAGACATGCCTGGGCAACAGTGACAAGTCTCCATTGAAAATCTATGCTGCATATCTGTATAGCCTGTGGAAAGAAGTTATATCAGCTTTTCATCCCTCATACTGGTTAGATGGTTATTATCAGGAATGGTTACCAAGTAAACTTTTTCTAATACTCTTTGACACATACAGATCGATGTTGATTGACAGTCATTTTGTATTTCTTCCATTTTCTTACTATTGCACCAACAGTTGTCTCCTTCCGACCCTGCATCTTACTTATGGTTTTGTAGCCCATTCCAGCTTTGTGCAGGTCTATGATTTTGTCCCTGACATCTTTAGAAAGCTCTTTGGTCTTGCCCATGTTGTAGAGGTTAGAGTCTGGCTGATTATTTGAGTCTGTGGACAGGAGTCTTTTATAAAGGTGACTATGTAAGACTGCTGTCTTTAATGCTGATAATAAGTTGATTAGGAGCGTCTAACTGGTCTGTAGGAGCCAGAACTCCTAATGGTTGGAAGGGCATCAAATACTTATTTCTCACTGCAAATTGCAGATGAATTTATATAATTTATACAATGTGATTTTCTGGATTTTATTTTTGATATTCTATCTCTTCAATGTTAAAATTAGCCTACCCTTAAAATTGTAGACTGTTCATGTCTTTGTCAGGGGGTAATTATGCAAATTGTCTCTTCAGAGAGGAAGAGGACTAGAACTCTAGTGCCACCTATTAGAGGTAGCAATCCTAAAAGTCAATGTTGACCCTTTAACGAGCCTAGTTACATGACTTAGGATAAAAGCCAAACCAGAATCTCCATTTGCAGACACTGTGTTTCGGGGTACTGCCCCTCATCAGTGCAAAGTGGGAGATCTGGTTTGGCTGTGAGAGAGGCGTCTGACCGATATCCAAGAAGTATCATTTCTCCTTGCGGAGAATGACATGCTAAGCATGTCGAGGTGAGGAGACTTAAAGCCGCAATGCTCCTCTGGGAAATATGCTAATTATGCAAATTGTCTCTTCAGAGAGGAAGAGGACTAGAACTCTAGTGCCACCTATTAGAGGTAGCAATCCTAAAAGTCAATGTTGACCCTTTAACGAGCCTAGTTACATGACTTAGGATAAAAGCCAAACCAGAATCTCCATTTGCAGACACTGTGTTTCGGGGTACTGCCCCTCATCAGTGCAAAGTGGGAGATCTGGTTTGGCTGTGAGAGAGGCGTCTGACCGATATCCAAGAAGTATCATTTCTCCTTGCGGAGAATCACATGCTAAGCATGTCGAGGTGAGGAGACTTAAAGCCGCAATGCTCCTCTGGGAAATATGCTAATTATGCAAATTGTCTCTTCAGAGAGGAAGAGGACTAGAACTCTAGTGCCACCTATTAGAGGTAGCAATCCTAAAAGTCAATGTTGACCCTTTAACGAGCCTAGTTACATGACTTAGGATAAAAGCCAAACCAGTTTGTCAGAGGGCAAACTTACAAAATCAGCAAGGGATCAATTAATTATTTCCTTCACTGTATTGTCGATCAGTCATATGACATCTATTACTCTCCTGAGTATATTCCTATGTCTAAAATTATCAGTGATAAACTGTCTCCTTTACGAGGAAATAATGACTTTTCTGTATACAGATTGTCTACCTTATTGTTTTACAGATAGGATGACCCATTCAAACCCTATAGGTAATTTCTTTTTCCTCATAGATTGTAAGCCTGTGAGCAGGGCTCTCACTTCTTTTGGCATCTGTTGATTTTATGTGTTACTCTGTGATGTCTTTATTCTCTGTACAAGTCCCCTCTGTAATGTAAAGTGCTGCAGAATATGTTGGCGCTATTGAAATGAAAATTATTATTATAGGCTATCCTATTTTCTGTTTGCCATTTGTCCAGATGAGAACAAAGAAAAATTGTAAGCGGTTATAAAAACATATTTCATAAGTGAAAATGAGATCACAATAAATCATTATTTTGTATGTGCTATGTGATTGATCAATTAGCGTATCTAGCTATTTCTTATTATTCTTACACAAGACTTGTATTATTAATTAAAAAGACAATATAAAACATGTTGACAGGTTCCCTTTAAATTGCTCAAGCATTTTGGCAAGGATGCCTAGTCCTTTATTCCATAGTCCTTTATTCCTTCCAATACTGGGCTATAGGATTTGGCAGGAATTTTGATGGAAAATGATGTATTGAACCGGTGAGAGTAGAATGATGTACCAAAACAAGATTTCATTGGTTGACTCCTGGCAGCTATATTGGCTCCTGGCTGTCACCTATGTGCCTCTTGATACCTTTTTCCAAAAGAACAGGGCATTCCAATAGTTTTGGACACTGTCACAATGCATCCTGTGTAGTTGAGTTGTGTAACAAGGCACTGGAAACTTTCATTGCGTACTGCTGACAGAGACCGTTTGTCGCAACTTACCTCATTGCACTGGACAATTGACAAAGGGTTTTGGGGAGGATAAATTCTGAAAGAGACTGATTGTAATATATAGATAAATTCCCAACTCCCTATACAAGTTGCAGACAGAATAGCCAATAAAAGAGACACTTCACCAATTCCTATTTGCTTTCTCCTTACTAAATGTGTTAAGTATGAAGCTGATTTTGTGCTATTAGCACGCTGACAGATGATATGTTCCAAAGACCAACTAATCCTGTATGTTTCAGATTAGTTTCATGGTTCTATACAATAATGGGGTGTTGCATTGTTGTTTCCACACTATTGTTTGTCAAAGTTGCAAATTAGACATCATGTTGGCAGGAAATGAGCCCATATTCACGTCGGTCAATGTTGACTTCAAAGTGTAAAGCCCCAGTTACACACTGCAATATCGCTAGCAATATCGCTGTAAAGTCACCGATTTTGTGACGTTACAGCGATATTGCTAGCAATATCGCTGCATGTGATACTTACCTCCGACCGGCTCCCCCGCTGGTTATCGCTGATCGCGCGAGAAGCTGCTGGATCATTCCTCGTCGTCCACTTCCTGCGGCGCTTCCTGCTGTGACGACGAGCAGCGCGTGGAGCCGGGCGGGAGGACGCAGGATCGCCTAGTGTGACAGGTAAGTAGCGATCCCCGTCCCCAGCGATGTCGCTGGTGAGATCTGCCTGTGTGGCAGCTCACTAGCGACCACCTAGCGATGCACCAGCGATCCTGACCGCGTCATATCGCTGGTCGGGATCGCTGGTGAGTCGCTAGGTGTAACGGTACCCTTACTGTCGGACTAGGTTGAGCAATGTCCTCCCATTTTTTACTATTGTAAGGTTAGTGGTGACTCCATGATTTTGTCATGTATTAGGGACCACGTACTTGGCCATATTACTACTCCATAAAGAGTCATATTAGGCATTTAAACAAAAAACCTATGAGGTCATACTCTATGAGAAAAGCGAACAGTTCATCAGCTCACTGGTGTAGAAGATATATTGAAGCAGGCCGTGGTGCACGGATGGATTAAGCTGGCTCCTGAGCTGCAACCATGGAAGAAATAGTGGAAAAATCCAGCAAAAAATATATTGCATCAAGACTAAGAGTCTGAAGGACTGAAAACCCGTTGTCCACCATGTTATTTTATACTATCTTCATTTATTCTTCATTTTTCGCCATAGCCAAATAAATGTGATGTTTTATATATAAAACATATTTTTTTTGCGGTTCCTGGATTTTTCCTCTATGTAATATTATGTATGCCTTTGAACTTGTATAGAAGCATACAATTTTATTTTAATCTTTATATGGAATCTAGTAAAATTCTCCATTTAACAGATCTTTAGATCAGGAGCGGCCACAGACAAGAAGAGGCCTCTGAGCAAGAACAATATATGGACCCTTTTCAGTCCAATATTTCATCATACCGTACAATTCCCACGCTTTGGACGTGGTAGTGGAACTCCTTACCTCTTGGACCTCCATGCGGGCTTTGCAGTTTTCACCAATTGTGCTTCCGCCCCTGCTCTAGAGAGTCCATGTATTTAATTTTTCATTAATGGGATGTGTCGATAATTTTAACAACAATTAAGCGAGCATGAATCAGGTGTGAAAATTAGAAAGTTAGCTTAATGGAAATCTAATATGTGTTTTTTACTGACTTTGGCAGCATAAAATGGAAAAGTATTCCAACAAAATACAGCGCAGAACAGTTGTTTTGTTGATATTTTGATCTATGAAAATTGACCGACAGATTTCACCACAATTATGTCTGTTTTATATTACGTGCTGGTACATTTTTGTTTTACTTTTCACTAGACCTCAGAGTCCAAAAATACTTTTCTTCACAGCCAAATTTCTGTGTAGTGTTTTATTTAGTACCAGCATGTCATCCTGGAAGAGAGAAAGTATTTCTTTGTCTTCAAAAATTAAACATAGGCTAGACATACGCTAATGTTCAAAACTTTCCCACCCACGAGTGCCATGCAGGCAGACCAAATGGCCACTATACAGCTTATGAAGAGAAAGAGCCTCAAGTCAGGTTGTCCTCATCCAACCACCCTACTAGAGGTATGAACCAACAAAGTTATCCTACTCTGTACATGCTCCTCAATGGGTACGGGAGATGTTTACAGTCCTGAAAGTCATGACAGGGAAGGGGAAATAAGTCCTAATCCTTTTTGTACTCCACCTCCATATTATGGTAATTAAAATATATTGGGGTATTTTGAATATCTCCAAACATATGTGTAGGTCATTCATTCACCCAAAGAAATTTGGGTCTTAAAGATATTGTGCATATCATGGTATTAACCTGTTCTACTGATCACTTATCTCAATAACCTCTTGGCTACTAGAGCCTTTAGTATCAAAAGGGTCCAAGAAAGACACTTTGATGGCTCCTGCTTTGAGCCACTTACGGTTCCATGTGGCACTTTATGAGTTGCGCTTCTTATTGTGTGTATAAGTACATTATGTTGTTATAAAGGGTGTGGATCATACTTTACTCTGAGAAAGTGAGGTTGTGCGGAATAACTAGAAAATCTTGTAAATCCTATGATACTATATTAATACTCTTCATTATTCTTTATTGTATGATCAAACTCATTGCCAACATCATCTGCAACATTTAACGCTATATAATTAGCTCTCTTCCTGCCTTCATAACTCAAGTTAGAAGATGCTCATATGTGATTTATGAGCTTTTATATGTCATAGACTACCTGAAAGTTTAATCAATGCAGCCGCTCTAATCTGTCATTATCTTCTTCTTTATGCGCTAATTATTTTACAGAATTATAAACTGTAATATTTGGAAAACTCAGTAATGTAATAAAAATTGCCCTTCTGGCCATCAGCTCCTTTTTAAAAGATACACGTGAAAGTAATTGTACCTGCTCTGTCTGTTAGATAGGCCGCTAATTACAGCTTCCTCTTAATAGCTAGTAGTCTTTCTTACACATGTATTCTATAATATTGTCATTTTTACTTTTATCTGATGCATGCATACACCTTAGGGATTGCTTGGCCAATAAGACACTAAAGGCCTTCATAAACATTATGTTAAAGTTGTCCAAACCTGCCAGTATCGGCATCATTGGCCAAAAGTCTAATATGTATGTGGGCCCCCTGACGCATCTAATGTGTGACAGCCAGGAGACCCATGTACATATTAGACTATTGGGCGATGCTAACGATATTGGCGGTTTTGGTCTACTTTAGAATAATGTGTATGTAAGCCTTTATTGGGCTTCCTTCCTCTGTATTTCTGTGCCTCTAACAATTCTACATACGTATAATGCAGTCACATTCAATTTTTAAGGTATTTGCACTGTGCTGATCTGTTTTTTGTTTTTTTTCTGGCTCGTTAGAAAATATATATCAAAGCTTTTTGTGAGATGTGGGCATGTTTGGGTAGAACCAGGAGATACTCATAATGAGTCTTGGCTGTCCTAGTTTTGGATCCACTGAAAAAGATTGATTTCTCAAAATATGAATTACTTTGATAAAATTTCCCAATAATTGACAGATGATTTTTATTTCAGCTGTTAATAACTTCAGTCTATATACCGTACTTGCTGCATAGACAAAGTTTGGTATATAAATGGTGGACCCACTAGCTCACTGCTTATTTCAGCCCTGTGCTTCAGAATTTGTCTTGTTCTGGTGGATAATGTGCCATTATCCTCACGGGATCTAATTCAGTATATCCTTATATATTCCTTCTAAAGTTTTAATCAAGCAGTGGCAAATTTACAAACATTAAAATTGTCAAATCGACATATATTTATGCTTCACGTTAGAAACACCCGCAAATTCTTATTCTTGGGTGAGGTTTGCATAAGACCCACCTCTCGAGGCCCAGTTCGCTTGTTTATCCTGCCAAAATTGTGACATCTTACATCCACGATGAGGCCAGCGTTTTGTAAGAGACGGTGTTTTCTTGTTTTTCTACAACTACTTCAGAAGGAAGAAGTTTGTTGTATAGATTTATTGTCCTGGAGACAGAAGTTGGAAGGTTCAACAGAGAAGAAGATCCACTGGTGGGCTCTTATTAAAGATTAGTATTTTATTAACAGGCAAGAAAATTTCCAAAAGTTTCTGCCAATAATTTTCAAATTTCAGACCTAAACATCTGTAAAAGAAAATGAGATCCCCTTTGCGTACAATATTTCTGACAAGTTTGACATATTTTATGTCACATAAATACATTTATACCTAAGCACCATTTTTTTTGTAGTTTTTTCAGTACATGTTATTTTCTCATATCAACAAAGAGCCATATCTCAACTATTAAGTGAAAATTAAGGACCAAAAGAGTTTTAGCATAAAAAATAAATTTTATTGCATAATAATTAAAAACAACAGCAGAGCAACAATGCTAAAACAGGCAGTGGTAGACATAAATGGTAGATGATATCTAGAAAAGAATCCAAGTGGAAAGGGCATTACTCCCTCAAAGTACTCAATGATAAATCACATCCATGTAGTGTAAATATAATCTAGAGTGCCTTATTCATGAATCTGCCATATTTTATATAGTAGAGGTAATAGAGAGTATATCTTTTGCCAAAGAATTTATTTTAATAAATTCACTAGAATGTTAATTCTCAGCTGAGAAAAAAATGGGACCAATATAGTGTAATGTACATGACGCCGTGAGCAGTAACCACCACACGGAGAATAGATTAAATAGGTTACAAAAAGCTGCACCAAACATATGAGCTCACATAAAGTGGCAAAAGTTACAAATAAATACAAGTAATTGCCACAATGTGAGCCGGCATATTCACGAAGAGCAACATAAATAAACAGTTAGTTGCTCAGCAGAATAAACCACATATTAATGTGAATAAAACTGGGTGCAAATTGAAAAGAAAATGCAAATAATAACCTCAGCAAATATTGGCGCAGATAAGCCCATACAAATGACCAAACTAAGGCCAAAGCAAAGTATTCTCTACTAGGCAGAGAAAAAAAGACCTATTCATGCAAGTTGAACCGGATAACAATTGAAAAATAGAGTAACGTAACACTTACATGAAGTGACTATGTGCTGCCACTGCCTGCCGCCTCTACGCGCGTTGCGCCTTGGCTTCCTCCTGAGGAAGCCAAGGCGCAACGCGCGTAGAGGCGGCAGGCAGTGGCAGCACATAGTCACTTCATGTAAGTGTTACGTTACTCTATTTTTCAATTGTTATCCGGTTCAACTTGCATGAATAGGTCTTTTTTTCTCTGCCTAGTAGAGAATACTTTGCTTTGGCCTTAGTTTGGTCATTTGTATGGGCTTATCTGCGCCAATATTTGCTGAGGTTATTATTTGCATTTTCTTTTCAATTTGCACCCAGTTTTATTCACATTAATATGTGGTTTATTCTGCTGAGCAACTAACTGTTTATTTATGTTGCTCTTCGTGAATATGCCGGCTCACATTGTGGCAATTACTTGTATTTATTTGTAACTTTTGCCACTTTATGTGAGCTCATATGTTTGGTGCAGCTTTTTGTAACCTATTTAATCTATTCTCCGTGTGGTGGTTACTGCTCACGGCGTCATGTACATTACACTATATTGGTCCCATTTTTTTCTCAGCTGAGAATTAACATTCTAGTGAATTTATTAAAATAAATTCTTTGGCAAAAGATATACTCTCTATTACCTCTACTATATAAAATATGGCAGATTCATGAATAAGGCACTCTAGATTATATTTACACTACATGGATGTGATTTATCATTGAGTACTTTGAGGGAGTAATGCCCTTTCCACTTGGATTCTTTTCTAGATATCATCTACCATTTATGTCTACCACTGCCTGTTTTAGCATTGTTGCTCTGCTGTTGTTTTTAATTATTATGCAATAAAATTTATTTTTTATGCTAAAACTCTTTTGGTCCTTAATTTTCACTTAATAGTTGAGATATGGCTCTTTGTTGATATATACTGTTTTCTGAGTTATGCTATTACTTATTTCCCATTAACAGGGGATTTTTTTGGTACTTAATGTTATTTTCTCAGTAGAATCAGACTTTCTAGAATAATTATGTTCACATAACATGGTGCAAAAAGCTATATGTTAAAAATAGTGAAGCCTGCCTGGCTTCACGGACAATTAACCGTGATAATGATGGAGACAGATGTCTCTGGGTTTGGGCTCACCGAGTGAGGTAGAGTGGTTGCAAATTGCGAAATGTGCAGCTCTTGTTGTTAAAAGGACGTCTGCGAGTTGTTTACACCATTAACAAGGACAAATTATCTGTGGGAAATATCATCCAGATGAAAAATGTAGTAGGAAGCATAAAGATATATAAATGGGAACATGCAGGGTTCCTGTCACAGAGTCACATAATTCATTATGTAGTTGTTAAGTCATCGCAGAGTTAAAAAGTGAAGGTATACTTCAAGAACATTTAAGAAATAACTGAAAATAAAATGGGTATTTGTTAATTCTCTTTTTTTAGCGTTCCATGTGGCATAAACCAGTTTTGCGTGTAATTGATAATATGTATGTATAATACATTATTTTACTACAAGTCCTTTACTGCAGCGTTTTTTTTTATTTCAGCGCTGGAGTGGTGCTAGATTAAATTCCCTGACACTAGTATTATACTTAGCAGCCGCCATTTTCAACTGTTTCTCGAGCCGCTCCGATCCCTATCGCCATCTTGTGACCCCCAACTTTTGACTGACCGGAAGTCAATAGTAACGGTCACAAGCGCTCAGTGTCAGTCTATGAGAGCCTGGTACTGGACTTGTTGTGACTCTCATGGGCTTACATTGAGACATGATCTCCGGCTCACCCAGCAAACACTGGAGCGATCCGGCAGGTCACAAACTGCAGAAGTGGCTGGAGCTGACCATTCTACCGCTGCAATTAAAAAAAAAACGTTGGGATGGTGCTTTAAGTTTCAAATGTTGTTGAAGAGCCCATCATAGATACAAGACAATGACTTTTTTAACTTTTTCTGTTCCCTATTGTACAGACCAGAAAGCTGACAAAAGCAGAGCGCCAGAGGTTTAGTGAAGAAGTAGAGATGCTGAAAGGACTACAACATCCAAACATTGTCCGCTTTTATGACTCTTGGAAGTCCATCGTGAAAGGGCAGATATGTATAGTACTTGTTACCGAGCTCATGACATCTGGGACGCTGAAGACGTAAGGATATCATTATTTTTTACACTTACATTGATTCTGATAAGTACATGTATTTTTACAGCTTTGGGTTTTACCTTTTCAGCCTATATAAAGTGAAAACTGCATTCTCTATAGTGTTTTCTGTCATTTTCAGTTGATGACCTAGCCTTCAGTATATGATTGGGAAGGGGGTGGTCTAAAGTTGGGACTCCTGCCAATAGGTAGGACAAATGATCAGCACTCAACTGGAACTCCATTGCACCTGAAGTACCTGGCACAGATATGTCCATAGAAGAGTGACTGTGTTCAGTACTGCAACTGAGCTGTTGTGAGTTCATTTTCCCCTTCACCATTGAGGTCTGATGAACTCCCTCTTCTGGTGGAGGAAGGTAGTGAGGCTGATTACAAAGCACCTGAGCAGAATGATGATAACTGGGTGACTGGAATTGCTGACTGGATATAAGGCAGCCGACGCCCTTCTGCCTTGCGGGTGATTACTCTGAAGGATTCTTGGAGACTAGTCTGATTCCTGCTCCTCAAAAGCTAAGTTTTCTGCTCTACTTTTTGCATTTGTGTTTTGGTTTTGTTTTGCCTTGTTTTTCTGGATTTCTGCCTTTCCCTGCTGGGTGAGCTGAATTCCTTTTTGCTCTGTCTTCAGATAATACCTGAGTACTGTTTTAGTGTTTTTGAAGCCTAGCGTCTTCTGGGCTTTTTTCCTTATCGGTCTGTTGGCTCTTGTTTTTGAGAGGGTTTTGGCGGATTGCAGACAGCAGCTTTTCTATTCTGTCCTATTTAGTTAGCTTTCGCCCCATCATTTGCTCAGCCTATCTTTCTATCTGTGTGAGTGTTTTTTCATCTTGCTTCACCGTCATTATATGTTGGGGGCTGCCTATTGCTTTGAGGTCTGCTCTGGGGCAGTTTAGATTTCCCTTTCTGTCTTTAGGCTATGTAGTTCTCCGGCTGTGATCGAGGGGTCTAGGGCACTGTAGGAACCCCCCACGGCTACTGCTAGTTGTTGTTGTTAGGTTCAGGGGTCTGCAATCCGATAGCTGCCAACTTCTCTGGTTTTCTGGACTTAGCTAGTATTTCTGTTTTTGCCTCCTACGGTGACTCATTCATAACACTGAGCCTTATTTTACCTCCATAATCATGCCTAGATAGCCAACCCTAAGAATGCTGCAAATTAATATTCATCATTTTTATAAATCCTCTCTAGATAAGCCCCAAATTCTGTCCATTGTAAATACAGAATAAACCAAAATGAATATAATATTACATTTACAATAGACTATAAGCAGGCTAGTCCAATGAGAATATGAAGCCTCCTGACCTTACACCCAATTTACTTGTGTTCTCCATAACTGATTTCCTTGCCTAGAGAATTTTCTTCTTTGCTTCTTTTCTGAATGAACACGATTCTTCCTAAAATTGTCTTACTGTTGATATTTTAGCTACTTGAAGAGATTCAAGGAGATGAAACTGAAGGTTTTGCAAAGATGGAGCCGTCAAATTCTGAAAGGCCTACACTTCCTCCACACCCGATCTCCTCCGATCATTCACCGTGACCTTAAATGTGACAACATCTTCATTACGGGGCCCACAGGCTTTGTAAAAATTGGGGACCTGGGACTTGCCACGTTAAAGAGTGCTTCTTTTGCGAAGAGCGTTATAGGTAAAATATTAAGAGCTAAGGTTTTCAGATTCAGAAATGTAGAACATGTGAATCCAACCATGGTATCTGTAGTGACACCTTTACCACTCTGATTCCATGGCAGAACAGAGGGTAGGTCACCTATGAACTACTGTAGAACTGTATTTGTAGGCGGACTAGGATTATACAGCCCATCGGAGGATAACATTCATAGTCTAGACAAGTACATTAATTATGTCAAATTATATCATTATTACTAGCAAAAACCTACATTTCCTTGATTGCCAGTCTGGGCTTGAATGTGCCATGTGAGCAAGTTAGCAGTAATTTGAAATAATTAAAAATTAATATTCGCTCTTAAGAGTTTTTCTTAAAACATGATTTTGACATCGTGTTTAATATCCGCAGGCACGCCAGAGTTTATGGCCCCAGAGATGTATGAAGAGAAGTATGATGAAGCAGTTGATGTCTATGCCTTTGGGATGTGCATGCTGGAGATGGCCACCTCTGAATATCCCTATTCTGAATGCCAGAATGCCGCTCAAATATACCGCAAGGTGACCTCGGTGAGTATCCACGACCAGATATATTCACATGTGGCTGCTTTAAAATGTTGTAATCCTTGAGGAATATTTGGAAGCAAAATTTCGGTTCAAAGAATGGTATAAAATATGTTTCAGTAAATGTAACGGGCAAAGTAGAATATGTTATTGCATAAAATTATCCATATGAAAATCACAAATAGCACACATCAAAATATTACACCATGGCATCCACATCCACTAAACCTATGTGTACTTTAGGGTAGGGGAACTGCACACACTGCATTTGGTTACACATATAAGTAAGTATGCATAGATCACATTTATACAATCAGTGTTGTCATATTCAAGCAGTTCACTTTGCAGAAATCCTTAACAGATGGCGACTGTGCTGACTACTTGCCTCCATCAGCTGTTCGAAATGGAGGACCATTTTGATGGAGGACCATGGGATTTCCATAGTATCCAATGTTTAGTTGGTGCATCCCGCCGTCCCCCATAGTTTTGTTGAAAATAACTTTGGCTTTAGTTAATGGTGAGAGACCTAAGTATTGGACCACCATCTGTAGACTATGCACAGTAGGGCAAATGGTGGATGTGGTCTGCTGGAGATGTTCCCTAATAAATTCTGCTTACTGAAAGTATTTTCAATTGTCCCTTCAGGTATTTTAGAAGAATTTTAGATATTTGATATGTTTATAGAAATACATCTGACATGTGTCAGTAATATTAATCCCCAGGCCTCCTACACGGAGCAGGAGCACATGGAATCCCTCCTGTACTGAGCCAGAGGCCCATAAAACACCTCTCTGTATAAAATTGGAGTCATCCAGAGGACCAGCAAAGCTCCATGGTCTTCTATTATTGCGATATTACAACGTTGTACAAAGCCACAATACAGCATTGAGAGTGTCCATGAGCCGTATACTTGCCACTCCAGTTAGGTGCTCAGATAGTCATTTTACATGGTTTCTACACTTTACAGTAGTGTCAGGTGGGAATTCTTCTGCATAATACAGTATCACCACTGAGGATCAGATTAGGTAAAATCTCATTTACATCCTCCAAGGAGAATTTATAGAGAAAATTGACTTGTTCTCAGAATTGTCCCTGCAGAAAATTAGTTTATGCAATTTATGCTCTATTAAACATCATGTTGGCTCAGTGGTTGGCACTGTTCCTTTGCAGCGCTGGGGTCCTGGGTTCAAATCCCACCAAGAACAACATCTATAAGGAGTTTGTAGGTAATCTAGATTGTCAGCCCCAATAGGTACAGTGAAGATAATGTCTGTAAGGCGCTGTGGAATTAATGGCGTTAAATAAGTGAGCAATAATAATTATAAATAATGCTGTACATACAGTGGGGAAAAAAAGTATTTAGTCAGTCAGCAATAGTGCAAGTTCCACCACTTAAAAAGATGAGAGGCGTCTGTAATTTACATCATAGGTAGACCTCAACTATGGGAGACAAACTGAGAAAAAAAAATCCAGAAAATCACATTGTCTGTTTTTTTTTCATTTTATTTGCATATTATGGTGGAAAATAAGTATTTGGTCAGAAACAAAATTTCATCTCAATACTTTGTGATATATCCTTTGTTGGCAATGACAGAGGTCAAACGTTTTCTGTAAGTCTTCACAAGGTTGCCACACACTGTTGTTGGTATGTTGGCCCATTCCTCCATGCAGATCTCCTCTAGAGCAGTGATGTTTTTGGCTTTTCGCTTGGCAACACGGACTTTCAACTCCCTCCAAAGGTTTTCTATAGGGTTGAGATCTGGAGACTGGCTAGGCCACTCCAGGACCTTGAAATGCTTCTTACAAAGCCACTCCTTCGTTGCCCTGGCGGTGTGCTTTGGATCATTGTCATATTGAAAGACCCAGCCACGTTTCATCTTCAATGCCCTTGCTGATGGAAGGAGGTTTGCACTCAAAATCTCACGATACATGGCCCCATTCATTCTTTCATGTACCCGGATCAGTCGTCCTGGCCCCTTTGCAGTGAAACAGCCCCAAAGCATGATGTTTCCACCACCATGCTTTACAGTAGGTATGGTGTTTGATGGATGCAACTCAGTATTCTTTTTCCTCCAAGCACGACAAGTTGTGTTTCTACCAAACAGTTCCAGTTTGGTTTCATCAGACCATAGGACATTCTCCCAAAACTCCTCTGGATCATCCAAATGCTCTCTAGCAAACTTCAGACGGGCCCGGACATGTACAGGCTTAAGCAGTGGGACACGTCTGGCACTGCAGGATCTGAGTCCATGGTGGCGTAGTGTGTTACTTATGGTAGGCCTTGTTACATTGGTCCCAGCTCTCTCCAGTTCATTCACTAGGTCCCCCCCGCGTGGTTCTGGGATTTTTGCTCACCGTTCTTGTGATCTTTCTGACCCCACGGGGTGGGATTTTGCGTGGAGCACCAGATCGAGGGAGATTATCAGTGGTCTTGTATGTCTTCCATTTTCTAATTATTGCTCCCACAGTTGATTTCTTCACTCCAAGCTGGTTGGCTATTGCAGATTCAGTCTTCCCAGCCTGGTTCAGGGCTACAATTTTGTTTCTGGTGTCCTTTGACAGCTCTTTGGTCTTCACCATAGTGGAGTTTGGAGTCAGACTGTTTGAGGGTGTGCACAGGTGTCTTTTTATACTGATAAGTTTAAACAGGTGCCATTACTACAGGTAATGAGTGGAGGAAAGAGGAGACTCTTAAAGAAGAAGTTACAGGTCTGTGAGAGCCAGAAATCTTGATTGCTTGTTTCTGACCAAATACTTATTTTCCACCATAATATGCAAATAAAATGAAAAAAAAACAGACAATGTGATTTTCTGGATTTTTTTTTCTCAGTTTGTCTCCCATAGTTGAGGTCTACCTATGATGTAAATTACAGACGCCTCTCATCTTTTTAAGTGGTGGAACTTGCACTATTGCTGACTGACTAAATACTTTTTTTCCCCACTGTACTTACAAAGGCCTTTTCACTTTGTAAGGTAATTTCAACCATGTACCATAATCACCAACAAAATTTGCAAGATTTTGCCACTGTGGATCCTGACATATCATCTGACACAGGAATATGCTCCGAGCAGTTTTCTAGATCATGTATTGCACATTACTCAAAGGAGTAAAGAAGTGATTTCATGCACCCGGTCCTTTCTTCGGGCACATTAGGAGCAAAATTTAGAATGAAAAAAAAAAAATCCAACATAATAAAATATCTATCATCGACCATTAATCAAGGGGAGGAATTTTTTGCTGGTACTGATGTTGTTATGGTGACTGGAGCTGTATAATATTATACTATGTCTGCGGACTATCTGCGTAATTTGCATGCACAGACTGCGGCAGGGGAGAGCGAGGATATATGAGCAATGTAAATACATACTGTTAGTATTATAGATAATGTTTTCTTAGGATGGAGGATGTTTTATTTCGCTATATATATGATGAGAAATGTTCTTTTATAAGCTTGGTGACGCGTGGCTATGGTTATTGCATTGCACAGATGGAAGGTTTCATTGTATTATGTTTTCAAGTAAGGTGCGTTGAATCATTTGGGATGAAGTAGATTAATATTGGCAAGTGCCCGACATGTCCTGTGGACTTCAGTGTTATATGGCCGTCATTTCATATAGAGAGGTATGAGTCTAATGAAACTGTTAATGGAAAATGTCATCAAGACTTGATAAGAATTTTAGATAAGGGGAGAAAGAAAGGTTTGTTCCCTCCATGGTGTACAATGTTCTAGGGTAGGAAAATGACTGCTTCATACAAAGTAAGAGATAACTAGTCAGATGATCGCGGGCTGTGCCACAGGAAAGAAGTCAATAAGTCACGGTAGATTTACCAAGATAATATACCCAAAAAGTCAAATATAGTAACCAATGTTATGATGAGTCACCGAAGGAGGAAAAAACAAAATACCAGCTAAGTCCAGAAAAACCAGAGAGGTTGGCAGCTATCGGATTGCAGACCCCTGAACCTATCCACAACAACTAGCAGTAGCCGTGGGGGTTCCTACGGTGCCCTAGACCCCTCGATCACAGCCGGAGAGCTACATAGCCTAAAGACAGAAAGGGGAAAAACTAAACTGCCCCAGAGCAGACCCCAAAGCAATAGGCAGCCCCCAACATATAATGACGGTGAAGCAAGATGAAAACACTAACACAGATAGAAAGATAGGTTGAGCAAATGATGGGGGCCAAGCTAACTACATAGGACAGGATCGGAAAGCTGCTGTCTGCCATCCGCAAAAACCCTATCAAAATGAGCCAACCGACTGATAGGAAAAACAGGCCCTGAAGTCGCTCGGCTTCAAAAGACTATATCAGCACTCAGGTATATTCTGAAGACAGAGCAAAAGATCAACAGATCAGAGACAAAAATGGAATTCAGCTCACCCCCGGCCGGGGATGGCAGAACTCCCAAAAAACAAGGCAAAGCAAAAACAAAACTGAAGAGTACAAAGCAGAGCAGAAAAACTTAGCTTTGAGACGCAGGAATCACACTGGTCTCCAAGAATCCAGCAGGAAAATCACCAGCCAGGAAGAAGGGCGTCTGCAGCCTTATATCCAGTCCTCAATTCCAGCCACCCAGTTATCATCTAGCTGCCCAGGTGTTTGGTAATCAGTCTCACTACCTTCCTTCACCAGAGGAGGGAGTTCATCAGACCTCAATGGTGAAGGGAAAAATGAACTCACAACAGTACCTCCCCCTTGAGGAGGGGTCACCGAACCCTCATCCATGCCACCAGGGCGATCCGGGTGAGCCCGATGAAAGGCACGCACCAATCTTTCGGCATGAATATCAGAGGCAGAGACCCAGGAATTATCCTCCTGACCATAACCCTTCCACTTAACCAAATACTGGAGTCCCCGTCTAGCCAGACGGGAATCCAGTATCTTCTCTACCTCAAATTCCATGTTACCTTCAACCAATAGAGGGTCAGGAGGTGCCACCACAGGAACTACTGGTTCAACAAACCTCTTCAACAAGGACTTATGAAACACATTATGAATTTTAAATGTGACAGCAAGAGCCAACCGAAAAGAGACCGGATTAATAATCTCCAAAATCTTGTAAGGTCCAATAAATCTAGGCTTAAACTTAGGAGAAGCCACCTTCATAGCGATATTTTTTGATGACAACCAAACCATATCACCCACCTTAAACTGGGGACCAACGGTCCTACGCCGGTTGGAAAACCGCTGGGGCTTTTCCTGGGAGAGAGACAACTTATCCACTACTTGGTCCCAGATCTGATGCATTCTCTCCACCACAGTGTCAACACCTGGGCAGGCAGAAGGCTCCACCTGCCCTGAAGAAAATCGAGGGTGAAAACCAAAGTTACAAAAAAAAGGTGACATCAAAGTGGCAGAACTAGCTCTATTATTTAAAGCAAATTCGGCCAAGGGCAAAAATGAAACCCAATCATCCTGATCGGCAGAAATAAAACATCTCAAATACGACTCCAAAGTCTGGTTTGTTCTCTCCGTCTGCCCATTGGTCTGAGGGTGAAACGCAGAGGAGAAGGACAACTGAATTCCCAGCTTGGAACAGAAAGTCCTCCAAAATCTAGACACAAACTGAACTCCTCTGTCAGATACAATGTTCTCAAGAATCCCGTGCAAGCGAACCACCTGTTGCAAAAACAAGGGCACCAACTCAGAGGAAGATGGCAACTTAGGGAGTGGTACAAAATGGACCATCTTAGAGAATCTATCACAAATCACCCAAATAACAGTCATTCTCTGAGAGACAGGCATATCAGAGATAAAATCCATTGAAATATGGGTCCATGGCCTCCTGGGCACCGGCAAAGGCATCAACAAGCCACTAGAGCGAGAACAAGGTTTAGACCGGGAGCAAGTCCCACAGGAATGCACAAAATTCCTGACATCACGAGACAAGGCGGGCCACCAAAAAGACCGACTCACCAGATCTCTAGTACCAAAAATACCTGGATGACCAGCCAATGCAGAGCAATGAACTTCAGACATCACTCTCTTCCTTCACTGGTCAGGAACATACAACTTTCCACTGGGACAACGCTCAGGTTTGTCCTCCTGAAACTCTTCCAGAGCACGTCTCAAATCGGGCGAGATGGCAGAAAGAACTACCCCCTCACCTAAGATGGTAGCAGGCTTAGTCACAACAGGAGAATCAGCAAGAAAACTCCTAGAGAGGGCGTCTGCCTTGACATTCTTAGTGCCCGGAAGAAAAGAGACCACAAAATCAAAACGTATGAAAAACAAGGCCCACCTAGCCTGTCTAGGATTCAAGCGCTTGGCCGACTCCAGGTAAATCAAATTCTTGTGGTCAGTAAGGACCACGACTTGGTGTCTGGCTCCCTCCAACCAATGTCTCCACTCCTCAAATGCCCACTTCATGGCCAACAGTTCCCGATTCCCCACATCATAGTTACGTTCGGATGGGGAGAACTTTCGGGAAAAGAAAGCACAAGGATTCATTTTAGATGTCACAGGATCTTTTTGGGACAACACCGCTCCTGCACCAATCTCAGAAGCGTCCACCTCCACCTGAAACGGGAGTGAGACATCAGGTTGCCGCAAAACCGGAGCAGAAGTGAATCTCCGCTTCAGCTCCTGAAAGGAAGAAACAGCCTCCGGAGACCAATTCAGCACATCAGCACCCTTCCTAGTCAAATCCGTTAATGGCTTGGCAATACCAGAAAAATTAGCTATAAATTTCTGATAAAAATTAGCAAAACCCAAAAACTTCTGGAGGGCCTTCAAAGAAGTGGGCTGAACCCAATCATAAATGGCCAGTACCTTGGCCGGGTCCATTTCAATAGTTGATGGAGACAAAATAAATCCCAAAAATGAAACCCTCTGTACCCCAAAAAGGCATTTCGATCCCTTGACATACAGGGAATTCTCCCTCAAAATCCGGAACACAGTCCGAACATGTTCCACATGAGAATCCCAATCCTTGGAGAAGATCAAAATATCATCCAGATAGATAATCAAAAATGTATCCACAAAGTCTCGGAATATATCGTTCATGAAGCACTGGAAGACAGAAGGGGCATTAGTGAGCCCAAAAGGCATCACCAGGTACTCCAAATGTCCCTCCGGAGTATTAAACGCCGTCTTCCATTCATCCCCATGCTTAATGCGAATAAGATTATACGCCCCCTGAGGTCAAGCTTGGTAAACCAGCAAGCACCTTTAACTCTGGAGAATAGATCGGAAATCAGGGGTAACGGATACTGATATTTAACAGTAATTTTGTTGAGGGCACGATAATCAATACAAGGCCTTAATGAACCATCCTTTTTAGCCACGAAAAAAAATCCAGCACCTAAGGGTGAAGAGGATGGTCTAATATGACCCTTCTCCAATGCCTCCTTAATATAGGATCGCATAGCCTCGTGCTCGGGTACAGATAAATTGAAAAGCCGACCCTTGGGGAATTTACACCCCGGGTTCAGCTCAATTGCACAGTCATAACTCCTATGAGGAGGCAAAGATGCAGACTCATTCTCACTAAATACATCATAAAAGTCAGCCAAATAGTCAGGAACATCATGCGACTGGGGAGAGGTGGAGAAAACGGGAGCATCACTAAGGGCACACCGACAACCCCAACTCACCACAGACAAAGATTTCCAATCCAGAACTGGATTATGGATTTGCAACCAGGGAAACCCCAGAACAATGGTATCATGCAAATTATGCAACACCAAAAATCTGCAATTTTCTTGATGGTCTGGGGCGACCCGCATTACCACCTGGGTCCAAAACTGAGGTTTATTCTTCGCCAAAGGAGTAGCATCAATAACCCTCAAAGGGATAGGCGTCCGCAGAGGTGTCATAGGAAATCCACAACGTTTAGCAAAATCCAAGTCCATCAGGTTCAGAGCTGCTCCTGAATCCACAAAAGCCTTGGCGGAAAATGTGGACAGGGAGCAGATCAGAGTAATTGCCAGAAGAAACTTAGGTTGAACACCACCCACAGAAAACGTGTGTGCACAATGTTTCTCTTGTTTAGGGCAGACAGAAATAATATGCGAGGCATCTCCACAAAAAAACACAGCTTATTACGCCTTCTGAACTCCTGACGTTGCACCCTAGACAAAGCTCTATCACATTGCATAGGTTCAGACATTTGTTCAACAGGTGGCAACATCTCTCATGTAGTTTTGCGTTCACGTAAACGCCGATCCACCTGAATGGCTAATGACATAGAATCGTCAAGACCAGAGGGAACAGGAAATCCCACCATAGTATCTTTTACAGTTTCTGACAAACCCTTCCGAAAGAGGGCTGCCAAGGCACCATCATTCCAGGTAGTAAGGACCGCCCACTTTCGGAATTTTTGACAGTACAACTCTGCCGAATCCCGACCCTGGCTTAATGCCAACAGGGTCTTTTCAGCCTGATCAATAGCATTAGGTTCATCATACAACAACCCCAAGGCTTGAAAAAATGCGTTCACATTATTCAGAATAGGATCATCAGGTTTCAAAGAAAACGCCCAATCCTGGGGATCGCCACGCAGCAAAGAGATGACAATTTTAACCTGCTGCGCAGAGTTCCCCGACGAGTTAGGCTTCAAGGCAAAAAATAATTTACAATTATTCTTGAAATTCAAGAATTTAGACCGATCCCCTAAAAACACATCAGGAGTAGGAATCTTTGGTTCAGCAGCATGTGAATGAGCAAGATAGGCGGAAATTCCCCGCACTTCAGCAGCGAGCTGCTCCACACGATCAGACAATTGCTTCATCTCCATTGAGAGAAAAATTCCCCCTACGGCCTCAGAGATATAGAGGAAAAAATATGCACACAAAAAAAAAAAACATTCTGACACTTTTTTTTTTTTTTTTTACAATTCTCTCCTGCTATTGAGTACCCTAGGATCTGCGGTATGGCTGGTGATTCTGTTATGATGAGTCACCGAAGGAGGAAAAAACAAAATACCAGCTAAGTCCAGAAAAACCAGAGAGGTTGGCAGCTATCGGATTGCAGACCCCTGAACCTATCCACAACAACTAGCAGTAGCCGTGGGGGGTTCCTACGGTGCCCTAGACCCATCAATCACAGCCGGAGAGCTACATAGCCTAAAGACAGAAAGGGGAAAAACTAAACTGCCCCAGAGCAGACCCCAAAGAAATAGGCAGCCCCCAACATATAATGACGGTGAAGAAAGATGAAAACACTAACACAGATAGAAAGATAGGTTGAGCAAATCATGGGGCCCAAGCTAACTACATAGGACAGGATCGGAAAGCTGCTGTCTGCCATCCGCAAAAACCCTATCAAAATGAGCCAACCGACTGATAGGAAAAACAGGCCCTAAAGTCGCTCGGCTTCAAAAGACTATATCAGCACTCAGGTATATTCTGAAGACAGAGCAAAAGATCAACAGATCAGAGACAAAAATGGAATTCAGCTCACCCCCGGCCGGGGATGGCAGAATTCCCAAAAAACAAGGCAAAACAAAAACAAAACTGAAGAGTACAAAGCAGAGCAGAAAAACTTAGCTTTGAGGCGCAGGAATCAGACTGGTCTCCAAGAATCCAGCAGGAAAATCAGCCAGGAAGAAGGGCGTCGGCAGCCTTATATCCAGTCCTCAATTCCAGCCACCCAGTTATCATCTACCTGCTCAGGTGTTTGGTAATCAGTCTCACTACCTTCCTTCACCAGAGGAGGGAGTTCATCAGACCTCAATGGTGAAGGGAAAAATGAACTCACAACAAACCAAGTCACATTTCAAGTAATTCCATCAATCAGACATGGGTTTACTGCTTAAAGGAACACTGAAAATCTCCCAGCAATTCCTCCCTTATCTTTTCCTTTCTATTCTATTTTATCCTAATTTAAAATTAAAACTGAAAAATATATAAAGAAATCCTTTATATGTGTCTCTAGAGCTCAGCCATGCCCCCACTCCTTCTCCTCACTGTCATGTGTGTCGCTATAAGACAACTGCCTGCAGCAGGACCCTCTCCCTTCTGTCATGTCTGGAGTAAAACAAAATATCAGCTCAGTCAAAGATAGGACTGAGCTACTGAGATTAACCTCTGTGTTCTCTGCAGAATTTCCGCAAAACTAATTCTTTCAGGACAATTCAGAAAATTATGGAGACCACCAAATTGTTAGGGCAACTATATGTCCTGTTTAATTTTAAGGGTTTTTCCACTTTTTGAAAAGTGGATTTCAACCAATCAGATAGTAGTAAACAAACAGGGATAGTACTAACCCTCCTTCTGTCCAATGCCAGCAGCTCCTCCTCTGTATAGTTAATTATAGAACATTTAGTCATTGTAATAAAATCTTAAAGTCCGGATGGACTGTCTGCTTGGAGTATTGTCCACTTATGACAATCTAGTTGCAATTCCAAATTCTGAACCCCTGTTTCTATAACTTAATGTACGCTCTCCATACCATGTAACGTATATAACGAGTTGTAGGCAAATTTTTACACCATTTGTAATTTATTTCCCCCTAATTTATGTCTAAGCCTTTGAATTTTGGTGCTGGCTTCTGGGTTTGCAAATACCTTAGACATCAAGCAAAACAAATTGGTAGACTCTTACGGCTATTTATTATTTAACAGCCTTCGTCTCGATCTAGTCCATGTCAACTTGATGGATGAATGTTCTGTGGGAAGGTGAATGTTATGAAGCCTAGATAGGTCCAATAATGAAGGATGAAATCCAGCTTTACGAACAGATTCTTCTTTATTCAAACAAAGTTCGTAGAGCTTTATTTCTTCCTTCATTACTCAATTATCCAGGTCGTGGCAGAGCCAGTGCCTGAACTCAGAACAGATTGGTTAATATCAATGGTGAGCTGGAACCCATGTAATTTATTACTCAACAGGTCCACCAGGGTGTTTTCCTCCGTTATTTTGATTTTATTAAGCCATCGAGTTGCTGGTCTTCTTTGCCTTGTTTCTTCCATTCTTGCGACTTCCTTCTCCGGTGATTGCTCTCTTTGCATGAAGTGTCCAAAGTAGGCAAGTCGTAGCTTGATGATCCTTGATTCAAATTACATATCTGGCTTGATTTGTTCCAAGAAGAAATCAAGAAATATATCGACATTTGATATATTTAACTTTCATCGCAAATTGATAAAAATGACATGTTGTGCCGATCAAAAATATTGAAACTTAAAGGGTTTGCCCTACGACAACCCCTTTTTTTAACTTTTTTAACCAATTAAGCCAAATACCGACATGAATGGGGCTGCCAGAAACAGCCAAATCACCATTTCTACAGTATTCCCAACACTCTCACTTAAGTCCACAGAGAAGGACCAGGCATACTCGACCTGCTGTACAGACAAAATCTGGGAACTAGGGCCATTTTTCCTATCATTATTTTACATAAGGTGTTTTATTTTACAGTAAGGATTCCATTATTTTTTTATCGCTCTTCTGATTTTTAAGTTATACAAGAAAAATGTTGATGTTGTGAGGCAACCCAATAAAAGACATTTTCAAAGGCAAGATAGTTAAGAAGCAGTGAATGATGGATAATTTTACTTATATTAGTAACTTCAACACAGA
The DNA here is from genome assembly GCF_039654945.1 of Dendrobates tinctorius. Lineage (NCBI taxonomy): Eukaryota > Metazoa > Chordata > Amphibia > Anura > Dendrobatidae > Dendrobates > Dendrobates tinctorius. Next base: position 587,517 of record NW_027361700.1, on the reverse strand, counting down.
ATAATTTCCAGAAAGATTTCACCCTCTGTTGACCCCTGTAATCTCGTAATTTGTGGCCCTCCACATCCACCAGGTCTCCCGTTCCATCTTGTTATTGATTTATGTTTAGTCCATCAGATGTCTTTTTTACAGTCAAGGCACATAAGTTTGATTAGTGGAGCAGAGCGAAGCCAGTTTTCATGGAGAATTCATCCCAAGCCAGATGCAGCATTGACTATTATCTGATTACATACAGCCTGATTTTATTAACCTTGCATTAATGAATGTATGAGAACATGCTGGGATCTGATTATACAATATGCAGAGCAGATAACAATTGCCTCTCAAGCATAGATCCTTGTCGACCGGCATTTTAGAAGAATGTGAAATCTAGCTCCATTTTAGTTTATTGTCTTATCCTTAACATTATTAAAGGGATTGTCCACCTCTGGACAAGCCATTACTAATGGGGCCAGGGAGGTTAAATAAAAGAAAAAAAGCAGACTACCACTGTTATTCTGTACTCAGCACTGTATCCTTCGATTGTCTCCTGGCATTAGCATCTGGCGGGGGGCATTATGTGAGCATTGTACCCACCAATCAGCATTCATATTTCATCTGAGCATAAGAATCAGTGTTAAGCCTGAGAGGACAATTAATGCACTGCAAGTCTGCAACCAACTAATGGCCGTACATAGGCTTCAAATCTCATGTGATGCCCCCATCGGATATTGTTCATAGGAGATTGACAGGAAATGCAGCGCTAAGTACATGGAAGCCAACAGTCCAGGAAGTATGTTTTCTTTTATTTTTTTCACCTCCCTGGGCTCATTAATAATCAGTAGTTCAGTAGTAGAAAACCCCTTTAAAGGGGATTCAGGTTTGAAATTAAACAGACTATTCAGGTTTTTTAAAATAATGTTTTAGTCTTAGGATAGGCTATCAATATTATTTGTGTGAGGGTCAAACTCTGTTTAATAAAGGTGCTACAGATAATTTACTGTCTGCATTGCTTCCATTCTGCTCAACTCCATACTTTGAATGGCAGTTGTACTTGGTGTTGAAGCTTTGTTGGACAAAGCTGCAGTACCAAGCACAGCAAGGACAAAGAGACAATTTGTCAAAACCAATAGTGTATTTAGTAACGATATACAGTGCTGTGCAAATTAATTGGGACAAAGCATTTTTTTTTAAGTAAAATCATAAGTTGGTTACCAGTCAGTTAAACTGCTTTGAACAAGTGTTAGATACGCCATTAATTTTAAAACCTTGGATAACACCTCTAAAATTAATAAATATTTTCCAGCTTATGAAGTAATTCTGTGAATGGGTTATAGTCTCCATTTGTTAGTCTGTAGATCAATCTGCAGTCTCCTCTTACTAAGGGCAGGTGCAAACAGTCATAGATTCTCTTGTCTGAGAGTTTGATCATAATGTGATCTCTCAGATGAGAAGATGGGGAAAAAACTGTCTCCATCTTCTCTATGCCGTGAGTCTGCAGAACTCGGACTATTCTCAGATGAGAAGATGGAGAAAAAAAAACTGTCTCCATCTTCTCCATGCTGTGAGGCCGCAGAACTCGGACTGCATTAAGATGTCATCCAAGTATAGTCCAATGGTTTCAACCCATCCGTGGAAGTGCATGGCCGACTGTGATCCAAGTATTGGATCAAACTCAAATTTTTTTTCTCTGACAGTGGTCAAAAGATCGGATCGCACTTTCACCGTAAATACTCTCGTCTGCACCTGCCCTTTGCACGATTTTCTCGCTAGTCCTGATGAGGGGACATGGTGGAGTCAGATGTTCCTTATTCATGAAGAGTTACACTCCTCTTCATGAATCTGGAGCGTCTTACGAATGGCATACGCTCCTGTACAACACTCCAGAAATTCTATTCTAGTCTCCAACTCCGACTGTAGTAAGATTTCTGGCATAAGGAGCACCACAGCTCATCATGAATTAGAGGAGCTCTGGCATTGCGCCCCAGTTCCACACATGTTGGCGGAGCTAGGAGAAACTGGCGTGAAAACTCCAAAAGTGGCAAAACTCTTGTGCAACTCCAAGTTGCACCAATATTTTGTGACTTTTCAAAGCAAATTGTCTACATTGCTGGATTGTAGACAATGTTAGTCATAGATGGAGTATTTCTCAAGGCCTTTGTCTTTTTTTTCTTAACTATTGGAGACAAGAGTATATTGGCCATGTACAGTCATATGTAAAAGTTTGGGCACCCCTATTAATGTTAACCTTTTTTCTTTATAACAATTTTGGTTTTTGCAACAGGTATTTCAGTTTCATATGTCTAATAACTGATGGACTCAGTTATATTTCTGGATTCAAATGAGGTTTATTGTACTAACAGAAAATGTGCAATCTGCATTTAAACAAAATTTGACCGGTGCAAAAGTATGGGCACCCTTATCATTTTCTTGATTTGAACACTCCTAACTACTTTTTACTGACTTCCTGAAGCACTAAATTGGTTTTGTAACCTCATTGAGCTTTGAACTTCATAGCCAGGTGTATCAAATCATGAGAAAAGGTATTTAAAGTGGCTACTTGCAACTAGTTCTCCTATTTGATTGATGAAGAGTGGCATCATGGGCTCCTCAAAACAACTCTCAAATGATCTGAAAACAAAGATTATTCAACATAGCTTTTCAGGGGAAGGATACAAAAAGTTGTCTCAGAGATTTAACCTGTCAGTTTCCACTGTGAGGAACATAGTAAGGAAATGGAAGAACACAGGTACAGTTCTTGTTAAGCCCAGAAGTGGCAGGCCAAGAAAAATATCAGAAAGGCAGAGAAGAAGAATGGTGAGAACAGTCAAGGACAATCCACAGACCACCTCCAAAGACCTGCAGCATCATCTTGCTGCAGATGGTGTCACTGTGCATCGGTCAACAATCCAGCGCATGCATAACGCCTTTTTGTATGACCAAACAACTCAATCTTTGTTTCATCAGTCCACAGGACCTTCTTCCAAAATGTAACTGGCTTGTCCAAATGTGCTTTTGCATACCTCAGGCGACTCTGTTTGTGGCGTGCTTGCAGAAACGGCTTCTTTCGCATCACTCTCCCAAACAGCTTCTCCTTGTGCAAAGTGGGCTGTATTGTTCACCGATGCACAGTGACACCATCTGCAGCAAGATGATGCTGCAGGTCTTTGGAGGTGGTCTGTGGATTGTCCTTGACTGTTCTCACCATTCTTCTTCTCTGCCTTTCTGATATTTTTCTTGTTCTGCCACTTCTGGGCTTAACAAGAACTGTACCTGTGTTCTTCCATTTCCTTACTATGTTCCTCACAGTGGAAACTGACAGGTTAAATCTCTGAGACAACTTTTTGTATACTTCCCCTGAAAAGCTATGTTGAATAATCTTTGTTTTCAGATCATTTGAGAGTTGTTTTGAGGAGCCCATGATGCCACTCTTCATAGGAGAATCAAATAGGAGAACTACTTGCAAGTGGCCACTTTAAATACCTTTTCTCATGATTTGATACACCTGGCTATGAAGTTCAAAGCTCAATGAGGTTACAAAACCAATTTAGTGCTTCAGGAAGTCAGTAAAAAGTAGTTAGGAGTGTTCAAATCAAGAAAATGATAAGGGTGCCCATACTTTTGCACCAGTCAAATTTTGTTTAAATGCAGATTGCACATTTTCTGTTAGTACAATAAACCTCATATGAATCCAGAAATATAACTGAGTCCATCAGTTATTAGATATATGAAACTGAAATAGCTGTTGCAAAAAACAAAATTGTTATAAAGAAAAAAGGTTAACATTGATAGGGGTGCCCAAACTTTTACATATGACTGTATGTATGCCATGTTCATACCAAGCAGGAGCAGTGTCAGCTAATTAGAAAAAGCAGACCCAGACTAACCAAATTCGCTGTCCGTCCCCAACTCTGGTATATTTCAATGGAGAGAGGATAGAGACTGTGGTCAAGTTCAATATTATACCTTAACATCTCCATTGGGAGGAAATATGTGCCAAAAACAATGTCTTTTCCTTTTTTTACTGAGTTGATCTTCTGTCTCTTTAGCTATCCAGTCTTTATCATGTTTCAGAGGAGTATTTTTCATAATGACAGACAACACTACAATATATTCTAGATTTTTTTCTTTAAAAGAAGTCATTTGTTCTTCATCTCATTTTCTAGCCTGGCATGGAAGGGGTTTTTCTGGCAGACACCAAGTTTTTATACTCTGAGTCCGTTCCAAAACAAACTAGCCCTGGAGCTTGGCTGTAATTACTTATTAATGGAATGGAAACTTCAAGCCTATATATTTGGATGCAATCAGCTTAATAGCCTGCCGTTCGGAGAAAATGCGGATGTGTGTGTCTGCTTGGTACTGCAGCGAGAGCGGTAAGGACCAGTCTAATGCTGATTGCTCCTGAACCTGGCACAGACACAGAAAGTGCTCTGTAGTGCCGTCTCATGTTGCTGGTAAGCCCTAAATCTGCCATTCCGAAGAATATGGGAGTAGAATAATGGGCAGCACATTTGTCTTTTGCTGTAACAAGAAGTAATGTAGACCCAAGGGAAAAATGAAAAACATTGGGAGATTTCTAAGTAGTCTTTAGATAATCTTTTAATCTTCTACTGGCAGAGATTTAATCAGTAATTAGGATACAAAAGAAGAAATTATGGCAACTTTATTTGATATATTCATTAACAGTGACATTGTGCTTTAAATCACTTGACGGGAATGAGTTTTTTCTTATGTGTTCTAGCTTTGTATTAAAATATAATGGATTTTTTAGAACAACCGTACAATGTATGTGATCAATGGATTTGTTACATGGATTGTAAATAAATGTAAATAAAAGTCTTAGCGGTATATCAATAAAAGATCGCCACCTAGTGGCCATATCAGAACAACTCTGAAACAATATATGCACAGTATTGCCATTTTAATATATTAGCAAAGTCACAAAAAGAAGAATTCAAATTCCCCCCAAAATTCAAGAATTAACACAGCAGAAAACTGCAATAGTATTTACCGGCTCAGGTCTCTTTCTAATATAAAGTCATTAAATACGTAAGATATATATTGTGAAAATACAAAATAACTTTATGTGAATCAAGAATTGGTGTTTAGCGGAAATACAGAATAAGGTGAACACACAGAATAAATAATGACATACGGAATTATAAAAACATTCTGACTGGAAATATGCAAAAAGGAGGCCTGTTTTGTATATAAGATAATAATGACCATCAAGTCGCATGCTAGGATGAAACCCATAAAAATAGTAATACATGTAAAATCACAATTACCCAGTATCCTGTATGAAAATATCAATTACTATAGACAGATGTAAGAGTGACCGAATCAAAGGTAATACAGATGGTAGTATGCCTGAAACAGGAACTCCTGAATGTGAGTGGTGCACACCCCGGAGGACCTGAATGAGAGTGGCACCAACCACTGAGGACCTCTTGAATGAGAGTGGCGCCCAACCCTGAGGACCTCCTGAATGCGAGTGGCACCCTCCACTGAGGACCTCCTGAATGAGAGTGGAACCCACCACTGAGGACCTCCTGAATGAGAGTGGCACCAACCACTGAGGACCTCTTGAATGAGAGTGGCACCCACCCCTGAGGACCTCCTGAATGCGAGTGGCACCCACCACTGAGGACCTCCTGAATGAGAGTGGAACCCACCACTGAGGACCTCCTGAATGAGAGTGGCACCAACCACTGAGGACCTCTTGAATGAGAGTGGCACCCACCCCTGAGGACCTCCTGAATGAGAGTGGCACCCACCCCTGAGGATCTCCTGAATGAGAGTGGCGCTCACCACTGAGGATCCCCTGAATGCGAGTGGCACCCACCACTGAGGACCTCCTGAATGAGAGTGGCGCCCAACACTGAAGACCTCCTGAATGCGAGTGGCACCCACCACTGAGGACCTCCTGAATGAGAGTGGCACCCACCCCTGATAACTTCCTCAATGAGAGCGGCACCCACCTCTGAGTACCTCCAGAATAACAATGGCGCCCACCTCTGAGGACCTGCTGAATGAGAGTGGCGCCCACCCCTGACAACTTCCTGAAATAAACTGGCGCCCACCCCTGAGGACCTCCTGAACCACTCATTCAGGAGGTCCTGTTTCAGATATACTACCGTCTGTATTACCTTTGATTTGGTCACTCTTACATCTATCTATAGTAAACAATATTTTCATAAATTCCACTGGGTACTTATAGTTGTGATCTTATATCAATTACTATTTTAATGGTTTTCATCCCTGCATGTGACTAGATGGTCAGCAATATTATATATACAAAACAGGTCTCCTTTTTGCATATTTCTATTCAGAATGTTGTTATAATTTGTCATTATTTATTCAGTGTGTGCACCTCTCTCTTTTTCTGTATTTCCACTGCACACCAATTCTTGATTTTAATACGGTTGCTTTGTATTTTCGCCATATATCGTTCACGTATTTAATGACCTTATCTCAAGTCTGTAATGAGACTCACCCATTCAAGTCTATGGGTGAGTAAAAAAAAAAAAAAAAAAAAAAAAAAAGGATCCCACGGAACATTGGAGTGGCATCCGATTTTTAAAGGTTCATTTCTGTTATGAACCTAGAAAACTGTATTGGATGGTCTACATTTTTAGTGTAGATGTGTGAAAACGAATTTCACACGGATGTAAAAAAAAAATGGACACACGGATGAAAGTCAGTTGAAAATCGTCTGAGTTTTCTTGATGAAACTCGGATGATTTTACATACCGGCCTTCTCAAAATTTTCTGTTTAGAGAAATTATTGGTCACATAGCCTGACGTAATCTGTGCATGGTACAAACACACTCGTAAGTATATGATAGTTGTGATTTTTTTCCTGTCTGAGCATTGCAGTCCTACCGGTCTGATGTCATTTTTACAGAGAGAGGATAGAGTTTCCAGTTTTCACATGTATTTTCTCAATGCCATTCTGAGAAATGATAAGTATTATCTGACAGTGAGTGGAGTTTGGGTGTTTTGCTCCTTCCTTGTGAGGAGCTGATAGATGGCATGGAAGACATTTGTAGCTATGGGAAGCAGTTCTGAGCAGCGGCAGGGGAATCATATTCGGAATGCCGTGTTTACAGGAAAAGATCCGACCAGGTTTGGAAAGTTCAGAACAGGAAAGCAGGTTTGGATGATAAACATTTATAAATAGACCGTAAATGAAAAGAGGTAGAGAGTTCGGCACGGAGACGACGTTCTTTGCTTTATCAGATTTTAATTAGTCCCTAGCCATCCGCGCACCTGGAGACCGGGCTTTAAAGCTGCAGCTGTGGACTGTTGCAGGTTTTGCAATATCCAACCACATATATTTCAAGACTTTTGCAGAACATACAGAAATGTAAGCAATTTATCACATATTAACAAAAAGCGGAAAGTTGGAACTAAATCAAATTTTAGGGAAACTGTCATGATCCCAGTGCAAGTTTTTGACCTGCACGTCAGGAGTTAATGTCTTGAGCTCAGTGCAGGCTTTGACCTGCATGCCTAGGGTTAATTATTATGGCCTCTCTTTGGTTCAGGGAGAGCTTTTTATAGCCCTGAGCAACTCCAATCCCTGTCAGTTATACTTTTGCCTTTGGCCGAGTGTTTTGACCCCCGTGTGCCTGTTCGTTGTCTTATAGCTTGCTTATATGGTTCTGATCTGGTTCTGTCCCCCGTTGTGAGTTTGCCTGTTGATTCTGTACTGTATATCTGCTTCTCTGGTTTCTGATTTCTTGGATACATCTTGACTATCCGTTCTGTCTAGCCCTTTGGTAATATTCGTGCTATCTCGTGCTTTGACCCCGGCCTGATCTGGTTTATGTCCCGGTTTATGCCATTTAGTAACTTTGTTCTGTAGTTACCATTCTAGGAGTTTTCTTGCAGCTCCTAGCTCTCTGGAGTTTAGGCCACGCCCCCAGCAGTCACGTGCTTCAGGTCCTGCGGGTCTGACGCACGCATCTTCTCTGCTGCTGCCCACTCCACAGGTATCTCTGAGCACAGTTTGTCTTACTTCGGACACGCGCACTGGCTCAGTGAGCAAGTGCAGTGCGGTGTTCCTGACAGAAACAAAGAACTCTTTACATAGAAGGTCATATCTTATCTAACTGACCAAAAGTTGGAATTCGGCAACATAAGCCATGTATGGTTCTACATTATCAATCGTGAAAGGTACGGATGAAAAAAAAAGTGCAGAATAATACCCGAAAAAATATCATGTCCTGTTAAGCACCATAGAAAGTCCCCTGCAATGCGTTTATTGCAGGAGTTGTACTACCTTGAGGCCGTGTCATGCAGCGTTTTTGCAGCTTTTTTCTGCAGCCAAAACCTGCTCTCTTGGCATGAAAAACACTGCATCCAAAATGCTCATTTTTGCTGTGTTTTTTGCAGCATTTTTTTACTTTTTTGTAGCCTTTTTTGAGGTGTGGATTACATGTGAGCTTTTTCTACACTGTATGTTTAATAAATTTAGTTTTATTCACCAGAATCACTTCAAAAATGCCGTGAAGAACACCTCTGTGGTTTTTTTTCTAACTTTCTCATTGCTTTCTATGGGTAAAAAAAAAACACTGCAAAAACAGTGAAAGAATTGTCGTGCTGCAGATTTCAAAATCTCAGTTTTCCAATACAATCAGGAAAAAAGCAAGCGTGTTCATGAGATTTCTGAAATCTCATCGCTTGTGCTGGTCATGTAAAAAAACAGCTTTTAATTTACAAAAAAAAAACAGCAAAGAAAATGCTGCAAAATACAATGTGTGAACATCGCCTAAAGCATTATTTATATGCCCTATGCAAAAGTCCCAATGTGATCCTCAAACTGGAGTTTTGAAACCTCAGTAATGGGGCTCTAGGAGCCAAATTATTGAATGGAGGTATACTGTACATGCGTGACCTCCACCCCATTCATTTTCTATTGGAAAGCAGAGCGCTGTACTTTGCTTTTTCAGGCAAACTCAAAGACAATGAATGGAAAGGAGATCTAGTATGTGCATTGCATTCCATTCCAAACGGGATCCCAGCAAAGGAGGCATCCATTCATGATGGAATCCAAAGAAGAGTCTCAGTGATCGTTCCCCCAGCAATCAGCAAGTCTCCCCTAACCTTTGGATAGAGGTTATCTTGTTTTTTTCAATAACTCCTTAATTTTATGTCGCCTAATGTACCAATAATGATTATTGCAACTTTTGAGTAAATTCATGCCAGCTTGTGTTTTATTCTCTGGTGTTCCAGGTGTGAACATACTGCTGACATTGATTTTTCACGCAAACAGCGGCATGTCAAGAGTTGAAACATGGGGATTATTACAAGAACTGCCTACTAGATATGTAGTTACTCTAGCCATTAATCACAAAGGATTCTTCGGCTCAAGCTCCAACATAAATTAAGTATGCAGTAATTTAGATGATTATTTCATCTTGTTTTTAACATCCTCTAATCACGTCACTCAGATCAGTATAATTTGATTCCAAGAAATTCTGAACCCTAAGAGCAGGTTGCAACTTGTCAGAATTGAAATAAACTAAATTCCATGTGAGGTGATATCTTTTCCTCAAAAGTTAGCTAGAAGAATGTATTTCTTTTCTTATTAGTGTAGAGTAGAAAGCATTATGAAGAATGTGACTGCTCAAAAATTAAAAGGGTTATCAAAGACTATATTATAGTTTTACTATGGGAATAATAACTTTTTTACAGGTAATTGCTAATTACCTGCCTATCCTGTTCTGGCCAACGCAGATCTCTGCCTGCTCAGGGTGGTCCCGGTCCGCTACTGCCGGCGATTCTGTGGCTTCCGCTGATGTCACATTAAGAGATCAGCAGCTTCTCTTTGACTCTGCTCTGTTGACAGGGCGGCCTGTCAATATCATGTTCATTGACAGCCAGCTGCCCGCTGCTTAACTGCAGTGAGTTGGCTGTCAATCAGTATGATATCGGCACTTACGCCCTGTCAGCAGAGCATTCCCGAAGAGAAAAAACTGCTCTGTTCCTGTGGAGGAGCTGAAGCTCTGGCAGGAGGTGTCAGTGACCGCTTTGAGCCAGCACCAGATAGAACAGGCCAGACGATTGGTCTAGGAGTATGATTCTCGCTTAGGGTGTGAGAGGGTCCCAGGTAGTGATGAGCGAGTATTGATTGTGTCTTCTCCGAGTATTTTGGCATGCTCGGAGATTTAGTTTGTGTCGACGCAGCTGCATGATTTGCGGCTGCTAGTCAGCCAGAATACATGTGAGGATTCCCTAACAAAAAATCAACCCCCACATGTATTCAGGCTGTCCAGCAGCCGCAAATCATGCAGCTAAGTCTCCGAGCATGCCAAAATACCAGGAGGACACCCGAGCATGCTTGGGAAAACCTGAGCAATGAGTATACTCACTCATCACTAGTCCCTGGTTCAAATCCCTGACGAGCGGTGCCCTTTCTGTGAGCTGCTAGGAAGGATAGATAACACTATAGAAAAAAGAAAAATTATTCAGAAGGATCTACATAAGCTTGAACAATGGGCAGCGACTAATAGAATGGTATTTAACATGGAGAAATGCAGAATTCTACATCTGGGCAAGAAACACTAAAATTACATCTATATAATGGGAGCAATAGAGCTAAACAACAGCACTTGTGAAAAAGACTTGGGTATACTAATATATCACAGACTGCACATGAGTCAACAGAGTGATGCAGCTTGACAACAGTCCTAAGGATATATTAAGAGAAGCAAAGAGTCATACTGTGTCCAGTTCTTGGTACCACATTTTAAAAAAGACAGTGAAAAACTGAAGCAAGTTCAGCGAAGTGCTACCAGGATGGTGAGCGGACTGCAAAATGTGTCTTACGAGGAACGATTAAAGGATCTGAGAATGTTTAGCTTGCAAAAAAGAAGGCTAAGAGGAGACTTAATAGCAGTCTGCAAATATCTGAAGGGATGTCACAGTGTAAACGGATCATCCTTATTCTCATTTGTACATGAAATCATAAGAACCAATGGAATGAAACAGAAATGGAGAAGATGCAGATTAGATATTAGAAATACCTTTTTGACAGGAAGGGTGATCAATGAGTGAAACAGGCTGTCACGAGAGATGGTGAGTTCTCCTTCAATGGAAGTCTTCAAACAGAGGCTGGATAGACATCTGTCTGAGATGGTTTCGGAACTCCTTTGCTGCATTGAGGAGGGGGTTGGATACGAAGACCAAGGAGTTCCCTTCCACCCCTAACATTCTATGATTCTATGTCTTGGTGCCACCTCCAATAGGCATATAAACCCAAAAAATTATGCACGACAGAGCACACGTTGACTCCGTCTCTATAATTATAGTCAATGGCCCCTTCGGGTCATATGACCAAGTCCCATGTTGCCCGGGTGGGGGTCGGACTAAAACCCTTATGGGGCTACTGAACGTAGAAATATACACTGTGTCAACCGACTCTAATCCCTTTCCAACTGGAGAGATACTGAGACAGATTTCAGGAAGTGAGGCTGGTCTTTGTCTCTCTGTTCTAGTTTCTTGTCATACAAGTAGGAGTCAGCTCGGGGCACAAAAGCTTTTGGACAAGGGCAAAAGCAGTGTATGCTGGAAAATTAAGGAAGTTCCATCTCTTATAGTGCAGGTAAAATGCTAAAGAAATGTAGATGGCAAATTACAGAACATGACAATCAGATCAGTTTCTATATATAGAACTGTATATGTGAACCAAAAGTGGTTTAACTTGTCAGGGCAACATGATCATGCTTTTCTACAGGCTTTGTATGATTTTATCATATTCTGTCACTGTACGAAAACGCAAATCCTAATACTAATAAAATAGGAAATAACTACATGTTCAGTTTAAGAAAGTGTTAAGTCTTAGTTTATTCCAAAAGTATCTATTGGTTATTAGTCTTGTGCGTTGAAAATGTAATATTGAGGTACGTGCGCCTTTATTTAGCGTGTTACTGGACTATGTAAGATCAGTTCCACTACTTTTGTTAGGCGTAGGTAGACTTATGTCTCTGTTATGGTTTCCTGCATCAACAAGTAGGCAGCTCTTGACACTCCCTCCCTCTCACCAATGATCTCCTGCTCTAAAACCCATGAACCACTCTATTAACCGAGGCAGCACAAGCTGCGCATTCATCCTGAGCTTTAGGTTGCCAGAGAAAACAAACCATAGAGAGAGCTAAAAAATATTGTTTACAGGGACTGGACTGACTGTGCTGTTCTCCGAATTATCTGAGGCCAAGTGAGGTGCATACAATTTAGAGGTCAGCCCTTGTCACTAGCCCTAAGACTATTCTTGTTTATATAATACCCTGTACATTAAATATTTTTTAGGACAGTGTTGTTTTTTATACAAGATTTCCAGTTTAATGTTGCGTAAAGGGCTGTTCAGTTGCCTTAAGATTTGACTTTGAAGTCTAAGCCTTGTCAATCCAAGTTTTTCTGCAACTTTACTGTGAGCCAAGATTGGGTTGCTAGATTTGTTACTGAATCATATTGACAGACCACATATTTTTCAGGAACGTTAGCTGTTACAGCAGTCAGACCAGGATATATTCAGCCATCTTTAATATGAGGCGATTCAACAGTACCCATATATATTTTTGGTCACTGTGACTTCAATTGTATAACATGAACGAGTCTTGTGTTTTGGGCCTATTTTCATTTTGAAAGTGTCTTTTAGGTGATTTTTGCACTTCAAGTAATGTAACATGAAGCTGATCGGCCCCAAAGTAAATTATTCCACAAGGCCCGCAACTATCACTGGCCTTTAAAAACATTTGTGTTACACATCTGTCGTGAGTATCTCTTGCTCAGCTTCCTTCACCTTGGTCCGCTGCCCTTTTTTGTGCTTCACTTTGCGTTTTGCAGGTTGCCCAGTGTGGCTCAGTCACATCATCTCCATGAACCTATTTAAGCCCCATTAGGACACACATCTGTGTCTTCGATTGAGAGTGAAAACTTTGGTATATTTCAGGTTCTGTATACACCGTTCTTAACTTGCTTCAATGCCTGCTGATTCTTGAGTGTGCCACAGCCTCGCTCCCCATGTGCCATCCTGTCAGCTGCCCCAACCCCTGGGGACCATGTATCCAACCAGATCTGAGCGTTAGTGAGTCCAGTTCACAAGTTGAGCGTCACAATTGGACTTCTAAAATGGGCCAAAGGGACCTTTTATGCCCTCCTTGATCCAGGACCCAACTGTGACTAAAACTCTGTCCCCTTTATGGTTAATCCCTTGTATACTTTCATCACATTAAATCTCATAATTAAAACTTGAATCAGGTGAGATCTCCATACCATAAAGACCACTCTACAGGACCACTTTGACAAACAAACAAACAAACAAACAAACAAACAAACTTTGAGGCTCAGTATTTCTTAATCATGGAAACTTCTAAATCACTCTGATATACTGTGAATTATAAAGTGGTACTATTCTTCCTACTTTTACCTACAATTTATTTTTTTCTAGTGAAATGATGTTCCAGTTTTTGTTTCATAACAAAGCATTTACAGTCTGGAAGGTTCCCTCTGGCTTAATCAGTTTGTGCCCAGGAAAAGTTCTGTTTTCAGGTTTTTCAGTTGTGGTAAAAAAATCAGAGAATGAATAGTTATTTATCCATTATACTATTTCTAGAATTATAAGTCGGGGTGAGAGATCAACATTATGGTCCTGGATTGTGTGATGTTCCATTATAAAAAAAAGGAAGCGAGTGAAATTCCTGTGTATTATCCTTGGAAATTTATAAACTGTGAAACCAAGTTACTTGGTACCACTTATGTTTATTAAAAGATTTTTTTTTTTTTTTTTTTAAATGGTGGTCCTCCTTTAAATAGTCTCAGACCAACATTTCTTAAAACCTAAGATCATTACTTTTCCTTTGTTCACACACATTGATACAACAAGCTTGATAGTTTGATGGACACCTAAGGTACAAACACTTGGTGGTTGCAGTTTACTCTAGAAGATAACTTGAACAGTCTTTGGAGTACAGTACTTGTAGCTCTTATCCATTAGTCCCTGTTAGCTTCACAGAAGCCTCTGATCTTTGTCACCCCACATTGACTTCTAAACAGTGATGCTTCACCTTTGTTTGTAGAACTTGTACTGTAACAGATCAACTTTGTAATAAAACTTTCAGTATGGAGGAGGGTCACTCCTATGCATGGCCATTTTTCTATAAACACACTCCTACCACAGTGGCGCATAGTCCTTGGCACCACAGGACTGAACTAACCAGGCCTCACTACAGGCCTCAGGGCATCGAACTCTCTGCTACATGCTGTTCCCATTTCCTTCCTGATGTCTAGCACAGCATCCCACCTAAAGTCAGCTGTAGCTTCCGCTTGGTATAGGTCCATCACCATTCAATCTCCTTCGGCTTCCCCTCTTCCTAATATCACTCATATTCCCACAGACTTCCCAGAACTGACCCTTTCCTAGGCTGACAATGTGCTCAGGTGGCACTGCTTCAGTGGCAGCTCATGTGGAGTTTCACAAGCTGTAACTTTTCACAGATAGACTAATTAAGACCACAACTCTCAAGGGATGCCAGATCTCTCTATCTGCTTATAGTCACACTCTCCAGGTTTCAAGCGACATAAATGTGCTAACTCTCACTCAATGGTTCTCCTGAGGAGAGCTAGTTGGACTATGGGCAGACATACCATTGGTGTAACATGTGCAGTCGCACAGGGGCTCAAGAGCTAAGGGGGCCCACTGCTTTCCCCAAAGCAGGGGCCGTCTTCTGTCTTTGTCCACTCTTGAGTTGGACCACTGTGCATTTCCACCAACCTTGTATCACATACCCTCCATTTTTCAATCTATTTCCTTCTGCGATGGACAAGCCACTGCAGCCACCAATGATACAACTAACAAGCCCACACTGGCCTCCAGTTCACTTACTCTCCTCAGACGGACAAGCTCCAAGCCAAAGACTCTGCACAGGCCGAAAAGTTACTGTCTGCTCCCTTTTATTAGGCCCTCTGACTCTATGCCAGTCTTGAAGAGTTTACGGGAATAAAATGCACCAAATTCATTTAGAGGCGTACACCTCAATGATTGTGGCATATCTTTCAGCTGCCATGCGCAACCATAAGGAATGTAATCCTTCCTGGCTAAGCTTCACCAACTTTTAAAAAATGACTGTAACCCCAAACCTACGAGCGGTGCAACATCTTTGCAACAATTTAAACAGTTTAATGGTAGAATTCTGTTGAAAACTGTTTACTGAATCGACCCCAAAGTCTTTATACCTTAAAAAAAAGGAAAAAGTATATTCATTGCCCCTACAAATTCACATATTTTTTTAAAGAGAAAATCCTTATTGCCAGTTTAAGTGCTAGCATAAATCAGTGCGCTTCATAGAAAGCATGTAAGCATTATAGAGGACAAGACAGCGGGTCATAAATGGAACAAATTGGACGCATTCACACCCTCTAGAAATGCGTAAGATAAATAGCTGCTCCTTCAAGAACCCTCAAAGGCAAATAATTGAACTACAGGGATTAACATTTATTTTCCCAGTAATATCCCTATAAGATTCCTCCTGTCAGTTTGTGTTTTAAGTGCTATACATTATGTAAAACCCGGTGTGCTTCTGCGGACTGTCTGTGTGTTTAACACATCAGCACTAAATTAATTAGGACAATAAAACAGCTTTAAGCTCCACTGGTCCTGAGTAGTCTGCAGTTACCGTGCGTCGTCTTGGTTACGGTGCTGATAATATACATGTAGCCATGTCATACACAGCACAGACCCATATGAGTCTCATATGGCATTCGCTGAGGGAAATGTGAAGAGGATTAGGAGCCGTGATCTGCACTCACAATGTATTCATAGATGAGCAGGAGACTTAAAGGGATTGTCCGGCCTTAGGCTGCAAGTCTGTAGTCACCTTCATAGAATCGTAGAGTTGGAAGGGACCTCCTGGGCCATCTGGTCCAACCCCCTGCTCAAAGCAGGATTCGCTAAATCATCCCAGTCAGATGTCTGTCCAGCCTCTGTTTGAAAACTTCCATTGAAGGAGAACTCACCACTTCTCGTGGCAGCCTGTTCCCACTCATTGATCACTCTAACTGTCAAAAAGTTTTTTCTAATATCTAATCTGTGTCTCCTCCCATTCAGTTTCATCCCATTGCTTCTAGTCTTTCCTTGTGCAAATGAGAATAAAGTTGATCCTTCTACTATGTGACAGCCCTTTAGATATTTGTAGACAGCTATTATGTCTCCTCTCAGTCTTCTCTTTTGCAAACTAAACAATCCCAAATCGTGCAACCTTTCCTCATAAGACAGGGTTTGCAGACCGGTCACCATTCTGGTTGCTCTATTCTGAACTTGCTCCAGTTTGTTGATGTCTTTACCTTATGTGACTGAAGACTTGTGAACCCTGACATTGTGCATGTTGTGCCTTGTGAATATTCTACGGCGCTGGCACCAAGTGCGACGGGTGCGTGACTGCAAGTATGCAATTTGCATACATGTGGTCTCATGCCAATGAGATGTTCGCAGCTTAGCTTAATATAAGTGCATTGAGCGACGCCACATACGTCTAGTCTGAATGTAACTGGGAGTATGCAAATCGCCTACTTGCAGTCACTCAACTGCTCACTACCACCGAAGACATCGGAGAATCCTCAAAGTGTGCAATGCGCGGGTTGTGAGAATTCACAAATCTGCTGGTACATTCAGTGACTGCATTCTTGCAGCCTACGGCCGGACAACCCCTTTGATGTCCATTTACACTGAAAGAGTATCACAAACATTTCACGATAAACTTTCAGTGTAAACAGGCTACCAACAAAACACTCATTTGTCAGGTGAAATGAGCTTTTGTGCTGCACATGAGATCATCGTTTCCGACAGCACATCGTCCTGTGCAAACAGGACTCACATTGCCAAGAACAATGGCAGCCTCTGTGCACAGATTCATTTATTATAGATCGCTTAATGGACATCGCTAAGCTCGGACTGCCTGTGTAAACAGCCTAGTAATTGACTGCCAATTGGTAAAAACGTCACTCCATTCACTGCTGACTCTAAATGGGCCTTTACACATAGCGATATCGCTAAAGCGTCAACGATATCGCTATGTGTGATACTTACCTCCGACCGGCTCCCCTGCTGTCTGTCGCTGATCGCGCGAGATCGTGCAGCTCCATTTCTCGTCGGACGCTTCCTGCTGGCGCCGACGAGTGACGCGTGGACGCGGGTGGAGGACGTCAGGATCGCCGCGTCTGAAAGGTAAGTAACGACCGCTGCTGTGTCGCTACATCGCTGTGAGATCTGCCTGTTTGGCAGCTCATTAGCGACCATTTAGCGATGCACCAGCGATCCTGACCGGGTCGTATCTTTGTCGGGATCGCTGGTGCATCGCTAAATGTAAAGGGGCCTTAAGTCTCCATTATTTTCGCACAAAGAAGTAGCTCAGCAAGCCGCAATATTTCTTCCAGTAAAATTATGGACACCATGACAGAACCTGGAAAGGTGGGATGGTGCACTGAACTGCTTGGCCATGCCAAGGGTGCACTTATTGCCTATAACTGGTTTTAACAGGTTTTTCGTGCTCACAGACTCCCCTTAAAAAGGCCTTACCTGTACAACGAAGAAGTAAGTCTTCTGATCTATGGGAGCACTGTCTCATGTACAGACCCATCGGAGTGTTTTTATCTTCTTGTTGCAGGTAGACTCCCACATTTTGATCAAAATGTGTTTCTAAATACAGTACTAATGCCATTTAAAATGATACAAATATTTGTTTGAATATGTCTTAGTGTCTGCAGTGTGTTCCTGCATAATTTATTTTCTTTGCTCTTGCTCATGCACATTTATTTTACTTTGTGAAGTGGGTTTAAAAATGTTTGTAGTATGGTATAGCGGCTTCTAATTAGTATTAAAGGCATTGTCCACTGCTGGACTACCGCGTCATAACAGCTAAACGGTCCATCATATAATAAAAAACATATACCGTATTTACTTTGTGATGCAGGCAATTAGCGGCCACTGGTTGGCTGCAGTATTACATTAAAATTGATGTCTGCTCTGACAGAATACTAAAAATTGCAGCTAATCTGCAGCCGCTGATTAGATACAGCGTTCACATGACTTAAGAATGTCACGTGAGCTACGGGAGGCTGGGAGCTGATATTGAAGGAACTATGCCGGTTAAGGAGGTACATATTTGGGGTTTTTCTATTTTATGATGGGCACTTTCACTTTTGGACAACCCCTTTTTAACAGTTAAACACCTCTTAAACTGGTGGAGGCCTGGGTCCTTACATGCCCACTTATTGGTCCATTCAAGGAGTTGAAGCACTTGGTTTAGCCTCAAGCACAAGTGGAATGGTGAACAAGCTCAATGGAAGGTCTACGAGTCTGGAAACCACTCTGCTCACCCTTAGGCTACTTTCACACATCAGGTTTTTTCCGACAGGCAGGATCCGGCTATTTGTTAAAAAACCGGATTCGGCTGCCGCCGAATCCAGTTTTCTCTCATTGAATTGTATTAGCGTCGGTTCGTGCAGCATGGCCTTCCATTTCTTCCGGTTTTCGCCGGATCCGGCTAAATGTTTCATTCCGGCGTCTTGAAAAACCATCTCTAGTAACTTTTTTTGTCTGCGGTGAAAAACCGGACAGCGCCGGATCCGGAAAAAGATCTGTTTTTTTAAGTCTGCGCATGCTCAGATCCAATTGGCCAGCCCCCAGGAAACAGATATAAACCTGCTATTCGGATCCGGTGGAAAAACGGATACGTTTCTTCAGTTCTCCAAAATTTACGCCGGATCCAGTTTTTCTAAAACTAGCCAGATCCTGCCTGTCGGAAAAAACCTGATGTGTGAAAGTAGCCTTAAAGATAAACTTACATTTTTCACCTCTTGATTTGAGCATTTGGTGTGGGTCTCCGGATCTGGACCCACACTGATTAACACTAATAAGCAGGGGCTGTAACACATAAAAAAAAAATATTTAAACGTTTAGCTAACCTTACAAAAGTAACTCCTAACTTTTTACAGAATCTTCATCCTACATTTACAAATGCTAAACTACAAGAATACGCTAGAACTTCTAGTGCTTAGAACATGGTGTTTTGGGATTCTTAGTTATATATAGAAGAGAACAAGTTCTGTTTAACCTGAGCTCCTGGCATCCAGCCTTGCTTTATGGTCACCCTCATTCTGTGTGCACAGTCTGCAGGTCATCAGCATGTTACTATTTCAGCCCTTCCATACAGAACTATGCTTGGCCAAACCTTTCTGACCTGACGTTATGTTTCTTTTCA
This sequence comes from Dendrobates tinctorius, assembly GCF_039654945.1. Classification (NCBI taxonomy): domain Eukaryota; kingdom Metazoa; phylum Chordata; class Amphibia; order Anura; family Dendrobatidae; genus Dendrobates; species Dendrobates tinctorius. The sequence continues at coordinate 568,276 of NW_027361700.1, read as the reverse complement.
TCGTCTACAGGGCATGAAGCCAGACAGTTTCTATAAAGTTAAAGTCCCAGAGCTTAAAGAGATCATCGAGGGCTGTATACGCATGAACAAGAATGAAAGGTAAACTCTCCTCAAAAAGATGAGTGACTATACTGACCTGATCAGAGCACAATAGGTGCACAGACTTAGTGAAGAGGTGTGGAGAGGCAATTAGGGAGTTGTCCTTGTGCACTCAAAGGTTCAACTTTGGTGTGAACGTCAGCAAATTATTTTATTTACATTTATTCTCACTTTAAAGCTCTGATGTGGCATCACCTTAACCCACCCCAGAAGAGAATGGAATCTACATACAGTACTTGTCTCAAATAGATGTTACATGATGTTATCATATATGAAGAAGGACAATAGAGAACAACTGGAGAGTACAAGTGAGACATAAGTGTTCTAGATTTATAAAGGTGGCCACGATTAATCTTGGATAAACCTGCTGATATTATCAGCCAATGTCATTCAGCGGTTGCCCTCATTATCCTTCAAGATGTCACAGAAAGAAGGGTTAGATGTGGAGAAATCCAACATGCCTTCCCCTTCTTTCTGTGACACCGCACAGGAGAATCAAGGCAACCACTGAATTAGGGTACCGTTACACCTAGCGATGGACCAGCGATCCCGACCAGCGATATGACGCTGTCAGGATCGCTGGTGCATCGATTAGTGGTCGCTAGTGAGCTGCCACACTGGTTGATGAAATCAGCAGGTTTGTCCAAGATTAATCCCTTTGTTTTCAATTCTTTTCTTCTTGATGGAGGTGAGTCACCACCAGAGGAGTCTGATGGCAACTTAAGGGCCCGTTACACACAGCGATCTTGCTGGCGAGATCGCTGATTTTGTGACACATCAGCGATCTCTCCAGCGACATCGCTGTGTGTGACATCCAGCAGTGATCGTCTCCCCCGCGGGGTATAGCTGATCGTGCTGGATCGTCCTGGCCCGTTTTTTCATCGCTGGTCTCCCGCTGGCCAGCGCGCATCGCTGCTTGTGGCGATTAGCGACGCTGCACGCTGGTTACCAACGTAAACATCGGGTTTCTAAGAGCCCCGCAGCCCTTAGAAACCCGATGTTTACGTTGGTAACCAGCGTGCTCGCTGGTCCTGATCGCTGGAGGGGCTGTCTATATGACAGCTCACCAGCGATCAGCTAACAATGTCCCAGCGATCTCATCCACATCGTATCGTTGGTGGGATCGCTGGGACATTGTTATGTGTAACGGTACCTTTATACCTATGTTCTCATTCAGAACACATACGTGCATGGTTTAGCCAACAATGCATGAGTATGGGGGAACTGGAAATGTCTGAAAGTATATGTGTATGGACAGCTAAAGTGTTCAAAAACATAAAACCACCTTTTTGCTTTCTGTGTCAAGTCTTTGGATTATTGTTGAATTTTCTTCCACCATCTATTGACCACATAGACTAAGCTAGTTAAAACAGATGAATAAGCAAATTGAAATTTTCACACTTCTGCCATTTCTCATACTGTAATTTTACAAGATGTAATCAATAAATGACTATCAACCTTGACAGATATACCATCCAGGACCTGCTCGAACACTCCTTCTTTCAGGAGGACACTGGAGTCCATGTTGAACTTGCTGAGGAGGATGATGGCATTAAACCAGCCTTGAAGCTTTGGCTGAGGATGGATGACACCAAAAAGCTGCATGGCAGATACAAAGATAATAATGCTATTGAGTTTCTCTTTGACCTTTACAAAGATATTGCTGAAGAGGTGGCTCAGGAGATGGTAAGAATTTTAATAAACCTACATTTCCATATAGAAAAATTAATTGAATGGAATGTTTATCCATGTTCTCTCTAAAATAGTCAGTTTGTCACCTATTAAGTGGCGGTAGAGACAAAGGACGTCATCCACCAATGTCGTAATATAGTATGTACTAGACTATACTTGTATTTTGTGGTTATCAGTTGTTAAGAGGCCTCACCCTCAGCAATTGTCAACTCTGCAAACTTCCCATTGTTTGGAAAATTGGTAAAGATTATGTCATAAATTACTAAAGTTACATCTCAGATGTTACATTTATTGTTTAAGTGAATGGGAGATCAACTGAAGTACTGAACAATGTTCAGAGCTGTGGTGTTCAGCCCCATACATTGCTTACATCTGGTCCCTACTAGCACATATAAGCTGATCAGTTGAAGTACCATGTGTCAGACCACCAATCTCATATTGATGACCTATCCTGTGGAAGAATTGTCTTCTTCTCAGACAAAACCATTAAGGCAACCACACATGGGAGAAGTAGATCACAGGGCCCCACGGCTTCACAGATAATGTTGGAGTAAAATATGGATCAGGCTAGTTGAATTTACACACCTGATCCATTTAATCTCAGTGAAGATACGTATCAAAAATACCTGTACAGCTGGAATGAGCATGTGTATCAAGAGCTTGGGAGTGAAAGCTGTTGGATAAAGGAGTATTCGTCCTACAGATATCTAGAGTGTATAGGCTCCTTAACACTGTATAGGCTCCTTAACACATCATTGGATTTAAAATTATCTCTGTATATGTCACATCATTTTTTTTTATTTTTTTCAAACTCTGTTTATTAAATTTCAATTTCATATAAAGCAGTACAGTATAAATGAGTAAGACTGAGTAGGAATGAGTAAGACTGATAACCTTAACATTAAAGAAAAATACACTACAAATCCACCAAAGAATAAGAAAAGTGAAACCAGAGGCTCTTTAGATTCAATTCTTATAAAATCCTGGCGAAATCATGAGGATAATGATGACAGATAATCAGAGACAACGACAGTGAATGTCCCCAGGGTTATATGTCACATCATTTAATAAAAATGTAAAATAGTATCAATGGAGAGATAGATGGATGAAGTGAATTAACCGTGAGTATATTGCTATGTGTTTCCCAGGTGGTGCTTAACTTTGTTTGTGAAGCTGACTACAAAATTGTGGCAAAAGCCATCCGAGACCGGGTATTAGCCATAAAACGTAAGCGTGAAAAGGTGAGACGTGCCCAAGAGGAACTGAAGAAGAAAGAAGAGGAGAAGCAGCAAAGCATTCTCAAGCTTCTTGAGCAGCTGAGAGGCCCTCAAAGCACCACTACCATTACTGCTTCTGATGTGGCATCTGGTCCTACTTCCTTACCAACAACTTCAGACTCTGCTGAGTCAATCATCAGTGGTACATTCTTGCCTGAACCAGAGGAGCCAGAAGCAGACCAGCATCATCCATTTAACTTCAGACACTCATGTTACTCATCAGCTACATGTAAGCTACATATTACTGCCATATATACTGAGCAAATTATTCAAGTAAATGCCATGTATTTATATTTGGTTATACTATGACAGTGTAGGGGTGTTATGGGAAAGTTATTGGTATCTAATGTAGAATGTTTAAGAGTTGTAGATTGTAAATGACTGGTTGGATACACAAGCGAACATTGGTCTTTTATCCCAGCTGGAGAAGTTACAAATAAAAATGAGTCTTAATCAGTAGAGTGAGGCAAGTTGGTAAATTTGTAAAGGTGGTCACATTAGATAGTTATTGATCCTTGAATGAGGGAACATAAATTTGGTAAGCAAACCTATGAAATTTGTCTGTGACTGGAGTGTTCTGGGTTGAAGTGACACTCCACGTTCCTTATTTCTCCAATATCAACTGTCAAGGTAGAGTCGGCATACCCCATACACCTTAGATGTATAGCCATTCCTCCATTTTGGTGTCTTAATTATGTCTAAGGGATTGCAAGATTACAACCGGCAAGTTATAGTTGAAATCATCTATTCACATAACATGTAGCCTAATATATATGGGCATCATAAGGAGGCAGAACTTATGAAACATTCATCAAAGGTGTTGTAATCCTTTAACATATGGTAAATATAATGTGTCATGGGTGAAATGTATGGTCTTTATTTAATCCCATCTCTTATGGTTTCTATTTTCAAGTTTAATTAGCTAAGCCTAAAATGACATCTGTTTTGCAGCGGACTGTGAGACAGATGGGTACCTAAGTTCTTCTGGCTTTATGGATACTGCAGATGGGTCCCAAAGACCTTCAAGTGATGCTTCTCAAGAAGATCCCAATAGCCCGCCAGTCACTCAGCCAGAGATATGTTTTCCTGGGGTAAGGAGTACAAATACTTTGGGATTTATAAGCTTATTGCATTTTAGTAGTAAAGCATACTTTATTATGTATATTTTTAAAGGGGAAACCCAGGACTTTGTAAAGAAAAAAATTGTGCCTAAGCACTGCTTGGCACAGTTCTTTACCGGAAAAGAGCAGTCAGAGACTGCTTCTGCCAGCAATTCAGCTGTTTCTGCTGACATCATATCAACAGAGCACCGGCTTCTTTTCCACTCTGCTGTGTTAACAGGGAGGAACTGCCGACATCATGCTGATTGACAGCCGGCTCCCCACTGCCTATCTGGGGGAGCCGGGGATGTCAATCAGCATGACGTCAACAGTCACACCCCGTTGACAGAGCAGCCCAGAAGGCAGAAGAGCTGTTCTGTTCACTCAAAGCAGCTGAATCACATCAGGAGTAGTCAGTGACCGCTCTGTGCCAGTGCTGGGTACAACAGGCAGTTAGGTAGTTGCTTCTGTTAGCAACTACCTGCCTGTCACTTTTTTGACACATAGTAAAAAAAAGTTCCAGACCATCCCTTTAATGTTGTACATTTTTTATCAAACTTGCCATTGACTGCTTTTGGAGAATCATTTTATTATGATATTTATTGTAAGTTGAGAGTTAGTTATTCTTTCACTATCTTGTTTTCACAGAGTATTGCAGTAAGTGTGAATTCAGACCTAACTTCTCCCGTTGCACTACCTAGTGATATCTCCTCTCCAGTGGATAGGTGAGCAGAAACTGGGAAAAAGAAGATTTAATGGCAGGGTGTTTAGAAGTCATAATCAGGCCAAGATTTTCTTTTGTTTGCATAAATTGTCTTACACTTTCCTCAGTTTGCTGTTTTATTTGGTGATGGTGAATGTCTCCCTTTCGTTTGCTTAATATCATGTTATACAGCATGTTAAAATATCTTTTCAGTTATGCATCCGACGTGGCCTCGGGGCTCAGTGATGGCTGTGAAGGCCTCTCTCCTGTAGAGCGGACTGTCAAGTCCCCTGTGAAGAGGACTCCTGCTAAACTTCTGCGACGTAAAGCAAGGTCAAGACTGCGTATAATCAATGTAAGCATTCACTGAAAGGCTACATGACACTGATTGTGTTTTTGGAAGACAGATGAATATTTAAGGAGATTTGTAAAATTTGTGCAAGACGTATTTCTGAAGGGAAAAACCTTTGCTGCACTTAATTGCAATGCTTTATGCTTGAAGTGCTCCTCACATGGTATAGCTGTTTAGAACAATCTGACTTTCCCTACGAGACACAGTAAAATCATATTTTTACCATGACGCTCGGTCAACATTAGATGTAAAAGATCAGTATATAATAACTATGAATAGCACTGGTATCTCCATTAATTGTGCGGTAAACAAGATTTTAGATATTACCAATGCATGAGTAAGACTGCGTAACTTTGGTGAGTCACTCGAAGCTGTATTAGTATTCAATATTATCAGGTTTTCACAGTCAATTCCTTCTTTTTTTGTACAGATCTCAGATAAAAGTGATCGAGTTGTAGAGTGCCAGCTGCAGACCTATAATGGTAAAATGGTCACTTTCAAGTTTGACCTCGATGGGGATAACCCAGAGGACATTGCAACAGTTATGGTAAGTAACAAAGTGTATTCTCAAGTAAGGCTATGCTCACATGCAGCGTTTTTGCGGGGTTTTTTTTCTGCAGCCAAAACTCGCTCTCTTGGCAGTAAAAATGCTGCATTCAGAATGTATGTTTTGTTGCATTTTTTGCAGATTTTTTTGACTGCGTATTACGTGTGGGCTTTGGCTACGTAACATTTTTACTAAAGTTAGTTTTACTCCTCAAAAATGCTTCAAAAAGTCTGAGAGAATTGAAAGGCTGCAAATTTAAAAATAAATGCTGCAGTTCTCAAATTCAATCAAGAAAAAAAAAATCAAGCGTGTTCATAAGATTTCTGAAACTTCGTAGCTTTTGTTGGTTCTGTAAAAAGCCTCTTTTAGTTTGCATAAAAAAGCTGCATCTTAACTTAGCCGAAAGTGTACAGCAAAAATAATATAGTGCAGTAAGTAGTGTCACAACATTTTTTCTAAATCACTGCTGGTATCATTGTTCGTGGGGCAATAATGCTAATTATGCAAATTGTCTCTTCAGAGACAATAATTAGCATATTTCCCAGAGGAGCATTGCGGCTTTAAGTCTCCTCATCTCGACATGCTTAGCATGTCATTCTCCGCAAGGAGAAACAATACTTCTTGGATATCGGTCAGACGCCTCTCTCACAGTCAAACCAGATCTCACACTCTGCACTGATGAGGGGCAGTACCCAAAAACACAGTGTCTGCAAATTGAGATTCTGGCTTGGCTTTTATCCTATGTCATGTAACAAGGCTCGTTAAAGGGTCGACATTGACTTCTAGGATTGCTACTTCCAATAGGTGGCACTAGAGTTCTAGTCCTCTTCCTCTCTGAAGAGACAATTTGCATAATTAGCATATTTCCCAGAGGAGCACTGCAACTTTAAGTCTCCTCATCTCGACATGCTTAGCATGTCATTCTCCGCAAGGAGAAATGATACTTCTTGATTATTAGGGTAAATGTCAGTCTTTGCTCTTAAGTGTTCTGTATGACTCGTTTGTCACTGTTATAACTCAACGCACCAAACTTAAGGAAGGTGTCCAATGTCCAAAACTACAACTGTGCAGAATAATCTGGCATCACTTTATAAGCACTTGTCACTTTAATACATGGGTTGAACAGTGACACCCTTATTATCAGCCCTCATGTTTTACTGTTACTCTCCAGATAGTGGTTTACGAAGATAAGAGCTGCTGAACATTACCTTCCAAGATGCCGTTGAGACAATGCACGCGGAGCGAGGAGGAGATCCTTCTCACCTAGCTCTCTCACATACACAGCAGCAGCAGCATCTGTGTGTTTCTCTGCCTCTTCTCTCTGCGGCTTCTCCGTCCTCTCCTCCTTGCCGTAAAATTTATTGTCAATGTTCATTTCTTACTCTCTGATAATGAATTTACCAGCGAAAAAAAAAACAAGGTGATCAGTACAGGAGGCAGAGGGCAGGAAGAGAGAATGCAGATAAGTGGAGAAAGAAGCAGATTGTTATCTGTGTGCAGTGATTTCCGGAAAGTTGATAAAAAAGGAGGCACACTTTAAGCTAAGAATGCCAGATGGGCTGACACATTATACAACTTTGCAGTACAATGATATTGTATCCTGTAAAATGGCTGCCTATGGGGGCGTGGCTATGTAGCGGCGGAGAGAGGACGCACTTGGGGAGAGCTCCTCATATCCTGATATTCATCCGGTCAGTGGACTCGGGCCACCGCGATATAACTGCCGGTATCGATCCCTCTGGACCGCAGAGCACCTCTGGACCCCCTGGGAGGCCGAATCTCGGCGGACTGATAGCTGCATGGGTCGTGGCTGCCAGTGGGGCCTGCACGGGATGGCGGCCATCTTCAGAAGCACGCACTGGCAGTGAGAGACGTGGCGCTGGCTCCTTCCTCGCAGCGCTGACAGGTCGGTGTACACGCATCCTGAGGAACTGAAGGGGAGAAGTGGTGAGTGCTCTGGAAGATTGGGGACCACACTCCCCTCTGCTAAGCCACCTGACTTGCCAGTGTCATTACTTTAGGGGCCTTTTGACCCCCACCTGGCTGATATCTCTGTGGGCACTGCGGATCCCTCCCTAGCCATAAGGCCGCTCGTTCGTCGGTTAGAGCCGGATCTTATCCTCCTGTGCTACTGCTCTGTGTTGCCCTTAGGACACCTGTCATCATTATATTATAGCACTGCTGTGCTCATAACTTGGATCTGGGAGTCCCCTGAGTGCACCGTTTCTGTTACCCGGCTGTGCCATATTGCTATTGAAAATGAACCGCTCTAAGGGGGCAGGAGCAGCCGAAAAATTGAAAGTTTGCTAGACCTGACCATTCTGACACACGGTCCCTCAGAAACAACCCCTCACAGTCTCAGTGTAAAAACCGTCCCTCTGAGGGTGAAGAGGGGAGTGAGCAGGAGGAATTAACCCTCAAGCAAACATCTGAGCAACTGATGCAGGCCATCTCCTTAACTAGGACATCGCTGACGGGGAAAATAGAGGACATGTATACCGAGGTGGGGCGTCTTCAACAAGATATGCAGGCCATGAGAGGGCGTATTACGGAGGTGGAGACAAGTGTGTCCAAGGTAGAGGACACCATTGTACCCATGGAGGCCAAGCTTGCGAAAGCGATGGGCTCGGTGAACGCATGGCGGCAAAAAGCAGACAACCTGGAGAATAGAATGCGTCGGAACAACATCTGAGTTATTGGTCTGCCGGAAGGTCAACATCCGGAACAATTTTTAGAAGACTGGCTCAAAACTTCTCTGGGAGATGAATTTTCCCCAACATTTGCTGTGGAAAGGGCTCGTAGGGTTCCTACAAGACCTCTTCCTCCTGGAGCCCCATCTAGACCTTTTCTGGCGTGTCTCCTCAATTGCAGGGACAGGGATGTGATTCTACGTCTCGCTCGACAGAAAAGTCCCATCAAGTTCAACAATGCTACCATCTCAATCTTTCTGGATTTTTCTATGGAACTCCAGATACAACGGGCACAATTCATGGACATCAATAAGCGGCTGCGGGAGAGGAATGTTGTGTATTCTATGATCTATCCGGCCAAGATCTGGGTGGTCCATGGGGGTTCTTCTATATTTTTTACAGATCCGGCGGAGGCGGCTGAGTAGTTGCAGTCCCACAAAGGGTCTGCTGCGAAGGAATCCTAATGTTTCTACTGTTAATCAGAATTTTATTTTTTTTAGTGATGGTTTGATTGGAGCTCTTTTTTCCACAGGCGTCTAGATTACCAACAATACCGGACACTGAGCTCAGTGATGGTATCCTCTTGCCTATTTCATGCCGGGAGAGCTGGACTTTGCTCCTGTATTGTTTGTTTCTCCACTTTGATGTTTCTTTATATGGTTTTATTTGGTTTTTAGGTAGAATTCGCAGCCAACAGCAATTTCAATCCATGTGTGGTGTCTTTAAATTTTGCTCGAGCACTGATGTAGACCATATCCAGTGGAATGAATGTGGGGTCTGAGATGATATGCATGACATGGAATGTGAGAGGTATAAAAGATCAAAGTTTTCTCGCAGATTAGACATTACCGCGCTCACATTGTGGCCTTGGTGGAGACGCATCTGACTAGGGATACAGCTCGTTCATGCAGAAGCCTTGGGTACAATGGTCGGTTCATGCATTCCATACTAGTTACACGAGGGGGGTCTCACTGTTGGTGCATAGAGATGTTAGATGGGAAGCCAGGGAGACTCGGAGGAATCCTGAGGGTCGTTTTGTCTTCGTATATGCATCAATAAATACCAGGGAATATGTGATTATGTGTGTTTATAATCCACCCCCTGCTAATATGTCCATTCTTCAGAAGGCGATGAGCTTTGCCCTAAATTATCCGGATGCGGATGTTATCTGTATGGGGGACTTCAATATGGTCATGAATAACCATTTTGATAAATTGAGATTGGATGATGGAGTATCTGGAGGGGTTCCTTCGCCGACAACAACCCAGCTATCGCTATTTATGGAAGGTAGTGGTTGGTTAGATTTGTGGAGAATGCGGCACCCTGAGTTGAGGGAGTATACCTGCCACTCATGCACTAAGCGTTCCCTATCGCGCATAGATTACATATTCGGATCCAGTGGTCTGGCGATGTGGGTAGATAACATAGAGCACGGCAGCAGAGGGATCTCAGATCACAGCCCGGTCATCCTCAAACTTAAGTACGGGCAATTAAATAATAGGATGGTTTGGAAGTTGAACCCTTTCTGGTTGAAACTGATAGTATCCCCCGATAGAACAATCGATCAATTGCATTGCTTCATTTTGTCCCACCAGGAACCTCAGGATATTAATTTATTTTGGGATACCCTTAAGGCATATCTGAGGGGCTGCTTGTCCTCCACAATTTCTTACATTAAGCTGGTAACCTCAAGGGAAGATGATGTGATGGAACGGCGTTTGAAGGATTCAGAGGCTGCATACATATCTAACCAAACCAATGGCAATAGGATTGAGTAGTTGGCTGCCCAGTGACTATACACCCAGCATATGGACACTAAATCTAAGCGCAAATTATTCTTTGCCCGCCAGTCTTATTTTGAGCTGGGAAACCAAACAAGTAAATTTTGGCCCATCTGGTGCGCCAGCATAATACCTCTAATACGATATTACAGATCCGTAAGTCGGATGATTCGTTGGTGTCTTCAACTGAGGAGATTCTCGGCTGCTTTTACGATTACTATACGTCATTATATGAGTCTAAAAGTGGCTCTGATGATTTGGGGTGTTTGGATTACTTGTCGGATGTAACATTCCCTACCTTAGATCCTGATCAGCGAGCCTTTATTGTTGCTGAATTTACTGTGGAGGAGATCGAGAATGCTATAGCGGACATGGCCTCTGGGAAGGCCCCTGGACCGGACGGGTTCCCTATTGAATTGTATAGGAAATACCGAGACGTATTAACGCCACTTCTGTTAAAGGTATTTCGGGGAATATGGGAGGGGGAATCTATGCCTGAATCCTTTTACGAGGCTAACATCATAGTACTTAGGAAGGAGGGGAAGGACCCTTTAGAATGTGGATCCTATCGTCCCATATCATTAGTAAATGTGGACTATAAAATCTTTACGAAGATTCTCGCCACCAGATTAAATTTGATTATACTGAACCTTATACATCCTGATCAGACGGGCTTTATGCCTGGTAAGAGCACTTTGATTAACATCAGACAAGTCCAATATAGCTCCCTAATGCCAGACAACAAATGGGCACTGGCATCGCTAGATGCCGCCAAGGCTTTTGACTCCCTTGAGTGGCCTTTCCTCTCCGCATGTCTACAGAGATATGGCTTTGGTGATAAGTTCATAAAATGGGTCAAAACATTGTATATGAAGCCTAAAGCCCCCGTTACACATAGCGATATCGCTAGCAATATCGCTGTAACGTCACTGTTTTTTGTGACGTTATAGCGATATTGCTAGCGATATCGCTATGTTTGAAACTTACCTCCGACCGCTCCCCCGCTGGTTATCGCTGATCGCGCGAGAAGGTCCTGGACCATTTCTCGTCGGGCGCTTCCTGCTGGGCTTCCTGTGGCGCCGACGAGCGGACGCGGGCGGGAGGACATCAGGATCGCCGCGTCTGACAGGTAAGTAGCGACCCCCGACCGCTGCTATGTCGCTGGTGAGATCTGCCTGTTTGGGAGCTCACTAGCGACCACTTAGCGATGCACCAGCGATCCATATCGTTGTCGGGATCGCTGGTGCATCGCTAAGTGTAACGGTACCCTAAGGCCCGTATTATTGTGAACAATTCCATATCTGAGTCCTTTTCATTACACAGGGGGACCCGTCTCTTTCCCCGGCTCTCTTCGCCCTTGCGATTGAGGCATTGGCAATACGTATAAGGTGTTCCCATGGCATTAGGGGTATAGATATAGCGGATCGGGTAGATACCATAGGTCTATATGCAGATGATATGGTGATATTTATGGACGAGGCGGAGGAAATTTTGCCTCAAGTGATTGCCACCATAGACGGATTCAGTAAATATTCGGGCTTATATATAAATTGGGAAAAGTCTGCCCTGTTACCCCTCTCCCATGCCCCGATTCCCCCGACTGGAGGCTCTCTTCTCGTTGTCTATTGTATCTAGCTTTAAATACCTGGGTGTCCATATATCCCATAACAGTATGCTCGACTTACAACTTAATATCTGCCCACTGCTGGAACTGGTTGGAGTTAAATTTGCAGCCTGGAGTAAATTACCGCTGTCTGTGGCCGGACGCATTAACCTGATTAAAATGATATTACTTCCCAAACTTAGCTATTCTCTTCAGCATAGTGCTGTAATGATACCCAAGTCCTTCTTTGTGAATCTTAATTCCCAGGTTACATCTTTTATATGGGGGAAAACCAGACCCAAACTTAAATTGTCCACTCTACAGAGGCCTAAAAAGGGAGGTGGGGCGGCTCTGCCAGATTTCTTCCTATATATTTGGCTGGACAGGCTAAAGCCTTAAGTAAATGGATGCCGGGTAATTATCTCCCTAATTCTGAAAGTCACTTGCTTCACGCTGCAGGAACTGATTGCCCACTGGGTTTCCTGGAGTTGGAGAGGCCTGGTGTCCCTCGTTTACTGCCCTTGCTCCGTCTGGCAAGATTAGTATGGAGGCAAATTAAGAAAGTGATTGGATTCCAAGATATCATAGCTGAAATGCCCCTATGGGAAAATGTCTATTTCCCGGTATTGCTAAGTCACCCGTCCGCTGATTTTTGGATCCAACATAATGTCTCCCTGATAGGAAACTTGTATGATCATGGGGCCTTACTGTCTTTTGAGTAGATACAGGCTATGTTCCGAGATCTCTATTTTTCCGCTATTTACAGCTAAGATCAGCTCTCCAGTCGCACATAAGGTGTATGGGTGTGGGCGTGCCATTTCGTCCCTGCCTTTGATAGGAATTCTTAACTCACAGGGTCCCCAGGGCCTCATATCCTCTTTATATACGTACATGCAGTCACCGGGAGCAGAATCTGCCATAAGCTCTGTTAAAGGGAAGTGGGAAAGACTCATCCCTAATACGCTGGGAGAGGAGTGGGAAGAGATCCTGAAATCTCCTATTGGAGTCTCACCATCTATTAATAATAGAATGATACAGTTGTATATAATAAACCAATCATATTTAACTCCGATACGACTTTTTTGGATGGGTCGATTCCAATCATCAGTATGCTTGCGATGTCACTCACCAGATGCAGACTTTATTCACATGATATGGCAGTGTCCCACTATCCTACAGTACTGGAAGGAGGTGACGTTATTCTTGTCATCACTGGTGCAAACTCCTGTCCCTCTGGAGCCACTGGTCTGCTTGTTTGGGGTATGGGAGGAGGAGGTTTGGGGTCACCATGCTGGGATTTTTCTACGTGAGACGCTGTTTATGGCACGGAAAGTATTGGCATTACAGTGGATGGGTAATTCATGTCCTTCTCTTAAAACCTAGATTGACTTGGTAAATACAATTGTTCCATACGAGCACACACTATATCAGAACAGAGGATACTTGGGTAAATTTGAAGATCTGGGGGAGGTGGAATTCTTCTCATCTTACTTTGTAGAATGAAGACATGGCATATGAGATAATATAGTGCAAGATAGTAGGCTGTGAATTAGTAAATAGTTGATGTAGTCCTAGGTTAGTTTAGGAATCTCAACAGCATTTTTGGTGCCAAAGATATTTCATCGAATTTAGGGTATTTTTGGGGTGCTGATTCTGAATATGTCATCAGTTTTGCCAGATTGGCTCAAGTTTTTGAGATTTTTGGTATCTTATTTATAGCACTTGTTGGTAAATGCGACGCATCATCTCATTAATTTCTTTGGATTAGTACTTGAACTGAGCAGTTCTCAATATAGTTTTGTGTTAATTAGTGTTCTAAAAGTTTGTTCATAGCTTGATTTTTGCACTAACTTTATGTTGTTGTCTGTTTTCCAGTGAAAAGCATGAACTCATCAAGAAGAAGTTGTCTTAACGATCCAGACTCATTCTGTTACATTTGTGGTGAATACACACTGCCAAAACATAGAAGAAACATAACAGACTTCGTAAAAAAAGTGTATTTTGCCTATTTTGGGGTTATGCTTGGGGACCAAGACAAGTTTTGGGCACCACACATAGTGTGCAAAGCATGTATCGAATTATTACGAAAATGGAGCAAAGGACAAAGAAAAAGCTTCAAATTTGGTGTTCCAATGGTGTGGAGAGAGCCAAAAAATCATCATGATGACTGTTATTTATGGTAAACACAGGTACAGGCACATCTTCACAATGAGGGACAGGCCTTCTTGCAGATTCCATGTTACTCCCATTTTCGTTTCTTATGCTTATTGAATCCTTGCACTTGCACTGCACAGAAATAACAGTCATCATGATGATTTTTTGGCTCTCTCCACACCATTGGAACACCAAATTTGAAGCTTTTTCTTTGTCCTTTGCTCCATTTTCGTAATAATTCGATACATGCTTTGCACACTATGTGTGGTGCCCAAAACTTGTCTTGGTCCCCAAGCATAACCCCAAAATAGGCAAAATACACTTTTTTTACGAAGTCTGTTATGTTTCTTCTATGTTTTGGCAGTGTATATTCACCACAAATGTAACAGAATGAGTCTGGATCGTTAAGACAACTTCTTCATGATGAGTTCATGCTTTTCACTGGAAAACAGACAACAACATAAAGTTAGTGCAAAAATCAAGCTATGAACAAACTTTTAGAACACTAATTAACACAAAACTATATTGAGAACTGCTCAGTTCAAGTACTAATCCAAAGAAATTAATGAGATGATGCGTCGCATTTACCAACAAGTGCTATAAATAAGATACCAAAAATCTCAAAAACTTGAGCCAATCTGGCAAAACTGATGACATATTCAGAATCAGCACCCCAAAAATACCCCAAATTCATTAAAATATTTTGGACACCAGAAAAAAAAATTTTTTTCGTTGACCTGTGTAATCAATCTATATTATTTGAGTGATAAGGTAAAGGCTGGTGAGATAGGACTGATGTACATGCTTATAATGTATAGCTTGTTGCTATCTGTATATGCTTGGGGCATTATACATATCTTATCAGTATATTAATGAGTATTCAATTTTCTCCTTTTTTTGTTTTTTTTTGTTTAGTATTTAACAGACAGATGGTAATGTGTATGCTCTGTATAATGTTGTTTATAGCCACAAGCAAATCTGTATGGTGTACATTAAATTTTTTTTCCTTGTTTAATAAACGAATTAAAAAAAAAAAAATGGCTGCCTATAGATGAAAGTTTTCTACTTCCAAAAGGAAGAGCAGTTCTACCACCTAAAATATTGCTCGAAAACTTTTAATATTGTACATACGGCAAGAGGTGTGTTTACGGGCCTTTGTAAGCTTTTGCTTTTTGAGTAGAGATACATTTTAATTTTTATACTGTACAAAGAGCCAAAGTAAAAACATAGGATAGAGACTTAAGTTTCTTTCTGTTCCCCCCCCCCCCAAGGTAAACAGTGAGTTTATTATGCAGTCGGAAAGAGAGAGCTTCACCAATAGGATAAAGGACATCATCCACCGTGTGGAGACGCTCCTCAAAAAAGAGACTAATGGAGACCGAGAAGATGACATTGATAGGCTGACTACTGGTCCATGCACTGCCTCTCTGCCTAATTTACAGGTGTGTGAGGCTCCATGTATTTATTCATGATTTTAAAGGTAATGTTGACAAACATTTGATGTTGCATGACCATAATGATAAAAAGCATTAGGTTCAAGTGAAATCATTAGCGATATATTAAAGAAGCTTACATCAAAGTTTTTATCCTATTAATACATTGCAGTAATAACATTATATAGCACTGTGTACTTACAATTGCTGATTTTGCCTTTCTACCCAGCTAATTCTTCTCTTTTCTCAGCTCTGTGTAGAAACTGGAAGTCTCTTGTCCCTGCATTTATCATTCTCTTCTTCAACAACTGACCCAGTTACTCCCTCCTCCCCATCTGCCAGGGACTTTTGCAGTGACTCATGATTCATACAAGGAAAATTAACCTCTTGTTTCTACTTAGAGCTTAGAAGGATTCAGCTAGTCAGTTTTTAATCATGTGATGTCATAGACCTAATGGACAAGAGAAGAATTAACTAAGTAGAAAGACAAAATTAGAAATTGTAAGTATACAGTGTTATATGATGATGTGATTCTGAGTCACTTCATATGAACAGGCCGGGAGTACGTCATAAACAGAGGGAAGAGACAAAAGTCGTAGTCAAGTAATCAGCAAAATACAAGGCACACAGTGAACTATCCACACTTTGCTGAAGCTACAACTGCCAGCTCAGTTAAATTGTTTAGCAATTATGGTAACTGATAGCACCGGATAAGAGCTCAGCACCTCCCAGTCTCAGATTGGGCGGCCGAGGTGTCAGTCAAAACACCGATAGCTCAGCTCGCCCCTGCACCAGACTGGTCAAATGAGCTGTCAATCACTGCACAGACAGCTCAGCACTGAGGGGTGAAATCGTTACATATGACTGCAGTATATTAAAAGGATAAAAATGTTGATAGGGGTGCTTCTTTAAGTGATATTAAGTGATATAAAGGGTATGATGGTTAGGTGTACAAGAACGGAAAGTGAAAAATTTGGGGAAATTGCTAACTTGTCATCTCAATATTTTCCCACAGGCTGATCTTCAACTTCAAGAGTTATCACGATCCTTTTCCTCTTCTTCGCTTAGTGGTAAGTACCTGAAATGATCCTATTCTTACAGATATTAGCGACTTCCTTATTTTCTGTCACCCAAATTTACATTTACATTAAGCTTTACTTTTCTTTCTAGATTTAGTATGTACAAGTCCCAGCAAAGGAATTGGTTCCCCTGGCCATGTCTACCAGAGCAGTCCTGTTCTAGACAATGATGTGTTTGGTCCAGCGGGACCTCTAATGGGTACTCCAGACCATAGAACGAAATCTCTTCCTCCTACTATGACCATAGGTAATTCTTTAATTGCAGTTGCAATTAAATAATGGAAATCACTTATATCTACTCCTTGAACAACAATTACCTGATGTTATAGTTGAAATTCAATAGGCCGCATTCTTCTTTCCACCAATCTCCTCAGTCTGGAGAGTTGGGAAGTCCCCATGCACATTAGATGTTTTCAGTCCTACGGAAAAAAGGCTACAGTTCAGACTACTTTTCTTTAATGAGTATGAGAGCTTTCAGTTACAAATGTATCTCCTCGACTATGCATATACTACTATACTGACGCACTATTTATTAGAAGTTTTCCCTGTGCTTATGGTGACAAACACTATATACTATACACAAAGAATTGAGACCCCTACATGTCACACCTACAGGAACTTCTTTTATATACAATTGTAAATCCGGAGGCATTAATAAGGACACCTCTTTGCAACTATAAAAGCTTCTACTCTCCAGGGAAGGCTTTTTACAAGATTTGGAGTGTATCTGTGGTAATTTTATGCACATTCATCCAAAAGAACATTTGTGTGGTCAGACACTGATGTTGGATGGGAGGTTCTGGCCCACAATCTGCATTATAGTTCATCGCAGAGGTGTTTGATGAGGTTGAATTCAGGGATTTGTGAGGGCAGTTATGTTCTTCCAATTCAAACTCACCCAATTGTTCTTTCATGGACCTTGCTTTGTGCACTTGGACACAGTCTTGCAGGGATAGAAAAGAGCCTTCCCCAAATTATTCCTACAAAGTTGAAAGCATACAATTGTCCAAAATTTCTGGGTTATAGTTATATATTATCATCCCAATTTCATTCTTCCAAGATATAAAACATTTAAAATCATATTCTTTATAAATTACAAAATTGATATATCTTCTATGCAATATTTTCCGTGAATACATAGGAGCGGATGTGCTGATCCTGTAGATGAAACTACATGGTTCAATGGGGGCAATTGAATTAAGAAAAAGCTTCATGGATTATGCATAAAATTTTACAGTTACTGTTCTAGGTTGAAGATCGTTTGGTTGTAACTTGAAAGTCACAAAATTTTATTTTGAGTCGTTGATTCCCAGATGTTACTGTCTATCTTAGTTTGCTGTTTCAAGTTCTTTAAACTTTTTTTTTACCATGCCTGCCTGTTTTATTTTTAGGTTCTCCAATGTCAGCAAGCAGAACCTGGCCTTCTTTTGAAACAACATCCAGTCCCGCTGTACCTTTCTCAACCAGCTATTCCATGCCATCTTCCCACACTTTTCCGCCAGCAACATACAGCTCCATGCATAGTGGTAACTACTTTTCGACTTTACCCCAACACTTGATGCCTTCATCTTCAGCAGAACATATGAGCTCCCAAAATCCTTTATTTCCAAACATGATCAATTCTTCTGTAAATCATGGAACTGCCTTGCAACACATGCTGAATAGTGGTATGGTGCCACAGACTATGACTAACGCTTTAGCATCTAATGTTCCACCAGCCACCCAGTGGTCTGCAACAGCGCCTATGTTTTCCTTAGCCAATGTCTTATCTTTGGCTATGAGTATGGCTCAAACCTTGTTACCAGTGGCATCAACTGCTACAACACAACCTCAAGGGATGCCTACTGCCTTTCCTCAGCCAATGTCTGGACATCTACACACTCCTCTGATGTATCCCTCAAGTTACTCTCAACCTCAAAGTCCAGTCAAAGATTTCCGTGGTCAGTGCCCTTATGTATACCCAGGCTCTCCTCACACCAGTGGGATGTATATTCAAAATATGCCAGGCCAAACTTTTTCTAATGTGAGTGGCAATTTCTCACAGCCCTTTGCAACCCAAGATTATGTGCCACAGAGTGGAATGTTTCCTCACCAAGTGCCATCTACAAGCATGCCAGGATACCTTCAACAGCCAACTCAGCAGCAGGAAGTGCCACCTTCTCCTCGGATTGTCAAGGACTTGCCTCAGCTCCAGCCAGTGTTAGGGGACTTCAACGAGGTTTCTTCTTCTCCTTCTGGAAATCAGGTTTCAGAAGCTACTGGATGTGTGGTGGGACAGACCATGAACAAACCTGTAAGCATTAGCTTTTAACGTGTGAGGTGATGTAAATTGTCTTGTTGGGACGTGGTTCAGTCAACAGATTAATCAAAGGGATAAGTTCCTGCTAGATTCTCCAAATAAATCAGCGAGAACTGATGACTATTGTGCTCCAACCTTTAGTTTACCTTAAGTACTGTTGTGAGCTGATGATAATCAGACAAATTATTAAAAAATGTCCTGACAGTAGGGTTTACGATAAAACTATAGAAAGTATAAAAGGCAAATACCTCACTCCTCCAGCACCACCACTCCAGTGTTTCTGCCTGTCTTGGTGGTGATGTTTTAACTTTGTATATGACCACTACAGCCAGTCCCTGGACTAAATAATAATTGCTAACTCCATGATTGGCTGAAGTGGTCACGTAATGGTAATCTGAACATCATGATGGCAGCAGAGTTAATAAAGGCTGGTGATGGCAATTGAGTGGCAAGACATTTTATGATGTCGTAATATATCCCCTGCTTTTTGGCTATTAAAAAATCGTGAATAACTCTTTAATAGAAATCAATGCACTTTAAATGAATGGTCTACACAAGTTCTTAGACCCCTAAGGTTTAACACAAAAAAACTCCATACTTTTGGCGGTTACTTATAAATGTAAATATAGGGATAATTCATCATATATACAGAGTATCGCAGAATGAGTTTTTTTGCAAATTGCAAACTTCATCAGTTAGTGATATTACTGCATCATACTTTTATAATATAAAAACACCTTAGACATTTCAGTACTATTGGTTTCATTTGGAACTAGCAGGGAATAAACCTTTATTTTCACAAATTCTGTTTTATGTGTTATGTCTTATGTGTAATATTTTGTTTTAGGCTCATACGCACCATAAACGTAGGTGCTAAGTCCTGTCGCTGATACCTAGGTGTATGAACCCAGAGAGGGTATCTTTAAGAAAAGCCTAACTGTCCTAGGAGGGATTGTCATTTGCTTAGTTAATAAGGGAAATCTTTAAAACTACCTGTATACTCTATAAGACATCTTTCCTAACCATTATTTTGCTTTTAATGCTGTTTACTTTCCTCAATCTTCTCTCTCCGTGACTGATTTCTTAGACAGGAGGGAAGAGATAGATTCACAGGGTATTCAAAAAGTTTTGAGGAAACTTTGCTGCTGCTTTTCTAATCACTGTTTAATCTATTTACGTTTTTTTATGTGTCTTCTACTTTTCTATAATAATATATTTTATAATATTATGTATGCGTTACTTAATTCGAGTTGGTATTCCCAAAGCGGAATCCATAGGGGTAAATTAGTTGATAGTGTCAGGACCGAAGGAGAAATTCTCTAAAGTGCTCTAGTCCATAGAGACTAAACAGACAAGTTATAGGT
The DNA here is from genome assembly GCF_039654945.1 of Dendrobates tinctorius. Lineage (NCBI taxonomy): Eukaryota > Metazoa > Chordata > Amphibia > Anura > Dendrobatidae > Dendrobates > Dendrobates tinctorius. The sequence continues at coordinate 548,103 of NW_027361700.1, read as the reverse complement.
GGAACTGGCAGCATTTAGCATTATTTTGGAATTTATGCATAGAAAATGATTTTTTAGCAACAGTTATGGCACTTTTTTTTTCTTTTTATTACAATTTGACAGCATCATATGGTAAGACAGAGCATTAACATAGAGGTTCCTTGAGCGTGCAAAATCTTTCATTCCAAGGGTTTCCAGCTTAAAATATGGGCTTTTGTGATGGAATAGTATTCTACCAGTGGCAGCGGACCTACATAATAGAAGATAGTGATACTTTTTATTGCTGTCGGAACAATACATTGATGTGACATCAATGCCCTCATGGAAAAGGGTCCGGTCATTGATAAATAGTTGATTCGTTCATCTCATAATCTGTTCATAAGAAATGAAAATTAAAGGGTATTCCCATCTTATTAATCATGTTAAAATGTGAGATTACTTTAAAATCATTGGGTGTCCAATCTTAGACGCTGTCATCAATCCTGTGCTGGAGAACTGCAGTATGGCTGTATTCAAATAAATGGGACAAGCCGCAAATCAATGGAAAATCAGTAAGGGGGATGCAATGATGAACAATTCCAGCACCCACATCGTTCTCAGAACTGGTGGTGGTCCCAGATATACCATTGGTATATGAGATGGCCATAGCCTTTTAATAAATTTCCCTAACTCATCCTATTAAAAGGGAAAATCTCTGAAAAGAACCAATGAAGTCCAGCTAGTGCTGAGACCCCTTTCACTTAGGGCATGGGCCGGTGACAACTCTTTGGATACCATTTATGTATACTTTTGTTCTACCTAGATGATGTGTTGGAATAATGAAAAAAAAAGAGAAGAAATCCATGAACCAACAAAATTAGTTGAATAATTTAGTAGGGTTTTGTAGGACTTATCAAGTGATGATAAAGAGGACCTGTCACTAAGTCAAAAGTGGCCAGTTTTCGTTATTTTTGCCCTGCAGCTCCCCTAAGTAACCCATTTTTTTTTTTTTAAATCATACAGTGATACGGATCCAGAGATATGGTCCTACTTATCAAGTGTTAATTTGTATGGTCTTTCCAAGGGAGCATGGCTTGCAAGATTACTTGAGGGGGTGTCTCTAAGCTGCTTTGCATAATTAAACTGTCAGCCCCGCCTCCTTGTTAAAGACAATAAAAGATGTCACTGAATAAAAAGTCCCATATCTCTGAAACCATATGGCAGATTTAAAAAAAAACAAAACAAAACAACAAACATTAACTAAAGGAGCAGCCGCAATAAAGTAAGAGCAAAAGAAGAAAAATAAATAACTGTCCGCTTTTGACTTGGTGATAGGTCCTCTTTAAAAGATCATCTCTATTTTTTTTATTATAATTGATCTAAAAACTATGTTGATTACAATAGCACAACACTGTACTGAGGTCTCCGCAAAAGAATAAAAGCACAAGCCTTTATGAGCTTACTATGCTTTTTTATACAAAACTTGAAACCTAATTACATAGAAAACTGCTTATGGGATGTTTTATACATAAATTCATTCATTTTTCCTGTAGTTTACTATAAAAAAATACATAATAAAAAGCGAGTTTATTTTTTTTTATGGATTATCGTAGTTATATTTAAGAAAAAACTTTGATAATCAAATCTAATCTTTCATCACTGCCTGTAAGTTACATATCCTACTGTACATAATCTATACAAAAAAAAAACAAAAACATCAATATATAAAAAAAAAAATAACGTAACTAAAAGCTGTATGGTACATACTAGAACTTTAACATAAGAATTATTTTTTATCTATAATGTTTGAATTATAAAATAAAGCAAGATATATTTTTTTTCTATTTTTATATATACACAGTTGCATCCATAAATTTTCTTCCCTGACGTTAAGAGCCAAAAATATTAATTATTATAATACTTTTAATTATTAGATGGCTATAATTATTTTTTTTCGGTGCACGATTTTTATATACTATACATAGGATTATGATTCCAAATATTAAATCCTTAATTCTTTTATGATATACAATTGGTATAAGCATTTTAATTTTTAATGAAATGCTGCTACTATGGTAAATTTAGCAGGGTCATAGTTAAAGATTTGAAAATGCATTAAGTTTGGGAGGTTTAAGACCTACCATTGCCTTGATTACTCCCTGAACGCTGGCTTGGTACCTGGCCTCTTAATCATCTTTCAGTACAAATCCTTGTTACAGTGTACATAATAATAATGCTCTTAGTACGGGGCGTATGTGAGCCCCCTGAATCATAGGTTAGACTAGGTTAATAACAGTAACCAGGCTGTTTCACAATTTTTTTACCCTGTAAACTTCACCCATCTATGAAGAGTGTTTCGGAGTTTCGGCTCTTCTCGGTACAGGTTAGCTGGCATTGTTCCCTCTGAGCTGAGCGATCTGGAAAGGAATAGATAATAACAGTCTAATAATGAGGTCAGTGAGCCCAATTACTCACATTTTGGGCTTCCTTTAACGCTATAATTTCCAGAGCATGCAGTTTAGAGTGATAGTGTTGGCTGGGTGAGATGCCTTTGACGAATACCCAACCGGCTGTCTACAGACTTCTGTCCGGTTTGGCTAGCCATATTTCACTGCTGTTTAATGGTATTGGACACTGACTTAGAAGATAGCTACCATACCTATAAGTGGCGCTACAGAGGCAGTTTTCTTCTTTTTGAAGGCTAGCGAATGTTTGACTTTTTGTCCCAAGGCGCATTGCCCGTTAAACTTCTTACACCATCTAGATCTGATCAGTGAAAACCAGTACAGCCCATAACCAAAGAAAACTATAATAAATATTACACTATATTAGGTTACTAAAGTCAACCTAGAAAGAGACATCTATTATGTTAAGGCCCCTTTACATTTAGTGATGTACCAGCAATCCCGACCACAATACGACCCGGTCAGGATCGCTGGTGCATCACTAAATGGTCGCTAGTGAGCTGCCACACAGGCAGATCTCACAGCGTCGTAGCGACGCAGCAGCAGTCGTTACTTACCTTTCAGACGCGGCGATCCTGACGACGTCCTCCCGCCCGCGTCTACGTGTTGCTCGTCGGCGCCAGCAGGAAGCCCAGCAGGAAGCGCCTGTCGAGAAATGGAGCTGCACGATCTCATGCAATCAGCGACACAGCGGGGGAGCCGGTCGGAGATAAGTATCACACATAGCGATATCGCTAGCGATATCGCTGCTGCGTCACAAAATCGGTAATGCTTTAGCGATATTGCTAGCAATATCACTATGTGTAAAACCCCCTTTAGTTACATCCGTCCTATAGATGTAAATGCAGATGTTAATCATATGCACTAATTCTGCATATACCCAGGAGACTTTAGTAATCAGTTCTTTTAATTAGTTTGGAGTGGGGCTTCCAATGGTGGATAGGTAATACATTTCTCACCAAGTTTTTTGCCATCTAAGAGCAACATAATGTAGAGACAAATACCCTTATTCCAGTGATGTGTCACTTACTGGGCTGTTTCTGTAGCTTTGATAAAATCAGTGTTTTATCAGCAGAAGATTATCATTGAAGGACTAGTAACTCTTCTGCTATGCAATCCTCCATACTTATTCATTCTGTATAACCCCATCCCACCACCAATTGGCAGCTTTCTGCCTTTCCACAGTGTACACAAAAAGCTGTGGGCGGGGTTACACAGAGTTCAGCATTCAGAGAACTGCTAGATCTGAAGCAAGCAGCTAAGTAAGTGATACATCATTGGAATCAGTATTTCTGCCCTTGCTTCATGCTCCTCTCAGATTGGGTTGCAAAACCTAGTGACAGATTACCTTTAAGACACTACAATGCATGTAATGATGCCTTTTAGGTCTAAAACATTGTATTTATTGGACTTTAGTATTCTAATTATTATGTAATACTTATTATTATTTTGAAATGGTGAGAAAAACATTTTGATGCATGGCGGTTATGGTGGATGTTTGGCCAGTGCAACCAGAGGATAAGATAACCTAATTCTCCAGATGCTGTTAGTCTTCTAACAAAGCTTTTAACACATTCAGGCTAGGAGTAATAGTGTCTCTATGCAAATTAATGCACACTTTTGAACATCATTTTGTCGTTATTGATCACAGCTGTTATCCTTAATTATTTTTTTAAAAAAACAAGGCTTTTAATTATCTAATTCGTATGTAACCCCTTCTCATGTATAGCACCATGGAACCAATGGTGCTTTATAAATAAATAATAATAATAATCTATGAAAATAAATACGTCCTTTTTTTTCCAAAACCGTCTAACAGTTAAAGTATCTTTGCTAGCAATTAGTCAAACTGCGCTGGAAAAATTAAAGCTGAGTTCTGATTGGTGGCAATTGACGATACAAATGATTAGAAAGTTTTGATAAGTGAGACTCGTACAGTCACATGATTAAATTCTAGCTACCTTTAGCCACCTCTAGGTGGTGCTGGAGAGCTTGCCGCATACAGTATATACATTGGAGTCAGTAGTAAAGCAGTAGTTACTACAGACCGCCATATTACTGCCTGAACAATCACACAACTGGAACGCTATCAAGTAACATAATTGTCAATGGAGGGATTTAGGGCTTTGTGTGTGAGAAACAGCTCTGACGGCTCTAAAATGTGCTCAGAAATTAATCGGCACAGAATGTTCAGTGGAGAAACAACCCAGTGTAAAAATGGACAAGATGTGCACACAAGCAAATAACATGTCTACAAATAGAAAACCCCTTAAATAGGGCTTATATTGACTAGTATACATATGCATCAAGAATCCAAAACACCAGGCACAGGGACTAAACCGAAAAGAGCCTTGTGTGTCAACACTTTCCAAACAAAAAACAAAAAACAGCAACAAATAAAGATCATCACCGTCTTTCATTCTTCTACTTCGGTTTTGAGAGTAAAAATGTAAATGGAATCTGTAAGTTTATTGATGCTGATCAGACTATGTTCCCCTCTAAAATGCCCCCTGTTTCAGAGAAAACATCATGTGAGGAGCCGGTTGGAGATTATATGGAGAGACCTGACCAGGCATGCGCCGACCCGGCTGACTTTTCCCCGCACTGCTCCAGGTGATTGACAGGTCTCTCTTGTGTACAAATCCAGGGAGCTGTCAATCACCTGGAGTGATGCTGGGAGAAGCCAGCCGGGGGGGCACTGGACTCGTCCGGTTATTCCTTATAGTCACCAAGCTCTCCAAACCAGGTTTTCACTGAAAGTCTGGAGAGTCTCAGAGGAACACATACTTGGCTCTGCCAGGTAACATTTATGGTTAGTTTGGGCAGCATCAACTGACAGGTTCCCCTTTAAGAAATTGGTTTCCATAGGCAATATTGGTAACTATTCACATGTACTTTTGATATTTGTTTGAATGGAAACAGTTGGATTATTAGACGTTTGAATGGAAACAGTTGGATTATTAGACGTTTGAATGGAAACAGTTGGATTATTAGACTTGTGCACTTATATGGAATTTTTGATTGCAATTGAAGACGGCATTGTGTGGGTGGAACAATACATCTCGCTGCTCTGTTCTCACTGATGTCATGCCTTCTGCTTTTATCTGATCCATCGTGGACATTATGTTTTTTTTCCATTCCTATTGACTTAACAAGGGCCCATATATATATATATTTTTTTTTTTTAAACAGGTTTTTGATACTCCTTCTTGAGAGCAGCATGATGTAGGGTCAGATACCCTGATTATGGCAATGTGTCACTCACTAGGCTGCTTGTTGTATTTTTTTTTTTTTTATAAAATCCCTGTTTTCTCTTCTGCAGATCTAACAGTGCTCTGAATGCTGAGTTCTGTATAACTCTGCCCACACCACTGATTGGCAACTTTTTATGTACATGGGCAGAAAGCAGCCAATCAGCGGTGGAGGCGGGTTTATACAGAGATCATGAATATGCTTGACTACCTGGTAACAGGTTTAATAATCAATTGGTGATAATCTCCTGCTGATAAAATATTGATTTTATCAAAACTACAGTAAGCAGCCTGGTAAGTAACGCATCGCTGGAATCAGGGTCTCAATCTCTACATTATGCTGCTCTCAGATTAGGTGACAAAAGCCTGGTGTCAGAGTCCCTTTAATGGTTAAAATATGCTACTGAGTCTTGTGAACTGAGTCTAAGTCACGTCAAAGAACTAAGAGCAAAGTCTAGTAACCTTTATGTGCTTGTAACGTTCATGTCCATGATGATTTCATATATTTAATGGGTCAAAGATGCTTGAATAGAGATAATTGTGACATGATGAAATAATTGTGTCCTGAGCTGGAGTAGGTGTAGAAATATAGACGTGCCTTATATATCAGTTCGTAAGTGGACGTAAAATATGGAGTAATTTCCACATATAATCAATTTATATGTCTCTATTCCACGTCATCAATTTATTGGCAGCTTGTACCAGTAAGATAACTGTTGGAATAAAATACCGCACTTTATGTATGATAAAGAAAAACCCTTTAGCTTAATTTTTGTAGGTGTGCGTACCAGCGAGGTTTCGCCAATGGGGTATGTAGACTTTTAGAGAGGAAGTCCTAGGTCTGGCGAGGTCTTTGGTTTTGAGAACTGACACTGGACTCCCCATTGTCTTCTTTCTCCATGCAGCCAGCTTCTAGCCTCCTCTATGTGTCTAATCTATAGGGCACGAGGGAGGGTTGTTAAAAAGGAATTTCCCCTTGAATAGGTCTTCTAGTATGTGGGATCCAATGGTGAAAGCCAACTCCCTGAAAGTGATTGCGATGTCACTGTTGCTTTTTGGTCCCATTTTACATTATCAGCGTTACTGCACCTTGTTGATGAATGCACGCTGGACCTGTAGGTTTTGGCCGTATTCACACTGGCGTCATGCTTCTGTTTTTACTGGATCTCATTGGAACACATAACGCATTTAACAGAATGATTCTTCAGATTTTTTTCCTGTACTGATTTTAGTGGTGAAAAGACCAGAATATCAGACTCTTCTGGCCACCATAAAAGACAGAAAAATCACAAAAAGGACATTTGCCATTAGAAAAAAAATTCCATTAAAATCAATAAAGCATGAAAGGGCTAGTGTGAACAGTGCCTGGCACGCTTTGACTTTCCAACCAGATTTTTCTTGATATCTGTTATTTTATATCATGTTGTCCAAAATGTTTCTTACATTTATATTTAGTTGTTATATTGTCTTAAAAATGAATACAGCGCCAATATTATTTTTTATGATATAATCGGTTTGGATCTAGAACATTGATTAGTTGTCCCAGTGGCTGACATGTTAGATTGTAAGCTCTGAAGGGCAGGGGTACCATAGATTTGTGTCTGAGTGATAAGTGGGCACTAGAGAAATCTAGCATTAGCAGTGACGAGTACAAGGGAAATTGGTAATTGGCAGCTGCTTAACTCTTTCTAAGCCAAGGACCAAAATGTACTCGGGAGGACCCAGATGAGGCAGACAGTTTGATGTGCTGCTTTTTCTTTTGTATGTTCTTTTGTATACATGTGGGTGCCCGCTCATCACATATGTGACATGGGAGTTTGCTGTCTTATTAGCATTTACGTTTAATTTAATGCCATTGTGACACGTATTGGACAATCTCTTCGTACAAATGTTTTTACTTTTTGAAGAATTAATTTTCTGAATAAAATCTAGAACAAAGTTGATTGTGATGTTTGTTTTACATTTAGAATAGAGCCGGTGTCGGACCGGGGTGCCAAGGGCCCACCAGTAACATTGACTTTGGGGAGGCCCACTTTTCACCTGCATACAACTATTACATGACCCTGGTTCACAAACTTACCCATTTCTCTATATAATACTACACTGAGTAGTTTGGTTAAAGAATGATGAGATGCTGCTTTCTTTTGTACAGAGAGAATCAAGTGAATTGTGCTAAGGCTACTTTCACACTAGCATTTCCTGGAGCTGTGGAAAGGATGCGCACAGCCGCAGTGAAGCTCCACCCATGGCCGCACCTCCTCTGGTCAGCTTCGCCTATGAGCGCATGACACTGCATGTGACCTGCGTACCCTATCTTTAGCATTGGGTATGCAGGCCGTGTGCAGGTATGTGTTTGCCGGCGCATGCGTCCTTTTGACGGTGTGCCGAGCGCACCAAAATGTAACACAGTGCGTTTGGCGCAGGTCGGCGCACCGTCAAAAGGACACATGCGCCGGCAAACGTATACCTGTGCACGGCTTGTGTACCCAATGCTAAAGATAGGGTACGCAGGTCGCTTGCAGCATCATGCGCCCATAGGCGGAGCTGACCGGAGGAGGTGTGGCCATGGGCGGAGCCTCACGGCAGCCATGCGCATCCCTCCGCAGCTCCAGGAAACGCTAGTGTGAAAGTAGCCAAAGTACTGCACTGCACATACAGTGGGGATGGGGCCGAGATCTGCACAGGGGTCCACCGGGGGATTCCCCTGTTCCCCTATTGACCTGTCCGAGCCTGAATAGAGCTTATGTGGGGGGCTTTGTCTGGTGAGGCCCATATACACGGACAGATAATCTGCCCATTTCAAGCACCGATCAACAATATACTCGATCACCACTCGTTTTCTTCCATGAAAGCTGTCAACAGCATTCATACCATCGTTCCCATGTAGTTTCTTTATTGTCGGCCACATATGCCGTGTTTTCACAATGAGGATGTGCTGCAGATTATTTTTATTACTACAGATAATACGCAATCAAGTGTTTCCTCATTTGATTATTGGACATTTTTGGGGAGCAGTCAGACGGACATGTAAATCAGGACACGGACTGACCGGCAGCTCTACCCACCCAAGCGTGACAGTTCGAGTATTTCTATGCAGCTGTCATGCTCTGGCCGGGAAAAGAGCCAGCCAGTCCGCTATCACTCCAATTTATACACTGTTTGACTGCGCCCTTTTGCTGGGCAATGATGGGGAACAAACATTCCAACAAATGCTCATTTGACTAATCATTGTCCTGTGTAAATTGGCCTTTTTAATTATTTAGCTATCAAAAATTATGTGGCCAAAAGTAAGTAGACATCATCTCGACCTTCTAGCCAATGGGCAGAAAATTTAGTATGCAACCATTCAATCTCCATAGACAAATGTTGAACGTACATTGGGTTGTACTGAAGAGCAGAAGTGACCATGATCTTGGTGTTTAGGATTCCAACTTTCCAGGTTATGTAGTTTAATTTCCACGCTACAAAAGCTGCAAGAGCAACAGTTCAGCTGTGAAGAGTATGCCCCTTATACGACATCATGAACTGGTTCTCCATGGCCGAACAGCCACATACAAGCCATGTACGATGAGAAATTGGAGTGATATTAAGGTGCCCATACAAAATGTAAGAACGTTGTCTGACCATCTCATGTGAATGGGGATGCCCAGAGTCTTTACAGACGTCAGATGATGGGGAAAGAAGTTGGATTTTAATACCTATTGTTTTATTCCCAGAAAAGATAGGCCGCTGGCAGAGATGACTACCTAAGGTTTCCACGCTCCTCACAAGGAACACGTGTATAAAAGTAGGGGGAATTAGGAAGAATTGCTGTCAACTGCAGGAGCATTTAGCCAGCTAGGGTAGGGTCACATGGAATTTTTTTTTTACATGATTTGGAAACAGATACGGAAAATATTCAAATAGTATTTGACGCCGTTTTTGATGTGGGTATTGAAGCACATTTAAAATCCATGACAAAAAAAACTGTGTGAATGTACCCTAAGGTGTGTGGCCAGCCTTAAAATACTCTGCCACTGGTTCCAGCTGGGTAACATGGCACGTGTTTCCAAATTTGTTGGAACCGTTAGGGAAATCTGTTCCTACATAAGTATGAAAAATATTCAGGATTGAGAGTCCTCAGTAGTTGATACCTTTTAATGGCTAACTGAAAAGATGGTAACACATTGCAAGCTTTCGAGACTACTCAGGTCTATTCATCAGGCTAGACTAATACAAAATCTGAAGTCACATATTTATGCATATTTTGCATAAATATGTGACTTCAGATTTTGTATTAGTCTAGCCTGATGAAGGGACCTGAGTAGTCTCGAAAGCTTGCAATGTGTTACCATCTTTTCAGTTAGCCATTAAAAGGTATCAACTACTGAGGACTCTCAATCCTGAATATTTTTCTATCTACTGGCTAACACGGTACAAAGATATACATCTTTCCTGTATATACATAAGTATGAACACAACTACACACAACTCAAAAAGGTTTGAGTAACTGTATATTTATTTGGTTCTGGTGTACACCTATTTTTGACCACATTGTGTCTTTTGTCCCATATCAGTCTATTTTGATCTATTTTTACAAAAAAATGGCACACAATACTATTTTTAGTTGGTATATCCTCTTTATTGCCCTCATCATATTATATAGCACTGTGTACTAACAATTGCTCATTTTTCCCTTCTACCCAGCTAATTTTTCTTTTTCATTAGGTCTATGACATCACGTAATTAAAAACTGACTAGCTGAATCTTCCCAAGTTCTATCTAGAAACAGGAAGTCTCTTTTCTCTGTATGACTCATGAGTCACTGCTAAAGTCCCTGGCAGGGAGAAGGAGAGGAGCAGCTGGGTCAGGAGCTGTAGAGGGGGATGATAAATGTAGGGACAAGAGACTTCCTGTTTTTACATAGATCAGAAACAAAAAGAGAATAATTTACTGAGTAGAAAGGCAAAATGAGCAATTGTAAGTACACAGCGCTGTATAATATGATGATTGCAATATACTGAGAGGATAAAAACTTTGATGGGAGGAGTAATTCTAAAAAGGGAACATGTCGGCTAATTCTACTAATCTGCAGTTTAATAGCATTAGAAAACTGCCCAGCTGCTCTACTGAAAGTGCAGCTTCCAGGAAAAAAATGAACTTTAGCCCTCCCTGGAGCCTTGGATTTCAGTCATGCAGGTGCACCAGCCGGCGCCGCTACAGTCACCGCTTACAGCAATGTGAGTGCTGGCACTCCTGTATAACTGAAAGCTGGCCGCTCCTGGGAGGAATAAAGTTCATTTTCTCCCAGGAACTACGGTTTCAGTACTGTGGCTGGGCGCCTTTCTAATGCTACTAACCTGCAGACTAACCTTACAGTATATCATCTGCAGGTTAATAGCATTGTCTGACCTGACAGGTTCCCTTATTGATTCTTACTTATTGATAATGCTGGGAAGGGAATAACTGTTTAAATGTTCAATATACCTTACTTATAACACGTGGCATGCAAAGAAAATACGCATTTTTACAGAAACAAGATGAATTGTAAAAAAAAAAAAAATTGTAAAATGTTGATGTATTCTGAAAATCAGCTGATGTTTAGAACACATCAAAAGTTTACAATTTTTTAGCCAAAAATAAGACTTCCATAAAAGGGTACTTGATAAAGTCCTAAAATTCCAAGATGTCGTGGTTTAAGGGTGTTAGGAAATTAGGAAAAGAAGATTTCCTGTAACTAAAATAAAATTATCATATTTTGTTTTTATTTGAAATTACGGTATCTATTTATTTTAATCGTTTTCTCATTTTTCAATTAAGCTTTGCAGTATTGTACAGCAGAGAGGGATGTCGGAAATATAAAATAGGTCCTAGGTAATGTGACCAGATATCAGCACTCAGTATTCTGAGTGGGGTTTGAAATAGTTGACCCCTCCTCAAGGGGGAGGTACTGTTGTGAGTTCATTTTCCCCTTCATTACTGAGGCCCGAGGAACTTCCTCTTCTGGTAAAGAAAGGTAGTGAGCCTGATTATCAAACACCTGAGGCTGATGATGATGACTGGCTGAGTGGAGTTACTGACTGGATATAAGGCTGCCGACGCCCTTCTGCCCTGCGGGTGATTTCTCTGTGGGATCCTTGGAGACCAGTCTGAATTCCTGCTCCTCTAAAGCTAAGTTTGCTGCTTGGCCTTTTTGCATTTGTGCTTTGACTTTGTTTTGCTTTGTTTTTCTGGATTTCTGCCATTCCCTGCTGGGGTGTGCTGAATTCCTTTAGCTCTGTCTTCTGAAAATACCTGAGTGCTGATTTAGTTTTTGAAGCCTAGCTGCTTCAGGGTCTTTTTCATATCAGCTTGTTGGCTTATGTCTTTGATAGGGTTTTGGCAGATTGCAGACAGCAGCCTTCCGGTCCTTTCCTATCTAGGTAGTTTTGGGCCCCGTCTTTGCTCAGTCTATCTTTCTGTCTGTGTTAGTGTTTTCATCTTGCTTCACCGTCATTATATGTTGGGGGCTGCCTATTGCTTTGGGGTCTGCTCTGGGGCAGTTTAGATTTCCCCTTTCTTTAGGCCTATTTAATTCTCCGGCTGTGATCGAGGGGTCTAGGGCATCGTAGGAACCCCCCACGGCTACTGCTAGTTGTGTTGATAGGTTCAGGGGTCTGCAATCTGATAGTTGCCAACTTCTCTGGTTTTCTGGACTTAGCTTGTATTTCTGTTTTTGCCTCCTACGGTGGCAACTCATTCATAACACATGGGTATAGGAACCTAGTAATCAAACAGTAGGTACAGAGATCTACGGTACTTTAAATTAAAGTTTCATCATTCATTAAACAAAATGGCATTCTCTGTATAATTAAATTAATTTTTATATAATATTATTCTTTTAATAATTTTTTTACACCAAAAATAATGATATTCGGTAATTAAATATTTATCATCTGTGCATTGGATGTGGGATAACTTGCTGGTCGCTGATTTCAAGATCATGGCTCTGGGACCCTGTAAACAAGCTATACAGCCCCATCTTCAAAGGTGTGGAAGTGCACATGCTCGACCTCTGCTCCATTCTTTGGCAGAGGGCCTATCGGAGGAAGTGGAGTGCTATACATAGCTATTTCTGAAAGTCCCACAGACAAAGAATGGAGGGGGGCAGAGCATGCGCAAGTCCGCTCCGTTCAAGACGCGGCTGAATAGCTTGTTTTGGGGGTTCCAGAGCCTCAACCTTGGGATGAAAAAGTTATCCACAATCCAAAATCTTTTTTTGGGGAAGAATAACCCTTTAATTATACTGTAGAGACAGTTGAATAGCAGTCCTACGATACAACTACTCTTATAATGAACAATGATCCCTGATGTAAGGTGATAATTACACATACACATCTAGCAGGAGCGGACACAGACCCGAGAGGACCCCTGTGCAAGAACATATGGGCCCTTTGAAGTACAAAAGCTCATCATAATGCAAAATTTTACCTGCTTTGGTGGTGGAAGTGGCTCCCTTACCTCTTGGGCCCTTGTGCGGCTGCCTAGGTTGCACCAATGGTATGTCTGCCCCTGATGCCTAGATTATTAGGAACCAGGAAGGCGGTATCCCCGCACTGGCGGCAATGATTGGATACTGCCTGTGTAGGGATCTACCCCCAATGCCATCACCCAGCTGTCAATTGATTTGTAAACCTTTTAGTAGACCTAACAGAGGAATAGCACAACACATACTACTAAGAAAATATCATCCAGAATAGTTGTGTCCTGAAGAATGCAAGTATTTACTGGTATAGGAGGAAAAATGACTGGTCCTCAATAAATGGCAATGTTATCCAGTCATTAAAGAAAAACTGGCAGAGATAGTGAACCCAAATACAGTACATCTCCATATACTGAGTATTTAGGCCCATGTCTTACAGCATTTTCTGAAGTAATGACTAAAATACAATTATTGTTACCTAAATGGCATTCCATAGTAATAGATCCACGTCAGGAGAAGTAGTGATCACTATCCCTGGTGACCCTTGGTGTGACCCATAGCAGAACATTCCCAATCTTACGTAATCTCAGTGCTTCTTTAGATGTTTGCATTGGATAGAAGACCATGCTATCCAATTCCATCTCCATGTATATGTCTACTTAAAGGAATCAGTCACCAGGTTTGTGCTATGTAATCTGGGTGCAGCATGTTGTAGAGGCTGAGCGCCTGATTTCAGCATTATGTCACTTGCTGTGATTCTGATAGAAATCACAGTTTTCTCTACTGCAGATCTACCAGTGTTCAGAAGGCGGAGCCCCCTATAATCCCGATATAACACGGATATGACAGAAAGCTGCTAAACAGTCTGTAATACTGGCTGTCTTCAGAAAGATGGCAAAGTGTGCGGTGTAATGATGATGACAACATTATGGGACAGTATGCTGGAAGCCTGGGATACTTATTATAGCAGTATATAAAGGGCAGAAATATGAAGAACTGTCATCACATAAAATTAGATAAAATAGGTGTGATCCATAATCATCCCACCTCTGTAGTAATACTATGAAGCCTCACAGCGAAAATAGGTTGAAATGCTGCTAAGTTTCAGTACTAAATCCCTCTGCCTAATGATAGATGACTGTGTCCATGAAACTCCAATATTGTCCTGATTTGTTACATGACGTGAGACCAATATGTGAATATTATTTAAAGTCCATCTGCCACCAGATTACAATTCAAAATTACACACTATTAATTAGATCTCTTAGTCTAGATGACACTGGTGTACTTATTTTGAAAATCCAGGTCAGAACGCCTAAATATTCCTATTTGAATGTTCCCTTACCTATTCTTGAAACCTTTAGCTGGAATTAAAAAAAGCTATTTTATATAAGGACTACACAGAAATTGTGACATTGATTTTCAAAGTAAGTTTACCAGCCTCATCAGGTATAAGCTGTTTATCCAATAATGTATGTCATTTCTCCTGTGAATTCTGGTGCAGATCCAGTTTAATAACGCAAAAGTATTTTGAGAATAGTATTTTTTACAGATACTAGTATATTTATTGAGCATTCACTAATGTGCCGATAGATGACAGCAATAGTTTGATCAGTAATTCAGATACATGTGTCATGCACATGTTCTATATTTCTAGTGGGGTTATAAAGGCTCTTCCTCCCATGAGAACCTCCATTTGGGTAAATATGAGGACCCTACATGAAAAGGGCTTACCCCAATTAAAAGACCATTATAGCTATAGGCCAAGGACTGGATAGGGGCTATACTAGAAAACCAGGTATATCCATACGTTAGAAAGGCAGACGGGGCACAAAATCAGCTTTTAGCTTTTTTTCAAACCAAAAGGGGCTATTTAAAGGTGTGGGTCAAGAACAATCGCTGGGGGTACCACTACTAGGGCATCACCAATTGCGAGAACAGGGGTCTAATGTCTCTATTCGAATAGAGTGGTGGCCAGGTATGGGGCAATACCACACATTCATTGGCTATTGGACTGATGGACAAAGCTGAGTACAGGGTTCAGCTATTTCCTTCAGCATAGTCGTAAAAAAAATCTTGTTCATGGGTTAACTTCTTTAAAAGGGTTGTACAGTGAAAACAAGTTATCACCTGTCCAGAAGATAGGTGATAACTTTCTGATCGGTGAGTATCGCACAGCTATGACATGCACCAATAGGCAGATCTGGGAATTTGGATCCCCAGACCTGGAAGACAGATGTCCAACCATTGCACTATTCATTCTTTATGTGGCTGCTAGAAAAAGCCAAATGCGGCTCTCAGCAGCCCCATGAAAAATGAATGGGCCCGAGGTCAATCATGCCCACTGCTGTTACATTCTAGGATCCCTGCTCTGCGGTCGGATCCCACTGGTCAACAAGGTTTTCGCCTATTCCGTGAATGGGTGATCATTTGTTTTAGCTGGAAAACCGCTTTAGGTCGTAGAGTTGTCATCAAGAAACGCTAATGATGCGACATCTTGTGGTCAGATTGGGAAATGCATGAAAATGAAATAAAAATTCTACAAAAAAATTTTTGGGAAAAATTTTTCTTTTTCCGTTTGTATATATTTAACTTTATTGAATTCTAGAGTTGAGTCATTACAATACCTGAAGACTTCCATATTTTAATTCTACTCCTTTTTTTCCTCAAGGTACAACCTCCATCACCCGTTCCTCCACTGAATCCTCAACCAAGTTCCATCTCTAATGGTAAGTTTCTGTTATTTCTATCCCACTTTGTGTTTATATAGATTTTCCATACCCCAGTTAGGGAACAGGACAACAAAAATATCTATTCATATATATATAAATGTGATTTTATCCAGTTCTATAGCACTAACGGAATATATCTTACATTGGATGGGATATTGCACTTGACCCAACCTTCGAAATGTTAGAGAGTGGCCTTTTAAGCAGTTCCAGTAAATTACAGCAATTTACAGTATCAAAAAATGATTTCTACCATTGAAAATCACCTTTTTTTGGTCAATTCACAGAGGCCAAGCCGAAAGTTGTTGGGAGATTTCAAGTAACGACCACGAAAGACCCTGCTGAAAATGAGCCAGCATGGAGCCTCAGCAGTAGTCCTGAGGTGTCCCAGACATCCGACACTACACCTGAGCTCTATGAGACCGCTTCCTCTGATACAGACTTCAGCACAGATGAAGAGACAGAGGGGAATTTCTCCGAACCTGAGAGACTTACTCCCAATGTTAATATGGACACGGCTACGTGGAACAAGCCGCCCAGTTGTTCAGAATCTGACACCTGCAGCCAGGATCCGGGGGATCTTTGTGATGACAGGCAAGGCTATATCCCAGTGAGTAATGACGTAGGTAAAGCAGATCCCTGTGCTTGTGTCCTCAACAACAATACTATTAAGCTAGATGGCAGCCACGATAACTCCACCACTGAAAGCCTTATCCAACATGGCAGTATTATGAATGGAGAGAATGCTGTGGACAATTCTAAAGTAATAGCAGTATGTGAGGAGAAGGACGTGGACAGGAGGTCTTCTAGCGGGGAAGAGAACACAGAGAAGACACCTCAGCAGATCTCCACGGTTCAGGTGTGGCTTCACTACACGAGAGGTATCTCCTATGTCAGCAGCGATGAAACTGAGAGTGAAGATGAGGAGATCTTTGAGGAGCTTCAGCAACTGAGACAGAAGTAAGTTTCATAGAAAAGCGAGGGTGCCCACTTCTACCATAAGAAAAAAAATAGTACAATCTGTTAGGTTCCTTTCTGTCCATGTTTCACAATTGATGTTTTCTTGAAGAACCATGAATGTGGTGTGGTAGTCTCAGCCAAAACCCAACTGTCATCAAATTAGTTTTACAGGAATGTCCCATTTTTAGCTTTAAAAAAGGCACAAAATTAGTTAAAACAAAAAAAGTGTTTGGTGGCAGAGTTGCTGATCAGAGTATATGGTGGCAGAGTTGCTGATTAGAGTGCAGGGTGCCAGAGTTGCTGATCAGGGTATATGGTGCCAGAGTTGCTGATCAGAGTGTATGGTGGCAGAGTTGATGATCAGAGTGTATGGTGGCAGAGTTGATGATCAGAGTGTATGGTGGCAGAGTTGATGATCAGAGTGTATGGTGGCAGAGTTGCTGATCAGAGTGAATGGTGGCAGAGTTGCTGATAAGATGTGGGGTCGGAATTAGAAGATGTTAAATATGCTGTATTGAATTATACCACATAGCATTTACTGGTTCATAATGAATATGAAAACACACTATACGGAAATTAGAGATCTGACATCCTTGTATCTGTGTCTTATAGACATATGTCCGAAGTGCAACTATTACAAGCTCTGCAGAAGAAAGAGATTGAGGAGCTGTACTACAGGATGGGAAAAGTGCCTCCACCAGGAATTGTCTCTCCAGCAGCCATGCTGTCCAGCCGACAAAGGCGCCTCTCCAAGGGCAGCTTCAACCCGTCAAGAAGAAACAGTTTGCAGAGATTAGACCTCCTCCCAGCAACTGGTAAGCTTTTATTCTAATTTACACTTCAATAATGCTAATTTAATACATCTTCTTACAATAGGTATGCTGTATTTGAGGCTGCTCTACATATATGTAAAAACTGCAGTATTCCCTAAAAACCACATTTTTCTCAAACGCTCGATAGTGAAAACTACTGTACATGATGCTTTTGGTTGTGCTACAATCATTTCACTTAAACAGTAACAAATGTTTGAATTTTTCTTCATAATTCAAAGTAAAATTAAGAAGTTTTGGAAGGTATCTTATTAGATTCACTCTCTTTCTGGACTGATCATTTATTCTCAAAATTGACAATTTCTGGGTAATATATGTCTACAGTTATACAGGCTTTACCATTATTGAGATAGGAGATGACATTTGGTGCTCATTAAGTTCTATGAGACCTTGCAGCAGAATGTCTGTGTCTGCCTCTAGTCCCTCCTGCTTCCTTGCCTCTTCATAGAATCTTAATAGCACCAACTGTCATTTCCTATTTCAGTAATGGAGAAATCTGTCATCATTGAATACAGATTTTATCCATGAACTGAGAATGAAAGATCAATCCAGGAGGAGAAACAAGCAGATTTTGTTGTTAAGACATATTGCAAAGTTACTTATTTTTATGTGCGCTATTGATTTATTAAATGAAAACATAACCAACAGTTACTTTTTAACCATATTATGACATATTTAAAGTGTTTTTTGCTGTTTTGTAATCAATAAAATAATGGCTATTATCACACATCATATAAACAGGAATTAGGAAGAATTCACTTGGAGGAAGCAGTACGGGATCACAGGATCAGCGTCCAGGAAAAGGGGTCATGTTTACGGGGGATGTAACGAGAATGGTGAGTAGACGCGTTGAATTGTCAGCACGCTAGTGCCATTATTTTACAACTGATGGAACATTTCTGAGTCTTCTCTTTAAAGGGGTTGTCTACTACTCGGACAACCCCTTCTCAATCCCCCCTAAAATAATGACACTTATACTCATCTCCGGTGCCGTTCCAGCGATGTTGGCATTGGCTGTCCCGGGGCTCACTTAACATGGTTATAACACGTGATCCTTTCAGCCAATCAGCGCTAGCTTCACTCTCCCTTCCTTTGGACAAATCAGACATCTAGAGGAAGAGCTGCAGCTCCGCTCTCACTTCTTCCAAATGTCAATTACGTCTGTAGCAGAGGAGAGTGAAGCCATCGCTGATTGTCATGTAAAGCTATCCCTGCAGCCAATGTCACCAAACCATGGGAGAGCCAGTGACAACCCATTGATATTTTTTGATTTGTTTTAGGTGACTACCGGAGGAATTCACAGTGACTCTTGTGATCAGGACGAGAAAGGGAAAGTAAAGGTAATCTAATAGTCAAATGTACATTTTTAAATATCAGGTTTGATGAAGAAATGATAAGTGGAAATGCTGCTAAAATCAATTTCTCAGTGATGTTAGAAGAAGTAGATCTAACTATTTTCTATAATTGGAAGGAGTCATACTGTTCAGCAGGAGTCTGAACCCTCACCCATGTCAAAATGATTTAAGGGGAACCTGTCACTATTGAATTGTGGGAGTAGGGGTAATCTGCAGATAAATAGCATTTAATATCAGCCCTTGTTGCCTTACTGGTGCAGCGGCTACAGGGAGAAAAGGAAGTTATATCCTATCTTCAGCCACATGCTTCTAGTCATTGTGATGGTGCAGGGAGCTGTTACACCATACAGTAAGTGTGTCTGTAATCACTCCCCAATATATTGATATATTGGGATAGTCTGTTCTGTAAAAACCACACTGTAGTGTTGACTGTCAATGAAATGATCAATGATTACAGAGCGCCCATTCTTTATTAAACATTGAATATAAGTGCTCCCTGCAGCCCCAGTAACTGGAAATGAGTGGCAGCAGAAAGAATATACAGTGGTATGTAAAAGTTTTTGCACCGCTGGTCAAAATTACTGTTTTGTGAACAGTTAAGCAAGTTGAAAATGAAACGATCTCTAAAAGGGCTATAGTTAAACATGGCACATTTACTTTGTATTTGAGGCAAAAAAAAGAAGTGACTTTTACATTTTAAAAATTATTAAAAGGAAATGGGTTGATGCAAAAGTTTGGACACTCTGCATGACTAATACCTAGTAGCACCCCCTTTTGCAAGTATCACAGCGTGTAAATGCTTTATGTAGCCAATCAAGAATTTTTCAATTCTTGTTTGAGGGATTTTTATCCATTTTTCCCTGGAAAATTCTTCCACTTTTGTGAGATTCCTGAGTCATCTTGCATCCTCTGCTATTTTGAGGTCTAGCCACAGATTTTCAATGGTGTACTGATCAGGGACTGTGAGGGACATTGTAAAACCTTCAGCTTGCTCCTTTTGAGGTAGTCTATTGTGGATTTTGAGGTGTGTTTAGGATCATTATCCATTTGTAGAAGCCATTCTCTTTTCAACGTCAGGTTTTTTTTTTTTACAAATAGTGTTATGCGTGCATGAAGAATTTGTTGAAATTTCATTGAATCCATTATTCTCTCTACCGTGAAATGTTCCCTGTTCCATTTGCAGCAACCTGACACACAAGCATGATTGATCCACCCCCATGTTTAATGGTTGGCAACATGTTCTTTTCCTGAAATTCTGTGCCCTTTTTCTCCACTCATACCTGTGACCATTGTGGCCAAAGAGTTCTATTTTATTCTCATCAGTCCACAGGACTTGTTTCCAAAATGCATTAGCCTTGTTTAGATATTCTTTTGCATACTTCTGATGCTGAATTTTATGGTGAGGACGCAGGAGAGGTTTTCTTTTGATGACTTTTCCATGAAGGCCATATTTGTTTAGGTGTCTTTGAATGTACCAAAATTCCAGAAACTGCGAAGTCTTTTTGAAGGTCGATTGCAGTCAAGTGGGGGTTCTGATATGCCTGTCTAGCAATCCAAGAGCAGCTCTCGCTGAAATTTTGTTTGGTATTACAGACATTATCTTGACCTCTACTGTTCCTGTTAGCTGCCATTTCTTAATTACATTTCAAACTGGAAAGGGCAGGTTGAAAATGCTTTTCTATCTTATAGCCTTCTCCTGCTTTGTGGGCCTCTACCATTTTCATTTTTAGAGTGTTAGGAAGCTGCTTAGAAGAATCCATGGCTGCTATTTTTTGGAACGAGGTTAGAGGAGGCTGGGTTTTGATAAAGCTGGGAAATTTGCAACATTTGACCTTTCCCAGCAATGATGGTGAACAAACCATAACACTAACAGGCTAATTAAGGTCTGAAACCTTGGCCAAAATTATCTGAGTACACAAATCTCCAAGGTTGTCCAAAATTTTGCATAAGCCCATTTTCCTTTTTGGAATTTTTAAAATGTAAAAGATGAAAATACAGTTGTGTAAAAAAATGTTGGTCCTCTTCCTGATTTCCTATTCTTTTGCATGTTTGTCACACTTAAATGTTTCAGATCACCAAAGAAATGTATATATGAGACAAAGATAACACAAGTAAACACAAAATGCAGTTTTTAAATTAAGGTATTTATTATTAAAGGAAAAAGAAATCCAAACCTACAGGGCCCTGTGTGAAAACGTGATTGCCCTCCTTTTAAAACATAAATCAACAGTGGCATATCACATATTTGGGAAGCTGAGTTTAAATTCCCTAGCCGCATCCATGCCTGATTACTGCCAACCCTGTTCTCAATGAAGAAATCACTTAAATAGGACCTGCCTGACAAAGGGAAGTAGATCGAAAGATCCTCAAAAGCTATCAAATGAAATTCTGGAACAAATGACAAACAAATAATTGAGATCTATCAGTCTGGAAAATGTTATAAAGATATTTCTCAAGCTTTGGGACTCCAGCGAACCACAGTGAGACATTATCCACAGTAGTGACTCTTCCCAGGAATGGCCGGTCGACCAAAATTATCATAAGAGCGCAGCGACTACTCATCTAAGAGGTCAGAAAAGACCCCACAACAACATCCAAAGAACCGCATGCCTCATTTTCCTCAGTTAGGATCAGTGTTCCTGACTGCACCATAAGAAAGAGACAGGGCAAAAATGACCTGCATGGCAGAGTTCCAAGACAAAAACCACTGCTGAGCAATAAGAACATAAAGGCTTGTCTCAATTTTGCCAGAAAACATTTTGATGATCCCCAAGACTTTTGGGAGAATACTCTGTGGACTTACACCTTCCAAAAAGTTCCCATTTTTGTCTTGTATGTTAGGCTACATCTGGTGTAGAAATAACAAAGCATTTCATATTCATAAAGGGGACATCATACCAACAGTGAAATATGGTGGTAGTATTGTGATGGTCTGGAGCCAATTTGCTGCTTAAGGATCTGGAAGACTTGCTGTGGTAAATGGAACCATGACTATCTACCAAAATTTCCTAAAGGAAAATGTTCGGCCATGTGTTCATCACCTCAAGCTTAAGTGCACTTGGGTTATGCAGCAGTACAATGATCCAAACACTCAAGCAAGTCCACCTCTGAATGGCTTAAGAAAAACTAAATTAAGGCTTTGGAGTGGCCTAGTCAAAGTCCTGACCTTAATCTGATTGATATGCTGTGGCATGACCTTAAAAAATCAGTTCATACTTGGAAACCCTCCAATGTGGCTGAATTACAACAATTCTGCAAAGATGAGTGGGCCAAAATTCCCCCAGAGCGCTGTAAAAGGCTCAAGGCCAGTTATCGCAAACGCTTGATTGTAATTGTTGCTGCTAATGGTGGCCCAACCAGTTATTAGGTTTAGGAGGCAAACACTTTTTCACTCAGGGTCCTGTAGGTTTGGATTTCTTTTTCCTTAAATAATAAAGACCTTCCTTTATAAACTGCAATTTATGTTTACTTGTGTTTTCTTTGTTCAATATTTACGTTTGTTTTATAATCTGAAACTGTCATGCTGTAGCAGTTTTCAGTAAGGAAGAGGGGCCTGAAACTCTCCCTGGAGGTAGGACCCTAACTATCCCTGTACTGGGGATACTCTTAAATGTAGAGAGGCCTGTTTCCAACCTTAATATGTTTCTGTGAAAAACCTAATCTGTCCCCTCCCGAACCTCATGAACCATGGGACAGAAATGAAAGGTAAACCAGACACAGACAAGACAGAAACAGAAAGCCTCTATCATACAAAAGCACTAACCCACAATAGGGAGGAGGATAGGAACAGGGAGGAATAAACTGAATGGGAAAAGGGAACAGGAGATAAACACACACATACAACAGCAAACTACATTATGCCACAACTCCAACACCAAATTTCAACTACTTAGCTTTAGCATTCACCACAGGAAGATGAATCTTTCACCAGCAGGGACTAAACACCCAGAGCCTGTAAATTTAGAGGCAGTGCCATCCAGAGCATACAAAGTTAGTAAATGGAGCTTTGAACAATACACCTCATTTCATTGTGCATGAGCCGTATGATACTGTATCTCCTAGCCTTTGGAATGTCCTAGGGAGATCATGACCACTCAGCAGACTTTATGGTGAATAGGTCATTTCAGAGATTGACATCTTTGGATACCTATTAGTATTCTCTGATTTGTTGGTGATTTAAGAGATATATATGTGATAAGTTAACAAGTTCCCTTTAAAACCTTACAGCATTTTCCCAGTAAAATACTCGTAAAAATATCCTTAAACACCATTGGATTGGCATTATAACTGAGTAAACCTACTCTTACTTACTTTGTCTTTTTTTTTTTCTTCACAGTAAAGTCTTCAACTCATCTAAACCCTTGAAGATGCTGAGATAAAAACAGACTACCTCAAGCAGACCTTTTCTGCTATCTTCTGCCATGTTATGGTTGAGACTTATCCAACAAGGCCTGTTGATTGCTGTGGGGTGTTGTGCAAACAGCTGAGAAGTGAAAGGATCTGCACTTGATGGTCATCATCACCCAACACGTGGGTGTAATGGACCATGGCTGCCTCAGTGACTGCTCGTTGAGACTTTTCTATGGATAATCATGAATGTCTCATTTTATAGTTCTGTTGTTTTTTTTCCAAAAAGGACATAGCAAGATTCTTCACAAAATTAACTGCTTGAAATGTGAGGACCCACTGGAAACAGCGCTAAGACATGTTGTTGGCTTTGGTTGGATGTTCTCCATTCTTAGAATGTGAGTGCCATGACCTTGCACTTTGGACTTCTTCAGAGATGAGATCTGGAAAGTCACCTGCCAACACTTTTTGCCATTTGGCATATTTTTTTTTTTCTTTTAGCTTCAAGCCACAAATAACAATGAATGTGCATTATCTCTAAAGCTATAGCAATACAATATGAGATTTAGATATGGTTGAATGTGGAAAATGTGAACGGAACTTGTAGATATTACACATGGAATGTGAATAAGAGAAGTTGTATTAAACCGTGGTCCTCGAAAACTGGCAGGATCTAAAGATTGTACAAAGCAAAGCTAAGTGCTTTAAACTCAGTAAGTCCTGTCTTGGAGGAAACCCTTATCTATGTCTGTCACTTTTAGAACTCAAACATAACTCGGATATGGGAGATGTTCTTGAAAACTGGTTGCTGACCTTGTTATGTGTAACTACGAAATGGCCGCACTGTATAATATAATGTGAAATGATACTGGGTAACTTTCTGCTGAGATATAGATGTTATATATATAATTTTATATAGTATAAAAAAAAAAATCTGGCATGCAGTAATGCAGAAAGTCTGATAATATGGATCCTATTTCCTGGGTAGAAATGCAATATAATGTGGAAGGCTAGAAATAGAAAGGTGAGCTCTGATTATCAATTAGGAAATTCTTCTGATTGGGATAACCAAATTATAGAAGCACATTTCAAGTATCTATAAACTTTAGAAAAAAAAAAAAATCAGGAACCAGTACAAACTGAATGTGCATGTATACTGAGGTCCAGAGGAATAGCTGTTGGTGGAATGATTGATTGGCCAACAGCTATCATTAGAAGTGATATTTCTCTACTTCTGTATAACCACCCAAGTACAGAATAACTCATGACCAGCACCTATCATGTCTTATTGATGCCAAATTAAAAGATTGTTTTTCTGTATGATGTAATAAAGCTCAACATTATTAACATTATTAGCTTCTTTGTATCCAGGTCATGGGAAAACTGCATGTGATAATAGTCACAACACACGGCCAATAATGTGGCAATCTTAAAAGACTTGTTCTTGCTGGAGAAATGGCCATTCTTTAAAGCACCACTCCAGCGCTTTTTTTTGTTGCACCGCTGGAGTGGTGCTTAAAATGTAAGCTCCCCGCCCCTTATCTTATATTCACTTGTCATTCTCTTCCAGCGTCGCTACGGTTCGTCTCTGGTGAAAAGTGACCCGCAGGTGCGATCCAGTGCAGGAGTGCGTCAGAGGTCAGTTTTCAATACAAGTCTATCACAGCCTCGTTCTGGCTCTCATAGACTTCTATTGAGAGCTTGCGATGTAACTTATGGCTTCCGGACAGTCAGAAGTTACGGGCACAAGGTGGTGCTGTGAGACCGGGGCAGATTTTGCAAGGGGACCTAAAGCGTCACTCCAGCGCTGAAAAAATTAAAAAAGCTGGAGTGGTCATTTAAGAGGTATGTGCAAATAGGTAGCGCCCATCTCTAAACATGTTGCACCACAGTCCAACTTTTGTGTAGTGTGCCATTGATCGGTGCGTTCTTGCCATATCTCATCAATGAACCCCTTTCATCTTCTTGGTAATATTCTGAGCCACACTGTATGAAATAATTTGGGCACAAAATGAACAGCAAAGGGAAGTGAGATGACATCTCAGCAATTGACAAGTGTGTAAATATTTTGCGCCATCAGGCCACTAAAAAATAATTTAACATGTACACACGTGGTTAAAATTGCTGGTACCCCTCGTTTAATGACAGAAAAACCCACAATGGTCACAGAAATAACTTGAATCTGACAAAAGGAATAAAAAATCTATGAAAATGAACAAATGAAAGTCAGACATTGTTTTTCAACCATGGTTCCACAGAATTTTTTTTATAAATAAAACTCATGAAAGGAGGGAAAAGTAATAAAATCCTCATAGGGGTTTGTTATAAACCACCCAATATAACAGAAACCACTGAAAATGTATTATTGAAACAAATAGACAAAGCAGCAAATCACAATGAGGTGATTATTTTGGGGGACTTCAACTACCCCGACATAGACTGGGAAACTGAAACCGGCGTATCTCAGAAAGGAAACCAATTTCTGTCAGTGACCAAGGATAATTATCTGTCACAACTTGTGCAGGGCCCAACTAGAGGGACAGCCCTTCTGGACTTAATTTTAAGCAACAGGCCAGATAGAATAACAGAAGTACGAGTCGATGGGCACCTAGGGAACAGTGACCACAATATAATACAATTCCACTTGTCCTTCAGTAAGGTGCCCTGGAAGGGGGTTACAAAAACGCTGAATTTCAGGAAAGCAAAGTTTGATCAGCTTAGAGAGGACCTTTGCCGAATTGATTGGGACAATCAAAAATAGGAGCACAGAAAATAAATGGGAAATATTTATATCAGTTTTACACACCCACTGCGAGCTAGCCATACCGTACAGAAATAAAAGGGCTAGGAACAGGAGAACACCAATGTGGCTAAATAAGGATGTAAAAAGGGCAATAAATAACAAGAACAAGGCATTTAGGAAGCTAAAACAAGAACGCAATGAAGAAGCATTAAAAAGATATAGAGGAAAAAAATAAAATGTGTAAAAAACAAATACATTTAGCAAAAGTGGAAACTGAGAGACTCATTGCTAAGGAAAGTAAAACAAACCCCAAACTATTCTTTAATTATATAAACAGTAAAAAGATTAAAATTGATGGTGTCAGTCCTTTAAAGAACAATGAGGTGAAATCATAGAGAGCGATGTGGGAAAAGCAAATGTTTTAAATACTTTTTTATCTACAGTGTTCACACAGGAAAAGGATTTGCCAGGGGAAATGCAGAGTGATAATGTAAACTCCCCATTAAGTATTACCTGCCTAACCCAGGAAGAAGTGCAGAACCGCCTTAGTAGGATTAAAATTGACAAATCACCAGGCCCTGATGGCATTCACCCTCGGGTATTAAGGGAGTTAAGTAATGTGTAAATTCCTTATATTTAAAGACTCTATAGAAACAGGGTCTGTTCCTTTTGATTGGCGGCAAGCAAATGTGGTACCAATATTCAAAAAGGGGTTAAAAAGGAACCTGGAGACTATAGGCTGGTAAGCTTAACATCTGTGTGGGTAAAATTTTTGAAGGGTTTCTAAGGGATACCATTATGGAATATCTCCATGTTAATAAATGTTTAACTCCATATCAACATGGATTTATGAAGGATCGCTCCTGTCAAACTAACCTGATCAGCTTCTATGAGGATGTAAGCTCTCAAATGGACCAAGGAGAATCACTGGATGTCATTTATCTCGACTTCTCTAAAGCCTTTGACACTGTCCCACATAAAAAGATTGGTAAGTAAGATGAGAAAGCTTGGGCTAGGGGAAAATGTGTGTAGATGGGTAGGTAGCTGGCTTAGTGATAGAAAACAAAGAGTGGTTATTAATGGGGCATACTCAGATTGGGCTAGGGTTACTAGTGGGGTACCACAGGGTTCTGTATTGGGCCCCCTACTATTTAATATATTTATTAACGATCTAGTGGATGGCTTACACAGTAAAATATCAGTATTTGCGGATGATACAAAACTATGTAAGGTAGTTAACACAAAGGAGGACAGTTTGCAACTACAGACAGATTTGAGTAAATTGGAGAATTGGGCTGAAAAATGGCAAATGAGGTTTAACACAGATAAGTGTAAGGTTGTGCACATGGGAAGGAGAAACAGATGCTACAATTACTTACTAAATGGGAAACTGCTGGGGAAATCAGACATGGAAAAAGACTTTGGCATCTTAGTCAATAAGAAGCTAAATTGGAGTGCCCAGTGTCAGGCAGCTGCCACCAAAGCAAATAGGGTCATGGGATGCATTAGAAGAGGTCTGGGGACACGAGATGAAAACATAATTCTCCCTCTGTACAAATCACTCGTCAGACCACACTAGCAGTATTGTGTGCAATTTTGGACGCCGGTGCTCAAGAAAGACATTACTGAACTTGAAAGGGCTACTAAAATGATAAATGGAGTTGGTTCAATACAATACCCAGAAAGGTTATCAAAATTAGGTCTATTTACTCTAGAAAAGAGAAGACTTAGGGGAGACCTAATATATATGTACAAGTATATCAGAGGGCAATACAGAGATCTCTCCAATGAACTGTTTGTACCAAGAACTGTAACAAGAACAAGGGGGCATTCTCTCCGTTTGGAGGAAAGAATTTCTGCACCAGCATAGAAGAGGGTTCTTCATGGTAAGAGCAGTGAGGCTCTGGAATTCTCTTCCTGAGGAAGTGGTGATGGCCAACTCACTGAATGAATTTAAGAAAGGAATGGATGCTTTACTTGTTATAGAAGGTTACAAATAACAGAATATTATAGGTAGATGGTTGACCCAGCTTAGAGGAAGGAATTTTTTTTCCCTATGGAGAAAATTGGCTTCTACTCTGTGGGTTTTTTGCCTTCCCCAGGATCAATAATGCAGAACAGCTGCACTAAAAATAGGCTGAACTAGATGGACATAAGGTCTTCATTCAGCCTTCAAAACTATGTTACTATGTTAAATAGGCCTGGACAGAAATTAGGGTACCCCTGAAAATAATGTGACAAAAGGGAGATGTTAAATCAAAGTGTGTCCACTAATTTGCATCAGATTAAAGGTGAACTTCAAGCTCAAGGAACATCCGTGTCATATTGCACCATCCGTCATTGTATGAGCCAAAGTGGACTTCATGGGAGATGACCAAGAAGGACACCATTGTTGAAAAAAAAAATCATAAACAAGCCAGACTAGAATTTGCCAAACTACATGCTGGCAAACCACAAAGCTTCTGGGAGAATGTCCTATGGACAGATGAGACAAAAATGGAACCTTCTGGCAAGGAACATCAGCTCTATGTTCAAAGATGGAAAAATGAAGCATATCAAGAAAAGAACACTCTCCCTACTGTGAAGCATGGAGGAAGCTCTATTATGTTCCTTGCTGCTTTGCTGCATCTGGAACAGGGTGTCTAGAATCTGTGCAGGGTACAATGAAATCTCAAGACTATCAAGGGATTCTAAAGAGAAATTTGCTACGCAGTGTCAGAAACCTTGGTCTCAGTTACAGGTCATGGGTCTTGCAACAGGATAATGACCCAAAACACACAGCTAAACACACCCAAGAATGGCTAAGAGGAAAACATTGGACTATTCTGAAGTGACCTTCTATGAGCCTTGACCAAAATTCTATTGAGCATCTTTGGAAAGAGCTGAAACATGCCGTCTGGAAAAGGCAACCTTCAAACACGAGACAACTTGACCAGTTTGCTCTTGAGGAGTGGGCCAAAATACCTGTCGAGAGGTGCAGAAATCTCATTGACAGTTACAGGAATCGTTTGATTGCAGTGATTGCCTCAAAAGGCTGTGCAACAAGATATTACCCCCTTCATGACCCAGCCTATTTTGACCTTAATGACCTGGCCATTTTTTGCAATTCTGACCAGTGTCCCTTTATGAGGTAATAACTCAGGATCGCAGCGATTCTGAGATTGTTTTTTCGTGACATATTGGGCTTCATGTTAGTGGTAAATTTAGGTAGATAATTTTTGCGTTTAATTGTGAAAAAATGGAAATTTGGCGAAAATTTTGAATATTTCGCAATTTTCAAATTTAGAATTTTTATACTGTTAAACCAGAGAGGTATGTGACACAAAATAGTTACTAAATAACATTTCCCACATGTCTACTTTACATCAGCACAATTTTGGAAATTTTTTTTTGTTAGGGAATTATAAGGGTTAAAAGTTGACCAGCGATTTCTCATTTTTACAACAAAATTTACAAAACCATTTTTTTTTTTAGGGACCACCTCACATTTGAAATCACTTTGAGGGGTATATATGGCAGAAAATACCCAAATGTGACACCATTCTAAAAACTGCACCCCTCAAGCTACTCAAAACTACATTCAAGAAGATTATTAACCCTCCAGGTGCTTCACAGGAACTAAAGCAACGTGGAAGGAAAAAATGGACGTTTTAATTTTTCCAACAAAAATTTTCTTTCAGCATCAATTTTTTCATTTTCACATGGGTAACAGGATAAAATGGATCCTAAAATTTGTTGGGCAATTTCTCCTGAGTGCATGGATAACTCATATGTGGTCATAAACCACTGTTTGGGTGCACGGCAGGACCCGGAAGGGAAGGAGCGCCATTTCGACTTTGTGAATGGAAAATATGCTGGAATATTTAGCGGTTGCCATGTCGCGTTTGGAGAGTCCCTGTGTGCCTAAACATTGGAGCTCCCCCACAAATTACCCCATTTTGGAAACTAGACCCTCCAAGGAACTTATCTAGATGCATAATGAGCAATTTGAACCCACAGGTGCTTCACAAATTGATCCGTTAAAAAAAAAAAAAAAAAGTACTATTTTTTCACAAAAATGTTCTGTTAGCCTCAGTTTTTTCATTTTCACATGGGCAACAGGATAAAATGGATCATAAAATTTGTTGGTCAATTTCTCCTGAGTATACCGATACCTCATATGTGGTCATAAACCACTGTTTGGGCGCACAGCAGGGCCCGGAAGGGAAGGAGCGCCATTTGACTTTTTGAATGGAAAATTAGCTCCAATCGTTAGCGGACACCATGTCGTGTTTGGAGAGCCCCTGTGTGCCTAAACATTGGAGCTCCCCCACAAGTGACCCCATTTTGGAAACTAGACCCCCTAAGGAGCTTATCTAGATGTGTGGTGAGCGCTCTGAACCCCCAAATGCTTCACAGAAGTTTATAACGCAGAACCGTGAAAATAAAAAATATTTTTTTTCCTTCAAAAAATGATTTTTAGCCCACTATTTGTTACTTTCACAAGGGTAATAAGATAAATTGGACCCCAAAAGTTGTTGTCCAGTTTGTCCTGAGTACGCTGGTACCCCATAAGTTTGGGCACACGTTGGGGCTCGGAAGGGAAGTAGTGACGTTTTGAAATGTCGACTTGATGGAATGGTCTGCGGGTGTCATGTCACGTTTGCAGAGCCCCTGATGTACCTAAACTAGATGTGTGGTGAGCACGCTGAACCCCCAAGTGCTTCACAGAAGTGTATAACGCAGAGCCGTGAAAATAAAAAAAATTTTCTCCACAAAAATTATTTTTTTAGCCCCCAATTTTTAATTTTCCCAAGGGTAACAGGAGAAATTAGACCCCCAAAGTTCTTGTGCAATTTTTCCTGAGTACACTGATACCCCATATGTGGGGGTAAACCACTGTTTGGGCACACGTCGGGGCTCGGAATGGAGGCAGCACTGTTCGACTTCTTGAATGCAAAATTGGCTGGAATAAATGGTGGCGCCATGTCGTGTTTGGAGACCCCCTGATGTGCCTAAACAGTAGAAACCCCTCAATTCTATCTCCAACCCTAACCCCAACACAACCCTAACCCTAATCCCAACCCTAATCATAACCCCAATACCAACTCTAACCCTAATCCCAACCCCAACCCACCCCTAACCTTAGCCCTAACCCTATTTCTAACCCTAACTGAAAAATAAAAATATTTTATCATTTGTCCCTATGGGGGGTGATAAGGGGGGTGGTGATTTACTTTTTTTTTTTATTTTGATCACTGTGAGTGTATCACAGTGATCAAAATAGAAAAAAAAAATGAATCTGCCGCCGGGCGCACTGCGCATGCGCCCGCCATTTTTCAAGATGGCGGCGCCCATAGACCAGGACGACCGGACGGCGGTACACTGGGACGGCCAGGGGGGTTAGTGAGTATTGTGGGGGGGGGGATTGGAAGGGGGGGCAGATTGTGACAGCGGTGGCCGATCGGCGCCGTCAGTCAGCGGGGGGGGTTAACCTAGTGTCTCCAGCCATGTCCGATGCTAATTTCAGCATCGGCCATGGCTGGATTGTAATATTTCATCAATTTTCATTGATGAAATATTACTATCGCTCTGATTGGCTGTTAAAAGTGAAACCACGTAGCCACGTGGGGCGAAGCCACGCCCCCTGTGGTGAAGAATAAAGCCCCCTGTATCTGCGGGTCGGGTGACCTTTCAGTGACCCCGGTCACCTGACCCGCAGGGGGGCTTTAAAGTCATGACGCCACATAGGCGTCATGAGTCGTTTTGGCACGACTTTTCATGACGCCTATGTGGCGTCAAAGGTCGTGAAGGGGTTAAGTTAAGGGTACCATCATTTGTGTCCAGGCCTATTTCATGAGTTTTATTTTTTTTTTTTAAATTCTGAGGAAGCATGCCTGAAAAGCAATGTCTGACTTTCATTTGTTCATTTTCATAGATTTTTTATTTATTATTCCTTTTGTCAGATTCAAGTTATTTCTGTCACCATTGTGGGTTTTTCTGTCATTAATCGAGGGGTACCAACAATTTCTACCACGTGTATGTTAGTCTTCAGGGCATGAACACATGGTGTTAAATAATGCAGCCTCCTCCAACCCCTTCCGCTGACCATTCCATCTCCAAAATTGGTGCGTTTTTCACAACAATATTTCCTGTTATATAGGTTAATACGACTACAAAGCGCCTAATGGTATAGGAAATCTAAGGTTTGGGAAGCAGAATAACTTCATCACTAAAACCAAAAAGAAAATTAAGGCACTTTTGGAGAACTCGACCTTGCTGAGGAGCTGGTCACGCTATAAGTGCTACATGTGCAAATACTTTATGTGTCCAGTACTTGTGTCTCTACAGAATGACAGTTGTAGAAAGTGCCATCATCCTGGTTATCCAATGATAAAACATTCTCCCATTGTCTTATCACAGTACTCCAGCTATAGAGAAGTTCAACACACCTTACATGACTTGTTCTTGCAAAAAAGCAGCCATTGTATAAGAAGTGTGTGCAAATAGGTAGTGTCCATCTCTCGCTAAACATTTTGCACCACAGTCCAACTTTTGTGTGTTGAGTTACTATTCTGTTCATCTAACGTTTTCTTCCCATATTTCATCAATGGACACCTTTATTCTTCTTGCTAACAAAAGGCACCTATCATGTCCCATGATTTGGGAATCATACATACAGTATTGCGTTATCATTGTGTTGTTATATTGTGCCGCTTCTTTGCTATGCAATAAGATTTGCCCTCTTTAGAAGTTTATCCTTCCTCTCTCACTATCTCTCTCTGATGTACAGTGGGTACGGAAAGTATTGAGACCCCTTTACATTTTTCACTCTTTGTTTCTTTGCAGCCATTTGGTAAATTCAAAAAAGTTCATTATTTTTCTCATTAATGTTCACTCTGCACCCCATCTTGGCTGAAAAACCCCAGAAATGTAGAAATTTTTGCAAATTTATTTAAAAAAGAAAAACTGAAATATCACATGGTCATAAGTATTCAAACCCTTTGCTCGGTATTGAGTAGAAGCACCTTTTGAGCTACTACAGTCATGGGTCTTCTTGGGAATGATGCAACAAGTTTTTTACACCTGGATTTGGGGATCCTCTGCCATTCTTCCTCTCCAGTTCCATCAGGTTGGATGGTAAGTGTTGGTGGACAGCCATTTTCAGGTCTCTCCAGAGATGCTCAATTGGATAGTTAGAGAGAACTTTGAAAGCATTAAACATGAACTTTCTTATGATATAGCAGAATTATGGTGAAGATTGCGGAGTCACATCAACTGCATCTCTCAGCCTGCTTCTCATGAACAACCACTAGAGGGAGCCATAGCACAACTGTGTTCAGTTTATCATCTCTAAACCAGAAAGGCAATGAATACATTACAAATCTGCAGAGTGTAGGGCTGCTGCCTGTGCCCCTGCATGGTGTCCCCTTCTCTCTCCATGTAGGGACGCCGGCATACTCACCACCCTGCCCCACGCGCTCCCCTGTTCTTAACCCCTTCCCGACATGACCCATATATGAGCCCCTGACACGTTAACCCCTTGCACACCGTGATCAAACACGATTGCAGTGTACCGGGGGTTAAAGGGAAGCATCAGCAGGGAGGGGGCTCCCTCCGTGCTTCCCTGAGCCCCCCACAGCAGCGTAATGTGCAGTGCTGTTGCGGGGGGCTCCTTCCCTGCAGGTCCCCGGATCCAAGATGGCGACGGGGACCTTCGGGGGCCTGCAGGGAGCTGACTTTCTCACTGCCTGCAAAGCGCAGGCATGAGGAAGTTTGCAGCAGTGCCTGTGACAGATCGCTGATATGTCACAGTGATTTGTGATGTGACAGATCAGCGATCTGTCACAGGACAGTGATGTCCCCCCTGGGACAACCTAATAAAGTTAAAAAAAAAAAAAGTGTAAAAATAATTTTAAAAAAAACGCTAAAATTAAAAAAAAAAATATATATATTCCCTAATAAATTCATTTTTTGGAAATAAAAAAAACAAAACAATTAAAGTGCACATATTTGGTATCGCCGCGTCCGTAATGACCCGCCCTATAAAACTGTCCCATTAGTTAACCCTTTTAGCGAACTCCTTAAAAAATAAAAAACAAAGCAAAAAAATAATGTTTTATTATCATACCGCCGAACAAAAAGTGCAATAACGTACGATCAAAAAGACGCATATAAATATCCATGGTACCGCTGAAAACATCATCTTGTCCCGCAAATAAAGAGCCACAATACAGCATCATCAGCGAAAAAATAAAAAAGTTATAGCTCTCAGAATAAAGCGATGCAAAAATAATTATTTTTTATATAAAATTGTTTTTATTGCATAAAAGCGCCAAAACATAAAAAAAGACATAAATGAGGTATCGCTGTAACCGTACTGACCCGAAGAATAAAAGGGCTTTATCAATTTTACCGCACGCGGAACGGTGT
Source organism: Dendrobates tinctorius (assembly GCF_039654945.1). NCBI lineage: Eukaryota > Metazoa > Chordata > Amphibia > Anura > Dendrobatidae > Dendrobates > Dendrobates tinctorius. The sequence goes on along the minus strand of NW_027361700.1, from coordinate 513,612 downwards.
AAATGCACCCCCCAAAAGAAATTCATGAAACGCTGGTTTTTGTTCATTCTGCGTCCCAAAATTCAGAATAAAAAGCGATCAAAAAATGTCACGTGCCCGAACATGATACCAATAAAAGCGTCAACTCGTCCTGCAAAAAATAAGACCTCACATGACTCAGTGAGTCAAAATATGGAAAAATTATAGTTCTCAATATGTGGTGATGCAAAAACTATTTGTACAATAAAAAGCGTCTTTTAGCGTGTGACAGCTGCCAAACATAAAAACCGCCATAAATAGTAAATCAAACCCCCCGTTATCACCCCCTTAGTTAGGGAAAAATAATAAAATAAAAAAAAATGTATTTATTTCCATTTTCCCATTAGGGTAAGGGTTAGGGCTAGGGCTGAGATTAGGGTTAGGGGTGTGTTGGGGTTAGGGTTGGAGTTAGAATTGGGGGTTTCCACTGTTTGGGCACATCAGGTGCTCTCCAAACGCGACATGGCGTCTGATCTCAATTCCAGCCAATTCTGCTTTGAAAAAGTCAAATGGTGCTCCTTCCCTTCCAAGCTCTGCCATGTGCCAAAACAGTGTTTTACCCCCACATATGGGGTATCAGCCTACTCAGGACAAATTGCAAAACAACTATTTCTCCTGTTGCCCTTAGGAAAATAAAAAATTGGGGACAAAAATATCATTTTTGTGGAAAAAAAATATATATTTTTTTTTTCACGCCCGGGCATTATAAACTTGTGTGAAGCCCTTGGGGGTTCAAAGTGCTCACCACACATCTAGATAAGTTCCTTAGGGGATCTAGTTTCCAAAATGGGGTCACTTGTGGGGGGGGGGTTCCACTGTTTAGGTACATCAGGGGCTCTCCAAAGGCAACATGACACCCGCAGGCCATTCCATCAAAGTCTGCATTCCAAAACGTCACTACTTCCCTTCCGAGCCCTGACGTGTGCCTATACAGTAGTTTTCTCCCACATATGGGGTATCAGTGTACTCAGGACAAATTGGACAACTTTTGGGGTCCATTTTCTCCTGGTACCCTTGGAAAAATAAAAAAAATTGGGGACTAAATTATCATGTTTGTGGAAAAAATATGATATATGATTTTTTTATTTTCACGCCCGGGCGTTATAAACTTCTGTGAGGCACTGGGGTGTTCAAAGTACTCACCACACATCTAGATAAGTTCCTTAGGGGGTCCAGTTTCCAAAATGGGGTCACTTGTGGGGGGATTCCACTGTTTAGATACATCAGGGGCTTTCCAAACGCGACATGGTGTCCGATCTCAATTCCAGCCAAAAAAGTAAAATGGCGCTGCTTCCCTTCCGAGCTCTGCCATGCACCCAAATAGTCGTTTACACCCACATATGGGGTATCAGCGTACTCAAGACAAATTGCACAATAACTTTTAGGGTCCTGTTACCCTTGGGAAAATAAAAAATAGAATTAGACTTACCGGTAATTCGGTTTCTAGAAACCTTCCACGACAGCATAGGAGGTTGTCTCCACGCCCTAATAGGGAACAGGAAGTACAAAGAGGTTAAAAGGCCCCTCCCACCTCCCTCTCACCAGTGACTTATAACTGAACTCCGTAGCACCGGTTACCTTAAGATTCTCAGAATTTGTCCAAGAATACAGGGAGGGGAATAGTGCTGTCGTGGAAGGTTTCTAGAAATCGAATTACCGGTAAGTCTAATTCTATTTTCTCTAGCAACCTTCCACGACAGCATAGGAGGCATACCATCCTATACTGCACCTGGGGGGGGGGGGGGACAACGGCCTGAAGAATTTTTCGGCCAAAGATTAGATCCCAGTTGGACCAAGGTCCAACCTATAGTGTTTAGTAAAAGGTATGTAACGAGGATCAAGTTGCAGCCCTGCAGATCCGCTCGGAGGATGCACCTGCCCTCTTAGCCCATGAGACAGAAGTAGACCGTGTTGAATGAGTCCTGATTCCCGTAAGGGGTGTGATGTTCTGTGCTAGATATGTTTCAGAGATGGCCTTCTTGATCCAGCTGGCAATGGTGTTTTTTGTCACCCTCCTTCCTTTATTTGCACCCGACCGGTTGTGGTCGATTCTATAGGGCTTAGTACAACTCAAGTAGTGAAGGTTTATGCGCCTTACACCAAGCGTATGAAAACATTTTGTTTTTAGGATTGCTGGGTTCTGGCAAAATGAGGGAAGAATTATATTCTGTGACCTAATAAAGTTAGACACGACCTTCGGGAGAAAGGATGGATCAAGGGAGAGAACTAGAGAATCATTCCTAATGGTTAGGTAGGGCTCTCTATTTGAAAGAGCCTGGAGCTCCACGATACGCCTCGCTGAGGTTATTGCTTACAAGGAAGGCCGCTTTACAGGAGAGGGACTGAGAAGTATAAGATAATAGGGATTCAAAGGGGGATTGAGTGAGCCCCCTTAAGCACCACATTTAAGTCCCATGGTGGAATGACAATTTGTTTTTTAGGATATAGCCTAGTGGCTGATGTCATGAACCTTCTTATGCCCCGGTGGCTGGCTAAGTCGCAGTTGAACCTGGAGCTTAAGGCTGAGACTTGTACCTTCCGGGTGCTAGGTTTTAGGCCTAACTCGAGCCCCTTCAGTAAGAAATCCAGGATACGATGGGTCAGGAGGATTCGGCAGACACCATGATGAACATCTTTTCCATACTTTGTTGTATATGGCATTGGTGACTGGCTTCCTTGATTTCTAAGGGGTCTCAACCACCGCCTCTGATAGACCCTTGGCCCTCAGGATCTGAGCCTCAGTAACCAGGCCGCTAACTTCCTTCCCCGAAGGTTTGGGTGGTGTAGGGGGCCCTGCAGGAGGAGGTCGTCTTCCAAGGGTAAGAGGAGCAGTCCATCTACCTGGAGTCCTGTAATTAAGGAAACCCAGCTCCTCTTCCCAGCGGAGCCACCAAGATGGCCGGGGTTCGATCTTCTCGGATCTTTCTCAGGGTTGCGGCAAGGATTGAAATTGGAAGAGAGACCTGCACCAAATGAACCCACTTGTGAGCGAATGCATCTACCCCTAGTGATCTGTCCCTGGGGTACAGGGAGTAGTTTCCTACTTGAGCGTTTCTGCTTGATGCTAGCAGATCCACCTCCGAAATGCCCCACTTGTTCACTAGTTTCTGAAAGATTCTTCCATTCAGACTCCACTCGCCAGGCTGGATACATCTTCTGCTTAGGAAGTCTGCCTGAAGATTGGAGGTCCCCTTTAGGTGGACTGCTGTTAGTGAAAGGAGGTGCCTTTCGGCTCAGGAAAGTATTCGTCCTGAAAGATTTTTTAGGCTGTTGTAAATGCATGACCCGTGGCCTGCGATTGCGGGCTGGTCTCCCATTCTGGTTCTTGCCTCAGTCTGCTTAGCGGCCGCCACCTGACAAATGCAGTCACGCTCAGCCTAGAATGGCCGGTGGCACTAACTTCGTGTCACCTTTGTCGTAGATCCTGATATGATGACCCTGGACCAGGTGTCTTGCAGCCAGGAGAGCTTCCTCCACTACTTTCAGTGAAATTGGAAGATCTCGTACTCACTTCTTGACTTCATAACCCTTGGAATGGCAGCTGGGATACCACGGCTGCGACCAAGGGGACATGGGACCAGCTGACGCCTCTGCGCAGATTTTTGTGGTCCATCTACCAAGCCAGTGAAGCTTTTACTTTCCCTGGGGTCAGGACTCTCCTGTTTAGGCAACTGTGATCTCTGTTCCAATTTCCCAAGATATGGGACTGGAGGATTCTGGCATGGGCCTGCGCCCCGAGCACCGACTGGATGCAGGACGCCCTCGATCTTAGTACTCACATAGCTGACCAGAGGGTCGGGGACCTCTGCTTTCTGAAGCTCGAGATCTTTGATATTATAGTCACTTGATGATCTTCCAGAAGGAAGGACATCTGTTTCCTTGAGTCTAAGAGGACTCCCAAAAGCCTGAGAGGGTTGAATCTGTGTTTTTTTTATATACGGGATCCATCCAAGAGATTGCAGAATATCCAGAGTTTGAGCTACCTGGTTTTCCAGAGTCTGGTAGGCGGTTCCCATTATCAATAGGTCGTCCTGGTAAGGTACAATGCATATATCCTGGCCTCGGACATGGGACACAGCTCTGCCATAGGTTTTGAAAATACTCATGGGGCAGAGGATATCCCAAAGGAAAGCACTTTGCTCAGGACCTCGACGGACCGCAAACCTTAGATATTTCCTGTGAACAGGATGAAAAAGGAATGAGAAAATAGGCATCCTTCAGGTCTATGGTTGCCCCGAAGGAATGAGGGCCTATCAAGAGAATGGCAGCCTTTACTGACTCCATTTTCCTTAAGTTTATTATTATTATCCTCCCCTGTGGGCTTCTTTACTAGACAATAGCCTGGAATAATGACCCTTTCATGCTCTCCCACAGGGAACTAGCGCTTTGATTGCAGGAGGCGCTGAATGCCGGACTTTAGCTTTGCCAAAGTTTCCCGAGATGGTAGGGAGGTGACTCGGACCCCGCAGGGAGGAGGATTCGAACTCTAGCAGAAGGTCATCCTTGATTACTCTGAGGACTCTGGGGCTGTTCTCATGCCGGTACTGGCCCGGCCTCAAGCTGCTTAGCGGCTGCGATCTGACAAGGGCATGCAAATTCAGCTTAGAATGGCTGTTGACCACACCGGGTCCGAGTCATTGTTCCTGCTGTTGTTGCTGCTGGGGGACTAGGATATTACTGCCTCTCCCCTTAGTATAGCTCCATCCCTTCCCTTTTGGCTGGGATGAGTGGTTCTGGGGGGGGCTCTAGAAAACCACTTCCTTGGGGTCCTACGCATGACCCCAGACTTGCGAACGCAGCCCAGGCTCAAGCTGCTTAGTGGCCGACACCGCCATTGCTCCCTTTCTAAGGATTTTATCCAGAGCTGGGCCAAAGACATGTACACCTTTGAAGGGGATGGAATAAGCTTAATCCTGAAGGTAATATCCCCACTCCATGTTTTAAGCCAGAGGGCTTGCCCGGCAGAATTAGACGGATTACAATAGATGCGTCCGCAAGGAAGCCTGTACCTCTGTAGTATGGGAAGGGAGTCAAGAAGCTCACCCCCTGAGCCTGAGAACTATGATTTTCTAGCTCCTCTATCTACTGGAAGAGGGATCTAGAAACGCACGTGGAAGCAATTCCCAATTTTAAGGCAGAGGTCTTCCAGACTTTTCTGAGAAGGCTCTCTATTTTAAGGTCCCTCGGACCTTAAGCTGGGATGCATCGTCAAAATGGAAGAACCGTCATTTACACGACTCCTGCCACTTGAATATCCACTTTCTGAATTGATTGGGTCTCAAGCTGTCTAGCAGCCGCCATCTGACAAATGCAGTCACACTCAGCCTAGAATGGCAGGCGGCTTTTTGAAAGCATGACCCGAGACCTGCATTTGTATGCATCACCCCCCCAGAGGGAACATATGTTTAAGTTCAGATGGAGCGGAATAGTTGTCTGTTTGGCTACCTCCAAACATTTACCAGGGATTGCTGGTCTCCCATTCTGGCCAGCTTCAAGTTGCTTATTGGCTGACACCTGACGGGATACAGCACTAACCAGCTCCTCTACCTACTCCGAAGAAAAAAAGATATCTTCTGGCTTCAGAGGTTCTAGGGGCTCTCGAGGTGAAGGAGGAGGAGGAGGGGAGACCTGAGCACAGGGAGAACTTACACACCCATACTGCAAGCACCAATGCTTTGCGCCCTGACCACTCCATCTGTGCATGCCTGACAATTCCCCCCCCAATGCTGTGGGGAGCTTTATGTTACATACGGTGCATTTAACAGACATTTTGGTGGTATTGGTGCCTTTATGGGAGGACTTGTCTCCCTACAAAAACGGAGAGAAGTATTTTGATGAACTTAGACCCCTATACCCAGGACAGCACCAATAGGACCCACCCCAATAGACACTTACTGTGGCTGAGGCAATGCTGGGCTTTGCAGATGCAGGGCAGGAAGAACTATGCTGAGAGGGCTTATTTGTCTTACCTGTCGGCGTCTTCCGGCGGGTTTGTAAAAGGTTAAAAACCCGCCCTCAGCGCTTCTTTCATTTTCCCCCCCTCCTCCTCCCAGGGTCCAGAGCAGGCACAGTCATTTCTGGCGAGCTCTGCACGCTGTCAGCTATCCGGGGGCTCGCCATAAGGCGGACCGGAAGTCACCAGCGCTCCAGGATGGAACGCATACCTCGGAAGTGTGCCACTTCCGGGACACCGACTGCCGTGCGTGCAGGAGGAGAGACTGGAGAGCTGCGGGAGGCCTCCGGTCGGGGATCACGGGCCTGCTTTACCCCCCGAGGGAGCGCAGGTGGGCCAGGAAGGTCTCGAATTCAAAGAAGACGGGAGCAGCACGGAGGAGGGAAGGCAGAGCCACCGACCACCACTGCCCGGCCATTTAGAAATCCATCAGGTACACTGCAGCGGCCGGCCACGCAGCATACCTCTAACCTCTCCATGCCCCATGGAGGACAGGAAAGACACTGGTGAGAGGGAGGTGGGAGGAGCCTTTTAACCTCTTTGTTCTTCCTGTCCCTATTAGGGCGAGGAGACAACCTCCTATGCTGTCGTGGAAGGTTGCTAGAGAAATTGGGGGTGAAAAGATCATTTTTGTGGAAATAGGATTTTTTAATTGTACCGCTGTACGTTATAAGCTTCTGTGAAGCCCTTGTGGGTTCAAAGTTCTCACCACATATCTAGATAAGTTCCTTGGGGGGGGTCTAGTTTACAAAATGGGGTCACTTGTGGGGGGTTTCCTCTGTTTAGGTACATCAGGGGCTCTCCAAACGTGACATGGCATCCGATCTGAATTCCAGCCAATTTTGCATTGAAAAAGTCAAACGGCGCTCCTTCCTTTCTGAGCTCTGTCATGCGTCGAAACAGTGGTTCCCCCCCACATATCAGGTATCGGCGTACTCAGGATGAATTGCACAATAACTTTTCCAGTCCAATTTCTCCTTTTACCCTTAGTAAAATAAAAAAATTGAGCCTGAAGTATTTTTTTGTGAAAAGTTAAATGTTCATTTTTTTTTTTTTTAAATATTCAAAAAATTCCTGTGAAGCACCTGAAGGGTTAATAAACTTCTTGAATGTGGTTTTGAGCACCTTAAGGAGTGCAGTTTTTAGAATGGTGTCACTTTTGGGTATTTTCTATCATATAGACCCCTCAAAGTGGCTTCAAATGTGATGTGGTCCGTAAAAATAAAATGGTGTTGCAAAAATGAGAAAATCGCTGGTCAATTTCTAACTCTTATAACTTCCTAACAAAAAAAAAATTTTGGTTCCAAAATTGTGCTGATGTAAAGTAAACATGTGGGAAATGTTACTTATTAATTTTTTTGTGTGCCGTATCTCTGTGATTTAAGGGCATAAAAATTCAAAGTTGGAAAATTGCGAAATTTTCACCAAATTTCCATTTTTTTCACAAATAAACGCAAGTTATATGAATGAAATTTTACCACTATCATGAAGTACAATAGGTCACGAGAAAACAATGTCAGAGTCACCGGGATCCATGGAAGCGTTTCAGAGTTATTACCTCATAAAGGGACAGTGGTCAGAATTGTAAAAATTGGCCCGGTCATGAACGTGCAAACCACCCTTCGGGGTGAAGGGGTTAATTTTTCCTCCCAAAAATCGGAATAGAAAGTGCTAAAAAAAAAAAAGTAATGCGACCGAAAATGGTACCTATAAAAATGTTAACTCGTCCTGCAAAAAAAGAATCTGGCACTTGACTGTTAGCCGAAATATGGAAAAATTGTAGCTGTCTAAATATGGGGATGCAAAAAGTGGTTGATGCAATAAAAAGCGTCTTTTAGTGTATGACAGCAGCCAAACATAAAAACTTTATATAAATCTGGCATCACTGTAATCACACCGGCTCGAACAATAAATTCATTTAATCACGACGTAAAGAAATAAAACCAATTCTTCACCTTCTATTGATTTGTTCATTCTGCCTCCCAAAGATCTGCAGTAAGCTTCAGCTCACATTTATCCTGCGCTCAGCGCTTACACCAGGGTGTCCATGTAAATCTCTGAAATACATAATTCATACGGAACGTCCGGCAGATTCCCTATGAGACAGATGGAGGCACTGTTGATGCCATAGGACCTGTGTCCAGCAGTGTCCGTCTCTCTTTCGGCGTGCACAAAAGCGCAGTCGACAACAGATTTTTGCACTTCTAAAAAGAACACACCTGAATAAAGACCAGACGTAGTCCAGAATAACTCTACCGCATTGACAGTATCTGAAATGTTTCCTGAGACCAGTGTGTCTAACCTGTCCTTGTGGCCTTCCTGTCGGAACTGTCTGCACCTGTCTCTATGCCCTTTCTGCCTGTTACTCGTATCCGGAGACTGCACAGTCTGAACCTGTCCCTGTGGCCATCCCGTCTGCTATCCAGATTGCACAGTCTGAACCTGTGGCCATCCAGTCTGCTATCCAGTAACTTGCACAGTCTGTACCTGTCCCTGTAGCCATCCCGTCTCATATCCGAAAACTGCAGTCTGAACTTGTTTGCTGTGGCCGTCCCGTCTGCTATCCAGAGACTGCAGTCTGAACCTGTAGTCCTGTGCCCATCCCGTCTGCTATCCAGTAACATGAACCTGTCCAAGTGGCCATCCTGCCCTATCTAGGAATCTGAGTAAATGGCTTAGACCCTTGGGGTCAGCTGCTATTGCAGGACACCGCCCTGGAGTGGTACCTGGCAGCTACCTGCCACACATGCCTGGCGTCACCACTAGAGGCTCCAGTGAACACCAAGGTAGCTGCTTATTCAGGCCTCTCCAGGATAAGTCTAGTCTGTGGCTGTGGCCCAGTGGGTCCACAGACCATGTGCGCCACCACTGGGCATAACACAGAGGCTTAATACATCTGAGCGGCAAAGGTTTTCAACATCTTAATTCTGAGAGAGAGCGCATAGTGTGTGATGTTAAAGCCAAGACATAAGCAATAATTGCACAATTACCCGAAACTTCATCTCTTATTGCTGCGTCCGCCAGGCAGTCAAAACTATCATCTAAGTCACGCTCTTCAAAATCTTCAACGCTCAGCAAACAGCTTATAAGAGCATGTACAGTAGCTGAGGCTACTATGGTACAAGCCACTTTAGCATAAAAGGAAACAGATGGAAGTAGAAGCAGGTGAAGCACCACGCATGAAGCAGAAATAGAAGCGAGCGTAGCACGTGAAAAGGCAGAAATGGAGGCCAGCGCAGCAGGCAAAAAGGCAGAAATAGAGGCCCTAGAGAAAGAATGTGAGCATGCCACAGCCATGGCAAGATTAAAGGTCCTGGAACAAGCTTTCAATGGGAGTCAAAGAGACAGCATCAGTTTAAGTGATTTTGATACTGAAGCGCACAAAAGACTATGTACTAAGCCAAAATAGTGCACCCCTGACTTCAACAATCATTCCTGTCAGCATAGGCATTCCTCTGGCAAACAGGAACAGGTCACAGATTTTTCACCAGCATCCTGCATTCAAGATCAGTGCAACGAGCTGCCAACATCTCATCCTGAACCTCCTTAATGTACCAGGCTCCTGCACATCACCAAATCCTATACACAGAAGCACACGTTCAAGCCAATAAGCCAGCAAGTCATCACATTCCAGACCTCCACACAGTTCCAGTTCCATGCATGGCAGAAAGTATGCACATTAAACCAGTCACTGGACTAAATGCCTATGCTGTTCCATACTTTACTGCATTTGTAGGTCCAAAAACAGGCAATATAAATTTCCAAAATTAGGCCACAATCCACAGAACGGGTCAAGAGAGTTAAGGGGGTTTTACACATAGCGATATCGCTAGCGATATCGCTAGCAATATCGCTATAACATCACCGATTTTGTGACGTTATAGCGATATTGCTAGCGATATCGCTGTGTGATACTTACCTCCGACCGGCTCCCCCGCTGTCTGTTGCTGATCGTGCGAGATCGGACGGCTCCATTTCTCGTCGGGCGTTCCTGCGGCGCCGACGAGCGATGCGCGGGCGGGGGGACGTCAGGATTGCCGCGTCTGAAAGGTAAGTATTGTCCACTGTATTGCTGCTGCATCGCTGTGAGATCTGCCTGTGTGGCAGCTCACCGGCGATCATTTAGCGATGCACCAGCGATCCTGACCGGGTCGTATCGTGGTCGGGATCACTGGTGCATCGCTAAATGTAAAAGGGCCTTTAGATCTGCGCAAACCAGTAATCCATCAGCTTGTCTCATGGCTGCAATAGCCAACCAGCTTGGAGTGAAGAAATCAACTGTGGGAGCAATAATTAGAAAATGGAAGACATACAAGACCACTGATAATCTCCCTCGATCTGGTGCTCCACGCAAAATCCCACCCCGTGGGGTCAGAATGATCACAAGAACGGTGAGCAAAAATCCCAGAACCACGCGGGGGGGACCTAGTGAATGAACTGCAGAGAGCTGGGACCAATGTAACAAGGTCTACCATAAGTAACACACTACGCCACCATGGACTCAGATCCTGCAGTGCCAGACGTGTCCCACTGCTTAAGCCTGTACATGTCCGGGCCCGTCTGAAGTTTGCTAGAGAGCATTTGGATGATCCAGAGGAGTTTTGGGAGAATGTCCTATGGTCTGATGAAACCAAACTGGAACTGTTTGGTAGAAACACAACTTGTCGTGTTTGGAGGAAAAAGAATACTGAGTTGCATCCATCAAACACCATACCTACTGTAAAGCATGGTGGTGGAAACATCATGCTTTGGGGCTGTTTCTCTGCAAAGGGGCCAGGACGACTGATCCGGGTACATGAAAGAATGAATGGGGCCATGTATCGTGAGATTTTGAGTGCAAACCTCCTTCCATCAGCAAGGGCATTGAAGATGAAACGTGGCTGGCTCTTTCAACATGACAATGATCCAAAGCACACCGCCAGGGCAACGAAGGAGTGGCTTCGTAAGAAGCATTTCAAGGTCCTGGAGTGGCCTAGCCAGTCTCCAGATCTCAACCCTATAGAAAACCTTTGGAGGGAGTTGAAAGTCCGTGTTGCCAAGCGAAAAGCCAAAAACATCACTGCTCTAGAGGAGATCTGCATGGAGGAATGGGCCAACATACCAACAACAGTGTGTGGCAACCTTGTGAAGACTTACAGAAAACGTTTGACCTCTGTCATTGCCAACAAAGGATATATCACAAAGTATTGAGATGAAATTTTGTTTCTGACCAAATACTTATTTTCCACCATAATATGCAAATAAAATGAAAAAAAAACAGACAATGTGATTTTCTGGATTTTTTTTTCTCAGTTTGTCTCCCATAGTTGAGGTCTACCTATGATGTAAATTACAGACGCCTCTCATCTTTTTAAGTGGTGGAACTTGCACTATTGCTGACTGACTAAATACTTTTTTTCCCCACTGTATATGGCAATGGTGACCGGCTTCCGAGATTTCTGGAGGATTTTAATTACCGCCTCCGATAGCCCCTTGGCTCTCAAGATCAGGGCTTCAAAAGCCAGGCCGCTAACCTCATTCCCCGGAGGTTTGGGTGGTATAGAGGGCCCTGCAAGAGAAGGTCGTCTTCTATGGGCAGGATAAATGGCCCGTCTACCCGTAGCTCTGTAATTAGAGAATACCAGCTCCTCTTTGGCCACAGCGGAGCTACTAGAATGGTTGGGGTCTGATCCTCCCGGATTTTTCTCAGGGTTGCAGCAAGGATTGGAGCCGGCGGGAAGGCATATGCTAGACGGAACCTCCACTTGTGGGAGAAGGCGTCCACTCCCAGGGATCTGTCCCTGGGGTTCAGGGAGTAGTCTCTCACTTGAGCATTCTCTCCTGAGGCTAGAAGGTCCACCTCCGGGAGACCCCCACCTGCTGACTAGTATTCGAAAGATTCTTCCATTCAGGGTCCATTCGCCGGGCTGGATGCATTTTCTGCTCAGGAAATCTGCCTGAAGATTGGCCGTATCTTTCAGGTGGACCGCTGTCAGGGAACGGAGGTGTCTTTCAGCCCAGCAAAATATTCGGCCTGAGAGGCCCTCCAGATTGCTGGATCTTGTGCCGCCCTGATGCCTGAGATGTGCCACTGTTGTTACATTGTCCGAGTAGACTCTGATATGTTGATCTTGGACCAGATGTCTTGCTGCCCGGAGGGCTTCCTCCACTGCCTTCAGCTCCCTGAAGTTTGAGGATCTTGCACTCATTTTCTGGCTCCATAACCCCTGGAATGGTTGTCGAGACACTACAGCTCCCCAGCCTTTTTTGCTGGCGTCTGTCGTAACTGTAACTAAGGGGATCTGGGACCAGTTGATTCCCCTGCACAGGTTTTTGCGGTCCATCCACCATGCCAGTGAGGCTTTCACTGTTCCTGGGGTATGGACTCTTTTGTTCAGGCAGTTGTGATCCCTGTTCCAGTTTCTTAAGATATGGGATTGGAGCGTTCTGGAGTGGGCCTGAGCCCAGGGCACCGACTGGATGCAGGAGGTCATTAACCCTAATATGGACATGGCTGACCTGAGGGTCGGGGACCTCTGTCCCCTGAAATCTGAGACTCTTGACATTATGGACCTCTGATGTTCCTCCGGGAGGAAGGACATCTGATTCTTTGAATCTAGTAGGATTCCTAAGAATTTTACCTCTTGAGAGCGTTGAATTTGTGGTTTCTTTATATTTGGGATCCACCCCAATGATTGAAGAATGTCCAGAGTCTGGGCTACCTGGTAGGAGGACCCTATTATCAGTAGGTCGTCCAGGTAAGGTACAATACATATTCCCCGGCTTCTAATGTAGGACACAGCTTCTGTCATAATTTTGGAAAAAACTCGGGGGGCAGAGGATATTCCGAAGGGAAGCACATTGTATTGAAAGTGCTTGACTTCCGGACCCTGACGAATCGCAAACCTCAGATACTTCCTGTGGGAAGGATGTATGGGGATGTGGAAATAAGCATCCTTCAGATCTATGGTTGCCATGAAGTACGACGGCCCTATCAGAGGAATGGCGGTCTTTACTGACTCCATATTGAATTTGCGGTACGCAATGTGTCGGTTGAGGCCTTTCAGATTTATTATTATTCTTGCCTCCCCTGTGGGTTTTTTTTACTAAGAACAATCTGGAATAATGCCCCCTTCCTTGTTCCTCCGCAGGGACCCGATGGCTTTTGAGTGTAGAAGCCGAATGCCGGATTTTAATGCTGGGATCTCCCGAGGTGGTAGGGAGGTAACTCTTATACCCTGCGGGGGGGAGGATTCGAGCTCTAGCAGAAGGCCCTCTCTGATCACACTGAGGACCCAGGGGCTGTTGGAGATCAACTGCCAAGCAAGAAAAAACCTCAAAAGCCTTCCCCCGACCGGGGTCGAGTCATTGCTTTTCTTGAGGTTGCTGCTGGGGGACCAGGATGTTCCTGCCTCTCCCTTTAACGTAGCTCCATCTTCCCGTCATTCCCTTTCCTCGCGGTTGGGATGACTGACTCTGGGGGGCTCAAAAAAGACGCTTTCTTGTGGTCCTCTGCTCTGGAAGCACCTTCTTTTTATCAGTGGCCTTTTCTAGAATTTCGTCTTAGGCCGGGCCGAAAACATGTTCGCCTTTGAAGGGTAAAGAGCAGAGTTTAACTTTGGATGTAACATCCCCACTCCATGTTTTAAGCCAGAGGGCCCGTCTGGCGGAATTTGATTGGACCATGGCCCTGGCAGAGGCACGGATCATCTCCATTGATGCATACGCCAGGAAACCCGTAGCTCTCTGCAAGATAGGAAGGGGGTTGTGGAGGTCACTCCTTGAGGTACCACGAGAAATATGGCTCTCTAGCTCCTCAATCCATTGGAAGAGGGACCTAGAGACACAGGTGTACGCGATTCCAGATTTTAAAGTAAAGGCAGAGGTTTCCCAGGCTTTTCTTAGGAGGCTTTATGCTTTACGGTCCATCGGGTCTCTAAGCTGGGATGCATCATCGAACGGCAGAACCGTCTTTTTTACCACTCTTGCTACCTGGACATCTACCTTCGGGATGTCCCACCTAAATTCCTCTCCCTCTAGGGTAAATCTATGTCGGAGTTCTGAAGGGGCCGAGTAGCGTTTTTCTGGATACTCCCATTCCTGGGAAATCTTATCTGCTACACTCCTGTGAACTGGAAACCCCGTTCGCTTAGGCCCCTCATATCCACCGAACATGCGATCCTGTGCTGTCTGCGTGACGGGTTCGTCCTCTAGGCCCATAGTGGCACGTACTGCACTGACCAGCTCCTCCACATATTCCGTGGAAAGGAGGTACCTTCTAGTTTCAGCTGACCTAGAGGTTCCTGGTTGTTCCCAATTCTCGGATCCCGAATTGTATGATCTTTCTGATTCTGAATCCTCTATTTGAATCTTCCGTTTTTTAGGGGGTGGTGAACCCACCATCGGAGGGAGTGGAGGTGGTGGTGGGGGGGCAGCTAAAGAGGTTTGAACCTGATGGGCAACCAAGCTGCAGATTTCGTCATTCAATGATGGATGCTCAGCCCTAACCACCTTATCCGTGCAAGCTTGACATAGCTTCTTCTCCCAATTTGAGGGAAGTTTTGTGCTGCATATGGCACATTTGGCCGACTTGCTAGATGTATTGGTGCTCTTATGGGCAGACTTTTCTCCCTATGGAATAAGGGGGAGAAGAATTTTGAGGACCTATGCCCTGACCGCACCATTAGGACCCCCCCTGGACACTTACTGTGGCTGGGGCAGTGCTGGGCTCTGCAGACGCAGGGCAGGAAACCCCATCCATGCTAACAGGGGATTCTTATCTTACCTGTCGGCGTCTTCCGGCGGGTTAATATGAGATTAACCCCACCCTCAGCGCAGTCATCTGTTTCCCCCTCATCCTCCCTGGGTCCCGGAGCAGGCACAGCAACGCTGGCGAGCTCCACGCGCCGGCAACAGGATGGGGGCCGCCATGACAGCGCGACCTCCACGTACCCCAGAAGTGACACGCACGCTGACGTCACTTCCGGTATCGCACAGCACGCAGAGGGAGGAGGAGAGACCGGAGAGCTGCAGGAGGCCTCCGGTCAGGGATCACTCCCGAAGGAGCGCGGGAGGGCCAGGAAACTGTCCCGAATTCAGAGAAGACGGGGGCAGAACGGAGGAGGGGAAGCAGCGCCACCGACCACCACTGCCCGGCTTTTGGCATCTTCCAGGTACGCTGCGGCAGCCGGCCACACAGCATACCAGACCTCTCCATGCCCCATGAGGGACAGGAAAGTCACTGGTGAGAGGGAGGTGAGAGAGACCTTTTAACCTCTCGTGCTTCCTGTCCCCCATTAGGGAGTGGAGACATCCTCCTATGCTGTCGTGGAAGGTTGCTAGAGAAATTGCTATTATGTGTTAGAAATGCAAAAGTGAGGACCATGTACATGCTCTCCATCAACCCCAATCCAACTGCAGCATTTACGCCTTCTCCCACCACAAGACAAGGCTGGGAGGATGCAGATCAGTTAACCTATATGGGGTTTAGGTCAGGCGAGTTTGCTGGCCAATCAAGCACAGTGATAACTGTTGTTTGTTAACCAGGTATTGGTACTTTTGGCAGTGTGGACAGGTGCCAAGTCCTGCTGGAGAATGAAATTTTCATTTCCAAAAGCTTGTCCGCAGAGGGAAGCATGAAGTACTCTAAAATTTCCTGGTAGACGGCTATGCTGACTTTGGTCTTGATAAAATACAGTGGACAGACACCAGCAGATGACATGGCCCTCCAAACCATCGTTGATTGTGGAAACTTCACACTAGACCTCAAGAAGCTTGGATTGTGTGCCTCTCCACTCTTCCTCCAGACTCTGGGACCTTGATTACATAATTGATGGGCATGTTTTTCATTTTGCTATTTATTTTTTTGATATATTGGGTATTTAATCAGGCTCTATATCTCATGTAAACTGTGGCCTCTGTTCACACGGGATGCATTGTAGTTAGCACTGGGCAGCTCCCCTATATGGTGTTACTTAGAGGCTGTGAACCTGATGCTCTGCATTCCCTGTGTGAACACTGCCACATATGGATTATTTTTTTGCACTGGTGTGCCACACGGCCAATCCCTGATTGTAGGCTGGCTGTCTCATTTGGTATTTTGCACCTGTGCAGCTGCTATTTTACTTGGGTCCCCTGCACCCTGTTTCGTGCAGATGTATTGAGGCCTGTTCATACAGGTAAGCATGTCTGCCTGTTATTGGTGTTTTCTATATCTCATGTTGTTTACATTGTGTACTTTGCACTTAATTTATTGCATATCAAATTTTACTTATCTCGAGTAGTTCTATTTTGTGATTGAAAATTTTCTTTCATCTTTGATGTAAGACAGTAAGTGCATATCCATTTTTTGGTACTTACCATTTGTCCCTTTCGATGTGTTCTTTTTGTGGTTCTCGAAGCTTGATTCTTTATATTTTTTAGCTATTTTTTATTAATATCAATAAAGATTTTATAATTGCTTTTTTTTTTGCATTTTATCGTCCTTTCTCCAGTTATACAATGGAGGTTGTGTATATTAAAAGAAATTGTGCTATGAAAAAGGTTTTAGTGTGTTCTCTAATTTATTTTTTTTTAGAGAGATTAGAAAAAAAGAGATACTGCAGTTCTAACAAGTTTTTGCCTCTCCATAAGGCTAGTGATTATTACTTGATTAATACCCACTATCACCAAAACAGTACCATGTCCATTACCAATATATTCAAAATGGTAATCAATAAGAGGTTAAAGAAAAGCAACTAGAGCTAGACCTGAATGCTGTTGGTAACAGAAGTTGCCGGCTGTATAAGCCAGCACTCGCCATGTTTTGGGCAAATTACATTCCTAGGCCTGCTCCATGTATACTTAACAGAAATATGATGTACATGTGACATGTTAGAAATGGGTTAATACAAACTCTATTTTCTAATTAACAAACCAAGTTTGATTTTATGAATACAAGGAAATTTAATTTAGGCCAACAGAATATGGCAGGGATCTACCACCCATAATGCATCCACACTGAGTTAAAAAAATAAAATAAAAAATCTTCTAGTGTAAGACATTCCAAACAGAATAAAAAGAAATGATTATTATGTAACACAGATAGTTAGCTTCTGGTCAAGCATCCATCTTTTGACATTTATGGCATCTCTGGTATTCAAGCCCTGGGCTTGTACTGCTCTTTCCATGGCTGGAGAATTTGAGACACTTCTAAGCCACAGCTCATATTGCCATGTACGATCAATTTGCTGAGGTTTTGGGATAATTTGCTCGTACAACTTTGGCTTCTTCTTCAAGCTCATCCAGAAACTTCTCTTGGGACACAGAGAAGAAGGTATATCCATCTGTACTACCAGTTAAGAAACCTAAGAGTCTAAGATTACACACAATGATAACTTATAGTTGAGCTTACTGCTAAGCAATCTACACTTCTCAATATTAAAATTGCAACAGCAAAAAGTAAAAGTCGTAGAATTATACAATGTAGTTAATATTGATGTCTATGTATGATGAAAAAAATGGAAACATCTCGATTTATCAACTATTAACACCGCGCGCAGGGATATATACACTTCTACACATAAACTGATATCAATGAGGTTAACAAAAGGGACTTGTCATGTGAAAAAAAAAAAAAAAAAAACTTTATTAACCTGCAGATGCGGGGTTAATCTGCACGCTAATAGTATTTTGAACCAGCCCGGCACTTAGAACCCCGCTACCAAGAAGAAATTAACTTTACTCCTCAAGGCAACGTTCGGGTTTCAGTCACCGGGATAGCGCCAGTGTTAGTTCAGTCTCCACGCTGCACATAGTGAGCGATGGCTTTAACCGCATCCCCTGTACACAGAGCGGTGACTGAGCACACAACAGCGCGATCCTCAGGATTAAAACCCCAACGATGCTGCGAGGAATAAAATTAATTTCTTCCTAACAGCGGAGCTCTAAATGCCAGTGCTGGGCTGGTTCAAAATAGTATTAACCTGCAGATTAACTCCATATCTGCAGGTTAATAGCATTTTTTCACCCAAGAGGTTCCCTTTATTGGTTGTCTGAGGAATGTTCTGACACACTGAACACTTACATTACTCCACACCATAATCCGAGAAGTAAGATCAGTGTAGTGGTCTCTTGTGATGGCCCATGCAAGGCATTGTCGATATGGTATCCACATGGAAATCGGAGATCTCTTCTTCTGCAAGAGGTTTCGCTTTTGTCATGTAAGCAATGCTGGCCAAAAATTGGTACGATGACCACTTGAGCAACACTATGAAGAGGCCTTCTCAAGGGAAAGTCAAAGTGGTTTTACTCTCGGAATTATGGTGTGTGTGTGTGTGGCGGTTGGGGGTCAGATAATATACAGCAGCTTAGAATAAAAAGTAAAACAAAAGATTCAAAATATGAAAAAAAATTTACACAAGTTCAAATAATCTTTTGCCTTATCACCTTATCAAAAATAAAACAGAAAAAAAATGGTATTTGGTATTGCTGCATTTGTAAAAAGTCCAATGCATCCAAATATAAATTAATCCAATCGTAAATATATATATATATATATATTATATATAAAAAATCAAACACGAGTTCCATTCTTTTTTGGCCGCCACAACATTGTAATGAAAAGTGATCAAAACATCTTATCTACCCCAAAACGGTATCAGTAAAACGTCAGCTCAGGGTGTAAAAATTAGGCCATCAAACAGCACTAAATCCAAAAGAACAAAATCTTTACGGGTTTCGAAAAATATTATACATATACACAGACACAACACATACACGTTTAGTATATGTATAAATTGTACTGACCCGGGGAATCCTATTGTCAAGTCAGTTTTACCATATAGTTAACGTGCTAAATAACATTTGTAGAGCTGCACTTTTTTCACATCTGAGTTCACAGGGAGACTTTTCTCACTGTGCAAGATCAGGGGCCCAGCTGGGAACCTCGATGACATCACCAATAGTCACTGATACTGAGCTTGCAGCAGCTCATTCCCCAGTGGTTCTCAGCCTTGACGGTCGTAACTTAGCACCGTCCAGGTTGAAAACGGTTTATCCCTAGACATGGATTACAGAGTGGGATATGGTTGTTTTTTTATTTTTGTTTTATTACAGGAGACGAGGGCTTCAATGGAATAGGCATTGTGAGAATAACTGTTTGCTATTTTTAAATAATAAAGTATTTTATTATTTCAAATAATGGACTTTATTATGGCTGGGTGTTTATTTACAATATAACTATAGGATTAGTAATGGATAGGTGTCTTATAGACGCCTCTCAATTAGTACTCAATTTGCTTGATGTCACCTGACAATACAAATGTGACCAACCCCACAAATATGAACCTCACTTGCCACCACTACAGGGCAAGTGAGAGAAGTTGAGCAAAGCGCAAGAATTGCCACATCTAATAGATACGCGTTCTCTGGGGCGGCTGCGTGCTGCTATTTTTAGGCTGGGGGGGCAATATCCATGGCCCCTTACCAGTCTGGGAATACCAACCCCCTGCTCTCTGCTTTAGCTTGGCTGGTTATCAAAAAATGGGGGGACCCCACAGATTTTTTTTTTTCTAGAAAAAAATAAAAAAAAAACACGGAGTAGGGATCCCTCCATTCTTGATAACCAAACATGATAAAGCTGACAGCTGAGGGTTACAGCCCCCAGTTTTGCCTGGCTGTTTATCAAAAATACAGGAGAACCCATGCTGTTTTCTATTTTAAGTTATTTAGAGCGCAGGTGCCGCCTGCTCTCGCCCTTATTAGCTGCAGCAGGCGTAGGCTGATGGGAGGAGTAGTCCCATCAGCTGACGTCAGTGATCTGAGGTAAACATTTTACCTCTGATCACAGCTGCGGGCTCACGCTGACAGCGTGGGAACCACGGCTGTCTGACCAGTGGTAATGATTTTACCGCTGATGAGAGGCACACAACATGGTGTATAGTTTTAATAAGATTCAGTATAACCTGTGATTTAATCAGTTAAATCTTTACTTTTTGTGGAGATTTTGGTCCAGCGAGCGGTTCTACCAGCGATTGACAGCTTGCCTTGTATAAGGCTAGGGTCACACAAGTATTAAAGAAATCGGTCCCATTCTCCACCAGAAAAGTGGGACAATTTTTTTCTTACTTGTCAGTGTGCTGACTATATGCAATCCATTTTTTTTTTTTTTTAAATCAGACCACTTACAGTTTCTCATCTTACAGAACTGAATTGGATCTGTTTTCTCACAGTCTTGACGATTTTGGAGTGAAATTGCAACACGCTGCAATTTTTTTTCCTTCCTGACAAATACAGCAAGTCGGCTCTGCCTCATTGAATAACATAGGTGCACTCGTCCGATTTACACACTTGTGTGACTGAGCCCCAAGTGTCAATCCAGACAGCTGTCAGTCACTGCTAGGACCGCCCACTGGACCCAAAGTCCCAGAAAGAGCAGAGGATTAGATTATTACACAGGTTATACTGAGTCTGTCTCCGCACCTCCTGGTCAGGAACATGGAGCCAGCAAGGTTTTCCTGGTGACAGGTGCCCTTTAAAAAAAAAAGGTGCAAATAAAGGAGGAAAATGCAAAAGAGGAAACAGACCACCACATACAATGAAGAAACAGACCACCATACAGCTAAGCCCACTGCACCTCGTCTGCCACCTTTTGCTCCTGGCATATCCCACAAACACACGAAGAACACAATGTATACAGAAAACAGGACCCATAAAGACACAGCTGCACAGTGTCAGCCCCTCTGTATGTGGCCGCCGGGGAGGTCAGCGGGACAGGGAAGGATACAGATGCCCAGCACTACGCCGCCTATGGCCAGCCCGGTTATGATATTTCTCGTCCTCAGCTTCCCAGAATTCGCCCACTGCGCCATTTCCCTCCTCCTGAGAAGCGCCATCTGCTCTGGGGTGAGCGGCTGCTGTTTTGCGCCTGACCCCTGCGTGCTTCCCTTCTCCGCCATGTTTCTCTGTCGGCGCGGCGCTGCCGGTGACGTCATCAGTAGCCGCCAGAGCAAGGCTCAAGAAATGGGCGGAAAAACCGCTCATAAAGTGTTTTCCTTATAACGCCATTCAAGAAAAATGCCGTCACGTGGTAAAAGTTATAAAGAACTTTGCAGTTAAAAGCGCATACTGGCATTTCGCCCACAACAAATATGGCGGCCTCGTAAGTTACAGCCGATTTACATCATTACCGTTATGAGGTGTGATACAAGAAACAGGACTAGTACTTGTATTATCTCCGTGTATGTGTAAATATAAGGGCACAACTCTAGTTTGGGAGTAGTGAATCAGTAACCAATCAGGACGCTGCTTTTAAATTCCATCTTCCCTGGTAAACGCGATGTGATTGGTTGCTCAGTAGCTATGTGCACGCCCACCGCTCTGCCTCTAGAGTAGAGCGACCGCTGGTGCAGTGTAAGCAGCGACTGGCTTTATAGGTGCCAGCTTCTGGGGGTTTGTTGCCCATAATAGCCTGAGCGCTTTCATGGTCTTGTGCCCTTTTCTCACCCTCTAAATCTGTGTTTGGCGGTGGAGCGTGCCTGCATTGTGCACAAGTAACCTTCCAGAAGCATTGCTTTTCTGGAGGTGTAGGCGATGCCCACATTTCGAGGAGCTGGAGAGATCTTCCCTTTTATCGGGAGCGTACAGATATTTCAGGAAATTTAGCAAGTGTGATATTTGTCCAATAACCCTGAAACATCCGACTCCAGGCCTGAGTCTAGCGTATTCACTAGGAGAGCGGTGCCCCGCCATCTCCGACCCGCTTCCCTAGTGAGAAAACCATTTCCTTCTGCCCACCATTGTTTGGAAACGATACACTATGACTGATGGATGGGACGTTATCAGACGGAAAGTGATCACATCCCCTCCATCAATCAGCTGACGCTGCAGCCGATCAGTGGTCAGATAACTTATTGGACAGGGCATCATCACTTACAGTCCTGGCAGGGACCACTGGAGCAGAGTGGAGTGGCAGAGATTCAAAGTGTTAGGCCGGGGGTCACACTAGCGATATGGTAATGACACTCGGCTTCTGTTCTGCTGCGAGTGTGAGCCGAGTGTCAGTGCTCTGTGCTCCAAGCCACTCACATCAGAGAATCGCAGCACAGGTGCGGAGGAGACTGAGAAAGTAATTTCTCCATCTCTTCTGTTGCCGGCGTCTGTGGGAATCGCACTGCACTCGGGTGACATCCGAGTGCAGGCCAATGTTTCACATTCATCCAAATTTCACATGCAATAGCAGCATGCTGCATTTTTTTTCAGTCCGATCTCAGTCCAATTGTAGCTGAAAAAAACGTAGATGAGCACACAATCATAGAATAACATTGGTCCGAATACGATCCAGTTTTGTTACCGGATTGCATTCGTCCGATTTATACGCATGTATGAGCGAGCCCTTAAAGGGGATGTCACCTGTCAAAAAATCTTCATTTCTGGCTGCAGTTTGTTCTGGAATATAATAAACCACTCCTTACCATACCCGGGGTCTAGCACTGAATTTTGGCTGCAGTATCATGTCAACAGTGCAACAGCCGGTGGGAGCGCTCAGCAGCTTTGAAGGTGCGGCCCATCTAGACAGGCCAAGCCGATGAGCCCGCTGATTGGCTTCTACATCAGGCTGAAAGCAGCACTGGAGGTCCAGTACTGGACCTGGGGACGGGAGGAGAGGAATGTTTTTTAAATTTTACAGCAGCCAGAGTTTAAGATTTTCTGAATGAGATAAAACTTTTGATTTGATTTTTTTCTTTCGAAAAAAATGTTTGAAAAACCTTTTTACCGTGCTCTAGGTTTGTAATGTACGACATGTCTATATGTTGCTGCAGTCTGTTCGGGTCCTACATTCTGGCACCATGGCCACTAACATGGTTCATTTTCATGGTTCAATAAAACGTTTGCATTATTTGTTGCAGCCTAAGGATGAACCAAATTCCACACGGATCAAATAGAGGTACACTGTCACCTGGCCCAGTGTTTGGAATAGCCCCTTCTGATGTGATAGAAGATATTCTTATTGGCCTGGCAAATGACAATGAGCTTTCCCTGGACCGCCTGTCGGAGCACGCAGGCTCATTCAAGCAGCCTAAAGTAATAGGTAAGAACTTGGTTAGGTGAAGATGGTTTATGTACTGACACATATGTAGTGTCTGTGGGCACCGGGGTTGGTAGATGCCGCATTTATTAAAGGGTTACTCTCATGAGTACTATTTGGGAGTGTACACCGCTCCCCAGTCTCCCAGCCCCCTGTTTGTGAGGGGCAGTGCAGCCCCTGAAGACTGACAGCTAAGTGACCGCTGGTTCAAATTTTGCCCTCTCTGATACAGCAGTATCGGAGGCGTGCAGGGACAGTAAAGCTATCCGAATTGTTCGCTCCGGCGATCTGGTCAGATTTAGGTCACAGCTCACAGAGCTTTATTGAAGGAAGCACTTATATTATCAAGTACTTGAAAAAGACCCACTTTGGGTCGAAACGTTGTGCTTTTTATGGCGGACTAAACGTCATCTTTTTAATTCAATACCCCAGATTGGACGCTGTCTACACTTCTTTGCTGTGGTATCTCCAGGTTCGCTCCTTGGTAAATGTGGATGTGCGTCCCACGCAGTGACACCTTTTTGATGTGACAAGTTGAAGAATGTGTCTCTAGATAGAGAATAGAACCAGGGAGGCAGAGGCTCAGCCTTGCTGTGGATTTTTCAGCTATGGAGGGGTGGATTTTATAAAGGTGTAGATTGGCTCATCCTTCAGAGACCAATGCCAGATGAGTGTGTGGTGGAGGGTGATCATCATGACAAATTTTTTTTTTTAGATTTGGAAAACCCTTATCAAATACCTCCTCAATACCTTATTATTTAATTATTGTTGAAAAGGAGCTGTCCTTTATTCAAACCTTATCTATCCATATCAATCTACCCATATGTTTTCTTACAGAATTGGTCTTCCTTCTGTCGAAGCACTGGGGTCAGGACAATTCTACTAAGTACCAGGCAGTGGAATTATTAGACAGGTATATATTAGTCATTATTTTTAATCACAGCATGCAGTCTTTGTACCATTCTTAAAGGGAATCTGTCAGAAGGTTTTTGCTATGTAATCTGACAGCACAATTAGGTAGAGAGAAAGACACTGATTCCAGCGATGTACCACTTAGTATTCCGGGAGCATCAGTTTTCTTTGCTGCAGATTGAGCAGAGCTCAGTTGTTGAGCTGTGTATAATCCCGACCACACAACAGCTTTGTGTGTACATTGTATAGGGACAGAGAGCTGCTAATCAGTGCTGGGGTCGGGGTTATACTACCCTACACGAGCAAGTTATGCTGTAATGATAATCTCCTGCTGATTAGACACTGTTTGTATTGAAAGAGAAAAACACATCCCAGGGGCCTACACTTTTACTTATGATTCTATTACTATTAATATAGTTGATGAACAGTTTGGGATTAGTTTTACTCTCCTTAGCAATGTGCTTCTCTGTTTCCTTTTTGGCAGCTTTAATTAGTATTTTAGATAAAGAATTTTTCTCCTTATAGCTTTTTAGAGCTTAATGGTGCCATCCTGCTTTAGTAGTATAAATGCTTTCTTTTTACTGTTAATTGCCCCTCTTACTTCTTTGTTTAGCCACATTGGGTTTTTCCCATTTCTTGTCCTTTTATTCCCACAAGGTATAAACCGCTTACAGGGCCCATTTAGGATGTTCTTAAACATCTCCCATTTATTATCTGTATTCTTATTTCTGAGGACATTGTCCCAGTCAACCAGATTAAGGACATCTCTAAGCTGGTAAAACTTTGCCTTCCTTAAGTTCAGTATTTTTGTGACTCCCTGACATGTCTCCCTAGTGAAAGACAAGTGAAACTGTACAATATCGTGGTCGCTATTTCCTAGATGCCCGACGACCTGCAGATTTGTTATTCTGTCAGGTCTATTAGATAGTATTAGGTCTAAAAGTGCTGCTCCTCTGGTTGGATTCTGCACCAATTGTGAAAGATAATTATTCTTGGTTATTAGCAGAAAGCTGTTGCCTTTATGGGTTTCACAGGTCTCTATTTCCCAGTTAATATCCGGGTAGTTAAAGTCCCCCATAACAAGGACCTCATTATGGGTTGTAGCTCCATCTATCTGCCTTAGTAGTAGACTTTCCATGATTTCTGTTATATTATGGGGGTTTGTAACAGACCCCAATGAGAATTTTGTTACTATTTTTCCCTCCATGTATTTCGACCCATATGGACTCGACATCCTCATTCCTTTCGCTAATATCTTCCCTTAAAGTGGACTTTAGACAAGACTTTACATAAAGACAAACCCCTCCTCCTCTCTGATTTTTACGATCCTTTCTAAACAGACTGTAACCCTGTAAGTTAACTGCCCAGTCATAGCTTTCATCTAACCATGTCTCGGTTATTCCCACTATGTCATAGTTACCTGTAGATATTTCTGCTTCTAGTTCTTCCATCTTGTTTGTCAGGCTTCTGGTGTTTGCGAGCATGCAGTTTAGAGGATTTTGTTTTGTTCCAATCTCTTCCCTGTGGATTGTTTTAGAAATTTTCTTACCTCCCTTCTGAGTATGTTGTCTTGGATCTTCTTTGCCACACCTCATATCCTTCATCAGTATATTTTTTGGCTTCATGTTTGTGTCTAACATTTTTCTTTCCGTCCCCTCTTCTAGTTTAACGCTCTCCTGATGAGTGTAGCGAGTCTTCTGGTGAATGTGTGTTTCCCGGGTTTGTTGAGATGTAGTCCGTCTCTGGCGAGGAATCCGTCGTACAGGTAATTCACACCATGGTCCAGGAATCTGAATCCTTGCTGTCTGCACCATCGTCTTAGCCAGTTGTTTGCATCAAGGATCCTGTTCCAACCCCTGGTACCATGCCCGTCTTATGGAAGGATAGAAGAAAAAACTACCTGTGCTGCACGCACAGGTAGTAAGAAAATACTACCTGTGTGTTAGTAAAGTTCCTTTACTTTCTTCCCTAACTCTTCAACGTCGTTGCAGATTGTCGGTTGTTCCTTCCTTGTCATGTCATTGGTGCCAACATGTATCAGAAGACTGACCTTGGACTGTGGCCTTTGTCTTACCTCTCTGTTTAGGACCAGATCTCTTGGTATCTGACCCCGACCCTCTTTACTCACGGTTTGTCCGTGAGTAGTGACTCAGCATCACATTTATGACTCAGCATCACAATACCTATCCCCAAAGTTTTTAAAGCGTTCTTTAAAAACATTATCCTCAGAATTTGGTCCATCCTATTCATCTGCCTCCACATCTGTCTGGACTCGAACCCAGCAGCTCTTCTGCACCAGGCAACAGCTCTTCCCTTTGAGCTATTCAGCTCGCTGGACAGTTCCTTGCTAAACCAGATACTAGTACCTGTGTGGTTCCTGATGTCTCCATCCTGACTTCCTGATTCTCTGTTTATCTCCACCCGGAGTTCCTGATTGGCTCAACTCTGTGATCTCTTGATTGAACACCCTACTTAAACCTGGCACTGAACTTCCTTGCAAAATTATTGAGCTCCTAGCTTTCAGTCTAGCTTCTTTCCGCCTGCTGCCTATCCTCAAGATTCTACTGCTGTTCTGCGTACCAACCTCTGGCTGCTTCCTGACTACATTACTTGCTTTTCCTACCAACTATACTGCTGCTACGTGTACTGACCTCTGGCTACTTCCTGACTACATTACTTGCTTTTTCTACCAACTATACTGCTGCTACGTGTACCAACCTCTGGCTACTTCCTGACTACATTAACTGCTTATCATATCAACTATACTGCTGCTACGTGTACTGACCTCTGGCTACTTCCTGACTACATTACCTGCTTATCATATCAACTATACTGCTGCTACGTGTACTGACCTCTGGCTACTTCCTGACTACATTACCTGCTTATCATACCAACTATACTGCTGCTACGTGTACTGACCTCTGGCTACTTCCTGACTACATTATCTGCTTATCATATCAACTATACTGCTGCTACGTGTACTGACCTCTGGCTACTTCCTGACTACATTATCTGCTTATCATATCAACTATACTGCTGCTACGTGTACTGACCTCTGGCTACTTCCTGACTACATTACCTGCTTATCATACCAACTATACTGCTGCTACATGTACTGACCTCTGGCTACTTCCTGACTACATTACCTGCTTATCATACCAACTATACTGCTGCTACGTGTACTGACCTCTGGCTACTTCCTGACTACATTACCTGCTTATCATACCAACTATACTGCTGCTACGTGTACTGACCTCTGGCTACTTCCTGACTACATTACCTGCTTATCATACCAACTATACTGCTGCTACGTGTACCAACCTCTGGCTACTTCCTGACTACATTACCTGCTTATCATATCAACTATACTGCTGCTACGTGTACTGACCTCTGGCTAATTCCTGACTACATTACCTGCTTATCATACCAACTATACTGCTGCTATGTGTACCGACCTCAGGCTATTTTCTCAGTATGTTACCTGCTTATCCTCCCAACTATACTGCTGCTCTGTATACGACCTCTGGCTACTTCCTGACAACGCTACCTGCTGGTGCTGCCCCTAGTGGTTGCAATATCACTACTCCAACTCAGATGGGTCCATAACATCCTACACACACCAAATTGCACTTGGAAGCTGTACTTGGATACTGGTTGATGACTGGATCATGCAGCTTTATAGAAAACCTCTTATTTATTATAATAATGGCTGGACCATACATGACGAGCACTTTTGACCTATTGTGCCCCCATTTGGTTATGCTTGCGAGCAGGGCCCTCTCCTCTAACTGTTGATCTATGTGTTACTCGAGAATGTTCCATGAAATATGTTGGCGATATATAAATAACATTTTTATTATTATCAGCCCGGCAACCTTCTTTCTCTGCTCTATAGTCCAGTTCTGATGCATATGTGCTCATTTTTCCTACTTTTAGCACTGAACAGAGATCAACTTGTCCTAGGTGCAGCCAACTGTGATGCATGATGTGTGCTAATCCCAGCTAGAATTAAAGGAACTGCTAATTCAAATCAGGACCCCAATTCAAATAAAAACAATAGTTGGCGTTGCTGTTTTCAGAGCGTGATGATTCTTGTCACGTGCCTGCTACAGCCAATGATTGTCCGCCATTTAGCTGCAGCCTTCATTATATCAGAGTGGACGTCCGCCCTAAAGGAATATTTATGAGCTGCAGACAAATGGCGACCACTCCTACTTGGCTACAGAAGTCACGTGATACATCAAGTCAAGTCCCTCTCCAGGAGCAGCAGTGTTGACATTGCTGGAACCACGACTCTGCAGGTGGTGAGTATTTAATGAATGTTTTTATTTCAACTGGGGTTCTCAGTTGTTAGGCAGGAGTTATCCAGTAGTGGACCCCACCTTTTCACTTTTACATCACTCTGTGCTGCAGTAGTTCTTTAGTGGGATTGGACCGGACGGGCCAACCGTGTTCCTAAAACCAATCAATAGGCCTTCTCCGCCAATGATCCTGTCACTAGTTCACCATTTTCCCCCATTGAACTTGTCAAATTCAGTTTGATTTTTACACGTGTCCAGTTTTCCAGCTTCTTATACCTCATCTTGATGAACTGACTGTTTCGCTTGCTGCAGAATATATCCAATCTCCTAACAGGTGCCATTGTCACAAGATTATTAAATTCACTTTATCAGATCCATATGGATTAGACATAGTGCGTTTAATTTTATCTATCTAATATCACTGATTTTGGCGAGAGAAGGCTCGTATGACCTTAGGCGCGACCTGGTGGGCATTCAAAAAGTTCCTTGCAGCTATCACTTCCCATGTTATCCACATCCAATCAGGAAAGCGTATCAGAGCCTGTATAAAAGCAGAGCTAGGGAATGCAGCAGCCATTTTGTAGTGAATCTGAATAGTGAAATTCACTGCTTAGGCATAGAGATAGGGAGATGAAGCCATAAAACACTGAAGAAACTGTACCGATAATGTGAGACTGCGCATCAGTGAAGAAAGTTAGTTTTCTGAAAATAGATCTTTCCAGTGCAATTGGAGGCTGTGGAACACTTTCAGTACACCACAAGTCAACTGTTTTGAGACAATTTGGCAAACTGGTTAATTTGAATTCCAAATGTTTGCTCATCTTTGATTTATATGTGCAATATATATATATATATATATATATATATATATATATATATATCTCAAGGTAGAGAGAGATTTTCAGTTTATAATTTACATATAAGGAAAAGCAGCCTTAATAATAGCAAGTGCTCTGTTTCAGATTCATGATTTTTCATGTGGAGGAGCTATATAAATCCAGAAGTCTCAATCGGAGATGGGATTCAATAAAAGCCAATCTATGTGACATGTTCATGCTCCATTTGGTGTCTTGTATCCAGATCACAAGCAAATTACATTTCCACTATAATGTAAGATGTTTCTCATATTTATTTAAAGAGTTATCTATGTATATAATTGCCTTGTAATGTTTTCATTTCCTGTTCTGTTCAGATGTCACCGTATCCCAGAATTCCAAGCGGAGGAAGTTCACCGACCGCCATATTGGGACACCCAAGTAATGGGTGTCTCAATATGGAAACAGCGGAACACCGTCGCACCACACACACACTCACGCGCATTCTCGCTCTCGCACACACACTCGCACTCACACACACATATTCAGACTCACACACACACTCACACAGCCTCTTTTGCGGTACCACCAGCGGAACACCGTCGCACTGCGCCTGTGCGAATTTCGCACAGGTGCAGTGAATCATTCGGCTGATCCCGGCGGCAGATGCACTATGTGTCTGCTGGCAGAGGAAGCCGGTCACATTAAAGGGGTTTTCCCATGAACAAAAGTTCATTTTAAAAATTGTCTGTGTCTGACCGTGTACGGAGCATACCACATCTCCTGGGCAGGGGAGGAAGCAAAAGACAATACGGACATTACAGCAGGGGATCACAGAGGATTCATTTTCTGAGGTAAAATATTTCACTGACTGTTGTTAAACAATATTTTACCTCACAAAATGTATCGTCGGCGATCTCCTGCTGTAATGTCCGTATTGTCTTTTGCTTCCTCCCCTTCCCAGGAGCTGTGGTATGTTCTGTACACGATCAGACACAGGGGTGCGAGAGACAGAGCACAGGGGGGAGACAGCTCAAATGGGACAGCACATGAGGGGAGAACACAGAACAGAAATGAGAGAGACAGCAGACAAGGGGGATAGCACATGGGGTAGACAGGTCAAAGAAGAGAGCACAGACGGGAGAAGTCAACACATGGGGAAAGATAGAGTGGATAGGTGGGTGAGCACATGGGGTGGAGAGATTCTCAGTGCTGCAAAGCCTGCCCCCATCGTGATATTACCGCCCTCCCGATGCAATTGCATTGGGCCTCCATCTAGTTTAATTTAATACTACTCAATATTAATGTTATTATTAACTTATTATTTAGTATTAATAATAACTCTATTGCTTACTATTAGGAAGAATTAAGTATCTTGCCTCACTCCTACTGCTAATTCATGTTATAATACAGTTTATTGTAACATGTATTTTTGCCGCTAATCAACATCATATAATTTACTACTTTTTATAAAGTTTTTAAATCATATGCTCCCATTATTCAGTCTTAAGTATAAGATTAATAGATGTGACTTGATTAACATCTCAACCCACAGTGTCCCCCTATGCAGTATGACATCCTCACAGCTGTCACACATGCACAGTATGATGGCTCCCACAGTCCCTCCACACAGTATGATATCCCTACAGCTGTTACCAGGGTGGATTTGATTTAAATCTAACTGATTTAAATCACGATTTAAATCACGATTTAAGGCGTGGCCTGGACATGGAGCCGGCAAGACACACACTGTAGGAGCTCCTCAGTAACGGCTGCAAACACCACCACCCACCAGCTATCAAGAGCGAGCACCGGGGTCAGATGAGAGGGAAAGCGGGTCTCCGGTCGCAGACGCCTGCCAGAGGGACTCCCAGCCGTGGGGGGCAAGGTATTGTGCCATACCTGACTGAGGCCCAGCGTCCTCCCAGGCCTGTAATGGCGACCGGGACACGTGCTGCTGCGACCCGGCTGTCACAGCCTGAGCGTTCTCCTGCTTCCCCTGCCCGCTCTGCACAGCAACCCGATGAGAGGCTGCAGTCTGACCCGGCATTGCAGGCTCCTGGATGGATGGCTCCTGGGGAAAACACCGGAGACCGGCCTGTGGTGACTGATGGGGGAGGGGTGAGCAGTGGGAAACTGGCTGCAGGGCGTGCTTCTCCCCCTGGGGCTTCACAGAGCAGAGGATCTCCTGCCTCTCTTCCTGGCTGCTCCAACTCACCAGGTACCCTGCGGTCGTCCCCTGCCCCACAGCACTCAATTACCCCGGCAGCTGGCTCAGGAGGGGCTATGGAGCAGAGCTTGCTTGCCCTCCCCTGCCATGGAGGGGAGAACACAGCTACTACCTTGCAACACTATGGGGAAGACCAAGGCTCAGAAATGTCAGCTTTAAGGCTTCAAATAAATGCTATGCCAACCAAAATGGATATGGAGGGATACATTGCCCGCCTGGAGGCTGTGTGTAAAACTGAAATTCGCTCCTTGAAGGAGGATATGTCATCACTAACTAACTCCGTGCGGGCCCTTGAATCGTCCACCCAGGATTTATACTCTCAGCAAAGCTCACAACAACAGCTTATAGATCAGCAGGCTCAACAGATCCATCTCTTGTTTGACATGATTGAAGATGCTGAAAACCGCAACAGGCGAAATAATGTGCGCATTCGTGGTTTGCCGGAGTCAGTCGGGCCTCAGGATTTGACCTCTACACTGCAGAGGATGTTTAACTCCTTGTTGGAACGTCCCCTTGAAACACGCATTGAGATGGACAGAGCACACCGTGCACTGGGGCCTAGAAACCCGGACCCAGAGAGGCCAAGGGACATTATTTGCAGGGTACACTTCTTCCAGGTCAAGGAGAATATTATGAGAAAAGCAAGAGATAAAGGTACCCTGGATTTTAAAGGAACTCCCATACATCTTCTAGCGGATCTTTCCCGATCAACACTTGCAAAAAGGAGAGCCCTGAGACCCCTGCTGGAGGTTCTACGTAACAACAATATTGCTTATTCCTGGGGCTATCCTTTTCAACTACAAGTCAGGAAAGGTCCCAACCTGATCATCTTGAGGTCTCCGGCTGACCTGCCAGATTTTCTTTCGGCTCTGGATCTCCCTGGGATAAAATTGCTGGATTGGCCGTATACTACACCTCCACCCCAGAGAATGGTCCGTCGTGGAGGTCCCTTCCCACCTGATCAACACCGTACTCAGCGACCAAGATCCCAGAAGTCACCGAGATCCTCATCGGCGGAGACCTGAACTCTCGGGACTACTGGGTTATACATGTAGTTTGAAGGAGGAATGAGGGCTGTTATGGCCTACTCTGATGCCTAACCAATATTGCCCTTTGTCCGTTTTTTTTTTTTTGTTTTTTTTCTCTCTCCCCCTCCTCTCCTTTCCTCTCCCCCCTCCCCCCCCCTTCTCCCCTGGGCATCACTAATTCTAATAATGTTGGGATTCTCTGCCTCCCCTCCCGGCATGCTCCAATGCTGGGTTGGGACGACTGAACCCCCATGGGTATCTATGCTTCTCCTAAAAGCCTCACGAGTTGTGAGCCAGGAGACGGGAGTTTATCTCTCCTGCTGCATTTCTCACCTTGTTGCTGTGATTAATTTTATTGAACTTGAGCTGTTAGCTGTTATATATGTTACTTTCATTTTGGTCGGGTGACTGACCATCTGTGGTTTCCTTTTCTTCTGCCCCTTTTCGGTATTAACTATTTAGGTGGTGTAGCAGCCGTCCTTCAGGCGACATAGTTCCAGTCACCTCCCACATTAGGGTGTGTTCCTAGAACACTAGTTTTGAGTATTTTCTCAGTTTAATTGCCTTCTGAGCTAGGACTCAGGAGGCTAAGTAAAGACAGGTCTTGATACTAGTCTTTATTATTCTGGTTTCTTTTTCCGTTCTACCACTTTCTCTGCTTTCTTTCCTTTAATCTCAGTTTCTTTCTTCTCCTCCCCATCTCCCTACTCTTCTCTCGGGTGCCCAGAAGATAGGGCTTCTAAGATGGCGAACCTCAACATATGCTCGCTAAATGTTAGAGGATTTAATGTACCAGAGAAGAGATCCAAGATCCTCTATAACATGCATAAAAAAAGAATCCATATTCTACTGCTTCAGGAGACTCATTTTAAAACGGACCACACCCCCACATTTAAGCATAGGTATTATAATTCCTGGTTTCATAGTACCAATTCAGTTGCAAAATCCAAGGGAGTTAGCATCGCTCTACATAAATCTCTCCCAGCCCAGGTCTTAGCAGTTAAGTCCGACCCAGAGGGGCGATTTATTCTTATCAAACTTAAGATCTGTACCAAATTATTTACCATTGCCAATTTCTATCTCCCCAACCAGGACCCGGCCAGGACTTGCCAAAAGTACCTGAACACCCTCTCTGACTTCGCTGAAGGCTCCTTGATTCTTGGAGGAGATTTCAATCTTATCCTTGATCGAGCTGTTGACTCCTCCTCGGGTAGGTCCTCTGTTCCTGCAGTTAAACTGCGGGGTCTTAGGAGTAAATTACTGGACTTGAGGCTTATTGACATCTGGCGTACCCTACACCCTAAAACACGGGACTACACTTTCTATTCTCCTGTCCATGATATGTACAGTAGAATAGACCTTTTTTTCATTAGCCACCACCTACTCTCACATGACCCGGCCTGTACTATAGACCCTATGGTGTGGTCCGATCATGCTTCAGTGTCACTTTCTTTCCTCTTGACAGACTTGCGCCCTGGGGAGTGGGTTTGGTCATTGAACCCACACTTATTAAAAGATCAGATATGTCAGTCAGCCATCAGGAAGACCATCATGGACTTCTTCGAATTTCACGCCAATGACCCAACGCCCTTACCGCTCCAATGGGAGGCCTTGAAGGGGATGATCCGGGGGACTTTTATTCAACAGGGAACCAGACTCAAGAGGGATAGAGCTTGCAAAATAGATAGATTACTGACTTCCATCCAACACCTAGAACAGGCCCATAAACGGACCCATGACCCTCAGATTTTAACAGACTTGCTCAAGGCTAGACTAGATCTGGGGTCCCTCTTGGATGCAGCGTCTGCCCGTCACCGAGACAGAGGTAGGAGATTTATGTACGAATTCTCTAACAAGCCAGGCAGAGCTCTGGCTAGGTTTCTTAATCCTCGCCTACCCTCTACATTTATCCCCACCATTAAATCACCATCTGGCCATTCAGCATATAAACCTCATGAAATTGCAGATGTATTCCGAGACTATTATGATGGGTTGTACAACCTAGGTGGCCCAGTGGCGGACATGTCCCCAACAAATTTCCAAACGAAAGTGGACGAGTATGTTGATGGTACCCCTCTCCCCCCACTGAATCATGTGGACTCTCTCATGCTAGATGACCCTTTTAGCGAACAGGAGGTCACTGAGGTTATTAAGGGTCTAGCCAATGGTAGGAGTCCTGGTCCGGATGGCTTCCTGGCCAATTTCTATAAGCAATTCGCCTTTCAACTGACGCCCTTCCTGACCAGGACCTTTAACGCTATATCCTCAGCTTGCCCCTTTGCCGCGCAAACTCTTGCGGCTACCATAACGGTGATTCCCAAGCCTGGGAAGGACCCATCGCTATGCTCCAACTACCACCCTATCTCTCTTATAGGGGTAGATGTCAAGATCTTCGCCAAACTAATAGCTAACCGGTTGTCCCCGCTGTTGCCTGCCTCAATCCATACTGACCAAACAGGGTTTGTCCGGGGTAGAGAGGCGCGCGATAACACTATTAAAACTCTACTTTTGACCTCCCACATGTACAGACAAGGTACTCCAGCCTGCCTTCTATCCATCGATGCCGAGAAGGCATTCGATCGTCTTAACTGGACCTTCCTACACTCATCCCTCAGACAGCTGGGAATCGGTCAAACTATGTTGGAGAGAATCTCTGCCCTGTATCATAAGCCCTCGGCACGAGTTCGAGCCAATAATACTCTATCTTCTCCCCTGCAAATATCTAATGGCACTAGACAGGGGTGCCCTCTTTCACCCCTTCTATATGTGATAGCCATGGAGCATTTAGCTATATCCCTTCGAAACTCCCCCGATATAAAGGGCTTTGATATAGGTCAGAAATCTTATAAACTTGCCTTATACGCTGATGACCTCCTTCTATATCTAACAAACCCGGAAATCGCCTTTCCAGTTCTCATCCAGGAATTTCAACGCTTTGGCATGGTTTCTAACTTCAAAGTAAACTACTCAAAGACAGAGGCCCTTAATATTACTCTTCCTACCACACAAGTCAATAGACTAAAATCCGCCTTCCCATTTAGGTGGGAGACCCAATCTATCAAGTATCTTGGGATATTTGTTTCGGCCAATCCGGATGAGTTGTTTAAGGCTAATTACTCCCCACTGCTTACTAGAACTCTTGCAGATCTTAATAGATATAACCGGGGCCGACTTTCCTGGTTTGGCCGGATCAATGCCCTCAAGATGGACATACTCCCGAGGTTCCTTTATTTATTCCAAACAGTCCCGGTAAAAGTTGCCAAACAGTATTTTAGACAGCTCCAGAGGGCGTGTAGCAGATTTGTCTGGGGGACGGGGAGACCGCGGATTCGTTACGCCACACTGGTGAGACCCAAATCCAGGGGAGGCGCTGGTTTACCTGACTTCGAAAAATATTACCAGAGTGTCCTCCTTACGAGGGTCTTAGATTGGAGATTTAACGATCTCAATAAACAATGGGTGGGCGTTGAGTCCCATCTCTCCCCGTTCCCTTTGGCACAGCTCCTATGGGCCCCCCTTCAACAGAGACCGGCGGTCTCGGGGTTTCAACCTCTGACTCAGGCGCTCATGCTTTTCTGGGACAGACATCTGGAGACATTAAACTTATCCCACAGACCGGGGAGTATGAGCTCACTTTTTAAGAATTTAGACTTTCCCCCTGCGTTGAAAAGATCTACCTTCTTATGTTGGGACTCCGCAGACGGAGCTACACTGGGACAGGTGGCTAGGAAATTATCTGGAACGGCGTCTTTTGGGGCTTTGCAGGAGTCATGCCCGGAGAAGAGATTATCCTGGCTGGAATATACTCAATTGACCACATTTCTAAAAAAGAAATTCCCGGGAAACGCTCTATTATCCAAACCTACACACTTTGAGACCCTAATTTCATTAAAAGCCGTGCCGCAGCATGCCATCGCATTGATCTACAACCTCTTGTGTACAGCCCAGTATAAAGGTGCCCCAACGTATTTGGAGGCCTGGCAAAGAGAGCTCCAGATTACGTTGTCGGAACAAGATCATCTCAAAATCTTTACACTCTCTCATAAAATGTCCATTTCTTGTAGTGCACAGGAGAAAAATTTTAAAATTCTTACACGCTGGTACAGATGCCCTGACGTACTGCATAAGATCTTCCCCACAGTACCAGATACCTGCTGGAGATGCGGAGTCGAAATTGGTACTATGAAACATATATGGTGGGATTGCTCCTTGATAAGGTCATTCTGGGATTCAATTTTTGAAGTGTACTTTCAACTGTCGGGTATTCGAGTAATCCCCACTCCTCAAATAGCCTTACTGTCCCTAATTCCTGGATCTCTCTCTGTGACCAAAAGAGGTATCTTGCGTTTTTTTCTCATCGCTGCTCGTATGATTACTCCAAGACATTGGAAGACAACTACCACCCCCTCTATGAGGGAATTTTTGGAGGAGATAAATAGATTGGAGCGTATGGAATCCCTGATGGCAGATGACAGTGACAAATGGGATGCACATGCTAGCACGTGGACTTCCTGGCTCATTTTCCGAGAGACTCCGGAATATTCGTCTTGGCACAGATAAGGGGCTATACTGTGGTCGTTTATCCCCCAGGTGCCTTTAACTGATATTTGTAATCTTTATGAAGATTCGGATATTTGTGCGTATGAGCTCTCTGGACGCCCGACTTACTCCTATCTATCTAGCTATTCCCCCCCCCCCCCTCATACCCTCTTCTCTTTCCTATACCTATCTCTATCTTCCCTCTTCTCTCTTTCTGATCTTCACTCAGTCTTTATAGTTAAAATAGTTTCTATAATACTATTCTGAGAAGTCTTACCATGACACGGTATAATCTGAATTGATTTGCTTTCTCTGTTTTTTCTGTTTTCTTTTCTTATTTTACCATTCCTATCTTGGTAAAAGTATTCACAATACAGTGCTATTTGCCTGATCCACATGTTTGAATTAACTTTAACCGATGTACATTTACATTTTATATGTGATATGAGCGATACTTTGTTCACTTTGCCTTAAACTTAATAAAATTATTTACTGGAAAAAAAAAATAAATCACGATTTAAATCACTAGTCAGTAAGGCTTGATTTAAATCAGTGATTTAAATCAAAGTTTCTACCTAAACTAGTTCTTGCTACTTTAACATGCAAGTAGATGAAGATTTTTAGAATCACTTTTTATATTACTTTTTTCTCCCCAGTTTAATGGGTTAATCATTCATATTTGGACACCACTGTTCTGTTGTACTTAGGAAGGAGAAAAATAATCCTGACCGTAATAACAATTTAAATAGATTTATTCAACTGAAACAATAACAACATTACAGCATAAGTTATTTGCTTAAACAAACATCCATGTTTGTTAACTAATTTGGCTAAACAAAATATATATATATTTTAAGAAACTTAGACTGTCAGCCCAGCCGACACATGAAAAACTTAAATACTACTGTCCCTGCTGTCCTCTGTAGCTCACTTGTCGTCATCTTCATCATCATCATCTTCTTCTTTGTTCCTATTCATAATCTGGAAAAGAAAAACAAGCTTTCCTGCTTTATTGGGTCCCAACCGATTTCTCAATTTAGAATGAATGAGTCCAAAGGATGAGAATATTCTTTCAACGCCTGCAGAAGAAGCTACTGCTGTTAAAAGTGAAATCATTACTTGAACAGTCTCTAAATCCAAGCGCTTAAGTGACTTCCACCAGTTTACTGGTGTGACCTTCCTTAAAATATCTTCAGCAAACATATATTTCTTGAATGGTTCCCCCTTAGCTCTGAAGTTTATTATAGTTGGCATTAAAGATGGATGATTGCTGGATACCCATGTCATAGCTAACTCCTCTTCCTCAGCACTTAGGTTTTGACCCTGATATTGGATATTGACAATATTTGCCAAAAAATGAGCTGGAGTCAGTGCTTGTCCCATTCGTTTGTTTACTGCTTGTAATTTAATTCTGTCCATGTGTAGTTCTGTTTTTAAGTGTTCACTCAGTTCCTTCCAAATTTCAACAGCATCCGCAATAAAACAGCTATTTTTCTGTATTTTGTTTAAAGCTTGAGAGATGGGTTTCAGGAAGCTCAGCATATGTTCAACATTTCTCTTAAGCCCAATGTTGAGGATTTTGGCCGTGACAGTGCCATCTATTTTATCTCGATTTTCTTCACAAAGTGTCATCAGAATAGGCCAGTTTTTGATATACTGCTCAAAACAGTCCACCACAGAGTTCCATCTAACATCTTGTGGGAGCGTTAGCTTGGTTCCACCCATCCTTTTCAGAGCTGCTGCAGCAAAATGATTATTACGGAAGTATTTAGCAATTTCAACAACATTAGCCTTTATTTCTGGAACACTTAAGTCTTTGGCTAAGAGGTGCAGCAAATGAGCACTGCAACCATATGTTATTAGCAGCTTTGTATTCCCTCCCTGCTCTTCTAAATCTCTTCTCATCTTGGATACGTTTGCAGCATTGTCAGTGACCAAACTGCGTACTAGACATTTGAATTTTTGTTCACATGTCGTTATAGCTTTTACTGCCACTTCTTGTAAGTATTCTGCTGTGTGTGCATTTCCTGACGTATCAGTTGTTTGTGCAAGGAAGACTTTACCTTCTTCTGTTGTTATACAAGCACATACAATAGGATCATTGTGGACATTACTCCACCCATCAATACTTAGGTTAACAATTTTACCCTCCAGAGCTGTTGCACATTGCTCCATTTCTCTGTCATACACTTGATCCAGCAGTTTCCCTGCAACATCAGCTCTGCTGGGTGGACTGTATCCTGGTCTCAGTGACTGAACCATATTAATGAAATGTGGGTTCTCAGTCAGACGGAAAGAAGAGTTCGTTGCATAAATAAACTGGGCAATTTTTTCATCAATCAACTCTTTTTCTAATCTGCTAGTTCTTATCACAAACCTATCTATGGTGGTTCCAGGAGGTAAATGTTTTTTCTTCCTTTTGGGTGATGGTGATATGTGGCTGTGGGTGTCTGATGATGATGCTGCTGCTGCTATTGAAGCACTATCCTGGATGGATAACTCTGAAACTGTAGAACAGGATGATGGTGATCTTGGAGGTGGATAGTTTCCAGAATCCATGAATTCCCCTAAACAAAAAAAGTCAATGCTGTTATTTTATTGTTTATACAATTTCTGCTTATTGTACACAACACATCACTGCCCCTGCCCCAAAAGGAATATTTGTTTTTCTTCATAACTGTACCAAATGACAGTAACATGCAGTAATAATAAGAAATATAATTTTTCTCACACATGACAGTTCAGTCTTTATAAATAGGATTCAATAAAAATGTTTACCAACCTGAAGATCCTGCCTGTTCAGAAGTGTTTCTTTGGTCATCTTCATCACCGCACTTCTCATGATGTTGCCTCATTCGTGCCACCAGGCCTTGCATCTTTTTGTTGCATCGTTTGCATTTTGCACGCATGCCTGCCTTACCGATAAGCGAAGGAGCTTCATTAAAATATTCCCAAACTGGGTCTCTTTTACGGCCTGCTGCCATTATAAGGAAATAATGTAATAAACCTCAGATCGTACACACAAACAGATCCAGACTTGTCTGTCTGTGGCTATGCTGCAGTATTGTGCTCAAAGTTTCACTTTCATTTTCTTGTCTGCTTGCCCTTCCTCCTCCTCACACTTAGATTCACATTCTTCTTGTGTTGTGCAGATCTATTCCACTCCAAACCATTAACAATCAGAAACATATTGTCTAACTTCTTGGACTTGGCACTGAAGGGGTTGATTCTGTATTCATAGGTTTGTAGAACAATAGGATTAAGGTCTTTTTCTCAACTCTGTTCATGTTGTAACATTTTTGCCGTGAAGAAGAGGCTGGGACCTCTGCGGAGTCAAATTCAGTTTTGAGAACTGCGTAAGTAAAGCGAGCATCTGTGATAATATAGGAGAGAAACTGCCCACTAATCCTACAGAAACCTCTGGAAGAGCATGGCATTGTGAATGTTACACATATACAGCCTTTATTCTACTGAGTTAAACAACTCAGCTTTATCTCATGATGGAAGAACCTTTGGATGGTAAAATATTTTCCTCAAAAAGCAGTTTATTGAAAAAAAATCCGATTTAAATAAAAAAAATCCGATTTAAATCAAAAAAATCCGATTTTTTTTTTTTTTTTATTTTTTTTAAAAAAAACATTGATTTTCATCCACCCTGGCTGTTACACAAGCACAGTATAATACCCCCTGCTGCCCTCAAGACAGAATGATATCCCCACAGCTGTCACACATACTCAGTATGATGGTTCCCACAGCCCTCACAAAGTATGCTGTCCCATCAGCTGTCCCACACACATTAGTATGCCCGCATAGCCTGTCTATGCACTCAGTATAATACCCCCACAGCCCACTCTGATCTACAGGATAGGTGATTTGCTGATATATGATAGGTCAACCCGAGTATGGTACTTGCCTATCTTCTGTAGTCCCATAAACACAACAGTGCAGCAGCTGTATTCGAATAGGGCATTACAGAGCCCTGTTCTTTGAGTTGGGGGTCTGAGCAATGTAGCCCCTATAATTTGGCTAGGTGATAATTTACTAAGATGGGAATAAGCATTTAGAGCCACACTCTACTAAAACCTTGAAAATAACCATTATACTTACAACTTTTCTGTTGATTGCAGATTATCAACAACCACATGGTTCTGCAGTTTCTGAGATCCGCAGATTATTCTTATAAGAAAGAGGATGTTCTGAGATCTGAACTAACAGTGTTAAAAACTCTTAATTTTCAAATAAACCTTCACTCTCCTTTTACATATGTGGAAATGCTTCTGGAAGTTTTAGGTAAGTGCTGTAACACCGGGACTATGGGTGCATTTAGATGGACTGACAATCAGTTTCGCTTGAATGATCATTCCCAATTACCAGTAAGTGTAAAGATGGCAGTGATCACTAGATGAACAAACAAAGCCTGTGTTAAGGCCCCTTTACATTTAGCGATGCACCAGCGATCCCGACCACGATACGACCCGGTCAGGATCGCTGGTGAATCGCTAAATGGTTGCTAGTGAGCTGCCACACAGGCAGATCTCACAGCGACGTAGCGACGCAGCAGCGGTCGTTACTTACCTTTCAGACGCGGCGATCCTGACGTCCTCCCGCCCGCGTCCACGCGTCGCTCGTCGTCGCCAGCAGGAAGCCCAGCAGGAAGCGTCCAACGAGAAATGGAGCTGCACGATCAGCGACAGACAGCGGGGGAGGCGGTCGGAGGTAAGTATCACACATAGTGATATCGCTAGCAATATCGCTGCTGAGTCACAAAATCGGTGATGCTTTAGTGATATTGCTAGCGATATCGCTATGTGTAAAGGACCCTTTAGGCCGGGATCACACATGCAAGAAACACGGCCGAGTCTCGCATGTTAATACCCGTCACTCAGGAGCGGAGCGTGTAGCCGCATAGCAATACATGGAGCTGGAGCTGCACGTTCCGCTCCCCAGTGCCGGCGGTAGTGCCGGGTATTAATATGCGAGACTCAGCCGTGTTTCTCGCATGTGTCATCCCGGCCTTAAGCCCCCGTCACACACAGCAAGATCGCTGCTGAGTCACAAGTTTTGTGATGCAACAGCGATCTCACCAGCGAGATCGCTGTGTGTGACACTTATCAGCGACCGGCCCCCCTGCCGGGTATCGCTGATCGTGCTCAAATGGCCAGGACATTTTTTTGATCATTGTTCTCCCGCTGGCCAGCACGCATCGCTGCGTGTGGCAGGTGGGAGACCAGCGATCAGCGAGCTGGAGCTGGTAACCAAGGTAAACAGCGGGTTTCTAAGCTCCGCGTGGCGCTTAGAAACCCACTGTGTACGTTAGATACCAGCGCGCTGGTGCAGGGAGCTGGTAACCAAGGTAAACAGCAGGTTTCTAAGTGACACACCAGCGATCCTGACAAGGTCGGGATCGCTGGTGCGTCACTATGTGTGACGGGGCCCTTAGTCAGAGGATGGTATCATTTATGCCGGCATAAAAATGATTGATAACAGCAGCACAGGGAATGGGCTGCCTACAACTTTAGGTTGTATGGGGAAGAATGATCATATTAATGGTCGTTCTGTTCCCATCAGTACTCATCAGCCAATGTAAACAGGCCAGTAAATGAGCGTTGATCGACCATCGTTAAAGAAGCACTCCCCTTTATATTTTTTATCATTAAATGTGTGTATATGTGCATGTAATGTAGTGTGAGTGTAATAATATACTCATCAATTGCCGTCTTCTCCAGGATTCCGCGCCGCTCTGCTCCACTTTTCAGTGGGGTCACTGCAGTTGTAACAAGCTGGACCACTCTATGCTGTGTTTGAGCCAGATGTTTCTTTTACAGTGTAAACAGTGTAATACAATGGAGGCTCGCTACAAAGACTTACATTGTAAAAGCCATTTCTGGGTCACTCCGAGCGCAGCGCGACCCGGCCAGTCTGCAGAGCTGTGATGTCAGAGAGAAGAGCGGCGCTGTAACCTGAAGAAGGTGGCGATGGGTGAGTATATTATTACACAGACACTACATTTACATGCACATATACACATTTAATTAAGAAAATATTCATGGGAGTGCTTCCTTAATGAGCCAAAATAAGGCTCATCAGATTGCACCTTTACTATTACAGGATATTTTTATATTTAGGCTTGTTTTGCAATGTTGTCTGAACATCATTTTTGGCAGTATTCGCCTCCAAGATGCAGTTGACTATGTCTTGGAGACATCATCAACTAGGCAGACACGGCTAAAAATGATGTCCACCAGAGCACACAGTGACTCAGTCTGCGTCACTACACTCAATCACTAGTCGGCGCAGACGCCTGGATCCCGTTTTCCAGGGCTTCAGACGTAAGTCCCAATAGAGCCTTATTCTCAGATGTACTGAACATAGAAATTAATCTTAATGTGTATATGAAGAAAACAGCACCTAAGTGTGCCTGCTATGAGTTCTCAGGAACTGAATGAAACATCTGTGCACATACATGCATACAAATGTAATTCATTCCAAAATGTATGGTTTTAATTGACTGCAAGTGTGATCTAAGGGTCCCGTTACTTTTAGCGATGCACCAGCGATCCCGACAACGATACGACCTGGTCAGGATCGCTGGTGCATCGCTAAATGGTCGCTAGTGAGCTGCCAAACAGGCAGATCTCAGCAGCGATGTAGCGGCGGTCGCTCTTAGCTGTCAGACGGCAACTCTGGTGACGACTTCCTGCCGCGTCCATGAGTCGCTCGTCGGCGCCAGCAGGAAGCCGATGACGAGAAATGGACCAGGATGATCTCGTGCAATCAGCGATATTCAGCGGGGGGGGGGGCCGTCGGAGGTGAGTGTCACATGTAGTGAGATCACTAGCGATATCGCTGTTGCGTCACAAAATCGGTGACGCTTTAGCGATATCGCTAGCAATCTCGCTATGTGTGAAGGGGGCTTTAGAAGGTAATGGAGGCCACACTGCCCAAATTGCTGCCTTATCTTAAGCCCCCGTTACACACTGCGATA
This sequence comes from Dendrobates tinctorius, assembly GCF_039654945.1. Taxonomy (NCBI): domain Eukaryota; kingdom Metazoa; phylum Chordata; class Amphibia; order Anura; family Dendrobatidae; genus Dendrobates; species Dendrobates tinctorius. The sequence goes on along the minus strand of NW_027361700.1, from coordinate 469,787 downwards.
TCGCTAGCAATATCGCTGTAAAGTCACCGATTTTGTGACGTTGCAGCGATATTGCTAGCGATATTGCTGCATGTGATACTTACCTCCGACCCGCTCCCCCGCTGGTAATCGCTGATCGCGCGAGAAGCTGCTGGACCATTCCTCGTCGGCCACTTCCTGCGGCGCTTCCTGCTGTGACGACGAGCGATGAGTAGAGCCGGGCGGGAGGACGCAGGATCGCCGCTTCTGACAGGTAAGTAGCGATCCCCGTCCCCAGCGATGTCGCTGGTGAGATCTGCCTGAGTGGCAGCTCACTAGTGACCACCTAGCGATGCACCAGCGATCCTGACTGCGTCATATCGCTAGTCGGGATCGCTGGTGCATCGCTAGGTGTAACGGTACCCTTAGCTTTCTACAGATTATACATACTAATGCCCAACAATGACTGCAGATGAGTCAGATAGAGGATCAGGCATGTCTGGCAGCTCCTTATTTCCCGCTGCATATTTAACTAGACATGCGCACTTATCCTATCTAAACATGTATATTGATGGTGATGGGGGGGTTTTGAGGTGTTAACTGTTATCTTAAGGAGTTTTGTCTAAGGTCGGGATCACACTTGCGAGAAACTCTCACGAGTCTCGCACCTCAATATCCAGCACTGCCGCCGGCACTCAGGACCGGAGTGTGCGGCTGCATAAAAACACAAGTTTTTTTTTTTAGTTTAGCACAACAGAATGAGCATGCACAGATGTATTCTGCAGATCATCTCATACATGTATGCCATAGTCTTAGCCCATAATGGCCAAAAAGAATCATCATGGTGATCTCTCCTACTCATGAATTGCACAGCAATTATAAGTTATGTATTTATTGCCGAAGGAGTACAGTTGTGCTTACCATCGACAGGGCATAATGGCTGTTCTCTGCAATTGAAGGATATGCATGAGATTTGTGGAATGGTCTTGGATTTGGTTTATTTACTAAGAACCCCCATGTATGATGCAGTTCTGAAGGCATCCATGGATCTTTCTACTCCATCTAGTTTGCAAAGGTAACTAATTTTTCCAAACTGATTTTCATGGCACAAATAGTTAATTTCACAGGATACTGTGGATTTGACATTGCATTAATCCTATTTGCACTTGATTCATGTGAGAAATGAGAAAATCTAAACGTTAGAAAATGAAACCAACCCTTGCAGTTAGCGATTTGTGCCAAAATTTGCATTATCAGGCTTTCCTGGTAATCTGTGTTTGATAAGTAAACCATTCCCCAACAAGAAATAATCACACTCACTTTTCTCAAAGCTGGCAAGTCTCAAGAAATGTTGGGCCAACTGATTTATGAACATGGGCTAAAAATGAGTTCAAATATATAGATGAATGTGAGCCTTTGTGTATGTACAATATATGCCTTGTAGGGCTCTTTCATATTTTGTCATCCATGTGTTGTCCTTATCTTACTGTTTAACTCCTGATTGATGTTAGCATGACGTACTGGCACGTCCAATGTCCGCTCCCTCTTTTTAATGCAGGCTCATGAACTGAGTCTGCAACTTTGCCGGCTGATGATGGATATGTTATTCAGCCATAAACTGCCTCAAGCAGCCGCAGGTGGAGAGGAGTTCCGTGCTTGACTGATAATGCTAAATTGTTGAATGCAGCTACCAATCTGTAACAGCGGCATTTACGGTGCATGTCCCCGGGGGCTCACTGTTCTACCCGCCCATCAGCATTCCACAACATGATTGAGTCCCGTACGGTACTCCTATAAAAGCCAACCCGTGGTACTGTAGTATACTTTGGTATTGCTATATACTGTACAAGCGATCAGAAGATTACAGGTTCAAGTCCCCTAAGGGGACTACACAATACAGTAAAACAATGTTTTAAAAAAATATGTATACATATAAATGTCTGAATTATCACCCCTTTTCTCCCATAAAAAAATAAAGAAATAAAAAATACACATATTTGGCATTGCCACATCCGCGAAAGTACAATTTATCAAAATATAAAATTAATTAACCTGATAGGTAAACATGGTAATGAGACTCGCACAACATTTTTTGGCACCACTTAAATAAAAGAAAACTGCAGTTTTAGTATCACCGTCATTGTACTGTCTTGGAATGTCCTATCGCTAGGACATTTGTGCTGCATAATAAATGGTGTAAAAACAAAACCCAAAAAAACAACAGCGGAATTGCGCTTTTTTTTGCAATGTTGATTTTTTTTTCCCCTGCTTTCCTGAACATCACAAAATAGATTGTGTCATTCAAAAGTACAACTCGTCCTTGTCTTACCGAGTCAATATGATGGACTTATGGTCCTTACATACGTAGCGCTCACTAATATACTAATTAGGCAAGAGACAAGAAGTCTGTGCTCAGTAAAACAATAGTATTTTATTCTATTAAAATCAGAGATATTAATGAATTAACATATAAATTTGCACATGAATTTAGCAGCACTAGTCTAACATTACATGATCAATACATCATCTATTCATAGAGAAAGTAAGCATCAATATATTACCGGATATTGTAGCATCACTCCTCTATCGGGGGACTCGATTGGCGAGGAGGAAATATCCCGTAAAACTCCATCACAGAAGATATGCGTCCATAAGTCTCCTGGAACGTCCCTACTCGCCAGTGGAAATTTCCTCGGTTGTATACAAACTGTTCCTAGATATGAATCTAGTCCTGCGCACTACAACTTCTGCAAGTAATGTTTACACAAGCTGTACAGCTGCGCAGTGAACATTTCAACTCGTGCTCTGCTCGTGTTACGCAAGCGCTGTATGGTTGTTTTTCACATTCCTTTTGCATGTTCTCATCATGTACTCAAAGAGGTCATTCAGCGGTCAAATCCCCAGTATCTTGTAATGTTGTACTGAATACTTTTGAAAAGGAATAATACCCGTGATCACCTACCTACCATCTGGATACCTTTTCTAATATCAATCATACATTATTCATATCACATAAGTATCAAAATCGGTCCTTGAGCACGGGAATTATTTTCCACTTCCATAGGTCACCATCAGTACTTTTGGTTTCCTACAGAATATTTTGTATGCCATATAGCAATTCCACATTGAAAGGAGCATTACTATTATGGAAAGTACCAACACAGGGTGAATGATCCAATTTAGCATCTTTTGAGCTGAGGGAGAATGACCCATGAATATATCATACCAATGATGAGAAGTAGCATCAGCTATTATAGACCCCATTTTTACAATTTTTCCTACAACTATGGTAGTTCTAATTATATGCTGTTGTATTGTTTTATTTAAAGCAGAAAGCATCTTTATACCCTCTTCTGAATGCGTAATAACTAGAGTTGAGCGACTTTTGGTTTTTTAGGGTCGAGTTTCGTTTCGTGAAACCCGACTTTTCCAAAAGTCGGGTCGAGCAAGATCGGCCGATTATAGGGAAAAGTCGGGGTCGTCCGGAAACACGAAACCCAATGTAAGTCAATGGGGAATAAAAGTCGGCAGTGAGAGGAGGACAGGAAACACACCTACAGTGCTCATTTGAATGCCAAAAGCATCAATTCTTCTTACTTAAGCTGGTCAACCTTAATTAACTTCATAATACAAGTTACGCACTGAAAAATGGGGGTTATTTGGCTAAAGTTGTGGGGGGGTAGGGCTGGCTCCAGGTTTTCATGTGCCCTGGGCGAAAGAGCGCCCCTTTAACACATACCACAACTTATCATGCTCCGATACGGCAGAGAAATAGCGGTATAGTACAATGGAAAATACTTCACTTTTTACATCTCATGACGAGGCCCATCTATTTCTTCATACAGAATCATTGGTCCCATATAATGTTTGAAACAGTATATGATGAGCTCCACATAATGCTACAGTATATGTTGGTCCCCATGGATGAAGCTCCACTGTCTTATGGGCCCAAATAATGCTACAAACATAATGGGCCCCATTTCTAATGCTCTAGTGTATAATGGGCCCTGTAAATGCTGCTCCAGTGTCTGATGTCCACCTTTGGAATGTTCCAGTGTATGGTGGGCCCCATCTATCATTCTCCAGAGTATAGTGCTCCCCAAAAATTGCTGTCCCAACATTGAAAACAATCAAATAAGTCTCCTCGCTAGGGAATCCCTGTACTAGTCTGGACTCCTCGTCGTCCCCATCTTCCATCTCACTGCACAGTAATTCAACCTTGCAAGTGCTGTGATCCTGAGCAAGCAGGGGGGCCCACTCGTTGGCGACGGCACTGGCACAGGGCCCCCCTGATAGTACGGTGGTGTGTCTGATGGCGGGTGGGCCGAACCTGCACCTTGATCTGCAGCTTCCTCTTTGTCACCGTGTAAGATGGAACTGTATATGGGAAGGGTAACCTGAGTTTCATCAGGGTCAGATTCAGGCCGTGTAGCGTGCGAGGGGAATGTAGTGGTCTGGGTCAATGTACCAGCAGATTCATCGAGCAGTGGCTGGGCATCAGTGCACTTGTGTCGCCCCCAGGAGTACGGTCGCCACAGTGGCATTACCTTCCTCCTAGGGAGTGTGATGTCATGCTTGGGAGCAACGAAGGATCTCTCTAGCAGGTTAACTGATTGGGCGGCGTTATTCCCACGAGTCATGACCCTCCAAACAGCGTTCATGAAGGCAAAGTGTTTGTTTTACGTGGGCAGTATGGTTGCAAAGCTGAACCTTAAAGGAATGTCCAGAAGGGCACCACCAGGAGTGGAGCCTACGGTTAAATTCGACTCCACCTGGGAAACCTCAACCATGCCAGCTACAGAAAAGATGCACACATTGCAAGCTTAATTCTGTTAACGAACGAGACTCCGTCATGCCCCGCGGTCCGAGTCCGGCTTACTAGAGGGACACGTGAGGCTCTGGCACATGAGATTGGCCAATAACTGGTGTGTCATGCCCTTACATGTCCGTGGCTGCATGTGCGCTACACTGAAAAGGCCAGCGTTTGTCGCTTACAGGTGCAGATAACCCGCTGAACAACGTTAGTGATGGGGATCACTGATTACAATTATTACCCGCGAACGATGATTTCCCAGTAAGTGCAGGTCAACCGCAGTTCCGGAATTAGGCCTAACCGTCATTCCTGAAAAAATGAAAAACTTACGTGTGTAAACCACAGGTGCTGTAGCTTGCTTAACAGCTCGCCAGCCGTTCTCACGCCCAGTATGGATTACACGTGATTGCACAAAGGTGAGAAAGGGTACTGTATCCCCAGATAACATGTATGGATAGCATAGTGTACACATTCAAAATATATGTTGTGGCAGGGCTAAGGGTCGTGTAATTGATGGGAGATATGTGTCTCATAAATGGCTTATCTCCATAATGTAAGGCAGAAGTAAAGCATACCAGATATTGTTATTGTTTTTGTTTGAAGGACCTGTGGTGAGGTCACAGTCATGTGACCAGTCAGCTGCTGGGAACGTGGGTGTGGCTACAGCCTTATAATGTGACCTGCTCCTGAACCAGGGAGCTGTATGTGGGGAGGACTACACCTCCCAGCATGTGCTGAGACTCGCGGTCTGAGTCTGCAACCACGAAGGTTTATGTTTTGTTTGCCTAAGCTAGAGGCTATTTTTGGTGATACGCTGTTTTATGGTTTATGACAGAAATAAACCTCATGAACTTTGGAAGAACCGGTCTCCTGATTGTCTCCCGCTGCACCTGAGCGAGTCACATCCCCACAATTGGTGGTACACGTGCGGGCAGCGGTCCCAGCAGAGACTTGAGACAGTTGCTGCATGTCCTGGGTGAAGTTTGCAGCGGGGCAACAAGCATTGCCTGGAATCATGGAGGACCTCATGAAACACCTGGTCCAGTCCCAGGCACTGCAGCAGGAAACCAACAAGCTGTTGTTACAGCAGATCCAGCAAAGCCAGCAGGAGCAGCGGCAGCAGTTCCAGCAGAGCCAGGAGGAACAACGGCAGCAGATGCAGCTTCTGGCAACCGCCATCCAGGAGGGCAGGACGAGCGCCCCAACCCCAGGTCGGGCTGATGCCACCGACGTCGAGAAGGCGGTAAGACGCGCATTACAAAAAATGACCCCTGAGGATGATGTGGAGGCCTTCCTGACGGTGTTTGAGAGGGTGGCTGAGAGGGAAAAACTTCAGCCAGAGCGGTGGGCGGAGGTACTGGCCCCTTACCTAACGGGGGAGCCCCAGAAGGCGTACTTTGACCTGACGGTACAAGATGCCAGAGAGTATCCCAAATTAAAAGCGGAAATTCTCGCACGCTTGGGGGTAACAATGACTACCAGGGCACAGCGAGTTCATCGCTGGGCCTATCACCGGGACAAACCCCCGCGCTCCCAAATGTTTGACCTGTTGCACCTGGTCCAGAAATGGCTGCAGCCAGAGTCGGCTTCCCCTGCACAGATGGTAGAGCGAGTTGTGATGGATCAGTTTGTGCATTCTCTGCCGAGACCTCTACAGACTTGGGTTGCCCAGGGTGATCCCCAAAATGCTGATGAACTGGTTGGGCTGGTCGAGAGATACCAGGGGATGGAAGGTTCCTTGGGGAAGCAGCCCATTCCATATTGGGGGTCCCAGCAGGGGGCGGAGTCACAAAAAGGGGTGGTGCGTCCAAGGTCAAAAGGGGCGGGGGAGGCGGTGCCCAAGGTCCCCTCGGGTGTTATTTGCTGGAAGTGTCATGGGCCAGGACATATAGCGGCCCGTTGTCCCCAGACCACCGAGCAGATGGACTGCAGCATGGGACGCCGTAGTTCATACTACGCATATCCAGCTTGCAGTGTGAACTCGCTACCTAACAAGGGGCCACAAGCGTGTCCCGTGAAGGTGAACGGTCGAGCAGTAATGGCGCTTCTGGACTCCGGGAGCTTGGTGACCCTTGTGAGGGCCAGTTTTCCTCTAAACATACTCCCGGGTAAAAAGATTGGTGTTCGGTGCATACATGGCGATGCAAAGGACTACCCTATGGCTAGGGTGAAGATTGAAACGGCGCATGGCACCGAGTCGCATGAAGTTGGCGTTGTTCGAGACTTGTTGCATCCCATAATTATTGGCCGGGATTTCTGTCTGTTTTGGGATCTGTGGGGGATGGGTTCTGAGTGTGCTAGCAAGAGCAGGGAACCAATCCACCCCACTGAGGTATCGCCACCACCAGAGGCAGACGAGTTCCCTTTATGTGTCCTTGTTGGGGATGAAGAGGAAGGGTCCCCTGTACCTGACATCCCGGAGTTAGGGGTGGCCGGGGAGAATTTTGGGACTGCCCAACATAGGGACCCCACACTAAGGGAAGCCTTTAACAATGTCACCGTCATTAATGGGGTTGCACAAGAGCCGGGAGCAGACACAAGGTTTCCCCATTTTATGTTGAGTGGGGAATTGTTGTACCGGGTCACGAAAATAAGGGAGGAGGTGGCAGAGCAGTTAATAGTACCAGGCCCCTATAGACGAAAAGTGTTGGACATGGCCCATTCACACATCTTGGGGGGACACCTGGGGGTGGAAAAAACCCAGGAACGGATTGTACAGAGGTTCTATTGGCCTGGGTGTCACCGGGAAATAGTAAACTATTGCAGGTCCTGCCCGACATGTCAGTTAACTGCCCCCACATCTCATTTTCGGAACCCTCTTGTGCCACTGCCCATTATTGAGGTGCCATTTGAGAGAATTGCCATGGACTTGGTCGGTCCCTTAGTTAAATCAGCTCGGGGCCATCAGTATATATTAGTCATCCTGGACTATGCCACACGCTATCCTGAGGCCATTCCCCTGAGAAACTCCTCTGCGAAGAGTATAGCCCGTGAGCTGGTCCATGTGTTTTCCCGGACGGGTTTGCCGAAGGAGATCCTGACCGACCAGGGGACACCTTTTATGAGCAAGGTGATGAGAGAATTGTGCAGAGTCTTGCAAATTTCCCAGCTGAGGACTTCAGTGTACCATCCACAGTCAGATGGCCTTGTTGAGAGGTTTAACAAGACCCTGAAGAGCATGCTGAGAAAAGTCATAGAGGAAGATGGTAGAGACTGGGATTGTCTCTTACCGTATTTACTGTTTTCTATCCGTGAAGTTCCCCAGGCCTCCACGGGGTTCTCCCCCTTCGAGCTTCTGTACGGCCGGCATCCGCGAGGTCTCCTAGATATAGCCAAGGAAACCTGGGAAGCCGAAGTCACGCCCCACAGAAGCGTCATTGAGCATGTGGCACTGATGCAGCAGAGGGTTGCGAAGGTGATGCCCATTGTTAAAGAACATCTCCGCCAGGCACAAGAGGCTCAGGCCAGGGTCTACAACCGGTCAGCCAGAGTGAGGCAGTTCAATCCGGGAGACCGAGTTGTCGTGCTAATACCGACGGTGGAAAGTAAGTTCTTGGCCAAGTGGCAAGGGCCATATGAGGTGGTGGAGAAACTGGGAGACGTAAACTACAAGATCCACCAACCCGGAAGACGGAAGCCATACCAGGTTTACCATGTTAACCTTATCAAGCCGTGGCAAGATAGAGAGCCAGCGGTAACTCCGTGCTTGCTGGGCAACCTAGAAGGGGAGGTTGGAGCCGTTACCATAGCGGAGACTCTATCGAAGGCCCAGAAGCAGCAGTGCCGGGAGTTACTCCAGAAAAACCGCGACCTGTTCTCAGAGTTGCCGGGGTGCACGAAGGTGGTGGAGCACGAAATTCTGACCGAGCCACATGTGCGGGTGAACGTGAAACCATATCGTATTCCTGAGGCCCGGCGAGAGGTAATCTCCAAGGAGGTGCAGCGTATGTTGAAGCTCGGGGTCATTGAGGAATCCAAGAGCGGCTGGTCGAGCCCGATTGTCCTGGTCCCAAAACCTGATGGTGAATGGAGGTTCTGCAACGATTACCGTAAGCTGAATGAGGTCTCCAAGTTCGACGCTTATCCCATGCCACGCGTTGATGAGCTCATCGAGAGACTTGGACCTGCCAGGTACATAACCACTTTGGATCTGACCAAGGGATATTGGCAGATCCCCATGGCACAGGAAGACAAGGAGAAGACGGCATTCTCCACACCAGACGGGTGCTTCCAGTATGTCCGGATGCCGTTTGGCCTACAGGGAGCTCCAGCAACCTTCCAGAGGGCGATGGATAGAATCCTTGCACCTCATAAGCTATACGCTGCCGCATACCTGGATGATATCGTCATCTTTACCCCGGACTGGGAGACTCACCTGGAAAAGGTCCAAGCAGTGTTTGACGCTCTAAGAGAGGCGGGGTTTACAATAAACCCGAAGAAGTGTGCCTTGGGGAGAGAAGAAGCCAAGTACCTCGGATATGTAGTGGGGCGTGGCGAGATCAAACCCCAAATCAATAAAGTGGAGGCAATTCAAACATGGCCGAGACCTCTGTCAAAGAAGCAAGTTAAAGCCTTCCTGGGGATTGTGGGATATTACAGGAGGTTTATCCCAAACTTCGCCACAATGGCTGCACCTCTAACTGATCTGCTTAAAGGGACAAAGTCAGTGATGGTCAGCTGGTCCGAAGAAGCAGAGTCAGCCTTCCAAGAAATGAAGGGAGCTCTTTGTAAGCAGCCCGTTTTGGTGGCCCCAGACTTTAAACGTGAATTTGTCCTCCAGACAGATGCCTCAGATGTCGGGGTAGGTGCAGTCCTTTCCCAAGAGATACGTGGGGAGGAGCATCCTGTTCTCTACTTGAGTAGGAAGTTGACTTCTTGTGAGAGAAATTACTCAGTTGTAGAGAAGGAGTGTTTGGCCATAAAATGGGCTGTGGACACATTACGGTACTACCTGGTGGGACGGAAGTTTAGGTTAATATCCGACCATGCCCCACTCAGGTGGATGAGGGAAACCAAGGGCAAGAATGCTAGGGTCACCCGCTGGTTCTTAGCCCTACAAGACTTCAGTTTCCATGTAGAGCATAGGGCCGGGAAGCTACATGGTAATGCCGATGCCCTCTCCAGAATCCCTTGCCTGGTAGGTGAAAGTGCCAAGCCCCACGGCTTTAGGCAGAGGGGGGAGGTATGTGGCAGGGCTAAGGGTCGTGTAATTGATGGGAGATATGTGTCTCATAAATGGCTTATCTCCATAATGTAAGGCAGAAGTAAAGCATACCAGATATTGTTATTGTTTTTGTTTGAAGGACCTGTGGTGAGGTCACAGTCATGTGACCAGTCAGCTGCTGGGAACGTGGGTGTGGCTACAGCCTTATAATGTGACCTGCTCCTGAACCAGGGAGCTGTATGTGGGGAGGACTACACCTCCCAGCATGTGCTGAGACTCGCGGTCTGAGTCTGCAACCACGAAGGTTTATGTTTTGTTTGCCTAAGCTAGAGGCTATTTTTGGTGATACGCTGTTTTATGGTTTATGACAGAAATAAACCTCATGAACTTTGGAAGAACCGGTCTCCTGATTGTCTCCCGCTGCACCTGAGCGAGTCACATCCCCACAATGTCTATACATCAGGAGGCAGGCTCAGATGGTGTTAGGCCCAGTATGGCTTGCACGTGATTGCACAAAGGTGAGAAAGGGTACCGTATCCCCAGATAACATGTATGGATAGCATAGTGTACACATTCAAAATATATGTCTATACATCAGGAGGCAGGCTCAGACGGTGTTAGGCCCAGTATGGCTTGCACGTGATTGCACAAAGGTGAGAAAGGGTACCGTATCCCCGGATAACATGTATGGATAGCGTACACATTCAAAATATATGTCTATCCATCAGGAGGCAGGCTCAGACGGTGTTAGGCCCAGTATGGATTGCACGTGATTGCACAAAGGTGAGAAAGGGTACCGTATCCCCAGATAACATGTATGGATAGCATAGTGTACACATTCAAAATATATGTCTATACATCAGGAGGCAGGCTCAGACGGTGTTAGGCTGAGTATGGCTTGCACGTGATTGGACAAAGGTGAGAAAGGGTACCGTATCCTCGGATAACATGTATGGATAGCGTACACATTCAAAATATATGTCTATCCATCAGGAGGCAGGCTCAGACGGTGTCAGGCACAGTATGGATTTGACGGCCCAGACTACACAGCGGAGGAGCAGGGAGAGGTAAAGATTGCAAATGCTGGGGCCCTGCCCAAGCAAGGGGGGCCCACTCGTGGGCGTCGGTACTGGCACTGGGCCCCTCATAGTACGGCGGTGTGTCTGACGGCGGGTGTGCACCACCACCGTCAGAGACACTTGATTGCACTATGAGGGACCCTGTGCCAGTGCCCGCGCCCAAGAGTCGGCCTACCCACCTGTCCAGGGCAACGGCACTCGCACGGTGTCGTGCGCTAGGTGGTGACCCCGGCCATGGGGGGGGAGGCAGCACAGTTAGGGAGTTTTAGAAAGTGGCATATGTTGATGTTGGACATTCAGCTGATGCAAAAGGCGAAATAGGTCAAGTCCCAGGAAGAGGTGGACCAAAGCAAGCCATTTTTCTGTCACCCTATGTGTCATCAGGGGAAGGTGGGACAAAATCCTTGGAAACCCATGCATGGTTCATTTTAATGAAGGTTAGATCATCCACATTTTGGGTTGACAGACGGGTCCTTTTTTCTGTCAGGATTGATCCAGCTGCACTGAAGACTCTTTCCGATAGCACACTTGCAGCTGGGCAAGCGAGCTCCTGTAATGCATATTGTGCCAATTCAGGCCAGGTGTCCAGTTTAGCGGCCCAATAGTCAAAGGGGAATGACCTGTGTGGGAGAACATCGATATGGGAGGAAAAGTAGTTTGTAACCATAGTTGACAACTGCTGTCTCCTGTCACTTTCCATCGATGCAGTATTACCAGTTGTGTGAGCGGTACTTGAAAAATCAGTGCACAACATTGTCATGAAACCCCTGTCTCCAACGCCACTTCTGCTGTGTGCACCATGAACACCTCTGCCAAGCTGCCCCCGGCCCGTACGGCTCATGTGAGAACCATCACCGCTGCTGTGTGCTGGGAATGCCTCAAGCAACCGATTTACCAGAGTTGCTTCTTTATTAGCCAATATTAGGTCAAGGTTCTCCTGTGGCATGATGTTTTGTAATTTGCCTTTATAGCGTGGATCCAGGATGCTGGCCAACCAGTAGTCGTCATCGTTCATCATTTTGGCAATGCGGGGGTCCCTTTTTAGGATCTGCAAGGCATAATCTGACATGTGGGCCAATGTTCCCGGTGTCAATGATGCACTGCGAGTGCTGGTTGGAGGAGCACTTTCTGGCAAATCCACATCCCTCCAGTCACGCACAAACCCTGTACCAGACCTTGCCACGCCAACATTTTCACTTGCCCCACGAGATGCATCCTCCTCCCCTAAGTAATCATCCCCATCATCATCCTCCTCCTCTTCTTCCTCCACCTCGTCCAGGATAGGTCCCTGAGCAGACAATGGCTGAATGTCATCAAGGATTCCCTCCTCCTCTTCCTCCTCGTCAACATTGGCTGCAGACGCCTGCTCCTTAAGGTGCGTCAAAGTTTGCATGAGCAGACGCATAAGTGGGATGCTCATGCTTAGGATGGCGTCGTCTGCGCTTACCAGCCGTGTGCATTCCTCAAAACACTGAAGGACTTTACAGAGGTCTTTCAGCTTCGACCACTGCACACCTGTCAACTCCATGTCTGCTCTCAAAGTGCCTGGCCGTGTATCCTCCCACAAATGCATTATGGCCTGCCTCTGCTCGCACAGCCGCTCCACCATGTGCAGGGTGGAGTTCCACCTTGTTGCAATGTCGATAATGAGGCGGTGGTTGGGAAGGTGGAGCAATCGCTGCAGCTTCTGCATACGAACGGAGTGTACAGGCGACCGGCGGATGTGCGCGCACAGTCTTCGCACCTTAGGGAGCAGGGCTGTTAACTCCGGATAATTATTGAGGAAGCACTGCACCACCAGGTTCAAGGTGTGAGCCAAGCATGGTATGTGGCTGAGTTTTGAAAGGGCTATGGCTGCCACAAAATTACGGCCGTTATCACTAACTACCTTGCCTGCCTCAAGATGTACACTGCCCAGCCATGACTCAGTTTGTCGCTTCAAGTACTCGGCCAGCACCTCGGCGGTGTGTCTGTCGCCCGAACACATCATCTGCAACACAGCCTGCTGACGCTTTCCACTAGCTGCTCGATAGGGGGACACCTCGTGTGCAACAGTGGCACCTGCAGTTGGAGTGCTCGTACGACTGCGCTCTGTGGACGAGCTTTCGCTTCCGGAGGAGGAGGAGGAGGGTCGAACGCCTACAGCCAACTGTTTCCTATACCGTGGGCTAGGCAGCACTGTCCCACCACCGCTGTCCCCTGTGGACCCTGCATCCACCACATTAACCCAGTGCACAGTGATGGACACGTAACGGCCCTGGCCATGCCGACTGGACCATGCATCAGTTGTGAGGTGCACCTTTCCACTCACTGACTGCTTGAGTGCATGGACAATGCGGTCTTTTTACATGATGGTGGAGGGCTGGGATGGCTTTGCAAGAGAAGAAGTGGCGACTGGGTAGGTCATAGCGTGGTACTGCATAGGCCATGAGTTCGCGGAAAGCTGCGCTTTCCACCAACCGATAGGGCATCATCTCAAACGAGATTAGTTTGGCAATGTGGGCGTTCAAACCCAGTGTACGCGGATGAGAGACTGAGTACTTTCTTGACCTACTCATAGTGTCTGGGAGGGTGAGCTGGACTTGAGAGCTGCATATGGTGGAAGTAGCGGTGGACAGGTCGGACTGAGAGAGGGTTGATGATGGTGATGGAGTTGGTGTTCTTTCTGATGGCCTAGATTCAGTATTTTGTTGATATAACAGTAGGATTCATTGACTGCTGTGGCCTTGCAACAACACCTCAACATTTGATGCTGTGCTAACCGGTGGGCTTACAGTGGGGAAAACAATGTAGCGTTGCTGACTACCTTCTTTGTGATCAGTTGCACATGTGGCATTTGAGGTTTGGTGTTGTGTCCACGCTTGCAAGTGCATGGTGGTTAAATGTCTAAGCATGCAACTGGTATTCAAATTTTTCAGATTTTTCCCTTGGCTGAAGGTCTTTTCGCACTTCTTACAGATAACCTTGGCCTGATCATGAGGATTTTGTTCAAAAAAGTGCCACACTGCACTCTTCCTACTTTGGCAGACATTTTGCGGCCTAGCACGCTGTGATCTTTTGACCCTCTGGACAAGCTGTCCAGCAAATCTTTTGATTTTTGGAACCTGTCTTTGGAGTGCTCCGGGCCTGCCAGATAACAGCTGTTGCAATGTCGATGTCTGCTGTGGATGCTCCTCATCTGAGCTATTGGAAGCAGCACCCTCTTCCCCCAATGGATGCCAATCTGGGTCAACAACTGGGTCATCCATCACCTCCTCTTCAATGTCATGTGCACCCTCCTCTGTGTCACCGTGTATGGTGGTATAGTGTGCGGGAAGGGGCACCTGAGTCTCATCAGGGTCAGAATCTGGCTCTGTACACTGCGAGGACAATGTAGTGCTCTGAGTGAATACCAGCAGAATCATCTATCAGCGGCTGTGCATCAGTGCACTCCATGTCAGATTCATCTTGGCCTGGGTAATTCACCATTTCACTTGATAATCCAGGCATGGTATGTGAAAACAGCTCCATGGAGTAATCAGTAGTATGGCCTGCGTCATCCTTCAATCTTGGTTGGGGTGAAGGACACAAGGAAAGGTGTGGTTCATGAACATGAGCCTCCAATGACGACTCAGTGCTTTTACTTTTTACAACTTCAGAAGAGGAGGCGATAGAGCTGGAGGCTGAGTCAGCAATGTAAGACAAAACTTTTTCCTGATGCTCTGGCTTTAAAAGCGGTTTGCCAACTCCTAGAAAACTAAGCCTTCGAAGCCTTATGGAGCCAGATGATGACGCAGGCTCAACACCTCCTGCATTCGGTCCTATTTTGCTCTTGCCACTACCATCAGATCCACCACCAACACCATCATTACCAGCTGCCAACCCACACCCAATTCCACGGCCTCTTCCACCAGCCTTCCTCATTTTTTGTAGAAATGACTGCGCTATGTCACAGGCTCGATGGCATAGGTGTGAAAAAAGTGACTATAGGATCACAGAGATTTTGAATTTCTGCACACACTTGTGGACACTGGACACTTATGGATTGTGTGAGGCCCACTGAATATCAGAGCGCTATGTCACAGGCTCGATGGCACAGGTGTGAAAAAAGTGACTACAGGATAAGGGAGATTTTGAATTTCTGCACACACTAGTGGACACTGGACACTTTTGGATTGTGTGAGGCCCACTGAATATCAGAGCGCTATGTCACAGGCTCGATGGCACAGGTGTGAAAAAAGTGACTACAGGATCACAGAGATTTTGAATTTCTGCACACACTTGTGGACACTGGACACTTATGGATTGTGTGAGGCCCACTGAATATCAGAGCGCTATGTCACAGGCTCGATGGCACAGGTGTGAAAAAAGTGACTACAGGATAAGGCAGATTTTGAATTTCTGCACACACTAGTGGACACTGGACACTTTTGGATCGTGTGAGGCCCACTGAATATCAGAGCGCTATGTCACAGGCTCGATGGCACAGGTGTGAAAAAAGTGACTACAGGATCACAGAGATTTTGAATTTCTGCACACACTTGTGGACACTGGACACTTATGGATTGTGTGAGGCCCACTGAATATCACAGCGCTATGTCACAGGCTCGATGGCACAGGTGTGAAAAAAGTGACTACAGGATAAGGGAGATTTTGAATTTCTGCACACACTAGTGGACACTGGACACTTTTGGATTGTGTTAGGCCCACTGAATATCAGAGCGCTATGTCACAGGCAGAAATTGGCTAGTGTATCACAAACTACAAGGTGTATGTAGAATTGGGCAGAATAGGAATCTCCCTAGAGTGTAGGTCTGTAAGAACGAAACAAGTCCTCCACTTATCCTTCCACAGTGACACACAGCTTCACTGTGGCCGTGATAACAGCCGTTACACGGTACTGAGAGGAGCGTGCACGTACACAGCTGTCCGGTGTACGTAAAATTGTCAAGCTCCGTGTTTTTTAAGTATACGGACTGACACACGCTCTCTCTCTATAGTTTTGAATGTGATCAAACAGCAAATATATTTAACTGTTTGAAAGCTAGACAAAACTAGTAGGTGCAGGTCTGTAAGAACGGAACATGTCCTCGACTTATTCTCACAGAGTGACACGCAGATAGCTTCACTGTGGCTGTGATAACAGCCGTTACACGGTACTGTGTGAGGAGCGTACACCGCTGTATGGTGTGAAAAAATGCACGCTCAGTACCTCAGCAGGACAAAAAAAAAAATTGGGATTGCTTTTAAAAAAGCAGTTTGCAGAGCAGTGGGTAAACAGCAATGCAGCTGTCAGGAAGCCTTAGAAGGCAGCCTAACAACCAACACCGCTGATCCACCACAATATAGCCTCCCCTTGCACTGCACACACAGTGACTGGTGTGTTGTACAGGCAAAATCGCTAGCAGCAGAAGCAGTTTTTTTTTCTCCTTCCCTGCCTAACGCTCTCCCTACAGAATCAGCAGCAGCAACCTCTCCCTATGCTAAGATCGGCAGAAGTAAGATGGCGGTCGGCGTGCACGCCCTTTTATAACCCCTGTGACGCCCACCAAAGCAAGCCAATCACTTGCATGCCCTTCTGAAAGATGGTGGTGACCCCTGCCTATGTCATCACGTTGCCCACAGTGTCCGTGGATCCTGATTGGCTGAAAAAGAGCGCAAAACAAACTTTTGAAACGCGACTTTGGCGCGTAAGTCGCCGACCTCGTGGCCGACCTCATCCTAGGGTCGGGTTTCGTTTCATGAAACCCGACTTTGCCAAAAGTCGGCGACTTTTGAAATTTTTCGACCCGTTTCGCTCAACTCTAGTAATAACATCTCTTAATTTAGTCATATTTAATTCCCAATTGTTTACTTCAAAAAGTTTAGGGTTCCACTGAACTGTTTCTTGTATAACTTGATCAGGAGTTAGTAAGAATGTCTGATTTTCCCATCGTATTGTGGATACATCCTTCAAACATCCCACAAAGGGAGTTTGCATATCTGGTATTATAGGGGTATCTGTTACCACACAAACTTCTTGTGAAGCTATTTCTACCAACAATTTGAATGTTATAGGTAAAACAGTGAATTCACAGATATTAACGGTATTTTGCAATAGACAAGCTTCATATACTGTAGAATGTAATCTGCAAATCTTTCCGTCCAAAGTATACTCACATAAACTTAAATCATGTGTTCTATTGTTAACATCAATATACATACCATACATTGTAGGCATCCAAAACCATTGTGACCCTGGGGGCCCCAATAATAATGGTAATACAACATACCTACACATTATTTGTTGATTTGTTACATTGTATATATATAATATACCTTGACAACTTGTATCACTGCAAATCATTTTAGGAACTTCAATTTTTAACCATGAGGTTTTTGAAATTGTATTATTAAATACGGTCCTCCAAACTTTTTCATTCCCTGTCATTAATTGAGTTTGCATTGTAATTTTCTGCTGCATTTGATATATGGTCTGCAATGTACAAGTGGTCCAATTCAAAGCTTTACTTAAATTAGACCCTGCTTCAAAGTTAAAATTATTTGAAGCATTCTCGTAGCTAATAAAAACTGATCTACTCCGGTGGCTTGAGTCCATGGCTGCCATATAGTAGGCATCCATTTTCCTTGTAAAGTCAAAGCATTCTGTATATCCTTCCCTGCATTACTCGTTCGATTGGCCAGAGCCTCTATATCAAAACCATTTAAAGTTCCAGTTACTGTACCATATGCTCCCATTAATGTATCATACCATGATCGCTTCTTTCGAATGGGGCATGGGTGTGTGGGAGGAAAGGTAACTACAACTGAAACAACGGTTTTCCGAGATTGGGTACCAGTTTTTATACAGGATGTTGGGATTCTTTTCATATGTCCCAAATCAATCTTTGAAGCATTTGTTTGAATTATTCTTAAGTACCGTCTTAAGCTAGATACTCCTCCCCATACACCACCATCCGTCCTATTTGGCTTAGGGTTAATAGCGATTACTCTATTGGTCATATTGGCACATACTATTAGTTTAGTTCTATTTAGCTGAAAACTAAAATTCGTAGCATTTAGTCCTTTATCAGAATAATTAGCAAATACTGTCCAATTTATTCCAACATTTGGAGGTTTCATTAACAGTTTGTCTGTCTTCCTCGCAGCAAGCAATATTTTCTTCTGCTGCAACTTGTACAGTTCCAGTGCCATTCGTTAGCACTGTAAAAGGCCATGGTTGTCGTCCTGGATAGTCATAGGGTGGGGGTTCTTCATATAGCGGCCCATACATCCACGATGCTGTTGTGTTTATTAGCGTCAAGTTAACGTTGAATACCAATGTTCCATTATTTGATACATTATAAACATTCCAATCTCCAGGCCTTGGCAAGGGAGGCACCTGTTCCATAGTCAACTTAACTCCGGGGGTCCATGTATCAACGACCCAACACAGGCCTCCAAGGATTCCAAGGCACCACTGTACAAGCATCTAAAATTTAAATAAAGAGAGTTATTCTCGCAAGTAACATTTTTCTTGTGGGATGTATTCCCACTTTTCCTGCCCTGGTCTCATGATCAATAGGGTACGGTCTTTCCCAATGGAAATAACCTCCGCCGCAGATGGCGGTCCTTGCCTATTTTGTACCCAAATTTTTGCTCCAACATTGGTCACATCAGATGACCCAAATCCTTTATCCCCCCTCATAGACAGTTCTAGAGGAGCTTGTCCTTCAATTGATTGAGCAAGATCAATTGGAATCACCAACATTTGAGCCATTTTCTGTCCTTTAGCAATAACCAATGGCTCTATTCCCAAATTTATTATGAGGACTTTAATTTTCCCTTGATAGTCAGCATCAATGACTCCTCCTACCACTACTACCCCTTTTAGAGCAAAACTAGAGCGAGTGGCCAACTGACCATAATGTCCCTTGGGTATCTGACACCCTAATACCGTTGAGATTGGAACAGTCTTACCTGGAGGTACAACAATAGCTTCTATTGCACTGAGATCTAATCCCGCAGGCAAAGGAGTTGCCCTCTCAGGGATTTTGGCGTCTTGAGTTATCTTCCACAAGGTAATTGTATGTACCACATGTGCCTCATGTACTGTAAGGTTTGGTGTCAGCATCCTCATTAGTAGTCATGGAATCAGTAATAGGCCTGTTGTTAATGATTTGTAATGCCTCACTTAAATTGTCTCTCCACTGGCCATATTCTCCTTCTACACCATGCACTTTCTTTAATGTGGATTTCAAGATCCCATTCATTCTCTTCACTAACCCTGCAGCTTGTGGATAGTATGGCATGTGATATACCCATTGAATATTATGCTCATTAGCATAGTCTTTTACTTGTTGGCCAGTGAAGTGTGACCCATTGCCAGTTTGTATTTGTAATGGAACACCATAATATTGGGTAATAATCTCTAAAGTCCTACGTGTACTCCATTGTGTAGCTGCTTTGCAGGGGAAACCAATCAGTAGTCCTGAATATGTATCTACAGCTGTACAAATGTATTTGCATCCCCTGCTTTCACTGAGTGGACCAATAAAATCCATCTGCCAAATCTGTGCAGGTAATTGACCCCTTGCTATGTGTCCCATAACTGTGTGGTACTTCTCGTTTCTGTGAATGTTGGCATATTGGACATTGTATAATGACTTGCTTAATTATGTCCATGGTTAAGGGGACACCTCTTTCTTGGGCCCACCTGTAAGTGGCCTTTTCTCCCAGGTGTCCACTTTTGTTGTGCGCCCAAACAGCTGTACCCTGCAGCCATTTTTCTTTATCTTGATCACCTTCCGAAGTTTGCCTAATGGCGGCGGCTTTATCTGCTTCAGAATTAAACAAACAGTGAGTCAGCAGGCATATGTGCATCAACATGAAAAACAGTAGTAGGTGTGGTTTGTACCATTTCTTCTATAAACTCCCACACCTCCTTCCCCCACACTTCCTTACCATGGATGAGCCAATTATACTTTTTCCATCCCATCATCCAAGTTGCAAGTCCATTAGCTACAGACCATGAGTCTGTGAAGAGATGGCATTCCCTTCCTTGCTCAAAACTTAATGCCAAAAAGATAGCATACAATTCTGCATATTGACTACTTTTACCATGACCTTCCATGACCAGATGTTTTTCCAATCTGGGGTTATAAGCCACACTTTTCCAATGTCGTTTTCCATTGACATATCGGGCTGATCCGTCTGTAAACCAAGCATGTTGCTGTTGCTGCTCAGTTAGATCTTCATACGATTTTCCCCATTTGACAGGAGATTCCTCTAACATAGTAGATTGTAAAGGGGACTTCACTCCCTCCCCGATCAGCTATTTTCTCATGAAGGGAGGCGATCCCGCCTTCACCTTTCTTTGCTCTTTCAGAAATATACCATTTCCATTTTATGATACTTTGTTCTTGTGCGTGTCCTACCCTATTTGTTTTAGGGTTAGATAATACCCATTGCATGATGGGTATTGCTGGTCTTAAAAGAACCTCATGTCCTAAAGTCAATTGTTCAGTTTCCACTAATGACCAATAGCAGGCCAACAATTGTTGTTCAAATGGAGTATATTTTTCTCCAGCATCGGGGAGTTTTCGATTCCAAAACCCTAAGGGGACTCTTTTTCCCCCTTGTTTCTGCCAAAGTGACCAATTGGCATACAAATTCTACACTCCCAGTCATCATTGGCCACAAATCTACAGCCTGTTGTATGGCTTCTTTTACCATTTCAAATGCAGTTTGTTGTTCCTCTCCCCAATGAAATTCATATTTCTTTCTAGTCACTTTATACAATGGAGCTAGCATCTGTCCCAAATGAGGTATATGTCCAAACAATCCAATATATGATTGAGTTTCATGCTTAGATTTAGGAGTAGGGAAATTGATGATTTTCTGTTTAGCTTTTGGCAAGATTTCCCTATGTCCTTTGTTCCACTGAATTCCTAAAAATTTTACAACTTGAGACGGTCCTTGGACCTTGGCATCATTAATCTCCCATCCCTTGTTTCGCATGTGAGATATCAATTTATACAACTGTTCCTTCACTGACTGTTCATCATTACCCTGTATCATTATATCATCGATATAATGTGAAAATTGCATTTCAGAGGGCAAAGGAAACTCATCCAGGTGTTCTGCCACCGTCCGGTGACAAATAGTAGGACTGTGTAGCCATCCTTGTGGCAACCTGGTAAAAGTGTATTGTCTTCCCAACCAGGTAAATGCGAATTGATCTTGAGCTTTTTCCTCTATGGGAATTGTAAAGAACGCATTAGCCAAATCAATCACTGCATACCAGGTACCGCTATGACTTTGCACATTTTCTACTATAGTAATAGTGTCCGGTACTGCAGCTGTTAGTGGGGGAGTATATTTGTTCAATTCTCTATAATCCACAGTCATACGCCAGGAGCCATCACTTTTTTTCACTGGTCAGACAGGATTGTTCCAAGCAGTGGTGGTTGTGCGCATTACTCCAGCGTAAACCAAATTTTTGATTGTTTCAGTAAGTTCCTTATGTCCTCCCGGAATTCGGTATTGTTTCATAGCTACCATTTTTGTAGCCGGGGGAACATGTATAGGTGGCATTTTCACTTTTCCAACTACCACAGGTCTCATTTGGATTTCACCTGTTCTGACTCCGAAGGAAAATTTTCCCTCAGCCAAATTTAGCGTCATCCCTTTCAAAACATCTATTCCCAAAATATATTCTGGTATAGGTACTACTAAAACTCGATAATTCCTTATTGGTAAATTACCTATTTTCAGGGCAACTTGTGTTTGGACCCCAGTGATAACTTGTCCTCCTAATCCTGCAATTTTAATTTTCGGACCTTTGAATTTGTTTGGATTTCCATAAATTAAGGTAGCCTCCGCCCCAGTATCAATTAATGCGGGAACTGTTGTGAGTTCATTTTCCCCTTCGTCACTGAGGTCTGGTGAACTCCCTATTCTGGTAAAGGAAGGTAATGAGCCTGATTATCAGGCACCTGAACCTAATGAGGATGACTGGCTGAGTGGAGTCACGGACTGGATATAAGGCTGCCGACGCCCTTCTGCCCTGCGGGTGATTTCTCTGTGGACTTCTAGGACACCAGTCTGATTCCTGCTCCTCTAAAGCTAAGTTTTCTGCTTTGCCTGTTAGCATTTGTGTTTTGTTTTTGTTTGCCTTGCTTTTCTGGATTCTGCCATTCCCTGCTGGGGTGAGCTGAATCTCCTTTTGCTGGTTGCTCTGTCTTCAGAATATTCCTGAGTACTGACATAGCTTTTTTGAAGCCTAGCGTCTTCAGGGCCTTTTTCACTGTCAGTCTGTTGGCTCTTATTTTCATAGGGTTTTTCACTGATTGCAGACAGCAGCCTTCCTGTCCTTTCCTATCTAGTTAGCTTGGGCCCCGTCTTTGCTCAGTCTATCTTTCTGTCTGTGTTAGTGTTTTCATCTTGCTTCACCGTCATTATATGTTGGGGGCTGCCTATTGCTTTGGGGTCTGCCCTGGGACAGTTTAGTTTTCCCCTTTCTTTCTTTAGGCCTATTTAATTCTCCGGCTGTGATCGAGGGGTCTAGGGCATCGTAGGAACCCCCCACGGCTACTGTTAGTTGTTGTGGATAGGATCAGGGGTCTGCAATCCGATAGCTGCCAACCTCTCTGGTTTTCTGGACTTAGCTAGCTTTTCTGTTTTTGCCTCCTACGGTGACTCAATCATAACAGGGAACCCTTTGTACATTGCCCCCTTTCCAATGGATACTTAAATTTACGTATGGACGTTGATCACTTTTTATCCATACGGGGGCTTGGCTGGCTACCTATGATATCTCTTCATCAGAATTTTTTCCCGTGGCTGCCTCATAGGCATTCCTGCCCCAGCCATCACTTACCTGAGTAGCTACTGCTGCAGCCAGTTCCTCCCAAGGATAGACTGTTTTAAAGTCTTCCCATGACACTTTCTCAGGTGCTGTTGGAATTTTAACAGCTTTCTCCTTCTCTTGACCAACTTCTTTTTTAGCATCCACCTTTTTAGCAGACAACACTTTCTGCTTATATAATCTCCACAATTCACCTGTCTGTTTTCCATCTATAGATTCTTTACTCATTCCAGCTTTCAATAATGCCTGGAACATTTCCCTCCGGGATACCCGATCCGGATTAGAGGGATTCCCTTCTTTCTTCCATTCTGAATTATAGGGTTTACTATTACCTGGGTGTGTTTGGGAGGGATTTTGAGGAGAGGATGCCTGGTCTGCAGCTTTCCAGTCACCCATATCCTGCAACTCCCTCATTCGAGTAATCACTCTACTCACTGGTTCTTCTGTCATTGCCACTGTTAAGGTCAATATCACAGCTTTATATGCAGGAGGAGCAGTCTTTACCAACCGACTCCTCATGCTTGTAGTCATTGGATACTCTGTATATTCTTCTTCTACAGCTAACACTGAAACTGCACTCCGCATAGCTTCTTCTTTCAATCTTTCAATACCATCACGGAGAGTATACCATGGTTTATCATTGACTGGTATGTCAGCCTCCGTAGGATATTTATCCATTATAGCTCTGGCTACAATAATTACAATATTTTGCAATTGTTCTTGATTCTCCTTGAAATAGTTTTTGAAATATCTCTGGATCACAGGATCCCAGGAAAGAGTAGCAAATTTAGTGATGTCCTGAAAATCTAGTTTTATCCCTGTTCCTCCAAAATCATGCATCCTAACTAACCAAGCAATTTCTGACTCTCCTGGCCTTTGTTTAAACTGAGTTAGAATGCTGTCTACCTCATTTTGAGTATAATCTTCGGTGGAGACTCTGGTTCGGGTATGGGGGACACTTCGGTCTACCATAAGGGGTTGTCCGTCAGCCTCAAATTGAAGCTGGCCAGCTGCATCACGGGCTTGTTCCCGGATTATTTCATTTTCCGTGCGTTCCATACGCCTTTGAATTGGATTAGCTTTTACTTTTGATGAACCCTTTGGGGGATCAATAACGGGCTGGTGGGTTCTCCCAGTCATCTGAAGAAGAGGTATCCCACACATCCCCATCCCATTTTTCCGGGTCCCAATTTACAGATGCAGTGGCTATGCTTTTATAAACTTTTTCTTTGTTGATTTTTCCTTTCCGCTTACGATATTTATTTTGAGCAACCTTTTATAGCAGCTTTTTCTGCTACATTCTGATAGTGTTCCAACTTATCTTTAAGCAGACGGGTATTACAATCCAGCACCACTTTCTGCCCACCTAACTCTATCACTTTTTGTTCCAACTGAGAAGATTTTCTCCACAAGAAGTCTGTGCTCAGTAAAATAGTATTTTATTCTATTAAAATCAGAGATATTAATGAATTAACATATAAATTTGCACATGAATTTTAGCAGCACTAGTCTAACATTACATGATCAATACATCATCTATTCATAGAGAAAGTAAGCATCAATATATTACCGGATATTGTAGCATCACTCCTCTATCGGGGGACTCGATTGGCGAGGAGGAAATATCCCGTAAAACTCCATCACAGAAGATATGCGTCCATAAGTCTCCTGGAACGTCCCTACTCGCCAGTGGAAATTCCCTCGGTTATATACAAACTGTTCCTAGATATGAATCTAGTCCTGCGCACTACAACTTCTACAAGTAATGTTTACACAAGCTGTACAGCTGCGCAGTGAACATTCCAGCTCGTGCTCTGCTCGTGTTACGCAAGCGCTGTATGGTTGTTTTTCACATTCCTTCTGTATGTTCTCATCATGTACTCAAAGAGGTCATTCAGCGGTCAAATCCCCAGTCTCTTGTAATGTTGTACTGAATACTTTTGAAAAGGAATAATAAGACCCGTGATCACCTACCTACCATCTGGATACCTTTTCTAATATCAATCATACATCATTCATATCACATAAGTATCACAGTCCTGCAAAACACAAGCCCTACTCGTATGGAAAAAATAATTAAAAAAAAAAAGTTATGGATCTTGGAAGAAGGGGAGGAAAAATGAAAGCGGCAAAATGGAAAATCGCCCTGTGGGGAAGGATTGTAAAAACTGATACATGGACCAGCAACGTAAAATAATAATTGCCCCAATCTTCTGATATAACAAAACAAATTGCCGTGTAAAAAAACAACCTTCACTCCCATTTTTCATCATTTGCTTCCTTTCTAATTGTGAATTCATTACCTTCTTTGTCTGGATAGGAACAAGTTTCTCCCAGTAAAGGAAGATCAGATGCTCTTGGGCACCGGCGTTATATCTGCCAGCACCTTCATTATTCACCCGGACTCCTGGAATCAGGTAACCAGCCATCTTCCTTTATTCCTTTCAACTCCAATCTCCACCTTTTAAGCAGCAGATACTTAAAAAAAAAAATTGGCAAGAAAAGTTTTTAATGTGTAAAACTGGACAGTTATATCAATAGAATCCAATATAAAAAGGTTTCTGGATGAAGCACTGAGATACTATTGTTGCTAGAAAGAGATCATTGTCTGATGTCTTCTTTCCTCTCAGGGTATGTTTCCACGTACCGTAATGTCAGCGTTTTGGACGGAGCGGAAACCCGCCCCCTTCTGTCCACGCGGTGATTCCGGATGTGCTCAGTGAACACATCCGGAATTACCGCAGGATATCCATAGAGTAGGCTATTTATCTTGCAGAGACTGAGCGTCTCCACAAGGTAAACCGACATGCTGCGGTCTAAAAAGATGCGCCGCATGTCCGATTACGTGGGTGTGTCACCCGCGTAATCGGACGCATAGTGGAAACGGGATTTCATAAAATCCCCTCCACTATGCTGGAACATCTGACCGAGGTGGATTAAATGCTGCGGCCAGGACACAGCGTTCAATCCGCAGCAAATACTGAGTGTTTCCTGACCGTGGAAAACACACCCTTTGGGTGCATCTACACGGGCTGAAAACTTCACTTTGTGTTACAATACCTCCTCTATGGTTAATATGAAATCTCATGTATTCGCGGAAACAATTTGCCAGCCCTGGAGCTTTGTCACATGCAGCATTTCAATTTAGGGGAAGATTTTTACTGCAATGCAAACAGTGATTTCTGCAGCAAACCTTGGATTTTGTCTTTGCAGATGTACCCTAAGTTGTGCAGCTTGCTGGGACCAGTAGTGCCTTTTTCAGGGAAACTGTTCAGCTCTGTAATAGAGCTCGCTGAAGCCATTGAAGTCACCCGCCATGCTGTAAATATCTTACAGCTTATCACACAGGATAGGTTTAGATACACAGCTCAGCAGACAGTATCACAGGATAGGATTAGATACACAGCTCAGCATACAGTATCACACAGGATAGGATTAGATACATAGCTCAGAATACAGTGTCACACAGGATAGAATTAGATACACAGGTCAGCCTACAGTATCACAGGATAGGATTAGACACACGGCCCAGCAGTCAGTATCACACAGGATAGGATTAGATACGGAGCTCAGCAGACTGTATCACACAGGATAGGATTAGATACACAGCTCAGCAGTCAGTATCACACAGGATAGGATTAGATACACAGCTCAGCAGTCAGTATCACACAGGATAGGATTAGATACGGAGCTCAGCAGACTGTATCACACAGGATAGGATTAGATACACGGCTCTGCATACAGTATCACACAGGATAGGATTAGATACACGGCTCAGCAGACAGTATCACACAGAATATGATTAGATACACAGCTCAGCAGACTGTATCACAGAGGATGGGATTGGATACACAGATCAGCAGACTGTATCACACAGGATAGGATTAAATACACAGACAATAGGACTGAGCTGTTCAGACTCCTCACTCCCCACAGCTGCAGGAGCTGAGACAACTCATTGCTGTATGTGTGCGAGTGAGAGAAGCGTTCACAGGTCAGCTGCTGCTCGCTTCCCCCCCCCCCAGTATGCACTGTGGGCGCCAGAAAAATGGTGCAGATCTCCTCCCTCTGCTGTGACCTGGACAGCCCAGGGGGACATGCCCAGATCACAGCAGGGAGCATCTCAATGATAAGTATAGGGTCGGCAGGCAACTGCTGTCTCCTATGCCCAGGGCAGCCATATTTGCAGAGTGTTAAGTGTCTCTTGCACTCCTGCAAAGCAAAGTGGCAGCGCCCAGTGGCTGCAAAAATAATTACCAATAAAAAAAAATTAAAGTTAAAAAAATTAATTTTGTAGCTGGGGGAGCGGACCTCACACATAGAAGCTAAAATGGCACAGTTTGCCGAATCACAAAATGCACTCATAGATGCTAATGCGGCATTAGAGGTAAAGGTCTTTTGCCTGAGTAACAAACTCTGTGATCAAAAGGACAGAGCAAAGCATAATAATGTTAAAATCAGGTGTATTCCTGAAGCCATTGCTGACAAAGATCTGCATGATTACTTTCAAAAGTTGCTAAAGTGGGCGCTGCCTGACTGGGATACTAGGGATCTTATTGTGGACACAGGGTCCGAAAGCCCAAAAATAAATACCCAGCTCTCCCACGTGATACATTGGCAAGGATTCATTTTTTTCCGACTAAAGATGCATTCATGCAGAAATTCAATCAGGATCATCCACTTCCAGACCCTTTCCACAACCTGAAAATTTTCCCTGATTTGTCTGCTGCTACCTTGGCCAAAAGGCAGGAATTTACAGGGCTTTCTAGGATCCTCCGTGAAAACAATATTCCGTACCGGTGGGGATTTCCAGTTAAAATGGTGGTCACCCACGATGGGAGTCTGCACATATGCCACTCTTCTTTGCAGCTGGAGAATCTAATGAAAGAATGGAACCTAATCGCTCCCCAAGCTCCTTCAATGGTGAGGCCTAGAGATGAGTGACTTTGCCTTTTTTAGGGTCGAGTTGGGTTTCATGAAACCCAACTTTCTCAAAAGTCGAGTTGAACGAAATCGGCCGACTATCGTGAAAAGTCGAAGGTCCAACTGAAACACGAAACCCAATGCAAGTCAATGGGGAAGCAAAGTCGGCAGGGAGTGGAGGACAGTAAACACACCTACATGCCGGACCGCTTTTTTAAAGTGCGCGCAAACTCTCTCTCGACGCTGCACATGTCATCTCGTCGCCCACAGTGTACGTCCTTGCTCATTGGCTGAAAAAAAAGTCACGCATTCTGTGAAATCCGACTTTGGCGCTCGGTTCACCGACCACATGGCCGACCTCACGCTCTGGTCTGGTTTCGTTCGGCGAAACCCGACTTTGGCGAAAGTCGGCGACTTTTGAATCTGACCGACCTGTTTCGCTCAAATCTAGTGAGGCCTGGTATGGGTCATTCACGGAAAAAGCTTTCTCCTGACTGGTATAAAGCTTGAACTTAAGCATATATGTGTCCTGTGCTGTACTTTCCAATTCTGGGTTAAGATGGTATAACCCCCTTGCATGCTCATGGACCTAGAGCATGTCGTCCAACCGTGGCTTATGTGATCCTGGTTGAACTTGTTGTCTTTTTGTGTTCCCTTTCCTTTCTGTCCTTGTTCCCTTCCTGTTAGACGATGTGAGATTGCAACAGAAGTTGAGCTGATGTGCTTTGGATTTCTTATATGAGTATTAAATTCCTCTCGTTGAATGTAAAGGGATTGAATTCGCCCATGAAGAGAACTTTAATGTGGAAAGAGATTTTGACCTCCAATTGTGACCTCGCCTGCATTCAAGAGACTCACTTGCTGGAGTCAAGACAACTGGCGAGTGAGACACCCGCAATTATCTCAATTACTATTTGCAAATAATCTTAAAAAGAAAGGTGGAGTTTGTAAATGTGTAAAGAACACGGTTACTTTTAAGGTCCTTAACCTTTACTAAGACCCTGGCGGTCGTTTTTCATTGTGGTATGCACGCCCTACACGATAACCAATGTATACTGCCCAAATTATGGTCAATTGTCTTTCATTCGTGGTGTTTTGTTAAAAGTCAAACAGATAGCTCAGGGCTTTGAAATTATCTTCGGGGACTTTAATATGCCGGCTTCTTCGGAGATGGATACCTCCTCTAAAAAGCCAGCCCGCAGGATGGACTTGGGTTCGTTCATCTCTGAATTGCATCTCCACGACAAATATAGATATGTTCATGCTTCAGAGAGAGATTTTACTTTCATTTCTCCTAGACATAAATCGTATAGCAGAATTGACGTGTTTTTGGTAAATAGTCGCACTGTCGCTAACTGTATATCTGCATCCATAGGACCCATTACTTGTTCTGATCATGCCCCAATTTCCCTGGAGGTTTCTGATCAGTGCTCTCTGAATTGCTCCCCATGCTGGAGAATGAACCCCGGCTTTTACTAAATCATGGGACGATCTCTGAGATTACAAAAAACGCTAACAGATTACTTACGGAAAATGACAATGGTGAAGTAAATGAAATATTATGGTCTGCGCACAAATCCTGGTGGAACCCCTGGTGGATGCTAT
The DNA here is from genome assembly GCF_039654945.1 of Dendrobates tinctorius. Taxonomy (NCBI): domain Eukaryota; kingdom Metazoa; phylum Chordata; class Amphibia; order Anura; family Dendrobatidae; genus Dendrobates; species Dendrobates tinctorius. The sequence continues at coordinate 440,418 of NW_027361700.1, read as the reverse complement.
TAGGAGTAACCTGGGGGTGTCAGGCATTAAGGTGGGTGACTCTAACCGTGTAATCGGTCTATATGCGGACGATGTTGTTATCGCCTGCACGAATATTGAACAATCTCTTCCGGTTATAATGTCCACATTGACAAAATCTTTCTCGGTTTCTTATTATAAACTTAACTCATCCAAGTTTTTATTCCTCCCAATTGAAGTCCCGATTGACTTGAAGGAAAAATTAACAGCTAAGTTACCTTTTCAGTGGGCCTAGAAAAGTATTCCTTATTTAGGGATAAATCTGTCAGCTTCCCGTCTCCTGGTTCAATCTAATGTACTCTGTTATGAATGGGTCACCGAGGAGGATAGCAGGACCAGGCTAAGCCACCAGAAAACCAGAGAGGTTGGTAACTAAGCGGATTGCAGACCCCTGATCCTATCCACACAACTAGCAGTAGCCGTGGAGCGTACCTACAATGCCCTAGACGCCTTGGCACAGCCGGAGATCTAACTCAGCCTAAAGCAAGAAAGGTGAAATCTAAACTGCCCCGGAGCAGACCCCAAAGGAATAGATAGCCCCCAAACATATATTGTCGGTGAGACAAGATGAAAACACAAACGCAGGCGCCCAAACTGACTAGACAGGAAAGGAAAGACACTGTCTGCAATCACGCAAAAACCCCTGAAAAATCCAACATGTCTGATGCACGAAAAAACACTGAAGTCACACGACTTCGCCCCCACTATATCAGCACTCTGGTATATACTGAAAGCAAAGCAAAAAGAGACCAATATAACAAGGGACAGAACAAACTGACACAAGCAGTAACATATGGGCGGTGATCCAGCACAGCCCCAGCAGGAGCAAGCTGACCCGCACAAAGTAGAGATAGACAAAACCAGATCAAATGCAAAAGATAAGCAAATGAACCACTTTGCTGAACCATGCAGGAACAGAGCAGGAGACATCAGACCTCAGAAGGCACAGGAAGAAAATCACCAGCAGGGATTGAAGGAAGTCAGCTGTCTTAAATACTCCAATCAGAAACCCCAGATCTCCAGTCGTCATCATCATTATCAGGTGGCAGGCCTCTGTCAATCTGACCAGCTCCACTACCTCCAGTAACCAGAGGGAGCCCAGAAAGAGAATTCACAACAGTACTCCCTTTATTTAGCACTCTCGAGAAAGAATTGATGAGATACTCTAAATTGATCCTTTCATGGGTTGCAAGGATTCACTCCTTTTAAAATGATCTTTCTACCAAAAATAATCTACTTATTCAAGTGTCTGCCAGTGTTGTACACCCCAAGTATATTTCTAAAATTAAAAATTTGGTGGGGAGATTTGTATGGACTAACAAACCCCCTTGTGTAGCAGCAACAATTTAGCAATATCCCTACAGGATGGGTGGTATGGGTATCCCCAACATACAAGTCTACTATAAAACTTCCCTTCTGGAATCAGTTAGGGACTGGTGGCTGTCGGAGATGCCCCATACATGGCTGCAGATTGAGTCATTTCTCTCCAGGGGCCGGTCAACGAGACGTTCAAATATGTTGAAATCGAATATATTAGATCTAGAGGACATAAACCAATCCTTTTAACTATGGAGGCAACAGTTGAAGTCTGGAGAAGGGAAGCAATAAATCAGCTGAATATTACCCTGTCTGATCTGTTGATTAAGTCAGTCGAACCTCATATACCCTGTCTAAGTATGTCAAGATGGGAAGCTGCGGATATTAAATCATTGGGAGACCTTATAAATGACTTTGGCTTTATTCCATTTAATGATATCCTAACTTCACATCCATCCCTGAGGGGGGCAATTTATCAATACCTTCAAGTTAGGCATCTGCTTTACTCTAGGCCTACTCCTTGGAGTTTAACTACGACTTCTTCCCTGAAAAAAGCACTTTTCTCTTCTGGTAGAGAAAACTAGGGTTTATCTCCCTTTTATAAGATGCTCAATAATCACCCCCTTGGAGAGAACACTCCCATACATGATAAAGTGGGAAAAAAAATTGAAATTCTTTACATCCCCTCAGAAATGGCATGATGCTATTGGTCTAGTACAAAAATCCTCTAGATGCGTTAATCACCTAGAGCAGATTATAAAACTGCACCTCAGATGGTATCTCTATCCGGTGAGAATAGCTCACTTCTCACCAAATTATTCCCCCCTTTGCTGGAGAGGTTGCAATCAAAAAGGTTCCTTGAGTCATATGTGGTGGGACTGTCCAGTAATTCTTCCATTCTGGCTTAGGGTTTTTGATCTGTGCTCACAAATTTTAGGCCAGAGAATACACCCAGAACCCAGTCTGGCACTCCTACATCTTGGTCTGCACAATTATCCGGTCGGGATGGGGAAGGTTCTTTCACATATTTTGATATCCGCAAGATTTTGAGTTGCTGCAAATTTGAAGTCCCCGAACCCTCCCTGTATTCAAGAGCTTATTAACAAGGTAAATTCTCACTTTCAACATGAATACTTACTAGCTTTCTCCCTTAAGCAGAAGGAAAAAAAAATTTGATTTTGAGCCCTCTGGCTGGACTCTTCCTTAGCAGCCTCTCTATTGGCCATAGCAGACAATGCCCTTCCTTACTGAGTCTAGACTTGCTTGATACTAGGCCCTTTACTTTCCACTTCCAAGTATCATTCTTTATTTGTGTTAGGTCTGTTGCTTGTCTCACTCAACACCTTACCCCCCTCCCTCTATCCTTGGTTGTGTTTGTTTTCCCAATATAACAAAATGAGAGTTTGGATTCAAGTTGTTGCAGGTCTAATTGTTTAGCTCAAAATTCAGTGGTTTTAATTTTATATGTGATGTTGTTCTGTGACTCTATGTATTTATTGTACTCTACTACATTTTGCTCTCAATAAAATGATATTGGATAAAATAAAATCATCATTCTGCACAGAGATGGATGGGGTGAGGCCTCCCACTATTACACAATGGAAAAAAATACTATGAGAACATAGTATATAGGGTGTGCTCAAAAATTCTTTAAAGTTTGGGGAATGATTAATCTCTAGCGCACTTATCAGCAAGGGTATGTGCACACGCTGCGGATTCCGCTGTGATTCCGCAGCGGTTTTGGCCGCTGCGGACCCGCAGCAGTTTTAGCTGCGGTGTACAGTACCATTCAAATGAATGATAAAAAAGAACCGCTGTGTAGACGTTGCGGAAAAATCCGCGCGGATTTGCTGCGGTTTTGAAACCGCAGAAAGAATTGACATGTCAATTCTTTCTGCGGAATCCGCAGCGGGTTCCTATCTCCACCATTGTGGAGATGGTGAATCCGCAGGACCAAACCGCAGGAAAAACCGCAGATAATCCGCAGGTCTTTTGACCTGCGGTTTATCTGCGTTTTTTGCAAAATCCGTGCGGATTAATCCACAGCGGATTCTGCAGCGTCTGCACACACCCTTAATGAACTGTCTTCCTCACTTTAGCACTACATAGCCTGATGTCATCCAGGAATCAAATTACACATGATGGCAATTTTCAAATAAACTAGATTAGAAAAAAAACTTAAATTAGTCTTGAATAAATATATGCCCAGATCTCTGCTATATTTTAGTAATTCTGCAGTTTCGGATGTGTGCAGTGCCTTATATTTATAATCCTAAAGAAAGGTCAATATCCACAATAGACTACCTCAAAAAGCGCAAGCTAAAGGTTTTACAATAGCCCTCACAGTCCCATGATCTTAACATCATTGAAAATCTGTGGCTAGACTTCAAAATAGCAGTGCATGCAAGATGACCCAGGGTTATCACAGAGCTGAAAGAATATTCCAAGGAAGAATGGATGAAAATCCCTCAAACAAGAATTCAAAGACTCTTGGCTGGCTACAAAAAGTGTTTATAAGTTGTGATATTTTTTAAAATGGGGTGCTACTAACCATGCAGGATGCCCAAACTTTTGCATTGTCCCATTTTCCTTTTTGTATTTGCTAAAATGTAAAAGATGAATGTATATATATTTTATTTTTGCCTAAAATACAAAGGAAATGTGTCATCTTTAATTTTAGCCTTGCTTGAAATCATTTAATTTAAAACTTGCTTAAGGGTGAGTGCACATCATCTGCGGATTTTTCCGCTTGGATTTGCAGGTAAAACCGCAGGTTAAGTGTCCTGCGGTTTACCTGCGGATTTGCCTGCGGTTTGACACCTGGACAATGGAACAGGTGTCAAACCGCTGTGGAATCCGCAGAAAGAATTGACATGCTGCGGATTTAAAGGGAATCTGTCACCCATATTTAGTGATATCATGTAAAGATATCACTAAATTGTGCTTCCCATAAGGATTCTATTCGGGCTTTTGACTCCCCCGACCTCGCACATTTGAGGCATAAATACCTTTTTTAGCTTGTTGGTGATGCATGCAAATCGCCGCGGTCCGGTCCGATGGGCGTGGCTTAGTGGTCTTCTCCCCCCCACCTCCTCGGCTTGCTTCATGTAATCTTCGTCTGTGAATACTACAGACGCCGTTAGTTTCTGCGCTTGCGCAATGAAAAGGCCCCCGGCGCCTGCGTAGTATGCTTTGCCCAACTGTGGGAGAAGCATAAAATCGCTACTGCGCAAGCGCCGGTATTTTCCAGCGCGGTCTATGCCCCGGAAGTGTGTCCTGCATGTGAAGGGTGACAGATTCCCTTTAAAACCGCAGCAATTCAGCGAGGAAAAATCCACAGCACGTGCACTGCGGTTTTTAAATCCCATAGATTTGCATTGTACTGTACAATGCCTGCGGATCTGCTGCGGAACCGCAGGGCCAAATCCGCAACGTGTGCACATACCCTAAATGTTCATAATTACAGTAATTTTGACCTGAAGTGCCCAAACTTTTACATGCCACTGTAGTTGTATTGAAGCATATACATAGTTATTTACACACATGGACAAAATTGTTGGTACCATTCTGTCATAGTAAGAAAAACCCTAAATGATCACTGAAATATCTTGACACTGATAAAATAAGATTTGGGGTACCGTAAAATCTTTTTCTCAAAGAGGCTGACACTATGCAGAAAAAAATTAACTCCTCCCCACCAGGCTACACACACCAACTGAAACGGGGTTAATCACTTAGTGTGCTTTCACATTGGACATTTGAGCCGATGGGGCCATAGACAGTAATGGTGCCGGCAGAGCGAACGTGCATTCTGACGTGCAACATTTTTGGGAGTGTACGCCTACTGGAGGCGGACACTCAGATGTGGTTGACTGCGTATGAGTGTCTGCCTCCTGTTGAGGTAAACTCCTGAAAATGATGCAGGTCAGAGCGCACATTTGCTCTGCCGGCACCATTCCGGTCTATGGACCCGTCGGAGCGTACACTCGAATCTCGTTTTGCTTTGGATTCGGACATGTGCACCGACTGAGCGTGTCCCTAAACATAATGTGAAAGCACCATACGTGAGAAAGCAATCAGAAGGAGAAACAGAGATAATATAAAATCTAACCAACAAAGGTACAACTAATGGCTGGTGTTTTGTCTCCTAATGATGACTAGAAAAAGATTTTACGGTGAGCACGGAAAATCTTGTTTTCTCTATCACTTCATTGGGGAACACAGGAAATCATGTGACGTCCTAAAGCAGTCCATAGGGTGGGAAAAAGAGCTACTCACAGATTGAAGACCGGTACACCCAGAACGTTCCTGCCCAGGCTGGCATCGGACGAGGCATAGGTGTGAACCTGTAAAACCTGGAAAAGGTATGGTGCGAAGAACATTGGCAGCCTTGCAGAGCTACAATGCAAAGGCCTGAAGCGGACCACTCAGGAAGTCCCCACTGCATGTGTGAAGTGAGCAGTGACCCCTGGGTGGGCGCAGTCTTCTAACATACTGGAAGCGTTCCGAGTGAGGGGAACAAATCCACCGGGCAATCATAGCATTGGGATTGGAGAGACCTTTAAAAGAACCTTCAGGAACCACAAAAGGAGAATTTGAACATCTGAAAGATGCTGTTCCAGATACGTAGAGGCGTTAAGCTCTGACGAGATCCAGTTTGTGTAGAGACAACGTTCTTCTGGAAAAGGATAGAAAAGGAGGAGACCTGACCTTTTAGAGAGCCAGGAAAAAATCCAGGCCTGAATGCAGGAAAGCCAGGAGGGAGGCAAGAGAATAGGACAGTGGCGCGATCTGATTGGCCTCCCACCATCGATAAAAGGCTTTACAAGTGCCATGGTATATGCGGAAGGAAGATAGTTTTCTTATTTTTGATCATAGTTTGAATAACTTGGTCAGAGAACCCTGTGGCATTCAAGACTGCAGCTTCAACAGCCATGCTGATAAACTGAGAGACTGTGAATTGTAGTGGAAGAGGTGACCCTGGGAAAAAAGATCTGGAGCCTCTAGAGAACATCTGCGAGAACATTGATTATCTTTGTGTACCAGGCTCTTTTGGCCCAGCCTGGAGCTATGAGGATGACTGGAACGCTCACTGACTTGATATTCTTGAGGAACTTGGTAATTGGAGTGGGGGTACAAATAAGAGGATAAATTGACCCCAGGATATTGCCAAAGCATCGGAATTGATCGTTATGGGATTGCGAGACCGGGACATAAACTGGGAACTTTGTTGTTCATTCTGGATGCTATCAAGTCGACGTCAGGGGGTGTCCCACTGGAGACAAATCAAGGAGAAGACAGTTGGGTTTAGACACCAATCTCCCGCAGAAATACCCTCGTGACTGGGAACACTGGAGGCCCAGTTGTCCACCCTGAGAATATGTATGGCTTCCAGATCTCCGAGATGGACTAATGAGATCTGGAGCAGGACCTGAGCACATGACTCCCGATCTCCAATGGGAAATCGTCTCATGAGCATGCTCAGAAGGAGGACAGAGGGACTTAGCCCCTGGAGAGATTTGCTGCAAGGCAATCTCCTCTGCGGTATTTAAACAGCAAGAGACCGCAGAATGTAAGGGCCTGGATTCCTGCAGATCAGACGCAGAAACCTGACGCCTAACAAGATGGGTCTGAATGCAGATCTGTATCTGCCTCCTATAGACACTAAGCAAAAACTGATTGACTCGGTTGCAGTTGGTAGGTGTAGCCTGCTGGGGAGGAGTTAATTTTTTTTCTTGCTCGTGTCAGCAGCATACACCCATGGTTTCCTGTATCCCCCAAATAAGTGATTGAGAGAAGTAATTTTCAATTTAAAATTTACCGAATATGAATTAATGAATCAGACATTGCATTTAAATTGTGGGTTATCATAAAAATGTGAAAAAAAATATTGCCTGGTCAAAAATGGTACCCTTAGAAAAGATTGAAAATAATTTGACCATAGGAAAATTAAAACAAGTCCTCTAATTAGAATCAATAGCGTCTACAGACTTGTACAGTCAGTCTGCTAATTTAAAAGGAAGAAAAGTAGTCACTGTGCTGTTTGGTATCATAGTTTGGCCATGTGTGTATCAGTACTTTTGAGTTCCCATTGTAGCAATGTACAGGTTTGTCTCGTTGCATGGATAGTAGCCAAAAACCACTGTAGATAAATCTGAGGGAGAATTACTGAAAATAAATTACCTTCACTAAAATGCTGGAGGTTTACCTAGATAGCTCATTTCTCTTTTGTTAAGGTTGGCTTTGTTCTTTTTCAGTTTTCTAAATTTTCCCTTCTATCAATTTCTTCAGGTTTTGGAGCATTTGAGCAACATCACAGGCATTTCAGTGACCTCCGTGTTTGATATGTGCTCTGCAATATTGAAGCATTGTGTAGGAGACGCTGCCGTGTTTAGTCACGAGGATTCCCAATAACCTTTCAGCTTATTGTATCCTATTAATGTGTTTAATGCTTTTTCTTTATGTTAGTGAGATTGTTCTAAGTCTCTACATCATTGGTCATACGTTGCTGATCAATGTGGATCCAACCACTGGGACTCCCACTGAATCTGAAATGCGCCATTAAAAGGCAGCTGTGGTTGCGCCTACGCACCTCGCACTGGACATTGTCTAGGGATTGTTGGAAGCACTCCTCCTTCTTGCACGGTCACATAGATATTGCAGAGTCCTGTTCTCCAGATAGTTGAAGGTAGCAGAGGTCATAACTTCAGTGATCAGCAAGTTATCACATATCTTGTGGAGAGGTAATAAAAAGGATATACTAATTGTGTTTATATCCATCTATCCTTCGGATTAATAAAACCGCATTCTTGGACCTTATGACTACATTCTGATTATTTAGTGTTCTTTGTAAGTTAGGACATGAAAGTGGAAAATATACAGTAATTTACAACAAAGTGTCATCAAACTGACCTATTTTTTAATCAGTTTTTTTATGTTATTCATATCACAATCTGTATTAACATAATCAATTTTCTCAGTCGGACAGTGGTATGCTCATACTTTCTGTTCTTTCAAGAAAGCCACATGTACATTAGCACCAATATACTGACCCAGACCCCATCTCTTGTACTTAAAGGGGTATTCCCATCTCCAAGAGCTTATTCTAATATGTAGTAGGTGTAATAATGATATTACTGATAGAAATGTAGTATAGTTCTTCTGATTTGCTATTTGGAGGTATTTGCTGTTGCTTTCTTCATGTGCAGGGCATGCCAGTAGCTTAGGTATCCGTGGTCACAACCATTGTGACAGTTAGCTGTTAGTGGTCGTAACCATAGATACCTATGCTACTGCAATGCCCTGCAGATGGGATAAGCAACATTGCAAATCAGAAGAACTATACCACATTTCTAATTAGATGTATTTACTTTTATTATTACACCTACTACATATTGGGATAGGATTGTGGAGGTGGGAATACCCCTTTAAGTAACATAACTGTGTGCAAGGGTCATTGTGAAGGGAGGGGGAGCAAGGTCATGTGGGACATCCCCTACTGTAAATAGTGTATCCTATGTCATCAGCTGTGTATATAGGTGTTAAAAAAGCACTCCGGTCTGTTATTTTATTAAATATGTGTATATGTGCATGTAATGCAGTGCGAGTGTATTAATAAATTCCCCAACCATCACCTTCTCCAGGATCCAGCACCGTTCTCAGTGTAATTACAACGATCCAGATCACTTTGTACTGTGAGCCGGAAATTTATTTGATAATATAACATTACTAGCTGAAGAGCCCGGCGTTGCCCGGGCATAGTAACTAACTGTGGTTAGTTACACACGTGGTAGAAATTGTTGGTACCCCTCATTTAATGACAGAAAAAACCCACAATGGTCACAGAAATAACTTGAATCTGACAAAAGGAATAAATAAAAAATCTATGAAAATGAACAAATGAAAGTCAGACATTGCTCTTCAGCCATGATTCCACAGAATTTAAAAAAAATAAATAAAACTCATGAAATAGGCCTGGACTGAAATGTTAGTACCCTTAACTTAATATTTTGTTGCATAGCCTTTTGAGGCAATCACTGCAATCAACCGATTCCTGTAACTGTCAATGAGAATTCTGCGCCTCTCGACAGGTATTTTGGCCCACTCCTCAAGAGCAAACTGCTCCAGTTGTCTCTTGTTTGAAGGTTGCCTTTTCCAGACGGCATGTGGTCATTAACCCCCACACATTAACCCCCATCTCCACTCATTAATCCCCATCTCCACTCATTAACCACCCCACTCATTAACACCCCCCCATCTCCCATCTTCGGTGGTTCTTCAGCTCCACAGAGGAGCACACTTACCACCAGCATTCGCTCTGGGCGCCAGGGAGTGACGTCAGCAGCGTGATCACATGACCTGATCACGCTGCTGACATCGCTCTGACCCGGCCGTCAGAGCTTCAGTTGTACTGGCGTCTGAATAGACGCCAGTACAATTGCTGACTGGGAGCCGTCGCGGCCTCCTCTGCGCCAGCCGTCACAGAGAACAGCCATCTCATAGGACGGGGAGTGGCAGAACACAGCCGCCGGGGGGAGACACTGTGGACCGCTACATTAGGCGGCCCAACTGCGCTCCCCTACTGGCTGCGCTCGGGGCAACTGCCCCGGCTGCCCCCCCTGGATATGCCTCTGCATATGACTTGCGACTGAGACCAAGCTTTCTGACACTGGGCAGTACATTTCTCTCTAGAATCCCTTGATAGCCTTGAGATTTCATTGTACCCTGCACAGATTCTAGACAGCAAGAGAACAACAAAGTTTACCCGTACAGGCCTCCAAACAAATGCACTATCAGGATGCAGTGGACCCATATAATAAAGATGGCAACACAGGTGCAAGAATACCAATCAAGCAACTGCTCTCAGCCTACCAATACATGGAGGGGGCGGTTGCCTGGTATGTTGATGCACAAAACAACTTGTATGCGGCGCTGTTCACACTAAGGCCATGCACAGCATCCAGGCCAGCCTAGCACCAACACCCTTCTATTAGCTCAGGCGGGCTGCCCGGCGCCTACAAAATGCATGCCGTGTGAACAGACACCGCAGTTTACAAGACCAAATGGGCCCAGCTGCACCCCGAATAAAAAGTGCAAAAAACACATTTAAAAAAAAAATGTGGAGTATTAGCTGATATTTTGGCCAAACAGATTCTAGACACCCTGTGCCAGATGCAGCAAAGCAGCCCCAGAACATAACAGAGCTTCCTCCATGTTTCACAGTAGGGACAGTGTTCTTTTCTTGATATGTTTCATTTTTCCATCTGTGAATGTAGAGTTGATGTGCCTTACCAAAAAGTTCCATTTTTGTCTCATTTGTCCATAGGACATTCTCCCAGATGCTTTGTGGCTTGTCAACATGTAGTTTGGCAAATTCCAGTCTGGCTTTTTTATGATTTTTTTTCAACAATGGTGTCCTCCTTGGTCACCTCCCATGAAGTCCACTTTGGGTCATACAACGACGGATGGTGCGATCTGACACTGATGTTGCTTGAGCTTGAAGTTCACCTTTAATCTGTTTAGAAGTTTTTCTGGGCTCTTTTGTTACCATTTGTATTATCCTTCTCTTTGGTTTGTCATCAATTTTCCTCCTGCGGCCTCGTCCAGAGAGGTTGGCCACAGTCCCATGGAGCTTAAATTTCTGAATAATATGTGCAACATATTTGTCTATAATTTTCTTTCTAATCTCCTGAGACAACTTTCCTTCACTTCCTCTGGTCCATGTTGAGTGTGATACACACCATGTCACCAAACAGCACAGTGAGTATCTGTAGCCCTCTATACAGGCCCACTCACTGATTCCAAGATTGTAGACAACTGTGATGCTAATTAGTGGACACATCTTTATTTAACATGTCGCTTTTGTCACATTATTTTCAGGGGTACCATCATTTCTGTCCAGGCCTATTTCATGAGTTTTATTTTTTTTTTTAATTTTGTGGAAGCAAGGTTGAGAAGCAATGTCTGACTTTCATTTGTTCATTTTCATAGATTTTTGATTTATTACTTTTGTCAGATTTAAGTTATTTCTGTGACCATTGTGGGTTTTTCTGTCATTACACGAGAGATACCAACAATTTTTTACCACGTGTGTATAACAAATTATAATGATATCTATCTATATAAAACTGTGTATAGCCCCGCCCATTCTGCATAGCCACACTCAATCTAATATCCCACATCATCCCATCAGAGCCACCGGCCTACTACCCCTAATATCCCACATCATCCCGTCAGAGCCAACATTGTCAGGTTGGCGCTGTTACACTGATTAGGCTGGCGTCACACATAATGTATAAAATATCGGTCAGTTTTTCACGGATGAGAATCGCATCATTGTTTCGTGAACAGTGATCCGTATGTCATCCGTTTGCAATGCGTGGATGCGATTTTTTTTCCCATCAAGGTATCCGTGTGACATCTGTATGGCATCTGTATAGCAAGATTTTCTCACACCCTTGCAAAATGGACATATAACGGTTTCTAGGCCTGAAAATAGTTTAAATCCTAATCAACAACCCTATTTATTGCCTCTACTACAGGTGTCAGCCTCCAATCTTTGCATTAGAGTCCGTGCTCGTGTTGGTGTATTTCTGCTTTGTGTCAAACAAGTCAGACAAACTTACTTTCAACACAACTGAGCGTGTGCTTTACAACTGGGTTTTGTCGCAACATTTTGGGGAGCCATGCCCAGTGATTATGGATCCAAGGAGGCGGAGACGAATGTGGGTACATCCGCTTTTGAGGCAACGCCTCACTAAAGGCCATTTCCACCGTCTCTATTCATCTCTGCATACCCATCCTGACAAGTTCTTCCAATATTGTCAGATGAGCCTTGCTACCTTTGATATTTTGTTGGAGACAGTGCACCCTGGGATCACCTTTAAGGACGCCAGGATGCGCAAGTGGATTTCTGCTCAGGAGCGCCTTATACTTACATTACGGTATGTATTCATCCTCTATGTTGATGATGTATCAAACACCCTTGTGTATTTAATGCACTCATCCCTTACTTTTTGTGTTCCTTGTTTTATATTAGGAGAGTACAACATTTGGACATTCACAATATATTCTGGTATTATGTAGAGCAAAGCCATTGCATGTAGTTTATTTTTTGAAAGGCATGGCTTATTAGCTATTGACTCAAACTTTTAAGAATGAGTAAACTGTTTTTTTTTGGTGGAATGTATTCTCATTTTTTTCTTTTTCTGTTTACACTTCTGTTCCACTGGCCTTTCCTATGCAGCACTGCATCTGGAATTTTTTAATTGGAAAATCCACCGTCTCAGGCATGTGGTCATGCCAGAGCCCAAAATGGAAGACTGGTTGTGGATAGCCCATGGCTTTGAGGAGATGTGCCAGATTCCCAACTGTATTGGAGCCCTGAATGTAAAGCACATCTGTGTGCGTAAGCCGCAGAACTCAGGGTCCCAATTTTATAAACAGTATTTTTCTGTAGTGCTGTTGGCCCTGGTTGACAGTGGCTACAGGTTTATAATTGTTGATATTGGGGCCTATGGAAGAACTGGAGACTCAAGAGTCTTCAATTCTTCCATTATGGGTTGGCGGCTGCGCAATAATGAGTTGGACCTACCACCCCCACGTCAGCTACCAGGGTCCACTATGGAAGCTGTGCCTTATGTGATGATTTCAGATGAGGCCTTTCAATTAACCGGTCATGTCATGAGGCCCTATCCCCTGTAGTGCAGCGGTGTCCACGCTGTGCAGTGATGAGGCAGTGACCCAAGCAAGTTCAAAACAAAATGTGTTTAATATCCAACAAAACTCATACAGTTCACAGCACGCTGTATCCTCCGGATCGCAGCCGGGAAAACAAAAGGCAGTCCGGGGCTAGTTGCCGTGAGCGACCGCACTGCCATGTATGCAGGGTCTTTTTTCCTTCACTCCAATCTGTGGCCATAAGCCACTTATAAGATATGGGCTGGAGGAAACGGACTGGACCCCACTACCTTTCTGCAGTCCGTTTTAAAAATAAAAGCCCATACCGGGTTTTCCTGAACAAGCTCCTTTGTCAAAATAACTTGACCAGGTTCAAACTTACTTTTATTCTGCCTTGTGAGTCACAGGGACGCTGCTGTGACCACAAGGCTCTCCAGCGGACAGCGGATCTAATATGCTTTTGAGCGCATCCTGGGGGACACATAGCGACCCTCACATGACACCGGTCGCTGCCTCACACCCCGTAGAACCCTGGACCACCAGTGCAGAATATTCAACTTGCGCCTATCCCGCGCACGACGACTGGTGGAGTGGGCCTTTGTCATTCTTTGTGCCAAATTGCGTGTTCTGCAGTCAGCCATTCAGCTTAGTGAATCCAATGTGAATGAGGTGATTAAAGCGTGTGTGATCCTTCACAATTTTACCATAATACATGACTGCTCCTCGTCTGATGGTGATGAAGTTGTGTTGTGAAATGTTGTCAGGCCTATTACACATGTGATACCTCCCCGTCTTAAGCCCTCTGTACTAAAGGTGCGGGATGTGTTGACAAATTATTTTGTTTCACCAGAGGGATCCTACTCCATGGCAAGATAATCCTGTTTCTATGTTGTAAATTTTAATTATGTGTTGAATTAAAAATCATGTTTATGTGTGAAGTGTGTGTTGTATTTCCCTTATAAGGTGTAAAGTGTGTAAATCAGAAGATGACCAATATCATCATTAAATCAGACATAAGTCACATAATTTTAGCTGTTTTTAATCCAAACATAGTGATTTGCAAATCCAAATACCATACTATTACCATATGGCTTTTTTGGCCAATCAATCTGGGCCGACAAAGTAATAAAAAATTAGCATACGAAAAACAAAAATATTACAATCACATTTTTTAATAAAAAAAACAAAATTATAAGTTATGGTAGGTTGGGGGTGGTGATGGCGGGAGGGCAGCTTGAGCTGTTTGCTGCGTTTGAGGCGCAACTTGTATCTCACCCTGTGGGTTTACATATTCAGCCCCAGGATGGTGTATCTGGTCAGGATCCTGTGTTGGAGGAATGTAGTGGGATGAGGGATACTGTTGTGGATACTACTGGGTATTTGGGTTCCCACGTGGTTCATAACCCCCAATATGGCCATGTTGACCATACCATGTTTGGATCCAGCCTCCAATAGTGGGTGTGATCAAGTGGCCATATTGGGCAGGTGCATTATAGGCTGACCTTTGGCCCTGTGTAGGCCAATGTAGGGTTGGGGGGATTTGGCTGTGGTGTTGGCACCCGGGGAGGAGGTGGCTCAGTTACTGATTGTGTCTGCTCTTGTGTTATTGGCAGAATTTGAAGCAGATTACTGTTGAACAGCTGCCACTGTTCCAAAAATTCACATACCGTGTTGGGGTTATTGGGGGGTGTGCAGGAATCTATCATCTATCAATATCTGAATAGCACCTCGGGTACGCAGCCTGACCTCACGGGGTATTGGACGGAGGTATCGGGCCAGGCTGTGGGCATAAGCTTCCTCACCATGATCGTGGGCAGCCCTGGCCAAATAGTTTAAGACCCTGGAATCAACATGCCTCCTAGTGTCAGAGGCTGTAATGTCTCTCCTGCGTCGGGCATGGCGTGTGATGTCGGCAGGCTGGGTTGAGGTCTCCAGAGGCACGGGAGGGCTGCTGCTGTTTGCCTGGGTCTTCTCTGGATGTTTCTCCTGTTGTGCTGATGCCAGTGCTGGTGCTTGTGGTGGTGGGTGGATGCAGCTGGAAGGTGCAGTAGATGGGCCAGCCACCTCTTCACCTTCCCCGACTGGGAGTCAGAGGCTGTCTTCCTCTGTTAGGTTTGACTGCGTGCTGTTTTTATTTAAAAAGAAAAAAAAAAAAAAAAAAAAAAAAATATATATATATATATATATATATATATATATATATATATATATATATATATATATTTAGATGTGACCCTAACAGCATGTGTAAAATGTGGTGTTATGCATGCACGTACAGTCTCAGATCCAGAACGGATCTTCCTTTTCGTCGGTGCTGCATCCCCACTCTTGGCCCGCTGCTGACGTTCCCGCTGATACTGGTCCCTGATGCTGCGCCAGCGTCTCATGACATCAATCACTGTGACGTAACATACCAAAAAATTGGCACATTGAAAATATGTTTTTAGAATCTCAAATATAGTTTATACAGTCTCATGCGGCCTGAAATTTTGCAAGTTTTAAGAAATATACCACATATTCTACAAAAAAAACACAGATTATGATTTTGGGGTCTGATGGTAAAACATTTTACTTTGCTCAATAATATTATTAAAGGATTGTACTTACTAATTTGCTGCTGGGCCTCAAGAGGTTTGTCCTCATAGTCATGGGACATCTGGACACATATCCTCCGCCATGCTGCCTCCTTTCGTACCCAGTCGGCATAATGGGTGTCTGTCTGATCCCATAGTTCTGGCCTCTCTTGCACCAGAACTATGAGCATCTCAACATTGATATATGTTGACATGATGGTGGACTCCGTGGAGGTGTGCTTCCTGTTTTTTTTGTTGAGCTTCTCAAGATAATTAGCATGCCAAAGCTTCCTGATAATGGATGACTCAATTTCCTATCACCTGGAGAAGTCTTGCGTATTTCTGGCAAGTCACACACATGGTCCGTGTGTAATCCGTTTTTTTCTTGTACCCATAGATTTGCATTGGATGATGGGAGCTGCACCCATAGATTAACATTGGTCTGGGTGCTATGCGATTTTTTTTCTCGCATAATACTAGTCTGTATTTCTCTCTAGTGTGACACCGGCCTTAAAATGATACTTGGGTTGGAGAAATCCATCCTGTTTCTTTTTTTAATCTGTGTTTGAATTTTTAAATTAATGAGGATGCTTCATGCCAGACAAAGAGAAGTTCCTGATTCTTGGCTGCCCCTGCAGTCTGTGTCAGAGGGTGGTCTGTGTCAGCATGATAATTGTCATGATCCATGCTGGATTAGGACTGATAAAAAGCACAGGTAACCTTTTTTTTTCTTAAGCTGTGCTTAATTTTGGTTTTTGCCCCCGGTGGCCATTAGGATTATTGCACTGTGGTGTCGTTTGTTCTAAGTTTGCCCCCGATGGTGGTGAGCGTCATTGCACTCTAGTTTCTTTAGTTAACTGCACATGATTATTATGCAGGTGTGATTGCTGGCTCTGCTATAAAAGAGTCACAGGTGTTGCAATCATTGTTGGTGATAGTGTTCATTTCAACCATCCTTGGTGGAGGAAGGAGCTGGAGAGCTTTCCTTGCAGCACTGTCTAAGCCCTGGTGTGGAAGGAATCATAGGGGATTTCCTTGTAGCTCTGACAGAGCTTGGTGGCAGAGATTCAGGAGGAGAGCTGCATTCTCTGTTGCCAGGAGCAAGTGCAACAGAGTAAAGCTAAGTTTTGTTTCCCTGTTTGTGTTTTTCCTTAGTGTGTATTAGTACAGCGGTGGGGCCAGTGCCTGCGCCACCCAGCTCCCTAGCAAGGGATAGGTGTAGGGTGTGCTAGGGCGACAGGTTCCTGATCGGCGCCCGGTGCGGAACCGGCATAGGGAACGTTAGGAGCGTTAGGGACACTGACTCAGGGGAGTGCAGGAGGTCTCCATGTCTCCTTTCCCTATCGCAGGGCCCACCGTTGTAACTGTTTCCCTACCCCTTGTCTTGTCGTTTTAGTTATCGGCCTGCGAGCCGTGTCACACAGGACTGTATCATGTGCCGCAGGGCTTTGGAGTCGGAGTTAGTGCTCATTTTGGTGGAGTCGGAGT
This sequence comes from Dendrobates tinctorius, assembly GCF_039654945.1. NCBI lineage: Eukaryota > Metazoa > Chordata > Amphibia > Anura > Dendrobatidae > Dendrobates > Dendrobates tinctorius. The sequence goes on along the minus strand of NW_027361700.1, from coordinate 423,343 downwards.
TGGAGTCGGTATAAAATGGACCGACTCCGACTCCTAAAATATATAATAAATTGGGTACAGTAGTTCAATGCAGAATATGCTGAATATTTTTTCATAGGAATTTGGGAAAGTTATGAAATGTCCTATAAATGACTGTTCTATTCCTGATCTAAAGGCTACATTCACACACAGCGTTTTTCCTGCGTTTTTTGAGGATACGTTTTTCAGTTGCAAAAGCAGATCAGCTTTTTAAAAAACCGCATCACCTGAAAGGTTTTTGAGCTCATAGATAATGTTTTCAATAGCAAAAGCAGATTAGAAATCTGCTCTATCTATATATATCCATATCTGTCTCCATATCTTATCTGTACCAAAAAGAATGAAACTGGGATAGCACACAGACTAACACTCCTTTTTTTTTTAGCACCAGTCAGGTACACCTCATAGCTGCCCAAAAGGACGCCCAGGACAGGCATTGCTCGTCTTCAGTAACATCAACATCAACTGATAGTTGGAATAAATAGACTGCATTCATCACCACATCTTAAGGTGCAGGCTTTATTTTCAAGTGTAGGGGTGTGAAGTATGAGGTTCTGCAGCAGCTAAGGTGTGCAGTATGAAATTCTGCGGAACAGTAAGAGATTCTGCCCCCAGGTTTGATCCTGGCTACGCCCATAGTGTGAAGTGTGAATGTAGCCTGAGGATCTAGGCTTTATCTTAGCCGAGATAAGTCATTGTGTGTGTGTGTGTGTGTGTGTGTGTGTGTGTGTGTGTGTGTATACACACACAGTACAGACCAAAAGTTTGGACACACCTTCTCAATCAAAGCGTTTTCTTTATTTTCATGACTATGAAAATTGTAGATTCACTCTGAAGGCATCAAAACTATGAATTAACACATGTGGAATTATATAATTAACAAAAAAGTGTGAAACAACTGAAAATACTGTATGTCTTATATTCTAGGTTCTTCAAAGTAGCCACCTTTTGCTTTGATTTCTGCTTTGCACACTCTTGGCATTCTCTTGATGAGCTTCAAGATGTAGTCTGAATTGACTTTTAAGTGCAGGGTTTGTCTCCAAAGTTGCAGGATACTCTGGTGCAGTACGCCGCCCCCAGGTCGCTGGAGGCCGCCATGTCCCTTGCCATCCGGGTGGATAGACGCCTTAGGGAAAGACATATACAAAAAGTGCCCCCTGATGTCCTCGCTAGGGAGGAGGACCACCAGTGCGGACGGAGGAACCCAGACAGCCCGGTGTTGTTGATACAAAAAAGGGGGTGTCTGCGGCTCGTCGTGGTGGGGGGGTATGCTTTTCCTGTGGGAAGCCTGGCCATTTTATGAGAGCCTACCCAGTTCATGCCAAGTCTCCTGACGAACCCATGCAAGTAGGAGGAGCTAGTTTGTTTTCGGAGCTGCCTACGGTTCGGGGAGTGGTGTCGGCATGTTTGTACTGTGGGCAGACTGGTCATGTCCTGAAGACTTGCCCATTGCGCGCCAAATTATCTGTGCCATCTGAGAAGCCGCATTCCCTTGGTCGCTTGGAGGGAGGCGACCAGGGAGTATACATTTCCCCCATTTTGCCCTCCCAAAGTACCATGTCAGCAGAGGTTTGGCTGGCGGGGTACCGGACGTGATACCGGTCTTTGTGGACAGCGGAGCAGGAGTCAGTCTGGTGGATGCTCGCTTTGTCCAGACTCATGGTCTGAGGTGTAGGATGCTAGCCCAGCCTATAAGCGTCCAGGCCATAAACTCTGTCCCACTGAGCCAGGGGAGCTTGTCCAAGGTCGTAGAGAATATCCATCTGTGTATAGGACATCATGAGGAGTCCTTGTCATGCTACACCTTGGAGGGAATGCCAGTACCTATTGTTTTAGGCCTCCCTTGGCTGATGAGACACAACCCGGTAATAGATTGGCGGGTGAGGGAAGTGGTCAGCTGGGGGCACTCGTGTGAGGACTGTTGCCTAGGAACTACTGTCTCTGCCGTATCTCTTCAACGGACCCCTTCCTCTCCGGTGAGGGCAGCAGATGTGCTGCAGGAGAGTAGGGGCAAGTCTCAACCCTCGCCATTGGCCAACCTTGGGAGGCGCAGACCTCATGGTGGAAGGGGTTGGAGGCTGGTGTACCCCTTGGTGAGGTGCGGGGGTGTGAGTGTGGTGACACAGGGGGATGCCTCTGTTGTCAATCCCAGAAAGAGTTCTCCAAGTGGTGACAAACGAACGAGTGGCAATAAACGTTCAGGTCCGGACCTGTGTGTGAACGAGCGTGTATAGGTGGCCACCAAAAAACATCCAGTGGAAGTGTGTTGTGGAGTGTTACCAGCTCATACCAAACATACACAACCCGTTCCCCAGGTCAGCGCTTCGGAGATGTGTGTTGCCTCCAGAACATACGTTGCCAATACCAGCGGGCTCGTTTCTCATCAACCTGACATAGAGGTAGTTGCTGGGGTGAACTCTGGGCGTCCCCGCTGTAGGTGGTTCCCTGATGGGGAGCGGTCTTGAGGGTCCAGAGGCCCCTCATTAAGGGGAGGGTACTGTCATGATCTATGCTGGATCAGGACTGCTAAAAAGCACAGGTAACCTTTTTTTCATAAGCTGTGCTTAAGTTTAAACAGCTCTGGTGAAATTAAAGATGCTTAGTGATTGGTTGCTATAGGCAACACAGGCAGTGTAACCTGTTGTGGTCAAGAAGATGTGCCTATGAAATTTTTTAATATTGTGTTTTACGTATTTTATTTTTTTTTAAATCTTTTGTTTTTTTTTACCTTGTCCCTTTATGGGACTTTCACTTTTTCACTTTCATTGCAGGTATAATATATTGCAATGCTCCAGTATTGCAATGTATTATGCCTATGCTGAATGCTTCTGAGACCATGCTGTGAGCATGGTCTTAAAGGCTTTCCGTATCTGGATGACCCTGGGTCATCATGGCAGAGATCGGGCCCTGCGAATACATTGAGGGGACGCAGATCAGAAGGCAGAGGGAGCCGCCGACTCTCTGCCTCCCCTGTGAACGCTGCGATTGCGCTCAATCGCAGCAACCAGGGGGTTGACAACCAGGGGCGGGCGCAAACGCCGCTCCTGGCTGTTAATGCAGGAAGCTCAGCCACCAGCAGCGCTGAGCTCCTGCACTGATATGGCAGGAGATGCTGAAATTTCAGCATCTCCTGCCTGATCATGCTGTGATCGGTCAGTCAGATTAACTGACCGATCACAGTGTTCTGGGTGAGGGGACCGACGGCATGGGTCCTCGCACCTCTTGCCGTGCCTCTCAGCTGTCAGCATGGAACTGTCACTGCGTGTTTACATGCAGTGACAGTTTAAATGCAGGACGGACAGAATCTGTCATGGTGCGGGAACTGACATCCTGCTATGACAGACTATGTCCGTCCATGGACATTAAGGGGTTAACCTGCATCTCACAATTAGACATACATTTAGATGTTATGACATTAAACAGCATTGAATGACCTGATGACCAAATGACGCACATAGAAAAACCCTTTAACCAAAACACGAAAAGTAAGGCAAAAAAATACAGTGATACTATGTGAACTTGTATCACACATTACAGAACAAAATCTGGGGAACCTGTCCTCCAGTAAACAGTACATGTTGATTGCACGTTTTCATTACCGCTCCAGCAACTGGCAATGTAAAATCTCCGGACTCCTCCTGTTCAAGGTGCGAATACAATACCAGTCATTTCAGCAGATTCAACGAACAAGGGAAAAAAAAAATGGACCCATAAGGAACCTTTTGTAGATACAGCTTATTCAACAAGTCTCGGCTAAGTGCACACGTAACGGAACTCTCGCGGAAATTACCGCGAGAATTCCGGAATTCCAGTCCGCTGGAAAATCGCATTTTAAATTCCCGCGATTTTCCCGCGGAAAAACTAGCATTTTGCAAGCGTAATTAGCTTGCAGAATGCTAGCGTTTTCCAAGCGATCTGTAGCATCGCTTGGAGAACTGATTGACAGGTTGGTCACACTCGTCAAACACAGTGTTTGACGAGTGTGACCAACTTTTTGCTACTGAGGCTGCCTATGCGGCATCAGTAGTAAAAGATAGGATGTAAAAAAAAATAGTGTTATTCTTACCCTCCGACGTCCCGCGCATCCGTTCCCAGTAATCCTTTGCGAAAATGCCCGCGATGACGTCAGTTCTCGCGGGATCGCGACGTCTCGCGGTAATTCGCGATGACGTCGCGCGAATGACCGAGAGACTTCGCGATCCCGCGAGAACGGACGTCATCGCGAGCATTTTCGCAAAGGATTACTGGGAACGAGAGCGTGAAGAGAAGCGGGAAGGGTGCGCGGGACGTCGGAGGGTGAGAATAACAATATTTTTTATTTTTAAATTCTTTTTTTTTACAGGAATATGGTACCCAAAGCCCGGAGGACAGTCTCCTCTCCTCCGGACCGTGGGTACCATCCGCAAATGTTCTGCTTACTTTCCGCATGGTGTGCACAGCCACATGCGGGAAATAAGCGGAACAATGCATTCCTATGGGTGCGGGATCGCCGCGATTCCGCAAATTAATGAGCATGCTGCGGTTTTTACCGCGAAGCGATTCCGCCGCGGTAAAAACCGCAGCATTAGCACAGCATTGCGGAATCCCATAGGAATGCATGGGATGCTTATTTTTCGCGGCAAAATCGCGCAGTTAAAACCGCCGCGGAAACGCGAAAAAAACGCTACGTGTGAACGCAGCCTCAGTGTTGTGTTTTCTTAGTTGTTGTTCATGTTGATCCAGGCAGTCCATGGCATTTTTCGGATTGTCAAAAAACTGAACAGACCCTAATGCTGTCACTCGCAACTTAGCTGGGTATAACATTAAGTATTGGACTTCTGCTGCCCTTAGACGTCTCTTTTAGACTAGTTTCACACTAGCGTTTAGCCCCGCCCCCATCCGGTCATCGCCACCTACTGTCGCACATGGACGCTTGCGATTTGCGCACCCTATTATTAGCATAGAGTGCGCAGATCGTGTGCTGGCCGTGCGCTAGTAGGATTTTGGCGTGCGCTGCGCACTTTTGAAGGTGCGCCATAATGCAACATGCTGCGTTCAAAAGTGCGCAGCGCACGCCAAAATCCTACTAGCGCACGGCCATGCTAAAGATAGGGTGCGCAGAACGCAGGCGTCCATGTGCGATAGTAGGCGGCGATGACCGGATGGGGCGGGCAGGGAGCCGGCAGGGGGCGGGGCTTAGCGGTGCCGCGTCGAATAAACGCTAGTGTGAAACTAGCCTGACATCAAAGAATTGAAGCCTCTTTTTTGGACTTCCGCGGAATAATCTGGATAGAAGGATATCTTCTGGCCGTCGATAGTAATATCCGGGTTATTTATAGCTGAACGAAGAATAGCTTCTCTATCTATAATGTACTGTAGCAATTTTATTAGTCCGGCTCAGGGATGTGCGCCCAGTTGCATAGGACGAGTCGGGAGCCCGTCCACTGCATAGAGCGAGGACAATGTGTCTGACCCAAACACTTTCTTAAGCCAGGCCTCAAAGTATTCAGTGGGATTCTCCGTCTTTTCCGGAACTCCCACCAGCCTAATGTTGTTTCTCCCTGAACGATATTCTAGGTTGTCGGTTTTTGCAAGCAGATAGGCAATCTGATTCACATGTCGTCTCATATCTTTAGTGAGGTCTAGCAGTTTGTCCTCAATATCACTATTTTCCACTATTCTCTCACCTTCCTTAAATCTTGTCACCTCAAGGAGAATTCCTCTTTAAGTGTCCCCACCTGCAGACTGAGGGTAGAGAGAGCAGAGTTACAATTGATAGCTTTAAAGACGTCCCCCAGCGTGGGCTCCTTGTCTACCGGAAGACTCTGTTCCTGATTAGGTGTCTGTTCCTGAGTCAGTCTGGGAGGAGTATTACTATTTGTAGTCTCCCCTTCCTCAGAACTAATACCTTTCCCTGGTCAGGGGAGGTCCCTGCACAGCCGGATTCTAGATTTCCTGCAGATCCACCAAAATGTGCCAGCTTTGCCACTGCACTCTGTGCTGACACTCTTCCTCCTCCTGCACGAGTGTTATGTTTCAGGCCACTGGAGGAGATACGGTGATCTCCGCCACCCATCATTTCCTTCCCGGGCCATCATATTGCATTACCCCGAGTAACATTCCCCTCTTCACTAATGATAGACACCAGGAAATCTAGCCGCCGAGCACAGCACTCCTTTTAGTGCCTCAGTTACTCAGCAGCCCTGCAAGTTGAGAGTACCAGCCAGGTGACCCGTGGTCGGTCCAGCACCTCACAAGTGAAAGTCTCCGATATCCGCTCACAACAAACATCCCGGGGTAATATATCCTAGGATAGTAATTACGTGTTTATCACCAATCCTCACCTCCGCTACCCATTAGCATTAGGCAAATTTCTTATGAAGGCTGGAAACCCTGTACTGGGGACCTCGTTGATTATCTTGAATCTGCTATTTTCAAATATTAGGAGTCCAGAATACGAAAGGATTTTTGGCTGAAGCAATGGTTTCTAGACGCTCACATGGCTGTAAGGATTATTCTCTCATCCGGTAGGTGCTCTACAACACGGTCAAGTCCGTAATGTCACTTTCGATTTTACACTAAGAATAAAAAAAAAAAAAAAAAAACAGCTCAACTGGAAAGTCCTCTGTACAGCTTGACAAAGACTCTTACTTTGACTGTAGTTTTAGGATCAGCCACTAGATGGAGGCAGAGCCCCAGTAAACAATTTCTTTTTGGAGCTACAGTTGTGGCCAAAAGTATTGACACCCCTGCAATTTTGTCAGATAATACTCAGTTTCTTCCTGAAAATGATTGCAAACACAAATTCTTTGGTATTATCATCTTCATTTAATTTGTCTGAAATGAAAAAACACAAAAGAGAATGAAGCAAAAAAGCAAAACATTGATCATTTCACACAAAACTCCAAAAATGGACCAGACAAAAGTATTGACACCCTCAGCCTAATACTTGGTTGCACAACCTTTAGCCAAAATAACTGTGACCAACCGCTTCCGGTAACCATCAATGAGTTTCTTACAATGCTCTGCTGGAATTTTAGACCATTCTTCTTTGGTAAACTGTTCCTGGTCCCTGATATTAGAAGGGTGCCTTCTCCAAACTGCCATTTTTAGATCTCTCCACAGGTATTCTATGGGATTCAGGTCTGGACTAATTGCTGGCCACCTTAGAAGTCTCAAGTGCTTTCTCTCAAACCATTTTCTAGTGCTTTTTGAAGTGTGTTTTGGGTCATTGTCCTGCTGGAAGTCCCATGACCTCTGAGGGAGACCCAGCTTTCCCACACTGGGCCCTACATTATGCTGCAAAATTTGTTGGTAGTCTTCAGACTTCATAATGCCATGCACACGGTCAAGCAGTCCAGTGCCAGAGGCAGCAAAGCAACCCCAAAACATCAGGGAACCTCCGCCATGTTTGACTGTAGGGACCGTGTTCTTTTCTTTGAATGCCTCTTTTCTTCTCCTGTAAACTCTATGTTGATGCCTTTGCCCAAAAAGCTCTACTTTTGTCTCATCTGACCAGAGAACATTCTTCCAAAACATTTTAGGCTTTTTCAGGTAAGTTTTGGCAAACTCCAGCCTGGCATTTTTGTGTCTCGGGGTAAGAAGTGGGGTCTTCCTGGGTCTCCTACCATACAGTCCCTTTTCATTCAGACGCTGACGAATAGTACGGGTTGACACTGTTGTAACCTCGGACTGCAGGGCAGTTTGAACTTGTTTGGATGTTAGTCGAGGTTCTTTATCCAACATCCGCACAATCTTGCGTTGAAATCTCTTGTCAATTTTTCTTTTCCGTCCACATCTAGGGAGATTAGCCACAGTACCATAGGCTTTAAACTTCTTGATGACACTGTGCACGGTAGACACAGAAACATTCTGGTCTTTGGAGATGGACTTGTAGCCTTGAGATTGCTCATGCTTCCTCACAATTTGGTTTCTCAAGTCCTCAGACAGTTCTTTGGTCTTCTTTCTTTTCTCCATGCTCAATGTGGTACACACAAGGACACAGGACAGAGGTTGAGTCAACTTTAATCCATGTCAGCTGGCTGCAAGTGTGATTTAGTTATTGCCAACACCTGTTAGGTGCCACAGGTAAGTTACAGGTGCTGTTAATTACACAAATTAGAGAAGCATCACATGATTTTTCGAACAGTGCCAATACTTTTGTCCACCCTCTTTTTTATGTTTGGTGTGGAATTATATCCAATTTGGCTTTAGGACAATTCTTTGTGTTTTTTCATTTAAGACAAATTAAATGAAGATAATAATACCAAAGAATTTGTGTTTGCAATCATTTTCAGGAAGAAACTGAGTATTATCTGACAGAATTGCAGGGGTGTCAATACTTTTGGCCACAACTGTATTTTGTAAGTTCATAAAATAGCCACTGGATGTCAGCAGAGAGCGCACGAGAGTCTCTTGTAATAGCAACGGAATTTTTTATTATAATGGCGGCTCTCCTCACTCACCAGGAAGTCCCCTATGCTCTTCAACACTGCCGGCTCCAGATATCCAGGCGTCCATCAAGCCACCCATGCAGCCTTCACTGTAGATGGAGAGTTCTATCCCGGACCCAGGGAGGGAGGAATATGCCCGCAGGCAGCTCCTGCACTTTTGCCTCAAGGCTTCACTGGGATCCTGATCATCTTCTATGGGCTCAAAATGGCCGCAACTGCACCCCTCTGCTCCTATTAGAAGTAAGAATAGGAGTGGCAGTGTACTGCACATTTGCCTCCTATTGATTTGGGTAGGAGGTGGATGGGCAGTACACTGCCATAGCCACTAGCAGAGGACTGAGCAGCTCTGCAATTGAGGAGTTCTGGCCGGCAGCCAACACCGAGAACGCTGATCAGCGGAGGTACCAGGTGTTGGACCCCGACCGATCAGACATTGATGATCCTAAGGCTATGATAGTGCACAACCTCTAACATGCCAGGGCAATGGAGCCATGGACAGCAGTGTGTGCCCAGTGTCCATACACAAGTAGAAAATAAATCATTAATAGACTATTAAGGGGGAGGATTACAAAATAGTCTTTATTTCAGTGTTTTATTTTATCAGTGCACAGATGCTGGAAATATACATTACAAATATTTGTATATTTTTTTTATTATATTTTTCAAACAACTAATGTAATACTACGTTATAAGTCCATTACTTGGATGAAGTGACTCCTATTGCTTGGGGTGCAAATATACAGGGACATGGCGTGGCTCTTCTGTCCCCTCCAGTTTGGCAGAGGAGTAAACAAATAATCTTCTTAGACATGTCTCTTGACTACGGAGACAAAAGTATTTTGTAACTAAAAGTAGCAATATATACCCTTTAATTTCTATACATTTTCTAAATGTCTTGAAAAAGGTATTTTTTTTATAGCCTTTTTCTGACAATCCAAATACAATTTCCAGGCCTCCACCAAGCCAGAGGTGCAAGAATACATCTCTGACCACCCAGTCACTGCTCTGACACCAGAGGGAAATAAATACTGCTGTGCACCTCCCAGTGCCAAAGGAGCCAGCCTCAGGCAGTGAAAGGGTTATACATAGCGGCATTACAAGAGCAGTCTTCCTTCGGGGTCATGATGATAGACATCAGTGAAATGTAAACTGTACTTCAGCGCCCTGATCTCACTTATTATAAAACTGAGAGGAGACCCAAGCCAGCCCCCACTTCAGATTGGTCAGCATGAACTTTAGGGCCTTGGTCCACTGTTCCTCAGAGTTGAATTGTGTCTTGATGGAGTATGAACCACCATTGCCTCCAGTGTCTTCAATTTTACCCTTCTCAACATCCATCCTGAAAAAAAAATATATAGAAATATAGAAAACACTGAATCGATAATCCAATTATTGGTAAAGACAAAAATGTGTTTAACCATTACAAGCCATTCATATCCCTTCTTATGGGTAATAGAAACATGTTGGTTATAAGGGGTTACCAGGAATATGTGTGGATAATATACCGGTACTTTAAGAAAGGCCATAAATGTGTGATCATTGAGGGTCTGCTCATTCGGGATCTCCACCAAGCAGCAGAATGAAGGCGCTGTGGATGGGGCTGCAGTGCCACGTTTAGCCATGTATGGGGGCAAGATGTAGAGTTAAGCAAATTTTTCAATATTCGGTTCCGATTATGATCGGCGGTGAATATTTTATTTGCAATAATCACCGAACGTCATTGGAGTCAATGGGAGTAGAAATGACCGAATATGTTCGGAATATATCAAACAAATTCGGCACAAATAGGGTACCGATATGGCAAATTAAGATTCGGCGACCGATTCCGAACATATTCGCTCAACTCTAGTGAGCCATTGGATCAGATCTACACTGATCATACCTATTCTTAGGATGGGACATCAATGTAGAATTCTTGACAACCCATTTTATAGCCCCCCCCCCACCCCCCCCCATCGTGCCAATGCACAATAAAGTGCTGCGGGAACCATCTCTGTAGCAGGTAACACCATAACCTCAACTGAAAACTGTCAAATAAGAGAACAAAAAAGTGACAACTGGATACATTATTATGGAGTACATGCTATCACCATTATCTGCAACTTCATACTGCCCTCTTTATTGGTACTCGGTGTCCATAATCCCAGCACTTCCAAGGATAGTCCTGGTACATCAGAAAGGCAGTGTCTTACCAGTCCATGTGCTATATTATTCAGATGTGTGTCATGTCACTGACCTGTAAGGGAGGCAGAATCCAGTGTCCCCTCTTTCCACTTCTTCCTTAAATTGCTGTACGCAATCCAGGAATGCCACCATTGCATGGTCAAACTTATTATCCCAGAAGAACCTCAAGCCTCCGGAACAGTAGAGAGGAAGCTCCTAAAAACAAAAAGTCACACCTCTAGTATCACTACCAACCGGAAAGACAAGCTGACAATTTTTGTTTAGCGGTCTTTAACATTAAAAAAAGCCCAGTGATGATGTAAGGAAAGTCATCCCAAAGGTTGAGCAAAAAAAAAAAAAGATTTTCTGTACAACTCTCTTGTGACCAAGACAGTAGACTGAGGCTGCCATACTAGATTGCTGCCTTCCTCTTACCTGCCAGCATCCCCGACATCCCTTCCAATTCGTTACCGTGCCATGTGTGTGCGGCAACATTGGTTTTGTGGCCAGCCCAATAATCAGAAGAGGAGCAAGGGATGTCGCTAGGTTGTAGACGTTCGCAGGCCTCTGGTCAGATAGCCGCGGGCTACTCCCATGATCGCTGAACCTGGGTCCTGGGAATCTTTGTGCCCAAATCCATCATGCACCAGTCATTAATAAAAAAAAAAAAAGTGCCTGCCAAAACGCTTAGAGGCAAATGTGTGACACTAGTGGATACGCAGTATATGCTTTGTGAAGATTTTCATTTCTATACATTTGCATGTCATTCTAGGATTACCTTGGACTTGTCTGTGAGCGACTCCAAATAAGAATGGTTTCCAAATGGCACCAAACGATATCTAAATGGAACCAAGAAAAATAAGTCACGGCATAACAAAACATTGCCAAAAAACAGAATGACATCTACATTAAATCCAGAGCAATTTTTACAAAATAGCATTACCGGTATCATTTAAATATGTTATCCCACTACTATACGCCCATCCACATGTCCTATTAGGTCCCCATCCTATAGCAGTGCTGCATAGAGTTCCTCCCGCTCTTGAAAAGGACGCTTTTACTAAACCTCTACCTCTGGGAAGCAATATTGTGTACTGCACTCACCTCTGGAACTCAAGCCCCATCTTGTTAGCCAAAGCATGGAGAAGTAAGACGGTTTGACCCCAAGCTGCGTTTATCTCGTTCCACTCCACAGGAACACTTGGTAGTCGACCAAGCCGGAAATTGTTGATGGTTCCAAACTGTCCGCTATGCCTATTATAAGAAGGATTCGGGAGAGGAGACTAGGGGCATTTTTGTAAGAGCAGACCATGGCCATTAAAAGACCGCCTATTGGCCACATGCTAGCCTGTCAGTGTTTAATAGCATTCTGTGTGCACAGAAAAACGATTTTTAAGCAAGCTTAAGATTTATTCCACCCATCAAAAGAAAAAGGCCACATAATTGGGAACCAGCACTCCCACTAACATTCATTCCCTCATTATAGGCCAAATCTAAAATGGGTCTTAGAGGGGTACTCCGGGTAGATCTAAATATATTTCAATCCAGTGTGTAAAACTATTAAGGGGTCATATCAGTCTTCCCATTCTTATATGCCACTTCATGTGATTTACTACTACCCACCGTCACAACACTAATGCTGCTCCTGAGTGTTCCACCTCCATTCTGGTCACAGATCTGGAGGCATGGCTTGCGTCTTACTCCTTAAGCATGCCAGCCCTCACCCTGACCAAGATTTATCACACTCTATGTGCTGGTTTGATGTCTCTTCCACCTCCCCCTCACTATACTGCCATGGCTCGCTCCCTGCGTCTGCAGCTTTCACACCGCACTCCTTAGCAGGTCACATACAAGCTATATAAGGTGGCATAGAACGAGCCATGCCATCACACATTATGCATATCCATGACTCATTCTATGCCCTCTCAACTCTTATGTGACACATAAGCATGGCATTATAGCAAGTAGGGGAAGAGTTGAAAGTAAACCCGCAGAAAGACAGTTATGAGCATTGGTCAGGGGCTGACTTGTAGAAGGAGCAAAACTTAAGCTATGCCCCCTGGACGGTGACTGAAGAGAGGGGGCTGGCTTGCTTAACAAGCAAGACGTAAGCTATGCCCCCTGATCTGTGACTGAAGAGAGGGGGCTGGCTTGCTTAACAAGCAAGACGTAAGCTATGCCCCCTGATCTGTGACTGAAGAGAGGGGGCTGGCTTGCTTAACAAGCAAGACGTAAGCTATGCCCCCTGATCTGTGACTGAAGAGAGGGGGCTGGCTTGCTTAACAAGCAAGACGTAAGCTATGCCCCCTGATCTGTGACTGAAGAGAGGGGGCTGGCTTGCTTAACAAGCAAGACGTAAGCTATGCCCCCTGATCTGTGACTGAAGAGAGGGGGCTGGCTTGCTTAACAAGCAAGACGTAAGCTATGCCCCCTGATCTGTGACTGAAGAGAGGGGGCTGGCTTGCCTAAGAAGCAAACAACACCCGTGATCTGAGACAGAGCACCAGAAGGGAGGGAGAGCACTCAGGAGCAGATGCAGTGTTGTGCTGTGAGGTCACAGCGACAAGTAGTAAAATCACATGAGGCATCATAAGAACAGGATGAGGAACATGTGACTTTATAGTTTTAGACAGAATGTGTATTGAAACAAAATGTATTTTCCCTGCAGTTACCCTTTAAGAGTGCCACAAGTAATATTAAAAAGACTCAAAATATAAGAAGTATATTGTGTTTTGAGTCACTCTAAAGAAGTTTTCTGGTTTATATATTAAATTCACATTACCAATACGTAGAAGCATACCGGAAGGTTTTCTAGTCTATAGACTTACCATATGTGGAAGGTGGCATTAAAGACATTAGTCTTCTTGAGTTTGTCTAGCTGACTCTGAGCGTATCTCATCTGATTGTCCGCACTCTTCAGCTCATCATCCAGGTCTAACTGCTGACGCTTGAACTCACAGTACTCTTTTTGATACCTTTGTAGTAAAGAAACTGTCTAATTAAAGGGGGCATTCCAATTTTATTCATGTTTAATGTATCCTGAGTAGTGATGAGCGAACGTCTTATCGGAGCACGCTCTTGTGTTATCCATGCTTCTGGGAATGCTCGTATATTATGATCAAGTCCCTGCGGCTGCATGATTTGTGTCTATTGGGCAGCCTGAATACATGACGTGATTGCCTGAACACGTGGGGATTCCCTAATAGGTGCAAATCATGCAGCCGCAGGGACATACTGTATATGCGAGCACGCCCAGAAGCTTGGATAACGTCTTATCGGAGCACGCTCAGGTGTTATCTACACATTCACTCATCACTAATCCTACCTCTACCTTCAGGACTAGGATCTAACTATTAGGATAGCACTGGCCGCATACTTACATAATGATGGAATTACTTAGAGGGAATCTGTTACCAGAAAAAAACAAAAAAACATGCTATTAACCTGCAGATATAGGGTAAATCTGCAGGTCAATAGCATTATTAACCTGCCTGGCGCTGGCATTTAGCCAAACGCTGCAAGGAGAAAATTAACTTTATTCCCTCCTGCAGCTTTTGGCTTCCAGTCATAGGGGCAGCACCGGGCCAGCTCTAGCTGCGCCCCCAGCCCTGACTGACAGCAGTCCCTAGTGCTGGGCCGGTTGTCAGTCAGAGCTGGGGGCGCAGTTACAGTCACCGCTCTCTATACACAGAGTGGTGTGACTGAATCAGCTTCCCCCCCTATTACTGAAAGCCGAACGCTGCCAGGGGGAATAAAGTTCAATTTCTCCCTGTATTGTATAATACAGATTTTTTCTGGTGAAAGGCTCCCTTTAAAAGAAGCATATAATGCAGTGGTTTTATTAATTTGGACACATATGCAAATGGACTGCCTCCATGAGTTCTTCACAGATACTCACTGTGCTTCCTCCTTCTCCAGCATATCTGCTTCTTTTCTCACTTTTTCAATGTCTTTAGCCACTTGCTCTCGGTTTCTCTCAACCTCCTCTAACTCTTGAATCAGTCTTTCTTCATCCTCTGCCAACTCCATCAGCTTGGCTTCCAGTTTTTCTTTGTCATCGTCATTCATTTTCTCAAGGATTTCAAGGCAACGTCTATAACAAAAGGGACATGATCAGTGAAAATTGTGGCCAGCTCCCAAGATAGAAATCTTAAAGGGAATCTGTCACCGGGTTTATGCTACCCCTTCTGAGAGCTGTATGATGTAGCAGCACAGACCCCGATTCCAGCGATGTGTCACTCACTAGGATGCTTGCTGCACTTATGATAAAAATCACTGCTTTCTCTGCTGCAGATCTACCAGGTCTCTGAATGCTGAGTTCTTGCCACCCACCGCCCACACTGCTGATTGGCAGCTTTCTGCCTATCAGTGGTGGGGGCGGGGTTATACAGAGCTCATGAATATGAAGGACTACATTTTAGAAGTTAAAGTTCCTCCATTCTTGAGAGCAGAGAGGATTTCTAATAAGAGGTAAATTGTAAAGTAGCTTGTTTTTTTTTACAAGCACTTTGCAATTTTACCCATTGATGAACTTGAGATATCCCCTTTAAAATTGAGATACGAGTCACAGTGAGGCCTTCTCCACAAGTCACATGCGACGCTGCATCAAGGTCTCAAGCAAAAATATAGATAATCAGATTTTTCCACTGTTAACAGGGTTATACAGGAATACATTTGCATTTGGTCTGATTTGCTAGGTTATGTCTATACAGCCCCTTTAAGAATGACTGTCTCAGATGTGAGTGTCTCATTACAAAGCCCGTTATTCTTTGATACGACGAGCATTTACTGAGTCATATTTGCTATAAAACACACTGATCCATGCCACATACTTGTAATTCTGGCACTCGTTCTCTGTGATGTTCAGCTGGGTATCAAGCTGATCCAGGAGGGTGTCTGTACACTCCTCACAAAGAGGGTGGTCCACATCTGTCTGACCTGACATAATGTCAAAGAGATCGCCCGTCACCTGGAACACACAAGAGAACACTGCAGATCTCAGCAGAATGTATACTTTCCTCATTAGGAGTTGGAATTAAAGAGGTGTTCTAGTTTCAGCGCTGGGGTCCTGGGTTCAAATCCCACCAAGGACAACATCTGCAAGGAGTTTGTATGTTCTCCCCGTGTTTGCGTGTGTTTCCTCTGGGTACTCCGGTTTCCTCCCACATTCTACACTGTGTGCAGAATTATTAGGCAAATGAGTATTTTTATCACATCATCCCTTTTATACATGTTGTCCTACTGCAAGCTGTATAGGCTTGAAAGCCAACTGCCAATTATGTAAATCAGGTGATTTGCATATCTAATGAGGAGGGGTGTGGTCTAATGACATCAAAACCCTATATAAGGTGTGCTTAATTATTAGGCAACTTCCTTTCCTTTGGCAAAATGGGTCAGAAGAAAGATTTGACGGACTCTGAAAAGTCAAAAATTGTGAGATGTCTTGCAGAGGGATGCAGCAGTCTTGAACTTGCCAAACTTTTGAAGCGTGATCACCGAACAACCAAGCGTTTCATGGCAAATATCCAATAGGTCGCAAGAAGCGTGTTGATAAAAAAGAGGCGCAAAATAACTGCCCATGAATTGAGGAAAATCAAGCGTGAAGTTGCCAAGATGCCATTTGCCACCAGTTTTGCCATATTTCAGAGCTGCAATGTTACTGGAGTATCAAAAAGCACAAGGTGTGCCATACTCAGGGACATGGCCAAGGTAAGGAAGGCTGAAAAACGACCACCTTTCAACAAGAAACATAAGATAAAACATCAAGACTGGGCCAAGAAATATCTTAAGACTGATTTTTCTAAGGTTTAATGGACTGATGAAATGAGTGTGACTCTTGATGGGCCCGAGGCTGGATCAGTAAAGGCCAGAGAGCTCCACTCCAACGCCAGCAAGGTGGAGGTGGGGTACTGGTATCAAAGATGAACTTGTGGGACCTTTTCGGGTTGAGGATGGAGTGAAGCTCAACTCCCAGGCCTACTGCCAGTTTCTGCAAGACACCTTCTTCAAGCAATGGTACAGGAAGAAGTCGGTATCGTTCAAGAAAAACATGATTTTTATGCAGGACAATGCTCCATCACATGCATCCAAATACTCCACAGCGTGGCTGGCCAGTAAAGGTCTAAAAGAAGAAAAAATAATGACATGGCCCCCTTGTTCATCTGAACCCCATAGAGAACCTGTGGTCCCTCATAAAATGTGAGATCTACAGGGAGTGAAAACAGTACACCTCTCCGAACAGTGTCAGGGAGGCTGTGGTGGCTGCTGCACGTGATGTTGATCGTAAACAGATCAAGCAGCTGACAATCTATGGCTGGAAGGAAGGAGAGTGTCATCGTAAAGAAAGGTGGCTATATTGGTCACTGATTTTTTTTGAATGTCAGAAATGTTTATTTCTAAATTTTGTGTTGTTATATTGGTTTACCTGGTGAAAATAAACAAGTGAGATGGGTATATATTTGGTTTTTATTAAGTTGCCTAATAATTCTGCACTGTAATAGTTACCTGCACAAACAGATATCCTCCTAAGATAGCCAAATCTAAAAAAAAAACCCACTCCAACTTACAAAAATATTAAGCTTTGATATCTATGAGTCTTTTGGGTTGATTGAGAACATAGTTGTTATTCAATAATAAAAAGAATCCTCTCGAATACAACTTGCCTAATAATTCTGCACGCAGTGTAAAGACATACTGATAGGGAATTTAGATTGTGAGCCCCATGAGGGACAGTGCTGATAATGTCTGTAGAGCGCTGTGGAATTAATTGGGCTATATAAACGAGTCAAATAAAATTGAATCAGTGTATCATTGATGCATTGTATAAATTTCCAATTTCCTTTTTGTGTGAATTTCACACCATTTTCCAGATCTTCGTGCCTGTGAATGCAGAGGCAGCAATCATGTACATACTGGAGTTTGTAGTAGCAGATTTATGTCGCTCATAGACTGGATACAATCGTTTGCAGCTTCTCAGTTGAAGTGTAACTATAATTTCATACATCCACAGAAAGGATGGGTTCACAAAGTTTCTGCTCTATGTTGGTTGCCCCACTGTAGCCAGTGAATATAACCTAGACCAAAGTCTGCAACGCTAGGCTTCATTTGGCCTCCTTTCCGAGGGTCTCTTTCTTTTGGAACCAGACGATAGTCAAATGACATGTACGAAGTGTTCCTGAGGCTGCAACCCCACCAATAAAGGGACAGAAGCTCCGAGCTGACGGCTGCGCTCTCCTCTACATGACTAGTTTTATAGAACGACAGGTACACAAGTTATTTAGGACACGACCATTAATCTCCACAGAACAGGTAATAAATGTACGATCGCTGTCTGATCAGGTCTTGGACAGCATGTGCAGACATTAACTACTTATATGCATTACACACCGCTCACAATGCTTCATTCGCGCAGTAGACTTATCTATCCCGTAGACAGGTGATAAATCTACACAAGACCTTTTTAGTGCCAGCAAGAAGTTAAATGGAGGAGCTCTACCTTGAGTCTTCTACTTAGGTTCTCCATGGTGCCACCATCAGATGCTTCTCCTATCAAGGTAAAGCTGTTTGCACTCTCTGTGGACATCATTCTAAATGTAAAAGGTACATATAGTATTAACACTAAAATCAATAATAAAAGGGGTTTTTTACTTTAAGGAAAGTGACCACCAACTGCTCTTATACACCTAAAATAATGAACACATCATGCACTCACCCACCGCAGGTCCAGTGCCGGCTCCACACCTCTACTTGGGTCTCAGTATTTTGGTTGCAGCCAATCAATGAGCTCAGCGGCTTGTGTAGTCAACCTTGGCTCAGCGATTGGCTGGAGCAGTAACGTCGACAGCATGCATCACCGATGCAGCCAATCACTGAGCTCAGCGGATTGTAAAGCTCAATTATTGGCTGCAGCAGTAATGAGTCTTGTCGACATGGCATCAATGCTGCAGCCAGAACACCGAGACCCAAGCGGCGGCAGGGAGTCGGCGCTAGAGTCTGTTGAGTGCCTCTCTTCTTATGTAGGTACACAGGATCACTCGGGGTCCACTTTATTTTTATGTGGAAAACCCTTTAACAATAGATTCAGCCGTACAAGCTGACTGCATTTGGCCACCCTCCTTACACATTACAGCAATGGCGGTTACACCGTCCTATCTTTCTACTGTGGCAACAAGCAAACAGCAGGGAGACAGTCAGTATGGGCATGTCAATTATAACACACAGTGCAAACGGTGTCCCAGAGATCAGGACTCCAGCAGGTCTGCTTTGATTGAAAAAAAAATAAATAAATAATATGCATCCGAATTCAAGCGAGGCCTTTCCTAAGGAATGTTCAGAAAGGTTTGATATCTCCTTTGTGATAGGATCTTTTGAAAAAGGAAAAAAAAAGACAAAAAAAAAACAAAAACACATTTTTTTAAAGGAAATCTGTACTAGGAAGCGGCTCCCTTGAAAAAAAATGAACAGCTCCGTACACTTTGTGATCATTGTATGGACAGGTTTATGGTTTATATCGGAAGTGCTGAGTATTGGTCAATGTGGCCACATAGTTGCAAAAAGTCTGCTGCATTTAACAATTGAAGCAAATTGGATGGATTTTATGGATTCTCATGCCTGCTCAGTGTTTAAAATAGCTGTACAAGTGTATGGTTTTTTGTATCTACAGATTTCTGCACTAAAAAGTGCATTAACCCTTTAATGTCCAATGACGGACACAGTCCGTCATTAGACATCTCCCCTGCTTTAATGAGGGCTCCGGCTCTGAGCCCGCATCAAAGCCGGGACATGTCAGCTGTTATGAACAGCTGACATGTGCCCGCAATAGAATCGCCGTCCGCCCACGCCCATTAACTAGTTAAATCCCGCTGTCAAAGCTGACAGCAGGCATTTAAATAGTATTTCCGGCCGCCGGGCCAGAAGTGACCTCATTGCCGACCCCCGTCACGTGATCGGGGTCGGCGTCATGTCGCCTGATCTCTATGAGACCTCTAAGGTTGTTCCAGGCATATGGCTTTCGGCGCCACCCAGTGGTCGGCGCTGAAAGCACAGCAGTAAATCTGCTACAGTACATATGGGCGATCTGCTCATCGCCCGTATGTAGCAGAGCCGATCGGGTTGCACATGCTTCTAGCGTCCTATGGAGGCTATTGAAGCATGCCAAAAAAAAAAAAAAAATATTAAAAAAACCTAAAAAGTTCAAATCACCCCCTTTCACCCCAATCAAAATAAAACAGTAAAAAAAAAAAAATCCCACATACACATATTAGGTATCGCCGCGTTCAGAATCGCCCGATCAAAAAAAAAAAAAAAAAGCAATAACCCGATCACTAAACGGCGTAGCGAGAAAAAAAATTCAAAACGCCAGAATTACGTTTTTTTGGTCGCCAAGACATTGCATTAAAATGCAATAATGGGCGATCAAAAGAACGTATCTGCACAAAAGTGGTATCATTAAAAACGTCAGTCTGGCACGGAAAAAATAAGCCCTCACCCGACCCCAGATCATGAAAAATGGAGACGCTACGAGTCTCGGAAAATTGCGCAAATTTCTTTTTTTTTTTTTAGCAAGCTTTGGAATTTTTTTTCACCACTTAGATAAAAGAGGATATAGACTTGTTTGGTGTCTATGAACTCGTAATAACCTGGAGAATCATAATGGCAGGTCAGATTTAGCATCTAGTGAACCTAACAAAAAAGCCAAGCAAAAAACAAGTGTGGGATTGCACTTTTTTTTTGCAATTTCACTGTAC
Organism: Dendrobates tinctorius; assembly: GCF_039654945.1. NCBI lineage: Eukaryota > Metazoa > Chordata > Amphibia > Anura > Dendrobatidae > Dendrobates > Dendrobates tinctorius. Next base: position 402,984 of record NW_027361700.1, on the reverse strand, counting down.
TTGGAATTTTTTTCCCGTTTTCGAGTACACGACATGGTAAAACCAATGGTGTCATTTAAAAGTACAACTCGTCCCGCAAAAAATAAGCCCTCACATGGCCATATAAACGGAAAAATAAAAAAGTTATGGCTCTGGAAAGAAGGGGAGGGAAAAATGAAAATGCAAAACCAAAAATACCCCTGGTCGTTAAGGGGTTAAAAAAAAAAACAAACCTTCAGCAAAAGATGCAATAATCAAAAGCAGATTGATAGTGTACCTACAAATGAAGAAAAAACAAAAAACAAAACAGCATTTCCACACATGAGAACATGACCATGATGGTCCTTCAAACCTTTGAGTGACTGCAGACTTGTGAATCCTCACATCGCGTGCGGTGATAATTCTCCGATGTTGTCACTAGGAGCGTGACCACAAGTATGTGGATTGCACAAATACAGCTCACTCAATGCAGGTGTACTGAGCGAAACCGGACAAGTCTAGTCAGAACGTGGCCAGAAATATACAAATCACATACTTGAAGTCACATGACCACCCGCTCCCAGCACCTGAGAATACTCACAGGGCACAAGTCTGCAGTCACAGAGTGTCACACACAGAGTGACTGCAGACTTGTAGCCCAAGGCCGTCAATCATTTTGCTCATTTGGCAGCCGCCCCCTGGCAGGTTTACATGGGCAATGATTGGAAAGAAGTGTCCCTAATAATGCTTCAGAGGACCTTTACTCTCCACTAGCGGACTCTGAAGACGACCAATCCCCCAGCGGAAATTGGTAAAAAAAAAAAATAAAAATTTAATAACCTCAGTCTACATGTGAAGCTGGAAGACACGAGGCCTACCCAAGACAACAAGCTGTCTTCATTTTGTCAGCCCATGGTCTCTTTAGTGATATACATCATGTCCCTGGAATTAACCCTTTAATTTCCTATGGTTAATGTGTACTGAGCGACGGTACCTGGCAGGTGGGATTAATCTTCTGGAAACTCCATCGGGTCGGTTTTCTACAAATGTTTCCTATAAAAAGAATACATAGTTACATAGGTTGAAAAAAAGACCTCAGTCCATCAAGTTGAACCTTCCTCCACCAATTATACCTTCCCCACCACTAGATTATCTATAACCTTCAATGTTATGTGTAATGAGAAAATCGTCCAGCCCTTTCATAAAACCTGTTATAGTGTCTGCCATTACTACCTCTTGTGGTCAGGCATTCCACAGTCTGACTGCTCTAACTGTAAAGAACCCTTCCCTATTTAGCTGTCGGAATCGCCTTTCTTCAGCCTGTTATGAGTGCGACCTGGTCCTTGGAAGGAATAAGTCATGTGCCAGTCCACTGTACTGATCACACATATATTTGAACATGTAAATGAGATCTCCTCTGAGGCATCTTTTCCTAAGCTAAAACAAGCCCAACTTTAAAATAATTATAATTTTTATTAATACCACCAATAGAAAAAAATAAAATAAAACCTACAAATATTAAAAAGTGGAGACTACTGTATTTTGCCCTAGTACAGTTAAAGTGCTACAGCAAGATGTAGGAGTGGCAAAAAGGCATATTAATCTGCAAGAAGCATATAAGCCACAAATGTTTCTATAGACACCATCAGATAGTTGAGAATATTCACAGCATTAGCACAAAGGATCCCGACTGCACTGAACTTTGTTTTTTTTTTGCACAAAGTGGCCATACAATACATATATATATTCTGATTGAATGTCTCAATGTATAGTAGTGCTATAAAACAAGAGAACAATGCAGAGCATAAAACAGAGGAAAAACTTGGTCCTAACTGCACTTTGTTTTTTTGCACACTTTGTGCAAATGCTGTTAGCCTTAGTACTGTAGTCGTTGTACATATTCTCCACTTTTTTATATTTGTTTGCTTTTTTTTAATTGTTGGTACTAATAAACATTATCAAATTTTACTTTCTGGGTGTAGTACTTTTTTTTGTAGGTTTTTTTTTTTTTTAAATGCCCTTTACTTGCTGGACAAGTTATAGGAATGTGCTTGCAATAATGTAGTTGCCCGCCTTTGAACCGACTAACTTCTGAATATCCTTTGCAGCACAAAACTGGATCCCATATTCTAGATGTGGCCTTACATGTGATTTATATAGGAATAACCATACGTTGGGATCACGGGATTTTCTCTCTTTTTATACACCCTAAAATCTTGTTTGTTTTTGCAGCCGCTGCTTGACATTGTGTACTGCTGCCCATAAAAAGTAATGTAGTCAGTATAGATTTAATGGTAACATCACAGAATATTCCATAAAGCTCCCTGAGGATGCCATGATAATGCCGCGAGAAGAAACCACGTCAAACATTTATAGCATGTTTCGGAATTCATAACAATCATCTAATTGCTAGAAATAAATGTGAGTTCGTTACCTCAGTAGTTACCTCCTCTTCTTGAGTTTCCCCTGTTTTCACTGCAGCTGTTGACACCAGTGGGGCTGTAATGGAAATTGGACGCATCAGTATTAAAGCACCACTCCAGCGATTTTTTGTTTATTTTGCCGCTGGAGTGGTGCAACTGATCTAAGTTCCCTGACCCTAGTAATACGCTTACTGTCTTCTGTTCTCAGTGCCGCTCTGGTCGTCTTCTGCAGGTTGTGACCTGCGGAATAACGCCAGTATATGTTGGGCGAGCCGGAGGTCACACCTCAATGTAAGTCTATGAGAACAGAACTAGGCTCTCAGACTTAGGCCTCTTTCACACATCCATCTTTCACCATCAGTCAAAATCCGCCGTTTTGCAAAAAAAAACAACGGATCCGCCATTTTTGTTGGCGGATCCGTTTTTACCCCATTGACTTGCATTAACGGCGGATCTTGACGGATGGCTATCCGTTGGATCCGTTTTTGTACGGATCCGCCAAAATTTTAGCGTCCGCTGACATGGCAGGACGGAGACTGCAACTGTTTTTGGTTGCCGGATCCGCATTTCTACACTGCGCATGCCCATAATTGGGTTTACCGGAAAGTTAACCCTAAATGCCAATTCACTCTCTCTCTCTCTCTCTCTCTCTCCTTATGCCAGATAAAATTCTACCTTACACGGATCCCTCAAAACAACGGTCCGGTGCCTCCAGTTTTTTTCTATCCGCCTACGGATCCGTTTTCTGCCACTTTGGCGGATTTCTACGGAGCAGAAAAACGGATGTGTGAATGTGAAACAGGCCTTACATGGAGACCTTGTGATAGTTACCTCTGACTTCTGGTCAGTCAGAAGCAGTGAACACAAGATGGTGCCACAGGACCGGAGCAGCGACGAGATGAGATGAAAATGGCGGCTGGTAAGTAGAATACTAAGGTCAGAGAACTTAGATTAGGGGCACTACTCCAGTGCAGAAATTAAAATTAATGCTGGATTAATTTTAAGTTATGCGTCTCATAGGGGTCACAGCAGAACTGATAGCTTGGCTGATATGTGGGTATGGTGTTCCAGTCATAAGATTTCTACCAATCCCAAGAATTGGGCTCTTGAGTTATCCATTTGAATGGACAGATGATTGCCCAGGTATACCACCATTCATAGGCTGTGGGAATAACGTACTTACCTGACAGCTAGAGACAATAAATGGGGCATGCATGACTATCACTCCACTGAAACAGAGGACCTAAAGTCGAATGAGAACAAACACAAAACCACCGGTGCACAAATCGACCACACAGATCTATAAAGGGGTTGTTGGGTTTCCCTCAAGGTATGCAGCACTTTACTGGCCGAAACAATCAAAATTGCTGAGTTATTTTGGTATTTTTTTTATAATGATCTGCATTAGAGCCTCCCACACAGATGTGAACAGACAAGCAGCTGACGATTTCCCAGGCTGAAGACCAAGTGACCCACCTGTCAGCTCCTGCATGGTGACTTTATCCAGGATCTTGAAGGAGGTGTCTAGCTTCAATGGCTGGCTGCATCGCTGACATACAAAGCTCACTTGCATTGTGGAGGATTTAGAAGTCTCCATTTTCCTGAGTAATGTTGGAAAGATGGTACACCCAAATGAATGTATACTTGGGAGGCAAACTTTATCAATAACTATTATCAATGTCACTTAAAAACATTTCCGGAACCCAGGACCAGTTGTCACACCAGAAATCTGTTGCTACCGGACCAAAGCCCAGCGCTACACCGCTTAGCTGCCAGAATCCTCAGCGACTCTTCTGATTAGTAGGCTTGGCGTGAAGTCACAACTGGCCTTCCAATCAGAAGAGGAGTTCGGGATTCTGACAGGTAGGAAGTATTTCAAATGGCTTTGGTGTCGTGGCCATGGAGCACCAAGAGGTAGTTTGACAGGTGTAGGGGAAAAAAAAAAAAAAAAGCTGTAACGCAAGAATGAACTGAAGAAAAAAAAAAAAAAAAAAAAAATGAAATGTGAAAAGATTATTTACCAATTAAAATGCAAAGTGAACGAATAAAAGTCTAAATCACCACTTGTCTGAGTAGCGGCACGGTGTACAGTGAGGTTAGAAGCCTATTCGAGCCGGAAGCCACGGCCTGGAGGGAGGAGGTTGAAGAGAATACGCACAACGGAAGAAGAGTAGGACTGGTCAGTAGGCTGTGAGGACAGGTGAGCAGTGAGGTGAGTATTTCTTAATGATTACAATGCTCTGGGATCTGGAGACGCCGCTGAGCAAAAGAAGTAATTTTCTCCCAGTTTAAAGTTTCTATGATATATTGCATTTCTCTGTTAAATTCAGGGCGAATTGGTCAGTTTGATTCTTGGCAGACTTGATTATGTGTCATAATAATCATTTTAATATGTAGGTTGAAACACAGTCATTACTTGAAATAGAAAGAGCTGTGTAGGAGGCTTAAAACTAGGTGAGGAACAGCCAAACTCTGCTACGTAGTTGAGGAAGCCTGCTTCATGTCACAGGTTACACACATGGCAAGACAGCAACAAGAAAGATATAAGGTAGTTGTACTGCATCAGCAAACTCATTTCAAAGCAGACTGGGGCTTTGAGATGTGTTCTTCAAAATATTTTGAAAAAGCACCAAGAAACAGTCAACGTTGAGGACTGTAAAGAGAGGTCAGCTAAGGAAACTTAGTGCAGCAAATGAAAGACACCTCATGCTCACTTCCCTTCAAGTCAGAAGATGTCAGCAGTGTCATCAGCTCAAAACTGGCAACAATCAGTGGAACGCAGCTACACCCACATCCGGCGTTCAGAGAAGTCTGATCAGAAGAGAAGTGGCCTCATGTAAGAATTGCAGCCAAAACTACATGGAAAAAGCCAAGTGACTCCACTATGCATGAAAACAAATGAACTGAGTTGCAGAAAAATGGCAGCAAGCGCGGTGGACTGATGAGACAAAATGGAAAATATCTGGCTGTAAGAGAAGGCAGTTTGATGCCAAAGGGCTGGAGAGCAGTACAGAAATGAGTGTCTGCGGTGAACAGTGAAGCATGGTGGGGGGTCCTTGAAAGGCTGGTTCAGCATTTCAGGAAATGGAGTAGGGAATTTGATCAGGATTAATGGCCTTCTCATTGCCGAGAAATACAGGCAGATACGTATCCATCATGCAATATGATCAGAGAGGTGTATAATAGGCTCCAAATTTATTTTAAAGCAGGACACGACCCCAAACATACAGTCAATGTCATTATAGGGAACCTGTCAGTAGGATTGTACACAGTAACCTACACACAGAGTCAGGTTGGCACTGTTATACCCGAATAAAATGATACCTTGGTTGATGAAATCCGTATTGTGGCTGTTGTGCAATCTTTATTTTCAGTTTTGAGTTAATGATATGCCCGTTCTCCAGGGTGGCTTCATTTGGTGTTCTGCTTAGGTATTCATACTGAAGACTGCTGACAGGTCACTGATCCATCACTGACCTGCCCCCTAGTTTACATAATGAATATCTGTACATACTTAAAAAAAAAAAAAAAAAAAAAATATAATAATGAAAAAAAACATGCAGGTGCCACCTGCTCTGCAGCACAATTGCATGTTTCATATGCCAATAATACCTGTTGTCCATGTTATTCAGCTAGAAAAAAAAACAGTTTGAAAATGGCGCCTGCACACTAGCAGCTATTGGTGATACATATATATATATATATATATATATATATATATATATACACACACATATATACACACACACATACTCGTGAATAAGCCTTTTTTGGACTGAAAGTCCCCCCTCTCGGCTTATACATGAGTCATATACCTGGGGGGGTTGGCGGGGGAGGGGGAGCGGGGTGTCACAGATCATACCCCCCGGCACGGTCTCTGCAGCCCCCCCCCGGTTCTCCATGGTCTCCCTTCCTGCCTTCAGAGGTCACATGGTACCGCTCATTAAACTCATGAATGTGCGCATATTCATGAGTGTAATGAGCGGTATTACGTAACCGCTGAAGGGAGGAAGAGAGACTGTGGAAAAGCGGGGCTGCAGAGACCGTGCCAGGAGGGGGTAAGTATAGCGATATTCACCTGTCCCCGGTCCATCACTGCTCACCGCTGTCTGCTGTGTTCTGTGTCAGTGACGTTTAGGCAGAAGGGGGCGCGGTGACGTGGTTAGTGTGCACTGCGCCCTCTGCTGGCTGAACAGTCACTGACACAGGAAGCAGCAGACAGCGGAGAGCAGCGTGGACCCCGGATAGGTGAATATCTCAGGTGCCGGGTCCTGAGCAGGAGAGGAGAGTATGCCATTTTTTTTGCAGCAGCATATGGGGGCATATTCGATGGGGGAGCATATGGGGGCATAATCTATGGAGCAGCATATGGGGGCATAATCTATGGAGCAGCATATGGGGGCATAATCTATGGAGCAACTTATGGGGGCATAATCTATGGAGCAACTTATGGGGGCATTATTAACCTTTGTGCAGCATTATATTATTATTTATATAGCGCCATTAATTCCATGGTGCTGTACATGAGAAGAGGGGTTGCATACAAAGTTATAGATATCATATGGGGTGTATTTTGTATGGAGCATCTTAGGAGGCCATAAACTTTATGGAGCAGCATATGGGGCATATTATTCTATGGAGCATCTTATGGGACCATTATTAACCTTTGTGCAGCATTATATGGGGTGTATTTTGTATGGAGCATCTTATGGGGCTAACATGAACTGTATGGAGCATTATATGGGGCTCCTGATTCAATATGGATATTCAAAAACATTTAACCTACTGATGTCTCAATTAATTTTACTTTTATTGATATCTTTTTATTTTTTAAACTTACCAGCAGCTGCTGCATTTTCCACCCTAGCCTTATACGCGAGTCAATAAGTTTTCCCAGTTTTTTGTGGCAAAATTAGGGGGGGGTCGGCTTATACACAAGTATATATTAATAATATTATATTCCTTATGTAAACTAGGGGGGAGGTCAATAAGGGATCAGAGACCTGTCAGAAGCCATTCAGATGAATACCTATCAGAGCACCACATGAAGACCCCCCACAGGCCGCCCCAGAGCACGGGCATATCATTTAGGCGGGAGTCACACATAGCAATCTCGCTAGCGAGATCGCTACTGAGTCACAACTTTTGTGACACAACAGCGATCTCACCAGCGACCGGCCCCCCTGCCGGTATCACTGATCGCTGCAAGAAACCCTCTGGACATATTTTTCGTCGCTGGTCTCCCGCTGGCCAGCACACATCGCTGCGTGTGACAGGCGGGAGACCAGTGATCAGCTGTAAAAAATAATAAAAAAAATATGTTGTTATTCTCACCTTCCGACGTCCCGCGCAGCCATCCTGCCTCTCTCCACGCTCCCGGTGGAGACCGTGACATTCTCATGGTCATTCTCGCAAAGGATTACTGGGACCGGAGCGTGGAGAGAGGCAGGATGGCTGTGCGGGACGTCGGAAGGTGAGAATAACAATATTTTTTATTTTAATTCTATTTTTTTTTTTTTTTACAGGGATGGCATCAGCGCTAATAACGAACACAGCGATGCCGGGCGCTGGGCATCGCTGTGCTGATCGCTGGTGAAGCTGTCTGTTTGACAGCTCACCAGCGATCACATAGCGACTTACCAGCGATCCTGACACCTTGATATCGGTGTCGGGATCGCTGGTAAGTCGCTATGTGTGACTCCAGCTTTACTCAAAACTGAAAATAAAGATTACACAACAACCACAAGACGGATTTCATCAACCAAGGTATCATTGTAATCAGTATAACGGCACCAACCTGACACTGTCTGTAGGTTACTGAGCACAATCCTGCTGATGGGTGCCCTTTAAGAACTATCATCAGCACAAAGAACAAGGAGACCTGGAGGTGATGATATGGCCCCCAAAGGGTCCTCATCTCAACATTATCAAGTCTGTCTGAAATTACATGAAGGGTCAGCAGGATTTGTACAAGCGACATCCAGAGAAGATCTGTGGTTAATTCTCCAGGATGTTTGGAACAAGCGCTCTGCTGAGTTCCTTCACAAACTGTGTGCAATTGTCCTGAGAAGAATTGATGCTGCTCTGCAGGCAGAGAGGTCACAGCAAATATTGATTTGAATTTCTCGTTAGTTCAATCACTTTGCTAATTTATAAAAATAATCTATTAACACTTCTATTCTCAAAAGCATTCTTATTTTGCAGCATTTTTCCCACTCCTGCCTAAAACTTTTGCACAGTACATCACTGCCATCATGGTTTATCTGTGATTATAAAAAAATAAAAATAAATAAATAAACGGATACACTACCCGCTATATCCCCTGCATACACTGCAGCTGTTTCTGCCATCTAAATTGGCTTGTCTTACACCCACACGACCGCTGCAGAAAGTCAAAGGCGTCAATGAAGACGCCGTCCGCATGAGACCTGAGACCTCCGATTGGTTGTAATAGTCACATTGATGTAAGTGACAACATGAAATTAAGAAAGCGACAGCGGAGACCACGGGTTTTCTAGGTTGTTTAAATTTGTCCAATTACTTTCTGAACAGTAAGCCGTGTCCACGTTTCATTCTAGCGTTACACCCTTATGGCGAACAATTTCGGCACAAACGGTTAAAGGGATTGTCCAGGTCACCAATGCTTGATCAGTGGGGGGTGCGACACCCAGCTGTCCCAAGTGATGGTGGCAGCCGGAACTGCTCAGTTACAGAGCGGCACAGCACATCGTGCTGCGTCCGCCACCCTGGGGGGGGACAGCCTGCCGCGTCCGCCACCCTGGGGGGGGGGGGGGGGGACAGCCTGCCGCGTCCGCCACCCTGGGGGGGGGGGGGGGGGGGGGGGGACAGCCTGCCGCGTCCGCCACCCTGGGGGGGGGGGGGGGGGGGGGACAGCCTGCCGCGTCCGCCACCCTGGGGGGGGGGGGACAGCCTGCCGCGTCCGCCACCCTGGGGGGGGGGGGACAGCCTGCCGCGTCCGCCACCCTTGGGGGGGGGGGGGGGGGGGACAGCCTGCCGCGTCCGCCACCCTTGGGGGGGGGGGGGGGGGGGACAGCCTGCCGCGTCCGCCACCCTGGGGGGGGGGGGGGGGGGACAGCCTGCCGCGTCCGCCACCCTGGGGGGGGGGGGGGGGGGACAGCCTGCCGCGTCCGCCACCCTGGGGGGGGACAGCCTGCCGCGTCCGCCACCCTGGGGGGGGACAGCCTGCCGCGTCCGCCACCCTGGGGGGGGACAGCCTGCCGCGTCCGCCACCCTGGGGGGGGACAGCCTGCCGCGTCCGCCACCCTGGGGGGGGGGGGGGGGACAGCCTGCCGCGTCCGCCACCCTGGGGGCATCAGTGTGTGGGGAGCTCTGTGAAGGTGATATATGGAGGGACATCTTTCAGCGTGAGAGCTTTGAACTGTATGAAGGGAATTGGAAGGTTATCGGAGTGGGTGCAGGCACCTTCATTACGGGCGCTATTTTTGTCCATGTGCCACAACACATCTCACTCTACCTCGTCCCTAGTTTGGGAGATCTGGCCTCTGGGACTGCGGCCAAGGCACAGTGACCACCAAATAACCGTGTCTGCTTTATGTACGCCCTGCCTCGACGATTCCACCATCGTCTTCCTCCAGTCAGTGATGCACAGACGCGGGGCCGGTCACTGATGGATAAGCAGCACTTGTCCTACATCCAGTCATCACATCAACGTACGACTGCTGTGTCGCTCCATATAGACCAGTAATGGACGTACATGTGACCGCCAGTAGGGGTATGGAGCTGCCCCAGCATCCTGATGGGATCAGGGGACTGCCATGTTACTATATGTTAGATTCCCAGCTGAATGTCCACGGGAAGAAACAGGTCCAGCAGGGATGGGTCATAATGAGATGTGGCACTACAAGGAGCAGCATGTCCTGGACCTAGAGCCACTGTGTGATATACACACATAGGGATAATGTATATATCTACGTACAGAGGAGAATCACTAGTAGCCGCACCCTGGGCTCCGCACTCACCTGCGCCTCGGTCCCTAGACTTCAGGGCAGACCAGGCGCTGACACCATCCCGAGTGATCGGCTGCTGCCTGCAGGATGTTTTTCTGATCACAGCCTCTAGCCGGAAGAAGGGCGGACGTGACGTCACATCTGCACCAACTAAGGGCAGAGAACACGTGGTATGTCGACCAATCACTGACCGATCTAGCATATTAGCGCTGCACGGCTGTGCCAGGGAAGCGGCAGATCTAATGTGTCGCGATTGGTCCCCGACAGTGCGCGATGTATCGGATGCAGAGTCCTGGGCGATGTTGAAGGAGCCCCGGCATGTGAATTTAAGATTGCTGGAGCCAAGCGATCCTGATCACTGTGAGGCACAGAGACTACAACTCCCAACACGTCCTGACAACCTGCCCAGGGCTGCTGGACGTAAATGTAGTCTCCTGGCCCTCCCCCGACAGCAAGTGAGGTTACTGGGACCTGGTAACTGGGGCTGATTAGCTTGTTTCCACATTCAGGATTACACTCAGTATTAGTTGCGGATTGAACGCTGCGTACAGCCACAGCGTCCAGATGTTACAGCATAGTGGAGGGGATTTTATGAAATCCCATCTCCACTATGCATCCTAATAAGCGGGTGACAAACCTGCGAAAGCGGACATGTGGCACATCTTTCCAGACCGCAGCATGTCTATTTATCTTGCGGAGACACTCCATCTCCATGAGATAAATAACCCAGTCTGTGGATAGGATGCGGTGATTCTGCATGAGTTCAATGAGCACATCCGGTATCACTGCGCGTACAACGGGGCAGAGCGAGGTTTCCGCTGCGTCCAAAGCGCCAGCAATACTGAAAGTGAAAACATACCCTTATGGGGAGTTTCTATTGGCCGTATTACATCCGGATTTGCTGCGGATTGAACGCTGAGTACAGCCGCAGCGTCCAGATGTTACAGCATAGTGGAGGGGATTTCATGAAATCCCGTCTCTACTATGTGTCCTAATACGCGGGTGACACACACGAAACAGGACATGCGGCGCGTCTTTGTAGAACACAGCATGTCTGTTTACCTTGCCGAGACGCTCAGTCTCCGCAGTCTGTGAATAGGGTGTGGTGATACCGCATGTGTGCAATGAGCACTTCCAGAATCACCGCGCGTACGACAGGGGGCGGCGCTTTGGGCGGAGCCGGGTTTCCGCTGCATCCAAAGCGCAGTATAATGCACCCCATGGTCCTCCATTTCCAAGAAAATGTATATGACCCGGCGATGACGAATCTGCTGCACCTTCACGGGTGTAGTATATAAAACTGCAGTTTTATTGGAAATATATAAAAGAGCACAGTGATATGCAGTCAGATCAACCAATGGACATCTAGAACCAACATGTTTCGGCCTGTGACAAAGGCCTCAATCAGGTATTAGCACAGATAGGCGGAATATCGTTCTGTTTGCATCCATTAGTGGATAACATACGTTGCACAGGTGTATTCATGTTTTGACATTTTATTTAATTTAAAAACTAAAAAATATTAAAATATACCGTGCACATATAATACCATTACTTTATATTCCACTAAAATCTAGTTTGCAAATGACACCAGCACTGTTTTGCTACTATATTCATATGTACATGTTCATATGGACCTGTTTTTTCTAGCTGCATTTTTCTGGTTACAAGGAATGATTTAGATTGAACAATCATGTTGAAACCACCTGCGTGCGTGCGTGCTGGTCATGAAAGTGTTACTCACACAGCTGAAAGCCTTGCTCTTTGTAGCTATTTAACCCCTTCCTTACATTGGACGTACTATTCCGTCCATGGGACTTAAGTCCCATGGACGGAATAGTACGTCACACGTGATCAGCGGCGCTCACGGAGGGAGCGCCACTGATCGCGGCCAGGTGTCAGCTGATTATCACAGCTGACACACAGCACTATGTGCCAGGCGGCACATTAACCCCAGCACACTGTGATCAAACATGATCACAGTGTACCGGGAGCATAGGGAAGCATCGGGCAGGGAGGGGGCTCCCTTCGTGCTTCCCTGAGGCCCTCGGAACAGCGCGATGTGATCGCGCTGTTCCGAGGGCCTCCTCACTGCAGGCCCCCTGGATCCAATATGGCCGTGGGGGCCCTCGAGATCCTCTAGGGATGCGGCTTTCTCAGCGCCTGCTGAGAGCAGGCGCTGAGAAAGCCTCCTTGGTGCCTGTCAGATCGCTGATCTGACACAGTGCACTGCAAAGTGTCAGATCAGCGATCTGACACCTTATAGTAATGTCCCCACCTGGAACAATATAATAAAGTATAAAAAAAAAAAAGTGTAAAAATATATTTTTTTACATTTCTAAATAAATAAAAAAATATTCTCTAATAAATTATTTTATTGTAAAACAAAAAACAATAAAAGTATATATATTTAGTATCACCGCATCCGAAACGCCCCACCCTATAAAACTTTCCCACTAGTTGGCCCCTTTAGTGAACCCCTTAAAAAAAGGCAAAAAACAATGCTTTATCATCATACTGCCGATCAAAAAGACCAATATAAATAAACATGGTAGCGCTGAAAACGTCATCTTGTCCCGCAAAAAACGAGCCACCATACAGCATCATCAGTGAAAAAATTAAAAAGTTATAGCTCGCAGAATAAATCGATGTAAAAATAATTATTTTTTATATAAAATTGTTTTTATTGTATAAAAGCGCCAAACATAAAAAAATGATATAAATGAGGTATCGCTGTAATCGTACTGACCCGAAGAATAAAACCGCTTTATCAATTTTACCACATGCGGAACGGTGTAAACGCCCCCCCTCCAAAAGAAATTCATGAAATGCTGGTTTTTGTTCCTTCTGCGGCCCAAAAATCAGAATAAAAAGCGATCAAAAAATGTCACGTGCCTGAAAATGGTACCAATAAAAACGTCAAATTATCCCACAAAAAATAAGACCTCACATGACTCGGTGGGTCAAAATATGGAAAGATTATAGCTCTCAAAATGTGGTGATGCAAAAACTATGTTTACAATAAAAAGCGTCTTTTAGCGTGTGACAGCCGCCAAACATAAAAACCGCCATAAATAGTAAATCAAACCCCCCTTTATCACCCCTTAGTTAGGGTAAAATAAAAAATATATATATTTATGTCCATTTTTCCCATTAGGGTTAGGGCTGAGGTTAGGGGTGTGTTGTGGTTAGGGTTGGAGTTATCACTGAAGTGTGTAACGGGGCCCTTAGCCCTGTATAAGACTCCTGTTTCCCTTGAGGCAGCCATGTCTCTGGCTATCTGGGCGGGCACACCCCAATGTGCTGTAGGTCTGGGGTCAAGTGGAACCTGGTCTGAGTCATCTGAGGAACCTATGCAGTTGGGTGGGGCAACTCGTACTGAAAAGCAGTCTGTTGTTCGGTGCAAGGGGGAGTATGTTTTTTATGTTTTTACTGTGATAGAGCCATTTCATGGGCACTTGTCATTCACTATCTCACTGTAAAAAGCCGCTGGAAAAGTAAGGAACCCAGGTTGTGGGGAGCTTAGCAACCTGGGTGTAGATATTTCCTTGGAGGGTAGGACACAATTTTTTCTGGCTGCTGAAATCCGTCTGGGCAAAAATAAGGTGGATGTTTCTGCTTTTCTGGACAGTGATCAATGCTACATACACTGTCCAGACCTATACCCATAATCTCCATCGACTCCTCACATTTGAGATAAGGTTATTTTACTCAAGTCGTCCAAGAGCTACATCTACAGGTATGGGCCATGCACTCAGAATGTATTGACTTTTATGTGCTAGAGGGTCTGCCCTCTCCTGTGTTCTTAGACTTCCTTGGCTGACTCTGCAAAACCCTGTGGTAAAATAGGCAGACTCGGGAGGTTACATACAGATCAACCAAGGCACAAAAGTATAGGGGATACCCACTTCACCCGCAACCATATTCAGTCATCAAGGGTTCCCTAAGGACACTCCAAACTAAAGCCTGAAAGCCAATAAAGTTACAAGGAGTATAAAGTCCATATTGTATAAAAATATATAATTTTATTTAACATATATGCCAAAAACAAATGATACATCCAATATTGCAACAAAGGATCAGGTAATGATGGCTAGGTCACTGATTTAATATTCAGATAAAGTGCTGAAGTGCCATAAATAATAGAAATACAGTCATGGGAATAAAGTAAACATTTATCTGCCAGTATAGGTATATAACAATCCTCCAAAATTGGAACTGGTCAGAGCTAAATAACATACATTGTATGCACCAAGTGCTTACCCATGAACAGTACAAGCTGGACCAAAGCCGCCCACCACCGACGCGCGTTTCGTTGCTCTTTTTCAAGGTGCGGTACTGTGTGTCAGGCCAGGCCTATTTTTATAACCATAGCTACAGCCATTCACAATCACGGTGCATACTTCCGGCGACGCCCCCCGGAAATTGCATCACCGGTAGGCATGGCAACATGACGCCGCACGCCAGCTCAGTCAAAAGACGTCACTGACCCGCAGGCGTCAGCACCCAGCGCCTCCAGCAATACTCCGTGTAAAGGAGCGCCCAGAAGTATGCGCACTGTGAAACAGCCAATAAGAACCAGAGTATCACACAGAAGACCACAGGATGTGGTTCAAAAATAGTGCCTAATAAAATACATGTACAATATTTTAATCATTAACAAGATTGTGTACATATTTTGAAAAAACATCCAGATATTGTGCACTATATGTGAAAAAACTCCCTATGAAAAACAAAAATTGCCATAGAGTATAACATATGAAGACATATACATGACAAGTGGATATATAGAATATGTGAAGAAAAATCACTAGAAGGAACAAGAGTTCCGTTCACTAACATTATAAAGATATATACAGTATATGACAAGTGAATATATGAAATAAATATATAAGCTAAATATACAATTGTCTTGTGAGATAGACCGGATTTACTCTTCAGAGAATAGATCATAAAAGGCCCGCAATGTGGACTTATCTCTCCAACCATCATTCACGCCATAATAATCACTAAAAAAAATGGAAAAAAACAAACAACCCCTTAAGCCCCAAGGGTGGTTTACACGTTCATGACCGGGCCAATTTTTACAATTCTGACCACTGTCCCTTTATGAGGTAATAACTCTGAAACGCTTCAATGGATCCCGGTGATTCTGACATTGTTTTCTCGTGACATATTGTACTTCATGTTAGTGGTAAAATTTCATTCAAATAACTTGCGTTTATTTGTGAAAAAAAACAGAAATTTGGCGAAAATTTTTAAAATTTCGCAATTTTCCAACTTTGAATTTTTATGCCCTTAAATCACAAAGATACGGCACACAAAAAACTTGATAAGTAACATTTCCCACATGTTTACTTTACATCAGCACAATTTTGGAACCAAAATTTTTTTTGTTAGGAAGTTATAAGGGTTAAAAATTGACCAGCGATTTCTCATTTTTGCAACACCATTTTATTTTTACGGACCACATCACATTTGAAGCCACTTTGAGGAGTCTATATGATCGAAAATACCCAAAAGTGACACCATTCTAAAAAACTGTACCCCTTAAGGTGCTCAAAACCACATTCAAAAAGTTTATTAACCCTTTAGGTGCGTCACAGGAATTTTTTGAATATTTAAAAAAATGAATATTTAACTTTTTTTCACAAAAAAAAATACTTCAGGTTCAATTTTTTTTATTTTACCAAGGGTAACAGGAGAAATTGGACTGGAAAAGTTATTGTGCAATTTGTTCTGAGTACGCTGATACCTGATATGTGGGGGGGGGGACCACTGTTTCAGCGCATGGCTGAGCTCAGAAGGGAAGGAGCGCCGTTTGATTTTTTCAATACAAAATTGGCTGGAATTGAGATCGGACACCATGTCGCGTTTGGAGAGCCCCTGATGTACCAAAACAGTGGAAACCCCCCACAAGTGACCCCATTTTGAAAACTAGACCCCCCAAGGAACTTATCTAAATGTGTGGTGAGCACTTTGACCCCTCCAGTGCTTCACAGAAGTTTATAACGCCCGGGCGTGAAAATAAAAAAATCTTATTTTTTCCACAAACATGATCTTTTAGTCCCCCTTTTTTTTTATTTTCCCAAGGGTAACAGGAGAAATTGGACCCCTAAAGTTGTTGTCCAATTTGTCCTGAGTACGCTGACGCCCCATATGTGGGAGAAAACTACTGTATGGGCACACGTCGGGTCTCGGAAGGGAAGTAGTGACATTTTGGAATGCAGACTTTGATGGAATGGTCTGCGGGTGTCATGTTGCCTTTGGAGAGCCCCTAATGTACCTAAACAGTGGAAACCCCCCACAAATGACCCCATTTTGGAAACTAGACCCCCTAAGGAACTTATCTAGATGTGTGGTGAGCACTTTGAACCCCCAAGGGCTTCACAGAAGTTTATAATGCCCGGGCATGAAAATAAAAAAATCGTATTTTTTCAACAAACATGATCTTTTAGTCCCCAATTTTTTTTATTTTCCCAAAGGTAACAGGAGAAATTGGACCCCAAAAGTTGTTGTCCAATTTGTCTTGAGTACGCTGATACCCCATATGTGGGAGATAACTATTGTATGGGCACACGTCGGGTCTCGGAACGGAAGTAGTGACGTTTTGGAATGCCGACTTTGATGGAATGGTCTGCGGGTGTAATGTGCGTTTGGAGAGCCCCTGATGTACCTAAACTATTGAAACTCCCCACAAGTGACCCCATTTTGGAAACTAGACCCCCCACGGAACTTATCTATATGTGTGGTGAGCACTTTGAACCTCCAAGTGCTTCACAGAAGTTTATAACGCCCGGCGTGAAAATAAAAAAATCATTTTTTTTCCACAAAAATGATATTTTTGCCCCCAATTTTTTATTTTCCTAAGGGTAACAGGAGAAATTGGACCCCAAAAGTTGTTTTGCAATTTGTCCTGAGTAGGCTGATACCCCATATGTGGGGGGTAAAACACTGTTTGGGCGCATGGCAGAGCTTGGAAGGGAAGGACCACCATTTGACTTTTTCAACTCAGAATTGGCTGGAATTGAGATCAGACGCCATGTTGCAATTGGAGAGCACCTGATGTGCCCAAACAGTGGAAAACCCAATTCTAACTCCAACCCTAACCCCAACACACCCCTAACCTTAATCTCAGCCCTAACCCTAATGGGAAAATGGAAATGAATACATTTTTTTTATTTTATTACTTTTCCCTAACTAAGGGGGTGATAACGGGGGGTTTGATTTACTATTTATGGCGGTTTTTATGTTTGGCAGCTGTCGCACGCTAAAAGACGCTTTTTATTGGAAAAATAGTTTTTGCATCACCACATATTGAGAGCTATAATTTTTACGTATTTTGACCCACCGAGTCATGTGAGGTCTTATTTTTTGCGGGACGAGTTGACGTTTTTATTGGTATCATTTTCGGGCACGTGACATTTTTTGATCGCTTTTTATTCCGATTTTTGGGACGCAGAATGAACAAAAACCAGCGTTTCATGAATTTCTTTTAGGGGGGTGCGTTTACATCGTTCCGCGTGCGATAAAATTGATAAAGCGGTTTTAACTTTTTATTTTTTCGCTGATGATGCTGTATGGTGGCTCTTTTTTTGCGGGACAAGATGACGTTTTCAGCGGTACCATGGATATTTATATGCGTCTTTTTGATTGCGCGTTATTGCACTTTTTGTTCGGCGGTATGATAATAAATCATTATTTTTTGCTTCGCTTTTTATTTTTATTTTTTAAGGGGTTCGCTAAAGGGGTTAACTAATGGGACAGTTTTATAGGGCAGGTCGTTACGGACGCGACGATACCAAATATGTGTACTTTTATTGTTTGTTGTTTTTTGTTTATTTCCAAAAAATGAATTTATTGGGGGAATATTTTTTTTTTCTAATTTATCTGCCGATTTTTTAAAAATTAATTTAACACTTTTATTTTTTTTTTTAACTTTATTATCTTGTCCCAGGTGGGACATCACTGTCCTGTGACAGATCGCTGATCTGTCACATCACAGATCACTGTGACAGATCAGCGATCTGTCACAGGCAGTGCTGCAGGCTTCCTCGTGCCTGCACTTTGCAGGCACTGAGGAAGCCGGCTCCCTGCAGGCCCCCGAAGGTCCCCGTCGCCATGTTGGATTCGGGGGCCTGCAGGAAAGGAGCCTCCCGCAGCAGCGCTGCACATTGCGCTGCCGTGGGGGGCTCAGGGAATCACGGAGGGAGCCCCCTCCCTGACGATGCTTCCCTTTAACCCCCGGCACACCGCGATCATGTTTGATTGCGGTGTGCAAGGGTTTAACGTGTCGGGGGCGGTCCGTGACCTCCCCTGACACATTGTGCCGGGTGTCAGCTGTGATAATCAGCTGACACCCGGCCGCGATCAGCGGCACTCACCACGTGGGCGCCGCTGATCGCTATGACGTACTATCCTGTCCCTGGGAATTAAGTCCCAGGGCACATGGACGGGATAGTACGTCATATGGGATTAAGGGGTTAATATAAAAGAAATAAACACACAAAAAGACACACATAGTTAAAAGAACACCAGGATGCTAAAGAAACCAATCAGATTTCCTTAGAGAAATGAACTAAAACTCAATTGCTCATTGAGCCCTGCCAGGGCTACGGTATCGAGTACCGCAATCCACCGGCTCTCTCGTTGAGCCAGTACACGCTTGAGGTCACCCCCTCTGATGCCGGCACGAATTCGGTCTATTCTCCAAGCAACAAAGCCTGAGGAGTTACAGTTGTGTTTGAGGCGAAAGTGCTTTTGGGATGGCCTTCAAAGTGCTAATGTCCAATGCTTCTCGAGCAGCCTCTATATCCCTAATGTGCTCCCGTATCCTTATGCGTAACTCCCTTGATGTCAAGCCGATATACAGTATATTAACCCACAAGGATAGGTAGCAAAGTATACCACAAATGTGGTTCTGCAGGTAATATATTCTCTAATCTTAAAGACATTGATGCCACTCGAAGAAGAAAAGGACGCAGCACGTTTCAAGTTTTTACAGGCAGGCCATACATATAGTGCACAATATCTGGATATGTTTTTTCAAAATATGTACGCAATCTTTTTAATGATTAAAATATTGTACATGTATTTTATTAGGCACTATTCTTGAATCACATCCTGTGGTCTTCTGTGTGATACTCCGGTTCTTATGGGCTGTTTCACAGTGCGCATACTTCTGGGCGCTCCTTTACACAGAGCATTGCTGGAGGCGCTGGGTGCTGATGCCTGCGAGTCAGTCACATCTTTTGACTGAGCTGGTGCGCGGAGTCATGTTGCCATGCCTACCGGTGATGCAATTTCCGGGAGGCGTCACCGGAAGTATGCGCCGTGATTGTGAACGGCTGTATCTATGGCTATAAGAATAGGCCTGGCATGACACACAGTACCGCACCTTGAAAAAGAGCAGCGAAACGCGCATCGGTGGTGGGCGGCTTTGGTCCAGCTTGTACTGTTCATGGGTAAGCACTTGGTGCATACAATGTATGTTATTTAACTCTGACCAGTTCCAGTTTTGGAGGATTGTTATATACATATACTGGCAGATACTGTATATGTTTACTTTATTCCCATGACTGTATTTCTATTATTTATGGCACTTCAGCACTTTATCTGAATATTAAATCAGTGACCTAGCCATCATTACCTGATCCTTTGTTGCAATATTGGATGTATCAATTGTTTTTGGCATATATGTTAAATAAAATTATATATTTTTATACAATATGGACTTTATACTCCTTGCGACTTTATTGGTTTTCAGACTTGGAAGGTTGTAAAGTGGAGTGAGTATTGTCACTGACACTTCCTGGGCACCCAGTTTGCAAGGGTGAATACCCAGTCTGTGCCTAAATACCTGTCTGGCTTTGAGGATGTGTTTTCAGAGCAGGGGTGCCAAAAACTTCATCCCCATTGTCCTTATGACTGCGCTGTTACTCTTGTCCCTGGAGCCAAGCTGCCAAAGAGCAGACTATAAAATATCTCTGGTCCAGAAAGGCAGGCCATGAAGGATTATATCACGGAAAGTTTGGTAAAGGGTCATGTCAGTCCATCTTCATCCTCCATTGCTGGGATTTTTTTCTTTGTAAAGAATAAAGATGGGGTTATGCTCCCCTGCCTAGATTTTTCTACGAACTCAATGAGATCGCGGCCCGGGATCCGTATCTGCTCCCTCTCATCCCGAACCACTTTAATAAGATTGTAGGAGCAAAATAGTTTTCTAAACTGGATCTCAGGGGGCCGAATGATCTCATTCGTATTAAAGAGGAGGCTGAGTGGAAAACAGCTTTTAATACAGTACGCTTGAGGGACACTATGAGAACCTTGTGATGCCATTTGCGTTGACTAAAGCTCCCGCCATTTTTCAGAACTTTGTAAATTACATCTTTAGTCAACTAGTGGGTAAATTTGTTGCAATCTATTTTGATGACATATTAATTTATTCACCTGCCCTTGAGTCACATCAGGTACATGTCAGACAGGCCTTACAGATACTCAGAGACAATAAATTATTTGTCAAACCAGAGAAATGTATGTTCTCGGTTGAGGAGATCCCTTTTCTTGACTATGTTTTATCACCCACTGGTTTTCGTATAGATCCGGAGAAAGTCTTGGCGGTACTGGATTGGGATCTTCCTGAGGATTTGAAGTCGCTACAAAGGTTTTTGGGTTTCGCCAACTACTACCGTAAGTTCATCAAAAATTTTTCGGTAGAGGCCAAACCTCTGACGGATATGACCAGAAAAGTGACCGACTTTTCCAAATGGTCCAGTCCGGCTAGGGAGGCATTCGATACCTTGAAAGAGTGTTTTGCATCTGTGCCGATTCTCATTCAGTCTGACGTCACTCAGCCTTTTATTGTAGAAGTTGACTCATCTGAAGTGGGGGTGGGGCTGTCTTGCTGTAGGGTGCATCTCCTGTTAAATCGCATCCATGTGCATACTTTAAAAAAAACAAAACTATCTTCTGAGGAGAGAAAATATGACATTGGACACAGGGAACTCTTGGCTACCAAGTGGACCTTTGAAGACTGACATCTTTTTTTTTGGAGGGGGCAGTTCATCCAATTATAGTATTCACGGATCATAATAATATCGTTTATCTACAGTTTGCACAATGTCTAATGCCTCAACAGGAAAGATGGGCATTTTTCTTCAACAGGTTTAACTCTTTTGGCCAGGGAACAAGAACATTAAGGTGGATGCCTTATCTCGTTGTTTTTTGTGGGGGTGGAGATAATTGTGAATCGGTTCCTATACTACAAGAAGGGGTGGTTATTGCGTCTATATGCTCATATCTGCCACCATTGGCGATATGAGACTGGTCATCAGTGACAGTCGCTTCAGGGGCTGGACTGGTCCTTGCGTGCTGTACACAGTGCGATGTGCACAATAACAGTGTGCTTTCTGTTGCCAGCTCAGAACAGCAGAAGCGAGCAGGTGACAGAGCGGTGTCAGAATCAGGGCTGTGGAGTCGGAGTCGTGGAGTCGGAGTCGGAGTCGGTGCTCATTTTGGTGGAGTCGGAGTCGGAGTTGGAGTCGGTATAAAATGGACCGACTCCGACTCCTAAAATATATAATAAATTGGGTACAGTAATTCAATGCAGAATGTGCTGAATATTTTTTCATAGGAATTTGGGAAAGTTATGAAATGTCCTATAAATGGCTGTTCTATTCCTGATCTAAGGCTACATTCACACACAGCGTTTTTCCTGTGTTTTTTGAGGATACTTTTTTCAGCTGCAAAAGCTGATCATCTTTTTAAAAAACCGCATCACCTGAAAGGTTTTTGAGCTCATAGATAATGTTTTCAATAGCAAAAGCAGATTAGAAATCTGCTCTATCTATATATCCATTTATCCATATCTGTCTATCCATATCGTATCTGTACCAAAAAGAATGAAAACCGGGTAGTACACCAATATATATTCTGTTCTATCTAAATATCTTGATTATGGGATCATAAAAATGATTAAATGTCTGAGGTTCACATTGTACTACAATAAATTTTTCACTTAAATATAAGCAATATGTGTGGGAGTCGGAGTCGGAGTCGTGGAGTCGGAGTTGGAGTCGGAGTCGGTGTAAGGGAAATTGAGGAGTCGGAGTCGGAGGTTTGGCTTACCGACTCCACAGCCCTGGTCAGAATACCCGGTGTGCAGAGACCAGTGCAGCCCCCACAAGTTGCATCACTTGTCTCTGCATGCTGGGTATTCTGACAACACGTTTTGTTGCTGGCTAATTACTGCTGATCTGAGCTGCCAACAGAGAGCATGCTGTCATTGCACACATGGCACAATAACAGCGTACAGGGACTAGCCCAGCCTCTGCCCCTGATGACACTTCGTTTGAGTATCCTAGCATGCACTGGGGATTCTCAATCGAAGCACCATCATAAAGGAATGCAAAAAAAATAGAAAAGCTGTTAGACAGTATAGTTGGGGAAGGATAGGGAATTTTTAATTCAAGTACTGTATATTAGAAAACAGTTTAGATTATGGCACTAAATGGATGGATAGGGCCGAACTGTGACCTTGCCTATGCCTATGACACAGGCCAACGATAGCTGTATGTTACAATGCAATGAGAGTTGCACTGTACACATACAAAGAGACTGTGTGTGCATTATGAAGACTGCTACCCTGCACTCATATTTCAAAGATCCATACTCCATTTGTGTAGCACAAATTTATGCACTTGTTATCTCATATGTGTGACATGACATATGGATAGCAAAAGCAAGGCCACCATCAGGGCATTACTGATGAACAGAGGGGGTCTGCATCGGGCCCCGTCTCATCTGCCCACCAGGCCCTAGCGGCAGCATTCTGCCGCTGCAGAAACTGAACCTGCGTCTGAGACACAGGTTCACTTAAACTCTATTGCCGTGCGGGCCCGCATGGCAATAGTTAAAAGCCGCCAGCCAATCGGAGGCTGGCAGCTGACGTCAGCGCGCATGTCGCTGGCAAGTCATTGTCATTTGCCGGCAAGTCCGCGCTGAGATCCCTGGGGTGGACGGCGGCGCTGGATCGCGGCCAAGTAAGGAGAAAGTGTTTTTTTTTAATTTTTATTGAAAGCGACAAGCCCGGGGCAGGATGAGAGAAACGGGGGCAGGATGGGAGTCACAGGGGCAGGATGGGAGACATGAGGGCAGGATGGAGACATAGGTGTTGTGAATTCTCTTGATCTGACTTCTGTGTCGGGGCTCCCTCTGGTGGTTACTGCAGGTAGTGGAGCTGACCGGGTTGACCGAAGTCTGCCACCTAACGACGATGATTGGAAGTCAGGGGTTACTGACTGGGAGGATATAAGTGAGCAGACTTCCCTCAGTTGCTGCTGGTGATTGGTTTCTTCCTGTGCATTTTGAGGTCTGCTGTCTCCTGCCTGATCCTGCATTTTTCAGCTAAGTTGTTCATTTGCTAATCCTTTGCATCTGATCTGGTTTTGCTTCTTTCTGCTTTACTGTGAGGGTTCAGCGTGCTCCCTGCTGGGGCAGTGCTGGACCCCGCTCCATATGTTACAGCTTGTGTCAGTTTGTTCAGTCCCCAGATATATAGAAAAAATAAAGACGCGCACTCGTGCTGTAGGAGGACGTGCTGACTGAACGTGGATATACCACAGGTAAACGTCAACGGGTAGACAGTCGCACTCAAAATTGAATGTCACTTGCATCAGAGTCATTAAAGGAATTATTATGATTTTTATTTATTTTTTTCAATAAATCAAAAAAAGTGAAAAAACACCGCAAACAGAGATCAGATTCCAAACATGAGTATTACACGGTTACGTTTCGACCTATACCTAGGTCTTTCTCAAACCATACTCAATAGGAGTGTCAAGGTATATGGAAAGAGGACAATTTTTCAGAGTCCCAAAGTAAGGGCTGTGGCAAGAGAACGGCAGGGATCCCTGCCGCTCTCTTGCCACAGCCCTTACTTTGGGACTCTGAAAAATTGTCCTCTTTCCATATACCTTGACACTACTATTGAGTATGGTTTGAGAAAGACCTAGGTGTAGGTCGAAACGTAACCGTGTAATACTCATGTTTGGAATCTGATCTCTGTTTGCGGTGTTTTTTCACTTTTTTTGATTTATTGAAAAAAATAAATAAAAATCATAATAATTCCTTTAATGACTCTGATGCAAGTGACATTCAATTTTGAGTGCGACTGTCTACCCGATGACAGTCCCCAGATATGTTAGTCTCTTTTGCTTTGCTGCCAGTTCACACCAGAATGCTGATATAGTGGGGGAGAGGTCGTGAGACCTCAGTGTTTTTGTACATCAGACGTGTTTGATTGTTTAGGGTTTTTGCGTGATTGCAGACAGTGCCTTTCCTCTCTTATCCTATCTAGACAGTTTGGGCCCCATCATTTGCTCAGTCTATTTTCTGCCTGTGTTTGTGCAACATCTTGTCTCACCGACAATATGTTTGGGGGCTATCTATTTCTTTGGGCTTCTACTCCGGGGCAGTTTAGATTTCACCTTTCTTGCATTAGACTTAATTAGTTCTCCGGCTGTGCCGAAGCGTCTAGGGCATCGTATGTACACCCCACGGCTACTGCTAGTTGTGTTGTTAGGATTAGGGGTCTGCAATCCGCTAAGTTACCAACCTTTCTGGTTTCCTGGTGGCCTAGCCTATTTCTGCCATCCTCCTCGGTGACCCATTCATAACACATGGGGCAGAATGGCGACACTGGGAAGAATGAAGACAAGGGGCAGAATGGAGACAAGGGGACAGGATGTAAACACATGGGCAGAATGGAGACATGGGGCAGAATGGCGACAAGGGGCAGAATGGAGACAAGGGGCAGAATGGAGACAAGGGGCAGAATGGAGACAAGGGGCAGGATGGGAGACGGGGCAGGATGTAAACACATGGGACAGAATGGAGACATGGGGGAGATGGAGACATGAGGCCAGGATGTAAACACATTGTGCAGGATGGAGACATGGGGGCAGGATGGAAACAAATCAGGCAGGAAAATGGGGCAGGATGGAGACAGATGAGGCAAGGTCATGGGGCAGGATGGAGACAGATGGGGCAGGATCATGGTGCAGGATGGAGACACATGGTGCAGGATCATGGGGCAGGATGGATATGATGGGGCAGGATCATGGGGCAGGATCTTGGGACAGATGGGTCAGGATCATGGGACAGATGAGACAGGATCTGGAGATCATATGGGGGCAGTATGGATACTCATGAGGGCAGGATGGGAGAACATATGGCTGGTGCCAGGAATGAGATACACGGGACCAGGATGGGGATATTATCATAGGGGCTAATTAAGGGATATTATTACTGCAGTGATGTATTTATTTTTGTTATGCCGCACTCACCCGGTACCGGGACTCCCCGCCTTACGTCACCACTTCCTGTGCCGCGGCAGCTCGAGGGATCCCGTTGGGTGCGCACGCACACCTCTCGAACTTGATTCCCATGGCTGCACTGTGTTGCTAGCGCGCAAACGCGCTCTTCTCGGCTCTGACTGCAGCCATGTCATCTCTATGGTCCTGGAGGACCTGACCCGGAAGTCCCTGTGCTCTTGCCCTATATCAGGCTACCTCTTCCTATGGGAGGTGCCTGATTATTGTTGTGCTTCCTTGCTTCCTGACTAGGTCTGATTGGTCCTAGCTCGGCTGTGCGTTGTATTCTGGTCCTCTGCCTTGTGCTCGGTCGTGCCTCCTGGCACCTGCTCCGTTCCTGTACTCTGCCTTGTGCTCCGTTCCTCTTCTCTGCCTTGTGCTCCCAGCACAAGATCTGCTCCTGCACTGTGTTCTGTTATGCCTCTTGGCACACGCTCTGCTCTTTGCTCTGTCGTGCTTCTTGGCACACCTTCTGCCTAGCCTTGCACTCAGGTGTGCTTCTCTGCGCGTGCTCTGTCTAACCCTGTACTCTAGTGTGCTTTCCAGCACGTGCTCTGTTTAACCTTGTGCTCTGGCGTGCCCCTTTGCACGCATCCTGCTTTGCCCGCACCCGGGCCTGCTTGTCTCTGCATGCCATACATGCTCCCGTGTACTCGCCTTGCGCTATCCAGTATCTAGCGCACTCCCGTATACACGCCCTGTACTGTCCTATACCCTGCATGCCCCTGTGTCCACACTTTGCACACTTCCAGTTGCATCCTCCAGACACATTCGTGTCTCTTGTGAGCCGGCCACCTGGTATCAGCAGTCGTGGTACCTTACCAACTTGGGCTTGCCCCTGACTCTCCCTGTATAGGGGGTGGTCCTCACTAGGTCAGCTTGCCCAAGGTGGGTTGGTGCCACGACCCCGAGGGTCCACTCCAGGAGTTGTCACAATTTTATTTTTTTGAGGATCCTGTTTTAAATGGGGGGCGGTCCTGTTACTGTGCAGAGCGACACTATGTCGCCTTTTTTTCTTCATCTAGTGTAGTGTAGAAGTTAGAAGCTCTAGATAACTGTGTTATTTCCTGCAGAGACGTGTCCTGGCTGGAAGATGTGATGGCGATCTGTGCTGGATGAAGATGAAAAGCGAAGATTAAAGACTTCACCTAGAGACGTCACTGGTGAGTCAGTGTGTTACCTCTACACTGACACTATATACAGAGTTCCTGTGTACAATTCACCAAAGATCACTGTATTACCTGTAGACTGACACTATATACAGAGATCCTGTATATAATGTCACCGGTGATCACCTTATTACCTGTACACAGACACTGCATACTAAGTACAGATCTCCTGTGTATACTGGCACTTATGTTGATAGTATTGTTTTTTTATTAATGATCATTATTGTAGTATTCAGTCACCATGTGGTGGTAATATGTGGTCTGGTCATGGTGTAGTGGTATTTGTCCCTTGTATGTGCTATTATTCGGTCACTGAGGTGGTAATATGTGGTCTGGGCATGGTGTGGCTGTACTTGTTCCTTGTATGTGGTATTATACTGTAGGTCACTATGTGGTGGTAATATTGTGTCTGGACCTGGTGTGGTGGTATTTGTCCCTTTGGATGTGATATTGTTGGTCATTTTAAAAATTGAAAAATAAAATATACCTAAATTGTATTGCTGATTTTAACAAATGTTTAGTAGGTTAGAGTAGAGTAGGGCCCGGCCAAAAGAGTGTACCTTGTTGTAGTGGCAGATTAAAAAAAATTTTTTGTCCAAAACCAGAGCTGCCGGCTATATGTGTGATCTGGTGATGGGAACTGTTAATGTGTGATTGGTGAGAAGTGGAGTTTTTCCAAGAGAATGGTGGGACTATGGACAGTTGGAGGGGTGGAGCCTGGGCGGAGTCTCTTGGGGGACCCCGAAAATGTTGCCAGTATGGGGACCCGAAATTCCTAGTGGCAGCCCTGAGCAAAAGGGACCAGTCAGTATTACTCCGAATAAAAGATAGATAACCATTAGCAATAAGGACAAATACTGCACAAAATGCTCATCCAGTATCAATGTAAACAATTAATGATATAAACAAATTGGCACATTATATTAACCTACGTTAATATTTAGTACTGAGATGCAGACTTACTGTGTTGTCTTTACTCATATTGATCATATGTTTATCGTTAGAAATTGTATCTACTGTTGCTGTGTTAAGCAATAAGCTTTAGACTTTATTTTCTGTTTCTTTTATGTAATACTATTATGAAAATGTTATAAAATTCAATTATATAAAAAATAACATGTAGTTTTTAATACGTAAAATGTGCCAATGTTCATTAAAAATGAATTGAATAAATCTAGAGACTGCTTAGGCCACAGTCTTCATTGAGCGGGGGCACCAGTGTCGTATTTTTTAGGGTGCCAACCCCCATGGCTAGGTAGGGATAGTGATTAGGGTGAATCTAGACCCCCTTATATTCTGTTACCCTACCACTGCCAATAGTCTTTTAACTGTGTGATTGATTGCTTTATAAAACGATACGGAATTCTGGCCTTTCCGCTAATATTGATGTGATAAATTATGGCTGTGGCCATAATATTTTTATATTATTTAATGAAGTTTAAGAACAAAATTTTGTGGCGGTTTTATTTTGGTTTGTTGAGATACTGTGAGCCCCTATGGTTCTAAGTCAATTTTTCTGTAGTAATTTCTTATTACAAAAAATATCCAAAGAACATTTATAGTTTAAAAATGGAAAAGTAAAAAAAAGCTCAGTTACTCTTTAGTGACTTGACACGTGATGTTTAAAGGGGTTGTCCTCGACTCGGACAACCCCTTCTGAATGTCTGTTTCCCCCACTAAAATAACAGCACATATACTGATGTCTGGTTCTGGCGCTGTTCCAGCAGTGTCGGCACTCGCTCTCCTAGGAATGTTACGCGATCCCCGCGGCCAATCAGCGCTGGCTTCTCTCTACTCTCCTATGGACGTATCAAGAGAAAGTGAGCGGCCAGCCGCAGCTCTCGCTTTCTCTAGATGCTTCATCTGAAGTAGGGAGAGTGAAGCCAGTGCTGATTGGCCGCAGGGATTGCGTGACATAACAATGACACGTGATCCCAGGGAGAGCGAGTGCCAACACTGGAGGAAGTATAAGTGTTGGTATTTTACTGGTGGTAAACATGCTGATTGAGATGCGGTTGTCAAAGTAGTGAACGACACCTTTAATCTCCCGATCCCCGCGTAGCCCCAGCGTAAAGTGATGGCGGCAGAGCACGAGAACACATTGCAGGTAGAGATGAGTGAACCCGAACTTAAAAGTTTGGGGTTCGTATTGGACACTTGGTGTTCGGTGGTAAACGCCAATCCCAGACTTCTCCCAGAAGTCCATTATAATGTTAGGAGTTATGGAGAAAGTTCGGGGTTCTGGTCCTGGTTCAAGTTCGGTACAGTTCTGGTCCCCGAACGACCACGGTCCGCTCGACCCTACTTAGAGGCAATACGATCTCTATCGGGGCGCGTTCAGATGAGCGCATTATGCACACATCAGCTGTACTGCACCCCATGTTTACGGACACATTGTTATTAACCCCTAGGAATCTGTGTTTGATCTCCTACAATTTACAACGTTGATATAAAAAAAAACGACAGCAGAATGAAAGTCATCCAAACATTGCCAGGTCTCCATTCTTTGCTGTGGGGGTGCCATCTGCTGCAGGCCATGCCACTGGTCATGCTGGGGTTAATAGAGACAATGTAACACAGCAGCTGAACATATGGGGGGAAATGTGATGAGTGACAGGTCGGCAGCGCGCCTGCAGCCCATGCAGCTGGTCCTTCTTTCTGACTGGCTGTACTAAGGAAAGGTCGGCTGTTGATTGGCTGATTCCTGTCCCCACCCACTCTGCCGTCACGGTTGCTGACGGCGCGCAGTGTTACGTCACTTCCGGAGCCGTGTTGCACGAGCCGGTGTTGTAAGTGAGGGCAGATCTCTTTCGGACACATCATGTCCTCCCTGCTGAAAGTGGATCAGGAGCTGAAGAAGAAGGTGAGAAATGGCGGCAGTAGTGATGGTGCCGGGGAAAGGGGGAGGTGACGCGTGGTGTACCGGACCGTGGGCACCTAGGCCGGTGGGAGCAGCTGTGTCCAGGTGTCTTTGTGGTGATACGGGAGCGGCAGTGCGGCGGATCTCGGTGCTGTGCGGCCGGCTGTGGTGTGACAGGAGCCGGCCTGCAGCTCCACGTGGACGGCGGTGTGGAGACTCGTCAGTCACGTGGTCCCAGGGCTGCCCCCAGCCCGGGCCATGGGGAGGCCTCTGAGGCTGCTGTGGGAGGGCGGGCCGTCCCTGCTGGTATGGAGCCCCCTGACTGCGGCCCACCATGTCCCTTGCCCCCCAAAATGGCCACGGACTAGTCCCAATCAGACATGTAGAGGACCACAATGGCTTACTGAGGGTCTGCTGCAAAATCAGCTTGTGCTCTGATATCTGCGGAAGCAAAAGGGGTCATTGGTGTCCTGCCTCTCATATAGGGGTCCCCATATAGGTCAGGACTGGGCTGCACTCTGTAACGCCTGCTAGCTGCTCGCTTAGGCTCAGGTCGGATCATAGAATGGTAGAGTTGGAAGGGACCTCCTGGGCCAACTGGTCCAACCCCCTGCTCAAAGCAGGATTCGCTAAATCATCCCAGTCAGATGTCTGTCCAGCCTCTGTTTGAAGACTTCTGTTGAAGGAGAACTCACCACTTCTCGTGGCTGCCTGTTCCACTCATTGATCACTCTAACTGTCAAAAAGTTTTTTCTAATATCTAATCTGTGTCTCCTCCCATTCAGTTTCATCCCATTGCTTCTAGTCTTTCCTTGTGCAAATGAGAATAAAGTTGATCCTTCTACAATGTGACAGCCCTTTAGATATTTGTAGACAGCTATTAAGTCTCCTCTCAGTCTTCTCTTTTGAAAACTAAACATTCCCAAATCCTGCAACCTTTCCTCATAAGACAGGGTTTGCAGACCGGTCACCATTCTGGTCGCTCTTTTCTGAACTTGCTCCAGTTTGTTGATGTCTTTTTTAAAATGTGGTGCCCAAAACTGGACACAGTATTCCAGATGAGGTCTGACCAAAGAGGAGTAGAGGGAAATAATGACTTCACGTGATCTAGACTGTATGCTTCTGTTAATACATCCTAGAATTGCATTTGCCTTTTTTGCTGCTGCATCACACTTTTGACTCATATTCAGTCTGTGATCTATTAGTATACCCAAGTCTTTTTCATATGTGCTGTCACTTAGCCCTATTCCTCCCATTCTGTATATGCTTTTTTCATTTTTATTGCCCAGATGTAGTACTTTGCATTTTTCCCTGTTAAAAACCATTCTGTTGCTGCCCACTGCTCCAGTTTATTTAAATCTTTTTGAATCCTCTCTCTCTCTTCTCTAGTATTAGCTATCCCTCCTAGCTTTGTGTCATCAGCAAATTTAATCAGTTTACCCTCAATTCCTTCATCTAAATCGTTGATAAAGATGTTGAACAATACAGGGCCCAGGACAGAGCCCTGTGGTACCCCACTTGAGACATTCTTCCAACTGGATGTGCAGCCATTTACGACCACTCTTTGGGTCCGATCACTAAGCCAGTTATGAATCCACCTAACAGTTGCCTTGTCCATTCCATACTTAGTCATTTTTTTCAATAAGGATTGTATGAGAGACTTTGTCAAATGCTTTGCTGAAGTCAAGATATACTATATCTACAGCATTTCCTTGATCCACCCAATCAGTGATTCCGTCATAGAAGGAAATTAAGTTAGTCTGACATGACTTATTAGCTACAAACCCATGCTGACTCTGTTTAATCACTTCATTCTTATCCAGGTATTGACATACATGTTGTTTAATAATTTGTTCAAAGAGCTTTCCTGGTATAGAAGTCAGACTCACCGGCCTATAGTTGCCTGGGTCCACCTTCTTCCCCTTTTTGAAGATAGGAACAACATTTGCTCTTCTCCAGTCTTCTGGCACTTCTCCTGTCCTCTAGGTTGATGCATGTGCAATATACCTGCATGTGCTTCACCTGAGAAGACCACGTTTATCCCTCATTTACTTGTTTCCTCTTTGTATTACCCAATCAGTTGTTCTTAATACTTGTTAGTGATGTTTTCTGCTTTGATTACTCCTTTTGCGGATCGGCATAGTATTGTGGTCAGTCCTAGTGATAAGTAATTGCCAGTGTGATCACTCAATATGACTGAGCAGGGTGGACACAGGGACCTTTGGAGTTGATCCGATCACTGCGGGGGGAAGTCGTGTGACTGCGTTAGTTGTCCACAAATTCAAGCACTCCTAGATACAAAATGAGTCCAACGTTCTTGGCCTTTGTAGCTTGTATTAGCCCATACGGCAGGGGAGGTTCCCAATAATTGCATGTTACTTGTCTGCCTTCAAGGTGCAGTTCTTAAGATCACCTGGCACTAGTTTTCTTTAGCCAAATGATGGCTCCAATGCACTATGTAAGTCTGCCTTTTGGTGTTGGAGCCTGCTTCTATTTGTGACTCGCCTTCTATAAAAACAATCATATTGGAGCCATGTGACTAGAAAGGCTGCATGAACTGTGGCCGACCTACAGCTGTTGAACAGCCGTCCATGGAATCAGATGTACAGTCGTTATTTGCCTGGTTAGACAAGCTGACCCCATTTCCATGCATGCAGAGCTATCGTTCTGTGTGCAGAGGATGTTCTTGGTGGCACAAGTCCTGTTTACACCAGATAATGTGCTGCCAAGATTGATTTTAAACTTGCTTAAAAATCAATCTTACCCTTTTAGTCATTCCAAGGGAGATTGGCGTCCTGTCTAAACAAACTGATAATTAGGAAATTAGCATTCCTAATAATCGGCCAGTTTAATGCGCCGTATGGTTGGGGTGACTTTGGCCACTACCAAAGTTCTTTGGCTGTCGCTGCTACATATTGGCGCAATATAAGTGAATGGGGTTACATTGCATCCCCAAGGATACTGTGGCAAGCAAGTTCCAAAATGTATCAGACACAGCTGGACTTCGTGTGACTTGCTTGTTGCATTCAGTGTCACAGCCAACGCCACCTTGTAGCCCCAGTCAGTCATCAGTTATCTGTTGCTGCCTTCACGGTCTGTCTCATAGCTTCATGCATCAGTTTTCTTATCTGTCCGTACCATTTGGTTTGTGATATCTGCAAATGGCTCACAATGTTCAGTGTAAGGCCGGTTTCACATTTGCGTTTAGGGACGCAGCTAAGCCCCGCCCTCTGCCGCACCTCTGCCGGTAGCTCCGCCTCCAGGCACATGACGCTGCATGCAACCTGTTGCAATTTGGTTGCACTCGGCGCACCGTCAAAAGGACACATACTGTGCACGGCCTGCGTCCTCAGTGATAAAGATGGGGGACGCATGCAGCGTCATGCGCCCGGAGGCGGAGCTACCAGTGGAGGCGCAGCAGAGGGCGGGGCTTAGCAGTGGCCGTGTGCAGGCCGACGCTGCGTCCCTGTACGCAAATGTGAAACCGGCCTAAGTATTGAATAGTGACTGTCTATACAAAGTGGCAGTTGGCATTGTTTTTCTTGCTTCTGCGTGTGATGGGCTTTTGCCCTGGCATGTTGGGTCATGCCTAAGCATGTTCACCACCTGATGTGGCCTGTATACCATGTGTGCTGTACTACACTGACACATGATGTCCTGTTACACAGGATTATAGGGACTTATTACAAATCTGCTAGTTCTGGTCATAGAGTAAGATGTGTAACTGTATCTGCTTACAGCTGAAATAATTATCATTAGGTCAGTGTTGTGGGATAACCAAGGGATTATTTTGAGGGGGAATCTTCAATAAGACTGGGTAACTTTTGAACTTCATCATTGCTTAAGACTAAAGGTTTTAGGAAATATGAGCTGATACAGAGCGAAATCTAGAATTTACACGTTGTCCCACAAGGTTAGTAACAGTTTTGGTTGCATATTCTTTCATTCTAAAAAAAATAAAATTGACATTTGAATAGATAAGCAAATGAGGCTGAAAAATGCTGTGTAGATGTGAAGCTTCTGTCACTCAGTACCACCTCTTCCTTCTTGGCTGACAGCCTCTATGCTGTGTGACTGCTGGAAAAGGAGCCATTAGTCAGACAGGAAGAGGGGGCGCAGGGTGGGTAACAGAGCTGGAGTGACAGAGACTTCAGAGGGATTTTTAGCCTCATTTAAGCGGATTTCTCAGTAACGGAGGAGCATAAAGGCATTGCTGCACTTGTCTTTTCAAAGAGTTTCATGTGATCTAAATAGTTTACTAGGGGGGTGAAATCCTGCCTAGTTTCCCTTTAATGTACGCTATATGTTAGTTTGGCTACTGGTCACGACTGAATCCGGCCGTAAGGTGGAGATTTGGACTGGAAGCGTCCAGCATGCATGTTGCTGTCTGCCCAACACTTATGTTGAGGGTTAGGGTGTTGCTTTGCTTGATATGGGGCTGCCTGTTCTTTCTGCTATCATTTATATAAATTTGTATACAGCTATAATTGTGTTTTAGTTAAACTGATGTATTTCAAAGGACCCTTTCATCATTTGTGTGCTGTCAGGTCCGCAGACGGCATTAAATCCAGAAAGTCTTTCACATTACCGAGAGCTATGTTTTATTCTCCAATGTGCACTTCAGAGAAAACCGAAGCAGCTACTAGCACACACGTCCCACCAGCTTCTCCCCGCCTGACTAGCCTTGATTGACAGGTCTCTCCCACCCATAGCACCCTTCTCCCTTGGCCACACTCCACTGAGTAAAGCTTAGGCCTCTGTCTGGGCAACATAAAACTGATTAGAGTTGCTTTTTAAAGGCATTTTGTTGATTAACCTCTTCTACACCGCAGGTCTCGCTGTCAACACCAAAGTATTTCTCTACTGTGTACCCCAACTCCCCTCCAAAAAAAAAAAATAGGAACCACACAGAAGGGAATATTTTCTGCTTATATGGTCTAACTGGC
This sequence comes from Dendrobates tinctorius, assembly GCF_039654945.1. Classification (NCBI taxonomy): domain Eukaryota; kingdom Metazoa; phylum Chordata; class Amphibia; order Anura; family Dendrobatidae; genus Dendrobates; species Dendrobates tinctorius. The sequence goes on along the minus strand of NW_027361700.1, from coordinate 368,269 downwards.
TTGAAAATCAAATCCTAGAAATGTGAATGAGCACTTAAAGGCAATCTGTCACCTATTTTTTCGTATACAAGTTGCAGCCACCGCCATCAGGGGCTTATCTACAGCATTCTGCAATGCTGTAGATAAGCCCCCGATGTAACCTGAAAGAGAAGAAAAACGAGTTATATTATACTCACTCAGTGGCGGTCCGGGTCCGGAGGGTGTTGTGGTCCGGTCCGATGCCTCCCATCTTCTAGCGATGACGTCCTCTTCTTTCCTTCCTGTCGCGGCTCTGGCGCAGGCGCACTGCTCTGCCCTGTTGAGGGCAGACCAGAACACTGCAGTGCGCAGGCGTCAGGTAAGGTCAGAGAGGTCCGGAGCCTGCGCACTGCAGTATTCTGTTCTCTCCTTCCTGTCGCGGCTCTGGCGCAGGCGCACTACTCTGCCCTGTCGAGGGCAGAGTAGTGCGCCTGCGCCAGAGCCGCGACATGAAGGAAAGAAGAGGACGGCATCACTAGAAGATGGGAGGCGACGGACCGGACCGGACCGCCCACCTCGGTGAGTATAATATAACGTGTTTTTCTTCTTTCAGGTTACATCAGGGGGCTTATCTTCAGCATTACAGAATGCTGTAGATAAGCCCCTGATGGCGTTGACTGCATCTTCTATACAAAAAAAAATAGATGAGAGATTCCCTTTAAGCACCAGAATACAATGCTAGTGTTCACAGACTGCCCAGATATTGGTCTAATATACAGCGACTAAGCTTTAATCTCTGCAGCTGTAATACTCTAACACACAATGTCTTGCGGTAGTAAAACATCTGTTCATGATGCAGTTAAAGCCGCCTGACATCATTTCTACTTCCTCTCATTGTTTATTTCATCATGTCACAAGTGCAGAAATGGTTTATGGAGGGACCCGAATGTAGCAAGGATACAGCACACATTTCTGTACATATATTATCTAATGGGCTTGTCTACTAAGAGATTGTTGGGCATCTGGCACCTCCATCAATTGGCTGTTTGCTATGCCAGATGTGACCCAGGCCGGAGAAGCACAACAATAACCATCATTAGTTTTACTCTGTGATTCCCTATTGTGATCATTGGTAATCTCCTCTGAATGTGAACACTGGCCCGTGATAAAGCTCTAGTGTAAAGGCCCCGTCACACTAAGCGATATCGCTAGCAATATCGCTATAACGTCACTGGTTTTGTGACGTAGCAGCGATATTGCTAGCGTTATCTCTGTGTGTGATACTTACCTCCGACCGACTCCCCCGCTGGTTATCGCTGATCGCGTGAGAACGACCTGGGCCGTTTCTCGTCGGCCACTTCCGGCTGGGGCTTCCTGTTGGCGCTGACGAGCGACGCGTGGATGCGGGCAGGAGGATGTCAGGATCGCCTCGTCTGACAGGTAAGTAGCGACCCCCGACCGCTGCGATGTCGCTGGTGAGATCTGCCTGTGTGGCAGCTCACTAGCGACCATTTAGCGATGCACCAGCGATCCTGACCGGGTCATATCGTGGTCGTGATCACTGGTGCATCGCTAAGTGTAACGGTCCCCTAAGGTATGAGTAGTGCAGTGATGGGCAGTTATTGTTCTTCTTCACTGACACTTATTCTTCAGCTTCAGGTAAATCCTTCTCAGCATCCTGGCATTGTGCTGCTGTTAAGGCTGGGTTCACATTGCATTTGTGGGAAGCGTTTAACACATCCGTTACATAGCGGCATTAACGCTATGTAACGGATGCGTTAACGCACCCATAGACTGCAGTAGACGAGCGCATCGCCAACGCATGTCATAATCGGCATACGTTCGCGATGTGCCGTCATTCTGTGACAGACCCTCGGATGCGGTCTGCAGCATTCGGGGGTCTGTCACCGCTAGCGCAGATAGGGAAGCTAAGCTAGCGTGATCGATAAACACGATCACAATATGACAGTAGAGTGAACGCAGTGTGTCAACACTATGCGTTGAAGGGACTGAATTAACGCAATGTGAACCTGGCCTAATTTCCGTACAGACTCCCTCTGTTGCTTTAGTCTGATCATGTTGGTGAAATGGTGCCTTCTTTCCCATGCTTTCATGACATTGTATATATTAATCATATAGAAGTCAGTTGTCCTATATACTTGGAAATTACATTTGAAACTTCACGGCTGCATATCTGTCCTGGAATATGATCCGCACAATAAATGCTCGTCTAGTGAAGGCTGCCATACACCTTCACCAGCTATTGGCCGATCAGCTGTTCTCGTCCCCTTGCTCTTGGTTAGATGTACTCTTCATAGACTGTGACTAGATCAGTGGTCACACACACACTCTCTAGTTACACCAAAGTAAGTCTCGGACCACCGTTGTGATCAGTGGTGGGACCATCGGTGAGAACTCACTGATCATTGATTTTCAGGATGAGTGGTAAGTTTATCGCTTCTTAGTCATAACATTTATACAGAATGTATAGTGCAAAGTGAACAAGCTTCATCTGCTGACACAGGAATACACTTATCAATTTATGTCTTGTAATCTAATGACAAAATTAGAAAATTCTTTGTAGTTTTTTTTCTGTATGAGAAATCTCTTAGTTGAGGACATTGCCATTGATTCACTTTTTTTTTTTGTGATGATCACAGGTCGATTGCTTTCGAGAGAGAATAACAAATGAGGTAATCTACAGTTCAACTATTTTACTCACAAATCTTGTGCCATCATATTCCGCAGCGCTTTACAGACATTTCTATGGCTTTGTATCAGTAGTTGCCTTTCTAGATTATGTTGGTTATACTAATATTTTTCAGAAACAAGCTAACAGTTGAGCTCTATCTAGATATCTGATTTGTGGTGCATTATTACATGGCATGTGATTTTGATGATTGTGCAATAATTACTTTACTACTTAAGGCTGAAGATCTTGTGGCAAGTTTTTTCCCAAAGAAGTTGCTGGAACTGGATGCATTTCTTAAGGTAATCTAGTCCTGCTGGAGAACTGTCCTATAAAGGAACTTTACTGTTTGATTTGGCTGCAGAAATGGCTGTGCATATAAAAAAATTAAGCTATAGGGTCCGATTCATCAAAGCATTTTCTCCAGATTTCTGGCATAAAACACTTTAAAAAGTCATCAAAGCTGCTCTAAAATGTAGTGACTTGCTGTTTTGACATCACATGCGGGGGCAGCGTTCATCTCTGCACCTTGGGTAAGCCTCAAGAAACACGCCACACTGACAGTGCGCTCTCTTGCCAACGCGAGAGAGCACTGTCACTGTGCATACTGCACAGTGACAAGACTTTACTAAGCATACATCGGAATTGACAACCAATGCATGCTCAGTAGAATCATAGAGTTGGAAGGGACCTCCTGGGCCATCTGGTCCAACCCCCTGCTCAAAGCAGGATTCGCTAAATCATCCCAGTCAGATGTCTGTCCAGCCTCTGTTTGAAGACTTCCATTGAAGGAGAACTCGCCACTTCTCGTGGCAGCCTGTTCCACTCATTGATCACTCTAACTGTCAAAAAGTTTTTTCTAATATCTAATCTGTGTCTCCTCCCATTCAGTTTCATCCCATTGCTTCTAGTCTTTCCATGTGCAAATGAGAATAAAGTTGATCCTTCTACAATGTGACAGCCCTTTAGATATTTGTAGACAGCTATTAAGTCTCCTCTCAGTCTTCTCTTTTGCAAACTAAACATTCCCAAATCCTGCAACCTTTCCTCATAAGACAGGGTTTGCAGACCGGTCACCATTCTGGTCGCTCTTTTCTGAACTTGCTCCAGTTTGTTGATGTCTTTTTTAAAATGCGATGCCCAAAACTGGACACAATATTCCAGATGAGGTCTGACCAAAGAGGAGTAGAGGGAAATAATGACTTCACGTGATCTAGACTGTATGCTTCTGTTAATACATCCTAGAATTGCATTTGCCTTTTTTGCTGCTGCATCACACTGTTGACTCATATTCAGTCTGTGATCTATTAATATACCCAAGTCTTTTTCACATGTGCTGTCACTTAGCCCTATTCCTCCCATTCTATATATGCTTTTTTCATTTTTATTGCCCAGATGTAGTACTTTGCATTTCTCCCTGTTAAAAACCATTCTGTTAGTTGCTGCCCACTTCTCCAGTTTATTTAAATCTTTTTGAATCCTCTCTCTCTCTTCTCTAGTATTAGCTATCCCTCCTAGCTTTGTGTCATCAGCAAATTTAATCAGTTTACCCTCAATTCCTTCATCTAAATCGTTGATAAAGATGTTGAACAATACAGGGCCCAGGACAGAGTCCTGTGGTACCCCACTTGAGACATTCTTCCAACTGGATGTGCAGCCATTTATGACCACTCTTTGGGTCCGATCACTAAGCCAGTTATGAATCCACCTAACAGTTGCCTTGTCCATTCCATACTTAGTCATTTTTTTCAATAAGGATTGTATGAGATACTTTGTCAAATGCTTTGCTGAAGTCAAGATATACTATATCTACAGCATTTCCTTGATCCACCCAATCAGTGATACCGTCATAGAAGGAAATTAAGTTAGTCTGACATGACTTATTAGTTACAAACCCATGCTGACTCTGTTTAATCACTTCATTCTTATCCAGGTATTGACATACATGTTGTTTAATAATTTGCTCAAAGATCTTTCCTGGTATAGAAGTCAGACTCACCGGCATATAGTTGCCTGGGTCCACCTTCTTCCCCTTTTTGAAGATAGGAACAACATTTGCTCTTCTCCAGTCTTCTGGCACTTCTCCTGTTCTCCAAGAATTTTCAAAGATTATGGAGAGGGGTTCAAACATTTCTTCTGCTATCTCCTTCAGTACTCTGGGGTGTAATTCATTTGGACCTGGAGACTTGAATTCATTTAGGTTAGCTAAGTGTTTCCTCACTATCTTTCTGTTTATAGATATCCTGGATTCTTCTATTCCCTTAATAGGACAGTGAATAACAGTTGATGTTACATTTCCTTTCTGAGAGAAAACAGATGCAAAATAGGAATTTAAAAGTTCAGCCTTCTCAACATCCTGTCTTACCATTTCATCATTTTCATCCTGTAAAAATCCTATAGCATCTTTGACTTTTCTTTTACTTTTGACATATCCCCAAAATCCTTTATTATTGCTTTTGACATCTCTTGCAAGCCTCAATTCATTTTCAGATTTAGATAATCTGATTTGTGCCCTGCAGGTTCTGCAGACAGCATTATATTCTTCTTTAGATATGCCTCCCTCTTTCCATTTTATAAACATTTTTTTCTTCCTTTTTAGCATGTGCTTAAGTTCTGTGTTCATCCATCCTGGTTTCCTTAAATGCTTCCTATTCTTTCCTCTTTTCGGAATTGTTAACAACTGTGCTTTGAGAATTTCATTTTTCAAGATTTCCCATCCCTCCTGGACATTTTTGTCTTTTAGGATATCCAGCCATTGGATCCCTCCAATTCTCTTTCTGAATCCCTTAAAATCTGCCTTTCTGAAATCTAACCTTGACGTCTGAGTCTTCACAGGTCTTCCGCCTCTAGTTATCCAAAATTCTAAAATAGCATGGTCGCTACCTCCTAGGGTCCCAGCCACTTTTACCTCCTCAACCATTTCCTCCCTGTTTATAAGGATTAGATCCAAGGTAGCAGTTCCCCTTGTTTTCTCACTTACCTTTTGGAAGATAAAGTTGTCATCAAGAGAGGATAAGAATTTCCTTGACCTGTTAGTTTTGCCTGAGAGAGATTCCCAACAAATGTCTGGATAGTTGAAATCTCCCATGACAACTATGTCATATTTTTTGGAGAACTTGGCCATTTGATGCAGAAAGAGTTCATCCATATCTTCAGCTTGCACAGGTGGCCTGTAGTAAATGCCTACAATGGTGTTCTTTCCATTGTTCTGTCCTTGTTTTCTTACCCAAACAGTTTCCACAGAACTCCCAGTCTCTGAAGCTTCAATCTCTGTGCAGATATACGTTTTTCTAACATACAATGCGACACCTCCTCCTCGTTTATCAAGTCTGTTTCTTGCAAATAAGTTGTATCCTTCTAGTCTTGTATTCCAATCATGTGTATTGTCCCACCAAGTTTCAGTGATTCCAATGACATCATATTTCTTTTCCTGTGTTAGTAGTTCCAATTCTCCTTGTTTGTTGCCCATGCTTTGTGCATTAGTATAGAAACATTTTAGTTTGTGATAGGTTTCTCTTTCCCCAATATTTTTATTAATTAGATTCTTTCGTATTTGTTCTTCCTTTCCACTTCTAATAGCAGAGTTCTCAATAGCATTTGTCAGGTGTATGGCTTTTTCTGGTCTTTTGCTTCCCTTCCCATGTTGTTCTAGTTTAAAGCTCTCCTTACAAGTGTAGCAAGGCGACTTCCAAATACTTGCTTTCCAGTCTTCGTAAGGTGCACCCCATCTCTAGCAAGTAGTCCATCGTATAAGTAGTTCACTCCGTGATCCAGAAATCCAAATCGTTGCTGACGGCACCATCGACGTAGCCAGTTGTTCACCTGCAGAATCTTATTCCACCTCCTTGTTCCATGGCCATCCACTGGGAGGATGGAAGAGAAGACCACCTGCGCTCCCAGTTCTTTCACTTTCTTGCCTAAGTCTTCAAAGTCTCTGCAGATGGTTTCCAGGTCGTTTCTTGCGGTGTCATTTGTCCCCACATGTAGTAGCAGGAATGGGTAGTCATCTGTAGGTCTGAAGAGTCCTGATATCCTGTCAGACACATCTTTAATTTTTGCACCTGGAAGACAGCACATTTCTCTTGAAGTTATATCCGGTCTGCAGATAGCGGCCTCTGTTCCTCTCAACAGGGAATCCCCCATGACCACCACTCTCCGTTTCTTCACAACATTTTTCTTTCTCCATCCAGGAGGACTCTGAGGGCGTACAAGGTTGCTGTTTGTTGGCAAAGTCTTATCCTGATGTATTTCTTCATCGTTTTCCTGCGTGAGAGCCTGGTACTGGTTCCTGAGCAGTATGGGTGCTGACTGCCTCCTGATCCTCCTGCTTCTCTGGGTCACATGTCTCCATTCCTCTGTTTCTTCAGGTGCACTTCGAATTTCTTCTCTTTCTGTAACATGAAGAGATAATTCTGCTCTGTCCAAGAACTCTTCACCTTCCTTAATGATCTTCAACGTAGCTAACCTCTCTTCGAGATTTTGCAACTTTTCCTCCAACAGGGACACAAGCTTGCATTTGTGGCATGTGAAGTTTGGCTTTTCCACTGGTAAATCTGTGAACATGTAGCAAGAAATGCAGCTCACCAAATGGCTCCTGGCCTCTTCCATCTTGAGATTTCTTAAACGATGAAAGATGAGCCTGTCGGCGCGCGGTTTATCCGATTTCCTCTTTTCAGCTGCAACGGCCAAAACCCAGTGATCGTTGAGCTCGCGGAGACTCTTCACTTATCCCAGAAGGCACTGGGAATATGCAAATGATCTCCTCAAGACTCTTCCCCTGGTTTTGAAGAGCCCAGACCCTGAAACTGAGGTCACTGATGACTGTTTCAGAGAGAAGGCAGAGAGTGCGGTCACTGAAACAGCATCTGCCTCCTTATGACTAATTGGCTGAGAATGCCAGCATGCACTGGGGATTCTCAAAGAAGCATCATAAAGAAAAAGTGGTGGTAAAAAAAACTGTATAGTCAGGGAATGGTAGGAACTTTTTTAATTAATGTATGGTAGAAAATAGGCATTTAGGATAGAAATTAATTTGTGTTTTGCAGCATCCCTTTTTACGAATCAGGCCCCGAGTACACTGACAAATGTATATTTGTCAAGATGGCCACTATGCCTCAGTGTGTGGGCTGCTGACACGTGGAAAGAAAAAGGTTACATCTAGAATCTGGAATTTGCTTTACCTCTTATCCCTGCAATACATTCTCTCTAGCCAAGAGCCATCTCAGTTCACTCTCTGTAATCATAAATTTTATTAGGCAGGTTAATAGGGAACGGAACCCTATGTGACCCAGCAGGGGTCTGTTTTCCCCTATGACTGAGGCTTTTATGGATTCATCAGTTGTGGTGGAAAATTGAATATTAAAGAAATTCTACAAAAAAAAACTCGCTAGAAAAAAATGTAAATACTTTAAAAAAAATACATTATTTTCTCTAATATTCACGTCACTCAAAATATTTAGATATATGTGTATTTTATGTACATATAAGTATCCTAAAATGGCGCTAAATACAATTTGTCCGGCATAAAATCCAGCAACGTTGGTGGGGAAAAAAAATATATAGGTATGGATGCTAAAAAGCGCAAAGGCAAAAAAAAAACAATTGGCCTGACATTAAGGCTCTTTCAGACTTGGTCATTATGGGGTTAAAACGGTTAGTTATGCACTGGTTATAGCGCCTTGGTTATCTTGTAATTATACTGTTTTTTTTTTTTGTTTTTTTTATTTTTTTTTTCCCTTTCAGGAACCTATGCTAAATGTTCAAGATTTATCACAAATCCACTCTGAAATGAATTTGCCAGTTCCAGAACCCATTCTTCTGTCCAACAGTCATGACGGCATTGATGCTGTAAGTTCCTAGTTAGAAGACATGACCCGAGTCGCGATTCCACTCGCGGCTATTGCGTGCACATGTCAGCTGGTCAAAACAGCTGATATGTCCCGGGAAAGATGTGTGCTCACCGCCGGAGCCCACATCAAAGGGAGGGAGTCCGACATCGGCATAATATTACGCCCAATGTCGGAAAGGGGTTAAAACTCCATTAAAATAATGTTGACTTTTGTTCTAAATCATTGACACCCACAATGACTTTACTTTTCAGCCAACTCTTAAGAAAAGAAAGCTGGAAGATGGAGGTGACAACTGTGCAGGTAGCTCCCCTTTTTTACCCGACCACCCTCTTTTCTTTCTGCTTTGGTTTCTCTATATCTTCCCTCTTCTTTGTTTGGTCCATATTCTAATAGGTAGTTATCACCGGTCCTGCTAATTTTTGCATATCAAGATGAGCAGTGGCATGTAAAAGTTTGGGGCCCCATGGGCAAAATTACTGTGGTTGTGAACAGTTAAGCAGGTTGAAGCTGAAATGTGAAATAATCTTGAAAAGGCCTGACGTTAAAGATGACACATTTCCTTTGTATTTTAGATAAAAAAAAGTCATTTTTTTTTACATTTTAAAAATTTCAAAAAGGGGCCAATGGTAAAGTTTTGGCACTCATGGAGAATTGTGCATGCAGATAACTTTGACCAAGGTTTCAGATCTTAATTAGCCTGTTATGGCTTGTTTGCTATCATCATTAGGAAAGGCCAAAGGATGCAAATTTCACAGCTTTATAAATACCCAGACTCCTCTAATCTTGTGCCAAAAAACAGCAGCCATGGGTTCTTCTATTCAGCAGCCTAGCGCTCTGAAAATGAAAATGGTGGAGGCCCACAAAGCAAGAGAAGGCTATAAGAAAGATGCAAAGTGTTTTCAATTTGCCCTTTTCTCAGTTTGAAATGTGATTAAGAAATGGCAGTTACCAGGAACAGTAGAGGTCAAGATAAGGTCTGGAAGACCAAGCAAAATTTCAGTGAGAGCTGCTCTTAAGATTTCTAGAGAGGCAAATCAGAACCCCCGCTTGACTGTAAAAGACCTTCAGAAAGATTTAGCAGACTCTCTAGTTGTGGTACATTGTTCTACTGTTCAGAGACACCTGCACAAATATGGCCTTCATGGAAGAGTCATTGGAAGAAAAAGAAAACCTCTGGCACCCTTTGGCCTCAATGATCTAAGGTATGTGTGGAGAAAAAAGGGCCCAGAATTTCAGGAAAAGAATATTTTGACAACTATTAAGCATGGGGGGTAGATCAATCGTGCTTTGGGGTTATGTTGCAGCCAATAGAACGGGGAACATTTCATAGGGAAAGGGAAGAATGGATTCAATAAAATTCCAACAAATTCTTGAAGCAGGCATAAGTTGGGGAAAAAAAAAAAAGCTGCCGGTGAAAAGAGGATGACTTCTACAAATATCCTAAACACACGTCAGAATCCACAGTAGACTACCTCAGAAGGCGCAAGCTGTAGGGTTTACAATGGCCCTCACAGTCCCCTGGTCTGAACATCATAAAATATCTGTGGCTAGACCTCAAATTAGCAGTGCATGCAAGACTACCCAGGAATCTCACAGAACAGGAAGAATTTTCCAAGGAAGAATGGATGAAAATCCCTCAAACGAGAATGGAAAGACTCTTGGCTACAAAAAGCATTTCCAAGTTGTGATACTTGCAAAAGGGGAGCTACTAAATACTAACCATGCTGGGTGCGCAAACGTTTGCATCAGCCCATTTAACTTTTTGTAAGTTTTAAAATGTAAACTTTTGCCTAAAATACAAAGAAAATGTCATCTTTAACTTTAGGCCTCTTAGAGATCATTTCTTCTTCAACCTGCTTAACTGTTCACAATAACAGTAATTTTGACCAAGGGTGCCCAAACTTTTACATGCTACTGTATCTGCTGTGTGTCTTATTTGTGCCAGTTGTATGATACCGACGCCTGTAGATGTGACGTTGACAGCACTACCGTCTTGTGGAAGTGAGCTTAGCCGCATAACAAGTTTTAAGAATTGGCAGCATTTTGTAATGTAGTGATTGGCAAGGTATAATAGTAATGGTGTCCATGCCAGGTGCATGCATATGTTAAAGAATTTCTTGGTTCTCCAGAATTGTCTAGCAGGAAACCCTCTTTGCTTTGTTTGTTTTTTTTTTTTTGGCAGCAGTTTTCATTAAATCATTGGTTACCTACTACTGTGCAGGAGGAGCTGAGGAGTGGTCTTCATTATGTGTGCTAGCTCAATGGTCCATGATATTCATGAACTTGGCGCCATGAGTAGACAGCATTGTTTTCCCTTCCCCATGACAGCACCGCAGACATGAGATGGTATCCGCCCCCAGGAAACAGGAAACCTGTAGCAGAGACATAAGGGGGCGGCACCTCTCTTTCTCAGTTTGGTTTCCTGCAGGCGGATCCCTGGGGCAGAGTCCGTACCTCCGGACGGATCCCCCTCTGATGTCGTCCGGTCAGGAGGCCGAGGTCCGCAGGGAGAGGATGGCAGCAAGGCGCGGTGGCGTGCGCCTGTCAGCCCAGCTCGGTGGGCGCTGTGAGCAGTGTCCTCCTCGTGAGACTCCCCGGCGGCCGCTCCAGTGGGAGGCTGGGCCGAGGAGGCGTGGCCACCACGACGCTGGCGCCGACTGCGTGGCGACTGCTTCCGGGGTCGCACCGGAAGTGACGTCACACGCCGGGGGAGCGGTGTACTGGGCACTTCTGGGCGGGAGCGGTCCCAGAAGCGCGCACTGCTCCTCCATAAAAAGGGAAGCAAGGCAGGTGCCACTGGTCCCTGAGAGGCTGCACACAGGCTCCGGAGTTGTAGAGCCAGATCAGCAGTGGAGCGCAGATGGATCCTGAAGGTGAGATGCGCATGTGGGAGGAAGAGCCACCGGGGTACCCAGAGGGCCGGGTGAGTGCCTTTTGTAAGGCAGCACAATATATTAACTGCCCTATGTATGTCTTCTGTAGGGAAAGGCCACATCAAAGCAAAAGAACAAGGAATGTGCACTATGCAAAAAGGCCCTAGCTAAATCTTATGAAAAGCGACTTTGTCGCTCGTGCATTAAAAAAAACAGTGGCCGAAGAGTCACCATCCCTGCTCCAGAGCATTAAAACTATGATCCGGGATCAAGTAAAGTCGACGGTAAAAGATGAATTAAAGGAGCAGACTACACTTGGCTCCGATATAACTCCTGCTTCACCCCCGCCCCCACCTCCTCCTCTCCCTCCCACAGAAATAACTTCTGACATAGAGTGTGAGGAAGAACAAGGGGAGATAGGGGACTCGGACCTGGACTGCTCGGACGAGGAAAAGGGTCGTCCATATTTCCTATCTGAGGACATGGGGGAAATTACTAAAGCTTGTAAGGTCCACAATGGGACTTGACACACCAAAAGAGCCAAAGTCAATTCAAGATGCTGTGTTTAGCAATCTTGAGGGGAAACAACAAAGGGTTTTTCCCTTCCATGATAACCTGTTAAATTTGATCAAGAGGGAATGGAAGAAACCCAACAAAAAAAATGGCCATACTGCCAAACGTAAATACCCGTTTGATGAGGAGGTATGCGATAAATGGGGAAAAAGCTCCCAGACTAGATGCCGCCATTGCTAGTACATCAAGGGGAATAGCATTGCCATTTGAGGACATGGGCGCCTTTAAAAGATCCCCTTGACAAGAAAGCAGACTCTTTTTTTCTAAAATCTGCTTGGGAAGCATCTGCTTGGTCATTTAAGCCGGGTGTGGCTGCCACTTGTACAGCGCGTGCTATTGTCAAGTGGTTAGACGAATTAAGTGACCAAATTAAGAATAAATGCCCAAGAGAGACACTGCTGGAGGCAATACCTTCCCTACAGACGGCAGCGGGATTCCTGGCTGACGCCGCAGTAGATTCCGTCCGAGGTGCCGCCCGTGCATGTGCCCTTTCAAATTCAGGCTGCAGAGCACTTTGGTTAAAAAACTGGTCGGCAGACTTCCAGTCAAAGGTTAAACTCTGCGCCATCCCGTGTGAGGGTCAATACCTGTTTGGGAAAGCATTGGTCGAAATTTTAGAAAAAGCGTCCGATAAGAAAACGGTTTCCACCCCCCTTCCCTAGGCGTCGGTGGACTGACGCTCGCTCGTCCTTTCGTGGAGCAGGGAACAGAGGGAGCTGAGGGCGGCCAGACGATAGAACCACGCGGGCAGACCCTGGAGGGGAAAAGAGAAAGGATTCCTCTTTAGTAAAACCACCCCGAGACCTGATACTAAGCAATGACGCCAGTGCGGTTGGGGGAAGGCTTCGGTTCTTTGTCCATAAATGGGTAGCATTGCCCGCCTCAAAGTGGGTAACCGACCTGTTAGCCGAGGGCCTGCGACTAAGTTTTCTAAGCCTTCCACCTCAAAGAGTAAAAGTGACCCGGGTAGCCAAAAAGAATCAGGCCACGCTAGAAAAGGAGATTCAACTCTTCATGCAAAAGGAGGTACTAATAAAAGTACCGTGTCATCAAGTAGGGAAAGGATTTTACAGCACTCTGTTCCTCACGCCAAAACCAGATGGGTCACTAAGAACAATATTCAATCTCAAAGCCCTGTACCGCTCATAGCATACATAAACAGACAAGGGGGTACAAGGTCTGTAAACCTTATGGCAGAGGCCAGGGAATCATTTGCATGGGCGGAAAACAATCTTTGTCCTTATCGGGTACACATTTAAAGGGGGCAGACAATTATCTGGCCGATTTATTTAAGCCGTCATGCACTACACAAGGGACAATGGTCCCTAAGTCAAAAAAATATTTGGGGAAATCTGCGCTGCCTGGGGCATACCAGAAGTAGACCTGTTTGCTACCAGGGAAAATCGAAAAGTGGACAGGTTCTACTCCCTAAATCCAAGAGAGCAACCAGAGGGGGTGGATTCGCTACTACACCGGTGGAAATTTCGTCTGGCCTATGCGTAACCTCCCCCCCCCCCCTGGTTTCCATTGATTCCAGTAGTCTTGAAAAAGATCCGATAGGACAAAGCTCGAATAATCCTGGTTGCACCCTTCTGGCCGAATAGGGCATGGTTCACATGGCTCAGACGCATGTCTATCTCGGACCCGTGGATCCTACCAGATACCCCGAATCTGCTATACCAGGGCCCAGTAGATCACCCCAAGGTTCACAGGCTGCACCTCACTGCGTGGAACTTGAGAGGGGACTCCTAGCAAAAGGGTTCTCAGTCCCGTTAGTAACCACCCTGCTCGCTAGCAGAAAGGAGGTAACTTCACGTAAATACCAAAAAATTTGGGAAAAATTCTTGCAGTTCACGGGCCGACAATGGACTGGGACAACCCAGAAAATACCAATAAAAGAGATCCTAGAGTTCCTCCAGAAAGGACTGGGAAAAAGGACTGTCCACAAGCACCCTAAAAGTGCAGGTATCGGCCCTGGGTGCGATTTGATCAAAAACTGGCTGATCACCCATGGATTTGTAGATTCATTCGGGCCTCCTTTACATCCAGGCCCACAAAATTAACATCTAAAGTAGCTCCCTGGGATCTAAATTTAGTATTAAGGGCACTGACAGCGTCTCCATTTGAGCCTATTGCTTCCATCTCAAAGGCGCTAACGCTAAAAACAGTACTCCTGGTGGCCCTAACCTCAGCTTGTCGTGTCTGCGAGCTGCAGGCAATATCTGTAAATCCACCATATACCACCTTTTTGGATGATAGAGTGATCATAAAAACTGATCTGGCCTTCCTACCGAAGGTAAATTCCACAGGGAGCAGGAGATAATTTTGCCCTCGTTTCGTCCAAACCCCAAATCCCAGGGAGAGAGAACCTTCCATTGCCTAGATGTCAGACATTGCCTGCTTCAAAATATAGAATTCTCAAAATCATGGCGACAGTCTTCAGCCCTTTTTGTCTCCTTTCAGGGGACAAACAGGGGTAAGAAAGCTTCAAAGTCAATGATTGCACGATGGCTACTATGGGTATTGCACTGGCTTATTCTTCTTTAGATCAGACTCCCCCACTGGGTGTAACAGCTCACTCTACGAGAGCCATAGCCACGTCCTGGGGTGAAAGGGCAAATGCTTCGGTTGAGCACATCTGTAAAGCAGCAGTATGGTCCTCACCATCCACTTTCTTCCGACACTATAGACTAGACCTAGGGCCCTCAAATCTGGCCTTTGGGAGAAAAGTGTTGTCTGCTGTTGTCCCACCCTAGGAGTCTATTCTATCTTTCCTCTCATGTCTGCGGTGCTGTCATGGGGAAGGGAAAAAATGATAATTACTTACCGGTAATTTGATTTTCCAGAGCCATGACAGCACCGCATTGTTCCCGCCCTATCTTGTGATGGTTGTGTGGTGCACCACAAAATTTAAAGTTGTATCTGGATATGTAAATCTATGTGAAAAAATATAAAAAAAAAAAAAGGTAAAAGGTGAATATTAATGACACTGTTATATAACATGTATGTAAACTAATAAGGCGGATACCTTTGCATACTCTGAAAAAAACTGAGGAGAGAGGTGCCGCCCCCTTCTTAGGTCTCTGCTACAGGTTTCCTTGGGGCGGATACCATCTCTCATGTCTGCGGTGCTGTCATGGCTCTGGAAAATCAAATTACCGGTAAGTAATTATCATTTTTCAGGTATAGAGAAAGCTGTCAATTAGCGTTTGGTTGGTGATGGAACGACAGCTCATGAATCCATGTACTTCAGCACCAGAATTGTGGTCTCTTAGCGGCCACATGGTATGGTCTATCAATGGCCTAGAAATTCCCAGAATGCACCAGTGTTTTCTCCGTTATGGCAGGAATGGTGGCATCTAACAATGTGATTAGTGAATAATTGGTTTCCTATAGTAAA
This sequence comes from Dendrobates tinctorius, assembly GCF_039654945.1. Taxonomy (NCBI): domain Eukaryota; kingdom Metazoa; phylum Chordata; class Amphibia; order Anura; family Dendrobatidae; genus Dendrobates; species Dendrobates tinctorius. The sequence continues at coordinate 352,927 of NW_027361700.1, read as the reverse complement.
TACATTTGGCAATTACAATTTTCCTTCTGTAGGTACAAAAGTATTTGTGATGCCCAATGGGATGCTGAAGAGTAATGCCCCTCTTGTTGAGATCATTGAAAGAGTAAAACCCGAGATAAGGCTACTCATAGAGAAATGCAACACGGTGAGTGTTTTCTATATTGGCTTTCTCATCAACTTGCTTTTGATGTGATTTGAGGTTCAGATTATTAGCAGCACATCTGTTTTTCCATTTTTTGGGGGCCAATTCCTAATGCTTTCTCATTTTCAATTAGGTAAAAATGTGGGTTCAACTATTAATTCCAAGGATAGAAGATGGAAACAATTTTGGTGTGTCAATACAGGTGATCCCCATTGTCTGATTATTTGTATTTTGTTGTTTTTTTAAGCACCTTATCATTTAACTGAGAAATGTACGTGTATTTTCTTTGGCCCGGAAGCCAAGTCATGTCTCTCCCTTCTCACAGTCCTGTGTGTAACTATAAAACAACGGATGCAGACAAAAAGGTTGTTAAAGGGAATCGGTCAGGATAATTTTATTAATGAAACTAGTGGTAGAACTGTGATTATAGATCAACAATACAAATGATGCCATTATTGTACTAGTTTTTTTGGTTATAACTAAAACAAGATAAGCCTCATGTAAATTAGCCTGGATGTATACTGGTGTCATGCTGGTGGACCCCCACCTTAAACTGGCTATCCTTTGGAAACAAGTCATGGCCTGTCTGCAGGATGGATGATAACTTGCTGACAGATGGGCATATCACTGCGGCTTAGAAAACTGGGCGGCAGGTTGGAAGCACAACCACCTCTCTGTTTATTCTCTATGGGACTGTTGAGTGCAGTAGTGGAGCCTACAAACTGCCGTTCCTTCTTCTGATCAGTGCGGCTCCCAGCGGTCGGACCCCAACTGATCAACAAGTTGTCATATCTCCTATGGTCAGGTGGTGACGACTTTTTTTATTTTTTTTTTATTTTTTTCCACCAGACAAACTTTTTAATGTTGATGTACTCTAATTTAGCAGAAGGAAAAACGTTTGTAAGGAAAGGAGCCAAAAGCAAAAATCCTTCATAGCCTCAAATAATTGATATTTTTGGAATAACCCTTTGAGTATACCGTAATCATAGCTGAGTGACTGAGAATCTGAACCCCTTAGTGACCACCAATGACTTGAAACTGACCTGAAATATCAGAATATCATCCCCCCAACAGCCGACAATGCTGCAGCTATCAGCTGTACACTATAGCGTGCACCCTGCTGCATCAGTCATGATAGGTGTTGGCACCGACCATGGCCGTTTGTGAAGTCTACGTGCCGTAGTCACGTGACAGCAGCATCTGAAAGGGTTAGTGTGAGGGTTCCCTCTTTAACCCCATCAGCATCCTAAGATCCTCACTGAAATGGTTATGGGTGAGACCTCTCCATGATATGTGATATATATGCAAATTCTGAGACTATGAAAAAAGTGATGAAGTACATGCTATATGAGCAATGAATATGTTTACATAGAGTTAAGATTAAGAATCTCAGATTGCACGTTATGCCACTTATAATAGTGACAGCCTGTAAAGTATAACTTGTCTTTGATCATTACGAGCAATAACGGTAGATGTGGATTTTCAATTACCATATTGATTTCTGGACACTAGACAGACCATAGACAGTTTACAACATCACAGAACTTAGAGGAGTGTTGTTGTCAGTCCCAAACTATTTCAAGCGGAAAAAGCTATATAAAGGAGAGATTCTGTTTAATTGTCTTTGAATAGGAGATTTGTATGAAGACATTTAGACTATAAAATCCGACTAAAGTTTGGGTATCTTATTGTCCGCATCTCTAAGGCTGGTTTCACATTTGCGTTTTTTAGCGCTGGAAAAAAACGCATACCTGCGCATGCGTTTTTTCCCCTATATTTAACATGGGTGCGCATACCTGCGCGCTGGTAAGCGCACGTATGCGATTTTCATGCGCTGCGTTTTTTTGGGGTGTGCGTTTGTATTTTCCAGACGCAGCATGTTGCATTTTTTGGCCCTGCAAAAAAGCGTATGCGCACGTTTTGCGCTAAAAATGGCCATTATAGCCTATGGATGCGCATACGTGCGCACTGGCATGCTCATGTATGCGTTTTTTTGCACATGCGTTTTTTTTTTAACCATGGAATTTAGGGGTTTGGGTTAGAGTTAGGGTTAGTTAAGGGGGTTTAGGGTTAGGGTCAGGGTTAGGGTCAGGGTGAGGGTTAAGTATGGTTTGGTTAAGGGTCAGGGTTAGGGTTAAGTATGGTTTGGTTAAGGGTTAGGGTCAGGGTCAGGGTTAGGGTCAGGGTTAGGGTTAGTTAGGGTTTAGGGTTTGGGTTAGGGTTAAGTATGGTTTGGGTTAGGGTTAGGGTCAGGGTCAGGGTTAGGGTCAGGGTTAGGGTTAGTTAGGGTTTAGGGTTTGGGTTAGGGTTAAGTATGGTTTGGGTTAGGGTTAGGGTCAGGGTTAGGGTTAGTTAGGGTTTAGGGTTTGGGTTAGGGTTAAGTATGGTTTGGTTAAGGGTTAGGGTCAGGGTTAGGGTTAAGGGTTAGGGTTAGTAAAGTCATGGTTTGGGTTAGTGTGAGGGGCCACCTAATGTTGGAAAAAAACGCAAACGCGGTAAAAACGCACTAAAAACGCATACAAACGCATAAAAACGCTGCGTTTTTTTCATGCATGCTCATAAAAATGCTTGAAAAAAACGCAGCAGTTGTATGCTTTTGTATGCGTTTTTTTAATGCGTTTTTTTTGCGGGAAAAACGCGCTGCAAAAAAAAAGCAAGTGTGAAACTAGCCTAAGAGCGGTTTTTTGTGTCTTTGTACATGTGCATTTTTAATAGGGACTATAGTCCTTTTTAATAAGTTTTGAAATAAAGTAGATTAGTTTTCTCTTTCTAACATGTCTACCACCTAAATGTTGCCAACTTCTGAACAGGCCGCTATAGTCAGCGGACTTTAGGGCTGTTATTTGGCCGTGAATCGCCATGGCGACAAACAGGACCACACAATAATGATCTTAGGATGCTGATGGGGTTAAAGAGGGAACCCTCACACTAACCCTTTCAGATGCTGCTGTCACGTGACTACGGCACGTAGACATCACAAACGGCCATGGGTCGGTGCCAACACCTATCATGACTGATGCAGCAGGGTGCACGCTATAGTGTACAGCTGATAGCTGCATCATTGTCGGCTGTTGGGGGGATGATATTCTGATATTTCAGGTCAGTTTCAAGTCATTGGCGGTCACTAAGGGGTTCAGATTCTCAGTCACTCAGCTATGATTACGGTATACTCAAAGGGTTATTCCAAAAAAGCATTTTTAATAGGGACTATAGTGCTTTTTAATAAGTTTTGAAATAAAGTAGATTAGTTTTATCTTTCTAGTTTATACATGACTGGTCCGCTGCTATTCTTATACTTTACTGTATATTTTGAGCTAGTTGATCACTCGCTGGAAATTGGTAGACATGTTACTGTTAACTATTTTGTGTGGTCTGACTATCGAGATTTAGGCTATGTGCTCACGTTAGCGTTTTTAAACGCTCAGGAAACTGATCCCCTTCCCAGAAAACGCGTGTTTTATTTTAGCGAGTTTCTTGCCCGTTTTTTGCACAAAAGACACGCGTCTTCTGGGAACATTTAGCTGCCAAGCGATTCCTGAGCGTTTAAAAACGCATGCATTGGCACAAAAAGCCAAAAATGCATTAAATTTAATAGTAAGCTTCTTTTAAGCGTTTCTGCAGCGTCTGAGCCGGCACAAGCGCTGCTGAAATGCTTAAAAAACCGCAACGTGGGCACAGCCTAAAGGAAGACTTATTCAAAGATTGAAAATTGCTGTCTTTTAGAGATGTGTCAAACTTCTGATGTTTTGTGTTTATTTACAAAAATATTGACCTTTGTTTGCCATGATCAAAAAATATAATCTCAATCACTGGGATGTGTTAAAACATTCCAGAGTTATTGCCGCACAGTGACACTGGTGAGAGTTGAAGAGTTTTTTCTGCTCACTAAGGGGTTAAAGTAGATTTGTCAAAATCCATTTCCAAAAGTGCTTAATACTTGAGCTATAGCCCCTGAAGGATCTGCTTTAGCTTCCTGTTTTCTACATGTGCATCAGATATCTTGTAGTCTATGAAGATACCTTTTGGGGGCTTTTTTTTTTTTGTTTTCTTGAATCAGTTAATACTACACCAACACTACTTGCAGGACCTCTGATCCTAGGATTGACATTGGCTAAAGGCATTAGATAGCTGTTCCTCATACTACAAAGGTATTAGAATGAAACAAGCAGGTCCCTCTTGCTATACCTAGACCTAGTGTGTAGACCTACATGGCTTCATTTCCTGCTGTCGCGTTTCATGACACTTGCATTTCCTTTGTTTCTGACATTTAGGAAGAGACTGTAGCAGAGTTGCGGACAGTGGAGAGCGAAGCAGCATCTTATTTAGATCAGATTTCCAGGTGAGGGCCATACTCCTAGTGATATTCCTGTGTGTTGTCCGGAGGTACTTCTCAACTCTAGCTAATGCAGGGAACCCCACCTCCCCCCTCCATGATGGGACAATACTTCTAAGCATTTTCGTGTGCTCATGTTTTCAGATACTACATTACTCGGGCAAAGCTTGTTTCTAAAATAGCAAAGTATCCTCATGTGGTAAGTAGTACCGTAATCGTGCCCCTTGTTGCACAACGTTGACTCGCAAGTGCTTTAGTCCTGTGCCGTCACTCCATAACATAATGTACGTTTCCTTTTTTTTTTTTCTCCAGGAAGACTATCGGCGTACAGTGACAGAAATAGATGAAAAGGAATATATTAGTTTACGGCTAATTATATCAGAATTGAGGAACCAATATGTAAGTACAATTCCTCCATCCTTGTGAATACTCTCACTTCTGCATCAGCTAGTAATCTCTGCTAATTGCATGGTGTCCGGGTGCTTGCTATCTATCTTGCTCACATTGTAGGTATCCTGCACATGTCCTATTAAAAGGGAAGTGTCCTTAAGGGTATGTTTCCATGGTCAGTTAACGCTGCCTCCTGCGTCTTTCTAGACCACAGCATGTCAATTTATATTGCGGAGACGCTCAATCTCCGCAAGATAAAGTCACTGTAGTGAAATATGCATGTGTATGGATGTATGACCAGCAGTAACTTAGCATCTGTTCTAGGCTGCAGCTCTTCACAAAGGTCATGACCTATGTTATCCTGAGAAAGACAGCCTTCCTGGTCTCAACCCCAGGGGGGCTTTCCTGAGAACACACAGGGTGGAAACATTTCACACCACCTGGTGCCTGTGAAAAGAGATGCCAAAAAGCAGCCTGACACTATTTACTATGAGAGAGAAAAGTTATAAAAACAGTGTTCAGAGAAAAATAATGTATTCAGTAGTAGAGTCGCCATGACCCAGTCACAAACCAGCAATTATAATATTAACATGCGGCTGGTCTAGAAATCTGATCTCCAGGTTAAATCTATTTAATTAGGCCTTTTGACATAGAAAGCTATTCACAGACTGAGGGACAGCCAAGCTGGTGTGAGCCATTCCGTATTCATCCCCCCCCCTCAGGGAGCAGAAAGCCAGACTACAAAGTTTAGACATTTATGTAAGTTTTCTAAGGGGTGATGTCTCTCCTTGTGGAGTGACTTGCCAGAGTAAAGAGACTTGCAGGCCGTGTAATCCTCCTCTGGGAAATAACACATTATCTTTGGTGTTCAATCATTTATTTTTTTATTCTTTTTAGGTGACGTTGCACGATATGATCCTTAAAAACATTGAGAAAATTAAGAGGCCCAGAAACAGCAACGCCGAAACCCTCTACTAACCAGCGTGTCCTCATACCCCCCTCAACCTTTTAGTTGTATCCTGTGTTTTAGATGGGTTTTATTTTTTTTATTGTTTCTCTTCCTTTGAAGTTAAAAGGAGTTAAGACCATCATTGCCTTGTTTGAACTTTTGACGTCCTTACCACCAGGAAGGGAAAAAAAGTGGTCTGGAAATCGGTGTGCAGGTTTTTGTTTAAAAAACTGCTCCTTCCCCTCGTTCAATAAATTTGACTGCTAAATAATTATTAGGAAACCCTAGTCACTGACTAGGAGCACTGAAGCCTTGTTTGGGCTGCTGAATCCTGGAGTTTTCTACAAGTGGCGATCGCAATCCTCTCTGGCACTTTGTGGGTCGTGAACCCCATACTAAATGTTCTTTGGTCAAAATGAAATCCTTGAAAAGTTGATGTAAGTCAAGGCTCCTTTCTATTTTGTGTTCATTCTGTGCTATCAAATTATTGAAGTTTATTACAAATTTGAACCTAATAATTGGATGGTCTGTAAAAACGAAGTGGCAAAGACACTTTAAAGGTGTTGTCCACATCTAAGACAAGTTCTTCTCGATCTGAATGTTTTGGTGGCGATAAAATACTTATACTCACCTCCTGTGCCAGTGTTGTTGCGTTGTCTGCACTCTAATTCCCCGAGCTCTCATGCGGTTGTTTCGACACATCAGCCCTTCACCCAATCACCGCCGATGTCAATGTCCCCACCTTCGGACAAATTGAAAATCAAGAGGAAGGTTGGGACAGTGATGCCAGCGGTGATTGGGTGAAGGGTTGATGTGTCATAACAACCTCACTTGAACCCCAGGTACGCAAGTACCGACACCACTGGAACGGCACGGGAGGTGACTAAGTGTTTTTATTGGCACCAAACATTCAGATCGAGAAGGGGATGTCCTAGTAGTGGACAACCCCTTTTAATTAGCTCTTGCTGTCTATATTATCTAACCCCATCGGAACATCTCCAGTATTAACCCGTGAAGTGTTGGATATCTTTCCATGGAGTATAATCAAAGGGAGTTGACTTACAATCCTAATGAACTGTACCATGCAGTTGTGTTTTCCTGCTATGGGATCATATTCAGCATAAGTTACTGCAGGAAGGTAATTGAGTCTCCCCAATGCTGTGTAGGACACCTTCATTGGACATTGTCATAGCTTTTTACCAAGTTAATACAAAATTCTGTACTGATTAGTGAGATTGTGGAATAATAGGACTGTAGTACTCCTGAGTTTCCACCACATCCGCTTCCTGATGAAATTTATAGCTGGCCTTTAAAGTGGCTATCTAGGATTTTAAGAAAGTTACATGGGAGCAGGAATTGTTAAAAAATAGAAAACCTAACCATTACTTGCCCTTTAAATTCACTGCAGTCTTATATTGGTAAAGTCACAAGGCTGCTTGTTGTGATCCGTCTGGGTGGTCTTGATGGAGGATGGGTGGGATACAGGGGTAAAATTCATAAGCTGTATTAACAGAGCATTATTAGTAAAAGGTGCTCTTCTGAGTTTTATCAAAATGAATGTATGTTTTGCTCAGTTTGCAATATCTTTGCTGACCAGTGCCACATAGCTGGCATTGACAGTGTAGGATACACTCTCCATCTGTAGATCTCCCGGGTGCCCTGTACATATATCAGCAGTAGATATATGTATACGAAATGGAGTCTAAACAAACACAAGGGCTAGAGAGCAATGGTGGAAGACGGTGCCAGGATTGTCACTAATTGCTCTTTGCCAATTTGGAAATCTATTACTACTTTTATTTAGGTCTGTAATGATATGATATTTGCATGTCTTCTGAATGGTAAGCTGAAAATCATTGGGACATTTCACGGCATTGAATAATTCTGTTAATGTCGGGCTGTTTGGCATGGGACATTTCCCAGCCTTTGTTTTTTTTTTTTGTTGTTTATTTCCTCCTGTACCATGCATGTCTGGAGCACAGCCAAAGACGACTCATACGTAGTAGATGGCTGCTCTTTAGGCTTCTTTACACCAGACCTGTTTTTTTTGCTTTGTAATTTGGCTATTACTGCTCCATTCTTACCATTGGGATTTTTATTGTTGGCCTCCACTTTCCTATTACAGTTTGTAGAACTTAGTATACTGTTACAGGGCATGTAGTATACATATGGAAAGTCAAAGGAAACTGGTCTCCTGAAATTAGTGTGTGGAGATGTTCTTTATCCCCAATGGAAGCAGTTAATCACCCTGATGTCAGATGTAGTATCTGCTGGATACATTTGAAGAAGGCTAAATTGGTTTCCCATAGAAAGCCTTATATCTGCTCATGACCCATATGGGCAGACATTGGGTTCTAAAATTCTATTTGCACAAGGCCTTGTTAGATGGTTCAGTAAGGTATGATGTGGAATTTGAAAAGTGCGTTGTTATTGTAGGTGGCTTGGTCATAGCTGAAAGTGTTAGCATCCTTGAAATTGTTCCAGAAAATGAAGTATTTTTCTCCCAGAAAATGATTGCAATTACACAGGTTTTATTTCCTTTGTGTGTATTGGAACAACACAAAGAAGGCAAATTAAACATAATTTCATACAAAATCCCAAAAATGGGACGGACGAAATTGTTGCCATTTTCAACCCCTTAGTGACCAGCAATATGTGTTTTTACGGACTTCGCATATCGGACAATAGCATACCCCAACTGTTGAAAATGCAGCAGCTGTCAACTGCAATATAGCTGACACCTTGCTGTATCAGTATTGATTGGTGTTGGCACCAACCATAGCTTCTTAATCTTTGTACTACTGTGACTACAGCATCTAAGTGGTTAACAAAGCGCTTCTTTAACACCATCGGCATCCTGAGATCATGATTGTGTGCTCCTGATGTTTGCCATGGCAATTCACGGCCATATAGTGGCCTTAGAGTCTTCCGGCTATAGCGGCCTGTTCAAAAGCTAGCAACATTTAGGTGGTAAAAATGCTGATGTAAAGCAGACGTGAGGTAAATGTTGTTTAATGACTATTTTATGTGGTATGACTGTCTGGATTAAAGGGATAATCATTCAAAACTTGAAAATTGCTTTTTTTTTTTGGGACAAATTTCTCATTTTTATAAATAAACACAGAAAATATCTACATAAATTTACCGTTATCATGAACTACAATGTGTTATGAAAAAAAAAATCTCCAAAATTAATATCTGTTGAAGCACTCCAGAGTTATTACCACAAAGTGACACTGGCCAAATTTGATGACTTTGGCCCGGTCAAGGGAGCAATATTTGGCTGCACACCCTTGGGAATAAATAACTGCAATCAATCATATCCTAGAACCATCAAAAGCTTCTTACACCTCTTAACTGGAGTTTTGGATCACTCTTATTTTGCAAACTGCTCCAGGTCTCTCATATTTGAAGGGTGCCTTCTCCCTACAGCAATTTTAAGATCTCCCCCAGGTGTTCAATGGGATTTAGATCCAAACTCAATGCTAGTCACTTCAGAACTCTCCAGTGCTTACCGTATTTTCCGCTTTGTAAGACGCACTTTTTTTTCCCCCAAAATTGAGGGGAAAAAGGGGGTGCGTCTTACAAAGAGGATATACATTTGCGCTGCCATTGAGGGTACTTGCCGCGGCACTCTGTGCCCTGATGCTGCCGCTGCGCTGTCCGCCACCGCCGCGCTCCTGTCCCCCGGTGGTTTCTTCCGCCCCACCGCCGCCGCCGCGCTCTGTCCCGTTCAGCGTGGGGGGGGTCTCTGTCGCTCCATGCCTGCTTTCTTCCTGGAAAATGGCCGCCGCGCATGCGCAGACGGACATCTCGGCACTGAAATCTCGGGAGTTGAGATTTCAGCGCTGAAATCTCATCTCCCGAGATTTCAGTGCCGAGATGTCCGTCTGCGCATGCGCGGCGGCCATTTTCCAGGAAGAAAGCAGGCATGGAGCGACAGAGACCCCCCCCACGCTGAACGGGACAGAGCGCGGCGGCGGCGGTGGGGCGGAAGAAACCACCGGGGGACAGGAGCGCGGCGGTGGCGGACAGCGCAGCGGCAGCATCAGGGCACAGAGTGCCGCGGCAAGTACCCTCAGAACGGGACAGAGCGCGGCGATGGCGGCAAACACCGGGGGGACAGAGCGCGGTGGTGGCGGTAAGAACCGGGGGAGAGCGCGGCGGTGGTGGCAAGCAGGCACCGGGGGACAGCGTGGCGGTGGTGGCAAGCCCTGGGGGACAGAGTGCGGCGGTGGTGGCAAGCAGGCACCGGGGGACAGAGCGTGGCGGTGGTGGCAAGCATCAGGGGACAGAGGGCGGCGTCAGTAACAGACACCGGCAGCGGCACGCTGCACATCAAAACACCCCCTCATCCCAGCAGCAATGTTCCACTCCGGCCTCCTCCATCACCACCCCTGGAAAGCAATAAGACGCATGGATTATAAGATGCACCACCATTTTATTAAAAATAAAGTTTTTTTCCTATTTTTCTCCTCAAAATTTGGGGTGCGTCTTATAATCCAGAGCGTCTTATAAAGCGAAAAATACGGTAGTTTCCATCCTTGCCTGGGTGCTTCTTGATGTATGTGTTGGGGTCATTGTCCTGCTGGAAAACCCATGACCTAGTACGCAGACCCAGCTTTCTGACACTGGTCAAATACATAGTGACCCAAAATCCTTTGATAATCTTCATATTTCATGATGCCTTGCACATAGTCAAGAGACCCAGAGACAACAGAACAACCCCAAAACATCTTTGAACCTCCATCATATTGTACTGTTATGTTTGTAGGCCTCATTCCGTTTTTGGTAAACAATAGAATAGTGAACTTTAATAAAAAGCTTTATCTCACTCTCATCTGTCCGCAAGACTTTCACAGAAGGATTTTTGACTTGTGTACATTTTGACAAACTGCAGTCTAGCTTTTTTTGTCTGTCAGCAGTGGGGTCATCCTGGGTCTCCTGCCATAGCGTTTCATTCAAACATCGACAAATAGTTTGTGATTACTGATGGACCCTGAGCCTACAATACAGGACAGCTTGCATTTCTTTGGAACTTGATTGGGGCTATCCTGTGCTGTAACTTTTCATCAATTTTTCTCTGCTGCCCACGTCCAGGGACATTGGTTACAGTGCCATGGTTTGTAAACTTCTTGATTATATTGTGCACTGTGGACAAAGGAACATTAACATCTCTGGAGATGGACTTGTAACCTTGCGAATGTTCACCAATTTTGGTACTTAAGTCCTCAGATGGTTCTTTCTGCTCCTCATACTTGGCGCCCCCTATATCTGGTTTCAGGTGTGATTTTTGCCCAATTTCTCACACCTGTTACTTGCCACAGGTAAGTTTGAATAAGCATCACGCTTGAAACAAGGTTGTTTACCCACAATTTTGGAAAGGTGCCAACAATCTTGTCCAGCCCAATTTGAGGGTTTTGTGTGAAATTGCAGCCGACTTTTTTTTTTTTTTTTTTTTCCCCCTCTTGTTTATTTTGTGGTGGTCCAATACACGCACAGGAAATAAAGGTGTGTAATTGCAATAATTTTCTGGGAGAAATTCTTGATTTTCTAGAACAATTTCAAGGGTGACTGTATTTGGCCGATGGCCTGCATACAAAAAAGAGCACTGCCTAAAGATACAAAACAATAGAGCGGAATGCAGCCTATAGACGTCCGCGTTATTTTTCCTGAGAACATATAGATACAGTAGTCCCAGTGGCCGCATGCTGGATTACTGTATTCCCATCGTCTGTTAACTTTCTGTCAATCAGTTGCTGTAAATCAATCACAAATGGGTAGTTAGTGTTTTTTTATATATTTGAATATATATAATTTTCAAAAATGTGTAAGGCTAAAGACCCCCATATTCAGTAGATAAAAGTTGACTGGATTGGCTTATCACCCAGTTTGGCAGGGTGGTGAGCCACAGTCAGATGATTCTGGTTGGGGCTGTCGTGGAGAACACTCGGCCGGACAGTCCTGTGTATGGAGATCTCATCAGAGATAGCTGTTAGTTTGTTCAGCTATGGAATGTGTATGGCCAGCTATAGGAATAACCTTGGCTTATGTTAATGGGGCCAGGGAATCCTGCTGAACACTGGAGCACTGGTGGCTTGAGCTTAACTGGAGAGCAAATCCTCAATGGACTCCGTAAATGTTTGCTACCTAGTTCAGCATCTTTATTCCAGCATATCATTTAGACACTTCATCCATAACATTTTACAAGTATTTTTCTGGTGACCTAGTTTGCCTTTTTCTCTCACTATGTTTAGTCTGCAGAAAGCTGCCATATTAAATTGCATGTCTGAGCAAATGGGGTCAGGCACATCATGGCTGCAGACTGAAGCAAAACTGAAAGATGTACGCTAATTTTATTTTTTCCACACAACTGTGAAGGTAACCTTGATATAGGTATATAGAGGTTTGTCTTTCATTAAGAGATAATTACCATGTTGTCTTTTTATAGACTACAACCTTCAGTTGTATGGATGAAAATGGCTTTGAGTAATTTACCAGTTTCACGGGGTTATATCAAATTTACAATGGCCCCACTCTTGCCTATTGGTTGTGTCTGGTATTGCAGCTCTGGTCCACTCATTTGGCTGATGCAATGCATATGGATAAAGTTTTGCAGCTCCTGAGAAAAAGGTAAACTTTTTTTTTTTTTCCTTAGGATTTTTACAGCCTCCAACTGGGATAAATGTATTTTTCTTCTGATTGGTGGTATCCCAGCCTTAAATTGTGTATGTTTTTTATCATTGTCATTTTGGGTCTGTATTGTAAGACATTTCGATCATTTTTCTTTGCTGAACCGACGTATGTACAATTTTTAAATGTCAAGTTATTAAAATTGTTCATCAGATGTGTTTTGTAAATGGTTTCTCTGGTGCTGATTTTTTTTTTTTTTTATTGTCCGTATGCGAAAGTTGTAGAGATGCCTGGTCCTTGCATGGAGAGCGTTTCACAGTACACGGAGATGATACAGTTCTGTATTATGGTACATTGTTGCAAAATAGCATTTTCTCCTTGAAATGTTGCGTTTGTGGGAGAATGACCAGGACACCGTATGAAAGGACACATCCATCTGTTCAGGATTTGAGATGGACTTTTTCAGGTTTTCCCTGCATTATGAAGAAAAATTAATAGCTGTAGTGGCAGTGGTGCTAATCCTCATACAGATCTGTTGTAAACCTGCCTCAGAAATCTGAGTACAGTTGCAGCCAAAAGTTTGGAGACTGACACATCATGACTGGTTTTAGGGTGCAGTACTGTCGGCAGAACACAGGACTCATTGTAGCGCTCAACTTTTCTGCTCCGTACAATCAAGCAGATGGCTCAGTCTGAAGGGGGCTTCATCCGAGAAAATATTTGTACTTCAACCCTCTGCAATCCTTTATCTGTAAATCAAAGGAAAAAAACTTTGCAGGAAGAAGCCCCCTTCAGAATTTTTAAAATAATTAATTGTAGAAGAAAATGAGAACTGCCATCCTATGTGATAACATTAATGCATCCTGAGACCATTCATGTGAGTGACCGCTTTTCATCCACGCTCATGGAATTGCTCGTTTTTCCCAAAGGTGCTTTCACATTGCGCTTGTCAGTGATGTTGAGGCTTATGTCCGAATACCCCCACAAAATGGGGTTCGGACATATGCGGCCATAGTGACTGCGTAGTGGACGTGCACCATTCTCAGGAGTGTATTTCCTACAGGAGGTGGACATGCAGGAGCACTCTGCTACATCTAAGTGTCTACCTCCTGTAAGTGTAGTCTGCTCAAAATGATAATTGTCAGGGCGAACTTTCGCTCTGTCTCCATCATTACAGTCTTTGACCCCTTTGGTGAAATACGTCCGAACCCCATTTTGCATGGGGGGGAAATTGGATGTATGCGTTCGTGAGTCCCGTTGAGGCAATGTGAAAGCACCCTAAAGGTACAGTCACACTAAGCGATATCGCTATAACTTGTGACGTTATAGCGATATCGCTGTGTCTGATACTTACCAACGACCGGCTCCCCCGCTGGTTATCGCTGATCGCGCGAGAACGTCCTGGACTGTTTCTCGTCGTCAGCTTCCTGTGGAGAGACAAGCGTGGAGCTGGGCGGGAGGACGCAGGATCGCCTAGTGTGACAGGTAAGTAGCAACCCCCGTCCCCAGCGATGTCGCTGGTGAGATCTGCCTGTGTAGCAGCTCACTAGCGACCACTTAGCGATGTACCAGCGATCCTGACCACGTCACATCGCTGGTTGGGATCGCTGGTACATCGCTAAGTGTGACAGTACCTTAAGAACACTGCCAGGAATAAAGATTGGAGAAGCTTTAGATACCAAACAATCCAGGAGCAATTTGGTGATTAAACAAAGCATTTTCCAGCATGGAGACCATTATACAAAGCAAAAGGGATTAACGAGGAGGTTCCGTTAACAAGACATCTGCCAGGTAACTCCGCAGATCTCAGTCCCATTGGGTACCTTTGGTCATTTCTCAAAAAGCAGTGAAACAAACTAAACACAAATTATTGTAATATTCTCCAAGCACAGATTAGGCAAGAATGGGTTGTCATCAAGCAAGGTTTTGCCCACAAGGGAGATACAACATAAGAGTGAATTGAAGTTTTGAAAAATAACGGTCAACATGGTAAATATCAAATATTATTTATCAAAGTGTTTATGCAACAAAACTTAGAAAAGGTGCAATCTTTCTGCGCAATGTGAAGTTGCGTAGAACAACTTGAGACTTTTGGTGTCTTCACGCCACTTTGGATCAGCTGTGTTGGAGGAAGAGTACATATGTCCTTCCAATTCATGAAAAGTGGCAGTATTTAAGACAGAGATACTGCTCCAATCACTGACTGGAGCAGTATTTCTGTGGTGGTGCATGGAGGCAAAGACCACTGAAGTGTTGTGTGCACCTCTTGATTTGACACCTCTTCTCCATCAAGACTTGCGAAGCGTGAGCTATGCAAGTATTGAATTGGCCCCAATGAGTCTTTGCATATACAGTGCCTTGTAAAAGTATTTGGCCCCCTGGAACTCAACCTTTTCCCACTTATCATGCTTTAAACATAAAGATACCAAACGTAAATTTTTGGTGAAGATTCAACAAAAAGTGGGACACAATTGTGAAGTTGAATGAAATATATTGGTTATTTTGAATTTTTGTGGAAATTCAAAAACTGAAAAGTGGGGTGTGCACTATTATTTGGCCCCTTTACTTTCAGTGCAGCATACTCACTCCAGAAGTTCATTGTGGATCTCTGACTGATCCAATGTTGTCCCAATTGACTAGTGATGATAAATATAATCCACCTGTGTGTAATCAAGTCTCCGTATAAATGCACCTGCTCTGTGGTAGTCTCAGGGTTCTGTTTGAAGCACAGAGAGCATTATGAAGACCAAGAACACAACAGGCAGGTCCGTGATACTGTTGTGGAGAAGTTAAGCCTGATTTGGATACAAGTGATTTCCAAAACTTTAAACATCCCAAGGAATACTGTGCATGTGATCATATTGAAACGGACGGAGTATCATACCACTGCAAATCTACCAAGACTCGGTCGTCCCTCTAAACTTTCATCTCAAACAAACAGAAGACTGATCAGAGATGCAGCCAAGAGGCCCATGATCACTCTGGATGAACTGCAGAGATCTACAGCTGAGGTGGGACAGTCTGTCCATAGGACAACAATCGTACACTGCACAAATCTGGCCTTTATGGAAGAGTGGCAAGAAGAATGCCATTTCTCAAAGATATCCATAAAAAGTGTTGTCTAAAGTTTGCAACAAGCCACCTGGAAGACACACCAAACATGTGGAAGAAGGTGCTCTGGTCAGATGAAACCAAAATTGAAATTTTTGGTAACAATGCCAAACAATATGTTTGGCGTAAAGGCAGCACGGCTCATCACCCTGAACACACCATCCCCACTGTCAAAAATGGTGGTGGCAGCATCATGGTTTGGGGCTGCTTTTCTTCAGCAGGGACAGGGAAGATGGTTAAAATTGATGGGAAGATGGATGGAGCCAAATCCAGGACCATTCTTGAAGAAAACCTGTTGGGAGTCTGCAAAAGACCCGAGACTGGGATGGAGATTTGTCTTCCAACAAGACAATGATCCCAAACATAACAAAATTTACAATGGAATGGTTCACAAATAACGTATCCAGGTGTTAGAACGGCCAAGTCAAAGTCCAGACCTGAATCCAATTGAGAGTCTGTGGAAAGAGCTGAAAGCTGCTGTTAACAAACGATCTCCATCAAACCTCACTGAGCTCGAGCTGTTTGCCAAGGAAAAATGGGCAAGAATTTCAGTCTCCATGAACAAAACTGATAGTGACATACCCCAAACGACTTGCAGCTATAACTGCAGCAAAAGGTGGCTCAACAAAGTATTACGTTAAAGGTGCTGAATATTATTGCATGCTCCACTTTTCAGTTTTTAAATTTCCACAAAAATCTAAACTGACCAATAAATTTCATTCAACTTCACAATTGTGTCCCACTTGTTGTTGTTTCTTCACCAAAAAATTACATTTAGTATCTTTGTTTGAAGCATGATATGTGGGAAAAGGTTGAAAAGTTCCAAGGGAGCCAAATACTTTCGCAAGCTACTGTACCTGATGTATTTGTCAGAAGTTTAAAGACTTATGAAATGCTTATACTTGTAGTTGTCCTTCTGTAACCATAGGAACATCTGACTTTGGGTATGTTTCCACAGTCAGGATTGGCTCAGTAGCTGCTCAGGATTTGATGCAGGTGAAATCTGCCTCTGAGGTTACTGGCAGGTCACCTGCATTTTTTATGCGGATTTTCAACCTTTTTTTTTTTTCCATGCAGATTTGTATGTGTTTTTCTAAGCTAAATAGATTTAACAAAAAAAATTGTTATTTCCTTGTCTAAACTCTTCTTTTTACTTCATTGAAGAATGTTTACACACACAGACTGCTATATCGACAGATATCAAGCCCGATGTTTAGTAATAAACATAATAAAATGGTACATTAAGAGTTAAAGACACACACAGCATTAGGTCGGGGTCACACTAGCAAGGATCTCGCACCTCAGTATCTGGTACTGCCACCAGCACTCGGGATCGGAGTGTGCGGCTTTTTATGCAGCTAAACGCTCTGGTCCGAGTGCCGGCGCCAATGCCGAGTATTGAGGTGCAAGACTTGTGCGAGTTTTTGCCCTTAAATGCAATAACTGTTTGATTAAAAAAAAAATATATATGGCGCTGTCATGGTCACGCGTGACAGGACACAGCACCTCCACCAGGGCAGATTTAGACGACACGCGTGACCCTGGATACACCGCTTCCAGTTGGGCGAATTTAAATAACATGTGCAGCTGGATACGCTGCCTCCAACAGGTGAATTTAGGTAATACACGTAACATGTAAATCTGGAAACCCCGCCTCCAGTAAGGTGAATTTAAACAATAAGGGAAAACCTGGGTAACAATGGTGGCCCTGCGATAGGGAAAGGGGACGTGGAGACCTCATGCGTTCCCTAGGCCGGTTCCGCACCGGGCGCCGCTCAGGATAACTTTAAACCCTAGCTCGTCCACCACCTAAACCCTCACTAGTGAAGAGGACGGTGCGGAAACTAATCCCACCACTGCACTAAACACACATAAGGAAAAGAGACAAAACGGGAACACCACTTAGCTTTGCTCTGTTGCTTAAGCTCCCAGCAACAGAGCTCACCACCTGCGTGCATCTTTCCTCCGACTGGGCCCAACACCATAGTGCAGCCTTGGAGCAAACAGAGTCCACCACCTGCGTGCAGCTGTCCAGCTTTCCGCAAGAGTCCAGCATGTTGAGTCCAGCTTTCCAGCATCATGAGTGCAGCTCTACACCATATCTGCCACTCCACCAAGCAAGAGCTCCTTGCTGACACAATAGCTGCAACTCCACCAAGCCATGCCAGCCCTCCTTGCAGACACCATAGCTGCCACTCCAGGACTCTCACTGAGCTGCCCGGGACTCTCTTTCAGCTCCATCCTTCACCCAGGCTTGCATGTAACTGAGGACTAATCACCAAACAGTGATTGACACACCTGACACTCTTATAGAGCAATCACACCTGTTACATAATTGCGTGCACAAACTAAAGTAACCAAGTGCAATGACGCTCACCACCACCACCGAGGGGGGGTGGGGGGGGCAAATTTACAACAAAAGACACCACCGTGCAATAATCCTAATGGCCACCGGGGCAAAAAACCAAACCTTGGCACACAGCCAAAGGGAAAAAAAAAAAGGTTACTATGTGCATTTATCTGTCAGAGCCAACCAGGATCATGACAGGCGGGGGCTCCTGCGCAATTTTCTGCACCAAGCGGAAAGCCAGCGACTGGGGGCTGAAATTTATAGCCTGGGAAGTGGGTAACACTCATGGATCTTCCCAGGCTATGAATATCATCCCGCAGCTGTATACTTAGCCTTTACTGGTTATTAAAATAGGACCAACCCCCCCAAAAAAAAAAAAATGCCATGGGGTCCTCCTATAATTGCCAGAAAAGGCTATGCAGACAGCTGCAGGCTGATAATCGTAGCCTAGAAGGAGCTATGGATACGGGATGCCCCCCTGGCTACAAACACCATCCGCCCCAGAAAGGGCGCCAATTCCGGTGCTTAGCCTCTCTCTTCCCACTGTGGCGGCATATGGGGTAATAGTTGGTGGTTGATGTCACCTTTTTGTATTGTAAAGTGACATCAAGCCCGGCTTAGTAATGGAGAGGCATTACTAATCCTATAGTTGTTAAAAAAAAAAAGACACCGCTAGAATAAAATGTTTTAATGAAACAAAACACAGTTTCCCCATTGTTCTGCTCATCCCTCAATCACCTGTAAATAAAATACTTCCTGCACCGATGTAGTTCTTAACCCCTTTCTGACATTAGATGTACTATTCCATCCATATGCCCTGGGACTTAATGCCCATGGACGGAATAGTACGTCACAGGGGGGAGCGTGCCTAGTTGTCAGCTGATTCTCACAGGTGAGACCCGGCACTAAGTGCCAGGAGCGGTCAGAGTTGAAGTTTTCATTGCAAGTGCAGGGGGACAGATACTGCACTTCCAGCTCTTCTATTTCCCCACCTGCCTCTGGTCTTTGAGGGACAGGTCACACTTTTCTTGGTGACCTGCTTCCCTTGCCACAGATTCTAGGCAGGCACCATCTTTAGAAGGTTTAGGGTGCTGAAAAAAAGGGTATTTCCTGAAACAATGCTTCTGCTGCTTTCAGCCAGTGATTAGTATTGGTTGTGGACTGCATGTGCCAACAATCTCCCCCCATTCTTCATAGGTCTGACTTGTGGGGCGGGGTAAACTGAAGGAAAAAATTGGAGCAATAGGTCCAAAATGTTATGAGTGGCGGAACACACTAAATAAAAAAATATAAATAAAGTGCGTTCGCCGCTCGGGGTCCACCGTGCGGTAGTTGTTAAAACCGCTGCTAGGTGGTGGCACAGCAATCTGGCGGTAGTGTGCACAGGGTTAGATGTCACCAGGTGCACCAAGCAAACTCTGTTGTACTCTCAGAGCTATTATAACACGAAGGAAAATTATAATGACGCTGAGCCTGTTAGAGGCACAGGGACTCAGCGACGCACACGCGGTAATTGGTCACAGGAGAAGCCCTAGATGACGGCACTAACTCCGTCTAGACCTACCGTAATACTCGTGTGCCTAGCGTTGCAACATCAAACGCACGATAAAGCTGCTACAGCAGCGCGGCGTAGAGAATACCGCAGTGCAACACAGCAAATAGCGCAGGCGCAATGTTGGTCGCTAGCAGGTGTGTCCGTGGAGAAATAGCACGCCGGTACTGGCTAAACTCAATCCCTCACACATTCGTATTATCAAAGGAATGGGGTTTCAAATGAGTCATTCACCAGAACATGCATCCATCAACATACACACAGCAGCAAGTATGACTATACTAGCGCATGGCGGAACAGCCACGCGCACTTTTTATAGCAAACGGGACCTTCCGGAAGTCTCCAGAACTCTGAGCTGAACCAATGGTATCAGGAGCAGGACCTGAGCACCTGACTCCTGAACTCCAATGGGAGATCATCCCACGAGCATGCTCAGAGGATGGGATGAAGGACTTAGCCTCCGGAGAGAGTTGCTGCAAAGCCATCTCCTCTGCAATCTCCTCTGCAGTAGACAAAGAGCAGGAGACTGCAGAATGTGAGGGTCTTGATTCCTGCATAGCGAGGGCAGAAATCTGACTCCTAACATTACCCCCACCCTCCTAGGCCCTCCCTCCCTCCCTGAACCCTCCGATCCACCAGCCTGAGCCCGACAGTGGCACAGGACTCAGACTCGTCCGAAGGCGAGCCTGATGACCTGGTAGGTGACACAGAAAACCGGGACACACGGGAGGTATCAGCGGAGGCAAGGTCGCCAGTTTTCAAAAGGGACACCCGGGAGATTATGGGAGTGTCGGCGGCCGTCGCCACACTCCGTCTGGGAAGGCTATCCCAAGCACATGAGGTGCATGCCCGAATAAACCTTTTAACGTCCCGAGCCTTGTGCGGCCACCAATACGATCCAGCCAGAGCCTTTGTAGTCTGCATATAGCCACAGTGGCCGTCCGCATTGGACGCGTGTGCCCACGCGAGAATCTTAGGCCTCAGGCGAGGAGGAACAAAGGTCTCGCCGACCGACTCACAATCAGACCATTGCGGGGTGCTGTCATCCTGAGCAACAGCGTGTAGACTGTGACAACTGCACATGGAATCTTGAGGCCGGGCGTGTCTCAAAAATGGCGAGAGACACCTCCATGGGCTCTGGGGATAGAACCTCTGGCTCAGGCAGCTCTAGAGGCTCGAAAAAATTGGGAGCCGGAGTACCTCTCCGTTTGGAGTGAGCACGCTCCATACCGCGCTCCGAAAAATGGAGGTCAGTACGGATGGAGATAGAAATTAATTCCTCCAGACTGGTAGGAATCTCTCTTGTAGAGAGAGCATCCTTTACGTGCTCCGCTAAACCTCTCCAAAAAACAGGGATAAGGGCCTTATCGGACCATTCCAGCTCGGACCACCTCTCAGTGATTGGCGCTCATAGCAAGTGAGCATTTCTGCTACACATGGGTGATCTGATCATTGCCTGTGTGTAGCAGAGCCGATCGAAGTATTGCAGCTTCTAGTCTCTCATTGAGACTATTGAAGCATGCAAAAAAAAATGTTTTAAATTGTTTTTAAAAATAGTAAAAAATATAAAAGTTCAAATCTTTTTATAGCGCCAACATATTCCGCAGCGCTTTACAGTTAAACAGTTTCAAACACAAGCCATTAGTAACAACGTTAACAATAATACAATGATTAAAGCAAAATAAAACAATCACCCTCCCCCCCCCTTTCGCCCCATTCAAAATAGAAAACAAAATATCCACATATTTGTTATCGCCACGTTCAGAATCTATAAATATAAAAAAAAATTAACCCGACTGCTAAATGGCGTAGTGATCAAAAAAAGTAAAAACGCCAGCAATGTTTGTGGTGTTTTTTGGTTGCCGCAACCTTGTATTAACCCCTTTCTGCCAGCAGACGTACTATCCCGTCCATGTGCCCTGAGATTAGTACGTCATAGCGATCAGCGGCACCCACGTGGTGAGCGCCGCTGATCGCGGCCGGGTGTCAGCTGATTATCACAGCTGACACCCGGCACAATGTGTCAGGGGCGGTCACGGACTGCCCCCGACACGTTACCCCTTGTGCACCGCAATCAAACACGATCGCGGTGTACCGGGGGTTAAAGGGAAGCATCGGCAGGGAGGGGGCTCCCTCCGTGCTTCCCTGAGCCCCCCACAGCAGCGCAATGTGCAGCGCTGCGGCGGGGGGCTCTTTCCCTACAGGCCCCCGGATTCAAGATGGCGACGGGGACCTTCGGGGGCCTGTAGGGGAGCTGACTTCCTCACTGCCTGCAAAGCGCAGGCATGAGGAAGTCTGCAGCAATGCCTGTGACAGATCGCTGATCTGTCACAGTGATCTGTGATGTGACAGATCAGCGATCTGTCACAGGACAGTGATGTCCCACCTGGGACAATGTAATAAAGTTAAAAAAAAAAAAGTGTAAAAATAATTTTAAAAAAATCGCTAAATAAATTAGTAAAAAAAAAAAAAAAATATTCCCCAATAAATTCTTTTTTTGAAAATAAAAAAAACAATAAAAGTACACATATTTGGTATCACCGCGTCCGTAACGACCCGCCCTATAAAATTGTCCCATTAGTTAACCCCTTTAACGAATCCCTTAAAAAATCAAAATAAAAAACGAAGCAAAAAATAATGATTTATTATCATACCACCGAACAAAAAGTGCAATAACGCGCGATCAAAAAGACGCATATAAATATCCATGGTACCACTGAAAACGTCAGCTTGTCCCGCAAAAAATGAACCACCATACAGCGTCATCCGCAAAAAAATTAAAAAATTATAGCTCGCAGAATAAAGCGTTGCAAAAAAAATTATTTTTTATATAAAATAGTTTTCATTGCATAAAACTGACAAAACATAACAAAAGACATAAATGAGGTATCGCTGTAACCGTACTGACCCGAAGAATAAAACTGCTTTATCAATTTTACCGCACGCGGAACGGTGTAAACGCACCCCCCCCAAAAGAAATTCATGAAACACTGGTTTTAGTTCATTCTGCGTCCCAAAAATCGGAATAAAAAGCGATCAAAAAATGTCACGTGCCCGAAAATGGTACCAATAAAAACGTCAACTCGTCCCGCAAAAAATAAGACCTCACATGACTCGGTGGGTCAAAATACGGAAAAATTATAGCTCTCAATATGTGGTGATGCAAAAACTATTTTTACAATAAAAAGCGTCTTTTAGCGTGCGACAGCTGCCAAACATAAAAACCGCCATAAATAGTAAATCAAACCCCCCGTTATCACCCCCTTAGTTAGGGAAAAATAATAAAATAAAAAAAATGTATTTATTTCCATTTTCCCATTAGGGTTAGGGCTAGGGTTAGGGCTGAGAATAGGGTTAGGGGTGTGTTGGGGTTAGGGTTGGAGTTATAATTGGGGGGTTTCCACTGTTTGGGCACATCAGGTGCTCTCCAAATGCAACATGGCGTCTGATCTCAATTCCAGCCAATTCTGCGTTGAAAAAGTCAAATGGTGCTCCTTCCCTTCCAAGCTCTGCCATGCGCCCAAACAGTGTTTTACCCCCACATATGGGGTATCAGCCTACTCAGGACAAATTGCAAAACAACTTTTGGGGTCCAATTTCTCCTGTTACCCTTAGGAAAATAAAAAATTGGGGGCAAAAATATCATTTTTGTGGAAAAAAATGATTTTTTTATTTTCACGCCCAGGCGTTATAAACTTCTGTGAAGCACTTGTGTGGTGAGCACTTTGAACCCCCATCTAGATAAGTTCCGTGGGGGGTCTAGTTTCCAAAATGGGGTCACATGTGGGGAGTTTCAATAGTTTAGGTACATCAGGGGCTCTCCAAACGCACATGACACCTGCAGACCATTCCATCAAAGTCTGCATTCCAAAACGTCACTACTTCCCTTCCGAGCCCCGACGTGTCCCCATACAGTAGTTTTCTCCCACATATGAGGTATCAGCGTACTCAGGACAAATTGGACAACAACTTTTGCGGTCCAATTTCTCCTGTTTCCCTTGGGAAAATAAAAAAATTGGAGACTAATTGATCATGTTTGTGGAAAAAATACGATTTTTTTATTTTCATACCTGGGCATATAAACTTCTGTGAAGCCCTTGGGGGTTCAAAGTGCTCACCACACATCTAGATAAGTTCCTTAGGGGGTCTAGTTTCCAAAATGGGGTCATTTGTGGGGGGTTTCCACTGTTTAGGTACATTAGGGGCTCTCCAAAGGCAACATGACACCTGCAGACCATTCCATCAAAGTCTGCATTCAAAACGTCACTACTTCCCTACCGAGCCCCGACATGTGCCCATACAGTAGTTTTCTCCCACATATGGGGTATCAGCGTACTCAGGACAAATTGAACAACAACTTTTGGGGTCCAATTTCTCCTGGGACCCTTGGGAAAATAAAAAAATTGGTGACTAAAAGGTCATGTTTGTGCAAAAAATACGATTTTTTTATTTTCACGCGTTATAAACTTCTGTGAAGCACTGGGGGGTTCAAAGTGCTCACCACACATCTAGATAAGTTCCTTGGGGGTCTAGTTTCCAAAATCGTGTCATTTGTGGGGGGTTTCCACTGTTTTGGTACATCAGGGGTTTTCCAATCGCGACATGGTGTCCGATCTCAATTCCAGCCAAAAACGTCAAATGGCGCTGCCTCCCTTCTGAGCTCTGCCATGCACCCAAATAGTCATTTACACCCACATATGGGGTATCAGCGTACTCAGGACAAATTTCACAATAACTTTTAGGATCCTGTTACCCTTGGAAAAATAAAAATTGGGGGTGAAAAGATCATTTTTGTGGAAAAAATTTTTTAATTGTACCGCTGTACGTTATAAACTTCTGTGAAGCCCTTGTGGGTTCAAAGTTTTCACCACATATCTAGATAAGTTCCTTGGGGGGTCTAGTTTCCAAAATGGGGTCACTTGTGGGGGGTTTCCACTGTTTAGGTACATCAGGGGCTCTCCAAACGCGACATGGCGTCCGATCTGAATTCCAGCCTATTTTGCATTGAAAAAGTCAAACGGTGCTCCTTCCCTTCCGAGCTCTGCCATGCACCGAAACAGTTGTTCCCCTCCACATATCAGGTATCAGCGTACTCAGGACAAATTGCACAATAACTTTTGCAGTCCAATTTCTCCTGTTACCCTTGGCAAAATAAAAAAAAATTGAACCTGAAGTATTTTTTTGTGAAAAAAAGTTAAATGTTCATTTTTTTTTTTTTTAAATATTCAAAAAATTCCTGTGATGCACCTAAAGGGTTAATAAACTTCTTGAATGTGGTTTTGAGCACCTTAAGGGGTGCAGTTTTTAGAATGGTGTCACTTTTGGGTATTTTCTATCATATAGACCCCTCAAAGTGGCTTAAAATGTGATGTGGTCGTAAAAATAAAATGGTGTTGCAAAAATGAGAAATCGCTGGTCAATTTTTAACCCTTATAACTTCCTAACCAAAAAAAAATTTTGGTTCCAAAATGGTGCTGATGTAAAGTAAACATGTGGGAAATGTTATTTATTAAGTTTTTTGTGTGCCGTATCGCTGTGATTTAAGGGCATAAAAATTCAAATTTGGAAAATTGCAAAATATGGTGCAATTTTTCTTTTTAAACAAACTTTGGAAATTTTTTTTCATCACGTAAACAAAAAAAGAACCTAGACATGTTTGGTGTCTGTGAACTCGTAATGACCTGGAGAATCATAATGGCAGGCCAGTTTTAGCATTTAGTGAACATGGTAAAAAAAAAAATCAACTGTCGGACTGCACTTTTTTTTTTTTTTGCAATTTCATTGCACTTAGAATTCTTTTTCCCATTTTCGAGTACACGATATGTTAAAACCAATAGTGTCGTTGAAAAGTACAACTCGTCCTGCAAAAATACAAGCCCTCGCACGGCCATATTGACGGAAAAATAAAAAACTTATGGCTCTGAGAGAAAGGGGAGCAATATACAAAAACACAAAACTGAAATACTGCGCATGCACGCAGTAAGCTTTGCCCAACTGCGGGCAAAGCCGAAAAGCATTAGTGCGCATGCGCCGGTGAACTGTGTCCCATAACACAGCGAAATGCTTCTGGGACATAGTTCACCGGCGCATGCGCACTAATGCTTTTCGGCTTTGCCCACAGTTGGGCAAAGCATACTGCGCGAGTGGAGATTGCAATGCGCACGCACGAAATAGGGACGAGAACTACGGCAATGCCCTGAAATATTGCGGACAGCGGCCAAGGAGGGGTGGAGGGAAGGAGCCCAAACACCGCCCATCAGACCGACCCAAATCATTTACATAGAGCGCCAAAATGAGGTGACAGATTCCCTTTACAAAACCTTATATACATTTGGTGCAAAATATCAGCACTGAGAGGGCCACAGTAAAAACGCAATGTGTGAATGTGGTCTATCAGGAAGTGTTTGAATATATAAACAGTAACAACCTCATTATAAGGCTATGTGCGCACGCTGTGGATTCTGCCTCTGCGGATCTGCAGACAGTGTACAGTACCATGTAAGTCTATGGGATTTACAATCCGCTGTGCACATGCTGCGGTTTTTGAACTGCGGAAAAGCTGCGGTTTTAAATCCGCAGAAAGAAATGACATGTCAATTCTTTCTGCGGATTCCGCTGCGGTTTACCACCTATTCCATTGTCCAGGTGTCAAATCGCAGGGGAAAACTGCAGGTTACTTTACCTGCGTATCCGCAGATACAAATCCGCGGGTGAATCTGCAGCATGTGCACATAGCCTTAGGCATTTTCACAGATTAGAATATGTAACAGCTATTTTGAAGGGGTTAAATGCCTTTGTGCCACTCATCTAACACCTGATTTACATACCTACTGATGCCCCACATGAAATCCATGTCTCTCCAGCCTGGCACAAATGGGTTATCGGCATCAGAACTGGCATCAAAGTGGGCAGATAACCAATTTTTACACAAGTGAATAATTAACAGCTAAATTTAAGGGGTTAAATGGCTTTGTGCCACTGATCTAACACCTGATTTACATACCTACTGATGCCCCACATGAAATCCATGTCTTTCCAGCCTGGCACAAATGGGTTATCGCCATCAGAACTGGCATCAAAGTGGTCAAATCGCCCATTTTCACAGATTTGAATAAGTAACAGCTATTTTGAAGGGGTTAAATGCCTTTGTGCCACTCATCTAACACCTGATTTACATACCTACTGATGCCCCACATGAAATCCATGTCACTCCAGCCTGGCACAAATGGGTTATCGGCATCAGAACTGGCATCAAAGTGGTCAAATCGCCCATTTTCACAGATTTGAATAAGTAACAGCTATTTTGAAGGGGTTAAATGCCTTTGTGCCACTCATCCAACACCTGATTTACATACCTACTGATGCCCCACATGAAATCCATGTCACTCCAGCCTGGCACAAATGGGTTATCGGCATCAGAACTAGCATCAAAGTGGGCAAATCACCCATTTTCACAGATTTGAATAAGTAACAGCTATTTTTAAGGGATTAAATGCCTTTGTGCCACTCATCTAACACCTGATTTCCATACCTACTGATGCCCCACATGAAATCCATGTCACTCCAGCCTGGCACAAATGGGTTATCGGCATCAGAACTGGCATCAAAGTGGTCAAATCGCCCATTTTCACAGATTTGAATAAGTAACAGCTATTTTTAAGGGGTTAAATGCCTTTGTGCCACTCATCTAACACCTGATTTACATACCTACTGATGCCCCACATGAAATCCATGTCTCTCCAGCCTGGCACAAATGGGTTATCGGCATCAGAACTGGCATCAAAGTGGGCAGATAACCAATTTTTACACAAGTGAATAATTAACAGCTAAATTTAAGGGGTTAAATGGCTTTGTGCCACTGATCTAACACCTGATTTACATACCTACTGATGCCCCACATGAAATCCATGTCTCTCCAGCCTGGCACAAATGGGTTATCGGCATCAGAACTGGCATCAAAGTGGGCAGATAACCAATTTTTACACAAGTGAATAATTAACAGCTAAATTTAAGGGGTTAAATGGCTTTGTGCCACTGATCTAACACCTGATTTACATACCTACTGATGCCCCACATGAAATCCATGTCTCTCCAGCCTGGCACAAATGGGTAATCGGCATCAGAACTGGCATCAAAGTGGGCAAATCACCCATTTTCACAGATTTGAATAAGTAACAGCTATTTTGAAGGGGTTAAATGCCTTCGTGCCACTCATCTAACACCTGATTTACATACCTACTGATGCCCCACATGAAATCCATGTCTCTCCAGCCTGGCACAAATGGGTTATCGGCATCAGAACTGGCATCAAAGTGGGCAGATAACCAATTTTTACACAAGTGAATAATTAACAGCTAAATTTAAGGGGTTAAATGGCTTTGTGCCACTGATCTAACACCTGATTTCCATACCTACTGATGCCCCACATGAAATCCATGTCTCTCCAGCCTGGCATAAATGGGTTATCGCCATCAGAACTGGCATCAAAGTGGTCAAATCGCCCATTTTCACAGATTGAATAAGTAACAGCTATTTTTAAGGGGTTAAATGCCTTTGTGCCACTCATCTAACACCTGATTTACATACCTACTGATGCCCCACATGAAATCCATGTCACTCCAGCCTGGCACAAATGGGTTATCGGCATCAGAACTAGCATCAAAGTGGGCAAATCACCCATTTTCACAGATTTGAATAAGTAACAGCTATTTTTAAGGGATTAAATGCCTTTGTGCCACTCATCTAACACCTGATTTACATACCTACTGATGCCCCACATGAAATCCATGTCACTCCAGCCTGGCACAAATGGGTTATCGGCATCAGAACTGGCATCAAAGTGGTCAAATCGCCCATTTTCACAGATTTGAATAAGTAACAGCTATTTTTAAGGGGTTAAATGCCTTTGTGCCACTCATCTAACACCTGATTTACATACCTACTGATGCCCCACATGAAATCCATGTCACTCCAGCCTGGCACAAATGGGTTATCGGCATCAGAACTGGCATCAAAGTGGTCAAATCGCCCATTTTCACAGATTTGAATAAGTAACAGCTATTTTGAAGGGGTTAAATGCCTTTGTGCCACTCATCCAACACCTGATTTACATACCTACTGATGCCCCACATGAAATCCATGTCACTCCAGCCTGGCACAAATGGGTTATCGGCATCAGAACTAGCATCAAAGTGGGCAAATCACCCATTTTCACAGATTTGAATAAGTAACAGCTATTTTTAAGGGATTAAATGCCTTTGTGCCACTCATCTAACACCTGATTTCCATACCTACTGATGCCCCACATGAAATCCATGTCACTCCAGCCTGGCACAAATGGGTTATCGGCATCAGAACTGGCATCAAAGTGGTCAAATCGCCCATTTTCACAGATTTGAATAAGTAACAGCTATTTTTAAGGGGTTAAATGCCTTTGTGCCACTCATCTAACACCTGATTTACATACCTACTGATGCCCCACATGAAATCCATGTCACTCCAGCCTGGCACAAATGGGTTATCGGCATCAGAACTGGCATCAAAGTGGGCAAATCGCCCATTTTCACAGATTTGAATAAGTAACAGCTATTTTGAAGGGGTTAAATGCCTTCGTGCCACTCATCTAACACCTGATTTACATACCTACTGATGCCCCACATGAAATCCATGTCTCCAGCCTGGCACAAATGGGTTATCGGCATCAGAACTGGCATCAAAGTGGGCAGATAACCAATTTTTACACAAGTGAATAATTAACAGCTAAATTTAAGGGGTTAAATGGCTTTGTGCCACTGATCTAACACCTGATTTACATACCTACTGATGCCCCACATGAAATCCATGTCTCTCCAGCCTGGCATAAATGGGTTATCGCCATCAGAACTGGCATCAAAGTGGTCAAATCGCCCATTTTCACAGATTGAATAAGTAACAGCTATTTTTAAGGGGTTAAATGCCTTTGTGCCACTCATCTAACACCTGATTTACATACCTACTGATGCCCCACATGAAATCCATGTCACTCCAGCCTGGCACAAATGGGTTATCGGCATCAGAACTGGCATCAAAGTGGGCAAATCACCCATTTTCACAGATTTGAATAAGTAACAGCTATTTTGAAGGGGTTAAATGCCTTTGTGCCACTCATCTAACACCTGATTTCCATACCTACTGATGCCCCACATGAAATCCATGTCACTCCAGCCTGGCACAAATGGGTTATCGGCATCAGAACTGGCATCAAAGTGGTCAAATCGCCCATTTTCACAGATTTGAATAAGTAACAGCTATTTTTAAGGGGTTAAATGCCTTTGTGCCACTCATCTAACACCTGATTTACATACCTACTGATGCCCCACATGAAATCCATGTCACTCCAGCCTGGCACAAATGGGTTATCGGCATCAGAACTGGCATCAAAGTGGGCAAATCGCCCATTTTCACAGATTTGAATAAGTAACAGCTATTTTGAAGGGGTTAAATGCCTTCGTGCCACTCATCTAACACCTGATTTACATACCTACTGATGCCCCACATGAAATCCATGTCTCTCCAGCCTGGCACAAATGGGTTATCGGCATCAGAACTGGCATCAAAGTGGGCAGATAACCAATTTTTACACAAGTGAATAATTAACAGCTAAATTTAAGGGGTTAAATGGCTTTGTGCCACTGATCTAACACCTGATTTACATACCTACTGATGCCCCACATGAAATCCATGTCTCTCCAGCCTGGCACAAATGGGTTATCGGCATCAGAACTGGCATCAAAGTGGGCAGATAACCAATTTTTACACAAGTGAATAATTAACAGCTAAATTTAAGGGGTTAAATGGCTTTGTGCCACTGATCTAACACCTGATTTACATACCTACTGATGCCCCACATGAAATCCATGTCTCTCCAGCCTGGCACAAATGGGTAATCGGCATCAGAACTGGCATCAAAGTGGGCAAATCACCCATTTTCACAGATTTGAATAAGTAACAGCTATTTTGAAGGGGTTAAATGCCTTCGTGCCACTCATCTAACACCTGATTTACATACCTACTGATGCCCCACATGAAATCCATGTCTCTCCAGCCTGGCACAAATGGGTTATCGGCATCAGAACTGGCATCAAAGTGGGCAGATAACCAATTTTTACACAAGTGAATAATTAACAGCTAAATTTAAGGGGTTAAATGGCTTTGTGCCACTGATCTAACACCTGATTTCCATACCTACTGATGCCCCACATGAAATCCATGTCTCTCCAGCCTGGCATAAATGGGTTATCGCCATCAGAACTGGCATCAAAGTGGTCAAATCGCCCATTTTCACAGATTGAATAAGTAACAGCTATTTTTAAGGGGTTAAATGCCTTTGTGCCACTCATCTAACACCTGATTTACATACCTACTGATGCCCCACATGAAATCCATGTCTCTCCAGCCTGGCACAAATGGGTTATCGACATCAGAACTGGCATCAAAGTGGTCAAATCGCCCATTTTCACAGATTTGAATAAGTAACAGCTATTTTTAAGGGGTTAAATGCCTTTGTGCCACTCATCCAACACCTGATTTACATACCTACTGATGCCCCACATGAAATCCATGTCACTCCAGCCTGGCACAAATGGGTTATCGGCATCAGAACTGGCATCAAAGTGGGCAAATCACCCATTTTCACAGATTTGAATAAGTAACAGCTATTTTTAAGGGGTTAAATGCCTTTGTGCCACTCATCTAACACCTGATTTCCATACCTACTGATGCCCCACATGAAATCCATGTCACTCCAGCCTGGCACAAATGGGTTATCGGCATCAGAACTGGCATCAAAGTGGTCAAATCGCCCATTTTCACAGATTTGAATAAGTAACAGCTATTTTTAAGGGGTTAAATGCCTTTGTGCCACTCATCTAACACCTGATTTACATACCTACTGATGCCCCACATGAAATCCATGTCACTCCAGCCTGGCACAAATGGGTTATCGGCATCAGAACTGGCATCAAAGTGGGCAAATCGCCCATTTTCACAGATTTGAATAAGTAACAGCTATTTTGAAGGGGTTAAATGCCTTTGTGCCACTCATCTAACACCTGATTTACATACCTACTGATGCCCCACATGAAATCCATGTCTCTCCAGCCTGGCACAAATGGGTTATCGGCATCAGAACTGGCATCAAAGTGGGCAGATAACCAATTTTTAAACAAGTGAATAATTAACAGCTAAATTTAAGGGGTTAAATGGCTTTGCGCCACTGATCTAACACCTGATTTACATACCTACTGATGCCCCACATGAAATCCATGTCTCTCCAGCCTGGCACAAATGGGTAATCGGCATCAGAACTGGCATCAAAGTGGGCAAATCACCCATTTTCACAGATTTGAATAAGTAACAGCTATTTTGAAGGGGTTAAATGCCTTCGTGCCACTCATCTAACACCTGATTTACATACCTACTGATGCCCCACATGAAATCCATGTCTCTCCAGCCTGGCACAAATGGGTTATCGGCATCAGAACTGGCATCAAAGTGGGCAGATAACCAATTTTTACACAAGTGAATAATTAACAGCTAAATTTAAGGGGTTAAATGGCTTTGTGCCACTGATCTAACACCTGATTTCCATACCTACTGATGCCCCACATGAAATCCATGTCTCTCCAGCCTGGCATAAATGGGTTATCGCCATCAGAACTGGCATCAAAGTGGTCAAATCGCCCATTTTCACAGATTGAATAAGTAACAGCTATTTTTAAGGGGTTAAATGCCTTTGTGCCACTCATCTAACACCTGATTTACATACCTACTGATGCCCCACATGAAATCCATGTCACTCCAGCCTGGCACAAATGGGTTATCGGCATCAGAACTGGCATCAAAGTGGTCAAATCACCCATTTTCACAGATTTGAATAAGTAACAGCTATTTTTAAGGGGTTAAATGCCTTTGTGCCACTCATCTAACACCTGATTTACATACCTACTGATGCCCCACATGAAATCCATGTCTCTCCAGCCCGGCACAAATGGGTTATCGACATCAGAACTGGCATCAAAGTGGTCAAATCGCCCATTTTCACAGATTGAATAAGTAACAGCTATTTTGAAGGGGTTAAATGCCTTTGTGCCACTCATCTAACACCTGATTTACATACCTACTGATGCCCCACATGAAATCCATGTCTCTCCAGCCTGGCACAAATGGGTTATCAACATCAGAACTGGCATCAAAGTGGTCAAATCGCCCATTTTCACAGATTTGAATAAGTAACAGCTATTTTTAAGGGGTTAAATGCCTTTGTGCCACTCATCCAACACCTGATTTACATACCTACTGATGCCCCACATGAAATCCATGTCACTCCAGCCTGGCACAAATGGGTTATCGGCATCAGAACTGGCATCAAAGTGGTCAAATCGCCCATTTTCACAGATTAGAATATGTAACAGCTATTTTGAAGGGGTTAAATGTCTTTGTGCCACTCATCCAACACCTGATTTACATACCTACTGATGCCCCACATGAAATCCATGTCTCTCCAGCCTGGCACAAATGGGTTATCGGCATCAGAACTGGCATCAAAGTGGGCAAATCGCCCATTTTCACAGATTTGAATAAGTAACAGCTATTTTGAAGGGGTTAAATGCCTTTGTGCCACTCATCTAACACCTGATTTCCATACCTACTGATGCCCCACATGAAATCCATGTCACTCCAGCCTGGCACAAATGGGTTATCGGCATCAGAACTGGCATCAAAGTGGTCAAATCGCCCATTTTCACAGATTTGAATAAGTAACAGCTATTTTTAAGGGGTTAAATGCCTTTGTGCCACTCATCTAACACCTGATTTACATACCTACTGATGCCCCACATGAAATCCATGTCACTCCAGCCTGGCACAAATGGGTTATCGGCATCAGAACTGGCATCAAAGTGGGCAAATCGCCCATTTTCACAGATTTGAATAAGTAACAGCTATTTTGAAGGGGTTAAATGCCTTTGTGCCACTCATCTAACACCTGATTTCCATACCTACTGATGCCCCACATGAAATCCATGTCACTCCAGCCTGGCACAAATGGGTTATCGGCATCAGAACTGGCATCAAAGTGGGCAAATCGCCCATTTTCACAGATTTGAATAAGTAACAGCTATTTTGAAGGGGTTAAATGCCTTTGTGCCACTCATCTAACACCTGAATTACATACCTACTGATGCCCCACATGAAATCCATGTCTCTCCAGCCTGGCACAAATGGGTTATCGGCATCAGAACTGGCATCAAAGTGGGCAGATAACCAATTTTTACACAAGTGAATAATTAACAGCTAAATTTAAGGGGTTAAATGGCTTTGTGCCACTGATCTAACACCTGATTTACATACCTACTGATGCCCCACATGAAATCCATGTCTCTCCAGCCTGGCATAAATGGGTTATCGCCATCAGAACTGGCATCAAAGTGGTCAAATCGCCCATTTTCACAGATTGAATAAGTAACAGCTATTTTTAAGGGGTTAAATGCCTTTGTGCCACTCATCTAACACCTGATTTACATACCTACTGATGCCCCACATGAAATCCATGTCTCTCCAGCCTGGCACAAATGGGTTATCGACATCAGAACTGGCATCAAAGTGGTCAAACCCCCCTATTTTCACAGATTTGAATAAGTAACAGCTATTTTTAAGGGGTTAAATGCCTTTGTGCCACTCATCCAACACCTGATTTACATACCTACTGATGCCCCACATGAAATCCATGTCACTCCAGCCTGGCACAAATGGGTTATCGGCATCAGAACTGGCATCAAAGTGGGCAAATCACCCATTTTCACAGATTTGAATAAGTAACAGCTATTTTTAAGGGGTTAAATGCCTTTGTGCCACTGATCTAACACCTGATTTACATACCTACTGATGCCCCACATGAAATCCATGTCACTCCAGCCTGGCACAAATGGGTTATCGGCATCAGAACTGGCATCAAAGTGGGCAAATCACCCATTTTCACAGATTTGAATAAGTAACAGCTATTTTTAAGGGGTTAAATGCCTTTGTGCCACTCATCTAACACCTGATTTACATACCTACTGATGCCCCACATGAAATCCATGTCTCTCCAGCCTGGCACAAATGGGTTATCAGCATCAGAACTGGCATCAAAGTGGGCAGATAACCAATTTTTACACAAGTGAATAATTAACAGCTAAATTTAAGGGGTTAAATGGCTTTGTGCCACTGATCTAACACCTGATTTACATACCTACTGATGCCCCACATGAAATCCATGTCTCTCCAGCCTGGCACAAATGGGTTATCGGCATTAGAACTGGCATCAAAGTGGGCAAATCGCCCATTTTCACAGATTTGAATAAGTAACAGCTATTTTTAAGGGGTTAAATGCCTTTGTGCCACTGATCTAACACCTGATTTACATACCTACTGATGCCCCACATGAAATCCATGTCACTCCAGCCTGGCACAAATGGGTTATCGGCATTAGAACTGGCATCAAAGTGGGCAAATCGCCCATTTTCACAGATTTGAATAAGTAACAGCTATTTTCAAGGGGTTAAATGCCCTTGTGCCACTCATCTAACACCTGATTTCCATACCTACTGATGCCCCACATGAAATCCATGTCTCTCCAGCCTGGCACAAATGGGTTATCGACATCAGAACTGGCATCAAAGTTGTGAAATCGCCCATTTTCACAGATTTGAATAAGTAACAGCTATTTTGAAGGGGTTAAATGCCTTTGTGCCACTGATCTAACACCTGATTTACATACCTACTGATGCCCCACATGAAATCCATGTCACTCCAGCCTGGCACAAATGGGTTATCGGTATCAGAACTGGCATCAAAGTGGGCAAATCACCCATTTTCACAGATTTGAATAAGTAACAGCTATTTTCAAGGGGTTAAATGGCTTTGTGCCACTGATCTAACACCTGATTTACATACCTACTGATGCCCCACATGAAATTCATGTCTCTCCAGCCTGGCACAAATGGGTAATCGGCATCAGAACTGGCATCAAAGTGGTCAAATCACCCATTTTCACAGATTTGAATAAGTAACAGCTATTTTCAAGGGGTTAAATGGCTTTGTGCCACTCATCTAACACCTGATTTACATACCTACTGATGCCCCACATGAAATCCATGTCTCTCCAGCCTGGCACAAATGGGTTATCGGCATCAGAACTGGCATCAAAGTGGTCAAATCACCCATTTTCACAGATTTGAATAAGTAACAGCTATTTTTAAGGGGTTAAATGCCTTTGTGCCACTCATCTAACACCTGATTTACATACCTACTGATACCCCACATGAAATCCATGTCTCTCCAGCCTGGCACAAATGGGTTATCGCCATCAGGACTGGCATCAAAGTGGTCAAATCGCCCATTTTCACAGATTTGAATAAGTAACAGCTATTTTTAAGGGGTTAAATGCCTTTGTGCCACTCATCCAACACCTGATTTACATACCTACTGATGCCCCACATGAAATCCATGTCTCTCCAGCCTGGCACAAATGGGTTATCGCCATCAGAACTGGCATCAAAGTGGTCAAATCGCCCATTTTCACAGATTTGAATAAGTAACAGCTATTTTTAAGGGGTTAAATGCCTTTGTGCCACTGATCTAACACCTGATTTACATACCTACTGATGCTCCACATGAAATCCATGTCTCTCCAGCCTGGCACAAATGGGTTATCGGCATCAGAACTGGCATCAAAGTGGTCAAATCGCCCATTTTCACAGATTTGAATAAGTAACAGCTATTTTTAAGGGGTTAAATGCCTTTGTGCCACTGATCTAACACCTGATTTACATACCTACTGATGCCACACATGAAATCCATGTCTCTCCAGCCTGGCACAAATGGGTTATCGGCATCAGAACTGGCATCAAAGTGGGCAAATCGCCCATTTTCACAGATTTGAATAAGTAACAGCTATTTTTAAGGGGTTAAATGCCTTTGTGCCACTCATCCAACACCTGATTTACATACCTACAGATGCCCCACATGAAATCCATGTCTGTCCAGCCTGGCACAAATGGGTTATCGGCATCAGAACTGGCATCAAAGTGGTCAAATCACCCATTTTCAAAGATTTGAATAAGTAACAGCTATTTTTAAGGGGTTAAATGCCTTTGTGCCACTCATCCAACACCTGATTTACATACCTACTGATGCCCCACATGAAATCCATGTCTCTCCAGCCTGGCACAAATGGGTTATCGGCATCAGAACTGGCATCAAAGTGGTCAAATCGCCCATTTTCACAGATTTGAATAAGTAACAGCTATTTTTAAGGGGTTAAATGCCTTGGTGCCACTCATCCAACACCTGATTTACATACCTACTGATGCCCCA
This sequence comes from Dendrobates tinctorius, assembly GCF_039654945.1. Taxonomy (NCBI): domain Eukaryota; kingdom Metazoa; phylum Chordata; class Amphibia; order Anura; family Dendrobatidae; genus Dendrobates; species Dendrobates tinctorius. Next base: position 316,073 of record NW_027361700.1, on the reverse strand, counting down.
CATGAAATCCATGTCACTCCAGCCTGGCACAAATGGGTTATCGGCATCAGAACTGGCATCAAAGTGGGCAAATCGCCCATTTTCACAGATTTGAATAAGTAACAGCTATTTTGAAGGGGTTAAATGCCTTTGTGCCACTCATCCAACACCTGATTTACATACCTACAGATGCCCCACATGAAATCCATGTCTGTCCAGCCTGGCACAAATGGGTTATCTGCATCAGAACTGGCATCAAAGTGGTCAAATCGCCCATTTTCACAGATTTGAATAAGTAACAGCTATTTTTAAGGGGTTAAATGCCTTGGTGCCACTCATCTAACACCTGATTTACATACCTACTGATGCCCCACATGAAATCCATGTCTCTCCAGCCTGGCACAAATGGGTTATCGGCATCAGAACTGGCATCAAAGTGGGCAAATCGCCCATTTTCAAAGATTTGAATAAGTAACAGCTATTTTTAAGGGGTTAAATGCCTTTGTGCCACTCATCTAACACCTGATTTACATACCTACTGATGCCCCACATGAAATCCATGTCTCTCCAGCCTGGCACAAATGGGTTATCGGCATCAGAACTGGCATCAAAGTGGTCAAATCGCCCATTTTCACAGATTTGAATAAGTAACAGCTATTTTTAAGGGGTTAAATGCCTTTGTGCCACTCATCTAACACCTGATTTACATACCTACTGATGCCCCACATGAAATCCATGTCTCTCCAGCCTGGCACAAATGGGTTATCGGCATCAGAACTGGCATCAAAGTGGTCAAATCGCCCATTTTCACAGATTTGAATAAGTAACAGCTATTTTTAAGGGGTTAAATGCCTTTGTGCCACTCATCCAACACCTGATTTACATACCTACTGGTGCCCCACATGAAATCCATGTCTCTCCAGCCTGGCACAAATAGGTTATCGCCATCAGAACTGGCATCAAAGTGGTCAAATCGCCCATTTTCACAGATTTGAATAAGTAACAGCTATTTTTAAGGGGTTAAATGCCTTTGTGCCACTCATCCAACACCTGATTTACATACCTACTGATGCCCCACATGAAATCCATGTCTCTCCAGCCTGGCACAAATGGGTTATCGCCATCAGAACTGGCATCAAAGTGGTCAAATCACCCATTTTCACAGATTTGATGCCGATAACCCATTTGTGCCAGGCTGGAGTGACATGGATTTCATGTGGGGCATCAGTAGGTATGTAAATCAGGTGTTAGATGAGTGGCACAAAGGCATTTAACCCCTTAAAAATAGCTGTTACTTATTCAAATCTGTGAAAATGGGCGATTTGCCCACTTTGATGCCAGTTCTGATGCCGATAACCCATTTGTGCCAGGCTGGAGACATGGATTTCATGTGGGGCATCAGTAGGTATGTAAATCAGGTGTTGGATGAGTGGCACAAAGGCATTTAACCCCTTAAAAATAGCTGTTATTCAAATCTGTGAAAATGGGCGATTTGCCCACTTTGATGCCAGTTCTGATGCCGATAACCCATTTGTGCCAGGCTGAAGTGACATGGATTTCATGTGGGGCATCAGTAGGTATGTAAATCAGGTGTTGGATGAGTGGCACAAAGGCATTTAACCCCTTCAAAATAGCTGTTACTTATTGAAATCTGTGAAAATGGGCGATCTGACCACTTTGATGCCAGTTCTGATGTCGATAACCCATTTGTGCCAGGCTGGAGAGACATGGATTTCATGTGGGGCATCAGTAGGTATGTAAATCAGGTGTTAGATCAGTGGCACAAAGGCATTTAACCCCTTCAAAATAGCTGTTACTTATTGAAATCTGTGAAAATGGGCGATCTGACCACTTTGATGCCAGTTCTGATGCCGATAACCCATTTGTGCCAGGCTGGACAGACATGGATTTCATGTGGGGCATCAGTAGGTATGTAAATCAGGTGTTGGATGAGTAGCACAAGGGCATTTAACCCCTTAAAAATAGCTGTTACTTATTCAAATCTGTGAAAATGGGGGATTTGCCCACTTTGATGCCAGTTCTGATGCCGATAACCCATTTGTGCCAGGCTGGAGACTTGGATTTCATGTGGGGCATCAGTAGGTATGTAAATCAGGTGTTAGATGAGTGGCACAAGGGCATTTAACCCCTTAAAAATAGCTGTTACTTATTCAAATCTGTGAAAATGGGTGATTTGACCACTTTGATGCCAGTTCTGATGCCGATAACCCATTTGTGCCAGGCTGGAGTGACATGGATTTCATGTGGGGCATCAGTAGGTATGTAAATCAGGTGTTAGATGAGTGGCACAAAGGCATTTAACCCCTTAAAAATAGCTGTTACTTATTCAAATCTGTGAAAATGGGCGATTTGCCCACTTTGATGCCAGTTCTGATGCCGATAACCTATTTGTGCCAGGCTGGAGTGGCTTGGATTTCATGTGGGGCATCAGTAGGTATGTAAATCAGGTGTTAGATGAGTGGCACAAAGGCATTTAACCCCTTAAAAATAGCTGTTACTTATTCAAATCTGTGAAAATGGGTGATTTGCCCACTTTGATGCCAGTTCTGATGCCGATAACCCATTTGTGCCAGGCTGGAGAGACATGGATTTCATGTGGGGCATCAGTAGGTATGTAAATCAGGTGTTAGATCAATGGCACAAAGCCATTTAACCCCTTAAAAATAGCTGTTACTTATTCAAATCTGTGAAAATGGGCGATTTGCCCACTTTGATGCCAGTTCTGATGTCGATAACCCATTTGTGCCAGGCTGGAGAGACATGGATTTCATGTGGGGCATCAGTAGGTATGTAAATCAGGTGTTAGATCAGTGGCATAAAGGCATTTAACCCCTTAAAAATAGCTGTTACTTATTCAAATCTGTGAAAATGGGCGATTTGACCACTTTGATGCCAGTTCTGATGCCGATAACCCATTTGTGCCAGGCTGGAGTGCCATGGATTTCATGTGGGGCATCAGTAGGTATGTAAATCAGGTGTTAGATGAGTGGCACAAAGCCATTTAACCCCTTGAAAATAGCTGTTACTTATTGAAATCTGTGAAAATGGGCGATTTGCCTACTTTGATGCCAGTTTTGATGTCGATAACCCATTTGTGCCAGGCTGGAGAGACATGAATTTCATGGGGGGGATCAGTAGGTATGTAAATCAGGTGTTAGATCAGTGGCATAAAGGCATTTAACCCCTTAAAAATAGCTGTTACTTATTCAAATCTGTGAAAATGGGCGATTTGCCTACTTTGATGCCAGTTTTGATGTCGATAACCCATTTGTGCCAGGCTGGAGAGACATGGATTTCATGTGGGGCATCAGTAGGTATGGAAATCAGGCGTTAGATGAGTGGCACAAAGGCATTTAACCCCTTAAAAATAGCTGTTACTTATTCAAATCTGTGAAAATGGGTGATTTGCCCACTTTGATGCCAGTTCTAATGCCGATAACCCATTTGTGCCGGGCTGGAGAGACATGGATTTCATGTGGGGCATCAGTAGGTATGTAAATCAGGTGTTGGATGAGTGGCACAAAGGCATTTAACCCCTTAAATTTAGCTGTTAATTATTCACATGTGTAAAAATTGGTTATCTGCCCACTTTGATGCCAGTTTTGATGCCCAGAACCCATTTGTGCCAGGCTGGATTGACATGAACTTGATGTGGGGCATTACAAGGTTTGTAAATCAGGTGTCAGATCAGTGGCACAAAGCCATTTAACCCCTTCAATACCATACCTCAGTGCCCACTTTGATGCCCATTTTTGTGCCAGCCTTCTATTTTTTTTATCCGTTTTTAAGTGTATTCACTAAAGGACACATGATTGCATATTATTATATACTTAGAATGTTTTATTTCTATTGAAAAACCTGAAAAAAGCAGAAATTAAAAATTAGCCGAATAAGAAACTGCCGAATAAGAAACCAACTTCAGCCCGAATAAGAAACCAACTTCAGCTTCGTAGTGAGCCCCTATATAAGTCCAGCAACCGGAACCTGGCAGTGTAGTCTCCATCCATACTACGGTGAGCAAACACAACTCCCACAATTCCGCCACACAGCGCAGTCGCACGACGACTACGTACTTCCGCTTTCACTATTTACCAATAGGAAGTAAACTTGCTAAACTCAATATTCCCGCCCATCATTCTCACCAATCAGCGTAGACCTCTCTTTGAACGGCTTTTACAGTAGCCAATCAGGCACTTGTGTAGCAGAAGGTAAGGTCTAGCGTGCGCTACAGAGCAACGGCCTAAATTTCCAGGTACATGCCGCTCAGTGGGTGATACTAGCGCGCGCGAGGAGCTGCCTGCGCCTCCACTGACCTCCACCTGTCTGGAGAGGGGGCGCTGTGACAGGTTTGTCGTGGATACAGTTCTGTGTGTTTTCGGCCTTTATAGTTGTGTAGCTATAGCGCTATATGCGGAGCATTTGCCTGCACCCCCGTGTGCATATCTGTATCAGGAGACCTCTCCAGGCTGCGGAGCCTCGGAGTCACAGCCCAGCCGTCGTGTAACGGCTTAGCCTTAGACCAGCCCCCTATTGGCTTTGTGTGAGTGCGCCCCCTAGGAAGAAAAAGCTGCGATCCCGCAGAGTGCCAGCGTCCCATGGTACAGCAGTGCTAGTCGCTGCCCGAGTCCGATCTCTTGTATAACTGGGGGTGCACAGATTATTGCGGGGGTCCGGCTTCAGACGTGGAATAAAGCCCTGCTTGTGGCGCTTTTTCTTACGTTTAAAAAACAAAAAAAGGACAAGGCCGCACCCCATAATATTCTCCGTAATAATCAGTGGGGTCTCTGCTACTGACTGTATCAGTTATTCAGCCCGTCCGATTTAGACTGATAGAACAGACTCACTGTACAAATAAGGTGTGAGCATAGTCCAACGGGGGATGTGCTGCCCAAAAAGGGGGGGTCCACGATCTGGAACTAGCAGCATGTCCGCTGCCTCCAAAGTGCTGCCGGCTATTGCACGCAGGTAATTCCGCATGTGCTCACTGGACCGTGCCGCCTCACCGCGTCCAATACATTGTATGGGTGAGATTTATCTTCCAGAGGATAAATAGACATGCCGCGTGTCTGTGGGTGAGCTGTGGACGCATAGTGGAAATCCCATCCACTATGCTGTAACATCAGGTCGCTGAGGGTTTGACGCTGCTTAAGTACACAGCGTCCAATCCGCAGCAACTCCGGATCGTGGGCACGTACCCTAAGGGCTCATTCAGATGACTGTAATGTGGGGTGGTAGGCCGCGGGCCGGAGGTGCTTCTGTAAGGCGGCCACGATCCTGACATCTGGATAATGCAGCCACTTTCCAGGGCAGCCTTTTTTATCAGTGTTTGGTCACATTCAGATGAGCATATTATACATGTGGAAGACCCCCACAGACTGGGGGTCTAAGGACCTGAATTCACAGCTCCATAAGTGTTCAGTGACGCTCTTGGACCCGTGGTTGGGCCGGAACTTGCACCCATTATTTGCTAATCTAGAATGGCCTCTGTGACCCAAAACCTTGACGTGGAAACTACAAAGAAGTAAAAAATATAACGCCTTTTCCATAAATAATATGAATTGAAGAGAGAACCCCATACTTGTTTTAAAAACATCTAATCACAATTAATGCCCAGAATAGAGCCATTGCATTGATCCTTATGGGGCCCGTCTGGGTTCAGCTGTGTGTGTGTGTTAGAATAAAAGATGTCAAGCTATTAGCATTTTCTTAGATTGCTGCTCTTTATAGAGAACCAGTCAGCAGGAATTAGCAATAATGGCCGCGAGCCGCTGTTACGTGAACTCCTTGGGTGTATTCTTCCGGTATGTGGTTCCTAATTAATTGGGATTTGAAGTTTGCGTCTCATGAAGTTCCTGCACATGGGTACGGGCCTGCACATTCGGTCTTTGCCTTCTGCCCCTGGTCTTACTAGGACAGGTTACTGATTCTAGTGACCTGCCTCCTGTTTGAAAGTTGGTGCTGTCAGTGGCGTGTGCGGCACGTCCACAGTTAGATTTTACAGTCGCTATGCAATAAAATAACGATCTCGATAAAACACCTCTTCTTTAAGAGGAGATCTTGATCTGCGCGTGTGCTGCCATTTTATTGAAGAGCAACTATGAAATGAAATTGTGGATATGTCGCAGACTGGAGACGGCAGCGTGAAATTTCAAATAGGAACTAGGTCGCTGATCTGTTATAGAAACACAGTTGAGGGTCCTGAGCAAGACGCGAAGATCTCACATACAGCCCCTGTGCACAGAAATCTAATTACCAGAAAACTTTACAGTGGGGAAAAAAGGATTTAGTCAGCCACCAATTGTGCATATTCTCCCACTTAAAAAGATGAGAGAGGCCTGTAATTGATGACATAGGTAGACCACAACTATGAGAGTCAAAATGAGAAAACAAATCCAGAAAATCACCTTCTCTGATTTGGCAAGATTTATTTTGTAAATTATGGTGGAAAATAAGTATTTGGTCACCTAAAAACATGCAAGATTTCTGGCTCTCAGAGACCTGTAACTTCTTCTTTAAGAGGCTCCTCTGTCCTCCACTTATTACCTGTAGTAATGGCACCTGTTTGAACTTGTTATCATTATAAAAGACACCTGTCCACAACCTCAGTCACACTCCAAACTCCACTATGGTGAAGACCAAAGAGCTGTCGAAGGACACCAGAAACTAGAGAATAGTAGCCCTGCACCAGGCTGGGAAGACTGAATCTGCAATAGGCAAGCAGCTTGGGGTGATGAAATCAACTGTGGGAGCAATAATAAGAAAATGGAAGACATACAAGACCACTGATAATCTCCCTCGATCTGGAGCTTCATGCAAGATCTCACCCCGTGGGGTCAAAATGATCACAAGAACGGTGAGAAAAAATCGCAGAACCACACGGAGGGGACCTAGTGAATGACCTGCATGGAGCTGGAACCACTGTAACAAAGGCTACCATCAGTAACACACTACGCCGCCAGAGACTCAGATCCTGCAGTGCCAGACGTGTTCCCCTTCTTAAGCCAGTACATGTTTGGGCCCCTCTGAAGTTTGCTAGAGAGCATTCGGATTATCCAGAAGAGTATTGGGAGAATGTCATATGGTCTGATGAACCCAAAGTAGAACTGTTTGGTAGAAACAAAACTCGTGTTTGGAGGAGACGGAATGCTGAGTTGCATCCAAAGAACACAATACGAACTGTGAAGCATGGAGGTGGCAACATCATGCTTTGGGGCGGTTTCTCTGCAAAGGGACCAGGACGGCTGATCCGTGTACATGAAAGAATGAATGGGGCCATAGATCATGAGATTTTGAGTTCAAACTTCCTTCCATCAGCAAGGGCATTGAAAATGAAACGTGGATGGGTCTTTCAGCATGATAATGATCCCACGCACACTGCCAGGCCATCGAAGGAGTGGCTTCATAAGAAGCATATGAAGGTCCTGGAGTGGCCTAGCCAGTCTCCAGATCTCAACCCCATAGAAAACCTTTGGAGGGATTTGAAAAGCCGTGTTGCCCAGCGACAGGCCCAAAACATCACTGCTCTTGAGGAGCTCTGCATGGAGGAATGAGCCAACATACCACCAACAGTGTGTGCTAACCTTGTGAAGACTTACAGAAAACTTTTGACCTCTGTCATTGCCAACAAAGGATATATAACAAAATATTGTGATGAACTTTTGTTAATGAGCAAATACTTATTTTCCACCATAATTTGCAAAATAAATCTTGCCAAATCAGACAAGGTGATTTTCTGGATTTGTTTTCTCATTTTGACTCTCATAGTTGTGGTCTACCTATGATGTCAATTACATACGCCTCTCATCTTTTAAAGTGGGAGAACTTGCACAGTTGCTGGCTGACTAAATACTTTTTTCCCCACTGTAAATGCTGATTACAGAAGAACAGCAAAGCAGATTTCATGACCAAGGCTATCAATGTGATCAGTATTGCAGCTATGTCTTTACTTTTCGTTACCAAGTCATGCTGCATTGGTAGATGTGCAGCCCATATATTATCTGCTTCATTTATTTATCCTGCATTCCAGTTCAGTTTAGTAGAATGATGGGGGATTTGGGTGTTGGAGCCAGATTAGACATTGTTTTTTTGTTGTTTTTTTTTTCCTTCATTTCTTTTCCTAAACCTTTTGTTACTTTCCTTGTTGTAACCCAGAAAGACGCCACATCAGCTTGTGAGGTTTCTCCATGATTTGCACGCTATACAGAGGATCCAAATCCTGAGTTTGGGAGAAAACTGCCTCTTTAAGTAATGGAAGACTGCCTAGAAGAATCGGTCTCTGTGTCAGTGGTGAAGGAGGACGGTGACCGTGAGTTACTCCGAGCCTTTGTTATGTCTGATAGGAATGTTGTGATTACAAGCTGATTGTGCGGAGAACCGTTAAAGGGAACCTGTCACCAGTTTTGTCATAAAGCAGCTAAAACGATCACCTTACTCCCTTACTCAGGGCTAGTGCTTAATTCCATAAATGGTTATATAGCCCCCTGACTCCCCCTGTATACCCGCAAAACCTTTGAAGTCTTTCTCCGCTGTGTGGTAATCTTCTTTGTCCGGTCTGATGGGCATGGCTTCTGTGCTCTCTATCCCTCCCCCGGTTGCTGATGGCCATCCTCCTTCTTTGATTAAAGTGGATGACACCTCCTGCGTCATTCACATTGCCGCGTGACATCTTACTCCTGCGCACTGTGCTCCCCCCCCCCCCCCCTACTGCGGGCAGAGCCGCGATCGTAAGTTCACATGCTCTGGCATATGTCACGGCTCGTGTGTTGGCGCATGCACACTTATGATTTCAGCTCTGCCCGCAGTAGGGAAATGCCCAGTGCGAGCTGCGATTTCTATATGCCCAAGGGCAAGATTTCCACGTCAATCGAAGGAGGATGGTGAGCAGCAGCCAGGAGAGATGTAGAGGCCAGAATCCTTGCTCATTGGACCGAGAGGATTACCGTACCGCACAGGAGAACTTAAAAGGTTTTTAGGTGGTATACAGAGGAGTCGGGTTATATAAGCATTTGTGAAATGCAGCACTGGCGCTGAATAAGGTGATGGTTATAGTTGATCTATGTCAAAACTGGTGACAGGTTCCCTTCAATAAAACTACACACATGGTTATAGTAAAATCAATGCATACATACAAATATTTGTTGTTCTTTTAAATCTTTTTTTTTTTTTTTTTTTTTTTAAATGGGTCCATAAAAAATGTCTTTCCAATACTTTTGATCATCTTCTTTAAATTTTAGATTATCTTCTACCATATGAATTAGCAGAGTTGCATCTGCAGTTTCACATCATTGATGTGTCAGTAACAGGCATGAGACAAAGCTCAGCCCTGCATGTCATCTCTGTTGTGCCTGGTTATTAGAAGCTGTTTGTGCAGGCACAGCAGCGTGAAATGCAGGTCTGTTGATCTCTGCTGGAAACATATCAATGATAGAAAAAGTTGATGTATATGGCAGAAGATAAAATCCTTCAGTCATGAGTACTATGAAGGACAGAAGAATATAGTGTAGCCTGTTGATGTTCCACATATCTGTGGTGGATGGAGCTTAGATGAGTTCGGTATAACAGAGCAGTTTTGGAAGCCTGAGCTGTGTTACACACCATCTATCAGCTGCTTTCTAACATAGCTTTGTGTCATCAGTTCAGAGAGGTGGGACTAGTCCGTCGCACAAAGGAGGAGAGGGAAGGAGCAGTCTGCTGCAGGGAAATGTAGTTTTACCAGTCTAAGAATATGACCACTCGTTCAGCTTTTATGATGCTGGAGATCCAGAAAGGATCTTTATGGTGGGCTTGGTCTGTGTATTACAGACCGTCTGGCACCCCCAAAATGGGTTTTAAATGAGCCAACCCTTGAGAAAAAAATTTACACTTGCACTGGACCTTAGCAAATTTGAGTACATTACGTTTTAATCCTTATGCAAATAGGGGATTTGGTGCACCGTTGGTGTAGCCGAAGCTTGGTGTACAATTGCTTGCTTTCATTTTGCATATTTAGTATTTGACAGCTTTTGCTCTCCAAAGTGAATGCTGCCTAAGGTCAGCCAGTGAGTGCACGTGTGCACTGACACTGCATGAGCCCTGCAGGGCATGGTCTCTGCTGGCACTCACTACACAGTAGTTAAACTAAGTAGTTAAAGGGGTTGTCTTGTTAAAAAGTGAGGTTTATTATCCCTTTTGAATGTCAATTATATTCATAATTTTAATTTTTTTTTTTTACACTGATACTTCAATTGGAGCAGAATTAGAAAATGCACAGACTTCATGTAAGGAGGACACAATAGAAGGTGAGGACAATGTGCAATCTGCAACTGCTGAATATTTTCTAGAGAACTGAATACTGCTGCAGAACGGCCTATATTAACCCATAATCCAGTCGATATACACGTTTGAGGGTTTTTGTTTTGTTTTTTGCAGGATGAACTATATGGTAAATTAAATGGTGTCATTCAAAATTACAATGCACTGAAAAACATAGACAAAGTTTCCAAGTGGGGTGAAATCTTGGAAAAAAAGAATGCAGTTAGGCATTTTTGGGTTATGGGTTGGGGTACGTTATTACGCCGTTCGTTGTGTGGTAATAATGACCAGGAAACATGATTGATCAGGACTGAATGATTACAGCAGTATGACATTTCTAAAGACTTTTTTTAATTTCTATTTAAGTGATTGAAAAACAATTTCTGCGTTTCGTAAAATAATGTTTTTTTTCATTTGATGGCGCTGAGGGAGGTTTTTTTTTTTTTTTTTTTTACAAGGTAGAGAGTTACTTTTATTGATACAAATGTAGGGGTCCATACAACATATTGTTTTCACATTTTATTGCCTATATTTTTAGGGAGGTGACAAGAAAAGGTCGCAATTTTGGCATTTTCACATTTTTTTTTTTTTTTCTCTTTAAGGTATTTACAATACTAGTTTGTTAATTCTGTATTTTGATAGATCAGAATTTTACGAATGCAGCGATGCCAAATTGTAAAACGTTATGAAATTGTTGGGATCCACGCATGCGGGCATGTTTCTCAGTAAATTGATAGGCTGACATATAATGTGGTACAGCTGAATCTAAATGCATCTTTCTCTGTGTTTTAGGCAATACTTTACAGAGCGAAGACGCCTGCAGTAATGAGCTTGGCGAGAAAGTTTTCCCAGATCCAGAATCTGCAGGTTTGTAATATTGTCTTGCCTCTGCTGCATACAGTCTTGGGGTCTTGGCATGATAGTAATGAAGCTGCTAAATTCTTTTGGACTGTCTTTTTGTCCATCTGTCTATAGATAGATAGATATACTATAAAGAAACAAAACCTCCAAACATATTTGTAAACTGGTACGTGATAAGATGCAGCAGCAATGTTTGGTCCATATATACATTACAGCTTACACCTGTTCACACCTGCGTCCCTCTGTTCAGAGGTGCTGGTCAGTGCATTTGTTTTTTTTGTAATATACAGTTGGAGGTAGTGACTGCCTCCTAATTGGCTGAGCACAACTCCCATCAGTCTTAGGCTATGTGCACACTGCATCTTTAAGACGCAGGCGTACCCACTGAGGTTTCCTAGGCAAATCCATTTCAGTCTTTTCCCGGTGCCTCCATCTATAAAAGGTGGGCCGTTGCCATACTAAACTGCACGAAGAATGAACAAAAAGGTGGACAGTTGCCATACTAAAATGCACGAAGAATGAACATTGCTTCTTTTAACTGCTCTAAAGTTCGTAAACCTGAAGCAGAAGTGAAAAAAGACTGAACATGTGCACAGCAATGTCCTCTTCACATTTCTGTGCATTATGTTCTTTTAGCAGCAGTTTTTCAGGCGGATTTCAAGCAGTATCCACCTGAACAAGTTGTCATGTGCACATGCCTTGGGCAATTTTTAACTGGCATTGGATTCTACCTGCCCTTTAAATTTGTAAGCTTTTGACCCAGGATTGCCATATCTAATAGAACATCCTTTTTCAGATGACTACACTCTGTAAGCCGCCTTACAGAATTATCTTCCAGTAGCATGTAAACATTTTGGCACCCCTGGTCAAAATTACTGTTAGGCCCTATTCACACGTCCGTTTTTTATGTCCGTATGTGGTCTGTTTTTTAAGGACCGCAAATACGGACATGCACCCACCCATTGTATTTAATGGTGGTGCGCACATGTCAGTTTTTTTACACGACCCGTGTGTCCGTATCAAAAACACGCAGACATGTCCGTTGTCACTCTGTTCTCCCCCCGTAAAGACCAGGAGCACAGTGTGGGATTGCATCACTACAGTACCCGCTCGTGTCTATCAAGCAGTACCCTTCCTCGTCGTCCAGGAGCCTCTGCTTCTCCCCATCCTCTGATGCTCCAGCGGCGCAGGAGTCCGATCCCCATTCTGATCTTGACTCCTAACAGATCTCCAAACTACGGGATATGGTGGATAGTCTGTCTGATTGTGACTGTTAGTCAGACCCGTAACATAAAAGATGTAGAGGCATCTCCCTCTGAGCAGTCCGTATCCTTCAGAAGAACAAAGTGCCCTCCCTGAAATTGTGCCAATCACGAAGAGTTCGACGGAATCTTTACTAAAGGATGGAAGCACCCAGACAAGTGTTTTTCGAGAAGAAAACTCATGGACGTCTTGTATTCTTTTGAAGTTGACCTGCTACAAAAATAGGCAGAATCTCCCTTGGTGGGTCCCAGTCTCCCGATTCTCCACTGACACTATTCTGCCTCTTTCTGACTGATCCTCCTTAAAGGAGTCCTCTGACAGACACACTGAAACCCCATCCAAATCAATCTGAGTCTGCAGACTCTGCCAGGGTATCCTTTCAGACATCCCTCCAACCAAACTGGTGGACCTAACGGACAAAACATTTACGCAGGCAAGTACTTTCTGAATGCTTTCCTTGATGCAGCTGCCCGTTGAGCCCTGGCAACATAATCACTAAGGAAATCATCACAAACAGAAGGATGCCTCTGTTTGTTCCATCCTGGACCTCAAATTATTGAACAGATATGTATGACTACGTCACTTTAGAATGGAGTCCCTTTAGGCTTCTTTTACATTTACAGGGTTTTTCGCGGGCCGTATCGCCGCAATTTTCATGGTCTGCCGCAATAACGGACCGTAAAAAACTTGCGGATCACCGTTTTTCAGGTGTCCAATACTATGAAAGAAGTATTGGAAAAAAAAACCCAGCTTTGCGCAAAACCGGAAGTGACGGTGCACCGCAAAAACAAACTTTCGTTTGTTTTTGCGGTCCCGTTGATTTTCAATGGGTGCAGTGTCCGTACGCCATGAAAAAGATCGAGCAGGCTCGATCTTTTTTTGTTCGCAAATACGGCCATTCAGCGCACCCTGGAATTTTTGCAGCCCCATAGAAAACTATTGGGGCCGCAAAAACACAGTAAATGTAAAAGAACCCTTAGTCAGTGATGGCTTCCATGGAGCCTGAGGAATTCCTTTGCTCGGTAGGCATCCTGAATGTCCACTGATCTGCTTATACCCATTTTCCCGCCATAACAGAGATGGATTCGTTTTGCAATCCATGAATCCCTCTTCAAGTTTACAGCACTGCCATTTGGCCTAGCCACTGCACACAGGGTTTTCATGAAAATAATGGCGACAGCTATGGCTGTTCTTTGCAGCATGGGCATTCTCGTCACTCCCTATCTAGACTACATTCTCATCAAGGCTGCATCACCCTTGGCATGTCACGAGAGTCCACATGCTGCATTCATTCCAGGGGGTCGCACATTCCATTCCTCCCTGTCGGTCTCCAGTAGAACCCTGGGATCTCAACCCAGTGCTCGACGTTCTCTTGGAGTTTCCATATGAACCACTGCGTGAATTCTCTCCTACACTTCTTCTTTTCGAACTTGCAGCTCTCTCGTCGATCCCCTTGCCTTATTTTTCACCAGGATAAGATATACTACCGATTCCATCCTTTCTTCCTAAGGTCTTTTCTGCATTTCATCTTAAGGACATCATGCGTGCCTCCTTTTGTCCATCCCCCTCTCATCCTCGAGAGCGATCACTAAGCAAACTGGATCTGGTAAAAGCACTCTTTATTTAGCTTTCCAAGACAGCGCCTTTCAGACTTACAAATTCTCTTCACTATCCCCGAAGGTCAACGGAAGGGTCTTCCTGCTTCCAGATCTCCTATTGCTCTCGGAATCCGTTCTGCATTATGGAAGCTTGCCAACTAAGGGACAGAGCGCGACTGCTTGGGGTAATGGCACATTCTGCCTGGGCAGTCCGCTACCAGGCCACCATTTAAATTCTACATCTTCGCTCGTCGGATTCAAACCTGGGTAGAAAGGTCATGCAAGCCACAGTGGCCAGAGTTCTGGACGCTCAGGAATCTTAACAAAACTGGAACCATTTTCCAAGGAAAAATGGATGAAAATCCCTCAAACAAGAAGTGAAAGACTCTTGGCTGGCTACAAAAGCGTTTACAAGCTGTGGTACTTGCAAAAAGGGGGTGCTACTAGGTACTAACCATGCAGGGTGCCCAAACTTTTGCATTGGACTATCTTCCTTTTTGTAATTGTTCACAGTAACAAACTAGGGATAAGTTCTAACCCAGTAAATAAGAAGTGAATAATATAAAATTGATGAAATCTCAATCTCAGCCATATTAAAATATTATAACATCAGGAAAAGATGGTGAAGAGATACAAACTCAACAATCATATAAGCAGAACCAGTTAAGTGAGGATAAATTCTGATAGTGACACTATTGTGTTATGGCATTGTTACAGCTTTTAGTTGTTAGATGCACGTAATATGAAATTGTCTATTTTTAAATAAATTTTAGAATTTAATTGAAAATATTCTTTGCAACAAATACTCCCAGCTGTGCTAATATGGTAGCTGCTAAATATTTTATTTTCAATATGTATAGTTAAAGGGGGGTTGTCCACTACTTTATAGTAACCCCCCCAATGTATCCCACCGGGGCCCGTTATGAAGTTTGTAATTACCTTGTGCTGCCTATACTGCCTCTGAGCGGCGCTGTGGAGGCAGCTGAATCCGGGTCACATGACCCCCCAGGCTGCAGCCGCCGCTCATATGCGCTGATGTCACATCAATTTCCTGACTGTGGAAATTGATGTGACGTAATCAGCAGGCGTGCCCCAGCCTCTGCACACTGCTGTCACTGAGTCAATAAGTGACTGCAGTGTGTGGGCGATGCCGCACCGCATGTCACAGCCCTGTCGCTCTGCAGCGCCTGTCTCCTCTCCCATCAAGAGTGACGGGGCTGTGCTGCTGTCTGCGGGGGTGCCGCGGGTGTGTGTATGTGCATGCGTATGCAGGCATCGTCCGATGGGACAACAAGTCCCATCGGGCGATGCCTGCTACACTGTCAGTGAGTGACACATTAGCCAATGATGGGACAGTAGTAGTCCCATCATTCGGCAAATGTGTTGCGTGTAAAAAAACAAAACATACATTACATACAGAACATACATATATACAGTACAACACATAACATAGAGTACATACTCACCATATACACCTAATTCCCCAAAGCCATCGATCACCTGTAATAAAGATAAATTAATAAACCAACCTATACTCATCTTTCCGCCGTAGTCCAGATAATAACAAGTGTCCGACGACTATCTCCCGTGGAGAACAGCCACATCAGCTGATGCGACCGGTCTCCAGGGTCTCCAGCAATGAAACGACAGGTAGAGGTATCCCTCCACCGGGAAAGAGGTTCCATAGCCCTAACCCTAATTCTCACACAGTAGTGCTGTAGAGTGAGACTCTGAACTCGGGTAACCTCAGTGATGGACTGGAGGAGGCATTGTCTCCTGTCAGTTCATCACTGGGAGGCCCCATAGAGCAGTGACATCACCTGATGTCACTGTTCTATAGGGGAGATCATTGTGGGACCCTCGTTATTAATTGGACTGCGTCGGACAGGGAGTATACGATTGGTTTATTTTTCATTTTTCTCCTACGCCTCATTGGGGGACACAGAGACCGTGGGGTGTTATGCTGCTTGCCACTAGGAGGACACTTAAGTGAACAGAGAAAAAAGTTAACTCCTCCTCTGCAGTATACACCCTCTCGCTGGCTGAGATTTCCCCAGTTCTTGCTTAGTGTCTGTAGGAGGCACTTGGGCTGGCTTCAGACCCCCAACGTTTTTATGTTCGTTTTTTTAAAAAATGTTTCTGTAAATTTTTATTTTTTAATTAACGGAGTGAAGGGGGCGACGGATTACTTTCAAGGGTCCGCTCTCTCCCGAACCAACAGGCGAGGACACGGAGTATACCTCCCCGTACCCTTTCCTGCGATGACTGGGGCATACCTGATTCTTCTGGGCGACTGTTCCTTTACGGTCCCGATCTCCCCACACGGATACGAGGGCAAGCACACAGAGTGCAGGGAGAAGACTTTAGGAGCGCTTCAGATGCCCTGAATCAGCCCCATGGCCTCTCCATCCCCCTCCCCATAGGGAGGATCGATTGAGGTATACCCCTTTAACCCCTTCCCAACCAATGACGCCACATAGGTGGCATGAAAACCTGTGCCAATATGACCAGTGACGCCTATGTGGCATCATGAATTAATTGCCCTCCTGCGGGTCGCGTCACCGGGGTCACTGAAAGGTCACCTGACCCGCACACACAGGGGGCTTTGTACTTCACCACAGGGGGCGTGGCTTCGCCTCCTCGTGGCTACGATCGCTCTGATTGGCTGTTAAAAGTGAAACAGCCAATCAGAGCGATAGTAATATTTCCAAGGGAATCCGAACCCTAAAACGGCCAAGGCCCGTTTCCCTTCGATCCTGCATAAAGGTTCTGGGGAAGATGGTAGCCTCCATGGAAGCAGTGCCCTTTACACAATTTCACCTTCGCCCCCTCCAGCTGTCCCTTCTCTCAGCCTGGGACAAAACCACGTTGTCTCTGGACCGCCCCATTCTCCTCCCTCTCAGAGTGAGGCAATCCCTGACTTGGTGGGCATTGCCAGCGTCAGTTCTACAAGGGAGGTCCTTTCTTCCGCTTCAGTGGCAAGTCATCACCACCGATGCCAGCCTTCTAGGATGGGGAGCGGTTTTCCATCAGAAAACGGCCCAAGGGCGCTGGAATTCATAGGAAGCTCTGCTCCCCATCAATCTTCTGGAGATCAAAGCAATCTTCCTTGCCCTTCTCCACTGGCAGCCTCTCCTCGTAGGCAAGCCAGTCCGCATTTAATCGGACAACGCCACGGCTGTGGCGTACATAAACCACCAGGGGGGCACGCGCAGCAGGCAAATAATGTCAGAAATGGCAAAGATATTGCGCTGGGCAGAACGTTACGTTCCGGCGATCTCCACCGTTCACATTCCAGGGGTGGAAAATTGGGCGGCCGACTTCGTCAAGGCCTAGCATCAGGCGAATGGGCTCTTCATCCCACAGTCTTCAATCAGATATGCCAGCGCTGGGGCTCACTGGATGTCGACCTCATGGCATCTCGGATGAACCACAAGGTTCCGCGCTTCGTAGCCAGGTCCAGGGACCCTCTAGCTGTCGCTTGCAACGCCCTAGTAATTCCGTGGTCCCAGTACCAACTTCCTTATCTGTTTCCGCCTCTTGCCTTAATCCCAAGAGTGGTCAAGAAGATAAAATCGGAAGGCATCCCAGTGATTCTGGTGGCTCCAGACTGGCCAAGACGACCTTGGTACGTGGAGCTGGTGAACATGCTCGCGGATGTCCCCTGGAGGCTTCCAGACCGTTCAGATCTTCTCTCGCAAGGCCCCCTTTACCACGAGACTTCTCAGTCTCTGAGATTAACGGCATGGCCGTTGAGGCCGCGATCCTGAGAGAATCAGGTTTGTCCAACCAGGTCATTCAGACTATGATCAGAGCCAAAAAAACAGCCTCTTCCCGCATTTACCATAGGTACTGGAAGGCTTTTTTCCGTTGGTGCGACGATAAAAAAGTCTTTCAAATGTCATTTTCCATTCCATCTATACTTGGTTTCCTCCAGTCTGGCTTAGATGCGGGTCTGTCCCTCAGTACCCTCAAGGGCCAGGTCTCCGCTCTGTCTATCCTCTTCCAGAGAGAGCTAGCTTCCTTACCGCAGGCTAAGACCTTTCTCCAAGGGGTCGCTCATGTGGCTCCTCATCATTTGCCGATAGACCCGTGGGATCTCAATCTCGTGCTTAGCGCTCTCCAAAAGGCGCCGTTCGAGCCTATCCAGGACATTCCTTTTAGGCTGAGTGCACACGTACTTTTTTTCCCTGTGGATTTTTCCGCGCAGAATTGAAGAAATCCGCAGGACAAATGACCTGCATTGTTCCTGCGGATTTCTTCCATTTTTAATGCGGTTTTCTTGCGTTTTTTGTGCGGTTTTCCACTGCGGTTTACCCCCTGCGGATTTGGCGACAGGGGAGGTGGAAAACCACACCAAAGAAGTGACATGCTGCGGATTTTGTATCGCAGGAAAACCGCACGGAAAAATCTGCAGCGTCTGCACAGCGGTTTTTTTTTTCTTCATTGATTTTAATGCTACTGTACATCACAATGCGGATATGCAGCGTTTCTGCGCGGAAAAATCCGCTGCGGATCTGCTAGATTTCCGCATCATATGCACACAGCTTAATCCTTTCTCTCATGGAAAGTAACCTTTTTGATTGCCATTACATCCATCAGAAGAGATCCCGAATTGGCGTTCCCCTTACCTGATTCTCCATCAGGATAAGGTTGTCCTCAGGCCCGTTCCTTCCTTTCTTCCAAAGGTGGTATCCTCTTTCCACATTAATGAGGACATCGTTCTCCCCTCCTTTTGTCCTGCTCCTTCTCACGTTCTAGAGAAGTCACTCCACAAACTGGATGTAGTTAGAGACTTGCTTGTCTATCTCGCCAGGACCGCTTCACTTCGTCAGTCCGATTCCTTGCTGGGCATCTCTGAAGGTCGCCGGAAAGGGCTTCCGGCATCCAAATCCACAATCGTTCGCTGGATTCGTTCTACCATTCTGGAAGCGTACCGACTTCAGGAAAAACGGCCCCCTCCGGGAGTGAGAGCTCTCTCCACCCGGGCTGTAGCAGCTTCGTGGGCCATTCGACACCAGGCTTCGGCTTTACAAATTTGCAGGGCCGCGACCTGGCCGTCTTTGCACACTTTTGCGAGGTTCTACAAGGTTCATACCCAGGCCTCGTCTGATGCAGTTGTTGGTAGGAAGGTTCTGCAGGCGGCGGTGGCGCACCGGCCGACCTAAGTCCTTCCTGTTCTTTCGCTCCTTTATTGCTGTTCCCGCCCTTGGGACTGCTTTGGAACGTCCCATGGTAATCTGTGTCCCCCAATAAGGCGATAAAGAAAGATGGATTTTTGGTTCTTACCGTAAAATCTTTCTTGGAGCCTTCATTGGGGGACACCGCACCCTCCCTGTTTAAGTTGTACCGTGTTGGGTCTTTGAGTCCCTTGTTGGGTTGGTACATATGTTTAGAGTTTTTCATTGCTTCTCCTACTGCTTTCTCACCAACTGAGGTACTTGGTGCCTGTCGGTGGGTGTATACTGCCGGGGAGGAGCTAACTACTGTCGCCTTATTGGGGGACACAGAACCGTGGGTGTTATGCTGCTGTCCACTAGGAGGCGACACTATGCATAATCTGAAAAAGATTAACTTTGGCTCCTCCTCTGCAGTATACACCCCTGGACGGCGTCAGCCTTCTCCAGTTTTTTGCTTAGTGTCGCAGGAGGCACACCTAAGATTTTTTTTTTTCCTGGATTTTTTTCCAAAGGACTACAGATGAAGAAAAGAGGGTCTCCAGCGAGACTCCCGGCATGGCTCCCTCCTCGGTCCCCCATTTAGGGGTACCCGGTTGAGGTCGAGGTGGCTATTCCCCATGTCGCTCCCTCACCAGTCCCTCGGGTACTGGTTCGAGGTCGAGACCCCCCCTCCTTCCTCAGTTCCGTCCGGCTCTGGGTCGAGGTCAAGGCGACGATGAAGCCCCCTGACGTCCCAGTCCACCTGTGGGCTCCTTTTGGGACCGGGGGAGGTGCAGCGAGGCACGGCACTTATCAGAGACCGGGCTCCCTGCGCCCCGGT
Organism: Dendrobates tinctorius; assembly: GCF_039654945.1. Classification (NCBI taxonomy): domain Eukaryota; kingdom Metazoa; phylum Chordata; class Amphibia; order Anura; family Dendrobatidae; genus Dendrobates; species Dendrobates tinctorius. Next base: position 296,061 of record NW_027361700.1, on the reverse strand, counting down.
CTCTGCAGCAATGGCGCCCCAAGGGACCCTCCACAGGGCCCCAGTCACAAACATGGCCCCACCGCCAGCCCTCCTTTCATTCTGGGGGGTCTGGTTTAAATCCGACCCCCCCCCCAGCATGAGACATCAAATTTAGGCCGCGGCTTCGGCCTAGCCGAAGTCGCCGCCCCATTCCTGCCCCCCGGATGACGAAAATGACACTGTAGTGTCATAGAAGGGGCGGATAGAGGCAGGAAGGGCGCGCTTTTACATGGCCCAGCGCTCCCTTTTCCAGCTCTCCGCCCCCTTCCCTCTCCACCTCAGAATCCGGTGGCCATCTTGCTGCACCTGGAGGAACGCAGCACAGCAGTCTCCGGGGGGCACAGGACATGGGACTTATTAGCGCTGGACCTAAGGGGGAGCACCGGTGGGGTAAGATCACAGCTGGGTCCTTGGTACACAGCTGTGAATTCCTATACCCTATAGCGCTCTCCTACTCCTTTCCTCTGCGTAAATACCCCTGTAGGGCCTCCACTAAAGGTACTATGTCGGGCTCAAGGAAAAGAACCAGGCAAGACTGCTTTTATGCAGTCTGCACAGCCTGCAAGGCCACTCTCCCCAGCTGCAGCACGTACCCGCACTGCCGGGATTGTACCCAAAAAACAGGATCAGAACCCCAAGAAGTCCCTACCAACGCTTCTGCGACCGCCACTGCGCCGGAATGGGCGACTCGGATGTCGCAGTCTATGACACAGTCTATAGATAACCTGACCTCCACATTACTGCATGCTCTGCAGGGTCATGTCTCGGCTATGAACGTTACCCAGCAAAGGGACGTCCGGTCTCATGATCAGGGCGCTTCCGACAGTTCGAGGCGTAAGCGGACCCACAGGTCGCGTTCATCTGCGCCCTCACATAGCAATAGGTCTTCCCCCTCCAGGGAAAGACACAGTGGCCTCAGGTCACCGAGGCCGTCCCCTGATAGAGAAGGACAATGCGGATCTCCACAACGATCCCAGACCACGGGAAACCTCCACTCTAGTTCGCCCGCTAGGGAGCTCCTTAGCGATGCGCAGGACTCAGAGGGCATATGTGACTCCAATTCAGATAACGAAACAGAGAACGCTTTGCTCCCTTATCCCCCTAGCAATACTGCGATAGTTGAGGATATCGTCTCTTCCATCCTTAGGGTGCTGGACATTTCAGATCCAACCCCGGAAGCACCATAACACAAGATTTCCTTTGAAAGTGTTCAGAAACCATCGAAGGTCTTCCCTAATCACCCGGAATTTCAAAAAATCCTTTCTAAGCATTTTTCGCAGCCTGAGAAAAAATTCGCCAATCGCAAGTATTTGGAAGCAAAATACCCCTTTCCACAGAAAGACACCAAGGATTGGACAGATCCGCCTGAAGTGGACCCTCCAGTCTCTAGGCTGGCAGCACAAACGCGTCTCTCGCTGCCGGACAGTTCAACCCTCAAGGACACAGCAGACAGACAAGTAGAACGCATGGCTCGTTCAATCTTTGAAGCGGCAGGTGCCTCTTTGGCTCCCGCATTTGCTTCAGTTTGGGCAGCCAAGGCCATCATGGCTTGGGCTGATTTATTGAAAAAGGGCCTTCAAGCTTCAAATCCTCAGCTGGCGGACCAGGCGGTGCAACGGCGTATTCTCTGGCTAAGAGAATGGAAAGCGGATGCGGCCTCAAAAAAGTCCCTAACAAATCTCCCGTACTTCAGTGGCCGTCTTTTCGGTGAAAAGCTGGATACAATGATATCCAATGCTACCGGGGGCAAAAGTACTTCCCTCCCTCAACTAAGACCAAAACGCACGTTTAAAAGGCGTAATCAATCTCGTTTCCGATCCTTTCGGAATTCTTCAGGCTGGTCTGTCTCACGCCCACCACAAAACCGTAATCGTTCCCCCCGCAGGGACAACACACGTGCGGCACAGAGGCCGGACAGGAACTGTCAATCAAAGGCAAGCCAGGCAAAACCTAAAGGAGGAAAACCTCAGGCTTTTCCCTCATCCTGACTCATGCCCTCTGGAAGACACCCCACTTGTAGGCGGACGACTGCTACTCTTTCAGCAGGTCTGGCTGCCTATTACAGAAGACAAGTGGGTCAAGGAAATAGTGTCTTCAGGATACAAAATCGAGTTTACTACCAGCCCACCGCACAGGTTTTTTCCCTCTGTCCCTCCAAAATCCCCGCTCAAAGCTCAGGCCTTCGTCAAGCGGTTTCTTCCCTCCTTCGAGCAGGAGTCATAGTGCCAGTCCCAGCAGAAGAGCGCTTCCGTGGTTTCGACTCCAACCTGTTCGTGGTGCCCATGAAGGGAGGCAGCGTCCGACCCATACTAGACCTCAAGCAACTCAACATGTACGTTCGAGTTCGTCACTTCCGCATGGAATCCCTCCGGTCAATCGTTGCGTCTATGGAAAAAGGAGAATATCTTGCCTCCATAGACATACAGGACGCATACCTGCATATACCGATTGCTCCCGCCCATCAGAGGTTTCTCAGATTCGCAATCAACCAAGACCATTACCAGTTTGTGGCCCTCCCGTTCGGTCTCGCCACGGCTCCCAGAATATTTACAAAGGTCATAGCAGCTACCATGGACGTTCTGCACTCCAGAGGCATAGTAGTCGTTCCATATCTGGACAACCTTCTCATCAAGGCCCCCACCCTCAAGGACTGCGAGGTCAACGTCTCGATCACGATCGACACTCTGAGGCGCCTGGGATGGTTAGTCAATTTACAGAAGTCCTCGACTACCCCGAGTCAGTCTGACCTTCCTGGGGATGCTATTCGACACCTCCAAGGGTCTGGTGATCCTCCCCAGGGACAAGGCACTGGCTCTCCGTCTGGAAGTTCACACACTCCTCCGCAAGTCTCCCAGATCTCTCCGGTATGCCATGGGAGTACTTGGCAGGATGGCAGCAGCAATGGAGGTGGTACCATTTGCCCAGTTTCACCTCAGACCCCTTCAACTGGCCATCCTCAAGTCCTGGGACAGGAATCCGTTCTCCCTCGACAGGGAGTTCCGGTTATCAGCAAACACCAGGAAGTCCCTGCACTGGTGGCTCAAGCCAACCTCGCTTGCAAGGGGAAAATCCTTTCTCTCCGGTCAATGGAAGGTTTTGACCACCGACGCAAGCCTTATGGGTTGGGGCGCGGTGCACCTACATCACAGAGCGCAAGGCAGGTGGTCACCAAGGGAATCGACCATGCCCATCAACATCCTGGAAATTCGGGCCATCTTCCTGGCGTTGAAAGCCTTCCATCACTTGCTAGCAGACTCTCATATCAGAGTATAGTCGGACAATGCCACGGCAGTGGCATACGTGAACCATCAAGGCGACACCCGCAGCATCCAGGCGATGACCGAAGTAACACGTATCCTACAATGGGCAGAGGCTGCAAGGTCGGTACTCTCCGCGGTCCACATTCCGGGTGTGGACAACTGGGAAGCCGACTATCTCAGCCGACAAGGAATGGACTCGGGGGAATGGTCTCTCCATCCCGAAGTCTTCGGTCAGATCTGTCATCGTTGGGGGACCCCGGACGTGGATCTGATGGCATCCCATCTCAATGGCAAGGTTCCCAACTTCATGGCCATGACGCACGATCCGCGGTCGCTTGGAGCAGATGCCCTGGTTCAGGACTGGACCCAGTTCCAGCTTCTGTACATTTTTCCACAGCTCCCCCTGATCTCCAGAGTCCTGAGGAAGATCAAACAAGAGGGTGTTCCCACCATTCTGATCGCTCCAGACTGGCCCAGGCGTACATGGTACGCCGACGTCGTGCAACTCACAGCAGACGCTCCCTGGCGTCTCCCCACACGTCCCGACCTCCTTTCACAAGGCCCGTTCTTCCACCAGAACTCAGGGGCTCTCAATTTGACGGCGTGGCCATTGAGACCTGGGTTTTGACCCAAGCAGGTTTTTCACCGGACGTTGTTAAAACCATGATCAGGGCTCGAAAGCCAACTTCAGCCAGGATTTACTATCGTACCTGGAAGGTTTTCTTCACATGGTGCAAATCTCGTGGGCAGATCCCACTTCCCTATTCTCTTCCAAAGGTCCTCGGTTTCCTTCAGTCAGGCCTGGACGCCGGGCTATCCCTGGGCTCGCTGAAGAGCCAGGTGTCAGCGCTTTCAGTGCTCTTTCAGAGGCGTATTGCTAACAAGCCGCAAGTGAAGACTTTTCTCCAAGGTGTTTCCCGATTGGTTCCCCCCTAGAAACGTCCGTTGGAGACGTGGGACCTCAACCTGGTCTTGACAGCACTACAGTCACCTCCTTTTGAACCCCTTAGGGTGATCTCACTCCGCTTTCTATCACAGAAAGTGGTTTTTCCTGGTGGCAATCACCTCGCTACGCAGGGTGTCTGAACTTTCAGCTCTTTCCTGCAGACAACCCTTCCTGGTTTTTCATCAGGACAAGGTGGTTCTCCGTACAGTACCGTCCTTCCTTCCGAAGGTCGTGTCCAGCTTCCACCTCAATGAGGAAATATCACTACCGTCTCTTTGCCCGGCTCCCGTTCATAGGGTAGAGAAGGCTCTGCATACGCTTGACCTTGTCAGGGCATTGCGTATGTACGTGTCTAGGACTGCTCCCTTCCGGAAGTCTGATTCACTTTTCCTTCTTCCAGAAGGCGTTCGCAAGGGCCTACCGGCTTCCAAAGCCACTCTTGCTAGGTGGATCAAGTCCACCATTCAAGAGGCTTACCGCCTCAACAATTCTCCCCTTCCGGCCGGTATCACGGCACACTCTACGCGGGCGGTAGGGGCCTCTTGGGCCATTCGGCATCAAGCCTTGGCACATCAAGTGTGTAAGGCAGCCACTTGGACTAGCCTGCACACATTTACAAAACACTACAGAGTGCATACCCAGTCCTCAGCGGATGCGAGCCTGGGTAGACGGGTCCTGCAGTCTAGGGGACTGTCAGCACAATATTCGTCCACTGCTTCCCACCCAGGGACTGCTTTGGGACGTCCCACGGTTCTGTGTCCCCCAATAAGGCGACAGAGTAAAGGAGATTTTTGTGTACTCACCGTAAAATCTCTTTCTCTTAGCCTTTAATTGGGGGACGCAGCTCCCACCCTGTTGCCCTTGCGGGCCGTTGTTACGGTTTGGTTCTCATATTGTTGTTTGAGCCTGTTTATAGTAGCCTTTTTTTACAGGCATGGTTATGTTTCTGGTATATTCCTCCTAATGCTTTTGCACAAAACTGGAGAAGGCTGACGCCGTTCAAGGGTGTATACTGCAGAGGAGGAGCCAAAGTTAATCTTTTTCAGATTATGCATAGTGTCACCTCCTAGTGGACAGCAGCATAACACCCACAGTTCTGTGTCCCCCAATGAAGGCTCCAAGAAAGATTTAACGGTAAGAACCAAAAATCCATCTTTAGTAACTATTTTATGTTACAGAACACTCTGGTTTAACAGAATAAAATTTCAAAATTTGAAAATTGCGAAATTTTTGGCAAATTTCTGATTTTTTTTCACAAATAAACACAAAAATTATCAACCTAAATTTACCACTAACATGAAGCCCAATATGTCACGAAAAAACAATCTCAGAATCGCTAGGATGCATTGAAGCGTCCCAGCGTTATTACCTCATAAAGGGACACTAGTCAGAATTGCAAATAATGGCCTGGTCATTAAGGTCAAAATAGGCTTGGTCATGAAGGGGTTAAGAACTCCTCCGGCTCTGCTACATCGCACGGGACGATGAGATCTGTAATCAAAGCAAAAGGTGTCTACTTTGAAGAACCTAGAATATAAGACATATTTTCAGTTGTTTCACACTTTTTTGTTAGTTATATAATTCCACTTGTGTTAATTCATAGTTTTGATGCCTTCAGAGTGAATCTACAATTTTCATAGTCATGAAAATAAAGAAAATTCTTTGAATGTGAAGGTGTGTCCAAACTTTTGGTCTGTACTGTATGTGGACACGTTGCGGATTCTGCTGTGGATTTGGTAAATCCGCAGGTAAAATGACCTGCATTTTACCTTTGGATTTAGTTCAGATTTCCTGTGGCTTTTCTGCAGATTTTGTGCCGATTTCACCTGCGGAATCCGCACAAAGAATTGACATGCTGCAGAAATGAACCCACAGCGTTTATACTGCGGATTTTTCTGCAGCATGTGCACAGCGGTTTTTGTTTTTAATTGAAATTACGGTACTGTACACCGCAGGAGAATCTGCTGCTGATCCGCAGGACCAAATCCGCTGCGGATCCGCAGCAGAATCTACAACGTGTGCACACACCCTTACAATAAGATGCTTCAGATTGAAGATGATAGAGACAATAAGATGCTTCAGATTGAAGATGATAGAGGAGGGAGGGGTTTGGGTGTGTTTTGGAGTGGGTGTGCTTGGTGCTGGCTTACAGGCCAGTGCAATGCATCATGGAACTTGTAGTATTAGAGCACAATAAGTCAGGAGAAAGGAAGTTGTAGATTAACCCCATGAGAGCTGGAGCCAGCACTGAAAATGTGCTGCGAGACGATGATAAAAGGTAATATTGCTAAAATAAAAACAGTGGATGTTTTTAGTGGCACGTAATGGCAAGATTTATGAAAAAAAAAAAAAAAGTTATAGTAGTGGACAACTTCTTTAATATATGTGCTAGTAAAGAAATAAAAGCAAAATGGGCGGTGCGTCTTATAGTCTGGATATTCTGGCTGTGGTGGGAAGGTGGGGGAGCGGGTTGCAGGAAGCGGGATCCGGCAGCTGCGGCTGACTCCTGTGCCCGCTGCTAAAGAGAAATTAATATTCACTGCATTCCACACCCATGGGCATCAAGGGCAGTGAATATTAATTTGTTCAATAGTGGACATGCTGTTAGTTGCAGCTGTCAAGCTTTTGCGTGTCTTTGCTTCTTAAGGCAATGAATATTCACTTCTTTCCACTCCCATAGACAGACATGAAATGCAGTGAATATTAATTTCTCTTTAGTAGCGGCACACGTGAAACCCCGACAGCTGCAGGAACCCAGCGACTGCGGCTAACACTGTGCTGGCTGTTAAAGAGCAATGAATACTCACTGCTCTCCACACACACACAGTCCTGGCGTGGAGAGTGGTGAGTGTTCCGGCAGCTGTCCTCGGCTTGTAAGCAGCGCATAACATTCCTGCAATGCTCTGCTTACAAGCATAAAGCTGCTGCTTGCATCGGAACAAGACGCTGCTAGGGAGCGCATGAAGGCAAGTAGAATTGTTTGGGGGGTTTTTTCGATGTTTTTTTTCTGATGTGAGCCATGTATACCGGGATGGGGATGAGGGGGCCGTGCATACCTGGATTACATTTATATACCACATGAAGGGATATTAATACAGAATTGACCACATTTTTTGCTGCTTTTTTTTTTCTTCTAATTTCCTCCTCTAAAACCTAAGTGCATCTTATAGTCTGAAATATACGGTATATATAACCTGCGTTCAGACCTTCTTGGGATAAATGTTCAAAATAACAGTAATTATAACCAAGGGTGCCCGATGTTTTACATGCCACTGTATGCATTTATATTTCAAAATAAGTTATGTTTTACAAAGATGTCAAGCTGTTAAAAGAAGTGATGTGATCATCCTTCAGAAGTCTTCCGCTACTTTATGCAAAACAAATAAAAAGAAAATGTCAGCAGCCAAAGGCGCCATGTAAAGCTCTCAGGAAACAAAAAAGACTATACAGGACCAAATGCACCACCATGCCTTGAGACTCCTTTATTTAAGAAGCGTGGTGGGTTCGCAAATATCGAAGAGGCACCAAGTTAACACACCCTTGGTCCCATCAAAAGGAGGTCACCTTGATTGACTGATGGACACACACAAGCCACTTTGTGCACCAAGTACATATCTGTATCTATTTTTTGTTGGTTTTTGTGTATATAAAAAATAATCTGATCTACCTATTTTCAAAGTTGTCTGGTTCAGCTATGAAATAAGCCATTTCTTAATGATTTTGACCTCCTATATTCAAATATGACAATTTTTAGTTGGCTCTTGTTTCTATAATATCAAAGATTTCCTTTCACCGCTACATATAATTAATGCATGAAGGTTCCAGAACTTTGGAACATTATTATTTTAGCAAATATAAAGATGCTAAATATTTTATGCCAATTCTCTGATATTTATTTAGAGGAAAGTTGGCAACAATTCAAATAGCTAAAACCTGTCTAATCAACTATTGCAAATTGTAAACAGTTACGCAAATTGCACTACAAAACTTGGTCTTCATTTAGTGACAACTTTTTTGCTTGTTTCTCGTACTCGTGCATCGGATCATCTCTTACAATTGTCCAACAGTAATCTGCAGGTTGTAGGCTTTCCTTCTCATGATAGTCACGTTTGTCTTTGTGACACAGAAGTGACTTCTCATATGTAGCAAATATCCGCTTGGTTAATTCAAAAACGAGACATGTCTGAAAAAACATATAGAAACATGTCATTATGCCAAGAAACTAAGTTAAGAAACCCTAAAACTGTATACCTTACAGAGGGCATTTATAGGAGTAGGTGATGCAACTGTAATTAGGATTGCGTTATTGGAGTGGCGTTGGCGGGTTTTTAATTGGTCACCATAAGATGACCGAATACTGAAGGCTCAATAGACTAAATAGATGACGTAATAGACTCGCTACTAGCAATGCAGTAATGATGAGGAAATGATAAAAGCAGTTTCTCGTTCGCCTTATTGGGGGACACAGAGACCATGGGTGTATGCTGCTGCCACTAGGAGGCTGACACTATGCACAAAAAAAGGTTAGCTCCTCCTCCGCAGTGTACACCCCACCGACCGGCAGGAAGTTCCTCAGTTTAGCTTAGTGTCAGTAGGAGGTGGACACGGGTCTTTGATTAGACCCATATCTACCTCGATGTGCGTCGTTTCTTTTCAGGTTTTTCCGGAGGGATACAGTGTGAATAGTCACATCTGTAGTCCCACAAAGAGACTATGAGTACGGCGTGTACTGCCACCCCGTATCCTCATAAGTCTACAGCAGGACCAAGACCCCTAACATGGATGTGGCGTTCCAGATGGTCCTCGCTCCCCGTCTCCCACACACTCGTCTACCAGAGCGGTCGGTCGGTTGAGGCGCAGGATACTCTCCTTGAAACGGTACGCTGGATGAAACGGATCAGGAGGGTAAGTATGAGACCTGAGTCCCATTCTCCCCTGCGGGTTCCACGCCAGGCCACTCCATGGATTCTTCGGCAGCGGTCGCTGTGACAGTGCTGCGACGCCTCCAGGCGGCCGCTGCAGCTATTTAGGCCCTGGCTGGTTATCGGACAGCTCTTCCCCCCCCCCCCCCCCTCTGCCGGGTCCTAGCTGTCCTCAGTAGCAGCCACCGCGGCGTTTCTGCGACGCCTCCGCACCGCCCTGTGCTGACAGGCGGCCGCCTCTTCTAATCCAGGCCCCGGCTTCATCTGGGGCCTTGTCCGGCGTCGCGGCCACACCCCCCTTCTCCATTCTCGGGCGGGCTTCCCTCCCGCCCGCTCTAAGCCCGCCCACGGCCTTCTCCCCTCAGGTTGAGCGTCCCGGAGGCGGCGCCGTCCCTCCCACCCTACCATCTTAGCGGGCGGCACCATTTTTATCATCGGCGCCTAGCCCCGCCTACCTCCCTCCTCTGCATCTGCAGGAAAGCGCGCGCTTCCTGCTCGGCTCCTCTCTGGCTGCCGCCATTTTCGCAGCCTGTCAGCCGGACGCTGTTCCCTCAGCCGTGCCCCTGCAAGCCGGACGAACCGTGCATCTCCATTTATTGGAAGCTGTGATAGGACACCGGACCGTGAGTAGCTCTGCATACTGCAGACTGACACCCTCCTCTGCCTCCTGTCCCCCAACCTTCCGGCAAGGCTTCAGTGACTGTCCGTCAGTATGTCTAATTCTAAGTCTGACCGCACTCGTCCCCCTGCCTCCTCTGGCACCTTAGTCAAGTACTTTGCGTGCTCTTCTTGCAATCGCAAACTTCCCTCAGGTCAGTCCACTTCCCTCTGCCTGGACTGTAGCAATCCAATCCAGTCCGACTCCGCTCAGGAGCCATCCATAGCCCCAGTGGTGAGTGAGCCCCCCATGCCGGGCTGGGCCTCCTCTCTATCACAGTCAGTGGCAGACCTCACCAAGGTGTCTCAGTCCCTAGTAGCCGTTCTGGACAAGTTGCCCTTGGGAGCTTCGGCGGGACCCAGCACGTCTCAGGACGTCCCATCTGAGCCAGCCAGCGGCAGTCGCAAGAGGCCCAGGCAGGACCTCCAGGCGGAATCCTCCCCTCGTCCTACCTCACCCCATAGTCCCCAGCAGTCTCCCTCTCGGGCCTCCTCTCCCGAGTCAGGCGAAGCGCTTTCGGAATCGGAAGGGGTCTTAGAGCTGGATTCGGACCAGGATGCGAACATGAAGGTTACGGTGCAAAACCTCATTGCCGCGATTCACCATACCTTTGACATCGCTGACGCCCCTGCGAAATCCTCAGATCAGGAGGTTTCGTTCAGACGGGCGGAAACACCATGCAGGGTGTTTCCCTTCCATTCTGAGTTTGGAAAGATTTTTACAAAGGAGAGAGCAGATCCGACCAGACGCTTTCAAAGAGGAAAGCGTCTCGGCGTACTGTACCCGTTTGCTAAGGAGCTCACGGACAACTGGGCCGCTTCTCCCTCGGTGGACCCTCCCGTGTCCAGACTTTCTAATAATACGGTCCTTCCGCTGTCAGGTGTGGCGTCTCTAAAAGATTCTAATGATAGGATCATAGAATCTCTAGCAAAATCTGCCTTCGAAGCGGCATCAGCAGCGGTATGTCCAGTCTTTGCTTCTTCTTGGGCAGCAAAGGCCATATCCACTTGGGCAGACGACCTTCGGCAGGGCATTCTGGATAAGGCACGACCAGAGCATTTGGCCGATATCGCCAATCAGATTTCCCATGCGGGGGATTATCTGCTTTCTGCCTCCCTGGATGCCGCATCTTGCGCAGTTCAGGCGTCAAGTAACATCGTGGCAATCCGACGTACAATTTGGCTCAAGGCCTGGCAGGCGGACTTGTCCTCTAAAAAGTCTCTGACCAATCTGCCTTTTCAGGGAGTGCGTCTCTTCGGATCACAATTGGATCAGATTATTAAGGACGCTACCGGAGGTACGAGTTCTCTTCTCCCCTCCAAGCCTCGCAGACCTCCTCCAAGGCGTCAGTTTCGTCCCTTTCGGACTTTCCGCCGTTTCAATACGGCGGAAAACCCTTCCAACCAGCAAAGGCCACAGGCACGTCAGGAAAGAAAGAAGGTTTCCTTCAGGCCCACTCCGTCCTGGCGGTCCCACTCTTCCCAGGGAAGACCGTCCAGATCTAGATCTGGACAGTCTACATCCGCATGACTACCATCGGTCTCCCGTGGGTCCCTTCCAATTGGGAGGTCGACTTCTTTTCTTCAGCGACGTCTGGCTCGCCTCAGTAGAGGACGCTTGGGTCAGAGAGGTTGTATCAACAGGATACAAAATAGAGTTCATTTCTCTTCCACGGGATCGCTTCTTCCAATCCCGTCCGCCGAGGGATCCGGCCTTGGTCCCGGGGTTCTGTTCGGCCATCGCCTCTCTTCTCAGTTCCGGGGTGATTGTGCCTGTTCCCGAATCGGAACGCTTCACAGGGTTTTATTCAAACCTGTTTGTGGTGCCGAAAAAGGACGGGGCAGTTCGGCCCATTTTGGATCTCAAGTTACTCAACAAGAGAGTTCGCCTTCGCCACTTCCGGATGGAGTCTGTACGCTCGGTAATTGCTTCCATGGAGGAGCAGGAATTCATGGGTTCCATAGACATCCAAGATGCCTATCTACATGTGCCCATATTTCCCGGACATCAGAAGTTCCTGCGGTTTGCGATTCACCATGAACATTACCAGTTCGTCGCGCTTCCTTTCGGGCTCGCCACCGCTCCCAGAGTCTTCACGAAGATTATGGCGGCGTTGATGGCCTTGTTGAGAATCGGAGGTCTCGTTCTTTTTCCGTACCTCGACGATATCCTGATCAAGGCTCCCTCCTTTCAACAGGCCCGCCTAAGTGTGGCGATCGTTCTAGACACCCTGTCCAGTTTTGGGTGGATCGTCGACCGGAAAAAGTCCTGTCTGGTCCCTACTCAACGCCTTGTGTTTCTGGGCCTTCTGTTCGACACTCGTCGGTCAAGGGTATTTCTCCCACAAGACAAGATCCTTTCCCTGCAGCAGGGGCGTGCGATCATTACAGATCACACGATTTCCATCCCTCAGGACAGCCATGAGGGTCCTGGGGAAGATGGTGGCGGCGATAGAGGCAGTTCCCTTTGCCCAATTTCACGCCAGGCCACTCCAGCAGGCCATTTTGTCCAGGTGGAACAGGTCGGCTCTGTCTCTGGATCGTCCGGTTCGCCTTTCATGCCGGATCAAGCGGTCTTTCAACTGGTGGTTGACGTCTCCCCTCATTCTCTTGGGGCGGTCTTTTCTTCCCGTTCACTGGCAGATTGTCACTACGGACGCCAGCCTCATCGGCTGGGGTGCAGTGTTCCGCAATCTCACTGTTCAGGGTCGATGGTCGACTCAGGAATCAGCTCTGCAGATCAATGTTCTAGAGATACGAGCGATCCATCTAGCTCTCGTCCACTGGGAAAGGCGCCTCAAGGGCCTGCCTGTCAGGATTCAGACAGACAATGCCACAGCGGTGGCGTATATCAACCGCCAAGGGGGGACACGGAGTGTCTCAGCTCTGGCGGAAGTGTCCAGAATTCTTCAATGGGCAGAGACCTTTGTTCCAACGATTTCCGCGGTTCACATTCCCGGCGTGGACAACTGGGCCGCCGATTTCCTCAGCCGCGAGGGTCTCGCGGCAGGGGAATGGTCCCTACATCCGGAGGTGTTTCATCTGCTCTGCCGTCGGTGGGGAACTCCGGATGTAGACCTCATGGCATCTCGCCTCAACAGGAAAGTCCCACAATTCGTGTCCAGGTCTCGGGACCCTCTGGCAGTGGGCGCCGACGCTCTGGCCGTCCCTTGGTCACAGTTCGAGCTCCCCTACCTGTTCCCTCCTCTGCCTCTTCTTCCCAAGTTGTTGAAGAAAATCAAAGCAGAGGGGATTCCAGTCATCCTCATCGCCCCGAATTGGCCCAGAAGGTCTTGGTTCGCGGACATTGTCAACCTTCTCGCGGACGCCCCCTGGAAGCTTCCCGACAGGGCAGATCTGCTGTCTCAAGGCCCGATTTGCCACCCCAATTCTCGGTCGCTCAATTTAACGGCGTGGCTGTTGAGACCGAGGTTTTGAGACGGGCAGGATTCTCTGATCGGGTGATTCATACCATGATCCGCGCCAGAAAGCCTTCTTCTTCGAAGATCTATTACCGTACTTGGAAAGCTTATTTCTCCTGGTGTGAGACCAATGACATCGCGCCCTTGGTTTTTTCGCTCCCTTCTATTCTGGCGTTTCTGCAGGCAGGGCTGGATGCGGGGCTTGCTCTCAGTTCCTTGAAGGGTCAAGTTTCGGCACTGTCCATTTTATTTCAGAAAACGCTGGCCTCCCGGCCCCAGGTCAAAACCTTCCTCCAGGGTGTGGCTCACACGGTTCCTCCGTACCGAGCGCCCGTGGATCCTTGGGATCTTAATTTGGTTCTTCAGGTTCTGCAGGGTCCTCCTTTTGAACCTCTCAGGGACGTTTCCCTTTCCCTCCTTTCTTGGAAAGTGGCCTTTCTGGTGGCCATTACCTCCATCCGGCGCGTGTCGGAATTAGCAGCACTTTCTTGCCGCTCTCCTTTTTTGGTCCTTCATCAGGACAAGGTAGTTCTGCGGCCTCCGCCCTCTTTTCTTCCGAAGGTGGTATCTTCGTTTCACCTCAATGAGGACATTGTTCTGCCATCCTTCTGCCCGAGCCCAGCTCACCCTCGAGAGCGGTCCTTGAACAAGCTGGACCTAGTCAGGGCATTGAGAGTCTATCTAGCCCGGACGACTTCCTTGCGGAAGTCAGACTCTCTGTTCATCATTCCTGATGGGGCGAGGAAAGGTCACCCAGCCTCAAAGGCCACTATTGCGCGCTGGATCAGATCGGCAATTTTGGAGGCATACCGGGTCAAGCATCGAGTGGCCCCTCCAGGGATCAGAGCGCACTCTACCCGAGCGGTGGGTGCCTCCTGGGCGGTGCGCCACAGAGCTTCCGCGCTGCAGCTTTGCAAGGCTGCAACGTGGTCATCGGTTCACACCTTTGTGAAATTCTACAGGGTCCACACCTACGCTTCGGCGGACGCCAGCCTAGGTAGAAGGATTCTGCAGGCTGCGGTGGCGAGTCCACTGGCCTGATGGAAGTTTGTTTCCCACCCCAGGGACTGCTTTGGGACGTCCCATGGTCTCTGTGTCCCCCAATAAGGCGAACGAGAAAACAGGATTTTTTGGGTTGCTTACCGTAAAATCTGTTTCTCGGAGCCATCATTGGGGGACACAGCACCCTCCCATGTTCTACAACTCCTGTTCTTATGTTTGTCGGTTTGTTACAGTTGAGTTGTTTGTTCTGTTTTCAATCTATTCTGTTACTTCTCCTACTGCTTTCTCACTAACTGAGGAACTTCCTGCCGGTCGGTGGGGTGTACACTGCGGAGGAGGAGCTAACCTTTTTTTGTGCATAGTGTCAGCCTCCTAGTGGCAGCAGCATACACCCATGGTCTCTGTGTCCCCCAATGAAGGCTCCGAGAAACAGATTTTACGGTAAGCAACCCAAAAAATCCTGTTTTTTTCTGAGCCTGCATGACAGGTGTCATAAGTCATTACAGACTCCTCTGGCTCGAATTTTCAAGACCCAATCAGCAAATTTAAGTATCATATTAGATTTCAGCCCCACAGTTTTATTATTATTTATTTATAAAGCACCATTAATTCCATGGTGCTGTACATGAGAAGCGGTTACATACAAATTACAGATATCACTTACAGTACAAACAAACTAACAATGACAGACTGATACAGAGGAGAGAGGGCCCTGCCCTTTCGGGCTTACATGCTACAGGATGGTGGGGAAGGAGTCAGTAGGTTGGGGGGTTGCAGCAGCTCCAGTGATGGTGAGGCGGTAGCTCCAGTAGTGGTGAGGGGGGAGCAAGGATCATTGCAGGCTGTAAGCTTTCCTGAAGAGATGGGTTTTCAGGTTTCGTCTGAAGGTTCCAAGTGTGGTTGATAGTCGGATGTGTTGGGGCAAAGAATTCAAGAGGATGGGGGCTACTCGGGAGATGTGAGGAGCGAATAAGTGTGGAGGAGAGAAGGAGGTCTTGAGAGGACCGGAGATTATGTGAGGGAAGATATTGGGAGATTAGTTCAGTGATATATGGGGGAGACAGGTTATAGATGGCCTTGTAGGTCAGTATTAGTAATTTGAATTGGATACGCTGAGGGAATGGGAGCCAGTGAAGAGATTTGCCGAGGAGAGAGATCAATTAGTCGGGCAGTAGAGTTAAGGATGGACTGGAGAGGTGCAAGGGTGTAAGCAGGGAGGCCGCAGAAAAGGATGTTGCAGTATTCGAGGCAGGAGATGATGAGGGCGTGCACAAGCATTTTAGTAGGTTGAGGGAAGGGATGGATACAATATGAGTTAAGTTCAACCATTTCAGTCTCTGAAACAATTTTGCTGTAGAATAGTGTAATTGGATATTTGCTTAAACTTTGTTTTCTGTTACAGGAAAGCACTTATCTATTCAGAAGGAATTTTCTCACCTAGAAGCTTTAGCTGAACAATGCGATAGTAAGTTATTGTATTTTCTTTTAAATTTGCAGCCATAAAGTGATCAACTTGTGTCAGGAGCAGTTGCCTTTCCCTGACCATATCCTCTGGGGAAATGTAATTGGGGCGAGTCTGGCATATGGACAGGGGGTATCCTAAAGGGACACTTCTGAAATGGTATTAGCAAAGTGGGATAGAAAACGTATAAAACCTAAAGTGAATTGTCATTTTTTCCATTCCTTATTTAATGTAGTTGAGAAGAAACCCTGCCCTTTGTGTCCACAAAACAGATACAGGCCCTGTCACATCAATAAGCTCATCAAACATCTGCAGAACCTACACTGGAGAGTCTCTGTTGAATATGAAGGTGAGGGATTTTGATTTTTATTCTTTTCATACATGTATTTTTAGTGTAATTTTATACTTTTTGATTTCTTTATTTCTTGCACATTTTTACTGAAACAAATCACGTTTCCATTTTCTCTATAGGCTACCGAATGTGCATCTGTTGTTTGCCTTGCGCACAGAATACAGCACAAAATGAAAATGAGGTGATCCATGTTTTCTTGTTGGAATCTGTAAAACCATACATTCAGGGCTTATTCAGGGGCCAGCTTTTCAGATAGAATTTATACCGATTCTAGTACTTGGGGCTGTTCACATATCCACATATTTTTGCAGACTGAGTGGTTTGCACAAAATCAAGGAAACTCCTTTTGATTTGAGTTGTGGGTCACTGTTACCAATGCAAGTCTAGATATATGAAAAAAGTCAGATCGCACTGGGGTGCCATTCTTGTCCTGTCCCTTTTTTACTGACTGTTTTGGGTATGTCCTATGTCGGCTCTCTGACTTTGATGCAGGATCTCAAGCCTTACCTGTATCTTTGCTGGCCAACAATGGCTGTGATAATCAGCCATCATCTGCCTCTTAATAGCTCTGCTCGCACCTGTTACATGTATTTACAGGATGCCTGCAGAGGGGTGCGTCCTCCTATGCGCCCGTTGGCGCTCCCGTGATGTGATTGCAGGGTGCCGGTGGGTTGCCATGATGGCCGGGAGTCTACTGACGACCCCTGTGCCTGTCATGACAGTACTCCTGTAAAAGATGTTGCTGGCGTATATAAGAGACTGATTTTTTTTTTTTTTTTTTTGCAAAATTGTGGCATTGCAGTGTATAGCACAAGCGACCAGTTGTACAAAGTCTCTAGTCTCTTAAGGGGACTTACAAATACAGTGAAAAGTTTAAAAAAAAAATATAGTTTAGAAAGAAAAAAAATCGTCTTTTAAAATGTGCATGCAATGGTGTATTTGGCTTCTTTGGTCAAGTCCTGATGACAGATTTCCTTTAAAGGGCATTGGTCACCCAGTTATTGCTATTTAATTTTAGAACAGTTGTTGTAAATGCGAAGACCCCCGATTCCAGTGATGTCACTTGCGATGCTGCTTGTTGTAGTTTCAATAAAATCAGTGTTTTATCGGCAGTTGATTATCACTAAAGGTGATAACCAATAATGTTTAATTTGATAGGATACCAGCCAAACCAATGTGTAGAGATAACAAATGTAATCTCACGGTTTCTTTTGGTAATTCTGATTTGACAATTATTATTTACTTTCCTGTTGATCTTTTAGGTACCTGGTAAAATGAGTCCTCATTACCACTGTATTATCTGCTCTTCAACTGTGGTCAGAAGAACAGAAATGATAAGACACATAAAGCGACATGTTGAGAAAGGGGAGATCAAAGCATCCTCATCGTATGGTGAGATACTCTGTACCTATGCCTGGGGTAGCACAACATGCGTATTATACAGATGATTTGTTTAGATCCACATTTGGCTCTGTTCTCATGTCCAGGTTTCTCCTCTTTAAGTCTGTTCTATTTAGAACAGATAAATGGAGCTGGTGTCTTGTATATTTCTGTGTCAGACAGAAGAGGGGTCACTATTCAAATCAAAATTGGAAGTATAGTTAGTAAATGTAAAATAGTGCAACTTTGTATTAAACATTGTTACCGTATATACTCGTGTATAAGCCGCCCCCCTAATTTTGAAAAAAAAAAAACTGGGAAAACTTATTGACTCGCATATAAGCCTAGGGTGGAAAAAGCCGAAGCTACTGCCCTTATAATGCTGCACAGTAAGCGGCCCCTTACAATGATGCACAGTTATTAGTGGCCCCTTATAATGCTGCACAGTGAGCGGCCCCTTACAATGATGCACAGTTATTAGTGGCCCCTTATAATGCTGCACAGTGAGCGGCCCCTTACAATGATGCACAGTTAATAGTGGCCCCTTATAATGCTGCACAGTAAGCAGCCCCTTACAATGATGCACAGTTATTAGTGGCCCCTTATAATGCTGCACAGTGAGCGGCCCCTTACAATGATGCACAGTTATTAGTGGCCCCTTATAATGCTGCACAGTGAGCGGCCCCTTACAATGATGCACAGTTATTAGTGGCCCCTTATAATGCACAGTGAGCGGCCCCTTACAATGATGCACAGTTATTAGTGGCCCCTTATAATGCTGCACAGTGAGCGGCCCCTTACAATGATGCACAGTTATTAGTGGCCCCTTATAATGCTGCACAGTGAGCGGCCCCTTACAATGATGCACAGTTATTAGTGGCCCCTTATAATGCACAGTGAGCGGCCCCTTACAATGATGCACAGTTAATAGTGGCCCCTTATAATGCTGCACAGTGAGCGGCCCCTTACAATGATGCACAAGTTATTAGTGGCCCCTTATAATTGCCATCAGTCACAATCCGTCGAATTTTGAAAAAAAAACAGATCCGGCGACTGATTCCGCTGGATCCGTTTTTTTCCTCATAGACTTGTATTAGCGACAGACTGTGACAGATCAATAGGAAATTCTTTGTCCGTCGGCTGGAGAAAATGGACATGGGAATGTTTTTTGTCTACTGATCCGTCGCTGTCCGCTTTTTGCTAGAATGGAAGCCTATGAGCGATGGTTCCGTCGCCGTCCGACAAATGATGGAATCCGGCGACGGATTCCATCTTTAACTACCCATGTGCCGACTCTGTGTGTCTGTATGGTGTGCGGGGGTCTATGCGGGGACCTGTGAGTCTGTGCGGGGGCCTGCGTGTGTGTTTGTGTATGCAGGCATCGTCCGATGGGACTACAAGTCCAACGGGCTATGCCTACTACAGTGATTTACACATTAGCCAATGATGCGGACAGTAGTAGTCCCATCATCCAGCTAATGTGTTGAATGTAATAATAAAAAAAAAATACACAAATATATACCGTATTTTTCGCTTTATAAGACGCACCTGATTATAAGACGCACCCCCAAATGTGGTGAAGGAATAGAGAATTTTTTAATAAATGGGGTCCGTCTTATAATGCCAGTGTCCGTCTAACAAATCATATAGGGTATATGTCCCTCATAGCCCCCCCACCCTAAAATTAGCCCCCTTAATCTGGATATGGCCACCTTATATTGAATATAGCCCCCTTGTGCTGGCACACGGGCCCCCTGTGGCTGGCACACATCACCCTGTGGCTGGCACACATCACCCTGTGGCTGGCACACATCACCCTGTGGCTGGCACACTGGCCCCCCTGTGGCTGGCACACTGGCCCCCCTGTGGCTGGCACACTGGCCCCCCTGTGGCTGGCACACTGGCCCCCCTGTGGCTGGCACACTGGCCCCCCTGTGGCTGGCACACTGGCCCCCCTGTGGCTGGCACACTGGCCCCCCTGTGGCTGGCACACATCACCCTGTGGCTGGCACACGGCCCCCAGTGGCTGGCACACATCACCCTGTGGCTGGCACACGGCCCCCAGTGGCTGGCACACATCACCCTGTGGCTGGCACACTGGCCCCCCTGTGGCTGGCACACTGGCCCCCCTGTGGCTGGCACACTGGCCCCCCTGTGGCTGGCACACATCACCCTGTGGCTGGCACACATCACCCTGTGGCTGGCACACATCACCCTGTGGCTGGCACACTGGCCCCCCTGTGGCTGGCACACTGGCCCCCCTGTGGCTGGCACACTGGCCCCCCTGTGGCTGGCACACTGGCCCCCAGTGGCTGGCACACTGGCCCCCCTGTGGCTGGCACACTGGCCCCCCTCTGGCTGGCACACTGGCCCCCCTCTGGCTGGCACACTGGCCCCCCTGTGGCTGGCACACTGGCCCCCCTGTGGCTGGCACACTGGCCCCCTGTGGCTGGCACACTGGCCCCCCTGTGGCTGGCACACTGGCCCCCCTGTGGCTGGCACACTGGCCCCCCTGTGGCTGGCACACTGGCCCCCCTGTGGCTGGCACACTGGCCCCCCTGTGGCTGGCACACTGGCCCCCCTGTGGCTGGCACACTGGCCCCCCTGTGGCTGGCACACTGGCCCCCCTGTGGCTGGCACACATCACCCTGTGTTAGATATCGCCTCCATGCTGCTGCTTTTAGTAAAATAAACTCTTTCCTTACCTTCTCAGCGCTGTCCCTCCTCGTGTCTCCCTCAGTGTGGTTGAGCTCCTCCTCCACTTCCTGGTTCTCAGAGCCGGTCATGTGATCAGCACAGCAGAGTGCTGATGACAGCAGCAGCAGAGACACCGGGAGATCAGCGCTGGAGGAGGTAAGGAAAGAGTTTTTTATTTTACTATGGGCAGCAGCATGGGGGCGATATCTAACACAGGGGATCATGTGCGATCAAAGGAGGGCGCAGGCAGCTATAATATGCACCGCTCCCCCAGCCAGTCACCGTGGTGCGGTTTCAGCACCATGGTGATGGACAGCGGCAGTGCATATTATATGAGCGGGAGCAGGAGATCAAAGGCTCCCTTCGGCAGCTTTTACCAGCTCACAGCACCGCTCCAAAGCTGCCCCCACCTCCCCTGGACCCTGCAGTACATATATATATACACCCCCTCCCCCGTATATTCGGATTATAAGACGCACCCCCTACTTTCCCCCAAAATTTGGGGGAACAAAAGTGCGTCTTATAAAGCGAAAAATACGGTAGTTCATACTCGCCATATACTACTAATTCCCGAAGCCATCGATCACCTGAAAAAAAAATTAAAATAATAAACCAACACTATACTCCCGGTGTCCGACGTAATCCACTTAATACGATTGTCCCACGACGATCTCCCTTTGGAGATCTGTCACATCAGCTGAGTGTCGCCAAGCAGATAATTCACGCAGAGGATTTTGCAGTAGACGCCTCTTTAGATGCCGCTAAGTGCGCTGCTAAGGCAACCGCTCATTCAGTCTCCCATCAGAAGAGCCCTATGGCTACGCGACTGGCAGGCAGATTCCACCTCCAGAAACTTCTCTGCCGTTTCAAACTGGTCGCCTGTTTGGACAAGAAACTAGACCAGCTCATTTCTGACACTTCCGGGATGAAGAGTAGGTTTCTTCCCCAACAAGGGGCTGTCCGGCCGTTGTCGGACTCAACAGCTGACTCGTTTTTCAACCTTTTTCGCAACAGCTCCAGTTGGTACTCCACAACCTTCTCTTCCGGATCAGGTCGGTCCCCGCGTGGAGGCAGAGGTTCCCAGGTCTCTCACAGACCTAACCGCTCTTGGAAACCCAGGCCGACAGCATCTGGATGTAAGGAAGCAGATCCCATAGATCCTCTACTCAATGACTTGTTGTGGTATCCGGCAGACATCGACAAAGTAGGCGGCTGTCTGCTGTTATTCAGACACAGCCTTCCTTCGGGCCGTTCATGCGCCGCAAAAGGACGGAATCATAAATCCGGTCCCTCAAGACGAATGGTTCAGTGTTTTTTTTTTTTTTTATTCAAACCTTTCTTTATGGTTCCAAAGAAGGAAGGAATGCGGTCCATACTGGAACTCAAGCAGTTAAATCAGTTTGTCAAAGTACGGCGATTCCGAATGAAATTCCTCTGATCGTTGTTACCTCCATGAAAAAGGGAGATTCCCCATCATCCAGCAGTTCCTGCGTTTTGCAATTCGATAAGAACACTTCTAGTTCGTTGCCTTGCCCTTCGGTCTCGCCACCGCCCCCCAGGGTCTATACCAAGGCCATGGCGGCTGTCATGGCCATTCTCCACGCTCAGGGAGTGGTGGTACTGCCGTATCTGGATGACCTGCTGATCAAGGGTCCATCCCTTCCAGCCTGCAAGAAATCCGTGGATATCACAGTAAATACACTTTCTCGCTTGGGTCGGAAGATAAACTTCGAAAGGTCTTCCCCAACACCGGTCCAGCAGATTTCCTTTTTGGAATTGATCTTGGACTCTCGGGTTGGTCATTCTCACTCCAGAAAAGACCCGAGCCTTACAACAGGCAGCGTGGACTCTTTCCCGACCGGTTTCTCACTCCATACGTTTTCAGCATGATAGTTCTCGGAAACATGGTGGCAGTGATGGGAGCGGTCCCATTCGCACAGTTCCATTTCTGCCCTTTACAACATGCATTGCTGTTAACTTGGGACAAGAACCCGTTCTCCCTGGACCGCCGGTTCCTTCTGTCCCTGCGGGTCAGATGAGCCCCCAAGCAAGGGACACTGAAATCCTCCCTGAGTTAGGGGAAGTTCTTTCTCCCAGTACGATGGTCGGTGGTGACCATCGACACCAGTCTCCTAGGCTGGTGTGTGTTTTTTTTTCTTCGTCACCACACGGCACAGGGTCGTTAGTTAATTCAAGAGTCACGTCTCCCCATCAACATCTTAGACATTCGAGCGATCAAATTAACTCTACTGAGTTTCCACCATCTTCTCGCAGGTCACCTCATCAGGATCCAATCCGACAACGCCACGACTGTGGCGTATATCGACCGTCAGGGGGGTACTCGGAGCAGGATGGTCATGCACGAAGTGAGTCTCATCCTCCACTGGGCCAAGACCAACCATTCGCCCATCTCAGCAATCCACACCCCGGATGGGGACAATTGGGCGGTGGTTTTTCTCTGTCGCCAAGGCCTTGCCTCAGGAGAGTGGTCTCTTCAACCGTAAGTTTTTTTTCAGCAGATCTGCCATCGCTGGGGGACTCCGGATGTGGATCATATGGCCTAAAGACTAAACAACAGGGTTCCTTGATTCATTTCCCGATCGCGCGATCCATGCGCCATCCGAGCGGACACCTTAGTTCTGCCGTGGCACCGATTCCGGCTCCCGTGCATTCTTCCCTTGCTCCCGAGGGTCATCAAGAAAATTAGAGCAGAGGGAATACCAGTGATCCTAGTGGCTCCAGATTGGTCACGCTGGCCATGGTATGCAGAACTAGTACAACTAGTCCCCGGCGTTCCCTGGCGACTTCCAGATCGCATGGATCTACTCTCACAGGGCCCGATTTTCCACCAGAACTCCGGAGCCCTGTCTTTGACAGTGTGTCCGTTGAATCCTGTTTTTTAACACGCTGTTTTCTCCCGATGTGATCTCCACCATGATTAATGTTAGGAAGCCCGTGTCCATGCGCACTTATCACCGCACCTGGAGAACCTTCTTCTCGTGGTGCAAGGATCATGGTCGATCCCCACTGATGTTTTCTATTCTTTCCATATTGGAATTCCAGATTAACGTCAGGTCTCATGCTTAGCTCTCTCAAGGGCCAGATTTCAGCCTTGTCAGTGCTATTCCAATGCAGAATTGCCACCGGACTTAAGATGAAGACATTCATTCAGAGAGTCTCCCAGGTGACGCCTCTATATTTTAAGGGCCATTGGAATCATGGGCCGTTAACTTGGTTCTCGAAGCCTTACAGGGGGCTCTTTTCGAACCACTGCAGGACGTACCACTAGCTATCCTCTCTTGGAAGGTGGTCTTTCTAGCGGCAATTACGTCAATTACACAAGATTCTGAATTGGCAGCCCTGTCCTGCCGTCCTCTGTTCCTGAATTTTGATCAGGACGAGGCAGCTCTCAGGATGTCCCCGTCTTTCCTGCCCAAAGTCGGGTCTTCTTTTCATCTCAATGAAGAAATTGTTTGGCCTACCTTCTGTCCTGCTCCAGTCCATTGCATTAAGAGGGCCTTCTACACCCTTGATGTGGTCAGGGCTCTGAGACGGTACATCTCGCAGACGGCTCCCTTCCACAATTCAGATGCCCTGTTCGTACTTCCACAGGGGCATAGGAAGGGTCTAGCCGCTTCAAAAACCAAGCTAGCCAGGTGGATTTGCTTGGCTATTCAGGAATCCTACTGTGTCCGGGACAAAACTGTCTCCGCAAGGATTCAGGCGCATTCTATCCGCTCAGTGGGTGCCTCTTGGGCCATTTGGCACCAGGCGTCGGCAGAAAAGGTCTTCAACGATGTAACTTAGGCTGCTTTCAGACTTCAGTTTTTAAGCATCAGGCGCGATGCGGCGAAAAATGTAAAAGCCGGATCCGGCTTTTTCCCCATAGACTAGCATTATCGCCGCATTGCACCTGGTGGCCATGCGGCGTGTCCGACTTTTGCCGGATATGGAAAAAAATGCCTGTCCGGCGTCTGCAAAAAACGTTCCCTGCAACGTTTTTTGACAGCGCCGGACCGCTTTTTTCCATGCCCGAAGACTCTCTCGCCCTCTCCATCTCCTGCACCGTCTCTGGCCTCAACAGATGATCCGGCGTGCTGCGGCTTCTACCGCATCAGGTTTGACAACTTTTCGCCGCAGCCCGCCGGATTTAAAAATCTGAAGTCTGAAAGTAGCCTAAGTCCAGCCTGCATAACTTTACAAAATATTACCAAATTCATTCTCAGGCCTGTCTGCAAGGCTGCGACTTGGTCCAGCCTGCATACCTTCACAAAACATTATCAAATTCATGCTCAGGCCTCTGCGTATGCAGCTATTGGCAGACGCATCCTGCAATCGACAGTACCACAGTGTTAAGCCAGTGGTACATGGGGTATTAGCAGTTCTATGCTCCCCACCCAGGGACTGCTTTAGGACGTCTCTCTGTCTGTGTCCACCAATGAGGCGTAGGAGAAATAGGGATTTTTGTGTACTCACCGTAAAATCCTTTTCTCCGAGCCAATCATTGGGGGACACAGCACCCACCCTGTTTGGCCTATTGGCTCACTGTAGCATTTTTAGGTTTTGACAGAGTTATGATTGTCTTTCGTTTAATGCTCCTACTACTTTTTTCACCGAACTGGGGAATTCTCAGCCAGCAAGAGGGTGTATACTGCAGGGGAGGAGTTAACTTTTTTCTGTGTTTTACTTAGTGTCCTCCTAGTGGCAAGCAGCATAACACCCACTGTCTGTGTCCCCCAATGATTGGCTTGGAGAAAAGGATTTTACGGTGAGTACACAAAAATCCCTATTTTTTCCATTTTTTTTTTTTTTTAAATAAATATTGTTCATTAATAAACATCGGACTTGCTATTATCTATCAGGGCTGTGGATTCGGAGCTCATTTCGGTGGAGTCTGAGTCGGTATAAAATGCACCGACTCCTAAAATATATGTTAAATTGGGTGCAGTAGTTCAATGCAGAATGTGCTGAATATTTTTTCATAGGAATTTGGGAAAGTTATGAAATGTCCTATAAATGGGTGTTCTATTCCTGATCTAAGGCTATATTCACACACAGCGTTTTTGCTGCGTTTTTTGAGGATAAGTTTTTCAGCTGCATTAGCAGATAAGCTTTTTAAAAAACCGCATTACCTGAAAGGTTTTTGAGCTCATAAATAATGTTTTCAATAGCAAAAGCAGAGCAGATTTCTAATCTATCCATATCTGTCTATCCATATCTTATCTGTACCAAAAAGAATGAAAGCCGGGTAGCACACAGAAGTTTTCAAAGCTGTGACTGAGAAAGATAACACCCGCGCCCAGCACTTCCTGCCAGGCAAAGGAGGAATAAAGAGCATCTCAAACATCATTGTCACTTACAAAATATCTTGTTAAAGTTACTGTAACAATGACAGCAGATATGTTTAAAAAGCAAATCATACAGCTTGTTGTGAAGGACGGTGTATCATTATTTGCACGACCAGCTTTTACAGCTCTTAACCCCTTAACGACCAGGGGTATTTTTGGTTTTACATTTTCATTTTTCCCTCCCCTTCTTTCCAGAGCCATAACTTTTTTATTTTTCCGTTTATATGGCCATGTGAGGGCTTATTTTTTGCGGGATGAGTTGTACTTTTAAATGACATCATTGGTTTTACCATATCGTGTACTCGAAAACGGGAAAAAAATTCCAGGTGCGGTGAAATTGCAAAAAAAGTGCAATCCCACACTTGTTCTTTGCTTGGCTTTTTTGTTAGGTTCACTAGATGCTAAATCTGACCTGCCATTATGATTCTCCAGGTCATTGCGAGTTCATAGACACCAAACATGTCTATATCCTCTTTTATCTAAGTGGTGAAAAAAAATTCCAAAGTTTGCTAAAAAAAAAAAAAATTGCGCAATTTTCCGAGACCCGTAGCGTCTCCATTTTTCATGATCTGGGGTCGGGTGAGGGCTTATTTTTTCCGTGCCGGACTGACGTTTTTAATGATACCACTTTTGTGCAGATAAGTTCTTTTGATCGCCCGTTATTGCATTTTAATGCAATGTCTTGGTGACCAAAAAAACGTAATTCTGGCGTTTTGAATTTTTTTCTCGCTACGCCGTTTAGCGATCGGGTTAATGCTTTTTTTTTATTGATCGGGCGATTCTGAACGCGGCGATACCTAATATGTGTATGTGGGATTTTTTTTTTTACTGTTTTATTTTGATTGGGGCGAAAGGGGGGTGATTTGAACTTTTAGGTTTTCTTAATTTTTTTTTATTTTTAAACATTTTTTTTTTTGTACTTTTGGCATGCTTCAATATCCTCCATAGGAGGCTAGAAGCTTGCGCAACCCGATCGGCTCTGCTACATATGGGCGATGAGCAGATCAGCCATATGTAGCAGATTTACTGCTGTGCTTTCAGCGCCGACCACCGGGTGGCGCTGAAAGCCATATGCCTGGAACAACCATAGAGGTCTCATAGAGACATCTGGTTGTCCAGGCAACATGACGCCGACCCTCGATCACGTGACGGGGGTCAGCGATGACGTCATTTCCGGCCCGGCGGCCGGAAATGCTATTTAAATGCCCGCTGTCAGCTTTGACAGCGGCATTTAACTAGTTAATAGGCGCGGGCGGACGGCGATTCCGCTCGCGCCTATTGCGGGCACATGTCTGCTTTTCATAACAGCTGACATGTCCCGGCTTTGATGCGGGCTCAGCGCCGGAGCCCTCATCAAAGCAGGGGAAATGTCTGATGACGGACTGTGTCCGTCATTGGACATTAAGGGGTTAATGGAGAAATGGCCCGTAAACTTAGTGTTTCTCTGGAAAGAGAGAGAATTAGAAAATAAGTGATTGAAGAAGCCCTTAAACAAAAGGAAGATCTTAAGACTCTCAAAAGACGCTTCATGTTTCTTAAAATGGATGCCTGCACACGTCACAGAGTGAACTATTTTGCCATCAATGTTCGATATGTTTGTGACAGCAAAGAAATTGTTACCAAGACACTGGCAGTAAAAGATACTAAAGCTTATCACAGCAGCCAGTTTCTCCAGACCTTAGTGAAAAAAAGTTCTGCAAGATTACGAACTCAAAAAAGAACAGGTTCTTGCTATTGTAACGGACAATGCTTCAAACATAAGTACAGTTAAACTGATGAATGAGAATAATGAACAACAGCTAGAAGAAAATTTAGGATTCAGTATGTTTGAGATGGAAGGCCACAGTGCTGTTCATGTAATTGAGGTACAAACAGATATTACAACCGAAGAACAGCAATATTAAACTGTAGAAATAGATGATCTTGTTGAAGCTGCTTCAAAACACTTTCATATTCATCACATGCTCTGTATTGCGCACACGCTGCAGCTGGCAATAAGAGAGAGTCTGCAAGAGGGACATGCTGGAAATCTGATTGGAAAAGTGAGGAAATTGGTTATTGCCGCTAGGACCCCTAAAATTGATTCCATCTTGAAGAGACGTGCTGCGAAAGGGACAATTGTCGATCAAATCACTCGGTGGGGCAGCGCTTATTTAATGATTGAGCAATTGCTTGAACTAAAACCGTTTCTTATAGATATGGCGAACACTCAGGTAACCCTAAATGAAGATCAATGGACACAGGTGGCTGAATTGAAGGAATTGCTTAATCACCCATTTACCGTGACTAAAAAATTACAAGCTGAGGATTTAACTCCTGGCATTTTCATAAGGGAGTGTAAGAACTTGCTATTTTGCCTGTCCCAAAGAGGAGGTTTAATCGCAGATGGCATTTCTGCTTCAATGAAATGGAGAGAGACACAGCTATTGGAAAATAAAATTTTTCTGGCAGCTGTTTATGTGGACCCAGGTAATAGTATACTGCTTGATCATCAACAGCTTGCTAAAGGAAAAGAAGCTCTGACTGAGGTAGCAGTTAGGATGAGTGGCCTACAGGAGGACTGCCAGGCGCAAGAGGACTTGGGTCCTGACAGTGCTACTGCTGCCATATCATCATCCTCATCAGATGAGGAGTTTGACTTTGACAAGTATTTGGATGATATGGAGCAGGCAAAGCGTTGCCGCAAGGAAAAAGACTTCACTCCGTGTCCTATAGCAAGCAGATTGACCATATTTCAGCAAAATGTTTCACTTGCTCTCAAAGAAATTAGGAAAATTCAACCGTTCATCAAAAGTGACTTTGCATGAGGCAATTCCTTTATACCCGGAAATTATTAGAGATGTTTCCCATGTGATTACGGCTTTGCCTCCAACCCAAGTTACTGTAGAGAGGTTGTTCTCTGGCCTTAAAATTATTGGGTCAGATTTGAGGTCATCTAAGAAGGAGGATCTGATGGAGGCAATTCTATTTCTTAGAACAAATTCATAGACTGCACAAATGTTATTTAGTATGTTTTTGTTGAAAACTGTTTTTTTGCCACTTACATAGTTCATTATATAGTGTGATATATATATATATATATATATATATATATATATATATATATTGTAATCGATATTACATAGTGTATTACATATTTACAATTTATTACAGTTTTGTGTTCTAAAGTTATATTCCAATAAATGTATATTATGTTCTATCTAAATATCTTGATTATTGTATCATAAAAATGATTAAATGTCTGATGTTCACATTGTACTACAATAAATTTTTCACTTAAATATAAGCAATATTTGTGGGAGTCGTGGAGTCGGTGTAAGGGAAATTGAGGAGTCGGAGTCGCAGGTTTGGCTTACCGACTCCACAGCCCTGCTATCTATAACTATCCATAGATGTATCAAAAGATAAATATATCTATGGATATTTATTGGATATACCTAGAATACATAGATATATCTATATCTATTCCATATCTATCTGGGCGTTTTTAAAAACGGATTCGTCAAGAAATGGATGCGACAGATCCGTGGTGTGGTTTTTTTTTTTTGGTTTTTTTTTTTTTTTTTTTTACGGATCTGGCAAAAAAAACTGATGCGTTGCATCAGTTTTTTGCAATCTGCGACGGATCCGTCGATCTGACGGATTGTGACTGACGCCAAAAAACTGATATGTGAAAGCAGCCTAACATCCTGGTAGAATTTCAACGCTATTTTCTGGCAAATTACCACTGTGTCTGCAGGTAAATGGCATTTTTGGATGCTACGTGTTCTAATAAGTATTGTAGAAGCAATGCTCTGGTAAACTATACTATAGAATTATTTTTATTTATTTTTTTAACATGTCAGTTTTAGGTCTACTTTTTTACAAGGTAATTTTTGTAATAGATTTTAAGTGATTAGTTGGAGCAATGTTTACCGATCTAGGGCTCCAAGTGTTGGGACTTATCAAGCAGTAGCCTTGTGTCTACAGCATTATTAGTGAATAGACTCTGCAGTAATCCCATAAGATCCCTCTCTGAGCCCATTATACAGGGTATTCCAGTGCAGGCCTACAAACCATCCTGATTATAAACATTTGTTAGTCTATTTCTGGCCACAATTCTGTACGAATAGTACATTTTTCTGTATCTGAGTGCTTCATATGAAATATCTTTGCATTTGTTTGTTTTCTAAACCCTCCAACAGGAAGACCACAAGAAACCTTACAAGAGGCCAACACTGAGATTCAGGTTCTTCCAAATTTTACCACTCCACAGACATCCAGTACTTTTTTTAATCCTGTAATGAAAACTAACAGGTAAGACCTTTTTATTCGCTTCTGTGTTCAGCTTGGTTCGTTTGTCAGGCGCGCCAATAACTTCTGCATGGCGGAGGTGAGAACTGTACTGCTCCACTCCTGAGTGGTAAAACCTGTTTAAATGGTTTGTCCAGCTCTGAGTGATGGTGTAGACAGATAAACCCATTTTGGAATGAGGTCATCTTCTTGATGGAAACGGTGTCTGGAGTGAAATGGTTAACAGATCCCTGTATGTGCATATTGGGATTAGTTGAAGATGGAATGGATCCTGGCTCATCCTATTCATAGGTATCTCTCGTATCTTCTTTCAAGCACGTAAACGTCTTGCATTTCACTGGTTAGACACACAACCTCCATCTACAAGGAAGGATACATGTCTGATTGGACAGAGGAGTCTCTCATAAACTTAACTTTATTCCCAAATTTTAAAAGATATACAGTCCTTGGTTGGATACTCCAGGGCTGCCGACAAATATTCTATCCCTTAATTTTTAGACTGCTTTTTTCCTTCTTCTCCCCCCTCCTTCTACAGATTTTATACATCATTATTCTAGAACTGCTCTGAAAATGAAAATGGTCTTCTCCAGAATGCTAGGGTTTCGGTTTAGTGTGGGTTAGGGATTTGAAGTGGAGATACTTTGTCTGTTTTATACTATGGAATTATGTCATTCATGTTATTTGAAAGATGGAAAATCTGTATTTGGAGTTTTTCAATAAAAATCAGGATGTGCCATCACTTACTGAAAAATTGGATCAATCTACTGCGACCCCAACTTTAATTAAAATGAAAGAGCAAGGGCTTTTATTAAACTGGCAGAACTATTCTGAATGGAAGAATCCGAGTACATTTTACCCCTTTGTTCTTTTAAATTTGTGACCCAACCCCATTCATTATAATAGGCATAACCCTTCTAATATTAAAAGTATAATTCACCTTTAGGGACACTTTTTTTTTATAAATGCATGCATTTGGGGCTAAAAATTATTTTTGCAATTCGGTTTGATTTAAAAAAAAAAAAAAAAATGAGCAGCAGTTTTCGCAGATTCTTATGTTTTCATGTACAGTACAGACCAAAAGTTTGGACACACCTCATTCAAAGAGTTTTCTTTATTTTCATGACTATGAAAATTGTAGATTCACTGTAGGCATCAAAACTATGAATTAACACATGTGGAATTACATAATTAACAAAAAAGTGTGAATCAACTGAAAATGTCTTATATTCTAGGTTCTTCAAAGTAGCCACCTTTTGCTTTGATTACTGCTTTGCACACTCTTGGCATTCTCTTGATGAGCTTCAAGAGGTAGTCACCGGAAATGGTTTTCACTTCACATGTGTGCCCTGTCAGGTTTAATAAGTGGGATTTCTTGCCTTATAAATGGGGTTGGGACCATCAGTTGTGTTGTGCAGAAGTCTGGTGGATACACAGCTGATAGTCCTACTGAATAGACTGTTAGAATTTGTATTATGGCAAGAAAAAAGCCGCTAAGTAAAGGAAAATCGAGTGGCCATCATTACTTTAAGTAATGAAGGTCAGTCAGTTCGAAAAATTTGGGAAAACTTTGAAAGTGTCCCCAAGTGCAGTGGCAAAAACCATCAAGTGCTACAAAGAAACTGGCTCACATGAGGACCGCCCCAAGAAAGAAAGACCAAGAGTCACCTCTGCTGCGGAGGATAAGTTCATCAGAGTCACCAGTCTCAGAAATCACAGGTTATCAGCAGCTCAGATTAGAGACCAGGTCAATGCCACACAGTTCTAGCAGCAGACACATCTCTACAACAACTGTTAAGAGGAGACTGTGCAGCAGGCCTTCATAGTAAAATAGTTGCTAGGAAACCACTGCTTAGGACAGGCAACAAGCAGAAGAGACTTGTTTGGGCTAAAGAACACAAGGAATGGACATTAGACCAGTGGAAATCTGTGCTTTGTTCTGATGAGTCCAAATTTGAGATCTTTGGTTCCACCCACCGTGTCTTTGTGCGACGCAGAAAAGGTAAACGTATGGACTCTACATGCCTGGTTCCCACCGTGAAGCATGGAGGAGGAGGTGTGATGGTGTGGGGGTGCTTTGCTGGTGACACTGTTGGGGATTTATGCAAAATTGAAGGCATACTGAACCAGCATGGCTACCACAGCATCTTGCAGCGGCATTCTATTCCATCCGGTTTGCGTTTAGTTGGACCATTTATTTTTCAGCAGGACAATGACCCCAAACACACCTCCAGACTGTGTAAGGGCTATTTGACCAAGGAGGAGAGTGATGGGGTGCTATTCCAGATGACCTGGCCTCCACAGTCACCAGACCTGAACCCAATCGAGATGGTTTGGGGTGAGCTGGACCGCAGAGTGAAGGCAAAAGGGCCAACAAGTGCTAAGCATCTCTGGGAACTCCTTCAAGACTGTTGGAAGACCATTTCCGCTGACTACCTCTTGAAGCTCATCAAGAGTGTGCAAAGCAGTAATCAAAGCAAAAGGTGTCTACTTTGAAGAACCTAGAATATAAGACATAATTTCTGTTGTTTCACACTTTTTTGTTAATTATATAATTCCACATGTTAGTTCATAGTTTTGATGCCTTCAGAGTGAATCTACAATTTTCATAGTCATGAAAATAAAGAAAACTCTGAATGAGAAGGTGTGTCCAAACTTTTGGTCTGTACTGTACATTCAATTTTGATGTGGTCTGTGGTAATAAATCAGCTGAGAGGAGCTCGCAAGAGTTGCATACGCACCGCCAGACCATCATAGCAGCTGACTGATGGATGCTCAGTGAACTCATGCAGCCGTAGACAGTGTAACAACTATTATCTTTAGCCCTAATTAAATTCACTTAGGGCTGTATTTGGAGTTGCCCTGGTTTGGAATGGAAGTCTGCAGTCACTTTATGTGACTGCAGACTTTTGAATCCTTACAGTGTGCATACTGCTTGCTTTCAGGATTCTCCAGTATCGGTGGGAAGAGTGGGCTGTCAAGTATGCGACTGACATGCATGCGGTCACATGCTGACTAGATACGTTCGGCCTTGATCAATTCATTTGTATTGTTTACAAAGGTGGATAGCCCCTTTTAAGGTGTTTGTATCTAGGCTAACTAAGACAAATGTCGGTATATACCTTTTCTTCCAGTGCATAATGTGTCTGTGCTTCATTGCAGGCAGCTGATAGTTTGTGCCCTTGCAGTACTGGCTGAAGAGAGGAAACCATTAGAGTGTCTGGACGCCTTTAGCGCCACTGGTAATGTGTTTTTTAGTTAAACTACTAGTGATATTACTACTCGCTTAAAAGCCATTTCATCCCCATCATTGGTGATCCACCTGCCCAACCCCCAACCGCCAGTGATTGATGTTTTTTACGAACAGGATAGGAAAGCTATCAGTTTACAGGGAGAGATGGGTGAGGTGCAGCACATGAACACTTCAGCGGTGTAGAAAAGCACCAGGTATAAGGGGCTGCAAAGTGTACACTGCTCTTAGAAAGGCGTCATGTGCCCAGGGACTGATTTCCTTTGGCGATAACCTGCCATCTGATTCATGCTACCCAAACTGCCAGCATTAACCAGTGGCGGGCTGTATGATTACAGCCATATATATTTGTTTCTGAATTATTCCAGCTTTTCTGAGAAAATATACATTAAAAATTTGGTCAGAGAACTCCGGCTCCACCCTTGGTCGGCTTCTCTGAGCCTCTAAAGGTGATTGACAGGTCTCTCGCTATGGAAGAGACTTGTCAAACATCTGCAGCGGTTCTAGATGCTACTGCGCAGGCAAGCAGCGCCATCTTGCTTCAGTTTGAAAAAAATAAAAATGGTCTCCACTAAGATGTCGCACCTGCACACCAGCATCTATCAGTAATCCGGTAGATGCTACTGTGCAGGCGCCAGCAGTGCCATCTTTGAGGAGGCCTTTTTTCCCCAATATACATAATATTCCCTATGTAAACTAATTCCCTTTGTAAACTAATTCCCTATGTAAACTAAGGGGCAGGTCAGTGAGGCATCAGTGACCTGTCCGCAGTCTTCATTATGAATAGCTAAGCAGAGCACCACATGAAGCCGCCCCAGTGCCCGGGAATATCATTAACGTAAAGATGAAACTACAACCACAAGATGGATTTCATCAGCCAAGGTTTGCAATTCTACAGTCACGTGGACTGACTGCAGACTTTTATCCTGAGGCCAGTGAACCCCTTTACATCCTTTCCAGCTTTGGACATTTCTTGTTTTCAGTTCTATTAAAGTTTACGGTTTAGCAAAAGAAATTGTGTTCCTTTTGTAGGCATCATGGGATTGCAATGGGCAAAGCACCTCGGGAATTCTGTGAAAGTCACAGTCAATGACATCAATGAGAGTTCAGTAACTCGGATCCGAGAAAATTGTCACCTTAACAAGATAAGGACAGTATCGAAGGCCGATGAGATGCCTGAAGAGACTCCTGAAATAAGTGATAAAGACTTTCTGGGCACTGTAGAAGTTACGAACATGGATGCCAACATATTGATGCACATGCGGTCTTTTGATTTCATGTAAATGACTACAACTTGCCTACTATTTGCTTTGC
The DNA here is from genome assembly GCF_039654945.1 of Dendrobates tinctorius. Lineage (NCBI taxonomy): Eukaryota > Metazoa > Chordata > Amphibia > Anura > Dendrobatidae > Dendrobates > Dendrobates tinctorius. Next base: position 261,738 of record NW_027361700.1, on the reverse strand, counting down.
ATTTTTTGGCTGATACTCACTAAATGTCTTGTGGCGTCTTCTCTCCAGACACTTAGATCCCTTTGGAACTTCTGTGAACTATCTGGATGCAGCTTTTAGGAATGTTCGAAACTTGGGCATCGTATCCATCACATCAACTGACACAAGTTCTCTCTATGCCAAGAACACTCATGTGGCAAAGCGTCATTATGGCTGCAACCTCATCAGGACGGAGTACTACAGAGAGCTGGCGGCTCGAGTCGTCCTGACGGCGGTAGCCAAGTGAGTACTCAGTGTTTGTCGTGTGCTCTAGGAGATTAGAAGCTGGGCTAATGCAATATATTTATCCAACAGGTCAGCAGCTCGCTGCAATAAAGGGATCGAAGTTCTGCTCTCCGTGGCTCTTGAACACTTTGTGTTGGTGATAGTCCGTGTTCTGAGAGGACCATCTCTAGCTGATGAGAGCACGAAGATGATTAATAATCTGATTCATTGCCATTGGTGTGAGGAAAGAATATTTCAAAAGGAGGGGAACATGATAGAAGGTATCATCTAAAGATTATTCAAATAATTGTTAACCTTTAGTTTTGCCGGTTCCTCCTCCTCCTCACCTTCCCCTTACTGTTGGGGTTCCCCAATGATCGGTTCTAGGCCCCCTCCTCTTCTCCTTGTATTGGTCAAACAATCAGTAGATTTGGTTTCCAGTACCATCTCGATGCTGATGACACCCAATTATACGCTTCTTCTCCTGACATCACGCCAGCCTTTCTAGAAAACACCGGCGATTGTCTAAAGTCTAAACGCTGCGTTTAACATCATGTCCTCACTATATCTGAAACTGAACCTGTCAAAGACTGAACTCCTTGTGTTTCCTCCCTCTACTGATGTACCTATACCCGACATTGCCATTTTTGTGTGTGGTTCCACTATTACTCCCCAGCAACATGCCCGCTGTCTTGGGGTCATACTTGATTCCGAGCTTTCCTTTGCCCCCCACATTCGATCACTGGCTCGCTCTTGTCATCTGCAGCTAGAAAAACATTTCTAGAATTCGACCTTTTCTTACTTTTGACTCTGCAAAAACTCTTACTGTTTCTCTTATTCATTCTCGTCTCGACTATTGTAACTCTCTTCTAATCGGTCTCCCTCTTACCAAACTCTCCCCTCTCCAATCTGTCTTGAATGCTGCAGCCAGGATCATATTCCTCACCAGTGGTTACACCGATGCCTCTACCTTGTGCCAGTCATTACACTGGCTACCCATCCACTCCAGAATTCAGTATAAACTTATTACCCTCACCCACAAAGCCCTCCATGGCTCAGCACCACCCTACATCTCGTCCCTTGTTTCAGTATACCACCCTACCCGCGCCCTCCGTTCTGCTGATGACCTGAGGTTAGCATCCTCAATAATCAGAACCTCCCACTCCCGTCTCCAAGACTTTACACGTGCTGCGCCAATTCTTTGGAATGCACTTCCCAGGTCAATACGATTAGTCCCCAATCCCCACAATTTTAAGCGTGCCCTGAAAACGCATTTATTCAGACTGGCCTATCGTCTCAATCTCTTATTTTACTATCTGTGTTTTTAAGGGTTAACTATATTGCATTTATATCTTGAGGTTTAACTATATTCTCAAGGGGTTAATTAAGGGTGGGAGTTCATAATTAAGGGTTTATGAGGGGCAGCTGGTTGGGGCTCAACTCCTTTTGGAAGTGCATTGAGCAGCAGGGTGGTGTACTGGTAAAAGGGAAAAGAAAAAAAAAAATCTTTTAAATCTTCTGCCTGAGTGAGTGTGAACGAGCTGAGTGTGACCTGAGCGTAAGTCCGAACTGTGGTAAGTGTGTGACTTGAGATTCAGTGACTTTGGATTCAGGGAGTTTCCAAGGGAGGTATTACTGAATTGCTGTTATATTTTATTAATACTTTTTATTTTATTTTTGCTTATCTTATTGTCTGGTGCAATCCCCATTAGGATGTGCTCCACTGTTGCCAATGCCATCCAGTGCACGTCTTGCCGCATGTATGAAATCCTTGAACAGCCGGTCGAGGGTGCATACTGCTGTGCAAGATGTGAGCACGTTGTGCATTTGGAAGCCCAGATACTGGATCTAAATGTGCAGCTGGCAACACTGAGATCCATAGACAATATGGAAAGGAGTCTTCTGCTCACTGAGCAGACACTCAATGGGAAAGATGAGGGAGGGGGGAGATGCTAGGTTGGAGCTGCAGAACAATGAAGCAGCTGGCTGGGTGACAGTTAGAAGGCGGGGTAGAGGGAAGAGCACCAGAGAGGCTAGTCCTGATCTGGCACACCCCAATAAGTTTGCTAAGTTGGCAGATGAGGGGAGTGTCAGTGCAGGAGTAGCACTGCTGCAGCAAGGCATGTCCTCTGAATCCCGGAGGAGTGACTGCTCCAGTAAGGGGGGAAATAGGAGAGCAGGGCAGGCCAGACAGGTTCTGATAGTGGGGGACTCAATTATTAGGGGAACAGATCGACGATCCCTGTCTTTGTGACAGATTGGCCTAACGGTGTGCTGCCTACCTGGTGCTCTAGTCCGACACATCGCTGATCGGGTTGACAGATTACTGGGAGGGGCTGGTGAGGATCCAGCGATCATGGTGCACATTGGCACAAATGACAAAGTTAGAGGTAGGTGGAAGGTCCTTAAAGATGATTTCAGGGAATTAGGCTGTAAGCTTAAAGCAAGGTCCTCCAAGGTGGTATTTTCGGAAATACTTCCTGTGCCACGCCAGAGAGGCAACGGGAGATTAGGGAGGTTAATAAGTGGCTCAGGAATTGGTGTAGGAAGGAGGGGTTTGGGTTCCTGCAGAACTGGGCCGACTTCTCAGTTGGCTACAGGTTCTACGCTAGGGACGGGCTGCACCTCAGTGGGGAGGTGGGGAGGGTGCAGCTGTGCTGGGGGAGAAAATGGCTAGAAGGTTGGAGGAATGTTTAAACTAGGGACGGGGGGGGGGAGGGTATTCCTTTTATGAGAGGGAAAGACAGTGCAGATGGAGACCTGGGCGCAAATAATGAAATTGGGGGTGGGGGTGGCATGGTGGGTGGGGTTAGAACAGTTAACAATTTAAGAAAGAATAGAGGTACAGAGAGATACATAAAGTGCATGTATACTAGTGCCAGAAGCCTCGCCAACAAAATGGAGGAATTGGCGTTAATGTTGTTGGAACATAATTATGACATGGTGGGGATATCTGAGACATGGCTGGACGAGAGCCAAGACTGGGCGGTTAATTTACAGGGCTATAGTCTGTTCAGAAATGACCGTACAAATAAGCGAGGGGGAGGTGTGTGTTTATATGTAAAATCATCCTTAAAACCCATCCTTCGTGATAATATATATGAATCTAATGAAAACGTAGAGATAAGGGGAGGGGGGAAAAATAATAAATTACTGATAGGGGTTTGTTATAAGTCTCCAAAAATAATGGAAGCAACAGAGAATATCCTCATAAAGCAAATAGATGAAGCAGCGACTCAAGGAGAAGTCATTATTATGGGGGACTTCAACTACCCTGAAATACATTGGGGAACCGAAACCTGCAGTTCCAGCAAAGGTAATAGGTTTTTGACAACTATGAGAGACAATTACCTTTCACAACTGGTTCAGGACCCAACAAGAGGGGGGGCACTGCTAGACCTAATATTAACCAACAGGCCAGACCGCATATCAAATGTAAGGGTTGGGGGTCACTTGGGTAATAGTGATCAAAAATTAATAAGTTTTCATGTATCCTTTAATAAGATGTGTAGTAGAGGGGTTATAAGGACACTGAACTTCAGGAAAGCAAATTTCCAACGGATGAGAGATGATCTTGGTGCAATTAACTGGGACGATATCCTGAGACATAAAAATACACAAAGAAAATAGAGATGTTTATTAGCATCCTGAATAGGACCTGTGCACTATATACCATATGGGAATAAACATGCTAGAAATAGGAGGAAACCACTATGGCTAGATAGAGCTGTAAGGGGTGCAATAAGAGATAAAAATAAAGCATTTAGAGAATTAAAGCAAGTAGGTAGTGATGAGGCATTAAATAAATACAGAAAATTAAATAAATTCTGTAAAAAGCAAATCAAGACAGCAAAGTTTGAGACAGAGAGATTCATTGCCAGAGAAAGTAAAAATAATCCCAAAATATTCTTTAACTACATAAATAGTAAGAAACTAAAAAATGATAGTGTTGGCCAACTTAAAAATAGTCTGGGTGAAATGGTGGATGAGGAAGAGGAAAAAGCCAATATGCGAAATGACTTTTTTTCAACAGTATTTACACAAGAAAATCCCATGACAGATAACATGATCAGGGATAAAAATTCTCCATTAAATGTCACCTGCTTAACCCAGCAGGAAGTACGGCGGCGTCTTAAAAATCACTAAAATTGACAAATCCCTGGGCCCGGATGGGATACACCCCCAAGTACTGCAGGAATTAAGCACAGTCATAGATAGACCATTATATTTTTTTAAAAACTTATTTACTCTGTCGCCTTATTGGGGGACACAGAACCGTGGGTGTTATGCTGCTGTCCACTAGGAGGCGACACTATGCATAATCTGAAAAAGATTAACTTTGGCTCCTCCTCTGCAGTATACACCCCTGGACGGCGTCAGCCTTCTCCAGTTTTTGCTTAGTGTCGCAAGGAGGCACACCTTTTTTTCTTTTTTTCCTTTCGTCGGAAGAAGATGAAGAAAAGTGGGTCTCCAGCGAGATTCCCGGCATGGCTCCTTCCTTGGCCCCTTTTTAGGGGTGCCCAGTTGAAGTAGAGATGGCGGTCCCCCATGTCGCTCCTTCCCCAGTCCCTCGGGTACTGGTCCGAAGTTGAGACCCCCCCCTCCTTCCCCAACCCCCTTCAGGGTCTGGGTTGAGGTTGAGGCAAGGATGAAGACCCCCTGACGGTGACAGACGCACCCTCCCTAATCCCCCGCAGGGGGCATTAGGTTGAGACGCTGCAGGTAGGGTCGGAGTACAGACAGCATTCTGCACCAGGGACCCCAGCCCAGCTGTGGGATCCTGCTGGGGCCGGGGGAGGGTGCAGGCAGACGTGGCACAGCAGAGACAGGGCTTTCTGCGCCCCTGCCTCTGCAGCAGCAGTGGCTCCATGGCGCTCCAGGGACCCCCCACACAGGAACCGCTAGCACTGCTGCCCCCACCGCTAGCCAGTCGCCCATTCTGGGGGGGTCCGGTGCAAATCCGACCCCCTCCCGGACTACCGCGCCGCTCTGGAGCCCTCCTGGGCATCAGGCCTCTAATTTAGACCGCGGCTTCGGCCTAGCCGAAGCCGCCGCCTTTTCCCCGCCCCCCCGGCGAAAATGACACTGCAGTGTCATAGAAGGGGCGGATCGAGGCAGGAAGGGCGCGCTTTTACATGGCCCAGCGCGCCCTTTTCCAGCTCTCCGCCCCCTTCCCTCTCCACCTCAGAATCCGGTGGCCATCTTGCTGCACCTGGAGGAAGGCAGCACAGAGTCTCCGGGGGGCACAGGACATGGGGCTTATCAGCGCTGGACCTAAGGGGAGCACCGGTGGGGTAAGATCACAGCTGGGTCCTTGGTACTCAGCTGTGAATTCCTATAACCTATAGCGCTCTCCTACTCCTTTTTCCTCTACGTAGATACCCCTGTAGGGTCTCTATTATTCAGCCTAGGTACTATGTCGGGCTCAAAGAAAAGAACCAGGCAAGACTGCTTTTATGCACTCTCCCCAGCGGCAGCACGTATCCGCACTGCCGGGACTGTACCCAAAAAAACGGAGCAGAACCCCAAGAAGTCCCTACCAACGCTTCTGCGACCGCTACTGCGCTGGAATGGGCAACTCAGATGTCGCAGTCTATGACACAGTCTATAGATAACCTGACCTCCACATTACTGCAGGGTCATGTCTCCGCTATGAACGTTACCCAGCAAAGGTACCTCCGGTCTCATGATCAGGGCGCTTCCGACAGTTCGAGGCGTAAGCGGACCCACAGGTCGCGTTCAGCTGTGTCCTCACATAGCAATAGGTCTTCCCCCTCCAGGGAAAGACACAGTGGCCTCAGGTCACCGAGGCCGTCCCCTGATAGAGAAGGACAATGCGGATCTCCACAATGATCCCAGACTACGGGAAACCTCCGCTCTAGTTCGCCCGCTAGGGAGCTCCTTAGCGATGCGCAGGACTCAGAGGGCATATGTGACTCCAATTCAGATAACGAAACAGAGAACGCTTTGCTCCCTAGTCCTCCTAGCAATACTGCGATAGTTGAGGATATAGTCTCTTCCATCCTTCGGGTGCTGGACATTTCAGATCCAACCCCAGAAGCACCAGAACACATTTCCTTTGAAAGTGTTCAGAAACCATCGAAGGTCTTCCCTAATCACCCGGAATTCCAAAAAATCCTTTCTAAGCATTTTTCGCAGCCTGAGAAAAAATTCGCCAATCGCAAGTATTTGGAAGCAAAATACCCCTTTCCACAGAAAGACACCAAGGATTGGACAGATCCGCCTGAAGTGGACCCTCCAGTCTCTGGGCTGGCAGCACAAACGCTTCTCTCGCTGCCGGACAGATCAACCCTCAAGGACACGGCAGACAGACAAGTCGAACGCATGGCTCGTTCAATCTTTGAAGCGGCAGGTGCCTCTTTGGCTCCCGCATTTGCTTTAGTCTGGGCAGTCAAGGCCATCATGGCTTGGGCTGCTCTATTGCAAAAGGGCCTTCAAGCTTCAAATCCTCAGATGGCGGACCAGGCGGTGCAAATTGCAGTGGTGGCAGATTACATGGTCCTTGCAGCGTTGGACTCTGCAAGAGGAATAGCGGGAATAGCATCAAACGCCATTACAATCCGGCGTATTCTCTGGCTAAGAGAATGGAAAGCGGATGCGGCCTCAAAAAAGTCCCTAACAAATCTCCCGTACTTCAGTGGCCGTCTTTTCGGTGAAAAGCTGGATACAATGATATCCAATGCTACCGGGGGCAAAAGTACTTCCCTCCCTCAGCTAAGACCAAAACGCACGTTTAAAAGACGTAATCAATCTCGTTTCCGATCCTTTCGGAATTCTTCGGGCTGGTCCGTCTCACGCCCAGCACAAAACCGTAATCGTTCCCCCCGCAGGGACAACACACGGCGGCACAGAGGCTGGACAGGAACTGGCAATCAAAGGCAAGCCAGGCAAAACCTAAAGGAGGAAAACCTCAGACTTTTCCCTCGTCATGACTCATGCCCTCTCGAAGACACCCCACTTGTTGGCGGACGACTGCTACTCTTTCAGCAGGTCTGGCTGCCTATTACAGAAGACAAGTGGGTCAAGGAAATAGTGTCTTCAGGATACAAAATCGAGTTTACTACCAGCCCACCGCACAGGTTTTTTCCATCTGTCCCTCCAAAATCCCCGCTCAAAGCTCAGGCCTTCCGTCAAGCGGTTTCTTCCCTCCTGCGAGCAGGAGTCATAGTGCCAGTCCCAGCAGAAGAGCGCTTCCGAGGGTTCTACTCCAACCTGTTCGTGGTGCCCAAGAAGGGAGGCAGCATCCGACCCATACTAGACCTCAAGCAACTCAACAAGTACGTTCGAGTTCGTCACTTCCGCATGGAATCCCTCCGGTCAATCGTTGCGTCTATGGAAAAAGGAGAATATCTTGCCTCCATAGACATACAGGACGCATACCTACATATACCAATTGCTCCCGCCCATCAGAGGTTTCTCAGATTCGCAATCAACCAAGACCATTATCAGTTTGTGGCCCTCCCGTTCGGTCTGGCCACGGCCCCCAGAACATTTACAAAGGTCATGGCTGCTACCATGGATGTTCTGCACTCCAGAGGCATAGTAGTCGTTCCATACCTGGACGACCTCCTCATCAAGGCCTCCACCCTCAAGGACTGCGAGGTCAACGTCTCGATCACGATCGACACTCTGACGCGCCTGGGATGGTTAGTCAATTTACAGAAGTCCTCGACTACCCCGAGTCAGTCTCTGACCTTCCTGGGGATGCTATTCGACACCTCCAAGGGTCTGGTGATCCTCCCCAGGGACAAGGCACTGGCTCTCCGTCTGGAAGTTCACACACTCCTCCGCAAGTCCCCCAGATCTCTCCGGTATACCATGAGAGTACTTGGCAGGATGGCAGCAGCAATGGAGGCGGTACCATTTGCCCAGTTTCACCTCAGACCCCTTCAACTGGCCATCCTCAAGTCCTGGGACAGGAATCCGTTCTCCCTCGACAGGGAGTTCCGGTTATCAGCAAACACCAGGAGGTCCCTGCACTGGTGGCTCAAGCCAACCTCGCTTGCAAGGGGAAAAATCCTTTCCGGTCAATGGAAGGTTTTGACCACCGACGCAAGCCTTATGGGTTGGGGCGCGGTGCACCTACATCACAGAGCGCAAGGCAGGTGGTCACCAAGGGAATCGACCATGCCCATCAACATCCTGGAAATTCGGGCCATCTTCCTGGCGTTGCAAGCCTTCCATCACTTGCTGGCAGACTTTCATATCAGAGTACAGTCGGACAATGCCACGGCAGTGGCATACGTGAACCATCAAGGCGGCACCCGCAGCATCCAGGCGATGACCGAAGTAACGCGTATCCTACAGTGGGCGGAGGATGCAAGGTCGGTACTCTCCGCGGTCCACATTCCGGGCGTGGACAACTGGGAAGCCGACTATCTCAGCCGACAAGGAATGGACTCTGGGGAATGGTCTCTCCATCCCGAAGTCTTCGGTCAGATCTGTCATCGTTGGGGGACCCCGGACGTGGATCTGATGGCATCCCATCTCAATGCCAAGGTTCCCAATTTCATGGCCAGGACGCACGATTCGCGATCGCTCGGAGCAGATGCCCTGGTTCAGGACTGGACCCAGTTCCAGCTTCTGTACATTTTTCCACCCCTCCCCCTGATCTCCAGAGTCCTGAGGAAGATCAAACAAGAGGGTGTTCCCACCATTCTGATCGCTCCAGACTGGCCCAGGCGTACATGGTACGCCGACGTCGTGCAACTCACAGCAGACGCTCCCTGGCGTCTCCCCACACGTCCCGACCTCCTTTCACAAGGCCCGTTCTTCCACCAGAACTCAGGGGCTCTCAATTTGACGGAGTGGCCATTGAGACCTGGGTTTTGACCCAAGCAGGTTTTTCACCGGACGTTGTTAAAACCATGATCAGGGCTCGAAAGCCAACTTCAGCCAGGATTTACTATCGTACCTGGAAGGTTTTTCTTCACATGGTGCGACTCTCGTGGGCAGATTCCACTTCCCTATTCTCTTCCAAAGGCCCTCGGGTTCCTTCAGTCAGGCCTGGACGCCGGGCTATCCCTGGGCTCGCTGAAGAGCCAGGTCTCAGCGCTTTCAGTGCTCTTTCAGAGGCGTATTGCTAACAAGCCGCAAGTGTAGACTTTTCTCCAAGGGGTTTCCCGATTGGTTCCCCCCTACAAACGTCCGTTGGAGACGTGGGACCTCAACCTGGTCTTGACAGCACTACAGTCACCTCCTTTTGAACCCCTTAGGGTGGTCTCACTCCGCTTTCTATCGCAGAAAGTGGTTTTCCTGGTGGCAATCACCTTGCTACGCAGGGTGTCTGAACTTTCAGCTCTTTCCTGCAGACAACCCTTCCTGGTTTTTCATCAGGACAAGGTGGTTCTCCGTACAGTACCGTCCTTCCTTCCGAAGGTCGGGTCCAGCTTCCACCTCCATGAGGAAATATCACTACCGTCTCTTTGCCCGGCTCCCGTTCATAGGGTAGAGAAGGCTCTGCATACGCTTGACCTTGTCAGGGCATTGCGTGTTTACGTGTCTAGGACTGCTCCTTTCCGGAAGTCTGATTCACTTTTCCTTCTTCCAGAAGGCGTTCGCAAGGGCTTACCGGCTTCCAAAGCCACCCTTGCTAGGTGGATCAAGTCCACCATTCAAGAGGCTTACCGCCTCAACAATTCTCCTCTTCCGGCCGGTATCACGGCACACTCTACGCGGGCGGTAGGGGCCTCTTGGGCCATTCGGCATCAAGCCTCAGCACATCAAGTGTGTAAGGCAGCCACTTGGACTAACCTGCACACATTTACAAAACACTACAGAGTGCATACCCAGTCCTCAGCGGATGCGAGCCTGGGTAGACGGGTCCTGCAGGCGGCAGTACTCCAAGTCTAGGGGACTGTCGGCACAATATTCGTCCACTGCTTCCCACCCAGGGACTGCTTTAGGACGTCCCACGGTTCTGTGTCCCCCAATAAGGCGACAGAGTAAAGGAGATTTTTGTGTACTCACCGTAAAATCTCTTTCTCTTAGCCTTTAATTGGGGGACACAGCTCCCACCCTGTAGCCCTTGCGGGCCGTTGTTACGGTTGGGTTCTCATATTGTTGTTTGAGCCTGTTTATAGTAGCCTTTTTTTTTTACAGGCATGGTTACGTTTCTGGTATATTCCTCCTAATGCTTTTGCACAAAACTGGAGAAGGCTGACGCCGTCCAGGGGTGTATACTGCAGAGGAGGAGCCAAAGTTAATCTTTTTCAGATTATGCATAGTGTCGCCTCCTAGTGGACAGCAGCATAACACCCACGGTTCTGTGTCCCCCAATTAAAGGCTAAGAGAAAGATTTTACGGTGAGTACACAAAAATCTCCTTTTTTATTGAATTTATAACGAATACAACATAAAGACCATTGTATAAAGTGCAATAGCTACAAGCGTAATTTATACATACAAAACGTACATAAGGTTGGGTCAAACAAATTGAAATTACCCAAGCAAAAATAACCTATCCCCATATGTCTATAATTCTACTTGCCACACATTGATCAACCAATATCCTGTCTGTAAACTTTCTGATGTGATTACTCAATGACATTTAAGTCTACCCAAATTACCGCTTAAAGGTACTGTCACACTTAGCGATGCACCAGCGATCCCGACCAGCAATATGATGCGGTCAGGATCGCTGGTGCATCGCTAAGTGGTCGCTAGTGAGCTGCCACACAGGCAGATCTCACCAGCGACATCGCTGTGGACGGGGGTCGCTACTTACCTGTCACACCAGGCGATCCTGACGTCCTCCCGCCCGGCTCCACGCTCGTCTCTCCACAGGAAGCTGACGACGAGAAACAGTCCAGCCTGTTCTCGCGCGATCAGCGATAAGCAGCGGGGGAGCGGGTCGTAGGTAAGTATCAGACACAGCGATATCGCTATAATGTCACAAGTTATAGCGATATTGCTAGAGATATCGCTTAGTGTGACAGGCCCTTAAGTCTTCTAATAGATACCAATCTGAGTTAATGAAAGACACCATTATCCCCTGTATTTCTCCAGTAGACAGCATCGATTCCTTGAACATTTTCCTTTTTCTGAAATACTTTTCTGTCATTTTATCTTTCTGCCTCTTTTTTTTTTTTTCCCAAATACAAGACAGAAAGCAGCCCTGCCTTTACCTCAAGCCAATGTTGTAAAACTAGACGCTTTGTTACCAGAGTCGGGGTGTGAAACAGATCGTGCAGTTTTCCACCACTCGTTTTGCCTATCGTATAATGGAACAACCAGCTCAATGGATCAATATCCACCCAAATCCCACACATCTATAAATACATGCCTTGGATCTTAACCCAGAGTTCTTGTGTTTTAGGGCATGACCATATTCCATGTTCCATGTCTGTTTTAAGATTGTTACATTTAGGACAACTCGTTTGCCTATCAGGTTTTTGTGGAGTAGGCTGTATATTAAATCCGCATATTGTTTTGTGCATTATCCTAAACTGGCTGTCCCTCCACTGCTCATTGATGATGTTTCCTTACCAGTTCCCAACCTTGTAGTATTTTATGATCGAGTTCTCCATCTTGTATATGTTTTTCCCATTTGTGAAAAACTCTGTCTGTTCCCGATGGACGTAGCGTGTTCCCCATATATTGAGGAGATGGATCCTTCCCCAGTGTCCCTGGTAACCATGTCGCCCCATACCTCGGAGTCAATTTCCCTCCTCACATCCTGCAAATTATCTCTAATACATAGTGCTTTAATTGACTATATAGCTTCAGATGGAAACGTGGCAATTTATATTTGTCTATCACCTCTGGTCCCGTCAACCAACGACATCCCTGAACATGTATTAAGTCATCTAGCGTCTGTATACCTTTTTGGATCCATTCCGAATATAGTTTATTTTCTCTGCCCAGTTTAAAGGCTGGGAACGCCCAGGGATTAAGATGTTTTGATACCCTCCATGACATTTTCAGTTTTTCCCGTACTGCCTTCCATGTGGCAATGGTAACCTTACAGATTACCGAGTTCTTAATATCTGGAGGAATATGTGACAATGGTGTGTGAACCAATGCCATCAGGTCCCATGGACCGCAAAATTCCGATTCTAGCGCATAGTCGGTATAACGCCCCGTCTTTTTAATCCAATCAATTACATTTCTCATTAAGCATGAGAGATTGTATCCTCTAATGTTTGGAACCGGGCGTATATATCCTTGCTCTTGGGTTATGATATAGAGCTGTCACAATCCGTAAATGGGCCCACCAGGTGTATTCTATCTAATACTTGACCCAGCCACGGCCACCTCACGTTGTCAAACGCTTTTTCTGCATCTAGTGTGACCATGGCTGGATCTTCACCCTTTTCCAGATGTTTATTTCTAGTCACGTCTAGTAGCAACATAGCATTCCTAATATTAGTAACGGCTGACCATCCCTTTACAAAGCCTGTTTGATGTTTCGAGATTAACCTAGGTAGTATTCTAGCCAATCTGTCGGCCATTATTTTTTAAATGAGTTTGACATCTTGGTTTATTAATAATATTGGCTTATATCACGAGGGATCTTCTAGATCTTTCCCTTCCTTCGGGAGGAGTTTTATGTATGCCATATTCATAACTTCTGACAGGGCTTCCCCTTGCAGAATACTGTTAAATAGATCTTTTAGTATGGGAGTTGTTTGTCCATTTAATGCTTTATAGAAAGAGCCATTAAACCCATCCGGTCCAGGAGCTTTATTGGACCCCAACCCCTTTATTGCCATATTTATTTCTTCCTCTGTGATATAACCATTTAAGTCCTGTAACTCCTCATCCGTAAGTTTCGGGATATTAATTTTGTCAAGCCATGTATTGTCCCCTGTTGCATCTTGTCGTCCTTCCTCTCTGTATAGGTCAGCATAGAATTTCCCTAACTCCCTGTTTATCTTTAGGGTCGTCGTCGTCCTTCCTTATTCCTAATTGCCATTATAGATGTAGGAGCATACCTTCCCTTGGCTAAATTGACCATTACTTTCCCTGCTTTGTCGCCATACCTATTTAGTTCTATGTCTAAGTAGCTCCTATATATTTGTTCCCTTTTTTCTGCCCATTCTTCAAAATCTTTTTTAGCTCTCGTCCAATTGTTTTTATCCTCGTCTAATAGGGAGTTTTTATACTTTGTATATGTTGTCCTGACTTCATCACTTGCCCTTAAAAAATGGTCTTACTCTGTCGCCGCATTGGGGGACACAGAACCATGGGTGTTATGCTGCCGTCCACTCGGAGGCGACACTATGCATAATCTGAAAAAGATTAACTTTGGCTCCTCTGCAGTATACACCCCTGGACGGCGTCAGCCTTCTCCAGTTTTTGCATAGTGTCGCAAGGAGGCACACCTTTTTTTCGTCAGGAACAGATGAAGAAAAGTGGGTCCTCCAGCGAGACTCCCGACATGGCTCCTTCCTTGGCCCCCTTTTTAGGGGTGCCCGGTTGAAGTTGAGATGGCTATTCCCCATGTCGCTCCTTCCCCAGTCCTGCAGGTACTGGTCCGAAGTTGAGGTTGAGGTGAGGATGAAGACCCCCTGACGGTGACAGACGCACCCTCCCTAATCCCCCGCAGGGGGCATTAGGTTGAGACGCCTCAGGTAGGGTCGGAGAATAGGCATCATTCCGCAGCTTCCAGGAACCCAGACCAGCTGAGGGCTCCTGTTGGGGCCGGGGGAGGGTGCGGACTGGTATGGCACAGCAGAGACGGGGCTTTTCTGCGTCCCTGTCTCTGCAGCAGCAGCGGCTCCATAGCGCTCCAGGGGCCCCCCATACAAGAACCGCTTCCCCTGCTACCCCCACCGCTATCCAGTCGACCATTCTGGGGGGGTTTGGTACAAATCCGCCCCCCCCCCAGACTACCGTGCCGCTCTGGAGCCCTCCTGGGCATCAGGCCTCTAATTTAGACCGCGGCTTCGGCCTAGCCGAAGCTGACGCCTTTTCCCCGCCCCCCGGATGACTAAAATGACAGGCTGCAGTGTCATAGAAGGGGCGGATTGAGGCAGAAAGGGCGCGTTTTTACACAGCCCAGCGCGCCCTTTTCAGCTCTACGCTCTCCTCCCTCTCCTCAGCGTCCCGGTGGTCATCTTTTTTTTGGATGAGATCCAGGAGAGGAGCATCACAGCGGTCTCCGGGGGGCACAGAACTGGGATCTGTCGGCGCTGGACCTAGGGGCACACCGGTGGGGTAAGCTCACAGCTGGGTTCTCATTACTCAGCTGTGAATCCATACTTCCTAGAAGGCTCTCTGTGGGTTCCCTCTGCGTAGCCACCCCTGTACGATCCCTGATAGCCAGCCTCTGTGCACTATGCCGGGCTTAAGGAAGAGAACCAGGCAGGAATGTTTCTATGCATTCTGCACAGCCTGCAAAGCCACGCTCCCTAGTGGCAGCATGTATCCGCACTGCCGGGACTGCATCCAGAACTCTGGGTCAGAACCCCAGAGAGTCCCTACTGACGCTTCAGTGTCAGAGGCCACGCCGGAATGGGCAACTCAGATGTCACAGTCTATGACACAGTCCATAGACAACCTAACTGCCACATTGCTGCAAGCTCTGCAGAGTCGGGCCCCGGCTATGGACGTTACACAGCAAACGGACAGCTTGTCTCAGGAACATGCTGCTTCCGACTCTCACAGACGTAAGCGGACCCACAGGTCTCGATCACCTGAGTCGTTCCCCCCCCCCCCCCCCCCCCCAGGGAGAGACAGCGTCATTCCAGGTCTCCTAGGCAGTCCCCTGTCACAGACAGTGCAATTTACCACAGAGATCCCCCACCACAGAAGACCCCCGCCCCAGGTCGCCCTCCAGGGATCACCTTAGCGAGGCACAGGATTCGGAGGGCATCTGTGACGACTCAGATAACGAAACGGAGAGGTCCGTGGTACCTTCTCCCCCTAGCAATACAGCGCTAGTTGAGGACATAATCTCTGCCATTCATCGGGTGCTAAAAATTCCAGAGTCGGCCCCGGAAGTCCCAGAATATAGGATTTGCTTTGAAAGTGTTCAGAAACCACCTAAGGTCTTCCCTAATCACCATGAGTTTGAGAAAATACTTACCAAACAGTTTGCGTAGCCTGAGAAAAAATTTGCTAATCGCAAATATTTGGAAGCGAAGTACCCCTTCCCACAGACAGACACCAAACAATGGACAGATCAACCTGAAGTGGACCCCCCGGTTTCTAGGCTAGCAGCGCAGACCTTACTCTCTCTGCCAGATAGCTCAACCCTCAGGGACGCAGCAGACCGGCAAGTAGAACGCATGGCTCGTTCTATTTTCGAAGCGGCAGGCGCCTCTCTGGGCCCTGCGTTTGCGTCAGTTTGGGCGGCCAAGGCCATCCTGGCTTGGGCCAAAAAACTACAGGAAGGGTCTTCAAGCTTCAAATCCCGAGCTCTCGGACCAAGCGGTCCAGATAGCAGTGGTAGCAGACTACATGCTTCATGCAGCCCTGGATTCTGCAAGAGGTGTAGCGGGAATAGCATCAAACGCCATCACGATCCGACGCATCCTCTGGCTGCGAGAATGGAAAGCGGATGCGGCCTCAAAGAAGTCCCTCACGCGACTTCCGTATCTTATTGGAAGACTTTTCGGCGAAAAGTTGGACACAATGGTAGCCAATGCCACTGGGGGTAAGAGTACCTCTCTCTCTCAACTAAAACCGAAACGCACGTTTAAACGAAGAAACCAGACGCGATTCCGTTCCTTTCGGAATTCCTCGGGCTGGTCCGTCTCGCGCCCAGCGCAAAACCGTAACCGATCTCCACGCAGGGACAACCCACGGACGCAGCAGCGACCGGACAGGTCTTGGCAGTCGAAAGCAGGCCAAGCGAAACCCAAGGGAGGAAAACCTCAGAACTTCGCTTCATCATGACTCACGAACTCCGGAAGACACCCCACCAGTAGGCGGCCGACTTTTACTCTTCCAGCAAGTCTGGCTGCCTATTACAGAAGACAGGTGGGTCAGGGAAATAGTGTCTTCCGGATACAAGATAGCGTTCACTTCTGCTCCACCGAACCGGTTCTTCCTTTCTATTCCTCCAACACCACCAGACAAGGATCGTGCTTTCCACCAAGCGGTCTCCTCTCTCCTACAAGCAGGAGTTGTAGTGCCGGTTCCCGCGAACGAGAGATTCCGGGGGTTCTACTCAAATCTGTTCGTAGTCCCCAAGAAAGGAGGCAACGTCCGACCCATACTGGACCTAAAACAGCTCAACAATTACGTACGGGTCCGTCATTTCCGCATGGAGTCCCTCCGGTCCATCATTGCATCCATGGAGCAGGGAGAATACCTTGCCTCCATAGACATACAGGATGCGTATCTGCACATACCAATTGCTCCCGCCCACCAAAGGTTTCTCAGGTTCGCGGTCAACCAAAACCAATACCAGTTTGTCACCCTTCCGTTCGGACTCGCCACGGCTCCAAGAACGTTCACCAAAGTCATGGCGGCCACCATGGACGTTCTGCACTCAAGAGGCATTCTAGTCATCCCGTACCTGGACGACCTCCTCATCAAGTCTCCCACTTTCAAAGACTGCGAGGTCAGTGTCTCAATCACAATAGACACACTGAGTCGCCTGGGATGGCTAGTCAACCTACAGAAATCGTCGACTATCCCAAGTCAGACTCTAACATTCCTGGGAATGTTATTCGACACCTCCAGGGGCCTGGTGCTCCTTCCCAAGGACAAGACACTGGCCATCCGTCTGGGAGTTCGCACACTCCTTCGCAGTCCTCCTCGATCTCTCCGGTTTGCCATGAGAGTCCTCGGCCGGATGGCAGCAGCAATAGAGGCAGTGCCATTTGCCCAGTTTCACCTCAGGGTCCTTCAACTAGCCATACTCAGATCTTGGGACAGGAATCCCTTCTCCCTCGACAGGTAGTTCATGTTGACGTCGTCAACCAGGATGTCCCTGAATTGGTGGCTCAAACCAACCTCGCTTACACGAGGGAAGCCCTTTCTCTCAGGACAATGGAAGATCCTGACTACCGATGCAAGCCTGACAGGCTGGGGGGCGGTGCACCAACATCACAGGGCACAAGGCAAGTGGTCACCGAGGGAAGTGACATTGCCCATCAATATTCTGGAAATCAGGGCCATCCTCTTGGCACTGAGAGCCTTTCATCACTTGCTTGCAGCCTCGCACATACGGATACAGTCGGACAATGCCACGGCTGTGGCATACGTGAACCACCAAGGCGGGACCCGCAGCGCCCAGGCGATGAGAGAAGTGGTGCATATCCTCCGCTGGGCGGAAGACACGAGGTCGGTACTTTCTGCGGTCCACATTCCGGGTGTAGAAAACTGGGAAGCCGACTTCCTCAGCAGGCAAGGAATGGACTCGGGGGAGTGGTCTCTCCATCCCAAGTTTTTTTTGCCAGATCTGTCAACGCTGGGGAACCCCGGAGGTGGACCTAATGGAATCCCATCTCAATACCAAGGTCCCCAATTTCATGGCCAGGACACACGACCCGTGGTCGCTCGGAGCGGATGCCCTGGTCCAGGACTGGTCCCAGTTCCGACTCCTGTACATTTTTCCACCCCTCCCCCTAATCTCCAGGGTCGTGAGGAAGATCAAGCAAGAGGGAGTTCCAACCATCCTCATCGCGCCAGACTGGTCCAGACGTACTTGGTACGCCGACATCGTTCAACTTACAGCAGACGTCCCCTGGCGTCTACCCGACCGTCACGACCTTCTGTCTCAAGGTCCGTTCTTCCATCAGAATTCAGGGGCTCTCAATTTGACGGCATGGCCCTTGAAACCTGGATTCTAACCCAGGCAGGTTTTTCACCAGCAGTCATTGCAACTATGATCAGGGCAAGGAAGCCTGCCTCCGCCAAGATCTATTACCGTACCTGGAGAGCTTTCTTTTCTTGGTGCGAATCTCATGGACAAGTCCCACTCCCTTATTCCCTCCCGAAGGTACTAGGTTTTCTTCAATCGGGCATAGACGCCAAGCTATCCTTAGACTCGCTTAAGAGTCAGGTGTCGGCGCTATCAGTCCTTTTTCAAAAGGGCATTGCTATTAAATCGCAAGTAAGGACTTTCATCCAGGGAGTTTCCCGATTGGTTCCTCCCTACAAACGTCCGCTGGATACGTGGGACCTCAATCTGGTCCTGACAGCATTGCAAGCTCCACCCTTCGAACCTATTCGAGGAGTTCCACTCTCCATTCTGTCTCAGAAAGTGTTTTTTCTAGTGGCGATCACCTCGTTACGCAGAGTGTCGGAATTGTCAGCACTTTCCTGCAGACGGCCTTTCCTAGCCTTTCACCAGGACAAGGTGGTTCTCCGCACGGTACCATCCTTCCTTCCGAAGGTTGTGTCCAACCTTCACCTCAATGAGGAGATTTCACTGCCATCCCTTTGCCCGGTTCCGGTTCATAGAGTGGAGAAGGCTCTGCATATGCTTGACCTCGTCAGAGCATTGCGGATTTACGTGTCCAGGACTGCACCTTTCCGGAAGTCTTATTCCCTCTTCATTCTTCCAGAAGGTAGTCGCAAGGGACTGCCGGCTTCCAAGGCTACCCTTGCCAGGTGGATCAAGTCCACCATACATGAGGCCTACCGACTTAACAGTTCCCCTCTTCCGGCCGGTATCACAGCACACTCTACACGGGCAGTAGGGGCCTCCTGGGCCATTCGGCATCAGGCTTCGGCACAACAAGTGTGTAAGGCGGCCACTTGGACTAGCCTACACACGTTTACGAAACACTACAGTGTTCATACCCAGTCCTCAGCGGATGCGAGCCTGGGTAGACTGGTTCTGCAGGCGGCAGTGCCCCAAATTTAGGGACCTGCTAGCACATTATTTGTCCATTGCTTCCCACCCAGGGACTGCTTTGGGACGTCCCATGGTTCTGTGTCCCTCAATGAGGCGACAGAGTAAAGGAGATTTTTGTGTACTCACCGTAAAATCTTTCCATAGCCTCTAATTGAGGGACACAGCTCCCACCCTGTTGCCCTTATGGGCCGTTGTTTACGGTTGAGTTCTCATATTGTTCTTTGAGCTCGTACATAGTAGCCTTCTTACAGGCATGGTTATGTTATTTGGTTACATTCCTCCTAATGCTTTTGCACAAAACTGTAGAAGGCTGACGCCGTCCAGGGGTGTATACTGCAGAGGAGGAG
Organism: Dendrobates tinctorius; assembly: GCF_039654945.1. Classification (NCBI taxonomy): domain Eukaryota; kingdom Metazoa; phylum Chordata; class Amphibia; order Anura; family Dendrobatidae; genus Dendrobates; species Dendrobates tinctorius. The sequence goes on along the minus strand of NW_027361700.1, from coordinate 242,371 downwards.
CAAAAGTTAATCTTTTTCAGATTATGCATAGTGTCGCCTCCTAGTGGACAGCAGCATAACACCCATGGTTCTGTGTCCCCCAATTAGAGGCTAAGATAAAGAGATTTTACGGTGAGTACACAAAAATCTCCTTTTTAATTGCTTCTTTAATCTTTGTGTGTGGGCTATGATGTTTCCCCTTAATACCGCCTTCGCTGTTTCCCAATAAAGTCTAGGGTTGGATTTGTGTTCTTCATTATGGGATGTGAATTCTGTCCACCATTCTCCCATATTATTTTTAATCTTTAAAGATTCCATAATAACAGGGTCTGTACCACAGGACTGGCGTATAGCAAATGTGGTGCCAATATTCAAAAAGGGGACAAAAATTGAACTCGGAAATTATAGGCCAGTAAGTTTAACCTCAACTGTGGGTAAAATCCTGGAGGGTTTTCTAAGAAATACTATACTGGAGTATCTGGAGAAGAATAACCTCATGACCCAATATCAACATGGGTTTACAAGGGACCATTCCTGTCAGACTAATCTGATAAGCTTTTATGAAGAGGTAAGTTCCGGACTGGACCAAGGGAATGCAGTGGACGTGGTGTACATGGACTTTTCAAAAGCTTTTTTTTACGGTGCCACACAAAAGGTTGATACATAAAATGAGAACATTGGGGATAGGGGAAAATATGTGTAGGTGGGTTAAGAGCTGGCTCAGGGATGGGAAACAAAGGGTGGTTATTAATGGAGCACACTCGGACCGGATCACGGTTAGCAGTGGGGTACCACAGGGGTCATTTTTGGCCCGCTTTTTAACATATTTATTAATGACCTTGTAGGGGGCATAGAGAGTAGAATTTCAATATTTGCAGATGACACTAAACTCTGCAGGGTAATCAGTACAGCGGAGGACAATTTTATATTACAGGAGGATTTATGTAAACTAGAAGCTTGGGCTGATAAATGGCAAATGAGCTTTAATGGGGATAAATGTAAGGTCATGCACTTGGGTAGAACAAATAAGATGTATAATTATGTGCTTAATTGTAAAACACTGGGCAAAACTGTCACTGAAAAAGACCTGGGTGTATGGGTGGACGACAAACTCACATTTAGTGGCCAGTGTCAGGCAGCTGCTGCAAAGGCAAATAAAATAATGGGATGCATTATAAGAGGCATAGATGCTCATGAGGAGAACATAATTTTACCCCTATATAAGTCACTAGTGCGACCACACTTAGAATACTGTGTACAGTTCTTGTCTCCGGTGTATAAGAAAGACATAGTAGATATGGCAGATGGCTAGCACTCGACTAGTGTAATGAATAAACCAGGGCTGTGGAGTCGGTAAGCCACAGTTGCGACTCCGACTCCGACTCCTGGATTTTATCCGACTCCGACTCCTTCATAAATGGCCAATTCATAACAACAAATTTACTGTTGTAAAATATTAAACATCGTGCTTATTCAGTTTCTCACCATCATATAAGTAGTCAGACCACTTAGAGCAAAAACTACATTTATTAGAATACAATTAGAATATAGCAAATAACTTTTATAAACTTTTCTAAACTGTAAGTAAATATGCAATAAACACTTTTAAATTATAAATTTGTCCTCAGAAAAAGTATTGCCTCTGTCAGATCCTCCTTCATGGAAGCCCTCAAATCTGATCTAATTATTTTGAGAGCAGAGAACAACCTCTCTACACTAACTTGTGTTGGTGGCAAAGCAGTAACCACTCGGGCAACATCTCTGACAATGTCAGGATACAGAGGAATCGCTTGTTGCACTGTTATTTTTGATGAACGGTCAAATTTCTCAATTTCTTTTAGTGCACATGAAAAATTCTGCTGAAATGTACTGGCTGTGTTCCTTGATGGGGATGACTCTTCTTCTATGCGGGAACGCTTTGCACGGTCCTTGTGATCCAAATATTTTTCGAAATTAAATTCTTCATCAGTTGATGATGAGGGTGAAGATGTGGCAGGACGACCAAATTCTTCTTGTTCCTCCTGACTGTTTTGCAACCCTTTCATCCTTACTGCTATTTCAAACAGAGCTTCTTTTCCTTTACTTAGCTGTTGATCATCTAGAAGAATCCGATGCATTGGGTCTACATAAACAGCTGCCAAAAGAATGTTATTTTGTAATAGTAGCTCCTCTCTCCGTTTCATTGATGTAGCAATGCCACTTGCAATTAACCCTCCTCTTTGGGACAGGCGAAACATCAGGTTCTTCCACTCCTTTAAGAAAATACCTGGAGTTAAGTCCTCTGCTTGTAATTTTTTAGTCACTGTAAATGGGTGCTCTAGCAATTTTTCCAGCTCAGTCACCTGATTCCACTGACTTTCATTTAGCGTCAGTTGAGGGTTAGCCATGTCTACAAGAAAGGTTTTCAGTTCAACCAAGCGCTGAATCATTAAGTAAGTACTGCCCCATCGTGTGGCTTGATCAATAATTGCCCCTTTTCCAGCACGTCTCTTCAAAATTGAGTCAACTTTAGGGGTTCTGGCAACAGTAGCCAATTTTCTCACCTTGCCAATCAGTGCAGCAGCAAGTCCTTCTTGCAGACTGTCTCTTATAGCCAGCTGTAGCGTATGCACAACACAGCGCATGTGATGAATGAAAGAACATATTGACACAGTTTCAACAAGATCATCTAAACTATCATGTTGCTGTTCATCTGAAGCAACTTCAGTTTGCTCCTCAGTTACAATACTGTGTTCCTCTATTTCAAACATTTCTGTGTCTGTGGACCCAGAATGTTCTTCTAGCTGCTGGTCACCATCATTACTCTCATTCATTAGATTAATAGTACTTATCATATTTGAAGCATTGTCAGTTACGACAGAAAGAACTTGCTCTTTTTTAAGTTCATAGTCTTGCAGAACCTTTTCCACCAAGACCTGGAGAAACTCACTGGTGTGATGAGCTTTGGTGTCTTTTACTGCCAATGTCTTGGTAACTATTTCATTTTTGTCACAAACAAATCGGACATTGATGGCAAAATAGTTCACTCTGTGACGTGTGCAGGCATCCATTTTAAGAAACAGAAAGCGTCCCTTGAGAGTTTTTTTAAGTTCTTCCTTTTGTTTAAAAGCTTCTTCGATTACTAATTTTCTAATACTCTCTCTCTCCAGAGAAACACCAAGCTTGCGGGCCATTTCCCCATTCAGACACATAAAAGCTGGTCGTGAAAATAATGAAATAGGCACACTATCCTTTACAACAAGCTCTATGATCTGTTTTTTAAATGTATCTACTGTCATTGTCACAGTAACTTTGTCACTGACAAAATATCTTGCAACTGATGGCTGCAAAGTTCTCTGCTCCTTTGTTTGGGTGGAAGAGCTGGGCACTGGTTCATTGGTTTGGATGCAGTCTTTCTCATCCACTGCTTTCAGTACTTCTGGATGAAAGCGCTGTAAATGTCTCTTTAGATTAGAAGCTCTGGTAGGAGCATTTTTATCTTTGCCTGAATATGCACTCATCTTGGCTTCACAGCATTTGTTTTCGTCTGGATCATTTGTCATACACTGACAGACATAATGTTTTCTATCTTGAGTGATGGTGAAATGTTCAAATACAGCTGATTTAATGTGATGCTTCTTTGACATTCTCAGGTTTTTAATTCTGCATTCACAATCCAAATGACAATTGTTTTTCCTAAAAACAATTGTACAAAATTATTGCCAGGTCGTACAACTGATATAGTGGTCAGTAATACTGTTATTATTCCTCATGTACTCACAGTTAATTGATGCAAAGTTTGTTGAAAGGATAATACTTCTTACAGTCTTCCTCTTCTGAGTAGCAGGCAGCTGTGAGATGCTTGAAAGACGCACACCTAGTATGATCTAGTCTAGAGGAGGAGCTTTACTACTAAGAATTTGCAACACATTTTCACTTTCAGTTTCATACATTGTAAGTAGGGGGGTTGGGGCAGCATGAGGTTAACCAAGTATAAGATTAGATAAGGGCAGTGGAGAACAGTGACACACAAGAAGTAAGAAATGTCTCTATCTCCAGCAGAACTGCTTATCACTGTTGTTCATAGTTTGATAGAACATATATATTTGAGTAACATTTATAAAATTCATATGAAAGTTCAATTATGAAATATTAATACATTTTTTTTAAAGCTGGAGTCGGTACATTTCTACCGACTCCGACTCCAACCAAAACTAACTCCGACTCCACGACTCCGACTCCACAGCCCTGGAATAAACGGTGCTAGTGAAAGGGAGCCTCTGGTCCCATAAATGTGAAGTCAATATAGAATCACTGCACACATAAATTATGCTAAAGTGAGCTTTTTATTATTTAATTGACGGTGATGAAGCGACAGCTGACGTTTCGGCCTAACAACGGCCTTTATCACATAGTCGCCCTTTGAAGTAGAGTTTTGGTAGTCACCTGTTGATAGTTTATCACTGCTAGGCAATATTTCAAAAAAATGCGGATTATCCAATATAGCCAATAGTCCAGGTGCTAGAGGAGCAGAGATCCTGTTGGTATGGCAAAAAAACATTGGTGCCGCAGTGGGGGATGCAGGCACCGGTGACTACCAAAACTCTACTTCAAAAGGGCGACTGTGATAAAGGCCGTTGTTAGGCCGAAACGTAAGCTGTCGCTTCATCACCGTCAATTAAATAATAAAAAGCTCACTTTAGCATAATTTACGTGTGCAGTGATTCTATATTGACTTCATATAAGAAAGACATAGCTGAACTGGAGCGGGTGCAGAGAAGAGCGACCAAGGTAATTAGGGAACTAGGGGGTCTGCAATACCAAGACAGGTTATTACACTTGGGGTTATTTAGTTTGGAGAATCGAAGGCTTAGGGGTGATCTTATTACAATGTATAAATATATGCGGGGACAGTACAAAGACCTTTCTAATGATCTTTTTACTCTTAAGGCCCCGTCACACTAAGCGATCTCGGTAGCGAGATCGCTGCTGAGCCACAACTTTTGTGACGTAACAGCGATCTCACCAGCGAGATCGCTGTGTGTGACAGCGATCAGCGAGCGGCCCCCCTGCCGGTATCGCTGATCGCTGGAAGAAACCTCTGGACATTTCTTTGGTAGCTGGTCTCCCGCTGGCCAGCACGCATCGCTGTGTGACAGGCGGTAGACCAGCGATCAGGTGTAAAAAATAATAAAAAAAATTAAAAATATAGTTATTCTCCCCTTCCGACGTCCTGTTCAGCCATCCTGCCTCTCTCCACGCTCCGGTCCCAGTGATCCTTTGCACGAATGACCGCGAGACTTTGTTATCCCTCGAGACCGTGACATCTCGGGGTCATTCTCGCAAAGGATCACTGGGACCGGGGCGTGGAGAGAGGCAGGATGGCTGAACGGGACGTCGGAAGGTGAGAATAACTATATTTTTTATTTTGATTCCATTTTTTACAGGGATGGCCAGCAATGCCGCACGCTCAGCATCGCTGTGCTGATCGCTGGTGAAGCTGTCTGTGTGACAGCTCACCAGCGATCACATAGCGACTTACTAGCGATCCTGACACCTTGATATCGGTGTCGGGATCGCTGGTAAGTCGCTTAGTGTGACGGGGCCTTTAGACCTGTGACGGGGACAAGGGGGCATCCTCTACGTCTGGAGGAAAGAAGGTTTAAGCATACTCAGACGTGGATTCTTTACTGTAAGAGCAGTGAGACTATGGAGCTCTCTGCCATATGATGTTATAATGAGTGATTCCCTACTAAAATTTAAGAAGGGACTGGATGCCTTTCTTGAAAAGTATACTATTACAGGGTATATACACTAGTTTCCTTAATATTGCGTTGATCCATGGAGCTAGTCTGATTGCCGTATGTGGAGTCGGGAAGGAATTTTTTTCCCCAATGTCAAACTTACTGTTTGCCACATGGGGTTTTTTTTTGCCTTCCTTTGGATCAACATGTTAGGGCAAGTTAGGATAGGATATGGGTTGAACTAGATGGACTTAAAGTCTCCCTTCAACCTTAATAACTATGTTACATTAACCTAACTATCCCTGTGTGGCACAGCCAAAAGTTTTACCATAACCAGGTTTCCTGCATCATGTTCCCACATGCTTTATGCATCCATTAGCCCTCTGTGTCTGTACTGTTACACACTTAACATTATGGCTGGTCCATACAATCAGGGCAACTGTTACCACCCACCTTTCGTGTCTCCCTTTTTTCCTCATAGACTGCGAGCAGGGCCCTCATTCCTCTTGGTATCTGTTATAATCTATGTGATTATTGTTATGCTGTAATGTCTATTGTCTGTACAAATCCCCTCTGAAATGTAAAGTGCTGCGGAATATGTCAGCGCTAAAGAAATAAAATTTATTATTATTAAAGGGAATCAGTCACCCAGTTTTTGCTACTTAATGCTACTTAAGCTGAGAGCAGCATAATGTAGCGACAGATACCCTGGTACAAAGGATGTCACTTACTGTGCTGCTTGCTGTAGTCTTGATAAAATCTAAAACTAAATTTGTGCTGAGAAAAACAGAATAAAATGGGATAAATGAAAATCTTATTGTCTGGCACAAAATGGCCACGGGTAATATAAACCCCAAAACTTTCATATAGATGAATCCAACAAAAATAGCATGCAAATCATTAATTAGGTTTGCTAAACAGTATTCCTAGTTGCGCCTTGTTAATGGTACATAGGATTAAGGAAGAGAGAGATTGACTTCTTACCGCAGAGGTAGAAGTATTATATAGTCCATTGCAGATGTCGATGTGCAGAGAAAGTTGAAATGTCAGTGTCGGAGAGCTGCCCCGGCCGATAGCCGCTGCATCGTGAGGTACCTCCAGTATACAGCAGAATTCGGGGTCCTGGTATCCAGATGCCGTGGTAGACTGTTTTAGATTTACTCCTTGTCACAATTTTTGATGGTTATTGTTTATTCACTACAGTGGAAAACTTTTGACACCTGCGCTACTTGTTGGTTTTATATTTTAAGTTTTGATAATCTCCTGCTAATAAAACAGTGATTTTATCATTTGAGGACTAGTAAACCTGCTGCCATGTAGTCCTTCTTGTTCATGAGCTCTGTATAACCCCCATCCCCACACTCATTAGCAGCTTTCTGCCTTCTTTGCAGACCTAAGATAGAAGATGGACATTAAGGACCTGGGTTCAGACCATAAAGTGGCTGCACACAGATCATCAGGCTGTCATCAGAAGGCAGCCCTGGCTCACAGCATCATCATAACCATCCGCAGGGTCTTATGGTTGAAGGCATGGCACGTGGACACAGCTTCCAAAAGGTCCCTTACTGGCCTCTCCTCCAGGGTTCATGTCCTTTCAGAGAAGAATTAAAGAAGATGAATTCCAACACTACGGAACGTGGGGGTGGGATATAAGAGTACGTCACTCAAGAGGTTTCTTTCCTTTCGGAGGTTCCCTGTCCAGACTAGTAACCGACAAGACAAATCTCCAGCATGTCAAGACAGGAAGAGGCCTTCCTTCAAGTCAGGCGTGTAAGGCGTGTAAACATTCGTTTTTATTTTTTAAGTGGAACCTCGGGACCACGGTCCGGGGGACTCCAAAGGGGGCGTGACTAGTGAGCCCCGGGTACCCGTAGTAAAGGCCCTCAGGCAGGACCAGAATGGAATACCTGGAGGACACAGGTGCTACCTCCAGTTAGACCCTGAACACGTGGCAGCTGTCCCAGCGGGACCAAAAGGAGTATCAAAAGTTACAGCAGAGTCCGTAATGCGCTGGGTCCTGGATCCGGATAGTTGGTAAGGAGTCGGTTCCAGTGACCTTCACACAGTCCTTGGACTCGGATGGCTGTAGGCGGAACGGGATGGCTTAGGCCCAGATGGTTGCTGATATAACCAGGTAACACAGGATACTGATATGGTGTGGAAACAGAGAGCATTAGACAATGCACAGAGACTGCAGATGCAGCACAGACAGGTTAGCATGAGAACCGGATGTAGCAATGATAGATACTCGTTGCTCCGGCGTTCTCCCTATGGAGGAGAGGCCAGAAATAGCAGCCAGTGCGCTGCCATTGGTTGATTGCATTTTTTGAATAATGCACGCCGCCCCTTTAAGAAGGCAAGAGAGCGGGCGGGCGTGCCCTAATAATCTTAGCTACAGATCTCCTCACAGGACGCCAGGAGGAGGAGGCAGGAAGGAGGACAGAACGCTGAGCAGCAGCATGAGAGACTCGAGGTGAGTGCCCAGAACGGAGAGCAGCGGCAGGCCTGGACGCAGCGCCAGGGCGTGGGCCAGGTGTAACAAGGCGCCACCTGGCACCCACGAACTAAGCAATGCCAGACTTCCAGACCCGGATCCAACAGACTTCCCTCGGCATGACAGGCCACTCTCAGGGTGGGCGGACATCTCCTTCATTTTCGAAGCGTCGTCTCCCACAGTTACAAAATAGAATTTTCTACTCTACCTCATTTTTGTTTTTGCAAGTTTCGTCCACCAAAGAATCTGTCCCACAGTCCTGGATTTTTCAAGGCTATCCGCTCACTATCCGAGACAGGGGTCATGGTCTCTGTTCCCCCTTTAGAACTCTTTACGGGTTTTTATTCAAACCTGTTTGTGGTTCCAAAGAAGGATGGCTCCATTTGTCCAATTATGGATCTCATGCTATTGAACAGACCTGTTCGGATACGCCACTTCAGGGTGGAGTTCCTTCGGTCAGTGACAGCAGCCATGGAACGCGATTTTAATTCCTATGCTTGGTGGACATTGAAGATGCCTACCTACACATACCCACTTTTTCCCCCTCACCAGAGATTTCTTCGGTTCGCTGTGTAATCCTCAGCATGTCAAGAGAGTCTACAGATTACTCTGGACATCTTTTCCCATCTAGGCTGGATTATCATCATCCCAAAGTTGTCCTTGATCCCGGTCCTATGTATTGCTTTTCTGAGAATGCTGTTTGACACCGTGCGATCAAGTGTTTTTCTACCAGCAGAGAAGCACCTGGCTCTATCACGCGGGATTCGCTCACTTAGAGGCACATCTTCTCGGTCTCTCTGCTTTTGTATGAGCGTCCTAGGCAGGATGGTTGCATCAACAAAAGCCGTTTCTTTTGAACAGTTTCATACAAGTTCTCTTCAACTTTTTCTTCTATCAAGATGGGAACAGGTCGACTCACTCCCTGCATCGACTGATCACCCTTCCCTACTTGATAAAGAAGTCCCTAGAATGGTGAACAAGACCTCCCCTACTCCATCGTGGAAGATCGTTCCTGTCACCATGTTGGAAGATCGTGACAACGGATGCCAGTCTACTCCGGTTGGGGAGCAGTTTTTCAAAATTTTCACAGTCCATGGATGATGGACCACCCAGGAATCGTTTATTTCCATCAACATTCTGGCGCTAAGGGCGATCCTTCTTACTCCTTTTTTTTTTTACTGACAGAATGTCCTCCTCAACCACTCATTTCGGGTCCAAACAGACAATGCCATCACAGTGGCATACATAAACCACCAAGGAAGAACCCAAAGTTGATTAGTATGGTCCGAAGTGGCGTGGATTCTGCTATGGGGCAAGAATAATGTACGGTAATCTCAGCAGAACACATTCCTGGAGTGTACACCTGTGCTGCCGATTTTCCCCCTTCCGTGAGATTTGTGTCAGATGAGGGATTCCCAATGTCGACCTGATAGCGTCCAAACTGAACCATAAGGTTCTTAAGTTCGCCTCCATGGTCCTGTGACTTGCTAGCAATCGGCTCCGAAGCCCTGGTAATTCCTTGGTCCCGGGTTCTCCCTCTTATACATGTTCCCTTTTTTTTAACACTGATCCCCAGGGTGGTCAAGAATATCACGACTGAGGGAGTGCTCTTCATTCTCATTGCTCTGGACTGGCCTAGAAGACCTTAGTACGCAGAAGTAATCAACCTCATTGTGGAAACTCCCAGATCTTCCATAACTTCTCTCGCAGGTTCCTGTCTTCCACCAGAGATCTCAGTCACTCAATTTAGCAGCATGGCTGTTGAGGCTGCGGTTCTGAAATCCGACAGCTTCTCCATTCAGGTTTAGACCATGATTAGGGCTAGGAAGTCTTCTTCCTCTCCCATTTATCATCATACGTGGAAAACCTTTTTGTGCTGGTGTGAAACTAACTGGATTTCCCCCGATCTGCCATTCATTTTGTCCTTTTTACCATCGGGCCTGAAATCTGGCCTCTCTGTTCTCTCAACGAGCAGATGTGTGCACTTTCCATACTCTTTCAAAAGAATTTAGTATCTCGCCTGCAGATCAAGACCCATTGCCCGCTGGGTTCGTTCTGCCATTCTGAAGCCTAAACGAACGAACTTAGACTGAAAGAACGTGTTCACGGAGTGTCACCACGCACTCCACTGATGCAGTGGAGGCCTCTTGAGCCCTCCACCATCAGGCATCAGTTTTACAGATTTAAACCAAAGACAGAAACACAATGATTGAATGCCCTGCAGTAAATAAATTGCATAATGCATGAAAATAATGTATGGTATTTGGTTAACGTGTTTTTTGACTTAAAAAAAATTTAATTGGGACAATCCTGACTCTTATATTAGAAACCTTAACGTTTGTCAAATGACATGCATGTAGATAAGGGCTGAGATGGACTGAGCCCAACTAGTGGACACAAAGCCGAGGGAGACCACATGAATAATGCCCAGCTCATAAGAAACGCAGGTGTCCTCTTTATATATGCATGATGCAAACAAACAAAGTTCTGAACAGGGATATAACTTGTTGTGCATGCAGCGTGTAAGCGCACGTTGACACTAGCCACTAAACAGAAAAAAACAAAGACAGAAACATAATGATTAAATACCCTGCAGTAAATAAATAGCATAGTGCGTGAAAATAATGTACGGTATTTAGTTAACATGTTTTTTGCTAAAAAAAAAAAAAAGCAAAACCAATCCCGCCTTGTCACAGCAGCCGTGCATGAGTGCAGACTTGAGGGTACTACTTTTTTACCCACCCTTGAGACTGCTTTTGGACATCCTATGGTTTCCTGTGTCCCCCAATGAAGTGATAGGGAAATTAAGATTTTGGATACCTACCATAAAATCTTTCAAGGAACCTTCTTTGGGGCACACATGGTTCGTCCTTGTTTGTTGTTGATTCTGGTTATATTATGATTTCACACTAAACCCCAAAAATGGGCCTCACAATATTAACAACTTTCCAAAAATGTGGGTAAGCAACTTTGTTTGAAGCATGCGATGTTCGTTCCATCTCGCCCGTGGCAAGTAACAGTTGTAGGCAATCTGAAAATCACACCTGAAACCAGATAAAAAGGGGAGAAGTTGACTCAACCTTTGCATTAGGTCTCTGTGTGTGCCACACTAAGCATGAAGAACAGAAAGAGGAGAAGAGAACTGTCTGAGGACTTGTAACCTTGAGATTGTTGATATTTATCAACAATTTTAGGTATCAATTCCATCTCCAGAGATCTTGATGTTCCTTTGCCCACAGTGCACAACATATTCAAGAAGTTTACAACCCATGGAACTGGAGCTAATCTGCATGGACATGGATGGCAGAGAAAAATTGAAAAAAGAAAGCAACGTAGGATAGACCAGATGGTAGATAAACAGGCTCAATCAAGTTCCATAGAATTTCAAGCTGTCCTGCAGTCTCAGGATGCATCAGTGCCAGCATGAACTACAGTGCCTTGCGAAAGTTTTCGGTTGCCTGGAACTTTTCAACCTTTTCCCACATATCATGCTTCAAACATAAAGATACCAAATGTAAATTTTTGGTGAAGAATCAACAAGTGGAACACAATTGTGAAGTTGAACGATATTTATTGGTTATTTTTCATTTTTGGGGAAATTCAAAAACTGGAAAGGGGGCGTGCAATATTATTCTGTCACTTTAATTTCAGTGCAGCAAACTCACTCCAGAAGTTCATTGTGGATCTCTGAATGATCCAATGTTGTCCTAAATGACTAATGATGATAAATATAATCCACCTGTGTGTAATCAAGTCTCCGTATAAATGCACCTGCTCTGTGATAGTCTCAGGGTTCCATTTGAAGCACAGAGAGCATCATGACTTTCGGAACGTACTGTATCCATCGACATTTGAATGAAATGAAACGCTATTGCAGGAGACCCACAGCTGAAACAGTCACATTAAAAAAGCAGGAATGCAGTTTGCCAAAATACTGGGAAAGCGTATTGTGGACATATGAGACAGAGAGAGCTTTTTGGTAATATTTCGGTTTACCAAAACGGAATGAGGCATACAAAGAACACAATACCTACAGTCAAATATGGTGGAGGTTTAAAGATGGCACTGAGTTCCTGGACTGTGTGTAAGGCATCATGCAATCTGAAGACTACCAAATCATTTTGGGTTGCAGTGTAGTGCCCAGTGTCAGAAAGTTAGGTTTTTGCATCCTAGGTCTTGGGTATTCCAGCAGGACAATGAACTCAAATGTACTTCAACAAGCACCCAGAAATGAATTGCAACTAAGCGTTGGAGAATTCTGAAGTGGCCAGCAAGGAGTCTGGATCTAAATCCCATTGAACACCTGTGGAAAGATCTTAAAATTGCTGTTGAGAGAAGGCGCCCTTCAAATATGAGAGACCTGGAGCAGTTTGCAAAAGAAGAGTGGTGCAGAATTCCTTTTGAGAGGTGTAAAAAGCTTGTTGATGTTTATAGGAAGCGATTGATTGCAGTCATTTATTCCAAAGGGTGTGCAACCAAATATTAAGCTGAGGATGCCAACATTGTCCATTTTTTTTTTTTTTTTTTTTTTGTGTTGTTCCAAAACACACAGGAGAAAATTTGTGTATAACAAAACATGTAATTGTAATAATTTTGTTGGAGAAATACTTTTTCTGGGACAGTTTCACGAGTGCCAACACTTTCGGTTATGACTGTATATAACCATGTTCCATATCTCTGCAAATTAATCTTTATATGGATTGTAAGATCATGTGGCGTTGTGCCCAGTCATTCATTACCCATTGGCAGATGAATACAGTGCTGTAAATGGCATTAGAAGTTCTGGATAAAATAAACTAAGAATCTGAATGACGAAATGTACAACTGATATTTATGATTGTTTGCCCTCCAGAAAATCCGTACAAACAACTGCCCTGTGATTGCCACATAAGTATGCCAGGAAGATCCGCAGTCTTGATTGGTCCGGTGTGGTGAGTACCCTGATTTGATATAACTGCACAGTCTGGGAGAATTAAAGGCAATGTCCTCCTTCATAGCCATTGGTTTTAATATCCCTTTTTAACTAAAATTGAACATTACAAAATCCTGATTCGCCCGTGTGTTCTTGCATCCTCTTCCCCCACAAAATGTATGCAATCTATAAGTCTTCTGAAACTCTGCAAGTTATTTGCAGAGTCCTTCCCAGAGGTTGGTGGCCTTTGCTTAGCCCTGTATGATTCTGTTTCCAGGTCCGGTTCCTTATTTAATGCTGGCTTCTTGAAAAGAATGCTGTTTGAGGCTACGACACGAGGCTTTTTGGACATACATACCATACTGAAGACACTGATTTGTGAATCTGAATGCACAACTCTTAAACAGTTCCCTGTAAATCCAAATCAAGGCACTCAGAGTAAGACATTTGTGTTTTTGCTTTTGGCTAAACTGTAAGCTTTACATATGTTTGTTTTTGCCAGGTCTTATCTTTAGAAATCATATGGGTGTATATGTAACTGGGGGTCTCATCTGCCACCTCTTCATTTAAAGTCAATGACCAGAATAGCCATAGGCCACAAATGCTGCCCAGTCGGGAAACCTTTTGTTGTGGTGTATTTTCATGTCAGACTTGTATCCACAAGGTATTCCCATCGCAGCCATTCATGACATGGCAGTGGCAGATGGTGAGGACTATGGAGCCGAAATTAAGAGTTCTGGAAAAAGTGTAGCCAAGATCACTCCCCTATGTGTGCTAAAGAAGTGATGTAGCACAGCCCGCTCCCGCATACACACAGCTATTTTAATATTTACTATGAATGGGTGACATAGGAATACCCTTTAAGATTATTTTGCACTAGGAATTTCCAGTGCCCCATCAAGGCATATAAATCTCATCTTAAAGAGATGGGTCCTCATTAAGGCCCCCTTCCCATATAGGTCAGAGCAGAGATCTGCTAACAACCCTCACTTTTTCCTCTAGTTTAAGGGCCATTCACACAGGCCGATCAAATGCTGAACAAGTGTCCACAAGAATTCTGGTTTCCCATCATTGATCCATTTGGTCGGCGGCTGATTGGGTTGATTATGCTGCCATAAAATCAATAATGTATGCAACACATTTCCAAGATTGTACACAAGATTTGCTGCCGGTACAGTTGGTATCGGCCCATGTGAACAGGCTTTGAAATGAGCGCCAGTTGACTACTCGTACAGTACAATGCTCCTATGGACAGAAACTTGTACTGGTCTAAATGTAACTTTACTTGGGTCAGCCTTTACATGGTGAATGGTTATAGCAGCCCATTTTCCTCTACAACAATCAGCCTTTTGGTCAGATTAATGGGGCTGGCCATTACTTTACATGTCTTGCATGTAAACTAACTGCCATAGACGAGCACTTCTCTAAATACCTTGTTTTTCCTAGTCCTTCTGTAACCTGAGCTGTTCACCTGATTTACATTATCTCTGGCTGAGAATCTCCTGCTTCCTGTGGTTATGGTCAGATTTTCCCTCAGTTCTTGGGTTTGGAAACTGCTGGGTGGGCATGGCTTGTGGTGACTGTGGGCAGGTGTTTTGGTGCTTTTGTTTTTACTTCTACTCCCTGAACAATGTCCTGTCTTGTATGGGGATCTTTGGGGGCATTTGTGGGACAATCAGTAGCAGTCAGGGTAGAGGACAACATACTTGAGTAAAGCAGCCCCATTGTGCCATGAGTATGACGATATCTAAAGACCTGTATCGCTTTGTCTGTAGCTGAAGAAGGTGGCGTCTATATTAAAATAACAGAAGGAGATATTGCAAAAAATTCAGGTATGTAACTTGCAATATTTGTCTGTCTTTTCTATATGTAAAGGAATTTATCTGGTTTGGATGTTTTGAGTTGTTGTCCTATACTGGATTGGTCAGAGCAGTTGTCCATGGGAGGGCGACTCGTGTCTTATATATCTACAGATCATATCCCTTGCAGTATATAAGGAATCAGGAACCTTTGGCACTCTATTTGTCATGGAACTACAACTCCCAACATAACGTGGAATTTGTAGTTTCACAACTGTTTGAGCTCTGCAAGTTGCTGATCCCTGCAGTATAGCATTGTAAGGAGGCCACTAAAAGCAATGCGTGTCTTGCTTCCAGAGTGAGAGCTCTGTATAACAAAGTGTAGAACACTTCGAATTCTGTAGAAATATAGCTGTATTCTAGTTTTATGGTCAGAGTAGTTTGGATCAAATTTTAAAACTGAGTTCAGTAAGCAGCTAGTAACATACCCATATAGATACCCATCAGTCACCACATTAAATCTTTGTGCCTAATATTGTGCAGGTCCCCTTCATGCCACCAAACAGCTCTGACCCATTGAGGAATGGATTTGTGATTGTGTCTTATCATTAAAGTGGTTGTATCCGGATCCTGTACAGAATCCACTCGGCTCTCCTAGAGACATGGAGACTTTGCGCTCTTGAAGATTGACATTTACGGCCGGCAACATGGCTGAGCCGCTGGTCTGACCTGTGCTGTATGATGCTGCTAGCACTGACAGCTTTTCCTCTGCAGCGTGAGAGCAGTGCAGGGGCTTCATCCAGCGATCTGGTCAGCTCTACTGTATAGCAAATTGTGCTTCTTGCTCAGGAAACTGGCCAGTAGTGATGAGAGAGTATGCTCGTTGCTCGGGTTTTCCCGAGCATGCTCTGGTGATCTCCAAGTATTTTGGCGTGCTCGGAGATTTAGTTTCTGTCGCTGTAGCTGTAAATCATGCAGCTGCAGCAACAGAAACTAAATCTCCGAGCACTTCCAAATACTCGGAGATCACCAGAGCATGCTCGGGAAAACCCGAGCAACGAGCATACTCTCTCATCACTACTGGCCATCTACTGAATTGGCCGGCAGCTGTTCAACTTGCCTGATTGCCAGTCGTTTGTTTTTTTTTGTTTAGTTTATACAAGCACTTTGCCATTTCACCCATTTAATTTGTGGCAACTCCTGATTTGGAGATACCCTGACCCAGTCATTTACCCATCAATTGGCTTTTGTCTGTCACTGAGATGCTTACAATTGCCAATGCTTCCTGTTTCCAACACATTAACTCTTATGAACTGACTTTTCACTTGCTGCCTAATTTATTCCACACCTTGACAGTTGCCATCGTCTCAAGACTGTCAGTGGCTTTGGGGTAAGCACAGAGGGCGGCTAAATCACTTTTGCCATTTTTGGCCACTACGTGCAGCCATACTCTTCAATCTCATAGCTGGTGTACTTTGTTGCCTTTAATGTATTCCTCTTCAGGGAAAAGAAAATATAAAGACAACCCACTGCCCCCGAAACGACAGAAGAGTGAAGTCCGCGTTGAGCACCCTCCATTTTATTACAGCATTCACAGACATGCTATTGGAGGCCTGAACATACCGAAGTAAGTCCTTCTGTTGGGTTCATGCCACATATCGCAATATGGAAGTCAAAGGGATGTAAAAATCTCAGTGGATCTTCTAATCCAGAGCGTGTGCTGTCTGGAAACAGTCTGTGACTACTCACAGTCCTCTACACAGTGTATGTTTTGCACATACAGTGGGGAAAAAAAGTATTTAGTCAGTCAGCAATAGTGCAAGTTCCACCACTTAAAAAGATGAGAGGCGTCTGTAATTTACATCATAGGTAGACCTCAACTATGGGAGACAAACTGAGAAAAAAAAATCCAGAAAATCACATTGTCTGTTTTTTTTTTCATTTTATTTGCATATTATGGTGGAAAATAAGTATTTGGTCAGAAACAAAATTTCATCTCAATACTTTGTGATATATCCTTTGTTGGCAATGACAGAGGTCAAACGTTTTCTGTAAGTCTTCACAAGGTTGCCACACACTGTTGTTAGTAGGTTGGCCCATTCCTCCATGCAGATCTCCTCTAGAGCAGTGATGTTTTTGGCTTTTCGCTTGGCAACACGGACTTTCAACTCCCTCCAAAGGTTTTCTATAGGGTTGAGATCTGGAGACTGGCTAGGCCACTCCAGGACCTTGAAATGCTTCTTACTAAGCCACTCCTTCATTGCCCTGGCGGTGTGCTTTGGATCATTGTCATGTTGAAAGACCCAGCCACGTTTCATCTTCAATGCCCTTGCTGATGGAAGGAGGTTTGCACTCAAAATCTCACGATACATGGCCCCATTCATTCTTTCATGTACCCGGATCAGTCGTCCTGGCCCCTTTGCAGAGAAACAGCCCCAAAGCATGATGTTTCCACCACCATGCTTTACAGTAGGTATGGTGTTTGATGGATGCAACTCAGTATTATTTTTCCTCCAAACACGACAAGTTGTGTTTCTACCAAACAGTTCCAGTTTGGTTTCATCAGACCATAGGACATTCTCCCAAAACTCCTCTGGATCATCCAAATGCTCTCTAGCAAACTTCAGACGGGCCCGGACATGTACAGGCTTAAGCAATGGGACACGTCTGGCACTGCAGGATCTGAGTCCATGGTGGCGTAGTGTGTTACTTATGGTAGGCCTTGTTACATTGGTCCCAGCTCTCTGCAGTTCATTCACTAGGTCCCCCCGCGTGGTTCTGGGATTTTTGCTCACCGTTCTTGTGATCATTCTGACCCCACAGGGTGGGATTTTGCGTGGAGCACCAGATCGAGGGAGATTATCAGTGGTCTTGTATGTCTTCCATTTTCTAATTATTGCTCCCACAGTTGATTTCTTCACTCCAAGCTGGTTGGCTATTGCAGATTCAGTCTTCCCAGCCTGGTGCAGGGCTACAATTTTGTTTCTGGTGTCCTTTGACAGCTCTTTGGTCTTCACCATAGTGGAGTTTGGAGTCAGACTGTTTGAGGGTGTGCACAGGTGTCTTTTTATACTGATAACAAGTTTAAACAGGTGCCATTACTACAGGTAATGAGTGGAGGAAAGAGGAGACTCTTAAAGAAGAAGTTACAGGTCTGTGAGAGCCAGAAATCTTGATTGCTTGTTTCTGACCAAATACTTATTTTCCACCATAATATGCAAATAAAATGAAAAAAAAAACAGACAATGTGATTTTCTGGATTTTTTTTTCTCAGTTTGTCTCCCATAGTTGAGGTCTACCTATGATGTAAATTACAGACGCCTCTCATCTTTTTAAGTGGTGGAACTTGCACTATTGCTGACTGACTAAATACTTTTTTTCCCCACTGTACACTGCTCATAGATAGTATATGGTGCCCACTTGTAGTTTATGGGTGTTTTCACACTGTGATTTGGCACCCATTCATTGGTCCTATCAGGGTTTACATGCAAATTTTCTGCAAAATGGGATTTGAGCTTATGCATTGTTGGGGCCATAGATTATAATGGTGCCAACAGAATGAACATGTGCTCCGACATGCGTCATTTCCAGGCGTATACGACTACTGGAGGTGAACATTCAGCCGTATTGCGTCTGGGTGTTCGTCTCTAGTAGGCGTACAGGCCCGAAAATGATTCACAATAGACTCACAGGTTAACTCTGTCGGCACTATTATCGTCTAATGGCCAAGTCGGCACACATGCCTGAATCCCGTTTTACAGGGGGTTTGGACATACGCACTGACTGGACCAACAAACAAATGCTTAAACTGCGTGAAAGCACCCATTTGCTCTAGGCAGCTTACACAAGCTTTATCCTACATATTTTGTATCCTTGATCATCTTGTCTGTTGCTTGACGGACTCTGACGTCACCAGCACCAAATGTTATTCCTTGGTATCTGACACCATATATAATCTACCCCCCTAAGATACAGTTATGTCTAGTTTCAGCTTACCGATGTACATTTTCTTATTGCAGATTAAACAAAATCATCCAGTACTTCTCAGAAGCTGGGTTCCTAGTGTCCCGGACCCATTTTGACCCTACAGGAATAAGAACAAATGCATCTCTGGCCACACTGAAGGCAATCCTTAAAAACAACAGCAGTCTCTCAAATACATCACAGATCAGCAGCTTCAAGGAGGAGCTAGAAAGCCAGAGTGAAGGTGCGCCTCCGCTAGAGGAGGGTGCGCCTTCGCAGGAGGAAGGTGCGCCTTCGCAAGAGGAAGTTGTGCCTCCGCAAGAGGAAGATGCGCCTCCGCAGGTGGAGGCTTAAAATCAGAAATAGTCTTGTTAACTGTGAATTATTGAACAGAACATAAATCCACTATTGTTTTAGAAAAAGAACAAACTGTTCTCATGAAAAAAATGTATGTTACTTTCTTAAATGTTTTTGACCATTTTATTATTCTGTTTCTTAGAAGACATTTTGCCCTTAGACAGGACCTGACTTGAGGTCAGAAGTGCCTGTTTTTGTTGTTCATTTAGTCTTTAAACCTTTTCCCTGAATATGACTTATTTGTTTTATTTTAATAAATTCGCCCTATGTTTTTTTCTTTTTTTTTTAAATATTGGCAATTAAGAAAATCAATATGCTAAGTTATGTGTTTGGGTGAGTCTTTAGACTGCTCTGTAAGGGTGGTTTCACATTAGCGTTTCAGGGCGCAGCGACGGCCTGCGCACGGCCACCGCTAAGCACCGCCCCCTGTCGCGCCTCCGGTAGCTCCACCTACGGGCGCATGACGCTGCATGCGTCCTGCGTCCCCTATCTTTATCACTGGGGACGCAGGCCGTGCGCAGTATGCGTTTGGCGGCGCATGCGTCCTTGTGACGGTGCACCGAGCGCAACCAAATTGCAACAGGTTGCGTTTGGCTCTGGCCGGCGCACCGTCAAAAGGGGTGCATGCGCCGCCAAACGCATACTGTGCACGGCCGGCGTCCCCAGTGATAAAGATAGGGGACGCATGCAGCGTCATGCACCCGTAGGCGTAGCTACCGGAGGGGGGCGGGGCTTAGCGGCGGCCGTGCGCAGGCCGTCGCTGCGCCCTGAAACGCTAATGTGAAACCACCCTTACACTGCATAGTGCTTGTTGCAGCGTGATCTTGTGAGAATAGACTTGCTCTCTGGAGACCCCGCTGTATGTGGTGTGACACTGCCTTCAGCACAATTTCAGGATGTGGCTGAAGGAGAAGAGCATTAGAGAGGGGCGAACCTGAACAGTAAAGTTAGAGGGTCTGTACTGGACACAAAGCGAACAGCTGCGGGTTGTCTTGGCTGTTTATCAAAAATAGTGGGGTCTGCATGCAGTTTTTTTTTAATTAAAGTATTTAAATAGTTTAAAAAAAAAAATGTGGAATCCCCCCTCATTTTTGATAATCAGCCAAGCTAAAGAAGACATCTGAGGGCTGATATTCTCAGGCTGGAACGGGGCCAGGGATATTTGCCCTCCACAGCCTAAAAATAGCAACCCGCAGCTGCCCCAGAAAAGGCATATCCATTAGATGACGCTTTGCCCGGCATTTCCCACTTTCCGTGGTGCGTTGGCAAGTGGGGTGACTGTTTTATATCTGGTTTCAGCTGCTATATGTCCGCTGACGCCAAGCCCAGGGCTTGGTAAAGGAGAGGTGTCTGCGGGTCAGACTGGGATGTTTGGGGACCACCCTACAGCTATATGCAAATATCTGTCAGTCGTTATCCCCATTATAGTGGAGCATCTCCTGCACATCTACTGTGTGCCCCCATAACTGGGATGTGCAATTACGGTATTTTACGTTAACTTGTTTAAACCACAGAACCTTTATCACCGATCCATGGGCTCTACAGGATAGGTGATTGCTTAGGTCTGACCGTTAGAAACTGCACCGATTGAAGAATGGGGAAGTTTTATCCATGACAGGACACTTATCCCCATTTTAAAATGCAGCAGCAGTTTAGATGTCAGACCACAGCTCCATTCATTCTCTTTGGGGCTTCCAGAAAAAAACAAGAGCAGCGCTTGCAGCCACAGAGTGGGTGAATGGATCAGTGGTCAAGTCAGACATACCGCTTCAGGGATAAAAACTTTACATTCTGCCGACTGGGTCCCAGTAGTCAGACCCTCCCACCACCACAATGAATACGTTATATATCTCGCCACAGGATTAGTGATAACAAGAGACTCGGCACTTGACTTAAAGTGATCAAACGGCAAATTTAATGCAGTCCACAAAAAATGTTTCGGTCAAACATCAGACCTTCAACAGTTACTACAAAAGATGAGTACAAAATAAATATAAATAGACAAAAAATCAAAAGAAAGTATATACAAGAAGACATGGTCAATCTGAGTAATCTGTATCATATGAGATGCAGAGAACATAGTAGCTCAATCCAGTATCACATAATGTACAATTCCATTTATTAGGGTGAGGTGGACCATAGAAGTGAGGCTGATACTGTATGGTGGAGTATAGGGCATAGATAGTAAAAAAAAAAAAAAAAAAAACATACCCGGTTACTGTATGTCAGAGTTGTCAGGTGGACTAGTAGATACACTTGGTAATCATAGAATCTGTAATAGAAAAGAGTGCAATTCTCGTGAGGGTGTTTGTGAGCAAGGATAAGTAGTTTAAAATGCATTTAAACATACCAAGAGGCTGTAGTGGGTGTCACTTATCGTAAAAGTGGTGTAGCCTATGTTGAGATGGCAGACCGTGTAAATATAATTGAGTTGGAACGCTAATAGGTAGGTAGGCCTGGACAAATGAAACTAACCTGTGAGGTAAAGGAACCATGTGTGCCATGCCAGTGTGGTGTCTCAGACGCGGTATCCACCGCTGGTCTCGGATAAGTGAGCGCATGACAGGTGAAGTAAAATAGGGGAGGGATCCAGAGGCTGCATATAGCAAATCAGCGTCCACAATGAGATACCGGACATGACGTCACCGGATACTGATGGCCGTGCATGCCGGAAGTCGCTGGTGCGTTCCATCTGCAGTCTCATTCGTTCCAGGAGCCGTAAGTGAACGGAGGAGAGTGTTAAAGAGATGCTGTGGGACATTCGCGTATATGGAAATAAAAGGGAGTGAAGTCCAGAGTGCGGATGAGACACTGGTTTCTAATACAAATGGCTGTAGAGGAAAATGGAAAGGAGAAATATGTTATTGCTGGAACATCCAAAAAAAAAAAAAAGTCAAATAGCATATCAATAGAGGATTATGCATAATACAATAGGCACAGCAATAAATATAATTGGTTAGACATGATCGATTATTTTATAATAGCATATGATCTGAATGTTATATCCAAGTAAAATTACATAAACTAAAGCTGACTAAAGGGCAACTGATAAAAAGAGGGGGGGGGATTACCTTATTAAGTATGGAGAGATAGTACATTGTGGAATATGAGCTGCATGGTCATTGTATAAATGATAGGAGGTTGTAATCTCTGTTTAAGCCTTTAGGGGATAAGGTATCCAGTGTGTGGATCCAAAAGGCCTCCCGTCGCTTAAGTTGTCTTATGCGATCACCACCCCTCCTGGGTTGTGGTACTTGTTCCAAAATCTGAAATTTAAGTTGGACTATTTTATGTCCAGAGGTGATAAAGTGGTGGGGAATAGGGAGTAACATGTTCTTGCACCGAATCATGGACTTGTGCTTTGATATGCGATCTTTAACTGATTGTGTGGTTACCCCTACGTATAATAGCCCGCGGGGGCACTTGACATAGATAGCAATAGAGGTATCACAAGTAAAAAAGCCCCAGATGTTATGATTTTCCCTTATAGGGGTGGTGGATACAATCTCCTTTCTGTACATTGTTGCCTTGTGTGCAGTTAAGGCATGGGAATGTTCCTAGTTTAGGGCGTTGCAAAAACCATTTGTCCTTTGATGGATTTAACAGACCCTACACTCACTGGCCACTTTATTAGGTACACCTGTCCAACTGTGTGTTAAGACTTAATTTCTAATCAGCCAATCACATGGCGGCAACTCAGTGCATTTAGGCATGTAGACATGGTCAAGACAATCTCCTGCAGTTCAAACCGAGCATCAGTATGGGGAAGAAAGGTGATTTGAGTGCCTTTGAACGTGGCATGATTGTTGGTGCCAGAAGGGCTGGTCTGAGTATTTCAGAAACTGCTGATCTACTGGGATTTTCGCGCACAACCATCTCTAGGGTTTACAGAGAATGGTCCGAAAAATAAAAAAATCCAGTGAGCGGCAGTTCTGTGGCCGGAAATGCCTTGTTGATGCCAGAGGTCAGAGGAGAATGGGCAGACTGGTTCGAGCTGATAGAAAGGCAACAGTGACTCAAATTGCCACCCGTTACAACCAAGGTAGGCAGAAGAGCATCTCTGAACGCACAGTGCGTCGAACTTTGAGGCAGATGGGCTACAGCAGCAGAAGACCACACTGGGTACCACTCCTCTCAGCTAAGAACAGGAAACTGAGGCTACAATTTGCACAAGCTCATCGAAATTGGACAGTAGAAGATTGGAAAAACGTTGCCTGGTCTGATGAGTCTCGATTTCTGCTGCGACATTCGGATGGTAGGGTCAGAATTTGGCGTAAACAACATGAAAGCATGGATCCATCCTGCCTTGTATCAACGGTTCAGGCTGGTGGTGGTGGTGTCATGGTGTGGGGAATTTTTTCTTGGCACTCTTTGGGCCCCTTGGTACCAATTGAGCATCGTTGCAACGCCACAGCCTACCTGAGTATTGTTGCTGACCATGTCCATCCCTTTATGACCACAATGTACCCAACATCTGATGGCTACTTTCAGCAGGATAATGCGCCATGTCATAAAGCTCGAATCATCTCAGATTGGTTTCTTGAACATGACAATGAGTTCACTGTACTCAAATGGCCTCCTCAGTCACCAGATCTCAATCCAATAGAGCATCTTTGGGATGTGGTGGAACGGGAGATTCGCATCAGGGATGTGCAGCCGACAAATCTGCGCCAACTGTGTGATGCCATCATGTCAATATGGTCCAAAATCTCTGAGGAATGCTTCCAGCACCTTGTTGAATCTCTGCCACGAAGAATTGAGGCAGTTCTGAAGGCAAAAGGGGGTCCAACCCCTTACTAGCATGGTGTACCTAATAAAGTGGCCAGTGAGTGTATATTGGCCCTGTCCAAAGTGTCCCTGAGGTTGGGTGTCAGTCTGAAACATGGTAGAAATGGTCTTGTAAATTCGGGGATATCAGGAGGTGCCGAGTGTAGAAGTGGCCAGTGACCTAACCTGTTCAGCGGGAAAACACCCCAGCTTGTTTCTGGAAAACACCCATGGAGTCAAAATCGTCTCTACATCTGTTGATAAATTCCCAAAGGGTTATCATTCCCAAAATGGGGTCATTTGAGGGGGATTCTACTTTTCTCTAGCAACCTTCCACGACAGCATAGGAGGTTGTCTCCATACCCTAATGGGGGACAGCAAGCACAAAAGGTCCCTCCCACCTCCCTCTTACCAGTGTCTTTCCTGTCCCC
This sequence comes from Dendrobates tinctorius, assembly GCF_039654945.1. Taxonomy (NCBI): domain Eukaryota; kingdom Metazoa; phylum Chordata; class Amphibia; order Anura; family Dendrobatidae; genus Dendrobates; species Dendrobates tinctorius. The sequence continues at coordinate 217,946 of NW_027361700.1, read as the reverse complement.
CATGGGGCATAGAGAGGTTAGTCGTATGCTGTGTGGCCGGCTGCTACAGCATACCTGATGACTAAAGCCGGGCAGTGGTGGTCGGCGGCTCTGCCTTCCCTCCTCCATACTGCTCCCGTCTTCTCCGGAATTCGGGACCTTCCTGGCCCATCCGCGCTCCCTCGGGGGTAAAGTGGGCCAGTGATCCCCGACCGGAGGCCTCCCGTAGCTCTCCAGTCTCCCCTCCAGCGTGGCTGTCGGCGACACGGAAGTGACGTCACGCGCAGGTCAATTCCGGGGTATAGGTCTATGACGACTTCCGGCCATGGCAGCCCCCACTCAGCCGACAGTGCGTGATGCACACCAGCGATGCTGTGCCTGCACTGGACCCCAGGAGGGGGAGAAACAGAGCAAGCTCTGAGGGCGGAGTTAACCCCTTATTAAGCCGCCGGAAGAAGTCGACAGGTAAGACGAAAATCCCCTGTCAGCCTGGAAGGTTCTTCCTACCCTGCGTCTGCAGAGCCCAGCGCTGCCCCAGCCACAGTGAGTGTTATCTAGGGTGGGTCCTAGTGGTGAGATCCTGGTAGAGGTCCTCAAAATACTTCTCTTTTATAGGGAGAAAAGTCTGCACACAAAAGCACCAATACCACAAGCAAGCTGGCCAAATGTGCCATATGTAACACAAAACTTCCCTCAAATTGGAGAAAAAAATTGTGTCAGGCATGCCTGGATGGGATAGTCAGGTCTGAGCGCCCTTCATTGATCGATGAAATTCGCAGCCTGGTCACGCAACAGGTTCGGACCTCCCTAGCCGCCCTCTCTCCCCCCTCCACTTCCTCTAGCTGCAAGCTCACCTCCCCCAATAAAGTGAAAAATTCAAATAGAGGACTTGGACTCTGAGTCAGAGCAGACCTACAATTCAGATTCTGAAAAATGGGACGAACCAGGAACCTCTAAATTGGCTGAGAGGATATACCTATTTTCCACAGAATAAGTGGAGGAGCTGGTCAGTGCGGTAAGTGCCACCATGGGACTAGAGGATGAGCCAGTCCCTCAGCACAGGACAGAATGTTTGGGGGGTTTGAAGGGCCCAAACAAACAGGGTTCCCGATACATAGCATAGTGGATATGATCTCCCAAGAAAGGGAGTACCCAGAGAAACGCTATTCGGCTCCATCGGAACTCAGGCATAGAGTCCCCCTGGAGGGAGATGCGTCTAAGTGGGACATCCCGAAAGTTGATGTCCAAGTGGCAAGAGTGGTGAAGAAAACAGTCCTTCCATTTGACGATGTATCCCAACTTAGGGATCCGATGGACCGTAAGGCAGAGAGCCTCCTAAGGAAAGCCTGGGAAACCTTTGCCTTAAAATCAGGGATTGCTTCCACATGTGTTTCTAGATCTCTCTTCCAGTGGATAGAGGAGCTAGAGAATAATATTTCTCGAGGGACCTCAAGGGGCGACCTCCTTAACTCCCTCCCCATACTACAGAGGGCTACAGGCTTCTTGGCGAATGCGTCTATGGAGATAATCCGTACCTCTGCCAGGTCTATGGTGCAGTATAATTCTGCCAGACGAACCCTCTGGCTTAAAACATGCAGCGGGGATGTTACCTCCAAAATTAAGCTCTGTTCTTTACCCTTCAAGGGTGAACATGTCTTTGGCCCAGCCTTGGACGAAATCCTTGAAAAGGCCACAGACAAAAAGAAAATGCTTCCTGAACAGAAAGCTCCAAAGAAGCATTTTTTTCGAGCCCCCCAGGACCAGTCATCCCAGCAAAAGAGAAGGGAAAGACGGGAAGATGGAGCTATGCTAAGGGAAGAGGCAAGAACATCCTGGTCCCCCAGCAGCAGGAAAAACAATGACTCGGCCCCGGTGGGGGGAAGGCTTTCGAATTTTCTTCACTCTTGGCAGTTGATTTCCAACAGCCCCTGGGTCCTCAGTGTGATCAAAGAGGGCCTTCTAGAATTCAAATCCTCCCCCCGTGGGGTATGAGAGTCACCTCCCTACCACCTTGGGAGGCTTTAGGCTGAGTGCACACATACTTTTTTGCCCTGCAGATTTTTCCGCGCAGAATTGAAGAAATCCGCAGGACAAATGACCTGCATTTTTCCTGCGGATTTCTTCCATCTTTAATGTGGTTTTTGTGCGGTTTTCCACTCCGGTTTACCCCCTGCGGATTTGGAGACAGGGGAGGTGGAAAACCGCACAAAAGAAGTGACATGCTGCGGATTTTGTACCGCGGAAAAATCTGCAGTGTCTGCACAGCGTTTTTTTTTTTTTTTCATTGATTTTAATGCCACTGTACATCACAATGCAGATATGCAGCGTTTCTGCGCGGAAAAATCCGCTGCGAATCCACTAGATATCCGCATCGTGTGCACACAGCCTTAATCCTAACATCAGTCATTTAGTTCCTTCTCCAATCAGGCGCCATTTCTCAGGTCCCTGTGGAACAGCAGGGAAAGGGGCATTATTACAGGCTGTTTCTAGTAAAGAAGCCTACAGGAGAGGCAAGGATAATAATAATAAACTTGAAAGGCCTCAACCGACACCGCTTACCGAAAATTCAAAATGGAATCGGTAAAGACCGCAATTCTCTTTATAGGGCCGTCCTACTTCATGGCAACCATAGATCTGAAGGATGCCTATTTCCACGCTCCCATACATCCTTCTCACAGGAAGTATCTAAGGTTTGCGATCCGTCAGAGTCCAGAGACCAGGCACTATCAGTACAATGTACTTCCATTTGGGATATCCTCTGCCCCTCGAGTATTTTCCAAAATTATGGTGGAAACTGTGTCCCACATCAGAGGTCAAGGTATATGCATTGTACCCTACCTGGAAGACCTATTGATAATAGGAACCTTCTACCAGACCCTGGAAAACCAGGTGACTCAAACTCTGGGCATTCTCCGATCTCTGGGGTGGATCCCGAATGTAAAAAAAAATCACAGATCCAACCCTCTCAGAAAATAAAATTCTTAGGAGTCCTCTTAGACTCAAGGGAGCAGATGTCCTTTCTCCCGGAGGAACATCAGAGGTCTATAATATCAAAGACCTCGAGTTTCAGGAAACAGAGGTCCCCGACCCTCAGGTCAGCTATGTCCGTACTAGGGTCAATGACCTCCTGCATCCAGTCAGGCCCATTCCAGAATTCTCCAGTCCGATATCTTAGGAAATTGGGACAGAGAACACACCTGCCTGAACAAGAGAGTCCAGACCCCAGGGAAAGTGAAAGCCTCACTAGCATGGATGGACCACAGAAATCTGTGCAGAGGAGTCAGCTGGTCCCCGATCCCTTGGTCACGTTAACCTCAGATGCCAGCAAGAAGGGCTGGGGAGCCGTAGTGTCCCGACAACCGTTCCAGGGGTTGTGGAATCGGGAAGTGAGTGCAAGATCTTCAAACTTCAGAGAGCTGAAAGCAGTGGAAGAAGCTCTCTTGGCTGCGAGACACCTAGTCCAGGGCCATCATATCAAGGTCTACTCCGACAACGTGACGACAGTGGCTCACCTCAGACACCAAGGCGGCACAAGATCCAGGAGCCTAGAGGGGCTCTCAGGCCAAATAATTTCCTGGGCAGAAAAGCACCTTTCACTAACAGCAGTCCACCTAAAGGGGACGTCCAATCTTCAGGCAGACTTCTTGAGCAGAAGATGTATCCAGCCTGGCGAATGGAGTCTGAATGTAAGAATCTTTCAGAGGCTGGTGAACAGGTGGGGTCTTCCGGAGATGGATCTACTAGCATCGAGCAAAAATGCCCAGGTAGAGAACTACTCCCTGAACCCCAGGGACAGATCCATGGGGGTAGATGCCTTTGCCCCAAGTGAGAGTTTCGTCTGGCATACGCTTTCCCGCCGATTCCAATCCTTGCTGCAACCCTGAGGAAGATCCGAGAAGACCAAACCCAAACCATCCTGGTAGCTCTGCTATGGCCGAAGAGTTGCTGGTATTCTTTAATTACAGAGCTCCAGGTAGACGGGCCGCTCCTCCTTCCCTTGGAAGACGACCTCCTCCTGCAGGGCCCCCTACATCATCCAAACCTTCAGGGAATGAAGTTGGCGGCCTGGTTACTGAGACCCAGATCCTGAGGGCCAAGGGTCTATCAGAGGCAGTAATCGAAACCCTTCAGAAATCTCGGAAACCAGGCACCAATTCCATATACAACAAGATATGGAAACACTTTTCCTCATGGTGTCTGCCGGATTTGCCTGACCCAGAAAACCCTAACATCTCCCGTATCTTGGATTTCTTACAGAAGGGGCTTGAATTAAGCCTAAAGCCTAGCACACTGAAGGTACAGGTCTCGGCCTTAAGCTCTGTGTTTGACTGTGACTTGGCCAGTCTCAGGTGGATAAGAAGATTAATGACATCAGCCACTAGGCTACATCCAAAAAAACAGGTTGTCATTCCATCATGGGACTTGAATGTGGTGCTTAAAGGGCTCACTCAACCACTCTTTGAGCCCCTATCATCTTGTACTTCTCAGCTCCTCTCCTGTAAAACGGCTTTACTTGTAGCAATAACCTCAGCAAGGCGTATAGGAGAGCTCCAGGCTCTTTCAATTAGAGAGCCCTACCTAACCATTAGAGACGATTCCATAGTTCTCTCCCTTGATCCATCCTTTCTACCGAAGGTTGTGACTGACTTTCATAGGTCTCAGAATATAATTCTTCCCTCATTTTGTCAAAACCCAGCGAACTCTAAAGAGGAGGTGTTTTGTACGCTGGATGTAAGGCGCATAGTTCTTCACTACTTAGATTACACTAAATCCTACAGAATCGACCACAACCTGTTTATCCATGTGTGCGGTCCAAACAAAGGAAAGAAGGTGGCAAAGAACACCATTGCCAATTGGATCAAAAAGGCCATCTCTGAAGCATATCTGGCGCAGAACATCACACCCCCTACGGGGATCAAGGCTCATTCAACACGATCTACCTCTGCATCATGGGCTGAGAGGGCAGGCGCATCCTCAGAGCAGATCTGTAGGACAGCCACTTGGTCTTTGTTACATACCTTCACTAAACACTATAGGTTGGACCTAGTGTCCAACATGGATTTAGTCTTTGGCCGAAAGGTTCTTCAGGCCGTTGTCCCGCCCTACTGCAGTATAGGTTGTTATGCCTCCTGTCGTGGAAGGTTGCTAGAGAAAATAGAATTAGACTTATCGGTAATTCGGTTTCTAGAAACCTTCCACGACAGCACTATTTCCCTCCCTGTATTCTTGGACAAATTCTAAGAATCTAAAGGTAACCAGTGCTACGGTGTTCAGTTATAAGTCACTGGTGAGAGGGACCTTTTAACCTCTTGTGCTTCCTGTCCCCCATTAGGGCGTGGCGACAACCTCCTATGCTGTCATGGAAGGTTTCTAGAAACTGAATTACCGGTAAGTCTAATTCTATTTTCCAGCACATAGGGGTTCTTTATATGGAATCCACAAACTATTCTAAGAAAATCTACACTCCAGGAGGCAAATAGTGCTCTGTCTTTCCGTATGGCTAAGTAGTACAGCCACATATGGGGTATTGCCACATTCAGTAGAAATTGTGGGACAAATTTTTGCACTATTTTTACCCATTTCCCAGTGTGAAAATGTAAAACTTGGGACTAATACACAATCTTGGTGGTAAGAATGTAAATTATTTTATCTTCACTGCTCAATGGTATAAAAGTCTGTGACACACCTATGGTGTCAAAATAATCACTGCACCCCTAGATGAATTAATTGAGGTTTAGTTTGTAAAATGGGGTCACTTATGGGGGGGGTTCTACTGTTCTGGCACCTCAGGGGCTCTGTCAATGTAACATGACGGAAAAAATGAATAAACCAGCTCACCTGCCTTGGCTTAGTGGTGCGTGGAAGCACGAATTTCCGTGTAGTCTCACGTCCAAAGGTCCAATAAAAAAGTTTCAATTCAGCATGGCACCCTCAAACAAGTGCAGCAAAATCTGCATTGTAATTTGGCATTTCTTCCTTTCTGAGCTTTGCACTGTGCCTCCAAAGTAATTTTCAAACACATATGGGCTATCAGTGAACTCAGGAGAAATTGCACAACACATTTTGGGGTCCATTTTCTCCTGTTACCATTGTGAAAAAGCAAAATTTGGAGCGAAAAATTTTTTGCAGGAAAAATGTGATTTATTTTCATAGCTCTACGTTATAACCTCCTGTCAAGCACCTGGGGGATCAAGATGCTCAATGCAGTTTCCAAAATGGTGTCACTTGTGAGGGGTTTCCACTGTTTAGGCACATCAGAGGCTCTTCAAACACAACATGGCGTCCGCTAATTATTCCAGCAAATTTTACATTCAAAAAGGTAAATGGTGCTCCTTCCCTTTCAAGCCTTGCCATGTGCCCAAACAGAAGATATCCCCCTCATATGAGGTATTGGCATGCTCAGGAGAAATTGCAAAACAAATTGGATGGTCCATTTTCTCCCGTTACCCTTGCGAAAGTAAAAAAAAAATTAGGTCTAAAGGAAAAATTTTGTAAAAGAAAAGTAAATGTTTTCTTTTTGTTTTTTTTTAATCAGATTGTTATAATGAAAATGTGAATAAAAACTAACAAGTGAAAAACAACTGTATCACCATCCAAAATCCCCTCCCCCCCCCCCCCAACACCCCACACCCCCGCCCGGTCCACAAAAGAAATAAGAAAATTATACACAAAAAGCACAAATCTTATGAAAATATAAAATACATGCACATAGACACAGTGGATAACAATGTCGACCAAAATCAGCTATTAGACAAATAGGTTCGCTGCTGGCAGACCCGGGGTGTCCAGCCAACCAGCCCAAATTTGCTCAAATGTATTCGGTTGTCCCCTCTTAAGGTATATGGCTTTTTCTCTATAGAGTATATAGTTTAATTTATTGATGTATTCTGTCCGAGATGGCACCTTATCTGAAATCCAATGGTATGCTATCAGCTTCCTAGCAGCATAAAGCATTCTGGCAACTGCGGTTTGAAGGTATTCATCTCCCCCCACATCCTCCACATAACCCAAGACACAGACAATGGGATCTCTAGGGATATCCTGTCCTGTAGTCACATGGATCAAATTAAGGACCAGAATCCAAAATACCTGCAGGCAGGGGCACGTCCACAACATATGTAAGATATCAGCATTCTCGAGCGTACATTAGGGCACTGCGAATCCCTCCTCATCCCCATATCAAATAACCATTTAGGGGTTCTATAAACTCTATAAAGAATATACAATTGGGACAAACGATTGGGTTCACTAAGAGACAGCCTGGGGACCATCTGCAGAATAGATTCCCATTGATCCCCTGAAATGGCGCCCAACTGTTGCTCCCACTTCGCCAGCGCTCCTATCGGATGCTTCACCAAAACCATTGAAAGAAGTCCACCGTACACAAACGAGATTAAACCCCTAGTGGATGCCTGCAGCCCGAGCCTGCTGAAAATAGCATCCTAGTGTATAGATATGCTATTCATTTGGTCCTGCACTGTGTAGGCATGCCGCAACTGCAGATACTGGAAGAACATAGAGTGTTGGAGCGGAAAATCCCGTCTCAGTGTGTCAAAGGACTTAAAAACCCCATCCTCCACTAATTGCGACAGCCACCAGATACCTATTCGCCTCCATTGCGCAAAACCTTTAAGCGACCTCATTTGCGGCAAATACAGGTTATTCCAAATAGGGGAGTATTTTGTGAAACCCGTGATTCCTCTTAACTGTTTAATTTTATCCCACACTTTAATCATGAGAATGACCGTAGGATATCTAGACGCCCAAGGTCTAAATCTGCCCGCCTCTAAGTTGGATAACAGCGACCCCTGACCCACAAGAAACCGGAAAATCAACTGGCCCCCCGCTGTCTCCGCTGGGAAGCCCTCCATTCCCCCCGCCATGTGCTGACATTGAGAGGAGAGAAAGTAGAGCCATGGATTGGGCAGCGCCAGCCCCCCCTCCTCTTTAGATTTTTGTAAATGTTCCAATTTGATCCTTGCACCCTTTTTTAACCAAATAAGTTCTCTAAATATCGCATTAATTTTGTAAAACCTATTTTGAGGGAGCCAGACTGAGGAGTTGTGAAGAACATACAGAAGCTGCGGCATGATCACCATTTTCAGTTAGTTCACTCTCCCCACCACAGAAAGATGCAACTTAGCCCAGGCCTTAACCTTTCCCTTAATCCTGGCCATCAGTGGCGAGAGATTCAGATATTCAAAATCCATTAGTTTATTAGATATCATAATACCCAGATATTTGAAAGTCGTTACAACCGGCACCTGTGTGACGTTGATTGGGATCGGATCTAAAGGGAGAATTGCAGATTTTTCCCAGTTAATAACTAGTCCCGAGACAGCGCCAAAAGAATTAAGGAGCAGCATCACATTATGTAATGATCTATCAGGGTCAGCCAAGAACATAAGCAAGTAATCAGCATAGAGTGCTACCTTCTCCTCCTGTCCTCCGTATCTGAACCCCTCGATGCCCTTATCATATCTTATTCTGGAGGCCAGAGGCTCTATCGCTAAAGCAAAGAGTAGCGGGGACAGAGGGCAGCCCTGCCTTGTACCTCTATAAAGAGGAAAAGGGTCAGACAGTGATCCATTTGCTCGTATTCGTGCTTTTGGTTCGGATTAAAGCGCCTGATCCAGCTAATAAAACCCGGACCAAACCCCATACAGCGAAGTGTAGCCCAGAGGTAGGTCCACTCTACACTGTCAAATGCCTTGGCGGCATCCAGAGAGAGGACCACCCTCCCCCCCGCATTATCCGCCCTCACCTGCATGTTCAAATACAGTCGCCTAATATTTATGGCCGTAGACTTACGAGGCATGAAACCCGTCTGATCCGAATGTACTAACGATTCTACCACCTTCGAAAGTCGAGTGGCCAAAACCTTCGCCAGGAGCTTAATGTCCACTGTCAGGAGGGAAATGGGTCTATATGACGCCGGGAGTGTCGGGTCTTTGTCCTTTTTTGGCAGCACAGTAATAATAGCTTCCCGCATAGAAGATGGGAGAGCTCCAGAACTGAGACTATCATTGAATACAGCCAGCAAGGTAGGGAGTAGTACAGATTTATACTTTTTGTACACCTCAACTGGTAAGCCTTCCACCCCCGGCGCCTTACCATTGGACATAGATCCCAAAGCCTCTTCAAGCTCCCCCAAGTCCAGCGGCTCATCAAGCATACGTCTCGCCTCGTCAGTCAGACGTGGGAGTTTAGCGGGCCCCAAAAAGTTGTCAAGGTCTTCAGTCGAGGCCCTGGTGTGTGAGGAGTATAACTCGGTATAAAAAGTCTCCAAAATTCTCAAAATACCCGGTGTGTCATTGAAAAGTTGCCCACCCACATCCCGAAGGCCGGCTATAAACGAGGACCCCCCCCTGTGCTGAAGTTATAACCGAGAACAAATGACCAACACTCTCCGCATTTTCAAAATATTGAACTGACTGAAACATACGTTTTCGCTTCGCAGTTTCTAGCGTCATTTTAGTCACCTTCAACTGTGCCTCTTTTAGCCTTTTCTGACTGGCGAGAGTGAATCGCATGGAGAGAGCCTTTTCCGCATCCTCCAGCTCATGAAGTATAATCTGAGATTCTGCTCTGGAATTAGATTTAAGCTTTGAAATCTCACGTATATACATGCCCCGCAGGTATGCCTTCAGAGTCTCCCAAACAGTCAAACTAGATGCTGAACCCAAATTAAACCTGAGATGTTCCTGTATCTCAAAGCTAAAGCTATCATTCTTATCCACTAGCTGCAGCCAAAACGGATTAAGTCACCATAACGGTTTAGTTTTCAATCTATTATTCCCCCCCTTGATTGTAATGGACATGGGCGAGTGATCCGACACTGTTCTCGGCAAATAATTAACGTCTAAAATTTTTCTCAGCATCAAATCATCACCCATAGCCAAATCAATGCGTGACACTGAGACAAAGGTAGAGGAGAAGCATGAATATTGGTAGACATCAGGATTACGACTTCTCCATAAGTTAAGTCAGTCAGGGCTAGCTCATGTAACAAAACTCATAAAGGCGTACGATTACCTCCCGGTTTCAGGGGTGCATGATTCCCTCTATCCCAGTGGGAGTCCAAAACATTTTTAAAGTCCCCCACCAACATATAAGGGACCCCCGGAAAGTCCTTCAACATGGTATGAATTTTATATATAACTTTGCTACTATAAGGCGGGGGGATGTATATAGAAATGAGTATCATTATCTCAGCAAAGAGTTTGCAGAATAGAAAGATGAATTGCCCCTCCGTGTCCACCACCACCTGATTGCATGTAAACTGGGCACCTGAACAGACCAGTATGCTAACTCCCCGGGAGTATTGAGAGTACGTGGAATGATACCCATGATACCCATCCACCTCTTATTTAATATACCAAGTGTCTCAGGAGTAAGATGCGTCTCTTGTAAGCATACAACAGTTGGCTTCTGATCCATTATAAAGGAAAATATGGCCTGTCTTTTTACTGGGGACTTTAGCCCTCTAATATTCCAGCTAAGTATTTTAACGTCACCCATTCTCAAGTCGATATACAGTCGGTGCCAATATCCACCGTGTCATAGTAGAGCTTACATTGTTGTGCACAAAAATTACATAGGACCCGACAAACCCCTAGAACCCCCCCCCCCCCCCCCCCCGGACTCTCAACAACATGTCCCCCGGCAGTGCCAAGGGTATTTCAACCAAGGGCGATGTTATTCCCTTCCACATCAGTCAACGGGCGTTTCACTTCCTAACTGCTGCCCACACATAACAGGATGAGTCCCCACAGCACACGACAACCATCTACAGCAAAACGACAACATGTCGAGCAGTTTCCTGCAACAGAACCGAAAGTCAAGACACCAGACAGCGCAGAAGTGTCCAAAGTAGCAAATACATCATCAGCCGCATTCCCGGTCTTCCTCATCCTTCTTCAGCTGCTGTTCATTCAGATCCAGCCAGTCCATAGCATCTTTAACATCCAGAAAAAAGTGAATTTTGTTCCGGGCCTCGACCTGCAGCTTGGCCGGGAATATCATAGAATATGGGATACCTATGGCCCTTAGACGTTTTTTGATGTCCATAAATTTAGCTCTCATTCTTTGGACTTCTGGCGAGAAGTCAGGGTAACAAGAAACTCTGGAGCCATCAATAGAAAGGTCAGGATGTTCCCTAGAGTATCTAAGGATATTATCCCTGTCCCTATAGTGGAGAATTTTAGCCAAGATAGGCCTCGGTTGGTAACCAGGAGGAGGAGGGCGGGTAGGAACCCTGTGAGCACGTTCCACAGCATATAAATGAGTTAGATCAGTTCCTATTTTCTCCTTAATCCAGGCTTCGATAAAAACAGTAGGATTTTTGCCTTCATAACGTTCAGGCATGCCAACAATGCGGACGTTGTTCCGTCTAGACCTGTTCTCTAGGTCATCAGTTTTGGCCCACTCAGCAACCATATCTCTTTTAAGTTCTTTATGATGCTGCGCTGACTTAGACACAGTACCCTCCACAACTCCGACTCGTTTCTCAAGTTGCCCGGTTCTGTCTTTAACGGTGTGCAGTTCATGCCTCACATTTTGCATGGATTCTTGTAAATAACCCAGCTGAGTGAGCACAGAAGAAATAGCAGACCCACACTGCATAACTGCTGTCAGCACATCTTTGATAGTAGGTTCAGTTGGCATTTGCAGCTGCAGTGCTTCGAGCTGGCTTTTGTTATGCTCCACTAGTTCTCCCCAGCTGGCTGCAGCGTCCTCTCCCCTCTCTCCCACCTCCGGATCCATACCTTCACCTGCAGACTCCAGCTCTTCATCTGTCTCCTGGAGGGACTCGCGCTCTGCCTCCTCCACTCTGCCAAAGCGTCTCAGCCGGGCTGCCACCTCCCTGTTCCTGGCCTCACTGTCTGCAGCTGCTTCCTCCAGAGCACGCACTGTGTTAGCAGCGCCATCTTGGGACCCAGGCCCCAGCTCATTAGTCACTCTTCTCTGACCTTTTTTTCGCATGATTTAGGGCTAGAGGCTGAATGTCTCTGTCCAGCGGCACCCGCAGGTCTCAGGAATGCACACAGATTAGTTACTGAACGTGCTGTGGGGATATAATGGCAGTAATCAGTAGCTGTGTGTGGGAGCTCAGCAAACCCACGTCCTCCTCACATGCTGCTAGGCCACGCCCCCAGAAAAGTAAATGTTTACCGTATTTTCATCCTTTCCCATTCCAAAAATTCCAGTGAAACACCTGAAGCATTAATAAACTTCCTGAGTGTGGTTTTGAGCACCTTGAGGGGGGTGCAGTTTTTAGAATGGTGTCATTTTAGTATTTTCTGTCATATAGGCCCCTCAAAGTCACTTCAAATGTGAGTTCGTCCCTTAAAAAAATGGTTTTGAAAATTTCTTTGTAAAACTGAGAAATCACTGGTTAACTTTTAACCCTTATAACTTCCTACCAAAAAAAATTGTTTAAAAAATTGTGCAGATGTAAAGTAGACATATGTGAAATGTTATTTCTTCATCGCTTCATTGGGGGACACAGGTAACCATGGGTGTATGCTGCTGTCACTAGGAGGCTGACACTATGCAAAAAACAAAGGAAAATTAGCTCCTCAGTAGTATACACACCGACAGGTACCAAGTACCTCAGTTTAAGCTTAGTGTCTGTAAGAGGTGGACCTGGATCTAACCCCAGATCTGCAGTTCTTTCCTTTTCAGGTCTTGTGTTTTATTAATCTTTTCCCTTTTGTTTTTCAGATTCTTCAGCTTCAGTGTAACAGGGTGTAATGTCTCACCCTGTTTTCCCACATTATGCGACCGAGAGAGCAGTGTGGTGTCACCCACATCGCCGACTCTCGGACCCGCAGGCAGGACCTAATCCTCTGTCACCCTTAGGGGTGTTCCAGTTTGATTCCCGGTGGCCGATCCTTTGCCTTTTCCCCACCTCACCCTTCTCCTCGAAAAGGGCTGAGAGGAAGGCGGTGGTCACCTGTGGTGGCCTCCCACTTCTGGTAATGGGTTGACGCCGTCTTCTGCACCGTCCGGAGACGGTGCGCGAAGGAGGATCTTCATTCCCAGGACCCTCTCGCTCCCGAGGGCTCCTGATACGATCCTTATCTCTGAAGAGGAGCCAGACACACATAGCAGTATGTATGTCCCAAATCCCCCTGCAGCAGCACTCCCTCCATTACTAGTTCTTAGGCCCTTGCAGCCCTTCCCCCCTCCTCATAGGACTCTTATTTTCGCGACCCTTTTTTTTCTCTAGCGCGCGGTCCCCGACATTTTGCAGGCTTCTTGCCCTTCGGCCATTTTACGTCAGGGGCACGCCCCCCCCACCCGGCATATTTCCTAACAGCCCGCTCCTCTCGTCGTCCAGACACGCCCCTGCTTGGCGCGTTTATTCCCTGCTCACGTGCCCCAGTCAGTACGGACATGCCCCCTCCGGCGTGCCATCCTATTATCTCACTGTTTCTTTTTCCATCGCTGGGCACGCCCCCTATCTGCACGTCAGGCCTGGCGCCGGCGATTGGGCCATGTTTGGGTTGGACAAGCCCCCTCCGGCGTGTTAGCCTATCAGGCCGCATCTTTCATTTTCTTTTTTCGCTTTTCTACCCAATGGCAGGCGGCCCTTGGTCGGATAATCTCTGCTATGTCCAGGTCACGTCCACCACTCCACAGTGTGCTGCTGTGCCTGTGTCTCCCTGCCTCCCCTCGTTCTTTCACTGCTGGTTGGCGTGTCATCCATTAGGAGGGGCACTTTACTTTGTTTTCGCTGGCCGGCACATTAGCCAGAGATGGCGCGGCTAAATCTGGGCCCTTCTGCTAATTTGGCCCCCGGCTTTGGGTGTTTTTATCCTCGCCCTCTTACTGGCCCCCGGCCAGTCAATGACCCTTGACCAATCTGTGCACGCCTTGGGCATAACCAGGCCAATCGGGGCACACCTTGGGCTTAGCCACGCCCCCTTCCGATGACCGCGTTTGTTTTTGCCTAATGAGTGAGTGTGCCTCTCTAGCCCTCCCCCTGTCACCCGAGACATGCCCCCAGCAATGGGGATCACTGCCTGCAAGTTTGTGATCATACACTATCGGTAGATTTGTACACTGTCTGTCACCATCTACCTCAGGGCACAGCAAGCGGTGTGTCTTTGCCAGTAATAGCGGACCAAGATGCGTGCATCTACTCCAGACCCCAAAGGGCACAGCAGGCATTCATCTCTGTCCTGCACTGCTGACAGCGCCATCTCTGTTATCAGATAGGACCAGTCCAGACTGGTTGTTTTCTACCTCATAAGGGCTCAGCTATCCCCGGCAGTAGTCTTGTCTCTCCCTTATGCCACAATTTCAAGCATTCCTGACCTGTTAATCCATGATACCTGCACCATGTGTGTAGAATAAGTGGCCTTCTGACCGGTCTGCGTTATTTATGCCTGTACTGAAGCTCCTCCACCGTGTCTGCCCCGCAGCAGTACCCTAATGTCCGGGACAAGAGCACTCCCCTCCCTCTAGAGTGGGCTGTTGCCATGTCTCAGTCAGTCTCCGACCTGACAGAAGTCTCATAGTCCATGATCCAAGTCCTGGAGCGACTTTTTCATCCGTCTACTGCAGGGGTGGGGAACCTCAGGCCCCAGGGCCATTTACGGCCCTCGATGACCTTTAATCCTGCCCCCGGGCAGACTCTCAGGGACCACAGTACTTTGGCAGGGAGTTATATTTTGATTGCCACCAGCTCATTAATTTCTTCTTGCTCTGTGAGCACACACATGCAGTGTTCACTACTGAAATCTGAAGGGCATGCAATGAAAGATTATGTCCTGACACCAGTGACAGAGTCAGGATGTACTTTGTGGGCGGAATTTGTACGACTCCCGAAGCATGGTACATATATCCAAATGGCCCTTGGAGAAAAAAAAATTCTCCACCCCTGGTCTACTGCCACCAGTGCTCCGAACACCTTTTCTGGTGATTCGCACACACCTAACCACAGATTAGATCCCAAGCCTTGTCTGCCTCTGCGGTCTTCCATTCTGCTTCAGCCGCAGTGGAGGCTGCTCAGCAAAGACAACGGTCTCGGCTTCTTACTCAGACTCATGCTGTGCGCTTGGTTACTGCTGGCTCTCCAGCCTTAGCTGTAGTAAATAACAACAGGCAATGACTAAGAGATGTTCCAGAGGCTGTCCGGATTTCTCCCTACTGAGCATGCTTGTGAGGTGACGACTTTTCATTGGTGGTCGGTCATCAGCTGCTCGGGTGACGGGGCAGGGCCGGATTGGTCCACGAGCAAGGTCCTGGCTGACTGGACTTGAACAGGAATGTATAAAGGGTTCCCTGGAGCGGGCGTTGGCACACTAAGATCATTTGTGTTACTGGATACGTTTCCACCCTGTGTGCACGTGTGCCGCTACTAGCACTGCGAGTGTGTCTAGGCAGGCTGTATAGGGTGAGAACTCCCGCTTGGCTTAGCATCTCAACCGGACGTCCTAAGTCACGTGCGGATCGCACACAGTGTATCAGAGCAAGTGCAACCACCAGCTTAGACTTCCCTGGGGAGGTAGCTATAGGGACCCCAATTAGCATCATTATCACTATACTCCTGTGAGGCTTAACGGTATAGGCTTGAGTGCTCTTTCTTGTACCGCTCTGTGGAGCAACCGAGCAGGTACTTTGCACTCTTTCCACACAGAGTGACATTTAACTCCGTGTGTTTACGGTTCTTGTACGCAGCACCGCTCCGCCATTGGTTACTAGCTGCGGTTCCTCCATCACTGCACAGTGGACCCCGGGTTGCGATTGCACCTTCTCATAATTTATATTTGGTGCAATCCACAAACCCTAACAGTATCTTAGCGATCGGGTCTGGCTAGCAATGGCGGACGAGCAGTGTTTACCGCGTTACATCCACAGCTGGAGGGCAGGTTGTCTTCTCTTGAGCGCACGACTACAGTAGTGGATGTTACTGCAGTAGTGGATGTTACCGCAGTAGCGGCTCACGCAGCCAGTGAAGCCGCCTCTATAGTGACTGCTGCCACCCCTGCTCCATCTCTCGCGCAATTCCCCCTACCCGATAAGTTTTCTGGTGATAGCAAAGCCTGACGGGGATTCGTGAACCAGAGCTCTATTCATTTGGAGCTACTTGCATCACGTTTCCCATCAGAGTGGACCAAGGTGGGATTTGTGGTCTCTATTGACGGACAGGGCATTGGAGTGGGCTACGCCGCTGTGGGAGCACAATGACCAGATGGTTCAGAGCGTCACCCATTTTCTGGGCGCCCTGAGACAGGTTTTAGGACCTCGAGTTACCCATGACGCCGCGCTCCAACTCTTGTCGTTAACCCAGGGCTCCTCCACGGTCAGCCAGTTCGCCATCCAATTTCGGACTCTCTCTACAAAGTTGGAGTGGCCGGATAAGGTCCTTATCCATGTATTTTGGAGAGGGCTGGCTGATAATGTAAATGATGCACTGGCCACTAGGGAGATTCCTGTCACCCTGGAGGACTTAATATCAGTTTCCACCTGCTTCGACCTTCGGCATGCCAAATGAAGGTTGGAGCGAGGCCAGAGAACTGTAGACAGAGGTTTCGCTTGGCTACAAACTTTACTAAACCTCTAGAATCTCCGGCTCAGGCTGGCGAGCCAGTGCTGGCTATGCAGGTGTCTCGAGTGGAGTCCAGGTCCCGTTTCGAGTCTGACCTGCCATGTTTGTGGTCAGGCTGGCCATTACGCCAACCAGTGTCCTCAGCGGCAAGGAAATGACCCCGTCTAGTGGCTATTGGAGGAGGCTCACTAAACACTACGGAGATGTCCTCCAAATTGACTTTCAAGGCGACTCTCTTATGGGTCGATCTCTCATACCACAGAGAATTGCGTGGATTCCGGAGCCGAGGGCAATTTTATGTCTTCAGTCTTCACTCGACGGCAAGTAATACCCCTAGTAATGCTCTCCAAGCCGAACACCATCTGGATTGCAAATGTGTCCACACTATCCTCTCAGATTACACATCAGACCATCCCCCTTTCCCTTGAAATTTCCCCAAGTCATCAAGAGTTAATTTCTTTGTTGGTCCTTCCTGAGGGTATAGATGAGGTACTGTTAGATATACCTTGGTTGTGTCACAATTCCCCTCACATTGACTGGACCACTTGGAGCATAATAAGATGGAGTAGGTCATGTGAGGGATGGTTCCTGAGGGCTCAAGTTCAGGTCAGGTTCTCTGAAGTCACCACCAATCTAACCCCCCTTCATAAACAATATTGGCACTATGCCAACGTCTTTTCTAAAAAAAAAAGCCGCAGAGACTCTTCCTCCTCACTGACCCTATGACTGTCCCATAGACCTTATCCCGGGCTTTGAGCCACCTCGGGGGCAAGTCTACCCTTTGTCTCTCCTGGGGACAGAGGCTATGTCTCAATACATCAAGGAGAATTTGGTTAGAGGTTTCATTAGGAAGTCTGTGTCTCCTGCTGGGGCTGGGTTCTTCTTTGTCCAGAAGAAGAACGGGGAACTTCGTCCATGTATTGATTACAGGGGGTTGAATGTTATAACCATCAAGAATAAATACCCTCTACCGCTCATCTCGGAGCTCTTTGATAGACTGCAAGGGGCAAGGGTGTTTTCCAAGTTAGATCTGCGTGGAGCCTATAATTTGATTCGTATCCGTTAAGGGGATGAATAGAAGACCGTGTGTAACACGCGGGATGGTCATTATGAATAGCTGGTAATGCCATTCGGTCTCTGTAACGCTCCCGCCTAGAGTTGAGCGGCTTTGGTCGGATCGGGTTTCATGAAACAAAATTTGTTTCAGATGAAACTGGTCCGACTAGTAGAGTTGAGCGAAACGGGTCGAAAAAATTCAAAAGTCGCTGACTTTCGACCAAAGTCAGGTTTCATGAAATGAAACCTGACTTTAGCGTGAGGTTGGCCACGAGGTTGGCGACTTTAGCGCCAAAGTCGCGTTTCAAAAGATGCTTTAGCGCCCTTTTTCAGCCAATCAGGAAGATCGGACACTGTGGGCAACGTGATGACATAGGCAGCGGTCACCACCATGTTTGAGAAGGGCATGCAAGTGATTGGCTTGCTTTGTGTGGCGTCACAGGGGGTATAAAAGGGCGTGCACGCCGACCGCCATCTTACTTATGCTGATCTCAGAATAGGGAGAGCTGCTGCTGCTGATTCTGTAGGGAGAGCGTTAGGCAGGGAAGAAGATACCAAAAACTGCTTCTGCTGCTAGCGATTTTGCCTGTACAACACACCAGTTACTGTGCAGTGCAAGGGGAGGCTGTATTTTGGTGCATCAGCTCTGTTGGTTATTAGGCTGCCTTTTAAGGCTCCCTGATAGCTGCATTGCTGTTTTCACACTGCAGAGCAAACTGCTTTTTTCAAAGCAATCCAAATTTTATTGTTTTGTCCTGGTGAGTTACTGAGCGTTCATTTTTTCACACACCGTACAGCGGTGTACGCTCCTCACACAGTACCGTGTTATCACGGCCAAATTGAAGCTGTGTGTGACTCGTAAGAAAAAGCCGAGGAGTTTGTCCATTCTTACAGACCTACACTCTAGGGAGATTCCAATTCTGCCCAATTCTATATATACCTTGTAGTTTGTCATACACCAGCCAATTTCTGCCTGTCACATTGCGGTGTAATCTCTACTGGGTCTGAGACAATAGTTCAGCGTCCTCCAATCTACAGTGAGCTTCAAATTCTCACCAATACTATATACAGCTTCTGTCTTCTCATACACCAGCCAATTTCTGCCTGTCACATTGAGGTGTAATCTCTACTGGGCCTGAGACAATAGTTCAGCGTCCTCCAATCTACAGTGAGCTTCAAATTCTCACCAATACTATATACAGCTTCTGCCTTCTCATACACCAGCCAATTTCTGCCTGTCACATTGCTGTGTAATCTGTTCTGGGCCTGAGACAATAGTTCAGCGTCCTCCAATCTACAGTGAGCTTCAAATTCTCACCAATACTCTATACTCTATAGACCCTCTACCTTGTTTTACAGTACCATATAGCTGTTGTTATTTTGGGTACCTTTTTCAATAAAATGAAGAAGTATGGTGGAAGAGGCCGTGGAAGTGGGCGGGGTTGCCAGCTGGTCCTGATGGTGATGTTGGTGGTGGTGCTTCTGCTGGTAGTGGCAAAAGCACAATAGCACCTAAGGCAGGAGGTGGTGAGCCTGCGTCATTGTCTGGCTCCACAAGGCCTCGTAGGCTCCCTTTTCGGTCAGTAGGTAAACCGCTTTTAAAGCCGGAGCTTCAGGAACAAGTTTTGTCTTACATTGCTGACACAACCTCCAGCTCTATCGCCTCCTCCTCTGAAGTTTCAAAAAATAAAAGCACTGCGTCATCAGTGAAGGCTCCTGGTCAGGAACAACACCTTTCCTTGTGTCCTTCATCCCTATCAAAAGTGAAGGATGCGGCAGGCCACACTACAGATTACTCCATGGAGCTCTTTTCTCATACCGTGCCTGGGTTATCAAGTCAAATCGTGAATTCCCCAGGCCAAGATGAATCTAACATAGAGTGCACTGATGCATAGCCACTGCTAGATTTATCTACTGGTACATTCACTCAGAGCACAACATTGTCCTCGCAGTGTACTGAGCCAGAATCTGACCCTGATGAAACTCAGGTGCCCCTTCCTGCATACTATACCACCATACACGGTGACACAGAGGAAGGTGCACATGACATTGAAGAGGAGGTGATGGATGACCCAGTTGTTGACCCAGATTGGCATTCATTGGGGGCAGAGGGTGCCGCTGCCAATAGCTCAGAAGAGGAGGAGCATCCGCAGCAGGCATCGACATCGCAACAGCTGTTATCTGGCAGGCCCGGAGCAGTCCAAAAACGGGTTACAAAAACCAAAAGAGTTGCAGGACAGCTTGGCCAGACGGTCAAAATAGCACAGCATGCAAGGCCTCAAAATGTCTTCCATAGTAGGAAGAGTGCAGTGTTGCACTTTTTTGAACAAAATCCTAATGATCAGGCAAAGGTTATCTGCAAGAAGTGCGCAAAGACCTTTAGCCGAGGGAAAAATCTGAGAAATTTGAATACCAGTTGCATGCTTAGACATTTAACCACCATGCACTTGCAAGCGTGGACGGACTACCAAACCTCACGTACCACATGTGCAACTGCTCCCAAAGAAGGTAGTCAGCAACGCTACATTGTTTCCCCCACTGTAAGCCCACCGGTTAGCACACCACCAGCAGCAAATGTTGAGGTGTCGTCACAAGGCCAAAGCAGTCAGGGAATCACAATGTTATATCAACGAAAGACTGAATCTAGGCCATCAGAAAGAACACCAACTCCATCACCATCATCAACTCTCTCTCAGTCCGCCATGTCTACCGCTAGTTCCACCATATGCAGCTCTCAAGTCCAGCTCACCCTACCAGAGACTATGAGTAGGACAAGAAAGTACTCATCCTCTCATCGGCGTACACTGTGTTTGAACGCCCACATTGCCAAACTAATCTCGTTAGAGATGATGCCCTATCGCTTGGTTGAAAGCACAGCTTTCCGCGAACTCATGGCCTACGCAGTACCACTCTATGACCTACCCAGTCGGCACTTCTTTTCTCGCAAAGCCATCCCAGCCCTCCACCTTCATGTGAAAGACCACATTGTCCATGCACTCAAGCAATCAGTGAGTGGAAATGTGCACCTCACAACTGATGCATGGCATGGCCAGGGCCGTTACGTGTCCATCACTGCGCACTGGGTTAATGTGGTGGATGCAGGGTCCACAGGGGACAGCGGTGGTGGGACAGTGCTGCCTAGCCCACGGTATAGGAAACAGTTGGCTGTAGGCGTTCGACCCTCCTCCTCCTCCAGAAGCGAAAGCTCATCCACAGAGCGCAGTCGCACGAGCACTCCATCCGCAGCTGCCAGTGTTGCACACGAGGTGTCCCCCTATCGATCAGCTAGTGGAAAGCATCAGCAGGCTGTGTTGAAGATGATGTGTTTGGGCGACAGACACACTGTGGAGGTACTGGCCGACTACTTTCAGCGACAAACTGAGTCATGTCTGGGCAGTCTACATCTTGAGGCAGGCAAGGTAGTTAGTGATAATGGCCGGAATTTTGTGGCAGCCATAGCCCTTTCAAAACTCAGACACATACCTTGCTTGGCTCACACCTTGAACCTGGTGGTGCAGTGCTTCCTCAATAATTATCCAGCGTTAACAGGCCTGCTCCATAAGGTTCGAAGACTGTGATCATACATCCGCCGGTCGCCGGTACACTCCAGTCGTATGCAGAAGCAGCAGCGATTGCTCCACCTTCCTAAGCACCGCCTAATTATCGACGTTGCAACAAGGTGGAACTCCACCCTGCACATGGTTGAGCAGCTGTGCGAACAGAGGCAGGCTGTATTGCATTTGTGGGAGGATACACGGGCAGGCACTTTGAGGGCAGACATGGAGTTGACAGGTGTGCAGTGGTCGAAGCTGAAAGACCTCTGTAAAGTTCTTCAGTGTTTTGAGGAATGCACACGGCTGGTAAGCGCAGACGATGCCATCATAAGCATAAGCATCCCACTTACGCGTCTGCTCATGCAAACTTTGACGCACATTAAGGAGCAGGCGTCTGCAGCCGAGGAGGAGGGAAGCCTTGATGACAGCCATTGTCTGCTCCGGGACCTGTCCTGGACTAGGTGGAGGAAGAACAGGAGGAGGAGGATGATGATGGGGATGATTATTTAGGGGAGGAGGATGCTTCTCGTGGGGCAAGAGAAAATGTTGGCGTGGCAAGGTCTGGTACAGGGTTTATGCGTGACTGGAGGGATGGGGATTTGCCAGAAAGTGCTCCTCCACCCAGCAGTCGCAGTGCATCATTGACACTGGGAACATTGGCCCACATGTCAGATTATGCCTTGCAGATCCTAAAAAGGGACCCCCACATTGCCAAAATGATGAACGATGACGACTACTGGTTGGCCAGCATCCTGGATCCACGCTATAAAGGCAAATTACAAAACTTAATGCCACAGGAGAACCTTGACCTAATATTGGCTAACAAACAAGCAACTCTGGTAAACCGGTTGGTTGAGGCATTCCCAGCACACAGCAGCGGTGATGGTTCTCACACGAGCCGTAGGGGCCGGGGGCAGCTTGGAAGAGGTGTTCGTGGTGCACACATC
This sequence comes from Dendrobates tinctorius, assembly GCF_039654945.1. Taxonomy (NCBI): domain Eukaryota; kingdom Metazoa; phylum Chordata; class Amphibia; order Anura; family Dendrobatidae; genus Dendrobates; species Dendrobates tinctorius. Next base: position 195,849 of record NW_027361700.1, on the reverse strand, counting down.
AGAAGTGGCATTGGAGACTGATTTTTCAAGTGCCGCTCACACGACTGGTAATACTGCATCGATTGAAAGTGACAGGAAACAGCAGTTGTCAACTATGGTTACAAACTACTTCTCGTCCCATATCGATGTTCTCCCTCACAGGTCATTCCCATTTGACTATTGGGCCGCTAAAATGGACACCTGGCCTGAATTGGCACAATATGCCTTACAGGAGCTTGCTTGCCCAGCTGCAAGTGTGCTATCGGAAAGAGTCTTCAGTGCAGCTGGATCAATCCTGACAGAAAAAAGGACCCGTCTGTCGACCCAAAATGTGGATGATCTAACCTTCATTAAAATGAACCATGCATGGGTTTCCAAGGATTTTGTCCCACCTTACCCTGATGACACATAGGTTGCCAGAAAAATGGCTTGCTTTGGTCCTCCTCTTTCTCGGACTTGACCAATTTCGCCTTTAGCAGCAGCTGAATGTCCCATATCAACATATGCCATTTTGTAAACCTCCCTAAATGGGCTGCCTCCCCCCCATGGCACCACCTAGCGCACGCAACCGTGCGAGTGCCATTGCCCTGGACAGGTGGGTAGGCCGACTCTTGGGCGCGGGTACTGGCACAGGGTCCCTCATAGTGCAATCAAGTGTCTCTGACGATGGGGGTGCACATCCACCGTCAGACACACCGGCGTACTATGAGGGGCCCAGCACCAGTACCGATGCCCACGAGTGTGCCCCCCTTGCTTGGGCAGGGCCACAGCATTTGCAATGTTTACCTCTCCCTGCTCTTCTGCTGTGTAGTCTGGGCTGTCAAATCCTTCACTGGGACTGCCACTACAAATTTGTTGAACTGATAGATGATGGTTAAGACGTAGCTATGCCCTGTCCCGCTGGCCGGGCTCTAGCTTCAGATGATCAATGGCTTCCATTTCTTAGGGACGTCGACTCACAGTGACATGCAGTGGTGATTTATCATCAGCTTTCACAGTTTTCCTACTCACAGACGTGTGACATTCCGGCACCCATTTTTAAATGTGCCCTCTCATGCCAATCCCATAGAATCGCCTACGGCCTGTGGCTTCTGTCTTTTGCACTCCAAAGTTACGTGACAGATCATGATAGGCACTGAGCAACATGTTTACATCTCTCCCTGTGATAAAAATTTGATGGAGATGAGTAACGCTGATTGGATCAACGGTACTGCGATACAGCAACACTTTCTTCACAAAGAAATGTTTTCGCTGTCTCCACACACAAATTAATTGAGGGTCAGCATCGCCTCTGAGAATTGTGATGGAAGTTTTTCCCATGATTATTAAGTCCTAGATTTCTGCAATCACTAGACTTTATGTCAGTAATTGTTTGCATCTCATTTCCTATTGCGGAGAGGCTGGACTGTCTTACTGAGACAGAAATATATATGAAGATTTAAAAATACCACCAAAAGTGTATACTGGTGTACGCTTCAAATACATTTCCTTTTTTCTACTTTTTAGATTTTTGTCTAATCCATACTGAGAACACAGAGATTTTAAATGTTTAAACTATGCTATATATACCTGCTATCCAGTGATAATGTACCCTTTCTCAACTTTGTACAATCTGGTCAAATCCATACTGGGCCTGAGACCGTCTGAGCCTGCCTCCTGATCTATAGATATAGGTTTTTAATGTGTAAACTATGCTATACATACCTGTAATCCGGTGATACGTTACCCTTTCTCATCTTTGTCCAATCATGTCTAATCCATACTGGGCCTGAGACCATCTGAGCCTGCCTCCTGATCTATAGACATAGGCTTTTAATGTGTAAACTATGCTACATGTATACGTGTTATCCGGTGAAACTGTACCCTTTATCAACTTTCTACAATGTTGTCGAATCCATACTGGGACTGATAAGGCTGCCGAGCTGTTAAGCAAGCTACAGCACCTGTGGTTTGGACACGTAATTTTTTCAGGAATGCCGGTTAGGCCTAATTCCGTAATTGCGGTTGACCTGCACTTACTGGGAAATCATCGTTCGAGGGGAATAATTGGAATCCCAGATCCCCATCACTAACGGTGTTCAGCGGGTTATCAGCACCTGTAAGCGACAAAAGCTGGTCCTTTCAGTGTAGCGCGCATCCAGCCCCGGACATGTAAGGGCATGATAGACCTGTTATTGCTCGATCTCGCGTGCCAGAGCCTCGCGTATCCCTCTAGTAAGCTTGACGCGTACCGCGGGGGCATGCCGGAGTCTCGGTCGTTAACGTAATAAAGCTGAGAAATCGCTAGCACAACTATAAACGGACATACCACACCACACACAGAATCGACAAAGCTTGCAATCTGTCCATCTTTTCTGTAGCTTATATGGTTGTGGTTTCCCGGATGGAGTCCAATTAATCCACAGGCTCCACTCCTGGTGGTGCCCTTTTGGACATTCCTTTAAGGTTCAGCTTTGCAATCATACAGCCCCCGGAAACCAAACACTTTGCCTTCATGGACGCTGTTTGGAGGTTCGTGGGACTAACGCTGCCCCATCGGCAGTTGGCATAATTTATTGGTGGGAAGTCCGACGGTATATGATCGTGTTCGATTTCAGAATTTTTTTTTTTTTTTGGTTTGTATTTTACATTTTTATTCCAGCCTTTCTTGACTTCATAAGGGCATGACAAGCCTCTATCTGTGTCTCCGCCACCTCCTCCTTTTACTCCTCCACCTCTTTTCTAAATGTAGTTGCCCTTTTCCATATGTTATTTTTGTCTTCTGAGCATTTTGTCTGCTTTGGGAAACCTTTAAAGGTGTTTTGTAAGTTTTTTCTATGTGTTTGTATGTGTTTGTGCTTGCCTGCCATTGTTTTCAATGGGGTTCGACTGTGTTCTTCAACCATTCGACGAACTTGCCTCCTGTGCGACGAACCAAAACACTAGCGGTGTGGCTCAACACTGCTCCTGATATATAGACGTACATTGTTAATGTTTAAAGTATGCTATATATAAATGGTATCTGATGATACTGTACCCTTTCTGCCAGGAAGTCCTCCTCCAACCAACACTCTAAGTGTATCATTGACACCTGTAACATTGTCCCACATGTGTGATAAATTTCTTGCGGATCTTCTTGTTATATTGTGGTGTGATCCATCCTGAACGTGTGTCTATGGGTTACTCCTGCAATTTAGATGTCCATTTAAAAATTACCCCAACACTGTATACAGCTCTACGCTTGTGATACATTACCCATTTACTGTTTGTTATATTCTGGTCTAATCCAAACTGACCAAGTGAGAGTTATTTTCTGACTGTGGAAATAAATACTGAGATTGACAACAATGACACCTACACTGTGTACAGCTGTACTCTTGAGATCCATTACCGTTTTACAGCTTTTTAGATTGTGTTGCAATCCAATACTGAGCCTGAGAGTGTCTGTGTGTGCCTCCTCAAATATCTACGGAGATTTAGAATGTTTAAACTATACTATCTATACCTGCTATCTGATGATACTGTACACTTTGTCTAATTTTTATATTCTTGTCTAATCCATACTGAGCCTGTGAGCATCTCTGTGTGACTGATGGAATATATAGGGAGATTGACAATTATCCTTTGACTGAATAGAGCTGTACGCTGCTGATACAGTGCCATATATCTGATGTTATTTTGGGTCTATTTTCTGCAAAATTTTGAAGTTTGGTAGAAGAGGCCGCAGACATGGGCGTGGGGGGGGGGCAGCTGGTTCTGATGGTGGTGGTGCATCTGCTGGTAGTGGCAAAAGCACAATAGCAGCTAAGGCAGGAGGTGTTGAGGCTGCGTCATGGTCTGCCTCCGGAACGCCTGGAAGGCTACCTTTTCTGGGAGTAGGTTAACCGCTTTTAAAGGCAGAGCATGAGAAACTGGTTTTGGCTTACATTGCCGAAACAGACTCCAGCAAATATGCCCTCCTCTTCTGAAGTTTCAAAAAATGCAAGCACTGAGTCGTCAAGTGCTGGCTCCTGGTCAGGAAAAACCCCCTTTCCGTGTGTCCTTCACCCCCACCAAAAGTGAATGATGCAGCAGGCCACACTTCACATTAGTCCATGTAGCTCTTTCTATCATACCATGCCTGGGTTATCAAGTCAAATCGTGAATTCCCAAGTCCAAGATGAATCTGACATGGAGTGTGGGTGGCCAGCCAGGGCAGTGGGGTTAATCGGTACCGGGCCGGTGTCTCACAGGGATGTGTCAACGGTGGTGGTGACCCGTTCCGTGGCCCTGGGCGTCCATGCAAAGGGGTGAATTACGTTTATAGGTGAATGATACGTGACGCCACCTATGGTTTTTGATTAGATTGACCAGCGCTGCAGTGTCGCTTCTCTGGGACAGATGTTGGGGTGCAGCTAAAATGTAGAAGCCCTGCACAGGTAGGGCCATAGTCACAGGGCAGATGAAAGAGTTGGTAGATGGTGGGCAGAGCAGGATGTAGCAGAGCCGTGCGCCAGGCGCAGAAGAAAGATGACAGACACAGTCGTGCAGTTCCTTTACCTGTACTTGGTAAGTGCCGTCCAGGACCCAGAGTACAGATGGAGAAGGAGTTGGTCAGCCTGGAAGCCAATTTTGAATTCTCTCTCTGCAGATAGGTAGTATGGCCTCCGTTCTAGCGCTTATCTGAGGTATTCGCAGTGCTGAGTTCAATGAAGTTCCCCCTGTTGACTCTCTTTTGGAACTTTCTCGTATGGCAGGCAGCCGTAGCTTTTTCCTTCTGGCTCCCACACGTCGATGCTCGGACGTCCGAGCCTTAGTTGGGTACAGAGCATTTACAGCTGCTACTTCCTCCGGTTTCTGCTGCAGGAACGTCAGTGTCCCTACAAACTCGGAGACTGGAATCCGGACCATGCGCTCCAGCTAGGAGTGAGCCTTAACTCTGGTCATCCTCCAGCTCCCCTTCTCACGTCCACACACTTCCCCTTCCCTGCACAGAGTGCCCTAACTTACCTCCTCCCGACCACAGAGAGCAGCTCCTCAGCAGTCAGGTTCAGAGGTCTCCCTGCTGGAGTGGGAAATGTGTTGTGTGTTGGTTTAACTGCTAGAGAGATCCTTCGTTGCTCCCAAGCATGACATCACACTCCCTAGGAGGAAGGTAATGCCCCTGTGGCGACCGTACTCCTGGGGACGCCACAAGTGCACTGATGCCCAGCCACTGCTAGATGATTCTGCTGGTACATTGACCCAGATCACTACATTCCCCTCATACTCTACACAGCCAGAATCTGACCCTGAAGAAACTCAGGTTCCCCTTCCCACATACTATACCACCTTACACGGTGACAAAGAGGAAGGTGCAGATGAAAGTGCAGGTTCCTTGAGCAGGTGGGGGGCATACTCATGGGTGACGGCACTGGCACATGGCCCCTCATAGTACGCAAAAGTGTCACTGCTGGTGGAAAGGCCCACCCGCCGTCAGACACACCGCCACACACCGCCGTACTATGAGGGGCCCTGTGCCAGTGCCGTCGCCAACGAGTGGGCCCCCCCTGCTTGCTCCAGATCACAGCACTTGCAAAGATGAAATACTTACCTCTCCCTGCTCCACCGCCATGACGTCTTCCGCGTGTCCTGACAGTGATATTCTGATCAGAGAGCGCAATGACATCACGTCTGTACGCCCTCTGCCTAAACAGCCAAGTGCAGTGAGATGGAAGATGGGGACAACGAGGAGTCCAGACTAATACAGGGATTCCCTAGCGAAGAGACTTATTTAATTGTTTTCAATGTTGGGACAGCAATTTTTGAGGAGCACTATACTCTGGAGAATGATATATGGGGCCCACCATACACTGGAGCATTCCAAAGGTGGACATCAGACACTGGAGCAGCATTTACAGGGCCCATTATACACTAGAGCAATAGAAATGGGGCCTATTATATATGGAGCATTATTTGGGCCCATAAGACAGTGGAGCTTCATCCATGTGGACCAACATATACTGTAGCATTATGTGGAACTCATCATATACTGTTTCAAACATTATATGGGACCAATGATTCTGTATGGAGAAATATATGGGCCTCATTACTCTGTATAGCGCACTATACGGTGCCCATAATACTGTATGGAGTAATATACTGTCCGTTTTTGGAGCTATTGGAGAATTTAAAGTCGATATCAGTCATGAGATGTAAAAAGTGAAGTATTTTTCATTGTACTATACCGCTATTTCTCTGCCATATCGGAGCATCATGAGTTGTGGTATGTGTTAAAGGGGCGCTCTTTGGCCCAGGGCACATGAAAATCTGGAGCCAGCCCTACCCCCCACAACTTTAGCCAAATAACCCCCAGTTTTCAGTGCGTAACTATTATTATGAAGTAAATTAAGGCTGACAAGCTTCAGTAATAAAAATTGATGTTTTTGCCATTCAAATGGGCACTGTAAGTGTGTTTAATGTCCTCTTCTCCCTGCCGACTTTGCTTCCCCATTGACCTGGGTTTTGTGTTTCAGTCGGCCTTCGACTTTTCACGATAATCGGCCGATTTCGTTCGACCCGACTTTTGAGAAAGTCGGGTTTCATGAAACCCGACTCGACCCTAAAAAAGGCAAAGTCGCTCATCTCTACCGACTAGGGCAGAAAAAGTCAGCGTTTCGTCCGAAACCCGACCCCAATGCAAGTCAATGGGAAATAAAAGTTGGCATTGAGTGGATGAATGTCATCTGCTCAATGCCGACTTTTATTTCCCATTGACTTGCATTGGGGTCGAGTTTCGGACGAAACTCCGACTTTTTTTTGCCCTAGTCGGACCAGTTTCATCTGAAATAAATTTTGTTTCATGAAACCCGATCCGACCAAAGTCGCTCAACTCTACTCCCGCCGTCTTCCAAGACTTCGTTAATGACATCTTTCGGAAGTTGTTATCCTTCTCGGCAGTGGTGTATCTGGATGATATACTTATTTACTCTCCAGATATTGACCAGTCTTTGAGCTGTAGTGACCAGAACATTATGCCCAGCTCATGTTTCTGACTGACATGAACCTGTAAATTAGGCGGGATCTCATCACTACAGAAATTCTAAATGTGGTTCAGGCACACTGGAGCTCAGAAGGGGGGGATTTGGGAGTGGAGAATTTGCTGAATTCCTTTTGAGGTGCGAGGAGCCATTTAGCTTTTCCAGAGCCTTTGTGCTACCAGTAACGTGGAAGCCCACTATATTTCCGTTAACAGATGACGGACCTGAGGGAGGGCTTGATTTTTTTGTGCTTTGAGTTGAAGCTTTTATTGGGAACATTTTACATAACATTTATGATCACAATAATCTGGCGCTCTACGCTGAGCACTTACATCGGGGTTTTGATCTAAATCTCTGAGTGACGTGCCAGATGAAACCTCCGAGGGATCCATTCACTATAATGAGGCAGCAGAGTTACTCTGGACTCCGTCTGGCCTCTGTTCAGCGGTGACCTTTTCAGAAATGCACAAAACTATGGCCGACGGCACTATTATGCAGTCCTAAAAATACGAACACCGTCAGATCACAGGTCAGACATTATCTACAGTGCCTCCATCTGCCTCATTATAGGGAATCTTCCGCCGGGGGTTCTGTCTGATTCACGTATTAAGGAGATTGACACGGAAACACCGGTGTAAGCGCTCAGAGTAGAGCGCAGGATAAATGTGCACCAAGCCTTCCTGCGATCTTTGGGAGGCAGAATAAAAAAAATCAACAGCATGTGAAGAATTAGTTTTATTTATTTTTTATGCCAATCCTCGTGCGGTATAAGTGATATGGCGACTTTATTCTTCGGGTCAGTGCGATTATAGCTAATTTATATTGGGTTTTACGTTTGGCTGCTGTCATGCACTAAAAGACGCTTTTTATTGCAAAAACTAATTTTTGCATCATCTATTTTGCGAGCTATAGTTTTTCCACATTTCGGTCGACGGTACTGTTATGGTTTGTTTTGCGGGACAAGCTGACATTTTTATTGGTACCATTTTCAAGCACATGACATTTTTTGATCGCTTTCTATTCCGATTTTTGGGAGACAGAATAAGCAAAGACCAGCAATTCAGGAATTGCTTTTTGTTTGTTTTTTTATACAGTACCAATAAAATTGATAAGGCAGCTTTATTATACCCAATTTATAATATAGCTTTTTTTGTTTTCTCTCTTTTGCACAATAAAAACTATGTACGTCGTATGTCGGGAAGGGGTTGATTGAGCAACAAACTCCCCACAATAACCCTTCCCCCCATTGCTTAACATAAAAAAATAAAAGTTGGGACCCCATGCCATTTTTTTCTTTTATTATTTACAGTAAAATACACATGCACTGTACCAATCTCACTGACATTTATTACTATGGATAGATGCCGGCTTGTAAATACTGTACAATAATGTAGTACTCATCAACCGACACCTCATCGGCGCTAACCTTTTCACCGCCTGTCACAGCTGCTGGCTCATACACTGTCATCTGTGTGACAGCGTAGGTACCTCAGCGCTGTGACCCGTGGTAACGTGTAATGTTACTGCCAGAGACTTTTTCCCATGCCATCACACAGATGACAGCGTGGGAACAGCCGGATGTTCAGGCTCCCATTCATTTGAATGGTGTTTGGGTACCATTCTGGTACCTGAACCAAATTTTTTTTTATAGTATTCGAACTGACTCGAACATCCACGAGTCTGGACAAGAAGAGGAGCACAGGAGCTGCTTCGCTGTATGACTATGCCTAATCCCCTTGAAGACTAGTATTGTCAGCATTTGTGTGACAAGCAGGGAGCACCTGCGCAATGAGCAGAAGTGTCTATGACCCTTTTTCCTCTGGGAACGAGCATTGGTGGTATAAAACTATTAGGGAACAAGCTGCAGTGGCACATAACCCGTTCCCCATAGAATGAGCATGGCATGAGTTATACCCCAGATCCATCAACCACTCCCCATGGAATAAGAATGGGTGGCACACAAGCGCCCTGGGCAGTGAACTAAGGAGTTATATATTCCACCTGGACAAAGGGCTCAAGTGGCACATTCTGTCCAATTATGGGCATGAGTGTCACATCCGCCCCTCTTTAGGGAGTGAGCATGAGTGTCCTTATCTTCTTCTTGGGTAATCAGCCGAGTAGTCCCATTTCCTACCTGGAGGTGCTGAGGTGGCACCTTTCCCCATAGGAAACAATCATGTGTGGCACAATTACCCACTCCCACTGGCAAGGAATAAGCATGTGTGGTGCAGAACCCCCATGGGAACTAAAAGGGGTGGCACATACAGTAGTGTTCAAGATAATAGCAGTCTAATATGACTATCAAGATTAATTACTGTTTTTTGGTATAAATTATATTACCACATCACATGTCAAATAATTTACCATTTGGTGCAGTAGATTCTAAGAAAACCAACAGATTCAACATTCATGATCTGCATGTTTTTGAGTCTGTGTATAAAGGTACAAACCAATATGTGTGAAAAAAAAGTTCCAATATCAGGACCGAAAAAATGGATGCGTGCCATGCGAGTGTCATTTGATTTTCACACCTATCATCCGATTTACATCCGAGTGCAATGCGATTTTAACATGAGCTTTTACATACAGCAGTTCTCTGTCATTTACACATCGCTTTCAAAGGAAATATTTTTCAAAACACTATATATATATATATATATATATATATATATATATATATATATATACATACACACACATACATACACACACACACAGCTCTGGTAAAAAATTAAGAGACCACTGCACAGTTTTCTAAAAATCAGCTTCTCTTCATGTGTGATAGCCATTCCATACCAGTGTCAGTTAAATTCCAACCAGAGTACACCTCATTCTACTTAATGTGCTTCTGATTAGGTGATCACCTGAACCAAATATTATTTAACGGAGGAAAGTATAAAAAAAACCCTGCTGTGGTGCTCACAAGCCTCTTGCAGTAGGACAAGCTGGATGGCAAAACAAGTGCTAGTAATATCCCAAAAGTAATAGGAATGAAAAAATAACTTTTAACCATGCCAAAGGAGTTGAAAAGAACAGTATTGAGTGAGGAAAAGAAGGGCTCAATTCTGGCTTTACTAGCAGAGGGATACAGTGAGCGTCATGTTGCCTCCATCCTTAAAATTTCTAAGACTGCAGTCTATTACAATGAAGTCAAGCAGCAGACATTGGGTGCAACAAAGCTACAGACTGGCAGAGGGCGAAAACGACACTCCATTTACCAGGATAACCATCATATTATTTGAATGTCACTCAGCATCTGCAGGATGACATCAAGTGACCTACAAAAGGTTTGGCAAATGGCAGCTGGGGTGAAGTGCACTGCAAGAGCAGATCATAACAGGCTCCTAGAGGCAGGGCTCAAGTCATATAAAGCTAGAATAAAGCCTTTCATCAATGAGAAGCAAAGGAGAGCCAGGCTGAAGTGTGCCAAAGACCATAAGGATTGGACTATAGAGGACTGGAGTAAGGTAATCTTCTCTGATGAGTCTAATTTTTCAGCTTTGCCCAACACCTGGTTGTCTAATGGTTAGACGGAGACCTGGAGTGGCGTACAAGCCACAATGTCTTGCACCCACTGTGAAATTTTGTGGAGGATCGGTGATGTTCTGGGGATACTTCAGCAAAGCTGGAATTGGGCAGGTTAATCTTTGTGAAGGACGTTTGAATCAAGCTGCATACAAGGTTATCCTGGAAAAACAGTTGATTCCTTCTGCTCAGGCAATGTTCCCCAACTCTGAGGACTGGTTTTTCCAGCAGGACAATGTGCCATGCCACACAGCTAGGTCAATCAATGTGTGGATGAAGGACCACCACATCAAATCCCTGTCATGGCCTGCCCAATCTGCAGACCTGAACCCCATTGAAAACCTCTGGAATGTAATCAAGAGGAAGATGGATAGTCACAAGCCATCAAACAAAGAAGAACTGCTTACATTTTTGTACCAGGAGTGGCATAAGGTCACCCAATAGCAGTGTGAAAGACTGGTGGAAAGCATGCAAAAACACATGAAAGCTGTGATTAAAAATCAAAGCTTTCCACAAAATATTGATTTCTAAACTCTTCCTGAGTTAAAACATTAGTAATGTTGTTTCTAAATGATTATGAACTTGCTTTCTTAGCATTATTTGAGGTCTGCAAGCACTGCATTTTTTTTTGTTATTTTGACCATTTATCATTTTCAGAAAATACAAAATTTAGTGCTTGGAAATTTGAAGACATGTTGTCAGTAGTTTATAGAATAAAAGGGCAATTTACATTTTAATCAAATATACCTATAAAGAGAAAAATCAGACAAACTGAAAATTTTGCCGAGATCTCAATTTTTGCCACAGCTGTATATATATGATAGATAGATAAATAGAAGAAAAGTCGGCAATTCGTGTGCGTGTACAATAAAATCACACTGACTGGTTAGAATAGAATGAATAGAATATATATACACATAGAATACACATATATATATATATATACATATATACATACACACACACACACACATATATATACACACACACACACACACACCAGCTGCAGATCCCGGCTTTGCCCGGGCATAGTAACTAACTATGGTTAGTTATAACAAATTATAATGAATATATATATATATATATATATATATATATATACAGTCATGGCCAAAAGTATTGACACCCCTGCAATTCTGTCAGATAATACTCAGTTTCTTCCTGAAAATGATTGCAAACACAAATTCTTTGGTATTATTATCTTCATTTAATTTGTCTTAAATGAAAAAACACAAAAAGAATTGTCCTAAAGCCAAACTGGATATAATTCAACACCAAACATAACAAAGAGGGTGGACAAAAGTATTGGCACTGTTCGAAAAATCATGTGATGCTTCTCTAATTTGTGTAACTAACAGCACCTATAACTTACCTGTGGCACCTAACAGGTGTTGGCAATAACTAAATCACACTTGCAGCCAGTTGACATGGATTAAAGTTGACTCAACCTCTGTCTTGTGTCCTTGTGTGTACCACACTGAGCATGGAGAAAAGAAAGAAGACCAAAGAACTGTCTGAGGACTTGAGAAACCAAATTGTGAGGAAGCATGAGCAATCTCAAGGCTACAAGTCCATCTCCAAAGACATGAATGTTCCTGTGTCTACCGTGCGCAGTGTCATCAAGAAGTTTAAAGCCCATGGCACTGTGGCTAACCTCCCTAGATGTGGCCGGAAAAGAAAAATTGACAAGAGATTTCAACGAAAGATTGTGCGGATGTTGGATAAAGAACCTCCACTAACATCCAAACAAGTTCAAGCTGCCCTGCAGTCCAAGGGTACAACGGTGTCAACCCGTACTATCCATCGGCATCTGAATGAAAAGGGACTGTATGGTAGGAGACCCAGGAAGACTCCACTTCTTACCCCGAGACATAAAAAAGCCAGGCTAGAGTTTGCCAAAACTTACCTGAAAAAGCCTAAAACATTTTGGAAGAATGTTCTTTGGTCAGATGAGACAAAAGAAGAGCTTTTAGGGCAAAAGCATCAACATAGAGTTTACAGGAGAAAAAAGAGGCATTCAAAGAAAAGTACATGGTCCCTACAGTCAAACATGGCGGAGGTTCCCTGATGTTTTGGGGTTGCTTTGCTGCCTCTGGCACTGGACAGCTTGACCGTGTGCATGGCATTATGAAGTCAGAAGACTACCAACAAATTTTGCAGCATAATTTAGGGCCCAGTGTGAGAAAGCTGGGTCTACCTCAGAGGTCATGGGTCTTCCAGCAGGAAAATAACCCAAAACACAATTCAAAAAGCACTAGAAAATGGTTTGAGAGAAAGCACTGGAGACTTCTAAGGTGGCCAGCAATGAGTCCAGACCTGAATCCCATAGAACACCTGTGGAGAGATCTAAAAATGGCAGTTTGGAGAAGGCACCCTTCAAATATCAGGGACCTGGAGTAGTTTGCCAAAGAAGAATGGTCTAAAATTCCAGCAGAGCATTGTAAGAAACTCATTGATGGTTACCGGAAGCGGTTGGTCGCAGTTATTTTGGCTAAAGGTTGTGCAACCAAGTATTAGGCTGAGGGTGCCAATACTTTTGTCCGGCCCATTTTTGGAGTTTTGTGTGAAATGATCAATGTTTTGCTTTTTGCTTCATTCTCTTTTGCGTTTTTTCATTTAAGACAAATTAAATGAAGATAATAATACCAAAGAATTTGTGTTTGCAATCATTTTCAGGAAGAAACTGAATATTATCTGACAGAATTGCAGGGGTGTCAATACTTTTGGCCATGACTGTATATATATATATATATATATATATATATATATATATATATATATAGCTGAGCGTAGAGCCCCGCCCACTCCGCATAGCCGCATTCACTATAATATCCCACATCATCCCATCAGCCAGAGCCACTGGACTACTACCGCTAATATCCCACATCATCCCGCCAGAGCCAACGGACTACTACCCCTAATATCCCACATCATCCCATCAGCCAGAGCCACCGGACTGCTACCCCTAATATCCCACATCATCCTGTCAGCCTGGGGTCAGAACCAGAGGGTTTTGCCCTAACTTCCATACTAGAGATCCCTTTAAGAGACCCTGGGGTCAGAACCACAGAGCCGAGTGGAATGGTCCTAACTTCCATACCGTGGATCCCTTTAAGAGAGGCCTGGGGTCAAAACCAGAGCGCTGAGTGGATTTGCCCTAACTTCCTTACCAATGATCCCTTTAAGAGACCCTGGGGTCAGAACCACAGAGCTGAGTGGAACGGTCCTAACTTCCATATCGGGGATCCCTTTAAGAGAGGCCTGGAGTAAAAACCAAAGCGCTGGATGGATTTTCCCTGACTTCCATACCAATGATCCCTTTAATAGAAGCCTGGGGTCAGAATTAGAGCACTGAGGGATTTGCCTTAACTTCCATACCGGAGATCCCTTTAAGAGGGAAGATGTGCCTATGGGATGGAGGATGTGTGATGGGTATATGGGCACGGGAGGTGGTGATTCATTTCTGTCATGTGCTCTCTGCTCCTTTCCAGGGGGCAGACAATGGCTGGGAGCTTATGCTCCCGGGGATGCTAGATTTCTCCCACCCGGTCTGCTCAGGTGTTGTGGAGTGGGAAAACTGTTGCTCATAGCAACCAATCACAGCTCAGCTTCTTTTAAACATCTCTGGTGAAATGAAAGATGCTTTGAATAGGGATGGTATGCCCCCAGCCGAGACCAAATTCGAGCTACTAGATCTTTCTTGAAGACCATGACTGATTTTGCTGAAGGGGTTGTTATATTAGGGGATGACTTTAATTTGACTCTTAACCCGACATTGGATTCCACAGCGGCAAAGTCTTATTTATCTCTTCGTCAGCTGTCCTCTTTGAAAAGGGACCTTCATGAGTTACGGCTCACTGATGTCTGGAGAATTTTTAATCCCAATGGGAAAGATTATACGTTCTTCTCCACACCACATAACTCATATGGCAGAATAGATTTCTTTCTCCTTAGTCATTGCGCACTGGCCTGGGACCCGAAACCATCCATTGGAAGTTTTCTGTGGTCGGATCATGCTCCAGTCTTTTTGGACACTAGTCCTCCTGACTCAGTGACGTGATAGTGGACGTGGAGATTGAGCGATAACCTTTTAAAAGAAAATTTTTGTGGCCGATATTAAGACTACTATAGCAGAATTCCTACAAGACCATGCACATGACACCACTGCTATGCCTATCAAATGGGAAACCCTGAAAATGCATCCTTAGAGGGGTACTCATTAAGCACGGATCTCGTTTGAAACAAATAAAAAGTAGGGAAATTATAGACCTGACGGAAAAAATTTTAACGTTAGAGACGAAGCATAAGATCATAAGATGAATAAGGAGACGGAGACGTTGACTGACTTGATTAAATGCAGAGACGATCTGAAGTCCCTGCTAAATGAGAAGTACCAACATCATAGAAATCGCTTTAAGAGTATATTATACGGTCAAGCTAATAAATGTGGACGTCTGTTAGCTAGATTTCTACACCCACGTAATCAGACCACATACATTTCATCTCTCCAACGACATCGGGGCCAGACGACGTCGAACCCGACAGAAATCCTGGATATAATGCGGCGTTATTATCATACATTATATAACATTAACAGAGATCTCCCCCCTCAAACGCCCCTAGATCCTCAACCACATATAGAATCTTATATACGGGACACCGCCCTTTCAACATTGGCCACGGACTTGACGTCACCACTAGACACTGACTTTACGACTGAAGAGATTGATGAAGTCATTCAAAATACCCCGGCGGGTAAAAGTCCGGGACCGGACGGGTTTTCCCCTAATTTTTATAAGATGTTTTGTGAACAACTTAACCCCATTATGACGCTGGTGTTCAACTCCATCGTAATTGACTCTCCGTTTGTTCCACAATCTTTAGAGGCTTTTATTACAGTAATACCGAAGCCAGGGAAGGATCCTAAAGTAGTAACTAATTATTGCCCAATATCTCTCATTAACGTTGACGTAAAACTATACGCAAAAATCTTAGCGAACCGACTGGCTCCTCTTTTACCTTTAGTAGTACATTCGGATCAGGTGGGTTTCGTGCAGGGAAGAGAAGCGAGAGACGGCATAGGTAAGACTCATCTTGACTGCACATGCTAAATCAAAATGTAAGCCGTTGGCTTTGCTATCGATTGACGAGGAGAAGGCCTTTGACCGTGTGCATTGGAGCTTCATGTTCTTGGCCCTACGACAGATGGGCCTGGGAAATCGCTTCCTGCATAGGGTCGCAGCCCTATACTCTGGTTCTTCGACAAATGTTAAGGTTAATGGAGCAATGTCAGAATCTATTGCCATTGGTAACGGGACCCGGCAGGGATGCCCTCTGTCGCCCCTTTTATACGCGATAGTTATGGAACATTTGGCGGTGGCGATTAGGAAGAACCCCAGTGTGCACGGTCTATGGGTGGACAGTGTTCATTATAAGGTCTCTCTTTATGCGGATGACCTCCTACTGTATATATCCCAGCCACATATTACCCTCCCATCATTGATGGAAGAGTTTCAAAAATATGGAGCAGTCGCAATTTTAAAATTAATTTTCAGAAAACTGAAGTCCTTAACATATCCCTAGGACAGACAGAACTCACAAGAATCAAGGGAAATTTCCCCTTTCGGTGGAAAACCAGGGCCATTCAATATTTGGGCGTTCAAATTCCTACTGACATGACTGACCTATACAAACTAAATTACGTGCCCCTCTTAGAATCGACTTTGAAACGGTTGAGGGAATACGGACGGAAGAATATCTCGTGGTTTGGCAGGATGAATTCATTTAAGATGGATATTCTTCACAGGTTTTTATACCTGTTCCAGGCAGTTCCGGTTGTACCGCCGAATACATTCTTCCAGACCATTAGATCTGCGCTAATCCGCTTTATCTGGCAGACCTCTAAACCTCGTCTAAAATATTCTATCCGAAGTCCAAAGGTGGTGCGGGTCTTCCTGACTTGGAACTCTACCATAGGGCCTCCATACTTGCACGTTTATTTGACTGACAATTCGCCCACCGCTCTAAACAATGGGTTCAACTGGAACAGACATCTTTTAGTATTCCACTGCGCCATCTTCCATGGATCCGACGCTACGATTCGGTTGCAAACAACTTTGAGGGACCCACTGGTTTCTTGACTCGAGAAGTTTTACAGATTTGGAATCGTTTTAAACATAAAAAGAAATTGATCAGCACTCTGAATCCGTTGACACCAATATTTGGTAACCCGGATTTTCCTCCAGGGTGTCATAGAGACCAATTTTTGGGTTGGCATAGTAGTTCTGACTTACGACTGGGACAGGTACTGGTGAAAGGGAATATTCCGACATGGGATGCCTTACGGGAAAAGTTTCCCAACAGGACACTCTCCTGGATGGAATACAATCAGCTGAGATCATTTATCCGGGGACGTTTGGTCGACCGTACTTCTCGTCCCCCCCTGACACGGTTGGAAACTTTATTACAACTACAGGACACTCCCTCTCATCTGATTTCTCTTTTATATAAGGAATTCCTCTCAGGAGACTCGGACGTGGTTCCGAGCTACATCCGAGCATGGGAGGATGAGATGGGATATAAATTTTCAGTTGAAGACCTTGACAAAGCATATCTCTTTACACGCAAAATGTCTCCGGCTGGGGGCGCGCAGGAGAAAAATTTTAAGATACTGACCAGGTGGTATCTGTCCCCCGTCAGATTAAAGTCCATTTTCCCGTCAGTAGATGATACCTGCTGGCAATGTGAAGCCGAGAGAGGCACGCTATTCCATATATGGTGGCAATGCCCTGCTACACGACCCTTCTGGGAAAAGGTGTTTTGGGCCTATCAAAAGATTTCTGGAAAATATGTTCTCCCCTCCCCACATATTGCCATCCTATCAATTCTCCTGGGTTCCATATCCACTCAAAAGAAGAGCCTTCTTCGGTTTTGTATTACCGCGGCACGCATGGTAATTCCACGCCACTGGCGTACGATGACACCACCAACTATGGCAGAATGGTTGTCAGAATTTGCAGACATTTTCCGTATGGAGGAATTATTGGCTGAATTGGAGGGAGCCAACACCCGTTTGGTCCGAGTATGGCAGCCTTGGATCTTATTCAAGGAAACTCCCGAACTACCTCGATTGGTCGAGTACGCTCCTTAAGGGTCGGCTCGGAGATCTGAAGCCCGCTTTCTCCCCCCCCTTTCCCTCACCCCCTTTTTCCTTTCCTCTTTTCCTACTCTACTCTATGTGAGTTTCCTTTCCCCTTTCCTAACTTCTCTCTTTCTTTGTTATTTGAAATACACCTCCACTGGTTACGAGTAAAGACGTTGTTAAACATGCTCGCAATTATTATTTTTTATATTTGACCATTGATGATGCTGACATACGGGAGGACACGCGGGGAGGAGTGACGTCTCTTCAGATTGTTTCATTGTACACGAGTAAACATCGCATGAAAAATGTTCATACAGCTGAATTTATCAATCTGTGGTGACAAATTCCTGTTTGTTCTCTTATATAAAGTAGTTCTGATGAATATTCATTGATTTTCGTCCAACTGTGACATTACGAACCTTTGGGCCGCAAGACATCTCGCCTTTATAGGAGATTGATTATTCTGTAATCTAGTACGGCATGGTGTACAATTCTTGTTGTCTTGTATGTTATATTGTTATATGTCTAATTGTTTTCAATAAAACAGATTCAACATAGAATGAATATATATATATATATATATATATATATATATATATATATATATATATATATATATAGAGAGAGAGAGAGAGAGAGAGAGAGAGAGAGAGAGAGAGAGAGAGAAATATGAGGAAATTGGGATCCAGCAAAAGGATGAAAGTTCACCAGATTTGTAAAAACTTCTTCTTTATTAATCCATTATGTCATAAAAAATATAAGGAACTCCAATCAATTAATAGCATTCCAGCAAGGGACTACATGTATATATATATTCTGTGTGTGTATTTATAATGCATACAGAGATAGCAGAAAAGCCGGTAATTCTTTTGCCAGGTTCTGTAAAATCACTGCGGGAGCCGACAGGATAGAAGAGATAGTTTACATACAGTAAAGACAAATGGAAAAGGTGGATATATAAATGTCAGTGACAAATACAATTAGTGCAGTGTGTGTGTAAATTAGTGGACATGTATTTAATTAATAAAAGATTAATTTTCTGGAAAAAAAAAAAAATGGTGTGGGCTTCCATGCAATTTTCATAATCAGCAGAGGGTAAGCTGATGGCTGGGGTCTAATGCTTACAGCTTGGGAAGGGGGTAATGCCCATGGAGCCTCCCAGTCTATTAATATCAGCTCACAGCTGTATACTTAGCCTTTACTGGCTATTAAAATGGGGAACCCAAAATAATGACGTGGGGTCCCCCCTATAATTAATAGCCAGAAAAGGCTATGCAGACAGCTACGGGCTGATATTAATAGCCTAGGAAGGGGCCATGGATACTGACCCCCCCAGGTAAAAACATTAGCTCTCAGCTACCCCAGAAAAGGCACATTTCTAAGATGCGCCATTTCTGGCACTTAGCCTCGCTCTTCCCACTTGCCCTGTAGCGGTGGCAAGTGGGATAATAGTTGGGGGGGTTGATGTCACCTTTGTGACATTAAGCCCCGAGGTTAGTATTGGAGAGGCGTCAATAAGACACCCCTATTACTAACTCCATAGTCAAATTGTAAATAAAACAGACACCCAGTAAAAAATTATTTCAATTAAAGGAAGAAAACAGGTGTGAATTAGGTGGTCCATATTTAAGGGTGAAGCCAGGACATGAGGTACCTGCATTTCTCCTTGAAAGCCTGAGAAATATGAGTCGTTTGAGACATTGTTCAGAAGAACATAGTAACATAGTTATTAAGGTTGAAGGAAGACTTTAATTTCATCTAGTTGTTGATTAAAAAGTTGATTTGAGAGGGTAAAACTTGTAAAAAAGTACAGAATATGATCGGCTGTTCAGCTAAAATTATCGCCAATGCTTTAAAATGGAAAGCCAAACTAGAGAGATGGAGAAGAAAACGGAAGACTACCATTGGAATGGATAGAAGAATAGCCAGAGTGGCAAAGGCTCAGCCAATGATCAGCTCCAGGATGATCACAGACTGTTACAAGTTACCTGTGAGGACTGCGACAGAAGACTCCTGTGTGACGCTAATCTCTTAGCAAGAAGTCCCCGCAAAGTCCCACTGTTTCAAAAAAGACATGTGCCAAAGAACACATCAACTGGCCTAAAGAGAAATGGAGAAACATTTTGTGGACTAGGAAAGTAAAATGGTTATTTTTGGGTTCAAAGGCCATAGACAGTTCATCAGACGACCCTCAAACTCTGAATTCAAGCCACAGTACACTGAAGACAGTGAAGCATGGTGATGCAAGCATCATGATATGGGCATGATTCTCTTACTATTTACCGCATACCAGGGATCATGGACCAGTTTGGATATATTAAAATACTTCAAAAGGTCATGTTGCCTTAAGGGGGTTTTACACTAAGCGATATCGCTAGCAATATCGCTAAAACGTCACTGGTTTTGTGACGTTATAGCGATATTGCTAGCGATATCGCTATGTGTGATACTTACCAGCGACCGGCTCCCCCGCTGTCCATCGCTGATCGCGCGAGAATGTCCGGCTCCATTTCTCGTCGGGCGCTTCCTGCTGAGACTTCCTGCTGTGACGTCCAGCGACGCGTGGAGGCGGGCGGGAGGACGTCTGGATCGCTGTGTGTGAATGGTAAGTATCGTGCGCTGCGTCGCTGCTGAATCGCTGTGAGGTCTTTCTGTATCAAAGCTCACTAGCGATCATTTAGCGATGCACCAGCGATCCTGACCGGGTGGGATCGCTGGTCGGATCGCTGGTGCATCGCTAAATGTAAAAGGGCCTTTACAGTGAAGAGGATATGGGTGATTCAACAAGATAACGACCCTAAACACACCAGTAAACAAGCAAAATCTTCCAGTCCAACAAAATTGAGGTTATAGAGTGGCCAGCCCAATCCCTGGACCTTAATCTGATAGAACACTTGTGAGATGACATTAAAAATGCAGTTTCTCAGACAAAGTCAACAAATGCTGAAAAATTGTGAGATGTAGTTCTAGCATCCTGGAATGAAACAGTTGACAGGTGCCAGAAGTTGGTTGACTCTATGCAGCATAGATATGAAGCATTTATAAAAAAAAAAATGTTGGTATACAGCTAAATATTAGGTTAGTGATTCACAGAAATGCTAAATCCACTAAAAAAAGTACTGTATATACTCGCGTAAAAGCCGAGATTTTCAGCTCAATTTTTTGGGCTGAAAGTCCCCCTCTCAGAGACCGCGCCAGGAGGGGTAAGTAAATGTAATAATCACCTGTCCCTGGTCCATCACTGCGTGCTACACTGTCCTCCGCATCCTCTGGCTGTGGTGTTCAGGTCAGAGGGCACAGTGACATAGTTGGTGCACACCGCGCCCTCTGCCTGAACAGTCACTGACAGAAGACCTGGAAGAGACAGAGCGGGCGCAGCGATGGACCGGGGACAGGTGAATATCGCAGGTTTCGGGGTCTGAGCCAGCGGCGACACTGGCACCTGTCCCCGCCTGCTCAGGGCCTCGGCACCTGGCCCTCAGCGACTGAGAGGTGAGTATGTCATTTTTTTCTTTATTTGCAGCAGCGGAGCAGCATATGGGGGCATAATCTATGAAGCATCTTATGAGGTCAGCATATAGGGGCATAATCTATGGAGCATTTTATGGGGGCAGCTTATGGTGGCATAATCTATGGAGCATGTTATGGGGCAGCATATGGGAGCATAATCTATGGAGCATGTTGTGGGGCAGCACATGGGGGCGTAATCTATGGAGCATCTTATGGGGCAGCATATGGGGGCATAATCTATGGAGCATTTTATGGGGGCAGCATATGGTGGCATAATCTATTGAGCATCTTATGGGGGCAGCATATGGGGGCATAATCTATGGAGCATGTTATGGGGCAGCATATGGGAGCATAATCTATGGAGCATGTTATGGGGCAGCATATGGGGGCATAATCTATGGAGCATCTTATGGGGCAGCATATGGGGGCATAATCTATGGAGCATCTTATGGGGCAGCATATGGGGGCATAATCTATGGAGCAGCATATGGGGCATTTTATGGGGGCATAATCTATGGAGCAGCATATGGGGTATAGTCTGGAGAATTTTATGGGGCATAATCTTTGGTGCATCTTATGGGGCAGCATATGGGGGCATAATCTATGGAGCATCTTATGGGGCAGCATATGGGGCATAATCTATGGAACCATCTTATGGGGCCATAACCTTTATGGAGCAGCATATGGGGCATATTATTCTATGGAGCAACTTATGGGGCCATTATTAACTTTTGTGCAGCATTATATAGGGTGTATTTTGTATGGAGCATCTTATGGGGCCATCGTGAACTGTATGGAGCATTATATGGGGCTCCTGATTCAATATGGATATTCAAAAACATTTAACCTACTGATGTCTCAATTAACTTTACTTTTATTGGTATCTATTTTTATTTTTTAAATTTATCAGTAGCTGCTGCATTTTCCACCCTAGGCTTACACGCAAGTCAATAAGTTTTCCCATTTTTTTGTGGCAAAATAGGGGGGGGTCAGCTTATACACGAATACATGCGGCACGTATTTTGATTTTTGTATAGACAAATGCAGGCACTGCTATTTTTTTTTAGAACAGCCCAATTTTCTATTTTTATTTTCTGTAAAGTAGTTAAAAATTCTATACATTTCTCTTCATATTTTGAATTAGAAAACCATGTGCAATGTTCCCAAATGCTGGAAATAAAAACTAGTATAAAGATTTTGTGATTAACTCATGTTTTTGAACACCCTGCTATTATTTTGAACACTACTGTACTTTCCTTTTTGGGCAACGAGCATGGGTAGAACAGATTTGTCATCTCCTGCTTCTCCTCTCTATCAGACAACAAATATCTTTTTCACACAATCCTCTGGGCAATGAGCCGAGGAGTCACATCCCTCCTGGAGGAGCAGAAATGGCTTGTCGGGGAAGCCAGTGTGCAGGTAGAGAGCGGTTAGAAGGGCCTTGGTTCGCTGCACCAAGGTCCTGTGAATCCCTTTACTTATCTCCAATAGGTGGCACATATCCCACTTGGCACTGATTACACGGACTACACTATGCCATGCAGCTGGAGGTGTGTTGTGAACACTTTTGACCTGGCTTCTGAGTTGGGGCTCCCTCTGGTGGTTGCTGTGGCTAATGGAGCTGGTCTAGCTGACACAAGTCAAATCACCTGAACAAGATGATTGAAGGTCGGGTGTTACAGACTGGGGAGATTTAAGTGAACAACCTTCCCTCAGCTTTTGCCGGTGATTTGGTTGGCTTCCTGAGCATATTGTGAAGTCTGCTTGTCTCCTGCTCCGTCCTGCATCTTTCAGATAAGTTATTTGTCTTTGTCTTCTTGAATCTTTTTTTTGCATTGGATCCAATTTTGCTGGTCTCTGATTGTTGCTTTGCTGGTGTAGTTCAGCCAGGTTCCCTGCTGGGACCTGAGCTGAACCCTGTTCCATATGCCACAGCATATGTTAGTCTTTTTAGTAACCAGTTCACACCAGAGTTCTGATATAGTGGGGGAGAGGTCATGTGGCCATCAGACATGTTGGATTTTTCTTAGGGTTTTTTGAGTTATTACAGACAGTATCCTTTCCTGTCCTATCTAGACAGTTTGGGCCCCATCATTTGCTTACACTATTCTCTGCCTGTGTTTTGTGTTTCATCTTGTCTCACCGGCAATATATGTTCGGGGGCTATCTATTCCTTTGGGGTTCTACTCCAGAGCAGTTTAGCTTCCCCATTTCTCTCTTTAGGCTTAGCTAATTCTGTGGCTGTGCCGAGGCGTCTAGGGCATCGTAGGTACGTCCCACAGCTAATTCTAGTTGTGTTGTCAGTTTAGGGGTCTGCAATCCGCTAAGCTACCAACCTCTCTGGTAATCTGGTTGTCTTGTCTATTCCCTTGTTATCCTCCTCGGCTACCTAATCACAACAGAGGTGACAAAGATTCCAAATAGGCAATTAGCAATTCGCTTACGTAGAACTAAAGGTTACACCTCACAAACAATTCACTTTCAGTGACAGGTTACATCATATTTACATATATGATCAAATATCTAAACACCATTCAATAATCTATGAAAAAAATAAGGGGAATCTCTTAGCAGAGGTATGAAATTTGCCAGTAGCATAACATAGTGACGGACAGTTTTCCCTGCTGCAGAGCTAGTAGATCTCGGAATCCAGAGCCCATTGTAACTCCATCTACACCAGTTGAGAGCTGGCCGTGCCCCTGGAGGGATAAAGCTGCCTGAGGAGCGCCTGGCAGTGGGCTCAAGGACTGATTCTGTGCCCCCCAAAGACTGCAGCTACTGGAACCTGTCTGGAAGCCGATTAGAAGGCATTGCCCTTGCTGCTGCAGCCGTTGCTGTGACTAGGGACAGAACAGGAATTATACGTCTATTGTTTATTTCTACATCCTCATTAAAATACAAGTTGCCACTGTTGGGCCCTATACAGTGTGAAGTATGGTTCATCTGGAGGATGCCGTCCCATCATGGAGAACAGCCGCAGGACTGAGGTAACCCACTGTGACCTGGGGCTTTGGCTAGAACTGACATTTCATGTGCAAGGGGCCGGGGTGTGGACTGACTGTGCTTTAGTGGACTCGCCCACGACTACCACCCCTTGCCCCCTTGTTACACCTGTACGGTCAGACACAGCCATTACGCAGTACACAGCAGGGACACATTTATAAGATTATCTCAGCACAGGTCTTGCGCTGTATTTATAGACATTGATGACAAGGGCCGTGATTTCTGCAGCAGTCATGTGGGCAGGACTTGGCAGACAAATAACACTTATCAATACATATATCCCAGTAAATACTGAATAATTTAAAGATCTTTTCCTGTCATCATATCTCAATTACATGTTTTTTGGTTTTTTTTTTATAGATGATCAATATCAGCATGGTAGTGATCCAACACCCATCTCCCCCACTGATCAGATGTTACAAATTCCAGTACAGACCTGCCTTAAATGCATAGAATCAAGCTGCACAGTGTTGTCACATAAAATTTGTAGTGATCGCTGCTGGGTACTACAGAACAGATCCTATAGATTGTAAAGCTTGCGTGCAGGGTCTTCACCCCTCTTGGTAAAGTTATGTGCAAATTAATAGTGTATTTAAGACAACTGAGAAAAAGCTCAATCCTCATAATAGCATTTATATCTATATTTATAAAAGCACTGGGCACACTGAACATTCAATTCCAAATGAAAATGAAGAAAATAGGGATTTATGTGTACTCACATTTTTGGTGAGTACACAAAAATCCCTATTTCTCCTACGCCTCATTGGGGGACACAGGACCATGGGACGTCCTAAAGCAGTCCCTGGGTGGGGAACAACTCAACAGATGAAACCTCATACACCAGCAGGCTACAGATGTGTTACTGCCGTTTGCAGAATCCGTTTGCCGATGGCTACATCTGTAGATGCCTGAGTGAGAATATAGAAGTGGTTTGCATTGGTGTGCAGACTGGACTAAGTCGCAGTTATGCGAACCTGTTGTGCCGATGCTTGGAGACTAATGGCCCAAGACGTGCCCACCGCCCGAGTGTAGTGTGCCTTAATCCCCGCTGGGATAGGCCTTCGTCTGACGCGGTAGGACCCCTAAATAGCCGAGCGGAAAAAAAAAACAAAAAACCACCACTATTGTGGATTTAGAAGCGGCTAGACTGTTCTTCTGAAAGCAGGACTAATCCAGGGTGCAGTGGACCCAAGTAAAAATGGCAGCTGCACAGCTGCACAGGTGCATAAATACCAAATGAAACAGCCAGCCTACAATGAGGGATTGGCCGTGTGGTACACTGGTGTACCACACGGCCAATCCCTCATTGTAGGCTGGCTGTTTCATTTGGTATTTATGCACCTGTGCAGCTGCCATTTTTACTTGGGTCCACTGCACCCTGGATTAGTGCAGATGCATTTGGGCCTGTCTGGTTTTCAACCAATTTTTTGGAGGTTTTTTTTTTTTTTTTTCCTCTTTCTATGGTGTTCATCTTCTGAAAGCACGAATAGTGTATCCGACATGCGGAAATATGCTGCCCGTGAAACAAACCACCTCAGAGGTCTCACCACATCCAGAGTGTGAAGAACCTCCTCAGTTCGAAGGACTGGAGCCAGGCACGATGAGGGCATAGGAAAAAACGCACAACAGGACAGGGACCTGTCTGACGTAATCACAACTAGAAAGGTTTCCAAGAAAGAAAAGGTCAGCGATACGTCCTGCAGAGATTCGAAAGGAACCTCCTGGTGAACTCACAGGACCAAACAGGTACCATGTGAGAAAAGTCTTGAATAAAGGACTTCACCCATAATCCGGTAGCAATTCTGCGTCGGAACAGCACAGATAAGGATGAAGTCTGCCCTTTAAGCAATCTGAGCGCGAGGTCTAATTCCAGATAAATCTGGAGAAAAATCCAAAATGGACAAAATGAACTCGCCGAGAGAAAAATATCCGCGGACTCTATAAAAAGAGAAAAAAGGGGTCTTCCAGGTGCGAAGATATATGCGAACCTATGTGGGTTTTACCAGCACTGACCATGATGGAAACCACCTGTTGGGAGAACCCAACTTGGTTTGGAACCGAGGATTCAATGGCCAAGGCGAGGTCTAACTTCAGTGTTAAACACAGGGCCCCTGAGTATTGGTGGCAATTCAGGGCCTGGGAAAGCAGGACTGGACAATCCAGCAATCACCAGGGGGCTTCGGCGATGGGCAGCACTAGGCCCACGTACTACGCCTGACGAGGCCAGCCTTGAGCGATCAGGATCACTGGAAACTCTTCCACTGTGATTCTCATGATGACCCTCAGAATTGAAAAGAGCGGGGGGGAAAAAACGCACGGCAGGTGAAAAGGGTTCCACAGAAGAATCAGTGCGTGCGCCCCCAATGGCTTCAGGGTCATGAGACCGAGCCATGAACTCTGGGACTGTGATGTTTAGGCTTGAGGCCCTCAGATTCACATTCGGCCTCCTACAGCGATGATAGATCTGCTGAAAGACCTCCGGATGAGGAGACCATTCTCCTGAGGCGAAACCCTGATGGCTGAGAAAAGTCTGCCGCCCAAATCCCAACTCTCGGGATGTGAACGGCTGAGGTGATGGAAGGGTTCCTCTCAGCCCAGGGGAGAATGTGACCTGCTTCGTGTATGGCCGCCCTGCTGATGTCTCCCTGACGGTTGACGTACACCACCGCCGTGGCGGTAACCGATTGGATTCTGAAGGAATGGCAAGTGAGGAGGTGATTGAACTGTAGAGGAGACAATTTGATTGTTCTTATCTTGAGAACGTTGAATGGGAGACGCGGCTTCTAGAGCAGACCAGCGGCCCTGGGCATCGGTGGACATCACTAGCCAATGTACTGGGAGGAAAGATCCTCACTGACACACAGAAGACCTGAATGCGCACCATCTGAGGGTCCGACTGATCGGAAGGCGAATTCGACAATCGGGAGAGGACGGGTCCTGTCCTACACAGTTAGAGGCGCATGTTGCAGAGAACGAATATGAAATTGGGTGAATGGCACCGCCTCTATTAGGAATCTTTGGAGAGAAGGAAAAATTGAAGGTATAATGGTAAGCATCGCGAGTGTCGATGGATGCTAGGGACTCCCCCTTCTCTATCAAGGTGATGCCGAGTGGAGGGACTTCATTCTGGAGTGACGAACTTGTTTAATAGTTTTAGATCCAGTATGGGCCACCCATTCCATCCTTCTTTTGAACCCCAAACAGGTTTGAGTAAAATACTCCTTGAACATTTCACTTTTCGGAACCAGAAATGACTCCGTTCCTGCGTAGGGCATCTATAGCTCGGTAAAGGAATATTGCCTGCACCTCTGTTTTGGGGGGACAAGACCGGAGCAAAACCGTTCCGGGAAACATCTGTATCCGGAAGACACCAGGTCCCCAATGTACTTGTCGTAAATGACTGAGAGCTTGGCTTGACGGAACCAAAGCAGACTTCTGTCTATCCTGTTGGCACCACCCGGATGCTGCAACCAGCCATTGTGCAGAGAATCTATGGGATCTGGATCCCTTGGACCTAGACTGTTTTGGTCTGCTGCTCCAGTGATAATTGTTTTTTGGCGAGAACTGGAAACCTTTTCCCCTATGCGAGGAGCGGTCTGGTCTGGACGAGGCGGTCGTAGTGGGCCAGCTTGAGATGGTACAATTGAACCGGAGCTGAACCTGCTGTTGACTACGAAAAAGGTCTACTTGCGTTTCGTTATGGAAAGGACTTTTTTTTTTTTTTTTTTTTTTTTTAAATGGGCGACCTGTCAGGTAAGGCGGAGAGTTCAATGACTCTTTTGGAAGCGGAGTCCACTCGCCACTCTGATCCATAGTGCCCTCCTGATGGTAAGGCATTTGTTGCTGCCGAATTCGTGCAGTTAGCCGCCTGAAGAGAGGCCTGTACCACCTACTCCCCAGCTTGAGAGATCTGCATAGCCAGACTTATCGTCTCAGGGGAGGGTTATTGTCCTAAATGGCTTTAGTCAGAACCTCTGCCCAAGCGACCATAGCTTTAGTCACCCAGGTCGCAGTGAAGGATGTAAGGAAAGGCTGATCTAGAGGCTTTGAAGAGTGACCGAGCAAGGTTGTTAATCTGTCAGTCAGTGGGATTTTTTTATTTTTTTTATTTGAGGAGCCGTCAGGCAAGACTAACAGGGAGGTGGAGAAGGAGCTGTCCGCCTCCTTCCATCATCCGCTTTGAAACAGTGGTGATGCAGTGGGGGCTGCACAGACACCAATAGATGGGGTCTCTGTCCGGCTATTGGCCTGGCTCCAAGAGAAGGGACATGAAGGCGACATTCCATGTGGACGCCTTTTGCAGGTGTGGGGACAGTGAAGGAACAGTCGCCCTTATAATGAGCTCAGGCATCCAGTTGTTGCAGGAGAGGGTACGGGGAGGTATACTCCGCGTTGTCGCCTGTTGATGGTTCGGGGAGAGATTGGACCCTAGAAAGGATCCGTCGCCCCCTTCACTCCGTTAGTTAAAAAATAAAAATTTACAGAAAATTCAAAAAGATAAAATAAAAACGTTGGGGTCTGAAGCCAGACCCAAGTGCCTCCTACAGACACTAAGCAAGAACTGGCTCAACCTCAGCCGGTGGGTGGGTGTATACTGCAGAGGAGCAGTTAACTGTGTTTTCACTTAGTGTCCTCCTAGTGGCAAGCAGCATAACACCCATGGTCGTGTGTCCCTCAATGAGCCGTAGGAGAAATATCAAATTTAAAAGGGATGTCTTGTCTAAATTGATATGTCTGCAGTCAGTGTATGTGACTGCAGACTTATGAATCCCCTTACGGTGCGCACATAAACTGTGCTGCAAGGAATCGCCAGCTTCTGAGCTTGGACCGGCAGGTACGTACGCGTTATGCATAATCATGGGAAGAGCCCATCTAGAGGGCACGACCTCGCTCCATATACTTGTATTGAGCGAGGCCGCATCCACTAGCCGGGCTCTACCTGGGAGTATGCATAACGCGTACATGCCCACCGGTCCCAACTCAGAATCCAGCAAATTCTCACAGCACAGAGTGCATGTGCTAGGGGGGATTCGTATGTCTGCAGCCACACAGAGTGACTGCAGATTTATCAATTTAGTCTGGACAACTCGTTTTAAACTGAAAATTAAGCAAAAGGAATAATAGGCTTTTTAAAAATAGCAGCTTTTGCTTTTCATGGATAATCTTGAATATTTACAGAATAAATTATTAATATTAAAAGACGCTTCTCTCACAGCCAAACCAGATCTCACACTTTGCACTGTCGAGGGGCAGTACCCAGAAACACAGTGTCTGCAAATTGAGATTCTGGCTTGGTTTTTATCCTAAGTCATGTAACAAGGCTCGTTAAAGGGTCGACATTGACGTTTAGGATTGCTACTTCCAATAGGTGGCACTAGAGTTCTAGTCCTCTTCCTCTCTGAAGAGAGAATTTGTATAATTAATACTAAAAGGTAATTTTAGGGGCGACAGAGAAGAATTTGTGAATTAAAATTGAAAAGGGTGTTCAATTATTTGACTCAATTCTAGGACTCAATTTAACAGCTGGATTTATAGCTCACTACATGGACACAAAATCGCACCTCCACCAGGCGAACGCCAGATAACTAAGGGAACATTCCCATCTCCTTTCCATTTCAAAAATCCTAATTTGATTTCCTTGGCTAATCTCTAGGAGGCATTACTCACTTCCACCTCAATGACAAATGTCCTGCTGCAATATGGTTTAGTGAATTCTGCAGCGAGCAGGGGGTTGGACATGACAGATGAGAGGTCCCTTCCAGCTCTAACATTCTATGATCTCATAAATGTTGTGCACGTCTTATTAATGCATTTTTAAACCTGCTTGAAGAAGGAGCCCATCTGGTCTGAAAACTTGCAAATATTTTTTTCTGGTTAGCAAGTAAAAGTATCTTTGAGAATACTTTTGCCATTTTTGGGCATAAAAGTAGTTACATCGATTTTTCTGGCTAACTCAGTACCACAGTACTGTATTTTTTATTGTTCATCATTACAGTATAAATTGAAATTTCCCTACAAACTTAGCTTTTCCATTAATAACTGAACTAATATTTAGTTGTATAACCTTTATTTCGGAAAACTGTTTTACATCTGTGTGGCATGGAGTCAACTGACATGTGACACCTGCAAGCAGATTTTCCAGTTCTAGATGACTGGACTACATTCCACAATTCTTTTGCATTCTTAGGGGTTATATCAAAAACAGCATTTTTGATGTCACGCCACAAATTCTCAATCGGATTGAGGTCTGGGGATTGGGCTGCTCACTTCATAACATCAATCTTATTGGCCTGGAATCAGGATGTTTGCCCGCTTCCTGGTGTGTTTGGGGTCATTGTCCTGCTGAAACACCCATCTCAAGGACATTTCTTCTTCAGTACAAGGCAACATGACCTCTTGCAGTATTTTTATCTTTTCAAACTGGTCCATGCTGCCAGGTATAGGATAAATGGGCCCAACGCCATAGTATGAGAAACATCCTAGACTATTATGCTTGCACCTCCATGTTTTACAGTCTTCACAGTGTATTGTGGCTTGAATTCAGTGTTTATGGGTCATCTCACAAATGGTCTGTGGCTATTAAACCCAAAAAGAACAATTTTACTATCATCTGTTGTGCCGCTTCTCTTTAGGCCAATGTGTTCTTTGGCAAAATGTAACCTGTTCAACACATCTTTTTTTTCAGAAATAGTACTTGAAGAGGGTTTCTTGCAAATAATTTGGCTTCACGTAGGCATTTTCTGATGGTTGCAGGACTCGCAGGTAACGGAAGATCTTTTTATTTCCCTGGAGCTGATCACTGGATGCTTCTTTGCCATTCTTCCGATTCTATGATCTTTATGGGTGGCTATATTTTTTTTTCCTTCCATGAGTTTATACTTTTGTCATTTCAAAGCGTTGGAAATCTTTCAACCTGAACAGCCAATTATTTTTTTCATTTCTTTATGTTTTTCTCTCGTCAATCAACTTCTTGAGCAAAGTTCTTTATTTTTTGGTACAATGTCTGGGTTTACCCAATTTACGCCCTAAACAAGGGCTAAAACTAGCAGGTACATTTGCTGCCCTCCTTTAAATAAGGGCCATAATTGACACGTTATGCTTCACGGCTTCAGAGCCTGCACTGCGTATGTCGGGAAGTTCGGAAGACGTTGTCCAGTCAAGCACAGTGCATCTCTGAAGACAGGTTTATACACAGGCACACTGCGTACATCCGTTTCAGAGACGCAATGACGTCGCCGGAATGAGCGGCGCGCACAAATTTGTATAAGCTGACAATGAAGCTAAATTTTGCAAATTATGCTATCACACCCGAAGGAGCGTGAGAGCATTGAACGAGGACTTAGTAGTCTGGGGCATCTAACGCCCCATTGACAACTGAATGCCCTCATTAGCATAGCAAAAGTGGAGGTTATAAATGCTCTTTTTTAAGCATTTATGTTAAACAGTGATGGGTAGGGAGGTAGTGTAATCACATATAGCTGAATGCTGCTGAATTGGAAGGCATGGTGGACCTGACAGTTTCCCTTTAATGTTGAAATCAGGACTTCTTGTTCTTTGTGCTTAAAGCCATTGGCTGTATGGTTGGGATCATTGTTCTGCTGAAGGATAAATTTGGAGCCAATCAATTGCCTCCCTAATAGTATTACAGAGATGGGAATGTATCTTTCTGTACTTCTCAGCATTGAGGACACCAAAATTCCTGACCAAATCCCCAACACAATTTAGTGAAATTTTGCCCCGAGCTTGCAAGGATCCTCCTGCAAACATTCATTGTACCACTCTCCAGCCCTTTGTCAAACAAACTGCTTTCTGTTGAACCAAAATGTGAAATATTTTGCTTTATCAGTGCAGAACACCTGCTGCCATTTTTTTTTGCTTGGCCTCGTTTCCATGTTAAAAGTATTTTTTGTAAGAAATTATTAAATGAAGACCATTTCTGGACCGACTTTTCCAAACAATAGATGGGTGTATTTGGGTTCCACTAGTTGTTGCCAATTCTGAGCTGTTGGCAACACTGGACATTATCTGATTTCAAAGGAAAGTAAGAATGATGTGTTATTCATTGGCTGCACAAAGCTTCCTTGGCCAACCACTGCATCAATCATCATCAAAATTGCCACCTTCTTGGTGAGTCTTAAGAAAAATAAAAAAAATATAAGCTTTCAAGCACATCATGAAACCCTAGTCTTCTTTTAAAATATTTGCCTGGGAAATATCTTGCTGATGCAGTGTAACTACCTCTGGTCTTGAAAATAATTATCTTTATCATCTCTTTGTATAATTGGTTACTCATACAAGTTATTGTAAATCCTAAAAAGCACCCGACATTGGTGTGACCACCTTTTGACTAAACAGCATCACTTCTTCTAGGACATAGGACACTTGCACAAGTAACAATTTTAGACTTATCTTTTATTCATGCGCTTTATTTTTATCAATTAACAAAATGCAAACTATTAATATTTCTAAATAAAAAAAAAAATAATCTAAGGCTAAGGGAACTATGTATCTAGGCATTTCTATTTTGATGTTAAGACTGCTTAAGGACCTTTGGCGACATCATGATCATGTGACCTTGATGTCACCAAAGGTCCTTTAAAGTGCACCTGTCAGCAGTTTTGGCCCATCCAAGATGCGGCCATCACCTTTCAAGGCTTATATATACGGCATTATAGACTGTTGTATATAAGCCCCCAACCCGACCTGGAAGAACTGAAAAATAAGTTTTATTATACTCACCTGTGGGGTGGTCCGGTCAAAGGAGTGTCGCTGGTCTTGGTCCGGCGCCTCCCATCTTCTAATGATCGCCGCCATCCATCATACACACAGGCTTCCCGGTATCACGCTCCTGCGCAGGCGCACTTATCTGCCCTGTTGAGGGCAGAGCAAAAGTACTGCAGTGATCAGATGCTGGAAAAGGTCAAAGAGCCCAAGCACAACAGGGCAGAGCAAAACACGCCAGCGCAGAAGCGCGATGCCGGGGAGACTGTGTGGATGATGCAGGGTCGTGTCATCCAAAAGAAAGCAGGAGGGCGGCAATCATAATATGGGAGGCGCCGGACCAAGACCAGCACCACCCATCAGACCTCCCCCCGGGAGAGTATAATAAAACTTTTTTTCAGTTCTTCCAGGTCTGGTTGGGGACTTATATACAGCACTATAGAATGCTGTACAGTTAGGTCCATATATATTTGGACAGAGACATTTTTCTAATTTTGGTTCTAGACATTACCACAATGATTTTTAAGTAAAACAATTCAGATGCAGTTGAAGTTCAGACTTTCAGCTTTCATTTGAGGGTATACACATTAAAATTGGATGAAGGGTTTAGGAGTTTCAGCTCCTTAACATG
This sequence comes from Dendrobates tinctorius, assembly GCF_039654945.1. Classification (NCBI taxonomy): domain Eukaryota; kingdom Metazoa; phylum Chordata; class Amphibia; order Anura; family Dendrobatidae; genus Dendrobates; species Dendrobates tinctorius. The sequence continues at coordinate 162,359 of NW_027361700.1, read as the reverse complement.
TGCCACCCTGTTTTTAAAGGGACCAAAAGTAATTGAACAATTGACTCCAAGGCTATTTCATGGACAGGTGTGGGCAATCCCTACATTATGTCATTCTCAATTAAGCAGATAAAAGGCCTGGAGTTGATCTGAGGTGTGGTGCTTGCATTTGGAAGGTTTTGCTGTGAAGGAAACATGTGGTCAAAGGAGCTCTCCATGCAGGTGAAACAAGCCATCCTTAAGCTGCAAAAACAGAAAAAAACCCATCCGATAAATTGCTACAACATTAGGAGTGGCAAAATCTACAGTTTGGTACATCCTGAGAAAGAAAGAAAACACTGGTGAACTCATCAATGCAAAAAGACCTGGGAGCCCACGGAAGACAACAGTGGTGGATGATCGCAGAATAATCTCCATGGTGAAGAGAAACCCCTTCACAACAGCCAACCAAGTGAACAACACTCTCCAGGAGGTAGGCGTATCAATATCCAAATCTACCATAAAGAGAAGACTGCATGAAAGTAAATACAGAGGGTTCACTGCACGGTGCAAGCCACTCATAAGCATCAAGAATAAAAAGGCTAGACTGGACTTTGCTAAAAAACATCTAAAAAAGCTAGCAGGCGAAGGCGTGGTACAGCTCATGATCCAAAGCATACCACATCATCTGTAAAACACGGCGGAGCCAGTGTGATGCCTTGGGCATGCATGGCTGCCAGTGGCACTGGGTCACTAGTGTTTATTGATGATGTGACACAGGACAGAAGCAGCCAAATGAATTCTGAGGTATTCAGAGCCATACTGTGTGCTCAGATCCAGCCAAACTGATTGGTCGTCGTTTCATACTACAGATGGACAATGATCCAAAACATAAAGCCAAAGCAACCCAGGAGTTTATTAAAGCAAATAAGTGGAATAATATTGAATGACCAAGTCAGTCACCTGATCTCTACCCAATTGAGCATGCATTTCACTTGTTAAAGACTAAACTTCAGACAGAAAGGCCCACAAACAGCAACTGAAAACCACCGCAGTGAAGGCCTGGCAGAGCATCAAAAAGGAGGAAACAGCGTCTGGTGATGTCCATGAGTTCAAGACTTCAGGCCGTCATTGCCAACAAAGGGTTTTCAACCAAGTACTAGAAATGAACAATTTATTTACAATTATTTAATCTGTCCAATTACTTTTGGTCCCTTTAAAAACAGGGTGGCACATGTAAGGAGCTGAAAGTCCTACACCCTTCATCCAATTTTAATGTGGATACCCTCAAATGAAAGCTGAAAGTCTGAACTTCAACTGCATCTGAATTGTTTTGTTTAAAATTCATTGTGGTAATGTCTATAACCAAAATTAGAAAAATGCTGTCTGTCCAAATATTTATGGACCTAACTGTATATCAGCCCTGAAAGGCAGTGGCCGTATCTTATATCGGCCAAAACTGCTGGAGAGGTTCCCTTTAACTGCAGGAGTCTAGAGGAACTGAAGAGCAGACGGACTGGTGTGTACCGTATGTGCAGTTTGTGTATATATGCACACATATGTTTATGTGCAGGGTGTGTGTGACGACATGATTATATTTGAATAAATGTTGAATTTTTTTTGTTTGTTAAAGAATAAATTTGGACTGTTGTTCATGGAAAACAAAATCCCCTTAAAATAAGTCCCAACCCATCTTTTGGAGTAAAAATAAAATTGTACAAGACCCGGTCTTATTTTCCAAGAAACGGTATTTGACTAAAAGACAGAAAAAAAAAAAAACCCTCTAGACCTAGCTTTACTTGACAGTATAATTTCAACACTACTATAGTTTGTTTTACAGATTTAACAGCATACATTGCAGCGGCAGGATGCTTCCACTACTATTTATTCCTACAGTGAAAAGATACTTTATCTCTATATATACTCATTTTCAACTATTTTCTTTAATATGTTTTACTAAAATGTAATTTAGACCATATAGGTTTTGCGGCCCATAAACGGACCAGACTGAGCATTTTACGCCTGTGTATCATTCATACTTTGGGCAAATATAAATCTTTCTTAAAAAGAGGCCAAACAGATTAATGTCTTAATTTTAATAAATCATTGAGCATAACAAGATTCATAGTTACATCACATTGTAAAGAGTTTAAAGTGCTTCTTCTAGATAAACTTACATTTACTCTATACTCAGATCTTGGTTTTCTTCATGCAAATCTTTAAAAAGTCAACATAATAACAAAGAATTCTGGTCTTTACAATAAAGTAATATCCGATAACACATCTACTGCTAAAAAGAAGAGCAGTATTGTGCTGAGCAAAGATCTGTGTATGCAATGGGGGGAAATGATGGGTGAAATGTCCCCTTCTACAGAATATTGGTTTGCTATGAATCGGTCATCAGCCCTCAAGCGGGAGACCATGCCTTGACAGTCCGTGGTATCACTACTAATGCCTTGTGATCTACATGCTATTGGTCCACTTTATACCTGGTCGATTTTTCTTTGTTCAAACTAATCTACAAATTAACTTTACCAGTCAAGACAAGAATACTGTAAAGCATTTTCTACATGGCGTGTCCTCAAAAGGTAATACAACGGAGGTTCACGTTTAATGCCTGCATTGGTGACTATGTACACCAAATAATACAGTGGTAAGATCCATATGGTGTTAGGCATTAGGTCAGGAGAGCATATTTGGAGAGGGCTTATGTGATCTCACTGGACAGGTGTAATCCCATTTTGTGGTGCTGAATATATGCAGGTAACAGACTCCTGTGCATCGGTTCTTATTAGGGTTGACCAAAATATTCACAGTACTTTGGTCTAATGCTACTCTGTGGCGCCTCAACTAATTAATCACTATTGTGGAACCCGTAATCAAACACACAGAAAACCACGAATGGCATATAATGTAAAAATGTACTTTTATTAACAATATTTAAGAAACAACAAATCACAAGACAAGGTACAGGAAAAATAAATGAGGGACTAGACAGCCATAGGAAACCACTAAACAAATACAGACCAAATATGTGTGTTAATATCATATGCCCTATTGAATCTGGCACTATATGACAACAAAGGTATGCATGATATCCTAAATAATAAATTTACTGCCAAAATGCATAGCAATGTCCAGGATATATTGCTGTCATGCCAATGCTGAACTAAGTAGCCATTTGATTAAAATAGGCAAGAGACATTCAAAAATAATAAAAGGCTTGAAAAAACATACCGAAGGCCAGGTAAGTGGAATTTCCCCAGGACGTCCCTCTGCCCCGACGCACGTTTCACACTGCTTCTTTGGGAGGCGTGACTCTTGCCTATTTTAATCAAATGGCTACTTAGTTCAGCATTGGCATGACAGCAATATATCCTGGACATTGCTATGCATTTTGGCAGTAAATTATTATTTAGGATATCATGCATACCTTTGTTGTCATATAGTGCCAGATTCAATAGGGCATATGATATTAACACATATTTGATCGGTATTTGTTTAGTAGTTTCCTATGGCTGTCTAGTCCTTCATATATTTTTCCTGTACCTTGTCTTGTGATTTGTTGTTTCTTAAATATTGTTAATAAAAGTACATTTTTACATTATATGCCATTCGTGGTTTTCTGTGTGTTTGATTACGGGTTTCACAATAGTGATTAGTTGTATTCATGGCATATTAATTCCTTGTTATATATGAAGGATGTTTCTCATTGTTTGGGGCATTTTTTTGTGATTTAATTGCCTCTTCTAATTAGTAGGCACCTATAAAATATATAAACAATTTTCTCACCAATACCGCCACCTCCATATACAGCTTGCTATATTCCATTAGTGTATGAAGTGCCCGGGGCACATTTGCCGTTTACTGAAATGTTCATAAGTGTTAGACCCAGGTTCAATCTACATGTTAAAGGGGGATTACAGTATGAGCTTAGGGAAACACCTGCTTTATTTCAAAAACAGCGCCACACCTGTCCACAGGTTAGGTGTGGTATTGCAGCTCTGCTGTAGTCACTTTAGTTATTAGGCTGTGTGCCCACGTTGCTTTTTTTAAGCGTTTCCGCAGCGCTTTTAGACGCGCGTTTCTGCCGCGAAAACGCTTAAGAAGCGCTCAGAAATATTGTGCTTCAAAAAAGCAACGTGGGCACATAGCCTTAGAGCAAAGGCAGTATATACGACATGTGAATGAACATTGCTCTACACATTCTGAGATCGTTTTATCGATTCCATAAAAAGATGGAAAGGTATTATATGGCGTACTGTCTATTAGGGAAGTGGTAAGCAACTTTATACCTTTTTTTTTTATATCATGACTCCTCAGAAGCAGTGAGCCCTGGAATATAACATGGAGTCTGCTGAGAACGGCATGTCTGACAACCTGAAAAGTCCCCCTCATGCGTGTAATATAATTATAGAAACTCAGAAATTAAGATATGACAAAGTAAAGTAGACAGTACTAATTAGTAATTAACCGAACAAGTCTTTTTGCTGGAGAATAGAAAATGAATTGTTACGTGCTAAGGGAAAATGCATCTGAGATTTTCTTCTAACCACCAGTCTGCATCAGCTCAATCACTAATGAATTAAGCTTTATTGTATGAGTACATGTAGATAGAGGACTTGTTGACAGCGGTGTAGGAGACTCATGGGGCATAGAAATTTAATTAAAAGGGTTATCCAGGGGCATTAATTCCCAAATCAGAGCCAGACACGATTTATCATTATTGTAAGGATTTGAACATGGCCGTTTACTACGAAGATTCCCGATTATATGCTTTTAATTTACACCAGCTAAATTTTCTACTCCAGGCATGCCCCACTTCCCCTGCACCTCTTCCTTCTCCCCATCCAGTCCATTGCTTCCCAATGGTGGAATCCTCAGTCATGAGGAGCAGTGTCACTATGCAGCAAGGACCTACAAAGCTTCTTGTGTCATGTGACTGAGGAACCAGACCATTTTTGGAAGCAGATACAGATAATTTAGATAACTCTTTAGAATAAAATTAATGGGCAATATTTGTTTCACTTCAGTAAAACTCTTTAAATACCTTTAGGAGGAGTACACATGTGTGGTCTGTAGCTTTTTTTAGCTACCAAAAACACTGTCAAGGCAAGCTTAAAAGGGGTTATCCACTTTCAGGAAATAAACTCAGCATGTACTCATCCTCAAGCACTGAACTCCGCAATCGGCTACACTGTTGACATGAAATAAACATTGGACCCAGGGAGGGAACGAGTACCTGCTGAGTGTTATTCTAGGTATTTTACAGTTTTGGCTTCACTTTCCTGAAAGTGGACATCCCCTTTAAAACTTATTTCTCCTATATATTTGTAAAACTGAGACAATCATGCCCATTAATGAAGGCAGTGATGGTGGTAGCTGTTGATCAACCCTATTCTATCTTTTATAGGTGGTAGGCGAATGAATGATGAATGAAGAGAGTGATCTGATAGACTCATCCAACATTTGTCTGCACTAGCTGTCATACAGGAGACCAAAGGTGTGATTCAAAGTTTCCATTCACATCCTAAACTCAGGCCAAGTAGGATATAGGTATGGATATTAAACGTATGACCCAGAAATCACCTAACTATATGCATCACATAGATAAAAGCCACCAAATCCTACTGATCAAATCTCTTAATTTACTTCTTATTAAAGTGTTTAAATCTTCATCAATACAGGATTGTGTTAATATAGATGGGGGTTATGTTACTATGAAATGGTTCCTATGCCAGTCTTGGCCTGAGTCTGTAGACAATCCATAGTCTGCAGGATCTAGACTAGAGCAATCTAGAGCACCACCCAGTAATAATAATGGAAAGAAATGAATACTATGTAGAAAAAAAAAAATAAAGCTGGGCAACACTGACACACACCCAAAGACTAAAAACCAGACGTGCGGCTACGTGGCCATCAGGCTGTGCCGTGCAAATGCTCTGACAATTTAATATGAAACTGCTGTCCCTCCACCTCAGTACCGGGCAGAATACCAGTCATTGTCATTGATCTGTATCAGTTCGGTTACTACATCCATGAGGTTGTAGTTGTGTTTGCGCAGGAGTCGCTGGTTGAGCTGACGGTCACAGAATCCCATCTCTAGGAGCACAGCCATCATGGCTCCAGCTTGTTCTTCGGAGCACTGGGGCTGTGGATAAGAGAGATAGTTTACTGTATGACCAGATCAACCATCCTTTTCTTATAGATTTACACATTAAATTAACTATTCAACTGCCATTAAAAACCTAATGATCATTTGCCTCTAACCCTTTGCAGTTTAACCATTTGCTAAATATTGTGTAGGTCCTTATGTATAACTAAAAGAGCTCTGGTCCACCAAGGACTCAGATCTCGGAAATTTGAAGGCCATTTGTTCATCGTGAATTCTCTCATGTTCCTCAAACAATTTGTGAACGAGGCATGTTGTGTAGCAGGGGCATTATTCTGCTGAAAGTGGGGACTGCCATTAGGCAAACAAGGGTGCCCTCAAAGAGTGTCTATGGTCTGCAACAATGTTCCAGTTGGTGGTATATGATGTATCAAAGTAACATCTACTAGGTTCCTAGTAGAACATTGCATGGAGCATTACACTGCCTCAGTGGTCTAGAGGATGTTGGCATCTACTCTTCCCCAGGAAAGTGATGTAAAAGAAATGTGATTCATCACACCAGACTACCTTGAACAAATGCTTGATGGTCCAGTTCCAATACTCGTGTGCCCACTGCAGGCGCCATCAGTGTAAGGGATCAGCATTGGCTCCGACTGGCCAGTAACTACAGTTCAAGATACTCTGATCTGTACATTCTGATACCTTTCTATCACTCCAAGCATTAACTGAACAGCAATTTGTGCTCCAGCTGCTCTTCTTCTTTGGGATGAACCAGGACCAATTACCCAAATCCATCAATGAGGCTTGGAGGCCTAGGACTCTCTCACTGATTAACCAACTGTCCTTCTTTGGACCACGTTTGGCAGGCACTAAACACTTTTACTGGGAACCAACTGAAAAATCTACCAGCTTGGACATGCTCTGCCCCACAAAGCCATAACAATATGATCCCTGTAAGAGTACTCAGGTCCTCATTTTGCTCATTTTCCTGCTTCCAACTGCTTGCACTTGAGAGGAAACATGCCAGTGTGCTCCACTATGGCCCATGTATGACCATCACCTCTTCTACTCCAAGGCTGTGTCTGTCATTCAGCAACCACCAGTCATACTGCAGTAAAATTTTATAGGCTGATACAGTTTAAAATGGTGAAAGGGAGACGTGGCCATCCTTCCCACTATCAAGACATACCTTTTTTTTTTTTTTTTTTTATCTTTGTTTCCCTTTTCTATATGACATTTTTTGTGGAATGTGGTAAATGTAACTTTTTTTATGTGAATGCACATTGTAGTTACTTACACTAAAATACCAATTGAATAGAAACAATCATACGCACCATCATGGTTTCCTGTTGGCCAACAAATAAAGCCTTATAAGCCGATGCAGCCACAGACAGCGCCCCCTTCACCAGACCTCCTGCAATACTGCTCCTATTGTGCTGCCTATGGAGGCAAACAATTCAGTCCCATTACATGAATAGCAAGAAACAGAACAGAAAGCTTTATGAGCAGAAGAACAAGTACAGTCCATAGAGTGACTGCGCAGAGCACAAACCAAAATCTACTTTTACTGATCTATGCTGTAACGTGGCTTTTGGACAAGCCACAGGTCCGAGATCATGCAAGCCATATGTTATTTAAAAGGAATAAACAGGAAATATTAACACAAAATTAACAAGTTCTGCCTTTATTACCACCTGCTGTCAATAGCTATATAGGAACTAGTGCGAATTCCTTTGTGCAGAAACATGACTGCTCCATATTACAATCTGTATGGATCTCAGAGAAAGCTGGGAGAGTCGGACTCCTGAATCCATATAGAATGAATAACAGCTTTTTCTGTATGGGTCGTTCGGGAGGTTGGTGCAGTATTCATTGGTTTTCACCATTACTCCTGCCCGGAATGTTAACTGCTTTCTATATGACAAAACTAAATCAAAATAACAGAAAACGATATATCCCGCAGAAAAGGGTCTCCCCCTATTAGCTAGGATAGCACAGGAAATCTAACAAATCTGTTTTACACTGAGCGCCTCATGCCTGAATTGCCTTTTAAAAATAATAAATATAAACCTAGCACTCAACTTAAATACGTTTTCAAGAAGATTTAGGCTGTGTGCACACGCTGCGGATTATGTGCGGATTCATCCGCGCAGATTTTGTAAAATCCGCAGGTGAAACCGCAGGTCAAAAGACCTGCGGTTTTACCTGCGGATTGCTCTGCGGTTTTGCCCTGCGGTTTTTCATCTCCACAATGGAGGAGATGGCAAACCGCAGGAGAATCCGCAGAAAGAATTGACATGTCAATTCTTTCTGCGGATTGAAAACCGCAGATAATCCGCGCGGAAAATTCCGCACCGTCTGCACTGCGGTTTTTGATTCCCATAGGGAATCATGGTACTGTACACCGCAGCAAAAACTGCTGCGGGTCCGCAGCGGCCAAAACCGCTGCGGAACCGCAGCAAAATCCGCAGCGTGTGCACACAGCCTTATTGTAGTACACGATAAAAAAAGTTTCGGTCGATGTGACCTTCAGTTACTACAAAGGTAAGTAAAATTACAAAAAAATAAAATATCATGTGAAAACAAAGGAAAAAATAACAAAGGAAAAATATAACAGAAGTATATACAATCACAAGGTCATATACATGAGATAAATTTAGCGCAGATAATAACTGGGTATCACACACAGCCCTTAATCAAGCCAAGTGGCTAAGAGAGCGATGAGAAAATAGATAGAGCACTCCATCAGAGTGTGTGACATACCATGTTGTTTTAAGTATGCAGCAAGCATATAAACATCTATCAGATAATTCGGTTGTGCTGTAATGCCTTTTAGTGTATGTTCAGGAAATATATACAGCTCGGGCAAAAATTAAGAGACCACTGCAAAATTTTCAGTTTGTCTGATTTTTCTCTTTATAGGTATATTTTTGAGTAAAATGTAAATTGCTATTTTATTCTATAAACTACTGACAACATGTCTCCGAATTTCCAAGCACTAAATTTTGTATTTATTTTCAGAAAATGAGAAATGGTCAAGATAATAAAAACCTGCAGTGCTTGTAGACCTCAAATAATGCTAAGAAAACAGGTTTCTAATCATTTAGAAACAACAATACTAATGTTTTATCTCAGGAAGAGTCCAGAAATCAATATTTTGTGGAATAACCATCATTTTTAAATCACAGCTTTCATGCGTCTTGGCATGCTTTCCACCATACTTTCACACTGCTTTTATGTGAACTTATGCCAGTCCTGGTACAAATTTTAAGCAGTTCTTCTTCTGGCTGTAACAGGGATTTGATGTGGTGGTCCTTCATCCACACATTGACCTAGCTGTGTGGCATGGCACTTTGTCCTGCTGGAAAAACCAGTACTCAGTGTTGGGCAACATTGCCTGAGCAGAAGGAATCAACTGTTTTTCCAGGATAACCTTGTATACGGCTTGATTCATACATCCTTCACAAAGATTAACCTGCCCAATTCCAGCCTTGCTGAAGCATCCCCAGATCATCACCGATCATCCACCACATTTCAAAGTGGGTGCAAGACACTGTGGCTTGTACGCCTCTCCAGGTCTCCCTCTAACCATTAGATGACCAGGTGTTGGGCAAAGCTTAAAATTAGACTCACCAGAGAAGATTACCTTACTCCAGTCCTCTATGGTCCAATCCTTATAGTCTTTGGCAAACTTCAGCCTGGCTCATCTTTGCTTCTGATTGATAAAAGGCTTTTTTTTCTACCTTTACATGAATTAAGCCCTGCCTCTAGGAGCCTGTTATGAACTGTTCTTGCTGTGCACTTCACCCTTGACGTGCACTTCACCCGAGCTGCCATTTGCCATTCCTTTTGTAGGTCACTCGATGTCATTCTGCGGTTGCTGAGTGACATTCGAATAAGATGACGGTCATCCCAGTCAGTGGAGAGTCATTTTCGTCCTCTGCCAGTCTGCAGCTTGGTTGTCCCCAATGTCTGCTACTTGACATTGTTGTAATGGACTGGCGTCTTAGAAATTTTAAGGATGGAGACAACATGACGCTCACTGCATCCCTCTGCTAGTAAGCCAGAATTGAGCCCTTGTTTTCCTCACTCAAGACTTTTCTTTTCAACTCCTTTGGCATGGTTAAAAGTTATTTTTTCATTCCTATTACTTTTGGGATATTATTAGCACTTGTTTTGCCATCCAGCTTGTCCTATTGCAAGAGGATTGTGAACACCACAGCAGGGTTTTTTTTATACTTTCCTTCGTTAAATAAGATTTGGTTCAGGTGATCACCTAATCAGAAGCACATTAAGTAGAATGAGGTGTACTCTGGTTGGAATTCAACTGACACTGGAATGGAATGGCTGTCAGTCATGTAGAGAAGCTGATTTTTATAAAACTGTGCAGCGGTCGCTTAATTTTTGCCAGAGATTAGTAGTCTCATGGCCTGGGCGATTACCTGGTGTGGTCAAAAACTGATCTGGGAGAAGGAGCTTCTGAAGGTTGAGGATTTGGTGCAATCTCAGAAGGAGCTAATAGGAAAAATAAAAATGAATTATAAAAAAAAAAAAAAAAAAAGTATTGTTCTGCTTCAAATTCTGGTGCAAAACATCTCTATACAGAATGCACGACTGTAAAATCTATGGTCCTAGGCACGGATAGTGTTTCTTTCCTAAGAGCTTAGTTTTAGATTGTGAATAGTTTTCTTTAGAAAATTTAATATATTTTTTATTATACACAGACACACACACACACACACACACACACACACACACACCAATATATAAATATGTTCATTAAGAAAAAAAAATGGTGCAACGCCGACTATAAATGCAGCAAATACATACAAGTACAAAAGTGCAGCCAGATGCTTCATAGATGTGAATCATGCACAAAACTGTTGTGGCACGCTGCCCCTAAGAGTACGGTCACCTGTTCATATACGGGAGCTAAACATCAGTCAGCTTATACCTGTGGTAATTTGCCCGGCATCTGATGTTCCAGTTCCTGAAAATGTCATCTCTCCTGCGAATGCTGGGAGAACTTGAGCTTCTGGTAGAGACCTTGAATAAAAAATAAATGAGATATCTACTAAAAAGAGCAAATATCAGCAACATCATTCCCATAAGAGCGGCTGCTATGCGGCTTTCTACCACTTCATGACCTTCTTTTCAAATACTTTCAGCTAAAAATGATGGACAATTAATTTGCCCCATTGTATTGTAAATATTGTTCTGTTTTTCTAAATATATACCCCTTTCATGCCTTTAACATCTCCTACCCAAGAAATCTGAATGTGTAATGTGTCCATCAATAGAGCCAGTGTCTTTTTAAGTCACAAATATTAAAAAAAAAAACAAAAAAAAACGTTGCCAGTTCAAAAAATCAGTTTTAGAAGATACCTATAATTTTGTAAACCTTTTCATATGTCACAGTGATATGAAGTATTTGAGCGATGAAATAGATGAGAACGTCTGCCCTTTTGTTTTAGCTCCTCGGAGTGTTGTCCTCCTTTTCATCATAGAAATTTAACACATTTTGCTCTCGAGATAAAACAATCAAAGCTGAAGTAGCACAGCGGAGCAGCTCTACCTCTATATTTTAAAGATTGTGGGGCATCAGCATCTGGTCCGCCATCATTTTGACAAGTCAAAAGTTAAGGAAAAAAAAAAAAAAAAATAGATGGCCTGTGGCTATCTTGTACAGACATCTTTTAGCAACTGTCAGACTTGTGCTTCCAGTTCAAACAGTGGGCAAAGAAGATCATAATTGCACATCCCGACACCAAAAAAATCCATGGGTTTCTTGATCTACCTTGCCAAGCTAAGCTATGGAAATGTACAAGCAAGAGATGAAGGAGCCAATCCCTGAGGATAACTATAGGGCCATTGTTCATGGCACTGACACAATCCTTTTAATTCCAATATGGACCTCAATAAATGTACAGAAAATTATCGTCAAAGGACACCGACACAATAAAAATGTTAATTACAATGAAGACAGGTAGAATTCTGGAAAAGAACCAGATGATGCCCATACCTCAACTGGGGGGATGGTGTGACCACCTCAGGGGTGAGAGGTACAGCATCAAGAGTCTGGGAGGTGGTGAGAATATCATTAATGCTGTGAGTATGGACTGGGCAGCCCCCTTCAAAGGTCTCATCATTCACTCTGATGTCTTTTTCTTTATCACCCTGTGACTCAGAAAGGGCTGAGCTGTACATCGACTCCCCGATAGGGCGACTAATATCAAAGCACTCGGGCAGAATGATGATGTAGTCTTCAGAAGAATCAGAGGATGCCTGGCTTTCAATGTCATCTCCTTGATGTTCATCTGGTATCTGCGACTCCACATCGGAAAAATCTATTGGCAGAGCTTCGGGAATGGCTGTAATATTCAATGAAAACCCAAGATTTAGATTGTAATCTTTATACTCCTCGTTAAATCGCATCATGAATTTTTGGACATGCATTTTCTGGGGACTTGCTGTGTTACTACATATCTCTCTATTGACTTATAAAATACATATCACAACACACAGCTTACATGTATCAGGGGTCGTCTCTAGTATTGGAACATTTAAGCCTGTAGTCCCTGATAGAAGTGGCCTGCTGACCACAGGAGAGCTCTTCTGAGACACGTCCTCATCAGACTTCACACTGTAGTTGAAACTTGATTGTGGAGAGGAGTGCATCGAACCTGATACTCATGAAAGAAGAAAGATCAGTACATACTCGTATGAATGGACACAGCTATAATAGGTGGATGAGTAGACATGTGGCTCACATTTGCGCAAAATTCTGCCAGCCTTCAGCCGCCACTAGAGGGAGCTTAAGCACACTGTGCAGACATAAAGGGTTGTCCACTACTTAGATAACCCTTTCTTAAATACAATATTCTCAAGTGTACTGTATAATAAAAAAAACATCAGATGCTCACCCCCAGCACTGGCACCAATCCAGCGATGTCGGCGCTGGGTCTTCGAGGGCTGGAGTGACATGATTAAGCCATATAAGTACCACAGCTAATCAGCAGCCACTAATAGACTACAGTTCTGCAGCCCATTAGCAGCCGCTAATTGCTGTCACATGAACACTGCAGGATATGTCACGCAATCCCTGGGAAACCAGGCACTGACATCACTGGAACGGTGGCAGTTCAGGAATTATGCTTTTTTTATTTTACACTGGAGAATATCTACTTTATGGTTGTCCACTACTTGAAAAAACCATTCTTAATAATTTTAATGCATGAACAGTATGGAGAAGGCTCCTGTACATATCTGATGGAGAATGCAAGCAGACAAATTACTATCATTACACCGAATACTGTTTAAACCCTTTAAAGTATATGTTTTGACACTAACCAATAGAATTTTATTACAACATGGGCCAAATTTTGTGCTAAGCAATAAATAAATGTCAAGAAACCCTGTTACTCACTGTGGACCGAGGTCTTCTTCTGAGGTGGGTTGTAGTCTGGAGCAGCGTCTAAGGTCAGACTCCTCATAACAGTTTCACACACAAACTGAGTCCCACTAATATCCTCTTCAGTTTCCTCTTGGGTGGTTGGACCCTCCATATCCTCGTTGGCTCTTTTTCCTATTTTAAGACACTTGATACCATTACAACTAAAAACAAAGTGCCCAATGGGAGCTGTGGTACTACCCTTACCCATTGACCTTTAGTCTAACATGGAGATGAGATACTTGACACTAACAAAAAAAGAATAATATAACCAATGTTCATTACAGACTCACCCGCCCTGGGCTTATAGCCAACTCCGTCACTCTCTTCTTTAATTTGTCCAAGGCTATTTTTTTCAATTAAGGGACCATCGTGTGGCAGAGGAGACATGCATGGTGACAGATCTAGAAAGAAAGATTGGAATTCTTGTAGGACATCTTAACAAATGCAAATAACAGATCTACCCTAAGAATGAGAGTCATTTACTGAGCCTGTATCTACAAGAATTCCCCATACAAAAGAGCGCTGTAGTTGGATAATGGAGTGTCAGGCAGGTAGTGGGGGAATTTTCAATTCTTGCAGATCCCAGTATAAAAAGTATCACATAATCATATTATTAAAACAGAATGTCCACTTTAGACTTTTTTTTATTGAGGATTCAATATCTCTTGTATGGTTTGGCAAAATTATGTGAACTTCAGCAGTCAGTATCTGGTGTGCCCCCAATGGACAGCAATAACTGCATCAATACATTGCCAGTAATTGTGGATTAATACTGCACAGGGCTTGGGAGAATTTTAGCCTAGTCCTCCCTACAAAACAGTTAACTCTATGTTGGTGGGTTTTATTCCATAAACTGCTCTCTGCAGGTCCTTCTACAACATTTCTATATAATAAAAGTCAGGAGGCCTTTAACTTTACTTTTCTATAACTATTCTTTTGCAGAATGACTTCTGTGCTTTGGGTCGTGGTCTTGCTGCATGACCCGCACTCTTGAAATGCAGCTTACGGAAGAATGTCCTGACGTTTTCCATACTGGTACAATTTATTTTACCATCAATGATGACACGCGGTCCTGGTCGAGATGCAACAAAACAGGCCAAACCTTATAGCACCACAGTATTTCACAGACAATATACATTTTTTAGGCTGTAACTCAATGTTTTCCTTTCTTCAAATAGAATGCTTCACATTTAAACCAAAAGGCTCTACTTTAGTCATGTGTCCACAAAACAGTATTCCAATTGTGCTCTGGCTTGTACAGATGATCTTTAGCACACGTCAAATGGAAAGCAATGGTCTTTTTGCATAGCAGTGGCTTTCTCCTTGGAATCTTGCAATGCATACAATTGTTGTTCAGTGTCCTCCTCATGATGGACTCAGGAACATTAGCTAAAGTGAGAGGCCTTTAGTTGCTTAGGTTACCTTTGGTTCCTTTGTGACCTTGGAGACCATTATATGCCTTTTCTCTTGGAGTGATCTTCATTATTCGACCACTTCTGAGGAAGGTAATAATGATCTTGAATTTCCTCTATTTGTACTCAATCTGTCTCCAATCTCTTTAGAAATGGAGTCGCAACTTTTCCCAACCTGATGAGCTTCTCCAACTCCTCTTCTGTGGTCCTCAAAAAAATCCTTCGTTGGTGGCATTTTACACTTCCACGAACATGCGTTGTGAAGATCACAACTGATTGTCAACCCATTGACAGAAAACATCAGACTCAAATTTCACGTTCAAATATCAGCTAATCTTAAATGGTCACATATTTTTACCACTCACAGAAATGTGATATTGTATAATTTTTCGCAATGTAAACATTTTATTTTGCAAAGTCTAATGTTTTTAATTATTTCTTTGATTTGGTTTGCTATATACTTTTACTACTTGTATGATAATCTGATGTACAGGGTGGGCCAATTATATGGATACACCTAAATGATATGGGAATGGTTAGTGATATCAACTTCCTGTTTGTGGCACATTAGTGTATGGGAGGGAGAAAACTTTAAGATGGGTGGTGACCATGGCGGACATTTTGAAGTCGGCCATTTTGGATCCAACTTTATTTTTTTCAATGGGAAGAGGGTCATGTGACACATCAAACTTATTGAGAATTTCGCAAGAGAAACAATGGTGTGCTTGGTTTTAACATATCTCTATTCTTTCATGAGTTATTTACAAGTTTATGACCACTTATAAAATGTGTTCAAAGTGCTGCCCATTGTGTTGGATTGTCAATGCAACCCTCTTCTCCCACTCTTGACACACTGATAGCAACACCACAGAAGAAATGATAGCGCAGGCTTCCAGCATCCGTTGTTTCAGATGCTGCAAATCTCGTATCTTCACAGCATAGACAATTGCCTTCAGATAACCCCAAAGATAAAAGTCTAAGGTGGGCAGATCGGGAGACCTTGGTGGCCATTCAACTGGCCCACGGTGACCAATGCACTTTCCAGGAATCTGTTCATGTAGGGATGCTCGGACCTGACACCCATAATTGATGGTATGGTGTGGTATATGGGGTACAAAGATAGTGGGGCCATTCTTCATCAATGGCAGCCTCAATGCCACTGGATATCCGAAATTGCTACATGATGATGTGTTGCCCTCTTTATGCACTGAAGATGGCACGTTCCCTGAGTTTTTCCTGAGTATCAGGTCCGAGCATTCCTACAAGGAATCTGACCCCCTTAGACTAGCATTTCTTCTGCGGTGTTGCTATCAGTATGTCAAGAGTGGGAGAAGAGGGTTGTATTGACAAGCCAGCACTTTGAACACATTTTATAAAGTGGTCATAAACTTGAAAATAACTCATGAAAGAATAAAGTTATGTTAAAACCAAGCACACCACTGTTTTTCTTGTGAAATTCTCAATAAGTTTGATGTGTCACATGACTGTCTTCCCATTGGAAAAAATAAAGTTGTATCCAAAATGGCCATCTTCAAAATGGCCGCCATGGTCACCACACATCTTGAAAAGTTTCCCCCTCCCATATAGTAATGTGCCACAAACAGGAAGTTGATATCACCAACCATTCCCATTTTATTTAGGTGTAGCCATAAAAATGGCCCACCCTGTAGTCTTACATCAAATTTATGCAGAAATATAGAAAATTCGGAAGCTTCACAAACTTTCAAGCACCACTGTACACCTAAATATGTTTTGGTAGTTCAGGAAAACATACAAGACTGGTACAAATGTCAGCAACTTTATCACACTGCTCCATGATTGTTCTACACATATACTTGGGTTACGCTCTGATGTTTGTAAAAGAGCCACACTTTGTTTTTTATTGTAAAAAGCTGCTGATAAGCGCAACATATGCAATTGTAAAGAATACAGCTGCCAACATCACAGCTCTATAGTTGGCATTTATAGCAAGAGGTT
This sequence comes from Dendrobates tinctorius, assembly GCF_039654945.1. Classification (NCBI taxonomy): domain Eukaryota; kingdom Metazoa; phylum Chordata; class Amphibia; order Anura; family Dendrobatidae; genus Dendrobates; species Dendrobates tinctorius. The sequence goes on along the minus strand of NW_027361700.1, from coordinate 145,447 downwards.
TCCCCGGTTTGTAAACTGAACGTTGTTTAAAAATGAAGTCTGAACGTTGCCGCAAATGGGAATTCCACACTGTATGGCAACTTCATGGTGGTGATCATATCAGATAAGTTTTTAGTTAGGGATTATATGACCGCATGTCAAGTAACATCCTTATGAAAAACACAAATTCCTCCTTAAAATATTTGTCACAGCACATTTAACAGCAATATCTGCAGCCAAATACCTTCTATAATACAAGTGGACAAACTCACCAACGGGTGTCGTGTGAGGAACACGTTCTAGTTCCTGTACGATGTTTATATCCAACAGCTCAAATGACAGCAGGTCCTAAATACAGGAAGAGTAAAATGATATAAGTGATTTACAGCAGTGTGAAATCGGAAGACAGTAGACCCGGCTCTCCGTCAAATCCATCATAGACTACATGTACAGACAGCGAATTGTTAGGCAGTAGCAACAGCCGGATGGATTTCCCGAGAATAAGACTGTATGGTAGTGACAGTCCCATTATATGCAGTAGGTCCATAGCAGTGATATGCTTACTTGGGCAGTGAGGAGGTCTACAGATGGGATGTACACCTCCCGGTCACTGTGTGCGCTCCTCAGGTGACTGGACAACATCACTTTATCTGTGCCTCCTCCAACCTGCTGTGTAACATGAGCACTGCAGCCTTCCTGCATGTCACAAAAGAATATGAAAGAGTTAAAGCAGTAGATTAAAAAATAAAAACCCTAAAGAAGTGATCAGGTCTAAAAAAGGTCAATGTGGAATACTGCCTGACACTTGCCTCCTCCTTGTCCATGTGGCTGCTTATCTTAATGGAAGACATCTCTTTTTCCAGATCTTCAAGGTTCTCGGCACAAGGAAGGGAGTCCACAATGATACTGCACCAAATACGGGGTCCAAATTGCTCCCCCTTATGTGCCAGGCGCCAGTGAGACGTGTAAGTTCCCTCCAGTGCTGGAGCCACAAATTCGACAGACAAGATGCCCATCTGACCAGGAAGCAAAGAAGGAACTGCGGCCTCTTTCCGGGATGAGGATGATAAAGTCAGATTCCCCCACATGAACTTTAGCTGTTAATACAAATGAGATCATCTGTGTGTTAATCTAATATTGGAAAGGTAAACCTCTACAATAGAAATATAATATATATATATATATATATATATATATATATATATATATATATATATATATATATATACACACACACATCTCTCTGTTTAGTCAGTTGGAGGGGTCCTGAGTGATGAATCCCCTCCATAATGACAGCCATATGTCCTGTAAGTTTACCACCTTCCAGGTCATACTCCTCATCAGTGCACCAAAGAAATTTTTTTAAAGTCACTTTTCATCTGGCAGGAGTCGCTGATATTTGCGCCAAATGCAACAAAATGCGGTGGTTAACGAATTTATCACAAAAGCAAAAATTATTATTTTGCAACTTTTTAGAGCAAAAAGTTGCACAATCCTTAAAAACGTATCATGTTACCCTTCAACGGTGTCAAAATTAAAAATTTGCCAGAAACCTTACTCCATGCGTGAAATGCAGCGTGATCTGCCAAGCAATACAACCTTAAGGGGGAAAAAAAAAAAAAGACAAAAAAGGAAAAGCCCTTTAAAAAAAAAAAAAACAAAAAAAAAAAATAATAATAATAATAATAATAAGAGTAAGGCGCAAATATTCTAAATCACTAATAAAGAGCAAATTACTAGAAAAGAGGAGAAACCACAATAACGAATCGGGGCCCAAGTAAGATGTATCTGCAAACACAAGGTTCAGCAGAATACATGTGTTAGGTTAGTTTCACATTTGTGTCTTTGTGAGCAGCATTCGCAAGTAGAAACGCATGCAAAAATGCATGCAAACGCAAGACCATGCGTACGCCTTGTTAAACATAGGTACGCATGATGCATGCGCACGATGCGCTGCGCAGAAAAACGCTAATGTGAAACCAGCCTTAAGGGCCTGTCACACTAAGCGCTATCGCTAGCAATATCGCTATAACTTGTGATGTTACAGCGATATTGCTAGCGATATCGCTGTGTCTGATACTTACCTACGACCCGCTCCCCCGCTGGTTATCGCGCGAGAACGTCCTGGACCATTTCTCGTCGTCAGCTTCCTGTAGAGAGACGAGCGTGGAGCCGGGCGGGAGGACGCAGGATCGCCTAGTGTGACAGGTAAGTAGCGACCCCCGTCCCCAGCGATGTCGCTGGTGAGATCTGCCTGTGTGGCAGCTCACTAGCGACCACTTAGCGATGCACCAGCGATCCTGACCGCGTCATATCGCTGGTCGGGATCGCTGGTACATCGCTAAGTGTGACAGTACCTTTACATAACAGAAAGGAATCAAAAGGTTTACACATTCCCTGCAATTAGGATGTAAATCCAGCCACTCCGTGTGTACACATACATTTACCAGGAACATTAAACATGGAATTAACATACGCATGCAAGTCTACTTGGGATCAGCAGTTCCAGAAGCATTTCTTTCACTTTCCTGTCCTTTGTATAAATAATTATACCCTCTGCTAAATTTTACATATACAGCAGTTAAGGGTTATTCTCAGGATCGTTAATGTTTAAGATTGCAATGTGTTTGTAAAACAAAGGAACATGGGGCATTAATTATGGGTGGAGGAAAGACGATTCTAGCAGTCAAATAGGGAAGGGTTCTTTACAGTTAGAGCAGTCAGATTGTGGAATGCCCAACCACAAGAAGTAGTAATGGAAGACACTACATTATAACCGCTTTTAAAAAAAAAAAAAAAAAAGGGCTGGATGATTTTCTCACAACCAATGGCATTTGTGGGTTATAGATAATCTAGTGATAAAGAATATATAACTGGTGGAGAAAGGTTGAACTCGATGGACCCAAATCTTTTTTCAACTTATGTAACAAATTATAGAGCTTGTAAACACTGATTTAAAGCTGGACAAATAGCTGGATGCATTCAGCTTCAGTGCCTTTCTCCCAATGCACAGTTGACACTAAATGTGGACAAGATCTCTAAAATGTGGGGCCAAAACTAGAAAAGAGAAATGAGAAACTAGATCCGCTGCAGATTTTGACAAGAGAAAAATTGTACAGCTCATGGAAATACTTTTTTTTGTTAAAAAGGACCAAACCGCAGTCAATGGGGCCACTCAGACCCACTTTGTGACCATCATATGAAAACTCTATCCCATGAATGAATTCCTAAATAAAATGTTTACAGAGTCTAAGACGGTTCTACCCATACTGCAAGCACACCACTGTGCTCATCTAGGTCTCAATTTCCCTATAACCTGTTATGACTGCTAAAGCACGTTCACACGGGTAAGTTAGAAACTACGGACGGAGACAAATACCTGAACTGGACAGATCACTGTTCAGACTAAGAAAAGCCCTCCTCTGACCCTGGTCTGTCCCTGTCTGACCGCAGAGGCTGGCATCCTAACATAACACAATGGCACCCCCGCTTAACGGCAGCTTACCCCGAATGGCCTTAGCGGCTCCTAGTGACGCTACAGTAGCAATTTCCTAAGGAAATCATCCACAAAACAGCTGCAACTAACACAAAATACAGCAAAGTGAATGGATGCAACAAAGTCTATCACTAGAAGGAAACACCAGTAAGAGAAGGTATATAGCGCTGCACTCGAAAGGTGATAGGACAAACACACAGAGTAAATTACAAATCCTTGTTACCCAAAACCAACAGAACTAAAACACCCAAAGAAAATGTGTATCTGTACTGACTCAGCAAAAAGTGACGCCGACCACAGAATGAAGGGTACAGACTTATGACATAAACCAAGCAAAAAGGTTTGTACACTTTCTGAAAACTTCTACCATTAGGATGAGTTATGGTAATGAGATTTGGACGTTTTACCTTGGTGTCCAGGTTCCACTTCACATTTCCCGTGTTCTTCATTCTCCAGTGTTTGATGAATCTAGTCCCAGGCTGTAGGTGTGTGCCGTCGGGGAGGTTCTCATCCACAAACACTGCGCTGAATGTGGGGATGAACTGGGAGCATGGCTCCATAGGGATTCTACACAGTGGGAGAAAACCGGACATCATGCCTAAATATACCAACATCTACATATCAAGGGAGTTTAATAAGAAAAAGTCATTTCTAGGGTTGTAAAATGGAGCATTACACTCTTTACGGTGGGCTAAAGCTTGGCATGCATTACACCAACGTGTGCACTACCTATAATGGCTACTGCACATTACACAGCTATCCGATCTCACCACTAGAACCTCCCTGTATGACGCTCCTGTGCCTTACCCTGTGCCGCCGACTACCAAAGTGGCCATACAAATATTGCCTTTTCTAGTTTCATATAACAGGAGGTAGAGATTTTATGAAAATAAAACACAAAGGTATTGCGCATACATTGTTTATAGATCACATATATTATGATCATATATGACCTAATAAGAGCCAGAGATAATAGTTTGGAAACCAGCCTGTGGCATGAAAAGCAATGTATTGTCAGAAAATGAGCTATTGCTTAAATTAGGTTTAACAGCTAATGTACATGGGGATTTCCTGAAACAGGAAGTTAGAGTCTAAAATATCTCTAGTGGCCAGTGTAAAAAATAAAAATATCCCAGGACTGATCTGGAAAAAAACTCGCCAAAAATGTTAAAAATAACATTTTAAAAAATAAGTAATTTTGTGAGGTCACATTCTCTGTAATTACAGCGTGATGCCAAAACCTGTTTTTCACACATTATCGCTGGACATTTGTTCATCATTTTTCATTGAGTTTTAGAAGGGGCGTCCTGGCTGCTTACAAATGACCCAAGATGGGTAGATGCGAGCTACTGACATGTCACAGATATCCTGCTAGAAGGGACATTCCCCTGAGTCCTAGCTATAGAAGAGGTGCAGACAAGCTACGATATCGAGAGCCCCAATACAGAAGAGTATGAGTGCGGCTCTTACACTAGAGCACTGCTCTGTGGGCTCTCAGGTGGAGGTGCAGGAGAGCCCAAGGATTGCCAGCGATGGACTCTACGATGCAGCTTCAGTTGTTTCTCCAGTTCTTTCACCTCCGCTTTGCGCTGTCGTTTCTCCGCTCGCAGACGTTGCTTCTCAGCTTTCAGGAATGTTTTGTGCATGTGCTTCTGAAATCTGCAGCAGAAGAGAAAAAAAAAAAAAAAATAAGGTGATCCAGGCCTACAATGTCAGAAAAGTGAAGTGAAGATTCTTACCGGACTTGATCCATAGAGAAGGGAGGTGGTGGTTGCTGCTCTTCTGCACAGGGTTCAGCCGATCTTCTCATTTTAAGAAACACATGATTGGGGTCATGGTCACAGCCCTCGGCCTCACACTGTTCACAGATACTAAATGATGGGCATGTGCTGTGAAAAAAAGAAAAGTGGATTCGAATAAAGCAACATTTATGATATTAAGGTTAAGCGAAAAATGGATTTTCTCAAACAATGAATATGAATCCTTGCATAAAAGAAAAGAACAAGCTCTATAGTGCCATCTATTGGAGGCAGCAAATCCTATATCGACCCTTTAAAAGGGGTTGTCCGGGACTTAGACATTGATGGCCTTTCCTTAGGAAAGGCCATCAATGTCTGAGTGGTAGGGGTGCGACACCTGGCACCCCTGCCGACCAGCTGTTCCTGGTGTCAGACAGAACTGCTCTGATGTGGAGCTGCACAGCATTGTTCCGTAGACTATTTAGTGGCTGCTGTCCAGTAATGCACATCCGCCACTCATTCAGATCTATAGGGGGATGATGTGCAGTACCTGGACGCGGCGACTATTCTGTTGATAGAGCTGTACCAACCACTGGGAACAGCTGATTGGGGGCAGGATGCCGGGTGCGGTACCCCCACCGATCAGACATTGATAACCGATCCTAAGGATAGTCCTAGACAAAACCTTTAAAGAGCTTGACAAATTATTTCGGATATAAAGCCAAACAGAGAAAAAACCCTCTCGTTTTGGGGTTCTTGCCCAAACCAAGAGACTGTTGGCTGTTGGGCACTGATGGGCGGGATTAGTGACGCTCTTCCAGTGCGATCACATTACATGCTGCTGTCAGAGATTGAGGCTATGTGCCCACATATGCAGAAAATTTCTGCATGAAAATCGGACTCCTTCCCAGAAAGCGCATGTTTTATTTCCCCCGCACGTTTTCCACGCAAAAAACGCGCGTTTATGCATTTTTTTCCGCACTTCCCCAGTCTCATAGAAAATAGCTAAAAACGGACTTTTCCGCAAAATTAATGCGCATGTTATGTTTTTTACCGCAAAGCATTTTTTTCGCGGAAAAAAACGCATCAATATGCACAAAAAGTGCAAAATGCATTAAAATGAATGGGATGTTTCTTTTGAGCGATTTTTAAGCGTTTTTGCCGGTAAAAACGCTTAAAAAACAAGAAAAAACGCTTACGTGGGCACGGCATTGAACAGGTTAACATCCGCAGGTGGATCGCGATACACCTGCGACTGTTAGAAGCACATGTCAGCTGTTCAAATCAGCTGACATGTGACGGGAAATATGTGGGCTCTGTGCCGGAGCCCACATCAAAGGGAGAGACACAACATGTGCAGTACATGAAGGGGTTAATCTATCAGGTTGATGTTCCTGGTGCCATCCAGCAAATAGAGACTTAAATTTCACCAAAATTGTGCAGGCATACTGAGAGTAAAGTTATACGAAAGGGATTTCTGAGCAGTAATAAAATACTGGTGATAGCAGTTGGATATTTTTGGTGAATTGGATCACTTGGTTCTGCTCACCAAAAAGCACCGACCCTTTTGGATCCCAATTAAATGTGTTCACTCAAACGTAATTATATCTCTCCAGTCCAGTAAAAAAACCCCAATGATAGCATTTTTTCAGGCTGAATGGGCACAATTTGGGTTGCATCAGCAGCCAAGCATCATTATTTTACCTCCAGCGAGAGCCATTCAACTGCAAGTGGATGCCGGCTCCCATAGTTCAGCAAAGGAAAATCACTTTTTGTGTTGGATCGGTCATGAAGTTGTTGTAAATTTTAAAACAATGATATATTGAAAGACTTAAAATTGTGTGACAATCTGGCACTGCTGGTCACTGATGTCTGACAGTGAAGGCACACACGAAAGAAGAAGAAAGAAGAAAGTAAGAAGGAGAAGAAAAAGAAGAAGACCCGGTCATGTGGTCTCTGAAATGAAAGGATGGTTGTGTGGCTCTTCCAACACTTTCATGAACTTCAGAAAAAAAAAAAAAAAATTCGATAGTGACAGCCACCGCATGCAGAGATACCCCTTCACTGACAGCGCCATGAAACAAGGTCCAGTTCTTGACGGGGCTTTTTGGAGCCAGACATACACTTGAGCAGAGAGTATCTGCCGGAATCTTGCTGGATCCTAATATTGTGTAATATTCACGCTTCGGATTCTGCGCTGTTGAAAAGTTGGGGTGGTCGCCCCCTGACTGCTCATATGCAACTTGCATACTTATGGTACAAGCTGATTAGCTTCACATCGGCTTCTCTCAAGGTTCCAACGTCTCGAGGGTGAACATGAACCCACCTGCACTGATACCGTATGCCCAAGATCCTTTTCTTACAGCTACTACAAGCCAAGAGCCAGTCATACAAGGAGCCCAGAGATGGTTCTTGCTCTGGTTCTTGAGTAGGTGCAGAGAGGAAACTGCTGTCTGACATCCAGTCCTGGCTCCGAGAGATCCGATCCTTCATCATCTGTGTCACCTTCTCTACTGTTGCATGCACAATTTGCTCCTTGAACTACAGAAAGTAGTAAATTAACTTATATTCTTTATTTGCTTTATTAACTGCTTTCATCTCCATACAAGTTTTCTGGAAAGTGTACAATCATCATGTACTAACGGACCAAAACTAACAGTATCAACGTTTTTTTTTGTACAAAAAACACATAAAAAAACAAGACTATGCAATACTCACTCTGTCCATGTAAGTGGTGAACCAGTCAGGGGGAGCCTGAGGACACACAATATCTGTGGTTGGGTTGTGCTGCTGCTGGAATAGAGGAGACTGATCAGAATAATCTGCCAACTGTCTCCTTTATGGAGACCCGGCAGGGACACAGACGCAATTATTTTAGAGGTATAGAATACTTATTTTTACCGTATGTCACAATTAATCCTAGCAATCACATCAGAATACAAAGAGCATTTTGTTACACCTGCATGTGGTTCCTTACAGTATAGATTACATACGCTGTCCATGGAGTTAGACAACATGAGTAACGCTACTCCCTTATTCTCGCCTGGTCTTCATCTATAAGTGGACGGCACGTGGTCAAGTCAGCCACGTACCACACAACTGTCATCTTGGCTGCCATCGATGAGCAGTGATCCCAGCAGTACTACATGTGAACGCTGCAGCCGATCACGTGCCATCTCCATGTAAATGAAGACAGAGCGACACTGGCGCAGAACAAGAGCGAATATTGTTAATTTTGTTTTATTTACAACATTAATAATAATTTTCAAAGGTAAATAACCTCTTTGGGCAGCGCAATAAGGGCGATGGCTAATCAGTGATTTTATACATATTTTCAATGGTTCGTTAGAGATCTGGACAAATTACAGAAACAAGATACTCTACCTGACTGTAGGAACATAGAAAGTGAAATCACACCAGCTACAGATCAATCACAGAGCGCACAGTTCTGAAGCCTGATCTACCACATTGCCTTATAATGGGGTCTGTCAGCATTGAGGCTCCTGATACCAAGATGAATGCAGGTGATAGATGACATGACTGTTGCGATGATCAAGTGCTTAAAGAGAGAGTCTGTCAGCACAGAAGGACTGTTCAAACCAAGCACAGGTGCTCGGTGCGTCATGGTGTGGCCAAACACTTAAGTGCACCGTCCCACATACTTGTTTTCCCCTGTATCTTGCTTCCCCCTTATTTTGATAGTCAGCCTAGTTAATAGAGATGGAAAACCTGTACGTGGAAAGATGCACTGAAATGTTTGGCCACTCCAAAAGGTGCACAGAGGGTCTGTACTTGGTTTCAACAGTCAGTCTGTGCAGACAACGTCCCTTTAACATTGTGAGCATAACCCAAGAGTCAGCACCTGATCGCCGGGAAAACAAAGTGAATATTGTCCATTTTGTTATCTTACACAGTTTAGAGGAGTTTTGGGGCGTTATTTTTTTTATTCATATTGAAGGGTCAGTAAATCTAATCTAATGGTGTAGCCAGCTAAATGGGAAAGGGTTCTTTACAGTTAGAGCAGTCAGACAGTGGAATGCCCGACCACAAGAGGTAGTAATGGCAGACACTATGACAGCTTTTAAAAAATACTGGATGATTTCCTCAATGCACATAACATTGCGGGTTATAGTCAATCTAGTGATAGGTATGGTATAATTGGTGGAGAAAGGTTGACCTTGTTAGATCTAGGTCTATTTTCAACCTATATAAGATAGATCAATTAATAAGGAAGGCTATAATTACATGGTGGCAAAGATCAACATCACAAAACAAGCTATGGACAGTGCTAAAAAGAAAGAACCCGTTTCTTAATTCATGCTGCCCAAACTACGGGCAGCATAAATTCGAGCCTGGCTGCGAAATTGCAGACGGCTATATTTTACTGTGAAGTCCTCCAGGGTCTCAAAGAAAACATAGTTTGAGGAGCCATCAGGAGACCATAGGACTAGACACCACTAGTCCGATGTGACCCCTTAGCTGGCTTTTCCCCACCCCAGGCGGCTGGCAGGTCTCTCCCGATATATACACACACAGGTATTTGGGCAGCATGAACCAAGTGACAGGCTCCCTTTCCTGATTATTATATATCTATAGATGAAATGTTCTAAAAGAAGACTAATGTAACACTCAGAAAGTAATAAGATACACACTGTCTGGATGTAATTGATGAACCAGGCAGCTTGGATGCTCCCCCCGCCATCATTTTGGCAAAGTTCTTCCTACCAATAGTAAAAGAAAGGAAACATCAGGAAAAATAGTGATAGGCAGAAAAAGGAGAATACAATAAGACAAGAAAAGTGCAATCACCTATATGGACATTGGGAGCGGGGGAGGGGAATGGTTTCGGACGTAAGCTTTTTATTCTAGTATATCGAAGCAGTTGAGGAACATACTCCCTTTCAGGGCTGCCTCTCTACCTCCAGGCAACCGGAAAGTTTTTGGTGTGGCAGTTTTAGCTTAATCTCTATTGACTGAACATATTCGCACTGTGTATTATGACAGATGCAGGTAATGCACGTAAATGACGTCCGGTGACCGCAGCGGTGCTCAAAGGAATCAATCATGCATGAAATGAAGAAATGGTCCCAGTACTCAGCCGCTGCGTGTAAAGCTGCTGTGGTGACTTGGCAGATTTGTAGCGCGTACATGTTTGGGCGAAACATACATGCATACCATGAATTCTTTATTTTCTCACACCTACAATGACTTTCAAGGCCGGTTAGTATGTAATATAGTTTTCTTTATAGCTTCAGTGAGTTTAGCTCCTGAAACCGTAAAAAGATGGTACAGTACTATATTTTCTCAAAAAAAACAAAAAAAAACACATAGCCAGCATGACCAAAAGATATATTTTTATACTCCTGTGCAGATTGTCTCTGTGCCGCTACTGGAGACTCTTTCTCTACCAGCAGATCACCACTGCCACCAATGACTGGCTGCAGCAGTCACAGTCTAACCGGCTGTCCAACTACTTAGTTGTACTAATCATGGGGGATTCACAACCCAGACCAGCGCCACTCCTCTGTACTTCAAGCTACAAACTTCACTGGTTTCCTGGGACCTACATCCTCCGTAGACATCACACGAGCTCTGCATCCAATTAGCTACCTTGAATCGCTGCAGTCTGCATGCATAAAAAAAGCCTAGGAGGTGAGTTTTGCATTATTTTCTTCCTCAGATCCAGTAGTTGGCACCCCCATTAAGGATTGGCCTAAGGCCGGGATCACACTACCGTGTGACTCGTGCGAGTTTCTCAGATCACACACGGTAGTGTGATCCCGGCCTAATGGAGATCTACTACACCGCGCTGAAACTGGCCCAATTATGTCCTCTGCGTGTCATTTTTTTTCCCTAGTATCCAGAAGCAATATTGCTATTCATATTTCACATTGACGCGCTTTAGAACTACAACTGTAACTTTTTGCATACAGCATTGACACTGCCTCCATTTGGCGCCATCCCACCTCAGTGCTTTTTACATAAACAGCAATATTATAAAAGTCGAACAAGAAAACAAATCCTGAAGTTTAATATGGCTGGGGGAAAAAAAAGGCAATTAAGAATTTGTATGCCAAAATTGTTAACTAAGTATAGTGACATCAATATTTTATGCTGGCGAGTATAAAGAATATTTTGGATATTTTCCATTGTTACAGTCTGTATCCAAAGATGAATGTTTATCCGACAAGTGCAGCACATGGCACACATGAAGGGTTCTCTGCGGACACTTTGTGACGTCATGTTTGTAAATCAATAAAAAAAGTCAGTCACACAAACATCTATACGCCACCCCCGTAATAATGCCAATAGACAAGTACATAGCCAGTCTCACAAAAGAACAGGTAATGGTTTGTCTGTGTGCAGCAGACCCGGACTGTGACCCTGCCGGTAAAGTCTTCTACGTTGGTCGCATGTTCAGCCGCTTACACTAAATGCACTGGAAATAAAGTAATTGAATCTCTTTATTCCAATTAATGTATTTGCTTATCCGAGGTAATTACTAATGAGTGACACATGAATATCAAACACTCCTAAAACTCCGTCATCGAGAGCGGACCTTCTCTGACTGGGCCGCTGCAGGGAAGACAGGTGACTACCAAGGTTTACCATGTGAACACAGTAAAGATGCGTCAGATTCCAAATCACTGCATCGGCACACTAGTCCCCGATGTTTCTTCATGGAAAAAGGCTGATATGGAGCTGGATTTAATTCTTATCCAGCCAAAGAATCTAAATCATTTGAATGAAATTTGGTTGTAATTTACGCCAATTTAAAAATTGTGTACTGTTCCTTAGATCTCACTTCTGGCTGTCACTTTTTGTTTTAATTTTTTGTTTTTTACTTGAAACCCCCAGCATGCCTACACAAGCACACAGAATTTTAATAGGGATTTTTTTTAAATCGTCAAGTAAAAATACTTGATATGTAGGCGTATGTGGTGGCAATACCGTCATCCCTGTAGAGAGGTCTTCGGCTTGTCTTTCTGGTGCTGCGGATCTTGCAACCAAGGATTTATTCATCACTGGCATTGTGTCTTCTCTTATGGTCCCACGCTCTGAGGTTTCTAAAAGCTGCTGGTTTCTGGCAGTCTGTAAGGGCTGCTGTTCATACACATTGATACGCAGGATTCCTCCCTGGTTTACTGCAATCTAGCAAAAGAAACGTGTCATGTACAGATCGTCATTTCATGGGTAGGTATTAAAGGAAAACTAACAGAACATAGGAAAAGTCAAGTCATTTTCTGAGCTATCAATGCTGAAAGTCACAGGACTGACACCTCCAACTGTGGCACATCCAGATCCGGTCTATGCTTCTGCCTTAATTAACGCTGCTTAAGGACACTGTGGCTAAAGATCACAATCCACATCCTAACTGGTTGGAATAGTGGCAGCTATACAAGAACACATGTATATAATGATGTGGATGGTGATTGGACCCATACACCGAAGAGCTACAAAGCTAATTAAACCACAATTCTGCAATTTGAGTAAAAAACAAAAAACCAAAATCTGTCATACATGCCCTTGATCCCATTTAATATTTAATAGACACTTTTTGGTCAACAAGAGGGCTTGGATTAGTGGTAACAAGGTGGAGTTTTGTGGATAAGGGAGACTAAAATGTAACAAAATATGCCAAAATTTGTACCCCTGTACCTCTGTTTGGTGTGGCTGCCAGCACTGCAGCCCAGGAGGGCACATATCAACTATTGTCTAGTGGTTTCTACCTTGAACAATTGTTGCATTTATGATTAAGTGCTGTGCACAGGTTTATTCTAGATGGTATGCGATTTATATGACCATTAGGTCCTTATTTACACTTCACTATTGTGGAGTTTGTCTTAGGTGGTTGGCCCTATTAGGAGCCTAGTGATAACTGAGTGGTGTCACTTTTAATGATTTTAAATGTTTTTTGCATGTCTTGGGTGTCCAATAAACTTGAATATTTGTACGCTATTTCCTTATCTCCAGTGATCCCTTTTATGGCCTGTTATTTTCTTCTTTATTTTTTGTGACTTGGCCAGTACAGGCTTAGGTTGGATCCCTTCAGATTATTCTGTGGTGCCCCAGTAACAGTTTTTGTGCACGAAATTTGGCACACGTTTCAGACGTAAAGTGGCATGTTGGGGGAAAATGTGCAAGAGAGCATATGTCGCCTACTGTATTTTTGTGCTGTCTACAATACACAGCCTTAGTTAATCCACTCCTCTTCTCCTGCCTAGGATGGAAGTGTTGTGATATGGACCTAGGAGATGAGCTGATGGGCACTGATAATCTTGCCGAGAATTAAAAAGGTTCCTTTTAGGTTATGAATGTGCTATAATACGGCCCGCCACTTGCCATTAACATGCATTTTTGTTTTATTTTGCAACTATGCCTCTCTGTTCCTGGAAGATGGCACCCTCCTGGAAAATTTGTATTTGCAATTTTTAATAAAAATTATCTGATTTAAGAAAAAAAAAACCTTTATCACAAGTGACAGGTCTTTTTCAAATTAATAAGTTATACAACTTACAAAGCTAGATCATGTGTAAAAGGTGCCATGATATTTGGCTACAAGCCCTGGTACTAGGGTCTGGAAGTGGTTTTTCTTGCTTTGTATCTGACATGAGAGGTTCCCATTTCAGAAGGTTACCATGCTTGTAGGTGAAGGGGGCTGGCTGCTCACATCAGTAGCTCAGCCTGCCCTTATCTTTCATAGCCAATGTATGGACAGTGGGGGCCTAACTTACGGTAGTCGCTGAAATGACCCGTCAGCCGTGGTCATCGCCGATACAGTAAACTCTGTCCTATAATCGGACACAAACTGGAAAACCACTTTCAGGAACAAATAAATACACACATATACACTCAAAGACACAAACTCAAAAACTCAATGCAAAAATGGTTTGATGCGAAGAGTAAGTAATTACCTTTAATGCTTCCTCATATTCACCTGCAATAAAAAAAATAAATACGTTAATAGGATGAATAACTACAAGTCTGTACCCTAACCGATAACATGAAGCACTAGAGGTCAGAACAACAAGAGCAAAGATCAGCTCTCATGATATTATGTGACACGCAGAAAGTAAGAGCAGGACAAACATCAGTGTGATCTCAGAGTATACGCTCGGGTCTGCCTATGTTTCCAATATTAACTTAGGATTTGTAAAGCTCATAAGGCTTCCGTGCCTCCGGCAAGGAGTAGTAATCACACAGCTCTGGAGAATATGAGCAGGTTTTTGCAGCTAAGAATTCTTATTTAAAAAAAAAAAAAAAAAAGGGGAGAGTCATGGAGCATGTTTACTCATTTATATAGCTCTATTAATTCCACAGCGCTTTACACACACATTATCATCACTGTCCCCGATGGGGCTCACAATCTAAATTCCGTATGAGTGTGTCTTTGGAATGTGGGAGGAAACCAAAATACCCGGAGGAGACCCACGCAAACACGGGGAGAACATACAAACTCCTTGCAGATGTTGCCCTTGGTGGGATTTGAACCCAGGACTCCAGCGTCACAAAGCAACAGTGCTAACCACTGAGTCACCGTGCTGAGATACCGGCTTTATTATGCAAATAGAAGGCCATGATGATGCACCAAAGAGCTCTCACTTGCTTATCACAAAAAAGTTGATTTTTAGTTCTCCCTTTAAAGGAAAACGATCAGCAGATTTTTGAGAGCAGCATGGTATAGAGGCAAAGACCCACTTGGATTACTGAATGCAGTGGTTCTTAGGCTACTTTCACACTAGCGTTTGGCAGAGCTGCGGAGGGCTGTGAGTTCCTCTGTTAAGCCCCGCCCACTGCCGCACCTCTTCCTTCAGCTCCACCTACGCCGGCATGCGTCCCCTATCTTTAACATTGGGTATGCAGGTCATGCGAATGTGTCGTTTTGACGCTGCACCGAATGCAGCTTTTTGTTTCGGTCGGTGCAGTGTCAAAACGACGCAAGCGCAGGTACCGCATACATTCGCATGGCCTGCGTACCCAATGTTAAAGATTGGGTATGCAGGACGCATGAGGAGCTGAAGGAAGAGGTGTGGCAGTGGGCGGGGCTTAACGGAAGTACGCAGCCCTCCGCAGCTCTGCCGAATGCTAGTGTGAAACTAACCTTACAGACTTTTTAGATTTAGCAATACAGTAAAGCTGAGAAAGCTAACCCTGCCCACACCAGGCTCTTTGTATACAATGTCCATATATAGTGAGCTGCTAATCACACGACGGGGAGGAGTCGGACCAAGAGGCATGTGCTACAGTGTTCCAGCAAGGAGAAGCTCCTGGTGCTAAAACACAATTATTATAAGTAAATAAACACACAGAGGGGCATCACAGAAATCAGTTTAATCTTATATAAAAAAAGGGTTAAGAAAACCACACACATAAGAATAAAGTATTTTAATGAAACAAAACACGACACATTTTTTCACAATTTTTACTACACGCCTATCCATTCGAAGCCCTCGATCACCTGCAAAAAAAAAACAAAACAACAATATACTCCCCGTCCGACGTAATCCCATAAATAACGATTGTCCCACGATGATCTCCCCTATAGAGCTGTCATATCAGCAGATGTGACCTCTCTATAGGCCTCCGATGACACACTGACCGGAGATAACCCTCCAGCAGTGTGTCATTGGAGATAAGCCTCTCGCTTTACGGCACTACAGCGTGAGAAAATTCTCACACTGTAGTGTTGCAAAGTGACAGGTGAACTCAGGTGACCTGTAAGCGGCGGAGTGAAACAATGCGGAGAATTATCTCCGTCATTGTATCACTGGAGCCCCTGGAGAACGGTTCCATCAGCTGATGTGACAGCTCTCCACGGGAGATCGTCGTGGGACAATCGTATTAATTGGATTACGTCGGACACAGGGAGTATATTGTTGGTTTACTATGTTAATTTTTATTCAGGTGACCAAGGGCTTCGGGGATTAGTAGAATATGGTAAGTATGAACTATATGTGTGTATGGTTTTTTTTTTACATTCAACACATTAGCCGGATGATGGGACTACTACTGTCCTATCATTGGCTAATGTGTCAATCACTGTCAGTGTAGCAGGCATAGCCCAATGGAACTTGTAGTCCCATCAGACGATACCTGCATACACAAACACACACGCAGGCCCCCGCACAGCCTTGCATACCCCCACACAGATCCATCACACACATAGCCCGCACACACCATACAGGCACACTGTGTTGGCAAAAAAAAAAGGAATCCGTCAATTGTCGAACAGCGACGGATCCGTCCCCCACAGGCTTCCATTCTAGCAAAAATCGGACAGCAACAGATCCATCGCTGCCCGATTTTTCGAAGTAGACAAAAAAAAGAAACACTCTTATGTCAGTTGTCTCCGGCCGACGGACAAAGAATTTCTGACGGATCCGTCAAACGTTTGGCCATCCGTCGCTAATACAAGTCTATGAGAAAAAAAACTGATCCAGCGGCATCAGTCGCCGGATCCATTTTTTTCAAAATTCGACGGATTGTGACTGATGGCAAAAAACTGATGATTTGTGAAAGAGGCCTTAGGTACATACAACTTTTTACCTAGGGTGGAATAGAAAAAAAAAAAAAAAAATTCTTCCACTGCTTTTTCCTCATTTGAAAAATTGTACACCTTTTTGCAGACCATTATGATTACGGAGTGTAAGGTAGCGCTCACCGAGTGTATTGGGGGACACTCACTTGGCTGCAGATAAACCAGGTCTGGGACAGGCTTTTCCACAAAAAAGTCCATACGGTTTATTGTACATGGCGTAAACCATAGTAGCATGAAGAAACGATCACAGTCTTACAGCAGACCAAACGAATATTCACAATGGAGCTCCGCTCCCTTAGGCCTGTGTTCACACAGGTGGTGCTTTGCCCAGCAATCAGGCTCTACAGTCTCTCGGCTAATTCCCCCTGTCCAGGGTTACCTCTTAGTTGCTTATCGCTGCGGACGCCCATTCCCTGCTGAGGACTGTCCGATACACACAGGCCAGTACACACAGGCCTCACCCGGTCAGCGGTCTCCGCATATCTGCTTCAGGAAGGCAGCACACCTTCTAGCACATCGGCCTTCCGAGACTTTCCACACAGACCAATCAGATCCAGGCACTCACTCATGTGACCCACCCTGGCCACCTTATATGGTCCGTAGCCACGCCCACTGGATCACATGGCTATGACCTCATCGCAGGTCCTTCAGATTCACAACCATTCACACATCTATACAGGCTTACTATGGGCGTTTAGACACGCCCCTGGCTGGGTTTGTAGGTCACAGCCAGGTCCCACCCGTCTCACCAGCCACCTGGAAGCTCTCCCTGATACACTAACAAAAACCTCAGCAGTACCTCTGCTGATCAACACACGTTCGAGCTTCCATCCCAGGGCCACCCACCCTGGGATACATAACGGTAATTTGCCATCCTATCTCCATTACCACAATGAATATGCCTGTGTGCATGACCCATACCGCGCCCCCTAGCTGTCACAGCGGTCACTGCAGCACAGGAAATACTAAAGTTTTATCACTTTATGTATATTTTTTGCACAATAAATGGCTAAAAAAAGAATTTGCATATGTGTCGCTTATTTTCTTCATGGCAAAGTGTAGTTTACATCGGTACCATTATGTGGTTGGCATGACTTTTTGGTTTTGTTAAACTTTTTTGGGAGGTGGAATGAACAATAAAAAACATCAATCCTGGATCATATTTACGGTACATTTTATTTTTAAACACTTATTTCTAAGTGACGATCTGTAATCTGCACGTCAATACAATTATGATGATACCAAATTTATGTTCTTTTTACTGAAAAGCTTAAATATTTTTTTGTTTTTGCTGATCACCATTTTCTTAGACTCATAACTTTTTTCTGTAGAGAGATGTTTTGGAACTTGCTTTTTGCGGGACAAATTTGATTTCACAGGACTCATTTTTATCATTTGTCATTCCAATGGTCAAATCATTCATAATGCGGTAAAATTAACATGTCAACTTTAATCTGTGGTTCAATACAATTACAGTGATACCCAATATATAATTTTACTTTTTAACAAAAATCTTTTAAACTATGTTTATTGGGGGGAGGTGAGGTGGTCAAACAGCTTTGTAAACAGAATATAAGTTATAGCTCTCAGAATAACTGTCACAACTCTGTCATCGGGACCATGGGCTCCTTACCTGTCCCCAATGCTAGGGGCGCCCTAGCTCACCCTGTTCCCCGGATTACTTCTGATGAAGACACCGGGGCCACATACCTTGCCTTAGCTCCTGAATCCACCCTCAGTCTGTACCCTTCTCCCACCCAGGGAAGAGGGGAGTAGTAGTGTACCGTAGAACACCAACCAGACTGGCAAGATAAAACGAACAGGGATAAAGGAAAATACCAATCATACAAATATACACACAAACAACAGAGATAAACACAGGAGAGTTGGAGGACGGGATTTAACCTAGCAACAGTCACAGATAAACCCACCAAATGCCTTCTCCAATAACAACCTCCAGGTATGCATTATAAGCCAGCTCTGACAATAAGTTCTAGCCAGGACCCAGTGTATGTGGGAGATGGGAATGGCTAACAGTGCACAGCTGAGAGCCTAAATGCTCCAGGAGCTCTCAACTGAACAGATTAACCCCTGCAGTGCCAAAAGAAATTAACACTGTTTAGAAGCACTTCACCTTCATATTAATCAGTACAGGAGAAGAAAAAAAATCAGAGCTGCGGTCTTCTGGCTCCTCTCTGTTGTGGTAAAGCCATGACAATAACAGCTTGTAGTTTAACGTAATGAGCTGGGGGTTTGTTACTATTTAGGATAAATGCAATTTAACTACTCATTTCATTTTTTTGTGGGATAAACAAAGAAAAGCAATTCTGACATTGTGTCATTGTTTTTCAATTTTATTTTTCTCCATTGTTCGCTGAAAAGAGATACGGTAATTAAATATTTTATAGTTTGGGTTGCTAAGAACGTGCAATAACAAATGTGTGTTTTTGCAGGGGTTTGGCCTCTTTCTTTTTATATAAATGAACCAATTATTAATACTAAACCTGTCATTTTAATTTTATTTATTTTACTCATTTATATAGCGCTATTAATTCCACAGTGCTTTACAGACATTATTTACAATACTTACCAGTCCCACAAGGGGACTTGAACAAACGATTCTTTGATAAGTTGTACCATGTATTATGAAGTCAGTCAGTATTTGACTGAAAGGTAGCCCATCCAACCCCACCCCTCCGGAGATCTGCTAACCTACTCTATATGGCAAACACAAGAGACATTGAAAGGCCGAAAAGCATTAGTGCACATGCGCCGGTGAACTATGTTCTGGAACACAGAAATGGCAGAGAAATACTTCCGGGACATAGTACTTCCGGCGCATGCGAACTACTTTTTCCTGCCTTTGCCCGCAGTAGGGCAAAGCATACTGCACACACACGAAATATGGACGAGAACTACGGAAATTACCTGAAATATTGCGTACAGCGGTCAAAGAGGGAGAGAAGGAGCAAAAACACTGCCCATCGGACCAGACCCAACTAATTTACATACAGCGCGGGTGAAAGAAAAAAAGGTATTTTTGGGTGATACATGGGGAGTCAGGGGAATTCAAAACTAGGTGGGAAATGTATAGAAAACACTCAATATAATGATATTTTTATCTGATAAGCCGAAAACGAGGTGACAGATTCCCTTTAAAGGGGTTGTCCGGTCTAAACGGATAAGTCTGCAGACACTCTGTGTGACTGCAGACTTATGAATCCCCCTCCCAGAGCGATGCACGGTGTGCTGTGGGGATTCGGCAATTTCTGAGCCAGGACCGGAGGGTATGGATGTGTTCTACATACTCCCGGCAGAACTCATCTAGTGTGCGTGGCCTCGATTCATACACGCTAATTGAGCGAGGCCGCGCCCCAACTAGAGAAGCGGATGTCCAGTGGGAGTGGCCAACTAGAAGGCACAGCCTTGCTCAATAAAGGTGTATGGATAGAGGCAGAGTCCACTGGACGGGCTCTGGCCGGGAGTATGCATAATGCTTACGTACCATCTGGTCCCGGCTCAGAAACTGGCGAATCCCCACAGCTCACCGTGCATCGCTCTGGGAGGGGGATTCATAAGTCTGCAGTCACACAGAGTGCACTGCAGCTTACTCACATGCATATGAAAAAGTTATTTTCTCAGGCACCATGCCAGTAACAGGTACAGTGCTAGTATGGCTGTTATAAGGGCTAAGTCCCCTAGAACACTATGTAGAGCATTTAAAATGCATTTTGGCGGGGACAGACTCCCTTTTATGTGCTTTGGGTGAGGCAAACATGTAACACCTCATTTGCATATGAATGAAAACTCCAATTACTCAGGTACGCAGCAAGTGCTCGGTCCTGTCCCGAGCACTTAAGTGGCCATGGCCAGCTCGAGGTTATATGATTCTACTATTCACAATGGCAGCCATGTGCTGAAGAAGAGGACTGGAATAGCAGAGATAACGGGAAAAAAAAGAAAAAAAAAGGAGGACAGCAAAGAACATTATACATGTGCACGGACTTACCTTGGCTATTCACAGATACCTGCAATGAAAGATACATACAATTAGACCCCACCATTAGTTAACTGTGTCCTGTGGCAACAATTGTGCTTAAAAGGGTTTTCCCAAGAACAAAGTTCATTTTAGTCAATAGATCTTGGAATAATAATCTTTTTATAGAATTGCCTTGTAATGTTTTTATTTCCTGTTCTGTCCAGATGTCACCGTATCCCAGAATTCCAAGCGGAAGAAGTTCACCGACCGCCATATTGGGACACACAAGTGATGGGTGTCTCAATATGGAAACTGATGCTGGTACTAACCTATTGCGCGGTACCACCAGCGGAACACCGTCGCACTGCGCTTGCGCAAATTCCGTGCAGACCCAGTGAATCATTCGGCTGATCCCGGTGGCAGATGCACGACGTGTCTACAGGCAGAGGAAGCCGATCACATTAAAGGAGTTTTCCCATGAACCAAAGTTCATTTTAAAAATTGTCTGTGTCTGACCGTGTACGGAGCATACCACATCTCCTGTGTAGGGGAGGAAGCAAAAGACAACACTGACATTACAGCAGGGGAATCACAGAGGATTCAATTTGTGAGGTAAAATATTTTACTGGACTGTTTTTAAACAATATTTGACCTCACAAAAATGTATCCTCTGCGATCTCCTGCTGTAATGTCAGTATTGTCTTTTGCTTCCACCCCTGCCCAGGAGCTGTGGTATGTTCTGTACACGATCAGACACAGGGGCGAGAGAGACAGAGAACAGGGGGAGACAGCTCAAACGGGACAGCACAGGAAGGAGAGGCACAGCAGACAAGGGGGATAACACATGGGGTAAACAGGTCAAAGAAGAGAGCACAGACGGGAGAAGTCAGCACATGGGGAAAGAGAGAGTGGATAGGTGGGTGAGCACATGGGGTGGGAGAGATTCTAAATGCTGCATAGCCTGCCCCCATCGTGACATTACGGCCCTCCCTCCATCTAGTAAGTTCCATAATTGGGTGTAAATGTTTCTGTGCTGAGATAATGTTATAAACGTGCCCCTGCTGCGTACTGTGTAATGGCCGCGCCTGACCATACATTTCGCGCTTGAGGCTATGGGCCCACGTAGCGTTTTAAAACGCACATTGAAAACCGGACTCCTTACCAGAAATCGCAGGTTTTTTTCTGCGCGATTTTGCCGCGATTTTCTCAAGCACTTTCCAAGCGATTTGAAGCATCGCTTGGAAAGTGATTGACAGGTTGGTCACACTCGTCAAACATAGTGTTTGACAAGTGTGACCAGTTTTTACTATTGAGGCCGCCTATGCGGCCTCAATAGTAAAAGATAAAATGTTAAAAATGATAAAAAAATATAAAAAAAAAAAAAAAAAAATCGGGGTATATTTACCTTCCGGTGTCCCGCGCTGCATTCCCGGGCCTCAGGGTTCCCAGTAATGCCTTGCGAGACCCTGTGATGACGTTGGTCTCGCGAGACCGCTAGAGTCACGCGAGACTACGTCATCACAGGACCTTGCCGCAAGGCATTACTGGGAACGCTTAGGCCGGGAATGCAGCGCGGGACATCGGAAGGTAAATATACCCCGATTTTTTATTCTTTTTTTTTTTTTTTCACAGGGGTATGGTACCCAGGGCCCGGAGGACAGTCTCTTCTCCTCCACACCGTGGGTACCAACCGCACATGAGATGCTTAACTTCCCGCATGGTGGGCATAGCCACATGCGGGAAGTAAGTGATTCTCATGCATTCCTATGGGTGCGGAATCGCGGCAATTCTTTGCGATTCCGCACAAAAGAATGATCATGCTGCGATTTTTTCAGCGATGCGATTCCGCCGCGGAAAAAAGCGCAGCATTAGCACAGCATGTGCGGAATGCCATAGGAATGCATGGGGGGCGTTCTGTACACGATTTTTAAACGTTTTCGCAGTGTTTTCGCGCCGAAAATAGCGGCAAAAACGCTTAAAAAAATTGCTACGTGGGCACACAGCCTGACTGTACAGGCCGCAACGGCCACGCCTGACCGTACAGGCTGCGTCTGTGCTTTTCAAGATGTCTGCTTGCAGTCAGTCAGTCAGTGTACACACCCAGGGGATAGAAATCTGTTCCGATGCAATGATCAGATAGGTGCACACTTACTAATGTACAATCACATATAGAAGAAAACACGTGACTATCCAATTTAGGGAAACAATTACGTTTTCTGGCAGCAAGCAGAGATGTTGTCAGCGACGAAAAATGGAAGCAGAAACGTTCTGCAGAACTAGCCTGTAAATTGCTGCCTGAATACAGCGCTGAGGCTCAATTTAACCAATTAGAACCTGAAAGTTTTTACATTTTCTTTCCCCCCACAATGGGATACAGAGACGAATAATTGTACCGCACACAAGAACGCTCCAGTACTGCAGCCGGCCTCTTACCTCCTCAGTATCCTCATCTATATACTTTAGTTGTATGTCACTCAGGTCGAAAGACACCTGCACCTACAGACGACAGAAAAGATTGGGTAAGTTTTCCAGATGAACGATGCTTTATCTGAGGTAAAAAAAAATAAAAAAAATATGAGGAATAATTGGTGTTAGTAGGAAATAATTCTATGTGGGAATCGTACAGAAACGCATTATCTGTTGTGCTTTTAACGCGTTTATAGAGATACCTTTAAGACATAGCTTCCATTAAATATGTAGAATATACAGTATAAAGTAAAAAAGCAGCAGGACAGAATACAAACCCAAAAGGATAAAAATATACGACACACTACAGGTGTCCTCCATGTAAATGACCCAGAGCAGTAAGTAAAAGGAGAAGGTCCACTTCACAGCATTTCCCTACAAAGAGATGTTCCTGATCAATTGAATGGGACGGTGTTGCGGTTCTGGATAAAGGCATCACTAAAATGACAAAGTATTGGGTGCCAGAAGAACAGAGTCATAGGTGCCCAGGGCTTATTAATGGACATGATGGACAAAGACTAGCCCATCTGGTCTGATCGCACAGAAGAGCTACTACTGCAGAAATTGCCAAGATAGTTAAAAGATTCGTTCCAAAACTGCAAATCATCCTCGATCCATAGGGTAGAGAAAACGTACTGATCAATTCTGAGGTCAGGAGTCTTGAGAATGGGGCAAAGCTGTGCACCTTCTATAAAGGAGAGAAGGTTGAGATTGAACATGTCCATTCATTGCTTTCCGCTGGCAGTCCCTTAGACTATGAAGAAGGCTGAGGTTTAGCAGGACTGGACTATGGAGCAATACAAGCCCTGGTGCTAAAGCAGGTTCTCTTTGCCATCATGTGGACAGCTGGGTGTGAGCACTTACCTGGCAGAGATGGCACCAGGATGTACTGTAGGAAGAAGGCCAGCTGGCAGAGGCAGAGTGATGCTATGGGCAATGTTCTACAATAATCTTCCCTGGCACACTGCCCACATTGCTAAGGAATGGTTAGAGGAACATGACAGGGTGGCGAATTAGCGTCCACATACCTCCAAAGGCTCAGAGTCGTTTTGGCAGCAAAGAGAGGGATTTACAGAATAGTGGGTAGTGGCTTTATATCATGGAAATAATGGATAAGTCAATTATTAAGTGCGAATTATATAATTAACAGTGTCACCATTTGTAAAAGTAAAGATTATCATTACATTCCCCAGAAAATGTAAAGACTTTTTTGGCACTGATGATCAATAACATACCTGGGGTCCAATCTCTCCTAGACTAAATTTTTAATGGAACTGGCCCACAACAATCAATTATCACCAATCTACAGAATTGGTGATAAAGGGATCATCACCAGGGGTCTAGTATACACACTAATGGTCTACTAACAGGAACCTTTCACCTCAAGAAAATATAGCTATATGTAAATATTTGGGTAATTTGCAGGTAAGTGGCATTTAAACCCTGTGTAGCTGGATTACTGGAGAGGCAGCTACAGGGAGAAAATGAAGTTATATTTTCCCTGCAGCTGCTCACTTCCAGTCATGGGGAGTGCACGGAGCGGTCATCTCTCAATACACAGTGAGAGCAGCTGTGATCAATTATACAGAGCAGGTTGTCAATCAAAGCTGCACTCGCTGTGTAGTGAGGGATGACTGCATCCGCTCTCTGCACCGCCCTGAGGACTGAATGCGAGCAGCTGCATAGAGAATATAACCATTTCCTACCTGTAGCCGCTGCTGAAGTAAGCGTGATAAACAGGATCTAAAAGGGTTTTCCACTACTCTGACTATCCCTTCTCAATCACTATAACACCCCCATGTAAAATGAAAACAGTCAATACTTAACTATGGCGTGGGCCCCGTTCCAGCCAGGTCGGCGCTTGAACTGCAGGGGCTTATGTGACATTATTATGTCATGCGAGCCCAGGAGCCAATCAGTGGCTGTTTCACGCTCATTTAAATTTAACAAAACTGTACTGTGGAAGAAGCGAGTGTGCAGTAGCTGACTTCCTCCGGATGTCAGTTTTGTCCAAAATAAGTGAATGAAGCAGCAGCTGACTGGTTGCAGGGCTCTAGTGACATGAAGTCATGCCAGTCTTGGGAGACCAGATGCTGGCAACTCTGGAATGGCGCCCGCAGATATTGCAATCAGTCTACAGAAACTGAATATAGCACATACGTGGTCACAGCACTACTGGAACATGGGACATAACACCCATGTTCTGTGAAAAAAATGTTGCTTTTTTCCAACTTTTTTGTCCCACTTTCTCATTGTATTCTGTGGGTGAAAAAAAAGCTGCAAAAACGCTGAAAGAACTGACATGCTGCCGTTCTCAAAATCACTCAGGAAAAAAAAAAAACAAGCGTGTGCGTGAGACTTCAGAAATCTCATAGCTTTTGCTGGTACTGTAAAAAGCAGCTTTTACATTCCACAATCAAAAAACTGCAAAAATGCAACATACCTTACCGTTTGCTTAGTAACTAGAACAGAACATGCACTTCAATAAAAGACATAGTTAACTACTGATTACTTTCTCCCAAGCGACAAATGCTACCACAGTACTAAACCACAAAGAACATTGCTTTATGGCACTGTGCATCTACAATATTAATTGCTTCCTGATCATGTGAAGGACACTGCTTTGTAATGAGTCATGCAGCAGTCATATGATGAGGACAGAATTAACCCCTTTGAGACGAAGTCTGTTTTCAGGCCAATTTCTACAATTCTGACCACTGTCACTTTATGAGGTAATAACTCTGGAACGCTTTTTCGTGACACATTGTACTTTATAGTAATATAAAGACCATGGCACTCTGGTGGAGAGTTCTTAGGTGCTCCAGTAGGGTATCCAGCAAGTCAAATTCAAAATATAGAGAACTTGGCACTCATGATATGGTAAAAAAAATAGTTCCATTTATTGTGCATCCAGACAATATATTGTTAAACGTTTTCAGTCTACAAACAGACCTTCCTCAGAACAAACCAGTCAGATAGGAGAATTCATGTACAAAATACAAAAAGAAATACAAGTTCAAAATTATTTATCTAATAATACAAAAGAATATCTTTCAATTAACATATCACGTCAAACGTATGGACAGAATGGCGATTGCTGTGGTGATCATATCCAAGGTTAAAAGGAGCGGGGAAAAAAAAGATCAAAGAGTGCATGGACTCATCCTGTGAGGTTAAAGTGCTTTTGTGCATCTGTTTAAAAGTAAAATAAGGAGATATATCCATTAAATTGTGGAAAATAATCTAAGTGACTCTGTAGTTATATAAAAGGATATAAGGTGTTCCAAGGTAGAGCTAGAAATTCAAACACCTGGTCCAGAAGAGTGGAAGAAGTAAAGTTTCCTATCACCTCGTAAATAGATATTCCAGCTTGGTAAGATATTATAAGCCTGGGGGTGAAAATATGTATGTTAGGTACATACGGTTAATAGACCCCATTAGTGGACCTCGCAGGATGAGTCCATGCACTCTATTTGATCTTTTTTTCACTCCGTTCTAGCACGCTCCTTTTAACCTTACATTTGACATGATATATTAATTGAAAAACTATCAGATATTCTTTTGCATTATTAGATAAATAATTTTGTTCTCATATTCCTTTTTGCATTTTGTACCTGAATTCTCCTATCAGACCGAAGTTTGCTCTGAGGAAGGTCTGTTTGTAGACCGAAAATGTTCAACAATATATTGTCTGGATGCACAATAAATGGAACTATTATTTACCATATCTTGAGAGCCAAGTTCTCTATATTTTAATTTTGACACTGTACTTTATGATGGCGGTAACATTTCTTTGATGTCACTTGCGCTTATTTGTGAAAAAGAAGAAGAGGAAATTGGCGAAAATTTTGCAATTTTCAAACTTTTAATTTTTATGCCCTTAAAGGCTTAAATCAGAGAGTGGTATCACAAAAATAGTTATTAAATATCATTTCCCACATGTCAACTTTACATCAGCACAATTTTGGAACCAACATTTTTTCCGTTAGGAAGTTATAAGGGTTAAAAGTTGACCAGCGAATTTTCATTTTTTCCACAAAACTATTTTTTTCTAGGGATCACATCACATTTGAAGTCACTTTGAGGGGACTATATGAAAGAAAATACCCCAAAGTGACACCATTCTAAAAACTGCACCCCTCAAGGTGCTCAAAACCACATTTAAAAAGCTTATTAAAGGGAATCTGTCACCTATTTTTTCGTATACAAGATGCAGCCACCACCAGAGAAGAAAAACGAGTTATATTATACTCACCCAGGGGCGGCAGGGCCGGGTCCGATGGGTGCCGTGGTCCATCGCCTCCCATCTTCTAGCGATGACGTCCTCTTCTTTGCTTCCCATCGCGGCTCCGGCGCAGGCGTACTGCTCTGCCCTGTTGAGGGCAGAGCAGAGTACTGCAGTGCGCAGGACCTCTCTGACCTTTCCCGGCGCCTGCGCACTGCAGAACTCTGCCCTCAACAGGGCAGAGCAGTGCGCCTGCACCTGAGCAGCGGACGGGAAGCAAAGAAGAGGACGTAATCGCTAGAAGATGGGAGGCGCCGGACCGGACCACGACACCCATCGGACCCGGATCACACCTGGGTGAGTATAATATAACTCGTTTTTCTTCTCTTTCAGGTTACATCGGGGGCTTATCCCTGATGGCGGTGGCCGTATCTTATATACGAAAAAAAATAGGTGACAGATTCTGTTTAACCCTTCAGGAGCTTCACAGGAATTTTTGGAATGTGGAAGGATAAAATAAACATTTACTTTTCCTTCACAAAAATTTTACTTTAGCCCTGTTAGGCGTCGAGTTTCCCCTACTGCACAGGGGAAATCTCAAGCCATGTTCTCTGCGGTCTCCCATTCCTCTGCGGCAGCAGAGATTCCTGCTCAGCAGAGGCGTCGGTCCAGGCGTCTTGCCCAGGCGATTGCTCCTTCAGGCTCTGCTGTACCACCATGCTTGAATCAGCAGCACGCAGACGCTCCAGGGACTAAGTCCTGTATTTTGCCTACTGAGCATGCCCGTGGGACGACGTCTCATTGGAGGTCGGTGATCACATGCGCAGGTCCCGCTCCTGCTCGGATTGGCCCACCCCTGGGAAGGTCCCGGAAGGACGCCACTATAAAATAGTCGCATGGCCACTCGGCCATGCGCTAGTATAGACTCTTATGCTTATTTGTGTGTATGATGAAGGATGCATGTATCTGGTGACTGACTCATTAAGGCCGGGGTCACACTAACCGACACAAAATACGGTCAGTATTTTACATGCGTAATACTGATGAATGGCCCCTAAACAGTGCTCCGTATGTCATCCGTAATCAAGGTGTGGTCGCGTATTTTGCGCATGTAAGCATCCGTATGGCGAGATTTTCTCGCAGGCTTGCAAAATGGACATATAATGGAGCCCTATGACAGGGTTTATAACAGAAACCAAAGAATAGATATAGACACATAGAATGCATATATATATATATATATATTTTCTATGTGTATATATCTATTCATTCGATTCTTTATTAAACCTGTCAGTGTGAGTTTACTGTATAGCGCACTGAATTGCTGGCTTTGATAAAAGACACCGGGTGCGTATTTCTCGCAAGTCACATGTGTGGTCCGTGTGTAATCCGTATTTTTTGCGCACCCATAGACTTGCATTGGCGTACTACGGCCGTAGTACGCTGACAATCGCAGCATGCTGCGATTGGCACGGAGCGTAGAATACGGATGAGAAATATACGCCTGGTGCGAGTGACCCCATAGAGAATCATTTGTCCGTGTCTAATGCGTTCTTTTAGCGCCTCTCACTCGGCCGTATTCCTCGCCAGTGTGACCCCGGCCTTAGATTCCCTCCCTCTGGTTGTGTTTGCATTAGGGATTCAGAGTTGGAGTCAGCGCCAATGGATGGCTATGCTCACGCCACTGTGCACCTAGTACTCTGCACACACTAGCGTCCGATAGTGTCGCCCACGGCAGGGCACTATTGTACCGCGGCAAGTGGCAGCGTCCGCCTGTGCAGCGCCTTGCGCAACCTGTGCTCTTATCTGGTCCAACCCTGGGCGATTAGAGGCGTTAGCCTGAGCGGCTGTGTGCACCCCTGCACGGTTATTTGGGATTATTATCCCGTGCTGGCACCGCTGCAGCGGCGCCGAGTGCTAGTGGACGAGAAGGACTCTAGTCCCGTGTCCTAGGGACAGAGTCCTGTGTCCGTATTCTAGAGCTAATCTGGCCGAGTCCTGTGAGCTTAACAGGCTTCGGCATTTACTTTGTGTGGCACCGCGGTTCTGTGAAGTAACAGAGCTCGTGTCTGTACACACCGGGTGACGCTAACCCGCACGTGTTCATTTATTGTCTGCCGTATAACCTCCACCATTACCGAGCAGAAGTTCTACACCTCTGCACGGTGGACCCCAGACGGCGAACGCACCTCATTGTCATTTTTATCATTTGGTGCGTTCCGCCAGCCTAACAGACCTAATATTTTTTTTTTTTTACTTTCGTAAGGGTAACAGGAGAAAATGGACCATACACTTTGTTGTGCAATTTCTCCTGAGCATGCCGATACCCCATATGTGGGGGAATACTACTGTTTGGGCGCACGGCAGGGCTTAGAAGGGAAGAAGCACCATTAGACTTTTGTAATGTAAAATATGCTGGAATAATTAGCGGAAGTCATGTCGCGTTTGAAGAACCCCTGATGTGCCTAAACAGTGGAAACCCCCCACAAGTGACACAATTTGGGAAACTAGACCCCTTTGGGACCTTATCTAGAATTGTATTGAGCACCTTGAAACCCCAAGGTGCTTCATAGAAGTTTATAACGTTAAGCTGTGAAAATAAAAATCACATTTTTTACTCAAAAATCTTTTTTTAGCTACAAATTTTCTATTTTCACATGGGCAAAAGGAGAAAATGGACCCCAAAATGTGTTGTGCAATTTCTTCTGAGTTCACTGATAGCCCATGTGTGGTCAAAAACTACTTTTGAGGCACAGTGCAAAAATCAGTAGGGAATAAGCGCCATTTTACAGTGCAGATTTTGCTGCACTTGTTTGAGGGTGCCATGTTACATTGACGGAGCCCCTGAGGTGCCAGAACAGCAGAACCCCCATAAGTGACCCCATTTTACCAATTTTACCTCTCAATGAATTCATCTAGGGGTGCAGTGATTATATTGACACCACAGGTGTGTGACAAACTTTTATACCATTGGGCAGTGAAGATAAAACAGTAATTTACAGTTTTACCACCAAGATTTTCACACTGGGAAATGGGTAAAAATGGCACCAGAATTTGTCCCACAATTTCTGCTGAATGCAGAAATACCCCATATGTGGCTGTACAGTACTACTTTGCCATATGGAGTGACTTGGGAGGGATGGAGCGCAGATTTTCCTAGACTTGTGGATTCCATATTAAGAGCCCCCAAGTGCTAGAAAAGCAGAATCCCCCTCAAGTGACCCCATTTTGGAAATTATAACCCTTTGGGAATTGATGACGATTCTGACTCCATGGGTGTTTTCCAGAAACAGGCAGCAGTGGATGTTGCTGAGTGAAAATTGCAAACTGACGTTGTAGTGACCAGTACGTTGCAGTCACCAGCACATTATGCCCAGCTCATGATTCTGGAGACATGCACCTGTAAATTAGGCGGGCTCTCTTCACTACAGAAATGCCAAACATGTGGGCGCTAAATGTAGTTTAGACACACTGGGGCTCAGAAGGGAGGGGGGCATTGGATTTGGGAGCGGAGAATTTGCTGAATTTCTTTTGGCGGTTGGGGAGCCATTTAGTTTTTCCAGCGCCTTTGTGCTACCAGTAACATGGAAGCCCCCTATATTTCCGTTAACAGATGACAGATCTGAGTGGAGACTTGCTTTTTTTGTGGATTGATTTGAAGCTTTTATTGACCACGTACTTTGCGGCTTCCATCTAAATCTCTGAGTGACATGATTCCGATGAAACCCCCCCCCCACAATGGATCCATTCACTATAATGAGGTACCAGGGTTTCTCTGGACTCCGTATGGCCTTTGTTCCGCAGATTCCTTCTTTTCAGAAGAAGTGCACAAAACTGTGGCCAACGGCACTTTCATGCAATCCTAAAAAGACGGACACGGCCGGATCACAGGTCAGACAGCTTTCAGTGTCCCCATCTGCCTCATTATAGGGAATCTATGTGCCCACGTCGCGTTTTTCAAGCGTTTTTTTCCTGAGCAGAAACGCATGCCCTTGCCAGGGAAAATGCATGCGCTTTGACACGCGTTTTTGAAGCGATTGTCAAGCGTTTTCCCATGAGTTTTTGCCCATATAATTGATGGTATGCGGCATCGCGGGCGATGCCGCACAATTAATGAACATGCTGAGTTTTTTTCCCGCTAAGCGTTTCCGCAGCGGAAAAAAACGCACCATTAGCACAACATGTGCGTTTTCCATTCTATTACATTAGATGCTTTTCTTAAGCGCTTCTGCAGCAGAAACGCGCGTCTAAAAGTGCTGCGGAAACGCTTAAAAAACGCAACGTGGGCACACATGCCTCAGCCAGAGGTTCTGTCTGAATCACATATTTCAGAGATTTGAACAGAAACCCCAATGTAAGCGCTCAGCGCAGGATAAATGTGCGCCGAGCATTACAGCGATCTTTGGGAGACAAAAAAAAAAACAAAAAAAAAAACAACAGCATGTGAAAAATGTGTTTTTGTTTTATTTTTTTATGCCGTTCCTTTGTGGTAGAAGTGATTAGGCGACTTTATTCTTCGGGTCGGTGCGATTACAGCGATACCAGATTTATACCGGGTTTTTATGTTTGACTGCTGTCACACACTAAAAGATGCTTTTTATTGCATCACCATTTTTTGAGACCTATAATTTTTTTTTTTTTTATATTTTGGCCGACAGTCATGTTATAGCTTTTTTCTGCAGGACGAGCTGACCTTTTTACTGGTGCCATTTTCAGCTAGCACCGATCGTGGGCGTTGCTGCGGGGTGTCAGCTCAGCGTGAAGCTGCGCGATCATGCCGCCGTACTAGTACCGTACCTCCCACAGAGCAATACTAATACAGCGAAGGGGTTAAGAAAACAAGACACGGGGGCTGAGGAACCACAGACATGGAGAAGGCCAAGTGCACAGTCCGGCCCCCTGCGCACCGAAATCTAATCAACAGAAAATTTCAAATTGTGATTAAAAAAAGAATAACAAAGCAGACTTAATCACCAAAGATATCAATTTAATCAGTATTACAGCGCCGTTACAGCCATGTCTTTACTTTATATTACAAAATTATGCTAATAGGTGCTCGTAACCCCTGTAAAATAGAAAATCAGAGGGCTTCAAGGTACCCTTGGTGTAGGCAAATGCTTTGTGCACCACTCCACTACATCTCCTTAATTTTCAAACTGAGCACTGTTAAATCTTGATTGACAACACTCAACCCTGAACTCAATCAGGGCGCACACAGACACTGTGCATGGCTTAGCACCGACAACGTCCGTTCAAGATTAGTTTTTCTTGCCATTAAACTACTAAAATCTATACTACAGTTGTGATTTAATAGGGCATATATGAGTGAATACAGTTGCTACTATGCAAATTGCCTCTTCAGAGAGGAAGAGGACTTGAACTCTATAGCGCCACCTGTTGGAAGCAGCGATCCTACAAGTCTCTATTGAGCTTTGAAATGTGACTTGGGACAAAAGCCAAATCAGGATCTCATTTCATGCGTTTCTGCAAATTGAGATTCTGATTTGGTTTTTGTCCCAGGTCACATTTCAAAGCTCAATAGAGACTTGTAGGATCGCTGCTTCCAACAGGTGGCGCTATAGAGTTCAAGTCCTCTTCCTCTCTGAAGAGGCAATTTGTATATTAAGTTTCCCAGAGGATCATTGCATGGTGAATAAGCCTCCTTACGGTGACAAGCCAGAGCCGGCGTGTCACACTCCACAAGGAGAAACGTTGCTACTATGAAAATTACATAGAGCTTAGAAGGATTCAGATAGGTACCTATGACCTCATTAAAGTCTAACGGAAAAGAGAAGAATTAACTGGGTAGAAGGGTAAAATGAGCAATTGTAAGTACACAGTGCTATTTAGCACGATGACTACAATTTATTAAAAAGGATAAAAATGTCGGGAGGAGAGCTTCTTTAAAAGCACCCAACACACCTATTGGTCTGATGACGATTCAATGGCACCGGTAACGTTAGAGAAAAAGAATAAGGATATCTACATTCACTGACTTTGGGCTGACATTGTCACACTCCATTGAGCAGAAGTTATTCCATTTCTTCCGACAAAGAGCCTCTCCTAGTGCAGAGAATTTATAGGTTTATTATTCCCGATCGACAGCGGCAATAGTTCCAAACATGGGTCACAATTCACAGCAGGAGGTGATAATTGTCTGTGCAAAACCCCTTTAAAAACCACCACAGCTTAATGTCAATAAAAAGCCAGCTTGTAAAAACCACCACAGCTTAATGTCAATAAAAAGCCAGCTTGTAATAATCTTAGATGACAGTACTGCCCCCTGCTGATGTCGCTTATGTCCCATAGTTCAATATGCTATTGTGAACGTCAGCTGATGTGGGGACGCACCTTGTTCCTGCACTTGACCCTCTATTCACAATAGCAACCCTCAGTGAGTCACATCTCCGGCTGCTACAGATCTATCTGCCCGAGTCACAGCAATGGTGGGGATCTGACAGTAATTATATGCGATACCAACCTCTTGCCTATTAGAGCAGCACTGGGATAGTCAGTCCTGATCCTTATGGTGGTAGGCGAGGTGTGGCTCATAACTAGGCAAACACCACTGCCCTAGCACAGTAATAAGGGCAACGGGTTTACATTCTTAAGTGACGCGTCACATGGTAAAGCTTCAAGCTATAGGTCAAAGGTTTTCACAAACAGCGTATTCTTTAGTTATGAATTCAGAAAATAGTGCAGAATTCCTCCATAAAGGCATGTACACACATGTTGCGGTTTTGCTGTGGAAAACGCAGCATTTCACTATCCCAGCAAAGTGAATGACATTTCTGAAACCTAATTCACACACTGCTTAAATTTTTCCTTGCGTATTTGAAGTCGTTTCATATCTGCTGCAGGTCGATTGTTTCAGTGCCCTTCACCCAATCTGATGAATGGGAACACATCAAAAATTAACAACAACGGCTTGTATTTTATACAGCGTTTTTAGTGCTGAAATGTCTGTAGCAAATATGTAACGTGTGCGCATACCCTTAGATTCCTATGTGTTATCAAGACATGTTTCACCTACTTACCAGTTGTACATATACAGATAATGGGAAACCACTGTTGTCGCCAGACAGAGGTGACGTGGCTCTTAAAACAAATATAAAAATGGATACCAACATATACCAGAGAAGTGTATGCTAATGGGACAGCTCTGATCATAGGTTTAGCAAATAAAAGATGATGAGCACACTGATATACCGGACAGAAGGCATCTTTCAGCTCATTTTATTTTTCCACTGACAAAGCTGCCTAACGCCTGCAGTATAACTATATATTTACAGTGACTGGTAGAGCAGGTGTTTCCAGTGTGTGGCGTCACTAAGCCAAACCTCCAACTCCGCAATCTCCTTGACTCCGACTCCACAGCACTGGTCACTACTGAGCATGTGCATAAAGTGCAGCACAGATTCGTATCACCTCCGACCCCACAGCACTGGTCACTACTGAGCATGTGCATAAAGAGCAGCACAGATTCATCTCATCTACAACTCCACAGCACTGGTCACTACTGAGCATGTGCATAAAGTGCAGCACAGATTCATCTCATCTACAACTCCACAGCACTGGTCACTACTGAGCATGTACATAAAGAGCAGCACAGATTCATCTCATCTACAACTCCACAGCACTGGTCACTACTGAGCATGTGCATAAAGTGCAGCACAGATTCATCTCATCTACAACTCCACAGCACTGGTCACTACTGAGCATGTGCATAAAGTGCCGCACAGATTCATCTCATCTACAACTCCACAGCACTGGTCACTACTGAGCATGTACATAAAGAGCAGCACAGATTCATCTCATCTACAACTCCACAGCACTGGTCACTACTGAGCATGTACATAAAGTGCAGCACAGATTCATCTCATCTACAACTCCACAGCACTGGTCACTACTGAGCATGTACATAAAGAGCAGCACAGATTCATCTCATCTACAACTCCACAGCACTGGTCACTACTGAGCATGTACATAAAGAGCAGCACAGATTCATCTCATCTACAACTCCACAGCACTGGTCACTACTGAGCATGTACATAAAGTGCAGCATAGATTCATATCACCTCCGACCCCCCAGCACTGGTCACTACTGAGCATGTGCATAAAGAGCAGCACAGATTCATCTCATCTACAACTCCACAGCACTGGTCACTACTGAGCATGTACATAAAGGGCAGCACAGATTCATATCACCTCCGACCCCACAGCACTGGTCACTACTGAGCAAGTACATAAAGGGCAGCACAGATTCATCTCATCTACAACTCCACAGCACTGGTCACTACTGAGCATGTGCATAAAGGGCAGCACAGATTCATCTCATCTACAACTCCACAGCACTGGTCACTACTGAGCATGTACATAAAGGGCAGCACAGATTCATCTCATCTACAACTCCACAGCACTGGTCACTACTGAGCATGTACATAAAGGGCAGCACAGATTCATCTCATCTACAACTCCACAGCACTGGTCACTACTGAGCATGTGCATAAAGAGCAGCACAGATTCATCTCATCTACGACTCCACAGCACTGGTCACTACTGAGCATGTGCATAAAGAGCAGCACAGACTCATCTCATCTACGACTCCACAGCACTGGTCACTACTGAGCATGTGCATAAAGTGCAGCACAGATTCATCTCATCTACAACTCCACAGCACTGGTCACTACTGAGCATGTACATAAAGTGCAGCATAGATTCATATCACCTCCGACCCCCCAGCACTGGTCACTACTGAGCATGTGCATAAAGAGCAGCACAGATTCATCTCATCTACAACTCCACAGCACTGGTCACTACTGAGCATGTACATAAAGGGCAGCACAGATTCATATCACCTCCGACCCCATAGCACTGGTCACTACTGAGCAAGTACATAAAGGGCAGCACAGATTCCTCTCATCTACAACTCCACAGCACTGGTCACTACTGAGCATGTGCATAAAGGGCAGCACAGATTCATCTCATCTACAACTCCACAGCACTGGTCACTACTGAGCATGTACATAAAGGGCAGCACAGATTCATCTCATCTACAACTACACAGCACTGGTCACTACTGAGCATGTACATAAATTGCAGCACAGATTCATCTCATCTACGACTCCACAGCACTGGTCACTACTGAGCATGTGCATAAAGAGCAGCACAGATTCATCTCATCTACAACTCCACAGCACTGGTCACTACTGAGCATGTGCATAAAGAGCAGAACAGATTCATCTCATCTACAACTCCACAGCACTGGTCACTACTGAGCATGTGCATAAAGTGCAGCACAGATTCATATCACCTCCGACCCCACAGCACTGGTCACTACTGAGCATGTGCATAAAGTGCAGCACAGATTCATATCACCTCCGACCCCACAGCACTGGTCACTACTGAGCATGTGCATAAAGTGCAGCACAGATTCATCTCATCTACAACTCCACAGCACTGGTCACTATTGAACATGTGCATAAAGGGCAGCACAGATTCATCTCATCTACAACTCCACAGCACTGGTCACTACTGAGCATGTGCATAAAGTGCAGCACAGATTCATATCACCTCCGACCCCACAGCACTGGTCACTACTGAGCATGTGCATAAAGTGCAGCACAGATTCATCTCATCTACAACTCCACAGCACTGGTCACTACTGAGCATGTGCATAAAGGGCAGCACAGATTCATCTCATCTACAACTCCACAGCACTGGTCACTACTGAGCATGTGCATAAAGTGCCGCACAGATTCATCTCATCTACAACTCCACAGCACTGGTCACTACTGAGCATGTGCATAAAGTGCAGCACAGATTCATCTCATCTACGACTCCACAGCACTGGTCACTACTGAGCATGTGCATAAAGTGCAGCACAGATTCACGTCACCTATGACCCCACAGCACTGGTCACTACTGAGCATGTGCATAAAGTGCAGCACAGATTCATATCACCTCCGACCCCACAGCACTGGTCACTACTGAGCATGTACATAAAGGGCAGCACAGATTCATCTCATCTACAACTCCACAGCACTGGTCACTACTGAGCATGTGCATAAGGTGCAGCACAGATTCATCTCATCTACAACCCCACAACACTGGTCACTACTGATCATGTACATAAAGTGCAGCACAGATTCATCTCATCTACGACCCCACAGCACTGGTCACTACTGAGCATGTACATAAGGTGCAGCACAGATTCATCTCATCTACGACTCCACAGCACTGGTCACTACTGAGCATGTACATAAAGTGCAGCACAGATTCATCTCATCTATGACCCCACAGCACTGGTCACTACTGAGCATGTACATAAAGGGCAGCACAGATTCATCTCATCTACAACTCCACAGCACTGGTCACTACTGAGCATGTGCATAAGGTGCAGCACAGATTCATCTCATCTACGACCCCACAGCACTGGTCACTACTGAGCATGTACATAAGGTGCAGCACAGATTCATCTCATCTACGACTCCACAGCACTGGTCACTACTGAGCATGTACATAAGGTGCAGCACAGATTCATCTCATCTACGACTCCACAGCACTGGTCACTATTGAACATGTGCATAAAGGGCAGCACAGATTCATCTCATCTACAACTCCACAGCACTGGTCACTACTGAGCATGTACATAAAGAGCAGCACAGATTCATCTCATCTACAACTCCACAGCACTGGTCACTACTGAACATGTGCATAAAGGGCAGCACAGATTCATCTCCTCTACGACCCCACAGTACTGGTCACTACTGAGCATGTACATAAAGGGCAGCACAGATTCATCTCATCTACAACTCCACAGCACTGGTCACTATTGAACATGTGCATAAAGGGCAGCACAGATTCATCTCATCTACAACTCCACAGCACTGGTCACTACTGAGCATGTACATAAAGAGCAGCACAGATTCATCTCATCTACGACTCCACAGCACTGGTCACTACTGAGCATGTGCATAAAGTGCAGCACAGATTCATCTCATCTACAACTCCACAGCACTGGTCACTACTGAGCATGTACATAAAGAGCAGCACAGATTCATCTCATCTACAACTCCACAGCACTGGTCACTACTGAACATGTGCATAAAGGGCAGCACAGATTCATCTCCTCTACGACCCCACAGTACTGGTCACTACTGAGCATGTACATAAAGGGCAGCACAGATTCATCTCATCTACAACTCCACAGCACTGGTCACTACTGAGCATGTACATAAAGGGCAGCACAGATTCATCTCATCTACGACCCCACAGCACTGGTCACTACTGAGCATGTGCACATTCTGTAGCACAGATTCATCTCATCTACGACTCCACAGCACTGGTCACTACTGAGCATGTACATAAGGTGCAGCACAGATTCATCTCATCTACGTCTCCACAGCACTGGTCACTACTGAGCATGTACATAAAGAGCAGCACAGATTCATCTCATCTACGACTCCACAGCATTGGTCACTACTGAGCATGTGCATAAAGTGCAGCACAGATTCATCTCATCTACAACTCCACAGCACTGGTCACTACTGAGCATGTACATAAAGAGCAGCACAGATTCATCTCATCTACAACTCCACAGCACTGGTCACTACTGAACATGTGCATAAAGGGAAGCACAGATTCATCTCCTCTACGACCCCACAGTACTGGTCACTACTGAGCATGTACATAAAGGGCAGCACAGATTCATCTCATCTACAACTCCACAGCACTGGTCACTATTGAACATGTGCATAAAGGGCAGCACAGATTCATCTCATCTACAACTCCACAGCACTGGTCACTACTGAGCATGTACATAAAGAGAAGCACAGATTCATCTCATCTACGTCTCCACAGCACTGGTCACTACTGAGCATGTACATAAAGAGCAGCACAGATTCATCTCATCTACGACTCCACAGCATTGGTCACTACTGAGCATGTGCATAAAGTGCAGCACAGATTCATCTCATCTACAACTCCACAGCACTGGTCACTACTGAGCATGTACATAAAGAGCAGCACAGATTCATCTCATCTACAACTCCACAGCACTGGTCACTACTGAGCATGTACATAAAGGGCAGCACAGATTCATCTCATCTACAACTCCACAGCACTGGTCACTACTGAGCATGTGCATAAAGGGCAGCACAGATTCATCTCATCTACAACTCCACAGCACTGGTCACTACTGAGCATGTGCATAAAGTGCAGCATAGATTCATCTCATCTACAACTCCACAGCACTGGTCACTACTGAGCATGTACATAAAGGGCAGCACAGATTCATCTCATCTACAACTCCACAGCATTGGTCACTACTGAGCATGTGCATAAAGGGCAGCACAGATTCATCTCAACTACAACTCCACAGCACTGGTCACTACTGAGCATGTACATAAAGAGCAGCACAGATTCATCTCATCTACGACTCCACAGCACTGGTCACTACTGAGCATGTGCATAAAGTGCAGCACAGATTCATCTCATCTACAACTCCACAGCACTGGTCACTACTGAGCATGTACATAAAGGGCAGCACAGATTCATCTCATCTACAACTCCACAGCACTGGTCACTACTGAGCATGTGCATAAAGGGCAGCACAGATTCATCTCATCTACAACTCCACAGCACTGGTCACTACTGAGCATGTGCATAAAGTGCAGCAAAGATTCATATCACCTCCGACCCCACAACACTGGTCACTACTGAGCATGTGCATAAAGTGCAGCACAGATTCATCTCATCTACAACCCCACAACACTGGTCACTACTGAGCATGTGCATAAAGTGCCGCACAGATTCATCTCATCTACAACTCCACAGCACTGGTCACTACTGAGCATGTGCATAAAGTGCAGCACAGATTCACGTCACCTATGACCCCACAGCACTAGTCACTACTGAGCATGTGCATAAAGTGCAGCACAGATTCATCTCATCTACAACTCCACAGCACTGGTCACTACTGAGCATGTACATAAAGGGCAGCACAGATTCATCTCATCTACAACTCCACAGCACTGGTCACTACTGAGCATGTGCATAAAGTGCAGCACAGATTCATCTCATCTACAACCCCACAACACTGGTCACTACTGAGCATGTGCATAAAGTGCCGCACAGATTCATCTCATCTACAACCCCACAACACTGGTCACTACTGAGCATGTGCATAAAGTGCAGCACAGATTCATCTCATCTACAACCCCACAACACTGGTCACTACTGAGCATGTGCATAAAGTGCCGCACAGATTCATCTCATCTACAACTCCACAGCACTGGTCACTACTGAGCATGTGCATAAAGTGCAGCACAGATTCACGTCACCTATGACCCCACAGCACTAGTCACTACTGAGCATGTGCATAAAGTGCAGCACAGATTCATATCACCTCCGACCCCACAGCACTGGTCACTACTGAGCATGTACATAAAGGGCAGCACAGATTCATCTCATCTACGACTCCACAGCACTGGTCACTACTGAGCATGTGCATAAGGTGCAGCACAGATTCATCTCATCTACAACCCCACAACACTGGTCACTACTGATCATGTACATAAAGTGCAGCACAGATTCATCTCATCTACGACCCCACAGCACTGGTCACTACTGAGCATGTACATAAGGTGCAGCACAGATTCATCTCATCTACGACTCCACAGCACTGGTCACTACTGAGCATGTACATAAAGTGCAGCACAGATTCATCTCATCTACGACCCCACAGCACTGGTCACTACTGAGCATGTACATAAAGGGCAGCACAGATTCATCTCATCTAC
This sequence comes from Dendrobates tinctorius, assembly GCF_039654945.1. Taxonomy (NCBI): domain Eukaryota; kingdom Metazoa; phylum Chordata; class Amphibia; order Anura; family Dendrobatidae; genus Dendrobates; species Dendrobates tinctorius. The sequence continues at coordinate 104,222 of NW_027361700.1, read as the reverse complement.
AACTCCACAGCACTGGTCACTACTGAGCATGTACATAAAGAGCAGCACAGATTCATCTCATCTACGACTCCACAGCACTGGTCACTACTGAGCATGTGCATAAAGTGCAGCACAGATTCATCTCATCTACAACTCCACAGCACTGGTCACTACTGAGCATGTACATAAAGTGCAGCATAGATTCATCTCATCTACGACTCCACAGCACTGGTCACTACTGAGCATGTGCATAAAGGGCAGCACAGATTCATCTCATCTACAACTCCACAGCACTGGTCACTACTGAGCATGTGCATAAAGGGCAGCACAGATTCATCTCATCTACAACTCCACAGCACTGGTCACTACTGAGCATGTGCATAAAGTGCAGCATAGATTCATCTCATCTACAACTCCACAGCACTGGTCACTACTGAGCATGTGCATAAAGGGCAGCACAGATTCATCTCCTCTACGACCCCACAGTACTGGTCACTACTGAGCATGTACATAAAGGGCAGCACAGATTCATCTCATCTACAACTCCACAGCACTGGTCACTACTGAACATGTGCATAAAGGGCAGCACAGATTCATCTCATCTACAACTCCACAGCACTGGTCACTACTGAGCATGTACATAAAGAGCAGCACAGATTCATCTCATCTACGACTCCACAGCACTGGTCACTACTGAGCATGTGCATAAAGTGCAGCACAGATTCATCTCATCTACAACTCCACAGCACTGGTCACTACTGAGCATGTACATAAAGTGCAGCATAGATTCATCTCATCTACGACTCCACAGCACTGGTCACTACTGAGCATGTGCATAAAGGGCAGCACAGATTCATCTCATCTACAACTCCACAGCACTGGTCACTACTGAGCATGTGCATAAAGGGCAGCACAGATTCATCTCATCTACAACTCCACAGCACTGGTCACTACTGAGCATGTGCATAAAGTGCAGCATAGATTCATCTCATCTACGACTCCACAGCACTGGTCACTACTGAGCATGTGCATAAAGGGCAGCACAGATTCATCTCATCTACAACTCCACAGCACTGGTCACTACTGAGCATGTGCATAAAGTGCAACACAGATTCATCTCAACTAAAAGCAGAGATCCCTAGAACAGGAGGAGAACATTTATAGAACATTTTCCTGCACTGTACGCAATGTATTGTATATTTTAGGAGTCAGTCCATTTTATACCAACTTCACTGAAATAGACACCGACTTATGGCTCCACAGCCCTGACTACTTGTCAAGTTTTATTTTAGTCTTTATTACAGACCAAGGCATTTCAACAATTTATATTGCATGAACAAGCCCAGCAACTTTAAATCTATTGAAACCATCACTAAGGGTTTACAGAGGAATCTGTCATGTCGCTTACACAACGCCCAGGCACTTTGATGTACAGCTTGCTCTGCACAGGTGTGTAGCACCGCGAGCTGTCAAAGTGCTGGGGTGTGCTCACAGCCGTCACTCACTGTACTGAGCAATGACTGTAGCTACTCAGTGCACAAGTCTATGATTGAAAGACAGCGGCTCCCGGGAGGAATACATTTCATTTTCTCCCGGTAACCAGGCTTTCAGCAAGAAAGCACTGCAACGCTATTAATCTACAGATTATTAACCTGCAGATATAGGGTTAGAGTTCTGGAAAATGCCAGGTTCCCTTTAAAACTGATGATCTATCCTTGTAATAAACCTTCAATACCATATCATTGGGGTTTGACTCTTAGCATCAGTGGTGTAACTAGAGTCCAATGGGACTCAGTGTAAAATTTGGACCTAGGCCCCAGGATGATGGTCAGATATATGGACCCTCGTAGCATTCTAAATACTATAAAGACATAGGAGTTGCCTCCCCCTTCCTCATTTTGTAATAACGTCTTCCATCCTGGGCTCCTCCCTGGTATGCATGACCTCCATCCTGTGCCCATTTCGGCATATACAGCCCTGGCAAAAATTAAGAGACCACTGCAAAATTTTCAGTTTGTCTGATTTTTCTCTTTATAGGTATATTTTTAAGTAAAATGTAAATTGCTCTTTTATTCTATAAATTACTGACAACAGGTCTTCGAACTTCCAAGCACTAAATTTTGTATTTATTTTCAGAACAAAACAATGCAGTACTTGCAGTCCTCAAATAATGCTAAGAAAACAAGTTCATAATCAAGAAACAAGAATACTAATGTTTTAACTCAGGAAGAGTTTAGAAATCAATATTTTGTGGCATAACCATGATTTTTAATCACCGCTTTCATGCGTCTTGGCATGCTTTCAACCAGTCTTTCACATTGCTTTTAGGTGACCTTATGCCACTCCTGGTACAAAAATGTAAGCAGTTTTGTTTGATAACTTGTGACTATCCATCTTCCTCTTGATTACATTCCAGAGGTTTTCAATGGGGTTCAGGTCTGGAGATTAGGCTGGCCATGACAGGGATTTGATGTGGTGCTCCTTCATCCACATATTGACTGACCTAGCTGTGTGGCATGGCGCATTGTCCTGCTGGAAAAACCAGTCCTCAAGAGTTGGGGAACATTGCCTGAGCAGAAGGAATCAACTGATTTTCCAGAATAACCTTGTATGCGGCTTGATTCATAAGTGTTGTCAATTCCCTGGCTCAGACTTCTGAGCCGAAGCTCCCCCTGCTCCCTCCGGTGGTTATTGGAGGTAGTGGAGCTGGCCAGATTGACAGCGGTCTGCCACCTGATGATGATGATGAAGATTGGAGATCTGGGGGAACTGATATTTAAGTCTGCAGACTTCCTGCAATCCCTGCTGGTAATTGCTTTACCGTGCATTCAGAGGTCTGATGTCTCCTGCCCTGATCCTGCACTGTTCAACTAGGTGGTTCATTTGCTTATCTTTTGCATCTGATCTGGTTTTGTCTCTCTCTGCTTGTTGTGCGGGTTCAGCTTGCTCTTCTGGGGGCTGTGCCTGACCACCGCTCCACATGTTACAGCCTGTGTCAGTTTGTTCAGTCCCCTGTTATATTGGTCTCTTTTACTTTGCTCCCAGTTCATACCGGAGTGCTGATATAGTGGGGGCGAAGTCGTGTGACTTCAGTGTTTTTTGTACATCAGACGTGTTGGATTTTTCAGGGTTTTTGCGTGATTTCAGACAGTGTCTTTCCTGTCTAGTCAGTTTGGGCCCCATCGTTTGCTCAGTCTATTTTTCTGCCTATTTTCATCTTGTCTCACCGACAATATGTTTGGAGGCTATCTATTCCTTTTGGGGTCTGCTCCGGGGCAGTTTAGGTTTCACCTTTCTTGCTTTAGGGCTTAGTTAGCTCTCTGGCTGTGCTGAGGCGTCTAGGGCATCGTAGGTACGCTCCATGGCTACTGCTAGTTGTGTGGATAGGATCAGGGGTCTGAAATCCACTTAGTTACCAACCTCTCTGGTTTTCTGGTGGCTTAGCCTGTTCCTGCCATCCTCCTCGGTGACCCACTCACAACAATACGTCCTTCACAAAGATTAACTTGCCCAATTCCAGCCTTACTGAAGCATCCCCAGATCATCACCGATCCTCCACCCAATTTCACAGTGAGTGCAAGAAACTGTAGCTTGTACGCCTCTCCAAGTCTTCGTCTAACCATTAGACGACCAGGTGTTGGGCAAAGCTGAAAATTAGACTCATCAGAGAAGATTACCTTACTCCAGTCCTCTATGGTCCAATCCTTATGGTCTTTGGCAAGGTTCAGCCTGGATCTCCTTTGCTTCTCATTGATGAAAGACTTTTTTCTACCTTTATATGACTTGAGCCCTGCCTCTAGGAGCCTGTTACGAACTGTTCTTGCCATGCGCTTCACCCCAGCTGCAATTTGCCATTCCTTTTGTAGGTCACTTGATGCCATTCTGCGGTTGCTGAGTGACATTCGAATAAGATGACGGTCATCCCGGTCAGTGGAGAGTCGTTTTAGCCCTTTGCCGGTCTGTACCTTTGTTGTCCCCAATGTCTGCTGCTTGACCTTGTTGTAATGGACTGCCATCTTAGAAATTTTAAGGATAGAGACAATATTCGCTCACTGTATTCCTCTGCTAGTAAAGCCAGAATTGAGCCCTTGTTTTCCTCACTCAAGACTTTTCTTTTCAACTCCTTTGGCATGGCTAAAAGTTATTTTTTTAATTCCTATTACTTTTGGGATATTACTCGCACTTGTTTTGCCATCCAACTTGTCCTATTACAAGAGGATTGTGAACACCACAACAGTGTTTCTTATACTTTCCTTCGTTAATTAATATTTGGTTCAGGTGATTACCCAATCAGAAGCACATTAAGTAGAATGAGGTATACTCTGGTTGGAATTCAACTGACACTGGAATGGAATGGCTGTCAGACATGTAGAGATGGTGATTTTTTTAAAACTGAGCAGTGGTCTCTTAATTTTTTGCCAGAGTTGTGTGTCCCTTTTCCTGTCTCCATCCTGGTACATATGTTCCTTAACCAGTCACCATTCTGGTATATATAACCACCATCCTGGTATGTATATTCCCCCGTTCTGCCGCTGTTCTTTAATGCACAGAAAACAAACAAAACTATTATACTCACCTTCCCTCCGCATCCCACCAAGTGGCGTCCTCGTCTGAAGCTGACAGCTAACAAGCAACAGGAGTGCATGACATCATTGCCATGCACTCCCAGTCATGTTGAAGTCAGCTTCTGGACTCTGATTATCCGGCAGCGTGTATTGCTGCGCCCGGACCTGAAGGGTCTTCGTGCCCGAATACACTTTAGCTTAAAGTGCATCCAAGGACACACATCGAGTTGAAGTTTGTGCTGGCATCAGTGTGCCCCCCACCTGCACGGGCCAGGTAGTGATCTCTGTGACCACTATCGTTGTGCCCCTGCTCAGCACCCTCACTGATGGGCTGTGTCTGACATTACAGCTCATTACAGTGAATAGGAATGAACTATGCATTAAAGACCAGTAGCAGAACAGGGGACATATACAAAAATACAAGTGGTGTCTGGAACACAGTTGATCGGTGTTGGTAATGCTGACTTTTAGACCTCTCCAATGATCTCATGTGGATGGCCAACCCTAAGAAAACACCATCAAAATTACATTGTAGAATAAACCCTTTGAATGCATGATTTGTAAAGAAGCAATGTAATGTTACAATTCTCCTGCTCTTAAATTGTGCATAGACATTTCAATAAATGACTTAGTGACTATCCCTGTGGAATACAACTGAGTGGATGGAGTGCGGTGACACTCACCCTTAGGATGGTTTTACACTTGCCATACTTTTTGCGGACCATATTGCAATGATTTTTGCAGTCTCCCGCAAAAACGGGCCACAAACAACCTTCTCGGATCGCTGTTTTTCCCTGTTATAAAAATTACCAGGGGAAAAAACGGCGATCTGCAAAATACAGTGTACCGCAAAAACAACTTAACGTTGTTTTTGCGGTACCATTGAAATGCATTGCGGCCATGTCCATAAGCCGTGAAAAATATCAAGCAAGCTCGATATTTTTTCACAGCCGTAAATACAGCCCTCACGGCCATACTTAGCGACCCTCCTACTAATTTTTGCGGGCCGATTTTGTGGCCCCATAGAAATCTATTAGGGCCGCAAAAATGGCCAGCAAAATAACGGAAGTGTAATACCAGCCAAAGTGTACTATCCTAGTACTTGAATCTTCAACTACGGACCACACTAGAGAGGTGGCACCAGCAGGAACTTACACACGGATTCCCAAAGCGTAGTGTTGTGATCTGAACACAACAACTAAAGGTGAGAATTGATCTAAGGGGGCGAGGGGTGCAAAAGATATTATGCATTTCACCCATCACACAGATATTGTACCCTGTGAAGAACTGTTAATTGTTTTCACATAATTCAGCACAAATTTCTCCTACTATCGCTGCAATAAGGAAAATGTCTCACTGGCTGCGGATCAGCAAGATCATCTTTTACTAGAAGTGCTGTGAACATGACAGCCGCCAGCTAAGCGTCACATTTTCTCCCCACAAATAATCCTTTAATATGGCAGACAATCACTTTAAAGCTTAAAAGGGGTTGTCCAGGACTGTGATACTGATGACCTATCGTCTGGATACTTATCAGATCCGTGGTGGTGCAACACCCGAAACCCACCATGACAAGCACGGTTCTGTGCACTCTAGTGGCCGTTACCAGGTACTACAGTTCAGGTCCTGTTCATGATAATCAGAGCTGCAGTACCCAGGAGCGGCGATTACACAGTGTATGGAGCTTTGCTGTTCTGGCTCCGTAGACTGTTTACATTTGGTCAACGCTGGAACTGAAAGCTGCTGATCTTATTTATTGGCGACACAACTTTGTATTTTAGTAGTAGCTGTGCCCAATATTGCAGTTCAGGCCTATCCACTTGAATGGGCCGAAGCTATGGATAGGTGATCAATATCCCTGTCCTGGAGAACACCTTTGCAGGGGTTGTCCTGGCCATGATTACACCCATAGCAGGAGTGTAACATGCTGAATCCTAATCGTGTGTAATATACTCATTGATAGGATTCAGCCGTTTTATAGCCCCAGTAGACAGCACATGACAGCTTATATGCGATGTGACCGCTTTCTCTTCTGATTCTCACTGGGGCTGGCTGACTCAAATAGCAATTTTAACACTACAGTTCTTAAAAACAAAGCGGCTGAACGAACAGTTCTTCCAAGAACTAGAGGACATGTATGTTTTTTTAAGTTTGACCAAGGCCTCGAGAAATCTATCACAATACATCCTCCCATCTGAAACGCTTACCATTGCCTCCACATCAGCCCAGGTAGTCTTCTGAGAATCGGACACGAAGAAGCTCTGCGTCTCCCCTCTACAGGACACACACAAGTTCACCTGCGGCTCCATGTTTCTGCACCTACAAAGAAAACAGAAGGAAAATATCAGAAGACGTCCACATACGAAAACAACGACTTCTAGAATGGAGTGCAATACTATAGTCACAAAGGCTATAATTGGGGATGGGGGACAATTTGCTTTCCTTTCCTGATTGGGCCCAGACTGCTGATCTTTTTTTGGCCAAACCTGTGTAACAAAGGTTTTATAAGCTCCCTTTATTCCTACCCAAAATGTTTTGTGAATGCAAGACGTATCTTACTGTCACCTTGTCTGTTTGCTGTCTGGCATGGCATTTCATTAGCGCTTGGGTAGGTCAAGTCTGCCATGTATTACGTAGATGACATGTGATAAGGGACAGCACCTTTCAGGAAAATCCTAATGCACAAGCTTCTATAATGAGCGCAATATGATAGATAACCTGTATATAGGTCAGTCAATTGCTGGTAGTTATTCAATGCTACATGGTGAGATAATGATTAATAGCACACACATAAGAACTTATGGAGCAAGCACAGATTTCTGCAGTGAAGATTAAGCCTTCCATATGTGGCTTGATAGATATACCTATATTAATATAGAAAACCCTATATTAAGGGTCACCAATCTAACCCAAGAAGAGGTGCAAAACCAGCTAAATAAGATTAAAATAGATAAATCTCTGGGTCCGGATGGCATACACCCACGAGTACTAAGAGAACTAAGTAAGGTAATAGACAAACCATTATTTCTTATATTTCGAGACTCTATAGCGACGGGGTCTGTTCCACAGGACTGGCGCATAGCAAATGTGGTACCAATATTCAAAAAGGGCTCTAAAAGTGAACTTGGAAATTATAGGCCAGTAAGTCTAACCTCTATTGTTGGTAAAATATTTGAAGGGTTTCTGAGGGATGTTATTCTGGTTTATCTCAATGAGAATAACTGTTTAACGCCATATCAGCATTGGTTTATGAGGAATCGCTCCTGTCAATCCAATCTAATCAGTTTTTATGAAGAGGTAAGCTATAGACTGGACCAAGGTGAGTCATTGGATGTGGTATATCTTGATTTTTCCAAAGCGTTTGATACCGTGCCACACAAGAGGTTGGTACACAAAATGAGAATGCTGGGTCTGGGGGAAAATGTGTGTAAATGGGTAAGTAACTGGCTTAGTGATAGAAAGCAGAGGGTGGTTATAAATGGTATATTCTCTAACTGAGTCACTGTGACCAGTGGGGTACCGCAGGGGTCGGTGTTGGGACCTATTCTCTTCAACATATTTACTGACGATCTGGTAGAAGGTTTGCACAGTAAAATATCGATATTTGCAGATGATACAAAACTATATAAAGCAGTCAATACAAGAGAAAATAGTATTCTGCTACAGATGGATCTGGATAAGTTGGGAACTTGAGCCGAAAGGTGGCTGATGCAGTTTAACAATGATAAATGTAAGGTTATACACATGGGAAGAAGGAATCAATATCTCCATTACAGACTGAATGGGAAACCACTGGGTAAATCTGACATGGAGAAGGACTTGGGGATCCTAGTTAATGATAAACTTACCTGGAGCAGCCAGTGCCAGGCAGCGGCTGCCAAGGCAAACAGGATCATGAGGTGCATTAAAAGAGGTCTGGATACACATGATGAGAGCATTATACTGCCTCTGTACAAGTCTCTGGTTAGACCGCACATGGAGTACTGTATACAGTTTTGGGCACCGATGCTCAGGAAGGATATACTGGAACTAGAGCGGGTACAAAGCAGGGCAACAAAATTAATAAAGGGGATGGGGAACTACAATACCCAGAGAGATTTGCAAAATTAGGATTATTTAGTCTAGAAAAAAGACAACTGAGGGGCGAACTAATAACCATGTATAAGTATATAAGGGGACAATACAAAACTCTCTCCAAGGATCTGTTTATACCAAGGAAGGTGACAGTCACAAGGGGGTATTCTCTTCGTCTGGAGGAGAAATGGTTTATCCACCAACATAGAAGAGGATTCTTTACTGTTAGGGCAGTGAGAATCTGGAATTCCCTGCCTGAGGAGGTGGTGATGCGAACTCAGTCGAAGGGTTCAAAGAGAGGCCTGGATGTCTTCCAGGAGCGTAACAATATTGTATCTTACAGTTATTGTTAGGTTTTTTAGAAGGACGTAGATCTGGGGATTTATTCTGACAGAATTTTATAGGCTAAACTGGATGGACTAATGTCTTTTTTCGGCCTTACAAACTATGTTACTATGCTACCTGATGACAGGGTAGGTCTTCACAAGTCTTGCTGAAATCCTCTGCACGTGCTCTGACTTAGAAGCCTGTTTCACACATCAGTTTTTTGCTTCAGTTAAAATCCGCTAAAATGGCGGACAACGGATCCGTTGTTGGACTGATGACAACGTTTGCCACCGGACCATTATTATAGCGGATCCGTCGAACGAAGAATTAGTTTCATGCTTGCTTTCCTGTGGATTTCTTTCTTGTATAATGGCCGCCGCGCAAGCGCAGATGGAGATCTCGGCACTGAAATCTCGGGAGATGAGATTTCAGCGCAGAAATCTCATCTCCCGAGATTTCAGTGCCGAGATCTCCATCTGCGCGGCGGCCATTTTCCAAGAAGAAATCCACAAGCAGGCATGAAGCGGCAGAGACCCCCCACGCTGAACGGGACAGAGCGCGGCGGTGCCGGCAACCACCGGGGGGACAGCACCGCGGCAAGTACTGGACACCCTCCGCGGCAGCACAGAAAGGTATATCCTCTTTGTAAGACGCACCCTCATTTTCCCCTCAAATTTTGGGGGAAAAAAGCGGAAAATACGGTATATGGACCTAACTGTATATAGCTGAGTGTATAGCCCCGCCCACTCCGCATAGACACATTCACTATAATATCCCACATCATCCGGTCAGCCAGAGCCACCGGACTACTACCCCTAATATCCCACATCGTCCCGTCAGCCAGAGCCACCGGATTACTAATATCCCACATCATCCCGTCAGCCAGAGCCACTGGACTACTACCCCTAATATCCCACATCATCCCGTCAGCCAGAGCTACCGGACTACTACCACTAATATCCCATATCATCCAGTCAGAGCCACCTGACTACTACCCCTAATATCCCACATCATCCCGTCAGCCAGAGCCACCGGACTACTACCCCTAATATTCCACATCATCCCGTCAGCCTGGGGTCAGAACCAGAGCGCTGAGTGGAACAGTCCTAACTTTCATACTGGGGATCCCTTTAAGAGAGCCTGGGATCAGAACCAGAGCGCTGAGTGGATTTGCCCTGACTTGCATACCAATGATCCCTTTAATAGAACCCTGGGATCAGAATCAGAGAGCTGAGGGATTTTCCCTAACTTCCATACAGGAGATCCCTCTAATAGAGACCTGGGGTCAGTACCGGAGCATTTGAAGGCAATTTCCCTGACTTCCATACCGGGGATCCCTTTAAGAGAGGCCTGGGGGTCAGAACCAAAGCGCTGGATGGATTTTCTCTGACTTCCATACCAATGATCCCTTTAAGAGGGAAGATGTGCCTACGGGATGAAGGGTGTGTGATGGGGACATGGGCGGGGGGGGGGGGGATTCATTTCTATCATGTGCTCTCTGCTCCTTTCTGGGGGCAGACAGTGGCTGGGAGCTTATATTCCCAGGGATGCGAGATTTCTCCCACCATGTCAGTGTCTGCTGAGGTTTTGTCAAGTGGGAAAACTTGCTCATAGCAACCAATCACAGTTCAGCTTCTTTTAACCAGCTCTGGTGAAATGAGAGATGATTAGTGATTGGTTGCTATGAGCAACAGTTTTCCTTGCAACCAATCACAGCTCAGCTTCTTTTGAACAGCTCTGGTGAAATGAAAGATGCCTCGTGATTGGTTGGCGATACACACACACACACATATATATATATATATATATACATAGATAGATAGATAGATAGATAGAGATATTTATCCATCATGTAACACCATAAGAGAATAGTCTGATTGGCTCCAAATGTATTCTGTAGCAGGACATGGCCCCAATCATGCAGAAAAATGGCATTAAACACTAACAAATTAAGAACTGGGGGTCCTAAAAGTAAGGAGTTCCCCATAGAGTCCTGATCTCAACATCATCAAGTCTGTGTGGGATTACACGAAGAGCAGAAAATCTGTGGTTACTTCTCCAAGATGTTTGGAACAATCTCACACCTGGCAGACTTTTGCATAGGACTGTATAAACACATGTATAAAGTCCCTATAATAATAATAATTTTATTTCTATAGCGCTGACATATTCCGCAGCACTTTACATTTCAGAGGGGACTTGTACAGACAATAGACATTGCAGCATAATAGTAATCAAAAGATCATAACAGATACCAAGAGGAATGAGGGCCCTGCTCGCAAGCTTACAGTCTATGAGGAAAAAAAAAGTAGACACGAAAGGTGGGGGATATTGTTCGGACCAGCCATAATGTTAAGTGTGTAACAGTACAGACACAGAGGGCTAATAGAGGCATAAAGCATGTGGGAACATGATGCGGGGAACCTGGTTATGGTCAAACTTTTGACTGTGCCACACAGGGATAGTTAGGTTAATGTGTTGAGGTGGTAGGCCAATCTGAATAAATGCGTTTTCAGGGCATGCTTAAAATTGTAGGGATTGAGAAAGGCCATCACGCCAAAACGCGCGTCGGGGTGGACACACCGGGTGGGCAGCCTCTGGTCTGAACAGGTAATGGATTAACATTTTCATACTATGGAATCTGTTCCTTGAATTATAGGCCAGTTGGGAATAATACAATACGCATATGAGCATACAAGGTAGCCATTTTATTGAAATGTGATTTACATTCGATTCTTTTCCCCTGCCCCCACCTGTGTGTGGTCATTTTTGTGCCCTACATGTGTAACTTAGCTTGGATTTATGCCTTTCACTATTGATCCAAATATCCTGTGACAATAAAGTATATTTTGTATTTTCCATCATTTTTGGGACTTTTGATCGTTTCTTTGTTGAGTGTTTGGTAAGAGGGAGACCGATTGGAAGAGTAACATGATTGGTAGTCGCTATAACCGAACTGACTGTTAGGGTGTGTGCACACGTTGCGGATCCACAGCGGATTTGGCCCTGCGGATCAGCAGCAGTTTCTGCTGTGGTGTACAGTAGCATTTAGTCTATGTAAATAGAAAAACGCAGTGCCCACGGTGCCGAGCTTTCAGCGCGGATTTGCTGTGGATTTAAATCTGCAGCATGTCAATTCTTTGTGCGGATTCAGTTGCGGTTTGGCACCTGCTCCATGACAGGTGTCAAACCGCAGGCTAATCCGCAATAAATCCGCAGATTAACCGCAGGTCTTTTACCTGTGGATTTAGACAAATCCGCGTGGAAAATTCCGCAGCAGAATCCGCAACATGTGCACACACCCTAAAAATGACACTGACCGGGAACTTGGAGCGACTAGGCCAGTGGAGAAATAATAAAGCGATGGCTCTTACATGAAGGAGTAAAATAAAGTGCGGAGACAAAAACTGGATGCGGTGGAAAAAGGGTAAAAGGAGTTCAGCTCTGAAGGCGCCATGCAATGTTACAGAGTCGGTGTGGCGGCTACATTCACCATTCGGATTTTTACCGTAGGACATTGTAGATAATGACCTGTGAGACAGATCTGGCACATTGCACCTCCGTGGCTGGGGATCAGAGGCTACAGAATACACAGCACTGTCCCTTTAAGAGGAATGCCACGACTTATACACACGTATAACAGGATTACTGCCCCGCACTACTAGCCACCATACCTGTGGTTGTCAGTGAGGACCCCACTACACAGCAGACACCGGAGACCCCTCCTCCTCCTCAGGAGCCTGCGGATCCCGGGCCTCCTTCAGCTCTGACTGTTGCCCCACAACATGGCGAGCTCACGTCTACAGACAAACGAGCGTCGCCGCCATTGGTTAGCGCTGACGTCACTCACGGAGACCTGACCGTTGATTGGAGGAGGGGCGGGTATGGCACACAATGGAGTCAGCACTGTATTCCTTCCTGTAAACAAGGGGGCGGGGCTGTGGGATAACAGCGCAGGACATAGCACGCACTAGTGTCCGTGCGGGCACCTGATCCGGGTCCATGACTCAGCGCTGCCTGTGACAGACTCTTTGCGTCACACAGCGTGCATAGTTCACCGACCCCAATCACGAGAGATTTGGTCACCAAGTGTGGGAGGTCGTGGGTAATGCCATGATAATTGCACGGCACGGAATTACTACCTGGTCACTGTTTATCACCCGTCTGTGGTATTGGCCATAGTGCAGTTGGGATTTCTGAAAAATAATTTTTTTTTCAGGCGATCAAATAAACTGGCGAATTTTCTTGTGAAGTTGTGGCGTTATGAAATGTTTATATTTCCTGAAAAAATACTCTCAACACCCCCCTCAGCCCAGGATAAGGGCCAAATACCAGGATGGCACCCAGGATAAGGGGAATATATACCAGTATAAGGGCCATATGTACCAGGATATGGCTCAGGGTAAGGGCCATATCTACCAGGATGGTGCCCAGGGTAAGGGCCATATCTACCAGGGTAGGGCCCAGGGTAAGGGGAATATATACCAGGATGGTGCCCAGGATAAGGGCCATATCTAGCAGGATGGTGCCCAGGATAAGGGCCATATCTACCAGGATGGTGCCCAGGATAAGGGGAATATATACCAGGACAGGGCCCAGGATAAGGGGAATAGATACCAGGATGGTGCCCAGGATTAGGGCCATATCTAGCAGGATGGTGCCCAGGATAAGGGCCAAATATACCAGGAGGGTGCCCAGGATAAGGGGAATATATACTAGGCTAGGGCCCAGGATAAGGGGAATATATACCAGGATGGTGCCCAGGATAAGGGCCATATCTAGCAGGATGGTGCCCAGGATATGGGCCAAATATACCAGGATAGGGCCTAGGATAAGGGGAAAATCTACCAGGATGGTGCCCAGGATAAGGGCCATATCTACCAGGATGGCGCCCAGGATAAGGGCCATATCTACCAGGATGGCGGCCAGGAAAAGGGCCATATCTACCAGGATAAGGGCAATATCTACCAGGATAAGGGCCATATCTACCAGGATGGCGCCCAGGATAAGGGCCATATCTACCAGGATGGCGGCCAGGAAAAGGGCCATATCTACCAGGATGGCGGCCAGGAAAGGGCCAAATCTACCAGGATGGCGGCCAGGATATGGGCCAAATCTACCAGGATGGCGGCCAGGAAAAGAGCCAAATCTACCAGGATGGCGGCCAGGATATGGGCCAAATCTACCAGGATGACGGCCAGGATATGGGCCAAATCTACCAGGATATGGACCAAATCTACCAGGATATGGGCCAAATCTACCAGGATGGCGGCCAGGATATGGGCCAAATCTACCAGGGTGGCGGCCAGGATATGGGCCAAATCTACCAGGATGGCGGCCAGGATATGGGCCAAATCTACCAGGATATGGGCCAAATCTACCAGGATGGCGGCCAGGATATGGGCCAAATCTACCAGGATGGCGGCCAGGATATGGGCCTAATCTACCAGGATATGGGCCAAATCTACCAGGATGGCGGCCAGGATATGGGCCAAATCTACCAGGATAGGGGCCAAATCTACCAGGATATGGGCCAAATCTACCAGGATGGCGGCCAGGATATGGGCCAAATCTACCAGGATATGGGCCAAATCTACCAGGATATGGGCCAAATCTACCAGGATGGCGGCCAGGATATGGGCCAAATCTACCAGGATATGGGCCAAATCTACCAGGATGGCGGCCAGGATATGGGCCAAATCTACCAGGATATGGGCCAAATCTACCAGGATGGCGGAAAGGATATGGGCCAAATCTACCAGGATGGCGGCCAGGATATGGGCCAAATCTACCAGGATGGTGGCCAGGATATGGGCCAAATCTACCAGGATGGCGGCCAGGATATGGGCCAAATCTACCAGGATATGGGCCAAATCTACCAGGATGGCGGCCAGGATATGGGCCAAATCTACCAGGATATGGGCCAAATCTACCAGGATGGCGGCCAGGATATGGGCCAAATCTACCAGGATATGGGCCAAATCTACCAGGATGGCACCCAGGATAAGGGGAATATATACCAGTATAAGGGCCATATATACCAGGATATGGCTCAGGGTAAGGGCCATATCTACCAGGGTAGGGCCCAGGGTAAGGGGAATATATACCAGGATGGTGCCCAGGATAAGGGCCATATCTAGCAGGATGGTGCCCAGGATAAGGGCCATATCTACCAGGATGGTGCCCAGGATAAGGGGAATATATACCAGGACAGGGCCCAGGATAAGGGGAATAGATACCAGGATGGTGCCCAGGATTAGGGCCATATCTAGCAGGATGGTGCCCAGGATAAGGGCCAAATATACCAGGAGGGTGCCCAGGATAAGGGGAATATATACTAGGCTAGGGCCCAGGATAAGGGGAATATATACCAGGATGGTGCCCAGGATAAGGGCCATATCTAGCAGGATGGTGCCCAGGATATGGGCCAAATATACCAGGATAGGGCCTAGGATAAGGGGAAAATCTACCAGGATGGTGCCCAGGATAAGGGCCATATCTACCAGGATGGCGCCCAGGATAAGGGCCATATCTACCAGGATGGCGGCCAGGAAAAGGGCCATATCTACCAGGATAAGGGCAATATCTACCAGGATAAGGGCCATATCTACCAGGATGGCGCCCAGGATAAGGGCCATATCTACCAGGATGGCGGCCAGGAAAAGGGCCATATCTACCAGGATGGCGGCCAGGAAAGGGCCAAATCTACCAGGATGGCGGCCAGGATATGGGCCAAATCTACCAGGATGGCGGCCAGGAAAAGAGCCAAATCTACCAGGATGGCGGCCAGGATATGGGCCAAATCTACCAGGATGACGGCCAGGATATGGGCCAAATCTACCAGGATATGGACCAAATCTACCAGGATATGGGCCAAATCTACCAGGATGGCGGCCAGGATATGGGCCAAATCTACCAGGGTGGCAGCCAGGATATGGGCCAAATCTACCAGGATGGCGGCCAGGATATGGGCCAAATCTACCAGGATATGGGCCAAATCTACCAGGATGGCGGCCAGGATATGGGCCAAATCTACCAGGATGGCGGCCAGGATATGGGCCTAATCTACCAGGATATGGGCCAAATCTACCAGGATGGCGGCCAGGATATGGGCCAAATCTACCAGGATAGGGGCCAAATCTACCAGGATATGGGCCAAATCTACCAGGATGGCGGCCAGGATATGGGCCAAATCTACCAGGATATGGGCCAAATCTACCAGGATATGGGCCAAATCTACCAGGATGGCGGCCAGGATATGGGCCAAATCTACCAGGATATGGGCCAAATCTACCAGGATGGCGGCCAGGATATGGGCCAAATCTACCAGGATATGGGCCAAATCTACCAGGATATGGGCCAAATCTACCAGGATGGCGGCCAGGATATGGGCCAAATCTACCAGGATATGGGCCAAATCTACCAGGATGGCGGAAAGGATATGGGCCAAATCTACCAGGATGGTGGCCAGGATATGGGCCAAATCTACCAGGATGGCGGCCAGGATATGGGCCAAATCTACCAGGATATGGGCCAAATCTACCAGGATGGCGGCCAGGATATGGGCCAAATCTACCAGGATATGGGCCAAATCTACCAGGATGGCGGCCAGGATATGGGCCAAATCTACCAGGATATGGGCCAAATCTACCAGGATGGCGGCCAGGATATGGGCCAAATCTACCAGGATGGCGGCCAGGAAAAGAGCCAAATCTACCAGGATGGCGGCCAGGATATGGGCCAAATCTACCAGGATGACGGCCAGGATATGGGCCAAATCTACCAGGATATGGGCCAAATCTACCAGGATGGCGGCCAGGATATGGGCCAAATCTACCAGGGTGGCGGCCAGGATATGGGCCAAATCTACCAGGATGGCGGCCAGGATATGGGCCAAATCTACCAGGATATGGTCCAAATCTACCAGGATGGCGGCCAGGATATGGGCCAAATCTACCAGGATGGCGGCCAGGATATGGGCCTAATCTACCAGGATATGGGCCAAATCTACCAGGATGGCGGCCAGGATATGGGCCAAATCTACCAGGATAGGGGCCAAATCTACCAGGATATGGGCCAAATCTACCAGGATGGCGGCCAGGATATGGGCCAAATCTACCAGGATATGGGCCAAATCTACCAGGATATGGGCCAAATCTACCAGGATGGCGGCCAGGATATGGACCAAATCTACCAGGATATGGGCCAAATCTACCAGGATGGCGGCCAGGATATGGGCCAAATCTACCAGGATGGTGGCCAGGATATGGGCCAAATCTACCAGAATGGCGGCCAGGATATGGGCCAAATCTACCAGGATATGGGCCAAATCTACCAGGATGGCGGCCAGGATATGGGCCAAATCTACCAGGATATGGGCCAAATCTACCAGGATGGCGGCCAGGATATGGGCCAAATCTACCAGGATGGCGGCCAGGATATGGGCCAAATCTACCAGGATATGGGCCAAATCTACCAGGATGGCGGCCAGGATATGGGCCAAATCTACCAGGATGGCGGCCAGGATATGGGCCAAATCTACCAGGATATGGGCCAAATCTACCAGGATGGCGGCCAGGATATGGGCCAAATCTACCAGGATATGGGCCAAATCTACCAGGATGGTGCCCAGGATAAGGGGAATATATACTAGGCTAGGGCCCAGGATAAGGGGAATATATACCAGGATGGTGCCCAGGATAAGGGCCATATCTACCAGGATGGTGCCCAGGGTAAGGGCCATATCTACCAGGATGGTGCCCAGGATAAGGGCCATATCTACCAGGATGGTGCCCAGGGTAAGGGCCATATCTACCAGGATGGTGCCCAGGATAAGGGCCATATCTACCAGGATGGCGGCCAGGATATGGGCCAAATCTACCAGGATGGCGGCCCAGGATAAGGGCCATATCTACCAGGATGGCGGCCAGGATATGGGCCAAATCTACCAGGATGGCGGCCAGGATATGGGCCAAATCTACCAGGATGGCGGCCAGGATATGGGCCAAATCTACCAGGATATGGGCCAAATCTACCAGGATGGCGGCCAGGATATGGGCCAAATCTACCAGGATATGGGCCAAATCTACCAGGATGGTGCCCAGGATAAGGGGAATATATACTAGGCTAGGGCCCAGGATAAGGGGAATATATACCAGGATGGTGCCCAGGATAAGGGCCATATCTACCAGGATGGTGCCCAGGGTAAGGGCCATATCTACCAGGATGGTGCCCAGGATAAGGGGAATATATACTAGGCTAGGGCCCAGGGTAAGGGCCATATCTACCAGGATGGTGCCCAGGATAAGGGCCATATCTACCAGGATGGTGCCCAGGGTAAGGGCCATATCTACCAGGATGGTGCCCAGGATAAGGGCCATATCTACCAGGATAGGGCCCAGGGTAAGGGGAATATATACCAGGATGGTGCCCAGGATAAGGGGAATATATACCAGGATAGGGCCCAGGATAAGGGGAATATATACCAGTATAAGGGCCATATATACCAGGATAGGGCTCAGGATAAGGGCCATATCTACCAGGATGGTGCCCAGGGTAAGGGCCATATCTACCAGGATGGTGCCCAGGATAAGGGCCATATCTACCAGGATGGTGCCCAGGGTAAGGGCCATATCTACCAGGATGGTGCCCAGGATAAGGGCCATATCTACCAGGATAGGGCCCAGGGTAAGGGGAATATATACCAGGATGGTGCCCAGGATAAGGGGAATATATACCAGGATAGGGCGCAGGATAAGGGGAATATATACCAGTATAAGGGCCATATCTACCAGGATAGGGCTCAGGGTAAGGGGAATATATACCAGGATGGTGCCCAGGATAAGGGGAATATATACCAGGATAGGGCCCAGGATAAGGGGAATATATACCAGTATAAGGGCCATATCTACCAGGATGGTGCCCAGGATAAGGGCCATATCTACCAGGATAGGGCCCAGGGTAAGGGGAATATATACCAGGATGGTGCCCAGGATAAGGGGAATATATACCAGGATAGGGCCCAGGATAAGGGGAATATATACCAGTATAAGGGCCATATATACCAGGATAGGGCTCAGGATAAGGGCCATATCTACCAGGATGGTGCCCAGGATAAGGGCCATATCTACCAGGATAGGGCCCAGGGTAAGGGGAATATATACCAGGATGGCAGGGCTGTGGAGTCGGTAAGCCAAACCTGCGACTCCGACTCCAACTCCGACTCCACGACTCCGACTCCCACATATATTGCTTATATTTAAGTGAAAAATTTATTGTAGTACAATGTGAACCTCAGACATTTAATCATTTTTATGATCCAATAATCAAGATATTTAGATAGAACAGAATATATATTGGTGTACTACCCGGTTTTCATTCTTTTTGGTACACATACGATATGGATAGACAGATATGGATATATAGATAGAGCAGATTTCTAATCTGCTTTTGCTATTGAAAACATTATCTATGAGCTCAAAAACCTTTCAGGTGATGCAGTTTTTTAAAAAGATGATCAGCTTTTGCAGCTGAAAAACGTATCCTCAAAAAACACAGGAAAAACGCTGTGTGTGAATGTAGCCTTAGATCAGGAATATAACAGCCATTTATATGACATTTCATAACTTTCCCAAACTCCTATGAAAAAATATTCAGCACATCCTGCATTGAATTACTGTACCCAATTTATTATATATTTTAGGAGTCGGAGTCGGTCCATTTTATACCGACTCCAACTCCGACTCCGACTCCACCAAAATGAGCACCGACTCCGACTCCGACTCCACGACTCCGACTCCACAGCCCTGCAGGATGGTGCCCAGGATAAGGGCCATATCTACCAGGATGGTGCCCAGGATAAGGGGAATATATACCAGGATAGGGCCCAGGGTAAGGGCCATATCTACCAGGATGGTGCCCAGGATAAGGGGAATATATACCAGGATGGTGCCCAGGATAATGGCCATATCTACCAGGATGGTGCCCAGGATAAGGGCCATATCTACCAGGATAGGGCCCAGGGTAAGGGGAATATATACCAGGATGGTGCCCAGGATAAGGGCCATATCTACCAGGATGGTGCCCAGGATAAGGGCCATATCTACCAGGATAGGGCCCAGGGTAAGGGGAATATATACCAGGATGGTGCCCAGGATAAGGGGCATATCGACCAGGATGGTGCCCAGGATAAGGGCCATATCTACCAGGGTAGGGCCCAGGGTAAGGGGAATATATACCAGGATGGTGCCCAGGATAAGGGGAATATATACCAGGATGGTGCCCAGGATAAGGGCCAAATATACCAGGATGGCGCCCAGGATAAGGGCCAAATATACCAGGATGGCGCCCAGGATAAGGGGAATATATACCAGGATGGTGCCCAGGATAAGGGGAATATATACCAGGATGGCGCCCAGGATAAGGGGAATATATACCAGGATGGCGCCCAGGATAAGGGCCATATCTACCAGGATGGCGCCCAGGATAAGGGGAATATATACCAGGATGGCGCCCAGGATAAGGGCCATATCTACCAGGGTAAGGGCCATATCTACCAGGATGGTGCCCAGGATAAGGGGCATATCTACCAGGATGGTGCCCAGGATAAGGGCCATATCTACCAGGATAGGGCCCAGGGTAAGGGCCATATCTACCAGGGTAGGGCCCAGGGTAAGGGGAATATATACCAGGATGGTGCCCAGGATAAGGGCCAAATATACCAGGATGGTGCCCAGGATAAGGGGAATATCTACCAGGATGGTGCCCAGGATAAGGGGAATATCTACCAGGATGGTGCCCAGGATAAGGGGAATATCTACCAGGATGGTGCCCAGGATAAGGGGAATATATACCAGGATAGGGCCCAGGATAAGGGCCATATCTACCAGGATGGTGCCCAGGATAAGGGGCATATCTACCAGGATGGTACCCAGGATAAGGGCCATATCTACGAGGATGGTGCCCAGGATAAGGGCCATATCTACCAGGATATGGCTCAGGGTAAGGGCCATATCTACCAGGGTAGGGCCCAGGGTAAGGGGAATATATACCAGGATGGTGCCCAGGATAAGGGCCATATCTAGCAGGATGGTGCCCAGGATAAGGGCCATATCTACCAGGATGGTGCCCAGGATAAGGGGAATATATACCAGGATAGGGCCCAGGATAAGGGGAATAGATACCAGGATGGTGCCCAGGATTAGGGCCATATCTAGCAGGATGGTGCCCAGGATAAGGGCCAAATATACCAGGAGGGTGCCCAGGATAAGGGGAATATATACTAGGCTAGGGCCCAGGATAAGGGGAATATATACCAGGATGGTGCCCAGGATAAGGGCCATATCTAGCAGGATGGTGCCCAGGATATGGGCCAAATATACCAGGATAGGGCCTAGGATAAGGGGAAAATCTACCAGGATGGTGCCCAGGATAAGGGCCATATCTACCAGGATGGCGCCCAGGATAAGGGCCATATCTACCAGGATGGCGGCCAGGAAAAGGGCCATATCTACCAGGATAAGGGCAATATCTACCAGGATAAGGGCCATATCTACCAGGATGGCGCCCAGGATAAGGGCTATATCTACCAGGATGGCGGCCAGGAAAAGGGCCATATCTACCAGGATGGCGGCCAGGAAAGGGCCAAATCTACCAGGATGGCGGCCAGGATATGGGCCAAATCTACCAGGATGGCGGCCAGGAAAAGAGCCAAATCTACCAGGATGGCGGCCAGGATATGGGCCAAATCTACCAGGATGACGGCCAGGATATGGGCCAAATCTACCAGGATATGGACCAAATCTACCAGGATATGGGCCAAATCTACCAGGATGGCGGCCAGGATATGGGCCAAATCTACCAGGGTGGCGGCCAGGATATGGGCCAAATCTACCAGGATGGCGGCCAGGATATGGGCCAAATCTACCAGGATATGGGCCAAATCTACCAGGATGGCGGCCAGGATATGGGCCAAATCTACCAGGATGGCGGCCAGGATATGGGCCTAATCTACCAGGATATGGGCCAAATCTACCAGGATGGCGGCCAGGATATGGGCCAAATCTACCAGGATAGGGGCCAAATCTACCAGGATATGGGCCAAATCTACCAGGATGGCGGCCAGGATATGGGTCAAATCTACCAGGATGTGGGCCAAATCTACCAGGATATGGGCCAAATCTACCAGGATATGGGCCAAATCTACCAGGATGGAGCCCAGGATAAGGGGAATATCTACCAGGATGGTGCCCAGGATAAGGGGAATATCTACCAGGATGGTGCCCAGGATAAGGGGAATATATACCAGGATAGGGCCCAGGATAAGGGCCATATCTACCAGGATGGTGCCCAGGATAAGGGGCATATCTACCAGGATGGTACCCAGGATAAGGGCCATATCTACGAGGATGGTGCCCAGGATAAGGGCCATATCTACCAGGATATGGCTCAGGGTAAGGGCCATATCTACCAGGGTAGGGCCCAGGGTAAGGGGAATATATACCAGGATGGTGCCCAGGATAAGGGCCATATCTAGCAGGATGGTGCCCAGGATAAGGGCCATATCTACCAGGATGGTGCCCAGGATAAGGGGAATATATACCAGGATAGGGCCCAGGATAAGGGGAATAGATACCAGGATGGTGCCCAGGATTAGGGCCATATCTAGCAGGATGGTGCCCAGGATAAGGGCCAAATATACCAGGAGGGTGCCCAGGATAAGGGGAATATATACTAGGCTAGGGCCCAGGATAAGGGGAATATATACCAGGATGGTGCCCAGGATAAGGGCCATATCTAGCAGGATGGTGCCCAGGATATGGG
Source organism: Dendrobates tinctorius (assembly GCF_039654945.1). NCBI lineage: Eukaryota > Metazoa > Chordata > Amphibia > Anura > Dendrobatidae > Dendrobates > Dendrobates tinctorius. The sequence goes on along the minus strand of NW_027361700.1, from coordinate 81,456 downwards.
CCAAATATACCAGGATAGGGCCTAGGATAAGGGGAAAATCTACCAGGATGGTGCCCAGGATAAGGGCCATATCTACCAGGATGGCGCCCAGGATAAGGGCCATATCTACCAGGATGGCGGCCAGGAAAAGGGCCATATCTACCAGGATAAGGGCAATATCTACCAGGATAAGGGCCATATCTACCAGGATGGCGCCCAGGATAAGGGCTATATCTACCAGGATGGCGGCCAGGAAAAGGGCCATATCTACCAGGATGGCGGCCAGGAAAGGGCCAAATCTACCAGGATGGCGGCCAGGATATGGGCCAAATCTACCAGGATGGCGGCCAGGAAAAGAGCCAAATCTACCAGGATGGCGGCCAGGATATGGGCCAAATCTACCAGGATGACGGCCAGGATATGGGCCAAATCTACCAGGATATGGACCAAATCTACCAGGATATGGGCCAAATCTACCAGGATGGCGGCCAGGATATGGGCCAAATCTACCAGGGTGGCGGCCAGGATATGGGCCAAATCTACCAGGATGGCGGCCAGGATATGGGCCAAATCTACCAGGATATGGGCCAAATCTACCAGGATGGCGGCCAGGATATGGGCCAAATCTACCAGGATGGCGGCCAGGATATGGGCCTAATCTACCAGGATATGGGCCAAATCTACCAGGATGGCGGCCAGGATATGGGCCAAATCTACCAGGATAGGGGCCAAATCTACCAGGATATGGGCCAAATCTACCAGGATGGCGGCCAGGATATGGGTCAAATCTACCAGGATGTGGGCCAAATCTACCAGGATATGGGCCAAATCTACCAGGATGGCGGCCAGGATATGGGCCAAATCTACCAGGATATGGGCCAAATCTACCAGGATGGCAGCCAGGATATGGGCCAAATCTACCAGGATATGGGCCAAATCTACCAGGATATGGGCCAAATCTACCAGGATGGCGGCCAGGATATGGGCCAAATCTACCAGGATATGGGCCAAATCTACCAGGATGGCGGCCAGGATATGGGCCAAATCTACCAGGATGGCGGCCAGGATATGGGCCAAATCTACCAGGATGGTGGCCAGGATATGGGCCAAATCTACCAGGATGGCGGCCAGGATATGGGCCAAATCTACCAGGATATGGGCCAAATCTACCAGGATGGCGGCCAGGATATGGGCCAAATCTACCAGGATATGGGCCAAATCTACCAGGATGGCGGCCAGGATATGGGCCAAATCTACCAGGATGGCGGCCAGGAAAAGAGCCAAATCTACCAGGATGGCGGCCAGGATATGGGCCAAATCTACCAGGATGACGGCCAGGATATGGGCCAAATCTACCAGGATATGGACCAAATCTACCAGGATATGGGCCAAATCTACCAGGATGGCGGCCAGGATATGGGCCAAATCTACCAGGGTGGCGGCCAGGATATGGGCCAAATCTACCGGGATGGCGGCCAGGATATGGGCCAAATCTACCAGGATATGGTCCAAATCTACCAGGATGGCGGCCAGGATATGGGCCAAATCTACCAGGATGGCGGCCAGGATATGGGCCTAATCTACCAGGATATGGGCCAAATCTACCAGGATGGCGGCCAGGATATGGGCCAAATCTACCAGGATAGGGGCCAAATCTACCAGGATATGGGCCAAATCTACCAGGATGGCGGCCAGGATATGGGCCAAATCTACCAGGATATGGGCCAAATCTACCAGGATATGGGCCAAATCTACCAGGATGGCGGCCAGGATATGGACCAAAGCTACCAGGATATGGGCCAAATCTACCAGGATGGCGGCCAGGATATGGGCCAAATCTACCAGGATGGCGGCCAGGATATGGGCCAAATCTACCAGGATGGTGGCCAGGATATGGGCCAAATCTACCTGGATGGCGGCCAGGATATGGGCCAAATCTACCAGGATATGGGCCAAATCTACCAGGATGGCGGCCAGGATATGGGCCAAATCTACCAGGATATGGGCCAAATCTACCAGGATGGCGGCCAGGATATGGGCCAAATCTACCAGGATGGCGGCCAGGATATGGGCCAAATCTACCAGGATATGGGCCAAATCTACCAGGATGGCGGCCAGGATATGGGCCAAATCTACCAGGATGGCGGCCAGGATATGGGCCAAATCTACCAGGATGGCGGCCAGGATATGGGCCAAATCTACCAGGATATGGGCCAAATCTACCAGGATGGCGGCCAGGATATGGGCCAAATCTACCAGGATATGGGCCAAATCTACCAGGATGGTGCCCAGGATAAGGGGAATATATACTAGGCTAGGGCCCAGGATAAGGGGAATATATACCAGGATGGTGCCCAGGATAAGGGCCATATCTAGCAGGATGGTGCCCAGGATATGGGCCAAATATACCAGGATAGGGCCTAGGATAAGGGGAAAATCTACCAGGATGGTGCCCAGGATAAGGGCCATATCTACCAGGATGGCGCCCAGGATAAGGGCCATATCTACCAGGATGGCGGCCAGGAAAAGGGCCAAATCTACCAGGATGGTGCCCAGGATATGGGCCAAATCTACCAGGATGGCGCCCAGGATAAGGGCCAAATCTACCAGGATGGGTCCCAGGATAAGGGCCATATATACCAGGATAGGGCCCAGGATGAAGGCCATATATACCAGGATAGGGCCCAGGATAAAGGCCATATCTACCAGGATAAGGCACAGCATAAAGGCCATATCTACCAGGATGGTGCCCAGGATAAGGGCCAAATCTACCAGGATGGCGCCCAGGATAAGGGCCAAATCTACCAGGATGGCGCCCAGGATATGGGCCAAATCTACCAGGATGGCGCCCAGGATAAGAGCCAAATCTACCAGGATGGTGCCCAGGATATGGGCCAATTCTACCAGGATGGTGCCCAGAATATGGGCCAAATCTACCAGGATGGCACCCAGGATAAGGGCCAAATCTACCAGGATGGCGCCTAGGATATGGGCCAAATCTACCAGGATGGCGCCCAGGATAAGAGCCAAATATACCAGGATGGCGCCCAGGATAAGGGCCATATATACCAGGATGGCGCCCAGGATAAGGGCCATATCTTCCAGGATGGTGCCCAGGATAAGGGCCATATCTTCCAGGATGGTGCCCAGGATAAGGGCCATATATACCAGGATGGTGCCCAGGATAAGGGCCATATCTACCAGGATGGTGCCCAGGATAAGGGCCATATCTACCAGGATGGTGCCCAGGATATGAGCCAAATATACCAGGATGGTGCCCAAGATAAGGGCCATATCTACCAGGATGGTGCCCAGGATAAGGGCCATATCTACCAGGATGGTGCCCAAGATAAGGGCCATATATACCAGGATGGTGCCCAGGATAAGAGCCATATATACCAGGATAGGGCTCAGGATAAGGGCCATATATACCAAGATGGGGAATATATATACCAGAATGAGGCCCAGGATAAGACTAAGGATAAGGGGCATATATACCAGGATGGGGACATATATACCAGGAAGGAGCACAAGATGGGGGACATTACGGACCTGAGAACATAATGGGGGTGGGTGGCTACTTGTATATCCTGATAGTATTTAGTGCACTTCAAGGGCCTGTACATCTGACCAACATGAGTGGGAAGAGGGAGAGGGCCCCAAATCCAAATTTTGCACCAGGGTCCATCGGACTCTAGTTACGCCATGGCATGCACCTCATGGAATCCATAGGAAATATAATAGTGTCTAATAACGACGGTTTGCTCCCAAAGAAGCAGCGATTCAGAGTAGAGTAGTGTGAACCATCATATGCATGAACCGTCCTTCATTCTGGCTGGAAGAGCAGCATATGTGATTACTCAGTGGTGATAACAGTGAGCACTGAGCAGCTATCTATGGATTAGTAATTCACAGCAGTGGTCATGTGCGGTAAAGATTAAAGGGGTTGTCCGGTCTTGTGATAAAAGCCTGCAGACTTAAGGCCCCGTCACACCTAGCGACGCTATAACGAACCCGACAGCGATACGACAGGACAGGGATCGTTGCCGCATCGCTATGTGGTCGCTATTGAGATGTCAGACAGTCCAATCTACCCAATGACGGAGCAACGATCTAGCGTGTGGTGGTCGTTGGCACTCTGTCACATTACATGTTCCATTGACGATTCACATCTCGACGAGGGATGTACGGTGTGACGCTGTATTTACACAGGCGTCGATTGCGCTCCCTTTCTCACGCCCTCTCAGCTGTGAATGGTGGACGCTACCGCATCCTGATTGGCCGTGCATTTAAAAGAAGGTGACGTACTAGAGCTTCATTTCATTGTTCTCGAACACGTTTTTTGGTTAGCAGAAGTGTCCTATTTGCGTTCAGCGCCTGGCCTAGTAGCGTTCACCGGCTGTCCAAATAGCGTTCACGGGCTGTGATTCCAGATAGATACCAGACACCCATTCAGTGTTGACGGTATGTATCTTTGGGGTATATTTTGCTGTACTTGAGGGTGGGCTTTGGTTTAATCGCCTATCGTATGGAAGCCATTTTAGTTGGTAGGTTCATATCTGGCTCGCCCACATGCAATGGAATGATCAGCAATCTGTGTAAAAGCACGTATATTGCCATGCCCGGTAATACGATGGTATACAATTGCATTTGTTGTTAAAGCCACGCCTGGGTAATAGGGTGTTATGGAAGGTTACACGTAGCTTGTTGTAACTTCTTTAATGTGTAAATAGTAAACATATTTCAACTTTATTTTTTGCAGTTCGCTCCATCATGAACAAGGCGCAGTGTTCGGTAGTGGTGGCTGCCTTGCTGGCTAAGGAAGCTCACCGTCGTGATGAGGCCCAGACCCTGGAGAGGCGTTCCAAAAGAAAACGTCGAATGTGGACCAGAGAGTGGCTGCAGAGGAGGTCCGAATTGTCACACATGCAGCTAGTCAGACAGTTGCAGGACAAAATCCCACACGATTTCCGGAACTTCCTGTGGATGTCGGAGGAATCGTTTATCTATTTATCGGAGCTAATTTCTCCACTTATTCAAAGGAGGGATACAAGAATGCGTTCTGCCATCCCCGTAGATGAAAGATTGGCAGTCACGCTGAGATTCCTGGCCACCGGGCGCTCATTTCAGGACCTGCATTTCTCTGCCGCTATTTCAAGGCCCCTCCTCAGTGTTCTTATTCCGGAGACATGCAGAGCGATTTTCCAGTGTCTACGCAGCTTCATGGATTTTCCTAAAACGGACGAGGATTGGAAACAGATAGCCTCCGATTTCCGATTTTGGCAGTTTCCAAATTGTGGTGGTGCCTTGGACGGGAAACATGTCCGCATCACCCAACCTCCAAACAGCGGGTCATACTTCTACAATTACAAGGGCTACTTTAGTATCATCTTGATGGCCCTTGTAAACGCAAAGTATGAATTTATTTATGTGGACGTGGGGATGAACGGAAGGGTTTCCGATGGGGGAGTTTTGGAACATACCCATTTCGGAGAAAGTTTATTTGGCTCTGCCCTTCAGTTGCCTTCAAACTCGGACACTCGAGGAAACATGAACTTTGTGTTTGTCGGCGATGAGGCCTTCCCACTTAATCCACTTTTGCTGAAACTGTTCCCCCTAAAAACTATAACGCCAGAAAGACGTATTTTCAATTACCGCTTGTCAAGGGCACGCCGAATGGTTGAAAATGCCTTTGGGATCATGGCCAATCGGTTCCGTGTATTGCACACGCCAATGAACATGAAACTAGACTCAATTGACTCTGTGGTGATGGCCTGCTGTGTGCTACACAACTTTCTCCGTCAGCGAGATTCCAGTTCGTACTGCCCGCCAGGGTTCATGGATTCTGTGGACGCAACAAATGGCGAAGTTCAGCTGGGTGAATGGCGTTCGACCGCACCCGCAATAGCGGACCTTAGACCTCTTGGACCAGGCAGATGCACCCAGGATGCCAAGGCCTGCTGTGAAGAGTATTGCCATTATTTCAATGGTCCTGGCGCTGTTCCTTGGCAGCATCAGCAGTGAATTGTTTTAAATTTTTTGTTGTACCATGTTTATAAATAAACTCTTTTATACATTGTCGTAATAAAATAAATTAATTTTTCACAAATATTAGTTTGCTGTGTTTATTTCTTCAAAAAACAGATTAAGGTACATGCCAATGTGAAATGTGGTTTGCTTTCGGAACGCTAAAGCGTCCCGTTCTGGTGGTTTTTATGGCGCGGTGAAAAACTTTTAGGTCACTATAGCGTCCTATAAACCGCCGCATGGCAACAATAAATCTGGGTGGAGCTGTAGCGTCGTGGGCGTGTGTTATGACCTAACTGCGGCCTAGACTTTTTGACATGGCGACCAGGCGGCGCTCAAGTCACTGGGGTGATGCAGAGGTGCTGTTTCTAATCAGGGAGGTGGATGAGCAGGATTATGCATGCACGCAGCTGCATCCACACCCCGTACTTCATAAGCAGGCAGTACTCCGTTGTATTAGGCGGGGCTTGGCCAGACAATTTGGAGTGGATCGGTCGACCAGACAGATCAGGAAAAAGCTTGCTGATCTGCGCTACCGCTCAAGCAATCGTATTGCCCGTGTCCGTACCCAGATGGTCTCCCAGCGTGGTAAGTGCACATTGTACAGACACCTGCACAGTACCAGGACAGACACACGGACCCCAATATAGTCGCTGAAAAAGTCCCTCCCAGAACTCGCACACACCCGCACACTACCAGCACAGACACACGGACCCCAATATAGTCGCTGAAAACTCCCTCCCAGAACTCGCACACACCCGCACACTACCAGCACAGACACACGGACCCCAATATAGTCGCTGAAAAGTCCCTCCCAGAACTCGCACATACCCGCACACTACCAGCACAGACACACGGACCCCAATATAGTCGCTGAAAAGTCCCTCCCAGAACTCGCACACACCCACACACTACCAGCACAGACACACGGACCCCAATATAGTCGCTGAAAACTCCCTCCCAGAACTCGCACACTACCAGCACAGACACACGGACCCCAATATAGTCGCTGAAAACTCCCTACCAGAACTCGCACACACCCGCACACTACCAGCACAGACACACGGACCCCATTATAGTCGCTGAAAACTCCCTCCCAGAACTCGCACACACCCGCACACTACCAGCACAGACACACGGACCCCAATATAGTCGCTGAAAAGTCCCTCCCAGAACTCGCACACTACCAGCACAGACACACGGACCCCAATATAGTCGCTGAGAAGTCCCTCCCAGAACTCGCACACCCCCGCACAGACACACGGACCCCAATATAGTCGCTGAAAACTCCCTCCCAGAACTCGCACACTACCAGCACAGACACATGGACCCCAATATAGTCGCTGAAAACTCCCTACCAGAACTCGCACACACCCGCACACTACCAGCAAAGACACACAAACCCCTATATAGTCCCTGAAAATTTTTTTTTTTTTCTTTTTTGCATCCAGATATCGCGAACCAAATGGGAACAGAAGATGAAGAGCCAGAGCCACTGCCAGACACACCGGAAAACAGAGGAGAGGATGCACGAGGATCCGGTTGGAACATTAGCCCCTCACCCTCTGAAGAATCGGAGGCAGGGAGAAACCGTAAGAGTTTATTAAACAAATAAAGTAACCGATAATATGTATCATGTTTTGTATTGTAAAGTTAGAAAATTTCACACCATAGGAACCCCTACACCTGAAGAGCTCCTGCAGTAACTTAGGAGAGTGACAAAAGCAGTGGAGGACCACAAACAGCTGCTGTTAAGGGCGGCGGCGGCCCAAGCAAGTGGCGCAAGATGATAATTTTGTTGTTGTTATGTAAGTTCTTGTTTCATTACAGTTGCCGAAAAGACGGCGTTAAAAAAAAAATTAAAAACATCAACACTTGTTTGTGTTTTCTGTATAAAAAAAAAAAAATACCCTCGCTCTAATGCATGATAACGCTTTTCATTCCTATTGCGACACATTTTTGTTAATAAACGTCAAAGTAAAATGAAGAATTCATTCCAATAAAGTAGAAACACAGGAAAAGTTTATTAAAACACAACAACCAATAAAGAATAACATTTTTTTAGATTATATAAAAAATTAAACAATTGAATAATTTTTACACAGATTGTTGAACAAAAATTAAAAAAGTTACAATTCTTGACACTGAATATCTGAATTTGAAAAAAACCGTCTTGGCGGAGAAGCTAGTTGGGAGATAAAAGACTGCGAGTATTGAGGAAAATGGTGGCTGGGTGGGGTTTGCAGATGATTTAGCTGTGGCCCAATCCTCCGCACTGGTGTGCTCCGAAGGGGCTCTTGAACTTCTGGCCAAGAAGGCTCACGGGCGATCGATCTTTTTACGGTTGAGGTTTCATCCAACCGACCGGAATCAGCTTCACTCAATGTTTCAAATATGACCCGTTCAGCATGTTTACGCTGGTTAGCATCCAGCTTTCCCAGGCGATCAGCCATGAATTGGGCAAAGGTGTCCATGGCCGAGCTTGCCATTATATGCTTGGCCAAACACATAAGGTATGGGGACGTGGGCAAAGTTTCCTTCCTCTTGGGAGTCTTTTGCCGTCGGCATTGGGGAGCAGGTTGTTGACTTGAGCCCTCAGATGCGTCATCCAAACTACGTTCACACTCTATTATGGTGTCACTCCCTTGCGTCGACGAATCTTGTTCACGCTGATGCTGTGGGAGCAAAGAAAACAAAACATTAGATGTTTAACAAACACTGTCATATATGGAGCAAATTTCAATGACGTCTGGGCCATAGGGTAATATTAACATTTTTTTCACTAAAAATACGGAATGTGCATGCAATTAAATTATTCATTAACTTTTTAAAAACAATATGGTACTTACATCTCCAACTGGGGCGTCTGGATCATTCACGATCTCTGTGTCAGAGTGCACATTTGGCCGCATTGAAGACACTGTTTTCCTTGGAATTTCTTGGTCGCGGGTGAAGCCGAGTAGGTCGTAGTACCACAGCGTGGGCACATAAACCTCATCTGTGCCGGCACCCGACTTCCTCGACTTCTCGACCTTGTTGAGCTCTTTTTTATATACAGTGCGGAGAGACTGGATTTTTTTCCGTACTACGGTTTCGTCCACCTTCTCGCTCGGGTTGTGACGCTTAAATAGGCAAATCATCTTTTCATACGCCTCCCTTTTCTTAATCCTGTTACTGTACTCTGCGCACTTTATCTTCCAAAGACAAGGAAGAGATCGATACAGCTCGATCATCTCCCGAATGAACTCCTCGCTGTTGTAAGACATCTGCAAAGAGGAAAATACGGTTTACAAACCATGAACACCAATGGAACATTAAGGTATTTCACAAAAAAAATAACAAAAAAATACAGGGTCTTGGGAGTGTTCACTTCATATAGCCTAAAATGGCTACCCAGATATGGCTCTTTGTTCGCACAAGGAAAATAAATAAAAAAAACCCAACAAAATAAAATAAACCCCCCCAAAAAATATAAAAAAAATATATATATGTGGAATCGCTGTTGAGACCCCCAAAAAATACCTACCGTTAACTGTTTAGAGAAGCTACGAAGATGGCAAAGCAGATGATCTAAAATGGAGTCGCAGCCGTCGGACAAAAAACAGGATCTCAACTGGGACACACCCGGGTCAGGAACACAGAACTGAAGCGCTACTTTGTTTAGCTTCTTTTAAAGGAAGCTGGCCAATCAGGACGCTGTAGTGACCACCAATCGGAGCTGAGGGAGGCGTGGAAATGGGAACGCTAATCCCGTCCCCCCTTTTCTTGTTTGTGAGTCGCTAACGAGGTCGTTAGGCTAGGTGTCAAACGTGACGATACAAGCGACTCAGTGGGACATGAGCGACCAAAAAAATGTCCAGACATTTCGGGCACGATCAGCGATACCCGGCAGGGGGGCTGGTCGCTGGTCTCTGTCACACACAGCGATCTCGCTGGTAAGATCGCTATAACGTCACAGTTCTAGTGACTCAGCAGTGATCTCGCTAGCGATCTCGCTTAGTGTGACAGGGCCTTTATGAATTCTGACAGGGTGTTTGTTGTGTGCATGCTGTCAGGATTCACCAGTATTGGTAGTGAGAGCGTGTGACATATGACAGCAACTATGTAATTTGCATACATGCGGTCACGTGCCAACTAGACGTGCTCAGTTTCCCTCAGTCCACTTATAGTCAGAGAAGCCAGGCACATCAGAATGTGCCCAGAAGTATGCAAATCGCATAAATGCCACCCGCTCTCGCTGGCGCTACCGGCGAATCCCGCAGTCACCAAGCAACTGCCACCTTATCAGAGCGCCAGACTGCCCGACTCACTGCGCCCGCAGAGGGACTGCCGCCTTATCAGAGCACCAGACTGCCCGACTCCTCACTGCGCCCGCAGAGCGACTGCCACTTTATCAGCGCGCCAGACTGCCCGGTGCCTCACTGCGCCCGCAGAGCGACTGCCACCATATCAGAGCGCCATACTGCCCGGCTCCTCACTGCGCCCGCAGAGCGACTGCCGCCTTATCAGAGCGCCAGACTGCCCGACTCCTCACTGCGCCCGCAGAGCGACTGCCGCCTTATCAGAGCGCCAGACTGCCCGACTCCTCACTGCGCCCGCAGAGCGACTGCCACCTTATCAGAGCGCCAGACTGCCCGGCGCCTCACTGCGCCCGCAGAGCGACTGCCGCCTTATCAGAGCGCCAGACTGCCCGACTCCTCACTGCGCCCGCAGAGCGACTGCCGCCTTATCAGAGCACCAGATTGTCCGGCTCCTCACTGCGCCCGCAGAGCGACTGCCGCCTTATCAGAGCGCCAGACTGCCCGGCGCCTCACTGCGCCCGCAGAGCGACTGCCGCCTTATCAGAGTGCCAGACTGCCCGACTCCTCACTGCGCCCGCAGAGCGACTGCCGCCTTATCAGAGCGCCAGATTGTCCGGCTCCTCACTGCGCCCGCAGAGCGACTGCCGCCTTATCAGAGCGCCAGACTGCCCGGCGCCTCACTGCGCCCGCAGAGCGACTGCCGCCTTATCAGAGCGCCAGACTGCCCGACTCCTCACTGCGCCCGCAGAGCGACTGCCGCCTCATCAGAGCGCCAGACTGCCCGACTCCTCACTGCGCCCGCAGAGCGACTGCCGCCTCATCAGAGCGCAAGACTGCCCGACTCCTCACTGCGCCCGCAGAGCGACTGCCGCCTTATCAGAGCGCCAGACTGTCCGGCTCCTCACTGCGCCCGCAGAGGGACTGCCGCCTTATCAGAGCGCCAGACTGCCCGACTCCTCACTGCGCCCGCAGAGCGACTGCCGCCTTATCAGAGCGCCAGACTGCCCGGCTCCTCACTGCGCCCGCAGAGAGACTGCCGCCTTATCAGAGCGCCAGACTGCCCGGCTCCTCGGCTCCTCACTGCGCCCGCAGAGCGACTGCCGCCTTATCTGAGCGCCAGACTGCCCGGCTCCTCACTGCGCCCGCAGAGAGACTGCCGCCTTATCAGAGCGCCAGACTGCCCGGCTCCTCACTGCGCCCGCAGAGCGACTGCCGCCTTATCAGAGCGCCAGACTGCCCGGCTCCTCACTGCGCCCGCAGAGAGACTGCCGCCTTATCAGAGCGCCAGACTGCCCGGCTCCTCACTGCACCCGCAGAGCGACTGCCGCCTTATCAGAGCGCCAGACTGCCCGGCTCCTCACTGCGCCCGCAGAGCGACTGCCGCCTTATCAGAGCGCCAGACTGCCCGACTCCTCACTGTGCCCGCAGAGGGACTGCCGCCTTATCAGAGCGCCAGACTGCCCAACTCCTCACTACGCCCGCAGAGCGACTGCCGCCTTATCAGGGCGGCAGACTGCTCGGCACCTCACTGCGCCCGCAGAGAGACTGCCGCCTTATCAGAGCGCCAGACTGCCCGACTCCTCACTGCGCCCGCAGAGTGACTTCCGCCTTATCAGTGCGCCAGACTGCCCGGCTCCTCACTGCACCCGCAGAGCGACTGTCGCCTTATCAGAGCGCCAGACTGCCCGGCTCCTCACTGCGCCCGCAGAGAGACTGCCGCCTTATCAGAGCGCCAGACTGCCCAACTCCTCACTGCGCCCGCAGAGTGACTTCCGCCTTATCAGTGCGCCAGACTGCCCGGCTCCTCACTGCGCCCGCAGAGTGAACTTTTAAATGTTCCATAAGATTGAAAAAGCGCTTAATAAACGTTTAAAAGAACGAACGTGTGCAGCGCAAAGTAAAAATGACTCGCTGTGCTTCTTTTAGCTGCTTCACATATCTATGTATAGATGCGCAGCAGTTAAAAGACGTGACCTGGTTATTCTTCAGGCGGCTCGGGCACTTGGAAGCCGCTCACCATTTCATACACACAAGAAAAAGTAAAAAAAAAAAAAAAAAGGATAAGACATATTTGCACACTGGTGTAACTTGAAGTCCATAGCCCTCAGTGCAAAGTCTCCAACATGGCCCCCACCTATCAAGGGTCTTTAGCAGTGTTGGGATTCCCCTTTGGGCCCCAGTGTAACTGCCCCCTCTGTCCCCTCGATAGTTACACCCCTGGATTATCACTCACCTCCTAAGCAGAAAAGCACAGCACACTAGTCGCTGGCTGCGGCTTGCCTCCTTGTCCGATCTCTGCTGGGGGCACCGTAGGTCTAAACTGACGAATTCCGATAGTAGATGAACGTGGCTCTATCAGCTTGTATTACCATTGTGCATACAACTTAATTAATTTATTAACTACAAAAAAAAACAAAAAAACATAAAATACATTAAAAAAATTTAAGTTTTCATCTTTGAACCAAAGCCTTGATCAGGTGAAATGCACATGGGTGTTCAACTGACATTTAAAAAGGTGAATCAACAGGTCAAAGGTTTAGTGACTCGGCTACAGAGGCTGCAAAGGGTCAAAAATACAAATTACTATGGCATTCTTAAGGGCCTGTCACACTAAGGCCTCTTTCACACATCAGGTTTTCGGCTTCAGGCGCGATCCGGCGCTTTTGACTAAAACCGGATCCGTCGAAATGCAATGCCGGATCCGGTTTCCCCCCCATTGACTTGCATTAGAGCCGGATCGAGCCGGATGGCCATGCGTTTCATCCGATTTTCGCCGGATCCGGCAATGTGACGCGATCCGGCGTCTGGAAAAAACGGAGACTGTAAAGTTTTTTGTATCCGTCGAAAAAGCCGGACACGCCGGATCCGGCGTGTCCGGCTTTTTCATACAATGAAAGCCTATGAGCGCCGCAATGCGCCGGATCCGGCGACAGCCGGATCCGGCGGCCGGATCCGGTTTCTTTGGTCTGAGCATGCTCAGTAGCTCTGCCCACAGGACATATATAAAAGCAAGACAATGGGACCCTCAGCCACACCCAACATGCCACCCAAGCCAAGAACCAGGAGCAGGAGAAGGCAGCAGACATCTGCAGCAGCAGCACCATCAGCACCACCCCAAATGGAGCAGCATGCTGAACAACGGGAGGGGAGTCCAGAAGCAGATGAGAGACGGTAATTATCAAATCCCCCATTCCTCCAAACTAGGGCTATGAAATATCAAGATATTCATTGGCCCTTTGTTTCTCTTTATTCAACAGCCGCCCAATAGATGCAGCAGCAGCAGCAGCAATGGCAGCAGCAGAAACACCACCCACAGCCATGGAGTCTGGCCATGAGGAAGACAGCACATCTTCTGGGAGCCCTCCCTCGCATCGTCAGCGTTTGACGGTAAGTTTTTATTTCCAAAATCCATCATCTCTGTAATATATGTGTATTCATTGCCTTTTATTTCAAAACAGGAATCACAAGATGAAGAGGAGCTCCCAGAAGAAGAAGGAAGGGGTGGACAGACACTTGGAGTGGGCTCACAATTGGTAAGTTTTTTGCATCAAACGCAGAAACACAACATCACACTACACACAACACATAGAAAACAATGTTCTGCAGACCACACACAGCAAACAAATGCCTACATCCAAAGACATAACATTTTTTGTTTTCTTCTCTAGTCTTCCCAATCTGGTGCTCGGCCAAGAGGTCCTCGCAGTGCCTCCCAGGGTCGTCGGCGACAGCAACGCGGCGGTCACCAGCGTGTAAGTATAAATATTTTTGCTTTGTTTTTTTTGCACTTTTTATTTCATTTCTTTTGTGGAGGCTAATTATGTTATTTTTGTCTTTTTCTTTAACAGCCTTCACAGCGTGACTCTGACGGTGAGGATGGAGGGATTGATGTGGACCGCCTCATCGATCTCGTCAGAGAAAGGGAGCCGCTCTGGAATATGGCTGACCGCCGCCACGCTGACCTTATCGTTACCCGACAACTCTGGGAGGAAATCTGTTCGCTCCTTGTGGACCGCTGGGAGGACCTCGAAGCTCGGGCCCAGATTAAAGAGCAAAAGTATATACAGTACCGGTTGCTTGATTTAAACCAGTGTTTCCCGAACTCCAGTCCTCGTGGTCCCCACGGATCATGTGTTCAGGATTTCTATTTACTTTGGAAATCCTGAAAACATGACCCCTGGGGACCATGAGGACTGGAGTTTGGGAAACACTGATGTTGTATACTAACCACTTTGTCCTTTCTCGTTTCAGGGGAGAGAATTGTGAAGCGGTGGCGGTCTGTGAGGGATCGTTTCAAGAAGGAGTTCAATAAAGAGATGCGGGCCCCGAGTGGATCTGGAGGACGCAGGAGCAAGTACAAGTACGCACGAGCCCTGTCATTCCTCCGGGAGACAATGCTCACCAGAAGGTAAATATTACACACCACATGTGACAAAAAAATGTTTAGATGTAACTTTTTTTTTTCAGCCAGGGCCATACCATGTCACTATTTTAATTGTTTTTTTTCTCTTTATTCCACAGCACGGTGAGCAGCACTCGGGAGCCTGCACGATTGGACCCTTCTGAGGCGATCCCTGAGGAGACCGGCACCGAGGGACACTTCGTCCGCCCCGGTACATCTGCACCTTCCCAGCCTTCCCACACATTCGACCCATCTGTCCCATCCACCAGCACAGGAGCATCGTGGCCGCCTACATTACATGAAGCTGCTGGTGAGGAGATCGCTTTCCCTTTACCCCACCCTTCTGCCCCTGCCACCTCTAGTACACCTGCGGGTACTGGGCGGCAGCGGCAGAGGGGTCAGGAAAAGACTTATGCGCCAGAGTTCTTGCATCTGAATGCATCTTTCCAGAACTGTCTAAAAGTCTTGTCAGAGCAAATCTCCGCAGGCTATCAGCAGATCAACTCCAGCATTCTGGAGGTGAAGACACTTCTGCAAACCATGCATTCAGAAGCAAGATCTTCGCCAAACCACACCTTTTTCAGGTCTGTTGTGGAGCGCATGGAAACGCTCTCTCCTGCCCAGCAGATGCATGTAATGCATTCATGCCACGCTGCTCTCCAGCAAGTTACCTCCCAACCTCCTCCTCCCACCACAGTAGTTCCTCCACCTGCACCCCCTCCAGCCACTTTCCATCCTCCCCCTCCTATTACATCTACACCCCCTCCAGCCACTTTCCATCTTCCCCCTCCTATTACATCTACACCCCCTCCAGCCACTTTCCATCCTCCCCCTCCTATTACATACCATCCACCTCCCCAGCACCATCCACCTCCCCAGCACCATCCACCTCCCCAGCACCAGCAACCTCTCCAGCACCAGCAACCTCCCCAGTACCAGCAACCTCCCCAGTACCAGCAACCTCCCCAGTACCAGCAACCTCCTCAGTACCAGCAACCTCCCCAGTACCTGCAAAATCCCCAGTACCAGCAACCTCCCCAGTACCAGACATCTCCCCACTTCCAGCAACCTGCCCCGTACCAGACATCTCCCCACTTCCAGCAACCTGTCCCGTACCAGACATCTCCCCACTTCCAGCAACCTGCCCCGTACCAAACTCCTTCCCCATACAACTTGCCATCAACATCATCTGCTCCTACAGTCCCTGCCCAACCCTCCACTCCACCACCCACCACCTCTTCTGCTTCCCACATGTCCACCCATTCTGTAGTTTTTTCCACACCTTCACCTCTAACTGTTCCTTCCCCACCACGATCCCAGTCCTCTCTCCACACTCCCAGTGTCGAAGTGTCCCGCAGCCCCTCCAGCAGTATTTCCACCACACACTACACAGATTTATAATGTGTGTATTTAAATAAAAATGACCAGTTTTATGGTTTCAAAGCTTTATTAAACAAGTTTATTAAAATTTTAAAAAAGTTTACTAAAAAAAACATTTTTCAATAAAAGTTAAATTATTTTACACTGGTTGTCTGTCATTTATTTCTGCGGCGAAAAAGGTTAAATACAGGGTATTTAAAAGGTGAAATGGTATTCAAAACCAGGTATATAACTGTGGGTAAATTTTAGCTTTTTGCCACAGTTGTGTTCCTGGTTGTGTTTGAAGCAAAGTATTTCACCTAAAAAGTTGTGTTTATTGTTGGTGATTTCATAACAATGTACACAACTTTTGTTAAAAGGTGAAATACTTTGCATAAAACACAACCAGGTACACACCTGTGGCCTAAAGCTAAAAATAGAGACCATGACAAGATAGCCAACTTTGGTTGGCAAAGGTATATACTGTTGGTACAGAAGGTACACAAGTTTGGTTAGGGCACAAATCTTTCACACTCTGTCATCCTGCCAGTGTACTCTGCCTTGAGGTGACATAAAGTATAGTGCAAAATTGTCCCTCAATACTGAAACCGTCACAGAACTTCTAGTGGTAATGTCATGGTAATCTTGCAAGGTGGTTTCTTCAGAGGTGTCCTCAATGGAAATGGGTTCCTTGCAGATAACAAAATTGTGGAGTACCACACACGCTTTGATCACCTCGTCCACAGTTTCTGTCTTGAGGTTGATCGCAGTCAATAGGACCCGCCATTTGGCTGTCAGAATACCAAAGGTACATTCAACCATTCTTCTTGCTCTTGTGAGGCGGTAATTAAAAATGCGTTTTGGTCTTGTCAATCCTCTGCTACAGTACGGTTTCAAAAGGTGTTCTGACAGCTGGAAGGCTTCATCCCCTACACAGACAAATGGCATAGGTGGACCAGATGTTTGCGGCAGCGGTCTAGGTGGTGGGAACTGGAAGGTGTTTCCATACCGTTTACGCCCCATGGCAGACAGTTTGAAAACTTGAGAGTCATTGGAGCGGCCATAGGCCCCAATATCAACCGCAATAAATTTGTATTCCGCGTCAGCGATGGCCATGAGGACAATTGAAAAATATTTCTTGTAATTGAAATATTCCGATCCCGATCCAGCTGGCTTTACAATGCGGATATGTTTCCCGTCCACAGCGCCCAAGCAGTTGGGAAACTGACATATCTGTTTAAACTTGTCAGCAATTTCAATCCACCTCTCTGTTGTGGGCTCTGGTAAAAACTCTTCAGCTAAGGAGTCCCACAGTGCACGGCATGTGTACTTCACTATTCCAGATATGGTGGAAATCCCGAGTCTGTACTGGAAATGCAGTGACGAAAGGGATTCTCCAGTTGCAAGAAATCTGTGGGGAATTAATAAACAATAAATTAGTTTTAAATCACAGCATTACATACCAAAACTGAGCTATAACACTTGGAGATACAAACTACCACCAACAAGATTGCAGTGAAAGTGTGCTCTGATGCGATCACATCCAATAAATGTGGCTTACCTTAAAGTCACCATCAGACGCTCTGCGGGTGAAACAGAGAAGCGGCAATAGGTG
Organism: Dendrobates tinctorius; assembly: GCF_039654945.1. Classification (NCBI taxonomy): domain Eukaryota; kingdom Metazoa; phylum Chordata; class Amphibia; order Anura; family Dendrobatidae; genus Dendrobates; species Dendrobates tinctorius. The sequence goes on along the minus strand of NW_027361700.1, from coordinate 63,773 downwards.
TCCGCTTTTCTTATGAGGTGTGCAATGCGCTCCACCAAGTAATCAAAATTCTCCATTTTCATCCTAACATATCCAAAAAATTTATCCAGGTTTCGTCGAAGGTCCATGCAGAGTGTAGAATAGACCCCACGCGTCATTCTCTTGGCTGTGATGGGGTGGATCCACAAACGTCGTCTACGATGCCTGATGCGCTGCTGTCTCGCTCTCTCCTTCTCCAGAACAATCACCCTCAAACGATTCGCCTCCGCTATAAAATCCGCCAAATTCTTCAAAATATTTCCAATGACAACATCCATCTTCGCCAGTAACTTGCTCTTCTCTCCAACCTGCACTTTCTCCTCTACAACCTGTCAAAGAAGGGCTGTAGGAACATGCTATATATAGTTTTCCAGTAGCCAATCCCGTTCGGAAGGCCACAAGGGTCAATTTTAAAAACCGGATCCGGCGTAATCTGTCGAAAAACGGATAGAAAAACGGATGAACCGGATGAAACGGATCCGGTTTTGTCTGTCAAGAAAAAGACGGATCCGGCAGAAAACCGGATCCGTCACATCCGGTTTTACTAAACATTTGCCGGATCCGGCGTTCCGGCACGACGCCGGATCGCGCCTGACGCCGAAAACCTGAAGTGTGAAAGTAGCCTAAGCGATATAGCTAGCAATATCGCTATAACATGTGACGTTATAGCGATATCGCTGTGTCTGATACTCACCTACAACCCGCTCCCCCGCTGCTTATCGCTGATCGCACGAGAACGTCCTGGACCGTTTCTCGTGGTCAGCTTCCTGCTGTGACGACGAGCGACGCGTGGAGCCGGGCGGGAGGACGCAGGATCGCCGCGTCTGACAGGTAAGTAGCGACCCCCGTCCCCAGCGATGTCGCTGGTGAGATCTGCCTGTGTGGAGGCTCACTAGTGACCATTTAGCGATGTACCAGCGATCCTGACCGCGTCAAATCGCTAGTCGGAATCGCTGGTGCATCGCTAAGTGTGACAGTAGTCTTAGGTTGGCGTCCTAAGGAAACCACCACTAGAGGGCCTCAGTGTGGCTGTTTCTTAACATCCATTGATGCTCGTTTCAAGTTACTTGAGCGCTGCAGCTAATCATAGGCTGCAGCTTGTTCAGTGAGTGCAGGACAGGATAGGCATAGCTTCCAGCCTGTGCTGGGTCCGCAGAGGCACTGGAGGGTGAGTATGCCTCAATTAGTCAATTCATGCTTAAAATAATGGTACTGTGGGACAATCCCTTAATACTTTATATTCCATTTATTTGATTCCTTTGTTTTTTTTGCAACTAAAAAATATATTATCTTGAGAAATGAATCAAGTTCTCTGCTTGATAAACCCTCATTCTTTTACTATTGGAAATCATCATGATCACAAGGCAAAAACACGTGTGAACAGAGTCTTATGGTATGTTTATTTTGCTGCACACGCAGCGTTTTACCGTCCCAGAGAGGTGAATGAGATTTCTGAAACCTCAGCACACGCTGCTATCAGGGTATGTGCACACGCTGCGGATCCGCAGACAGTGTTACAGCACCATGAACAATCCACAGTGCACGTGCTGCGGTTTTTTTCACTGCGGAAAAGCTGCGGTTTTAAATCCGCAGAAAGAATTGACATGTCAATTCTTTCTGCGGATTCTGCTGCGGTTTGCCACCTATTCCATTGTCCAGGTGTCAAACCACAGGGGAAAACCGCTGGCCAAGCCGCAGGTAAAACCGCAGGTCAATTTACCTGCGGATCCGCACGGAAAAATCCGCTGGTGAATCCGCAGCGTGTGCACATAGCCTCAGTGTCATATGTACAGCAGGTCAATTCTTTCAGTATTTTTCATCAATTCTAATGATTGGAAAAAAAAGGACAAAAAACACTTGCAATGTGCATCACACCTTTCCTGCCAACACTTCCTTCAGTACCTGCAGCAGATGTTCTGATACCAAACATGTGCTTATACTCAGGTTGTTTGCCAACAATGAGTTGTTGATATTGCAGATTTTCTGCACCTATTAAGTAACTCAGGTTATTTGAATTTTTTCCATTGCATTTTTTAGTGCATTTTTATCTCCTTTTTTACTGCGTATTTTGTCTCTTGATATGTCATGTTTTAAATAAAGCGGCTTTGTTTTTGGTACTTCATGGTATTATGCTCTGACAACTTTATTGATATAGTCATGTGCAGATTACATGTATTTTTGATGCGGTTTCGCCATGGAAGCGCACAAAAATCACGTGTATTTTTTTTTTTTTACCTGCAGGTTTTCTACATTTAGTGCAATTCTATAGGAAAAACCTGAACATAAAACTTACTGTACTCGTAAGAGAAATTGCCATTTTGTGGATTTGAAACTCGCACCGCACGTCAGTTTACGCTGAGTGAAAAAGCACATCCACGTTACTGGAATTGTAAGACATGGCAAACTTGCCAAAATCTAATTGTGGGCGCACGCACAGAAATATGTGTTTTGCGGTCCATGCATGAGCCGCCCGTGGGTCTCCTGACCCAAAGCAACAGCCTGGTGGATGCTTACATGTTTATATGGCTGCAGATCCATGTGCGGTTCGGACATGTGGCGCCCCTGAGGCTTCAGTCGCCACAGAGGTACTGCACCTTCTCCTAAAGTGTAGTGCCCCACCATCCAGGTAGGGTGGGAACTCCTGACCACGCTCCACACCTGCATTCCACACACAGGATAGTAAAGTGAGGCCACCTAACAGCTTCAGGCTGGGGGTTAGCAGAGCACCCCTCGTGGAACCCTGCTTCATAACACGAGATGTGGAGTGAGATGATACAAAAGAGAGGGAAAGTGTAGGATTTCAAGTCAGTCTGGGGGGAGACCCAGAGAAGAGAGCAGGCTGACAGCAGGTCAGCCTGAGAGGAGCTCAAGGCGGGGGAAGGTAGTCAGTCAGTCAGGAGAGGCTGAGGACTGGTCTGTTTCACACTTCCGTTTTTGATCATCAGTCAAAATCCGCCATTTTTTTGGTGGATCCGTTTTTTTCCCCATTGACTTGCATTACCGGCGGATCTTGACGGATGGCCATCCGTTGGATCCGTTTTTTGCGGATCCGTCAATTTTTTTTTCGTCCGCCGAGATGCGTGAACGGACCATGTAATTTTTTTTTACTGCAGGATCCGCATTTTTATACAGCGCATGCCCGGAGGAATGAAGTCAGGAGGAAATTTGACCCTGAAATCATTTCTGGCAGACAGAGAAAAAGTCTCTCTCTCTCTCTCCTTTAAAATTCTTCATTCTGCGATCCGTCAAAAAAACGGATCTTGTGGCATCCGTTCACATCAGTTAGGAACGGATCCGCTTTTTGGCGGATTTTAACTGAAACAAAAAACTGAAGTGTGAAACAGGCCTTAGTGGAACGAGCTTCTCAGGAAAGGAAGAGAAAGAGACATAGACTGGAAACTACAGATTCCATAAGATAGAACAGATCGGAACGAAGGAGAAGAGAAGGCCGGTGGGAAGCTGGTTGAGAAAGAGAGAGAACCCTTCCAGTCCAGTGGCCCGGTCCCCGAGGTTGTTTGGATCTTTATATCCAGCAACAGACACTGGAGGAGTAGTGAGCCACTAATGCCTTGCTCCCACCATAGACTTGGGACACAACAGCGAAATGGATAGAGAGCCGGGACACAGTGAGGAGTCCCCAAAGTAGGCTACAGCTGTCTGTCATACAAGTAGAGACTAGGAACACCTAGAGAGAGGCATTCCAGGGTAACTAACTACTGGAGTGCTTCGCACCTAAAGGCGCATTGGAGGAGTCGTTCAGGAAGGTACATGTTGGCGGAGTGTGGAAGGGAGAGTCCTGTCCTGCCTGGAGGTTGGCTGGAGCCCTGACCTGGAGAACACAGTACGGAGGCAGGCAGTTGTGTGAACTGCAAACAGTGAGTAAAGCTTTGGAACCGCATACTCTGGTGTCCTCCAGTTATTCCAGCACCACTATACCTGGGTAACAACATCTACACCATCCTGCGTCTCTCCTCATCCATTGCACCTATACTGCCCTGGGACTACAGCTCCACCTGTGGGGAGCTATACCATCTCTGCTGCACCACACCATCAGTTCCAGTGGATCTGTATGCAGCGTTGGCTTGACACCATACTTGCCAAACACCACGGGTGGCGTCACAAACTATTCTAATAAACTCTAAACACCATTAACACCACCGCCATTGATATTGGGGCCCAGGGCCACGGACCGGGTGACCGCTGCTGTGACACACCATCCCCCATGCACCGGCCCGGTACCGAGTACCCCACTGCCCTGGGCGAGCCGCGGGACGACCCAGACACCGCGGTCAGTACTGTGTGTGAACAGGAGAGAATGCCTTCGGAGATGCCAAGGTCAACAGCAGCAATATCACTCATATCTGATAGATTGCCACGAAAGCCGGGATTACTTCCTTTGCAGAGCAAGACAGGGAGTGGGTGGATCAGGTGAATAAGCCCCGCCCATCAGACCGGACAGCGGCAGTTTACATACATCTGAACCGATATAAACAAGGTATTTATGCATGAAAGGTGCGGGGTCAGGGGGAAGCAAAAGTACTAAGAGAATCCTTATGTGACACACAATTGAATGATATCATTATAGGATATCTCAAAAAAGGGGTGACAGATTCCCTTTAATTATAGTTTAGGGGTGTTCCAGGGTCTTTAGGGATATCCAACTGTGAGTGGGGGTGCCATATTGTAACTATTAGGGCGCTAACCTCTGCGGATAGGTAGGAACACTTTAGGGATTACTGGGGAATTTGTAGTCCCCTTATACCCTACCTTGTGAACTATTATAACTTTGGGGGGCCTAATAGACTCTCTATGTTTATATGGATGGACACACCTCTATAACTTTACATTTTAGAGTGTTTTTTTTGAGAGTTGTATAGATAATCAATAAGTTATATTTTAGGGGTCTAGTTTCTTGTTGTGTTGATTACTTATTGGGGCCCTGCTCTATACAGTATTACAGGTGTACCCTGCAGTGTGAGAATGAACCAGTGGTGTGGATGATATATAATCTGCAGCTGAAATTGCCCAGCACTGTGGATTTGTCATCTGCAACATGTCAATTTCAGCTCTGCATTTCCACCAGAGATTTCACTATTAGGCTACGTTCACACGGTCAGTATTTGTAAGCCAAAACCAGGAGTGGGTGATAAATACAGAAGTGGTGACGTGTCTCTATTATACTTTTCCTCTGATTGTTCCACTCCTGGTTTTGGCTCAAAAATACTGAGGTAAAATACTGACCAAATACTGAACGTGTGAGCGTGGCTTTATGCAGAGTGAGATTGGTGGTGCATCAGCAGCATTTCTTCAGCAGGGCTGCAAGTAGAGAATGACTAGCTTGGCCCGTGCGAAGTTTTCGCACATTGGTCGTCGGGGGTGCAAGCAATGTCAGAAAAAGCAAGCTGGTCAAATGTAAATGTATTTCATGAGCTGATGAACACAGACAGGTATTTATATATGTAGATTGGTAATACAATAAGTTGTTTTGATAAGGTAGAGGCCAAAAAATGTTTTCTGAGTTGAGGTGCCACCTGTAGGTCATTGTGTCTTTCTGCAGGTTTATGAAAATGAATGTTTAAACTGTATTTAGTAATAAAATCGTGAATGTGTGGTTTGGTTGGCTGTTTTCTTGCTGAAGGGGGCAAGTTTACTTTTCAAATGGTATGTTGTGGGTGGGGCGAAGTAATCAGCGAAAAAGCAGTGCATGTATACAAATGTGTTGATATTGTGCTTTGGGGTACTGTGGTGCCACCTGCAGGTCACTTTTCCTTACTGCAAGTTTATGAAAATTAATCTTTAAACTGTATTTTGTCATCAAATCGTGGATGTGTGGTTTATTTGGATATTTTCTTGCTGAAGGGAGCAAGTTTACCTATCAAATGGTGTATCATTGTGTGTGTGTGGGTGCAGTATGAACGGAGATACAAAGGAATCACCGAAAAACAGTGTTTAGAAATAATAGAATACATTGCTAATACTGCAGAAGAGACGCACTGCAGGACTCTGCTCTGCCCTCAACAGGGCAGAGCAATGCGCCTGCACAGGAGCCATGACGGGAAGCAAAGTAGAGGATGTCACCGCTAGAAGATCGGAAGCGTCGGACCGGACGGCGACACCCATCAGACCAAGACCGGACCGCCCCCTCCGGTGAGTATAATCTAACGTGTTTTTCTTATCTTTCAGGTTACATCGGGGGCTTATCTACAGCATTATAGAATGCTGTAGATAAGCCCCTGATGTCAGTGCCGGCAGCTGATAAGCGAAAAATAGGTGACAGATTCCCTTTAATATTAAGCTAGTAGGTGCAGTGAGCTGCCCGATTTTGCCGTGGGTGCAGTGAGCTGTCCGGTCACGCCACGGGTGCAATACGCCGCTATATCCTGATGGTGGGCACATAACAGGTGGTTTGTATGCTTTAGTTTTTCGGAGGTGGAAGGGGGCCGCAATTTGCCTTAGGCTGGTTTCACATTCGCGTTAAAACAACGCTGCGCACTGCGTCGTTAAGCCCCGCCCCGATCCGGCTCCCTGCCCGCCCCATCCGGGATCACCGCCTACTTTCGCATTTGCACGCATGCGATCGGCGCACCCTATCTTTAGCATAGGGTGCGCAGATCACGCGCTGCCAGTGTGAAAGTAGCGTGCTGCGCACTTTTGACGGTGCGCCGTGCGCGCCGAAATGCAGCATGTTGCATTTCGGCGCGCACGGCGCACCGTCAAAAGTGCGCAGCACGCTACTTTCACACTGGCAGCGCGTGATCTGCGCACCCTATGCTAAAGATAGGGTGCGCCGATCGCATGCGTGCAAATGCGAAAGTAGGCGGTGATCCCGGATGGGGCGGGCAGGGAGCCGGATCGGGGCGGGGCTTAACGACGCAGTGCGCAGCGTTGTTTTAACGCGAATGTGAAACCAGCCTGAGGCTGGTTTCACATTTGCGCTTTTGTGCGCAGCGCATCGTGCGCACCCGTGCGCATGCGCACTGCGCACCTATGTTTAACATGACGTGCGCATAGTCTTGCGCACACTTGCGTTTTCGTGCGCATACGTTTTTTTGTCTTTTGCGCCAGGCGCGCCAGACGCAACATGTTGCATTTTTTGGTGCGCCCTGTCTCGGCAAAAAAACGCATGCGCACGCTTGCGAACGGAATGCGCAAAAACAACACATTGAAGTCTATGGGAACGCATGCGTGCGCATGGTCTTGCGCACGGTTGCGTTTTTTTGCGCATACGTTTTTGAGTGAAACAAGTCTAGAATGTTCTCTAGACAATGGAAAAAACGTCACACTTAAAAACGCATGCGCATAAAAAACGCAAACGCATGCAAAAACGCATGTAAAACGCAAACAATGCTGCGTTTTTTTACGCATCAGCGTGCGCATAACGTTAAAAAAACGCGCGTTTGTTTTGCGTTTTTCTTTGCGTTTTTTATGCGCCCGATGCGCTGCGCAAAAAAAGCTAATGTGAAACTAGCCTTAGGCTACTTTCACACATCAGGTTTTCGGCGTCAGGCGCGATCCGGCGTCGTGCCGGAATGCCGGATCCGGCAAATGTTTTGTAAAACCTGAAGTGCCGGATCCGGTTTTCTGCCGGATCCGTCTTGTTCTTGACAGACAAAACCGGATCCGTCTCATCCGGTTCATCCGTTTTTCTATCCGTTTTTCGACGGATTACGCCAGATCCGGTTTTTAAAATTGACCCTTGTGGCCTTCCGAACGGGATTGGCTACTGGAAAACTAGATATAGCATGTTCCTACAGCCCGTCTTTGACAGGTTGTAGAGAAGAAAGTGCAGGTTGGAGAGAAGAGCAAGTTACTGGCGAAGATGGATGTTGTCATTGGAAATATTACCACTAGAAGTTCTGTGACGGTTTCAGTAATGAGGGACAATTTTGCACTATACTTTGTCACCTCAAGGCAGAGTACACTGGCAGGATGACAGAGTGTGAAAGATTTGTGCCCTAACCAAACTTGTGTACCTTCTGGACCAACAGTATATACCTTTGCCAACCAAAGTTGGCTATCTTGTCATGGTCTTACTATTTTTACCTTTAGGCCACAGGTGTGTACCTGGTTGTGTTTTATGCAAAGTATTTCACCTTTTAACAAAAGTTGTGTACATTGGTAGGAAATCACCAACAATAAACACAACTTTTTAGGTGAAATACTTTGCTTCAAACACAACCAGGAACACAACTGTGGCAAAAAGCTAAAATTTACCCACAGTTATATACCTGGTTTTGAATACCTTTTTACCTTTGAAATACCCTGTATTTAACCTTTTTTTAAAACATAGTTCGCCGCAGAAAGAAATGACAGACAACCATTGTGAAACGATAATTTAACTTTTATTTAAATTTTTTTTTTTTTTTGTAAAATGTTTTTAAAGTGCAAAAAACTTTTTTAATAAAGGTTTTAAACCCAATGGGCATTTTTATTACAAAAAACACACATTACAAATCTGTGTACTGTGGGGTGGAAATACTGCTGGAGGGGCTGCGGGACACTTCGACACTGGGTGTGTGGAGAGAGGACTGGGATCGTGGTGGGGAAGGAACAGTTAGAGGTGATGGTGTGGAAAAAGCTACAGAATGGGTGGACATGTGGGAGGCAGAAGAGGTGGTGGGCGGTGGAGTGGAGGGTTGGGCAGGGACTGTAGGAGCAGATGATGTTGATGGAAAGTTGTATGGGGAAGGAGTTTGGTACGGGGAAGGAGTTTGGTACGGGGAAGGAGTTTGGTACGGGGCAGGTTGCTGGAAGTGGGGAGATGTCTGGTACTGGGGAGGTTGCTGGTATGTAATAGGAGGGGGAGGATGGAAAGTGGCTGGAGGGGGTGCAGGTGGAGGAACTACAGTGGTGGGAGGTGGAGGTTGGGAGGTAACCTGCTGTAGAGCACCGTGGCACGAATGCATTACATGCATCTGCTGGGTAGGAGATAGCGTTTCCATGCGCTCCACAACAGACCTGAAAAAGGTGTGGTTTGGCGAAGATCTTGCTTCTGAATGCATGGTTTGCAGAAGTGTCTTCACCTCCAGAATGCTGGAGTTGATCTGCTGAAAGCCTGCGGAGATTTGCTCTGACAAGACTTTGAGACAGTTCTGGAAAGATGCATTCAGATGCAAGAACTCTTGCGCATAACTCTTTTCCTGACCCCTCTGCCGCTGCCGCCCAGTACCCGCAGGTGTACTAGAGGTGGCAGGGGCAGAAGGGTGGGGTAAAGGGAAAGCGATCTCCTCACCAGCAGCTTCATGTAATGTAGGCGGCCACGATGCTCCTGTGCTGGCGGATGGGACAGATGGGTCAAATGTGTGGGAAGGCTGGGAAGGTGCAGATGTACCGGGGCGGTCGAAGTGTCCCTCGGTGCCGGTCTCCTCAGGGATCGCCTCAGAAGGGTCCAATCGTGCAGGCTCCCGAGTGCTGCTCACCGTGCTGTGTAATAAAGAGAAAAAAAAACAATTAAAATACTGACATGGTATGGCCCTGGCTGAAAAAAAAAAGTTACATCTAACATTTTTTTCACATGTGGTGTGTAATATTTACCTTCTGGTGAGCATTGTTTCCCGGAGGAACGACAGGGCTTGTGCGTACTTGTACTTGCTCCTGCGTCCTCCAGATCCACTCGGGGCCCGCATCTCTTTATTGAACTCCTTCTTGAAACGATCCCTCACAGACCGCCACCGATTCACAATTCTGTTCCCTGAAACGAGAAAGGAGTGGTTAGTATACAACATCAGTGTTTCACAAACTCCAGTCCTCATGGTCCCCAGGGGTCATGTTTTCAGGATTTCCATAGTAAATAGAAATCCTGAACACATGATCCGTGGGGACCACGAGGACTGGAGTTCGGGAAACACTGGTTTACATCAAGCAACCGGTACTGTATATACTTACGCTCTTTAATCTGGGCCCGAGCTTCGAGGTCCTCCCAGCGGCCCACAAGGAGAGAACAGATTTCCTCCCAGAGTCGTCGGGTAACGATAAGGTCAGCGGGCCGGCGGTCAGCCATATTCCAGAGCGGCTCCCTTTCTCTGACGAGATCGATGAGGTGGTCCACATCAATCCCTCCATCCTCACCGTCAGAGTCGGGAGCACGCTGTGAAGGCTGTTAAAGAAAAAGACAAAAATAACATAATTAGCCTCCACAAAAGAAATGAAATAAAAAGTGCAAAAAAACAAAGCAAAAATATTTATACTTACACGCTGGTGACCGCCGCGTTGCTGTCGCCGACGACCCTGGGAGGCACTGCGAGGACCTCTTGGCCGAGCACCAGATTGGGAAGACTAGAGAAGAAAACAAAAAATGTTATGTCTTTGGATGTAGGCATTTGTTTGCTGTGTGTGGTCTGCAGAACATTGTTTTCTATGTGTTGTGTGTAGTGTGATGATGTGTTTCTGCGTTTGATGCAAAAAACTTACCAATTGTGAGCCCACTCCAGGTGTCTGTCCACCCCTTCCTTCTTCTTCTGGGAGCTCCTCTTCATCTTGTGATTCCTGTTTTGAAATAAAAGTCAATGAATAGACATATATTACAGAGATGATGGATTTTGGAAATAAAAACTTACCGTCAAACGCTGACGATGCGAGGGAGGGCTCCCAGAAGAAGATGTGCTGTCCTGTTGATGGCCAGACTCCATGGCTGTGGGTATTGCTGCTGCTGTTGCTGCTGCCAGTGATGCCATTTCTGCTGCTGCTGCATCTCTTTGGCGGCTGTTGAATAAAGAGAAACAAAGGGCCAATGAATATCTTGATATTCCATGGCCCTAGTTTGGAGGAATGGGGGATTTGATAATTACCGTCTCTCATCTGCTTCTGGACTCCCCTCCTCAGCATGTTCCATTTGCTGCTCCATTTGGGGTGGTGGTGGTGGTGCTGATGGTGCTGCAGATGTCTGCTGCCTTCTCCTGGTTCTTGGCTTGGGTGGCATGTTGGGTGTGGCTGTGGGTCCCACTGTCTTGCTTTTATATATGTCTTGTGGGCAGAGCTACTGAGCATGCTCAGACCAAAAAAACCGGATCCGGCGCATTGCGGCGCTCATAGGCTTTCATTGTGTGAAAAAGCCGGACGCGCCGGATCCGGCGTGTCCGGCTTTTTCGCCGGAGACAAAAAACGTTACAGTAGACGTTTTTTCCAGACGCCGGATCGCGACACATTGCCGGATCCGGCGAAAACCGGATGAAACGCATGGCCATCCGGCGCGATCCGGCGCAAATGCAAGTCAATGGGGGGGAACCGGATCCGGCATTGCATTTCGCCAGATCCGGTTTCTGTCAAAAGCGCCGGATCGCGCCTGACGGCGAAAACCTGATGTGTGAAAGAGGCCTTAGCTGCCTTTTTCCATCTCTACATAGAGGTGAAGCTCCTAGAAAATGTCTCCAGCGGGGAGGACACTGCGCTCACACTGTTTACTCCTCTAGTGTTTACCAGTGACCAAAGCGCCTGTGTCGTCACGTGATTAGCAGAGAAAAGCCATTGGCTGATAAATGCGGATATGGGCGAGGCTTGTAAACCACGCCCACCTTCGTGATATCGTCCAAAGTTCCGAGGGAGGGCCTTGTTGCTAGTGAATAGAGAGGCTGGGGGAGGAGCTTGTAGTGTGGAGGCGTGGTGAGAGCAATTAGCGCGGGAGTATTGAAAGAGCGGGATCCGCTGCAGGTACTGGGGACCGGTCCATATACGGGGCTGGGGCGGTATAGGGGGGGAGAGGGCACCGTGCTGCTGCCTGCCTGTGTATAGAGGATGTGGGTAATGTGCTGCTCGTACACGACGTGCTGGTCATTACATAGGGAGCACATTGGTTTACTGTCTCGCTCACTGTCGTGTACTTAGTGTGGCATGCTGGGATTTGTAGTGTCTTTAATCTCTGGCCAGCCTCATCCTGCAGCTGCTGACTGTCCTGGGGCTGTGCTGAGCCGTAGAATGTGTCCGCACTGTGCACGTCTCTTTACTTTGAAGTTCAACCATTTAGGAAGGAGCATTTGTGAAAAAGGAGCCAATCAGGCTGCAGCTTTCATATTCTAGATGAACCATGGTAAATGTAAGCTGGATGTTGATTGCTTGCTACTACTCCATGGCTCCATATTGGTGTTCATGGACTTTCTGGCCCCATGCGGTAAGCTGTAATGTTATAGGGTGAGGGGAGTTCTGTGGTGGTCTGCAGTCCAGCTCACACTATAAAGGACTGGCCATGGCTGTATGACTATGGACTCGGAGGTCCCCCCTACTGAGCACTCCCTTTATAAGGGGGCTGCCCAAGGTGGAGTGACTTCCGCCCCCCCGGACTGGCGCGGCCTCTCCACTATTAGCCCCGTGCACCTGGCTGCTAACCAGACATAGACGATGTCACGTGACTGCTGCAGCCATTGTCCATGTCAGGAGCCCGGTGGGGTCAGGGCGAAGAGTGGAGGAGCGATGCTGGGCCAGGAGGTGAGCCTCACTCCACACTCTGGGGGTGTTCAGTAGAGGAACCTTCCAGTGAAAAATCCTAAAAGGCCTTTTTAGACTCCATGTAGACCATGTCTTTATAAAATTATGTCTAAACAGACCCCTTAGAGCAGACCCCTGCTTGTTGTAGTTTAGGTGGCCATTTTTTAACAGGAAGTGCCGCCATATTGGCTCTCTGGAACTGACAGGAATTCGTCGGTGTCCACCAGTCGGGACTCGACGCTGTGCTTGCTGAGAAGTCAATGCAGGAATGGTAATAAAGATTGTGTCCATGACTCTTGCCTCATATTCTGATTGTGTTGGAGGGTCACACTTCAGGGGGTATTTTCTACCCGGGCTGTGGAGATGGAGCCCATTTTGGTGGAGTCGGTGTCATGGAAATGAGGAGTCGGAGTCAGGTTTGGCTTCCCGACTCCACCGTCCTGTATTCTCCCCAGGAGTCGCACACCTTCACATTGTACGGGGCTGCACTGTGACAGACTTTTATGGGGTCCGTTCTACAAAGGCCTCACGTACTGCCGAACACACTGACCATCCTTTGTGCGTGCAGCCGTGCTCAGTTTGCCCCCCTTTCTGGCTGTGTCCTTCTTTTCAGATGGGTACAAAAGTGCAGGGGACTATGTTATTGTGCCCACCTAAAAAAGATGGACACTGCCGGAGAGGAGGGCGAAGCTGCACACGCAGATCTCCATTGTCTCTTATTGTACTTTAAGGCTATGTGCACACGCTGCGGTTTTTCCGCGCGGAAACGCAGGTAAAGTGACCTGTGGTTTTGCTGCGGTTTGGCCTGCAGTTTTGCCCTGCGGTTTCACACCTCTACTATGTTAAAGGTGTGAAACCGCAGCAGAATCCGCAGAAATAATTGACATGCTGCGGAAAAAAAACTGCACGTAAAAAACCGCAGCGTGAGCAGTGCGGTTTTGAAAACTCAGGCTAACATGGTAAAGTACCATGTCTGCGGAACTGCTGCTGTTCTGCAGGGCCAAAATCGCAGCGAACCGCAGCAAAAACCGCAGCGTGTGCACATAGCCTAAGGCCTGTTTCACACTTCCGTTTTTTCAAATCCGTCAAAATCCGTTGTTTTCCGTAAAAAAACGGATCCGCCATTTTTTTGCAGGATCCGTTTTTTTGTCCCATAGACTTCCATTAGTGGTTACCGCGGATCCGTCAAAAAAACGGATCCGTTTTTTTAAAAACGGATCCGTTTGCATCAGTTTCCGTCAAAAAAACGGAAACGGATCCGTTTGGCGGACACAAAAACGGAAGTGTGAAACAGGCCTTGGGCTTCTCCAAGCGTGCTGTGTAAATTCCATTTTCCACAGATTATTATAAGCCTTAGTGCCATTTGCATAGTGAATTCTGCTGGCCAACTTTTAACCCGTATACCTCCCTAACCAAATAATTTTATTCCAACAAAATTTACAAAACCATTTTTTTAGGGACCACATCACATTTGAAGTGACTTCAAGGGGCCTATATGACAGAAAATACCCGAAAGTGACACCATTCTGAAAACGCCACCTCTATACAGTAGGTGTTCACAGTTACATTCAAGAAGTTTATTAACCCTTCAAGTGCTTCACAGGAATTAATGGAATGTGGCATTAATTATAACACTCTAATTTTTGCAAAGGTAACAGGAAAGAAAATGGACCCCAAAACTTATTGTTCAGTTTCTCTATATGTGGGGGAAAACTACTGTTTTGGCGCACTGAAGGAGCGCCATTTGAGTTCTTGAATGTAATTAGCGGACGTCATGTCGCCTTTGGAGAGCCCCTGATGTTCCTAAACAGTGGAAATCGCTCACAGGTGACACTATTTTGGAAACTAGGCCCCTCAGGGAACTTATCTAGATACAGTACATGGAGAGCACCTTAAACCCCCAGGTGCTTCACGGAAGTTTATGTTGAGCCGTTAAAATGAAAAATAATTTTTCCCACAAAAATGTTATTTTGGCCCCAATTTTTTTATTTTCACAAGGATAACTGGAAAATTGACCCCAAAATTTGTTGTGCAATTTCTCCTGAGTGCACCAATACCTGACATGTGGTCAAAAACTACTTTTGAGGCACAGTGCAAAGCTCAGAAGGAAAGAAACGCCATATTGGAGTTCAAATTTTGATGGACTGATTTGAGGGTGCCATGTTACATTAGCAAAGCTCCTACGTTCCACAGCGACAGAACACCCCCCCCCCCTTAAGTAATGACCCCATTTTACAAACTACACCTCTCAGTGAATTCATCTACAGATACAGTGATCATATTGACACCACAGGTGTGTCACAGCGTTTTAATATCATTGGTCAGTGAAGAAAAATTAAATTTCTACCAACAAAATTTTGTTTTAGCCCCAGATTTTACATTTTCTCACTGGGAAATGGGTAAAATGGCACGAGAATTTGGAGGAGCCATAGCGCTTTTCCAGAGCCTTATTGCTACCAGTAACACCAGTAGACCCCATAATATTAACAGATAACAGACCTGAGTGAGGACTTGCTTTTTTGTGGATTTAGTTGAAGATTTTGTTAGGGACGTTTTACATAACGTTTGGGATCACATCTATTCGGTGCTCTACGCTGACCACTTACATCGGGGTTTCCATTTAAATCTGAGTGATGTGACAGATGAAACCCCGGATTGATCCACTCACTATAACTCTGGACCCCGTCTGGCCTCTGTTCAGTGGTGTCCTTCAAATCTGTGGCGGACAGTGCTTTTATACACTACTGAAAAGACGGACACGGATGGATCATAGCTGTCCACAGTGCCTCTCTCTGCCTCATTATAGGGAATCTAACGCCAGAGGTTCTGTCTGAATCACGTATTTCAGAGATTTACATAGAAACCCAAGTGTAAGCGCTCATTGTAAAGTACAGGATAAATATCCACTAATGATGAGCGAGTATACTCATTACTCGGGTGGTCTCCGAGTATTTGGAAGTGTTCGGAGATTTAGTTTCGGTCTCCGCAGCTGCATGATTTGTCGCTACTTGACAGCTTGAATACATGTGGGGATTGCCTGTTAGGGAATTCCCACATGTATTCAGGCTGTCCAGCAGTCGCAAGTCATGCAGCTGCGGCAGTAGAAACTAATCTCTGAGCACTTCCAAATACTCGGAGATCACCCGAGCATGCTCGGGAAAAAACTAATATCCACCTAGCCTTACTGTGATCTTTAGGAGACAAAATGAACAAATCAACAGCAGGTAAAGAACTGGTTTTATCTATTTTTTTACGCCATTCTTCGTGCCGTATAAGCGATTAGATGACTTTATTCTTCGGTGTGATTACAGGAATACCAGATTTATATAGAGTTTTTGTTTGGCTGCTGATACACACTAAAAGACGCTTTTTATTGCGCATTGCCATATTTTGAGAGCTATAAGTTTTCCACATTTTGGCTGCCAGTCATGTGAGGGCTTGTTTTTTGCGACACAAATTGACATTTTTATTGGTACTCTTTTTGGGCACATGATACTTTTTGATCGCTTTCTATTCGAATTTTTGGGAGGCAGAATGAACAAACAACCAGCAATTCAGGAATTGCTTTTTTTTATGTCGTTCCATGTGTGGTAAAATTGATGAGGTAGCTTTATGCTTCAGGTCAGTATGATTATAGCGATATCATATTTATTTTTGTTTTTGCGCTTTTACACAAAAACTATTTTATAGCAAAAAATTTCTTTCCATCACTTTATTCTGAGAGCTATAACTTTTGTATTTTTCCACTGATGGAGCTATATGACGGCTTGTTTTTTTGCAGGACAAGATGACTCTTTCAACGGTTTCATTTTTATTTACAAACGTCTTTATGATCACATTTTACTCCACTTCTTTGATAAAGCATATTTTTTTTTTACATGTATTTAATAGATTACGATTTTCTTTTTTTTTGTTTTTTTAATTTAAAAAAAAAACCTTTTACAATTTTTATCTTTTTAATTTTTTTTTACATTGTCCACAGGATGGCCACATTGTTACTGGATGGGACATCAACTTTATACTGATAAATCGGCCATCTAATACTCTGCAATGCTTCTGCACTGCAGAGCATTAGATTAGCGGCTGATATGCAGGAATTAGGCGTGTCAGCTCATTCTCTGAGATAAGTTGACAGGCCACCGTTCCTGCGTGACCCCGCGGCCATCTTTCGACGCGGGATCTCCATGGGGATCATCGGCATAACGTGATCGCTTTTTGCAGATGGAATCAGAGAGGGAGCTCCCTCCCTCTGCGAAGCCCTGCGATGTTGCTGTCACTATTGACAGTGACCTCGGCATCACAGGGATTTAACACCCGCAATTAGTGCTAGCACCGATCGTGGGCATTGCTGCAGGGTGTCAGCTCTCATTTAGAGCTGATGCCCTCATCTGATCGCATCGACAGTCTGTGAGCCAGTGCGATCATAGCGCCATATACGGCGGTACGCGGGAACGCAGCTCCAAGGGGCTCCACACACATATATACGGTGCATGTCGGGAAGGGGTTAAGGGAATCTGTTAACAGTTTTTTGCTTTGTAATCTGATAACAGCATGATGTAGGGGAGGACACCCTGATTCCAATGATGAAACAACACAACCCAGTAAGTGATCCAATAGCATCAGTATTTTATCAGCAGGAGATTATCTCTACAGTGCTAGTCTGGAGCCATATAGTCGTCCTGCTCTGTGTAACCCCACCCCCTCCCCTGATTGTCAGATTTCTGCTGTGGGCGGGGTTATACAGAGCTCAGCATTCAGACAACTGTTAGCAGATAAGTATTTTTATCAAAACTGAAGCAAGCAGCCCTGTAACTGAAACATTGCTGGAATCGGGATCTCTGTCCATACATCTGTCCATGCTACTCTCAGATGAGAAAACCTTGTATGATTTATTCTGTATGAACCGTGCTGCAATCTGTTAATTATAGGATTAACCCCTTCACTACCAAGGGTGGTTTGCACGTTAACTCCCGGGCCAATTTTTACAATTCTGACCACTGTCCCTTTGAGGTCATAACTCTGAAACGCTTCCATGGATCCCGGTGATTCTGACATTGTTTTCTTGTGACATATTGTACTTCATGTTAGTGGTAAAATTTCATTAAAATAACTTGCGTTTATTTGTGAAAAAAACGGAAATTTGGCGAAAATTTTGAAAATTTCGCAATCTTCCAACTTTGAATTTTTATGCCCTTAAATCACAGCGATACGGCACACAAAAAACTTAATAAGTAACATTTCCCACATGTTTACTTTACATCAGCACAATTTTGGAACCAAAATTTTTTTTTGTTAGGAAGTTATAAGGGTTAAAAATTGACCAGCGATTTCTCATTTTTGCAACACCATTTTATTTTTAGGGACCACATCACATTTGAAGCCACTTTGAGGGGTCTATATGATAGAAAATACCCAAAGAGACACCATTCTAAAAACTGCACCCCTTAAGATGCTTAAAACCACATTCAAGAAGTTTATTAACCCTTTAGGTGCAGCACAGGAATTGTTTGAATATTTAAAAAAAAAAAAATGAGCATTTAACTTTTTCACAAAAAAAATACTTCAGGTTCAATTTTCTTTCTTTTACCAAGGGTAACAGGAGAAATTGGAGTGGAAAAGTTATTGTGCAATTTGTCCTGAGTACGCTGATACCTGATATGTGGGGGGGAACCACTGTTTCGGCGCATGGCAGAACTCAGTAGGGAAGGAGCGCCGTTTGACTTTTTCAATGCAAAATTGGCTGGAATTCAGATCGGACGCCATGTCGCGTTTGGAGAGCCCCTGATGTACCTAAACAGTGGAAACCCCCCCAAGTGACCCCATTTTGGAAACTAGACCCCCCAAGGAACTTATCTAGATATGTGGTGAGAACTTTGAACCCACAAGGGCTTCACAGAAGTTTATAACGTACAGCGGTACAATTAAAAATCATATTTTTTCCACAAAAATGATCTTTTCACCCCCAATTTTTATTTTTCCAAGGATAACAGGACCCTAAAAGATATTGTGCAATTTATCCTGAGTGCGCTGATACCCCACATGTTGGGGTAAACCACTATTTGGGTGCATGGCAGAGCTCGGAAGGGAAGCAGCACCATTTGACGTTTTTGGCTGGAATTGAGATCGGACACCATGTCGCGTTTGGAAAGCCCCTGATGTACCAAAACAGTAGAAACCCGCCACAAATGACACCATTTTTGAAACTAGACCCCCCCAAGGAACTTATCTAGATGTGTGGTGAGCACTTTGAACCCCCCAGTGCTTCACAGAAGTTTATACCGCCCGGGCGTGAAAATAAAATAATCGTATTTTTTCCACAAACATCATCTTTTAGTCCCCATTTTTTTTATTTTCCCAAAGGTAACAGGAGAAATTGGACCCCAAAAGTTGTTGTCCAATTTGTCCTGAGTACGCTGATACCTCATATGTGGGAGAAAACTACTGTATGGGCACACGTCGGGGCTCTGAAGGGAAGTAGTGACGTTTTGGAATGCAGACTTTGATGGATTGGTCTGCGGGTGTCTTGTGCGTTTGGAGAGCCCCTGATGTACCTAAACTATTGAAACTCCCCACAAGTGACCCCATTTTGGAAACTAGACCCCCCCCACGGAACTTATCTAGATGTGTGGTGAGCACTTTGAACCCCCAAGTGCTTCACAGAAGTTTATAACGCCTGGGCATGATAATAATAAAATCATTTTTTCCGCAAAAATGATATTTTTGCCCCCAATTTTTTATTTTCCTAAGGGTAACAGGAGAAATTGGACCCCAAAAGTTGTTTTGTAATTTGTCCTGAGTAGGCTGATACCCCATATGTGGGGGTAAAACACTGTTTGGGCGCATGGCAGAGCTTGGAAGGGAAGGAACACCATTTGACTTTTTCAACGCAGAATTGGCTGGAATTGAGATCAGACGCCATGTTGCCTTTGGAGAGCACCTGATGTGCCCAAACAGTGGAAACCCCCCAATTATAACTCCAACCCTAACCCCAACACACTCCTAACCCTAATCTGAGCCCTAGCCCTAACCCTAATGGGAAAATGGAAATAAATACATTTTCTTTTAGTTTTATTATTTTTCCCTAACTAAGGGGGTGATAACGGGGGGTTTGATTTACTATTTATGGCGGTTTTTATGTTTGGCGGCTGTCACACGCTAAAAGACGCTTTTTATTGTAAAAATAGTTTTTGCATCACCACATATTGAGAGCTATAATTTTTCTGTATTTTGACCCACCGAGTCATGTGAGGTCTTATTTTTTGCGGGACGAGTTGACGTTTTCATTGGTACCATTTTCGGGCACGTGACATTTTTTGATCGCTTTTTATTCCGATTTTTGGGACGCAGAATGAACAAAAACCAGCGTTTCATGAATTTCTTTTGGGTGGTGCGTTTACGCCGTTCCGCGTGTGATAAAATTGATAAAGCGGTTTTATTCTTTGGGTCAGTACGGTTACAGGGATACCTCATTTAGGTCGTTTTTTTATGTTTTGTTGGTTTTTTGCAATGAAAACAATTTTATATAAAAAATAATTATTTTTGTATTGCTTTATTCTGCGAGCTATAACTTTTTTTATTTTTTTGCGGATGATGCTGTATGGCGGCTCGTTTTTTGCGGGACAAGATGATGTTTTCAGCGGTACCATGGATATTTATATTATTATTATTATTATTATTTATTGTTATAGCGCCATTTATTCCATGGCGCTTTACATGTGAGGAGGGGTATACATAAAAACAAGTACAATAATCTTAAACAATACAAGTCATAACTGGTACAGGAGGAGAGAGGACCCTGCCCGCGAGGGCTCACAATCTTCAAGGGATGGGTGGTAATACAGTAGGCGAGGGTAGAGCTGGTCGTGCAGCGGTTTGGTCGATCGGTGGTTACTGCAGGTTATAGGCTTGTCGGAAGAGGTGGGTCTTCAGGCTCTTTTTGAAGGTTTCGATGGTAGGTGAGAGTCTGATATGATGTGGTAGAGAGTTCCAGAGTAGGGGTGATGCGCGAGAGAAATCTTGTATGCGATTGTGGGAAGAGGAGATAAGAGGGGAGTAGAGAAGGAGATCTTGTGAGGATCGGAGGTTGCGTGCAGGAAAGTACCGGGAGACGAGGTCACAGATGTATGGAGGAGACAAGTTGTGGATGGCTTTGTATGTCATGGTTAGGGTTTTGTAATGGAGTCTCTGGGCAATTGGGAGCCAGTGAAGGGATTGACAGAGGGGAGAAGCTGGGGAATAGCGGGGGGACAGGTGGATTAGTCGGGCAGCAGAGTTTAGAATAGATTGGAGGGGTGCGAGAGTGTTTGAGGGGAGGCCACAGAGCATGAGGTTGCAGTAGTCAAGGCGAGAGATGATGAGGGCATGGACTAGGGTTTTTGCAGATTCTTGGGTGAGGAATGAACGGATGCGTGAAATATTTTTGAGTTGAAGTCGGCATGAAGTGGAAAGGGTTTGGATATGTGGTTTGAAGGAGAGATCAGCGTCAAGGATTACTCCGAGGCAGCGAGCTTGTGGGACTGGGGAGAGTGGGCAGTCATTTACTGTAATTGATAGGTTCGTAGGGGGGGGTCGCGTGAGATGGGGGAAAGATGATGAATTCTGTTTTGTCCATGTTGAGTTTCAGATATCTAGTGGAGAAGAAGGATGAAATAGTGGACAGACATTGAGGGATTCTGATTAGTAGGGAGGTGATATCTGGTCCAGAGATGTAGATCTGTGTGTCATCAGCATAAAGATGATACTGAAAGCCATGAGATTCTATGAGCTGTCCCAGGCCAAAGGTGTAAATAGAGAACAGCAGGGGCCCAAGGACTGAACCTTGTGGGACTCCGACAGATAGGGGGCGAGGTGAGGAGGTGGTGTGTGAGTGGGAGACGCTGAATGTCCGGTCTGTTAGGTATGATGAGATCCAGGAGAGGGCCAAGTCTGTGATGCCGAGGGATGAGAGGGTCTGTAATAATAGGGAATGGTCCACTGTGTCAAAGGCAGCCGACAGGTCCAGGAGGAGGAGGACAGAGTAGTGTCGCTTGCTCTTGGCAGTTAAGAGGTCATTGGTGACCTTAGTAAGGGCTGTTTCAGTGGAGTGGTGTGACCGGAAGCCAGATTGTAAGCGGTCGAAGAGGGAGCAAGAAGAGAGATGGGAGGACAGTTCAAGGTAGACGTGTTGTTCCAGTAGCTTGGAGGCGTATGGGAGAAGTGATATAGGGCGATAGCTAGATACAGAGGATGGGTCAAGAGAGGGCTTTTTGAGGATAGGTGTGATGGAGGCATGTTTAAAGCTTGAGGGGAAAACACCAGTTGTTAGTGATAGGTTGAAGAGATGGGTTAGGGTTGGGATGAAGACTGTGGTGAGGTTTGGGATGAAGTGGGATGGGATCGGGTCGAGTGCACAGGTGGTGAGATGTGATCTTGAGAGTAGAGTGGAGAGTCGATCTTCTGTAATGGTGGAGAAGTTGGTTTTGAAGGTGGAGGGCTGGGAAGTCGGGATATGCGTCTTTTTGATCGCGCATTATTGCACTTTTTGTTCTGTGGTATGATAATAAATCATTATTTTTTGCTTCGTTTTTTATTTTTATTTTTTAAGGGTTTCGCTAAAGGGGTTAACTAATGGGACAGTTTTATAGGGCGGGTCGCTACGGACGCGGCGATACCAAATATGTGTGCTTTTATTGTTTGTTTTTTTTTTTTTTTGAAAAAATAGGTGTTAGACCTACCGGTAATGATGTTTCCAGGAGTCCATCCTGACAGCACCATGGAGGACGTCCTCCTCCTCCTTACAGGGACAGGAAAAGCACACGAGAGGTTAAAAGGTCATGTCCCACCCCCTTTCCCTCAGTGATTTAACAAGTACCACAAGGTGGATGATGCTAGTAACAGTTTAATGAAACAATCATATTTACAGCATATGACATATCGTAATATAACATAGTATAACATAACAGGGAGGGAACTACCCGTGCTGTCAGGATGGACTCCTGGAAACATCATTACGGGTAGGTCTAATACCTATTTTCCAGGACGTCCACCTGACAGCACCATGGAGAGTACCAAAGCACCTCCTCAGGGTGGGATTACCGCCTGGAGAACTTTCCTCCCAAATGCGGTCTGTTGACCAGATAACACATCAAGCTTGTAGTGCTTGCAGAATGTATTAAGGTTGGCCCAGGTTGCTGCTCTACAGATTTGATCAACCGAGGCCCCCGCCCGTTCCGCCCATGAGGCCGATACCGCCCTCGTAGAGTGGGCCTTTATGGGATCTGGCGGGCTGGCGCCTTCGGCTTGGTAGGCGTCAGAGATTACTGAGGTAATCCAGCGCCGATGGACGCCTTAGAGGCCTTTTTCCCTTTATTTTTTCCCCCAAAAAGGATGAACAGGTTTGGGTCGATGCGCCAGCTATTGGTGGCCTCTAGATAGTCTAGAACTGCACGCCTCACGTCCAGCGAGTGAAGACGCTGTTCCTTTTTATTACGGGGATTGTCACAGAACGATGGTAACACTACCTCTTGGTTTAGATTCTTTGCGGAGGCTACCTTTGGGGTAAATGCCGGATCTAACCTTAGGATTATACGGTCATCTCTTATCTGAAGATATGGGTCCTTAGTGGACAGGGCCTGGATCTCCCCTATTCTTTTGGCCGTGGTAATGGCTACTAGGAAGGCCGTTTTACGAGTGAGAGCAGGGATGGTTATTTTCTCGCTGAGGGCGTAGGGTTCTGTACAGAGGAACCTGAGTACCAGGCCCAGGTCCCAAGGCGGGGTGAGCTGCCTAATCGTGGGGCACAGGCGCTGCGTGGCTCTTATAAATCTGATTACCCAGGGATGTGAAGCTAGCTGGTAGTCGAAGAAGGCACTCAAGGCTGAAATCCGGACTTTCAGAGTGCTGGGTTTAAGGCCTTTATTAAAACCTGCCTGCAGGAAATTTAGTATACTAGGGAGGTCGGGGGTGCCCCCCCCCCCGAGATCGGACCTGCCACCTTCCAGACAGAATCTTTTCCATATCTTTTGGTAGATTGCGGATGTCACCGGCTTTCTACTGGCCTGTAGGGTGGATATGACCTGATCCGACAATCCCTTTGCCTTTAGGATGTCCCTCTCAGGATTCAGGCCGATAGGTGGAGTCTTGCTGGGTTTGGGTGGTAGATCGGGCCCTGGTGGATGATGTCCTTCCGCAGGGGTAGCTCGACTGGGTTTCCTACTGCCATGGCTCCTAGAAGGGGAAACCAGCTTCTCTTTGGCCAGTATGGAACGATCAGCATCACTCTTGCGTGGTCTTCGCGTATCTTCCTGAGCACTGCCGGTATGAGAGCTAGTGGTGGGAATGCATAAGCGAGGGATTCTCCCCAAGTCTGGCTCAGGGCATCTACGCCTTCCGGGTGGTCTGTCGGATTCAGGAAATAGAACCTGGGGATCTTCGAGTTCTTTCGGCTTGCGAAAAGATCTATACTGGGGGTCCCCCAACGCTGACAGAGATGGTCGAAGATCTCTTCGTTCAGTTCCCACTCTGTCGGGTGGATCCGTTGTCTGCTCAAGTAGTCTGCAACTTCGTTCTGAGAGCCTTCTAGGTGTACTGCGGTCACAGATCGGACTGTTTGCTCCGCCCACGCGAATATCCTTCCCGCTAGGGCCTGTAGTGGTTGATGTCTGGGTCCTCCCTGGTGCTTCAGGAATGCCACTGTCGTCATATTGTCGGATAGTATGCGGACGTGACGATTCTTTAGTACCGACTGGTTTCTCCGCAACGCTTCCCAGACCGCGAAGAGCTCTCTGAAGTTGGAGGATCTGGACCTGATGTCTACTGGCCATCTCCCCTGGAAGATCTTCCCTTCTATGTGGGCTCCCCAGCCCCACACGCTGGTGTCTGTGGTGACTACCACATATGGAGAGGTTGTCCAAAGTACGCCCATCTGAAGGTTTCTGGACTGTGTCCACCACCGAAGGGACTCCCTTACTCGTTCTGGCAGCCTTAGGGGTCTGTCTAGCGATGCCTGACTTCTGTCCCACCTCGCGAGGATCTCCTTCTGTAATGATCTCGAGTGGAATTGGGCCCATCGGACACACTGAATGCAGGCCGTCATGAGGCCCAAGACCTCCATTGCCTCTCTTATGGAGCATTGACGCCTCAACAGGTCTCTGGCTCTGGCCTGAATGGTCCTCTGCTTCTGCTCGGGTAGCCAGGATATTCTGTCGGCTGAGTCGAGAAGGACTCCAAGAAATACTTTTCTGGTCTCTGGTCTGAGGTCCGACTTCTCCCAATTGATCACCCAGCCAAGGAACTCCATTACCGTAATTGCTCGGTCTGTCGCGAATGAGCTTTTCTTTGGATCTTGCCACCAGTAGGAAGTCGTCCAGATATGGGATGATCACGATACCCTGATCTCTCAGGTAGGCCACCACTTCTATCACCAGCTTTGTAAAGATTCTGGGAGCTAAGGCCAACCCAAATGGAAGACACTGGAACTGGAAGTGGCAGGTCCGGGCCGGTAAACTGACCGCGAACCTTAGTAACCTCTGGGATGAGGGATGGATAGGGACCTGGTAGTAAGCCTTTTTTAGGTCTAGGGTACACATGTCGGCGTCCCTGTCTATTAGGAGGATTGCGGATCGGATCGATTCCATCCGGAATCTTTTGTACCTGACCCAGGCATTTAGCGGTTTCAGGTTTATGATGGTACGAGCCTCGCCCGATGGCTTTGTGATTGAAAACAGGGAAGAGTAGTGCCCTCTTCCTCTTTCTGTCGGGGGAACTGGTACTATGACCTTTGAGTCTACCATGTCCTGTAGATCCGTCCACATTGCGGAGTCCTCCAGGACAACGGTGGGGGTAATATATCTCTCGGGGGGGAGGAGAATAAAGCTCTATGCTGTAGCCTTCCGCGATGGTTCTGTGGACCCATTGATTGTGGGTGACTCGGGACCAGTTTGTTGCGAAGTGGCGAAGTCTTCCCCCAATACCTATGGCGTCATTGCCTCCTCGATCTTGATGTTGACGTGAATGGGTGACCCTTGTTCCTCCCACCTTGGCTGAAGGAGCTCCTATAGGAGCTTCTATTGGACCTTGCCCGACCCCTGAATTCGGTCTGTCTCCTAGAAAAGGAGCCTCTCCGAAAGGGCTGGGGCCGCCTGGGTTTTTTCCTCTGGGAAACCTTTATTTTTATCGGACATCAGCTCTAGAATGTTATCTAAGGCTGGCCCGAATACTCTCAGGCCCGAGAAAGGGATGGAGCATAGCTTAGTTTTAGAAGCATTGTCCCCCGACCCAGGATTTTAGCCAGACTGCTCTTCGGGCCGCATTAGAGAGGGAGCTGTTTCTGGCTGCAAACCTTACTGATTCGGCCGACGTATCCGATAGGAACGCCGTGGCCGATTTCATGAGAGGAAGAGAAGCTAGGATCTCTTATCTAGGGGTCCTGTTGGTTAGGCCTTCCTCCAACTGCCCCATCCACAAAAACATAGACCTGGCCACCGAGGTGGCTGCTATGTTGGCTCTAATAAGAGCCGCTGACGTCTCCCATGCTCTCTTTAACAAGACGTCCACTTTCCTATCCATCGGGTCTCGGAGAACTGATGAGTCTTCAAATGGGATGGCCGTTTTTTTTGGTAACCTTGGCGACCGGGACATCTATTTTAGGGACTTCTTCCCATGCCCGGGTTTCCTCGGGATCAAAAGGCAGTCTATTTTTAAAGTCTCGGGAGAGTATCAACCGACGCTCTGCCTCCTTCCACTCCTCCTGGACCATCGCTTTGATGTGTTCACTTACGGGGAACACTACCTGTTTCCTGGCCACTAGTCCTCCAAACATTAAGTCCTGTCTGGACTGCGGTTTAGGGACTTCTTCTATTTGCATGGTGTTCCTGACTGCCTGGACCAACTCGTACGTGTCCTCCAGTCTGAACAGGTACTTTCTGCTCGGATCTTGTTTATCCCCCAGGATCTCGCCTTCTTCCTCCTGATCTGAGTCCCGGAAGTCAGGCTCCTCACTAGGGCTTGCTTCCGACTCTGGGTCTGCCTCCCACCTTGGACGTTTGCGACTCGGCCCTGGGCTGGGGGACTACAGCCAGCTGCGCTCGTTGTCAGAGGCCCGGACTTCCTCCCTTATCAGCGATCTCATTTCGGCAAGGAGGGATGGCTGTAACTCGCCTATGACCCTTGAGGTACAGGGTCCGCACAGGGTCTTGTTATAGGTGTCTGGCAGCTTTACCCTGCATACGGGGCATCGGACTGATTTGGAGGTGGCTTTGGCCGGGTCCTTCACCCCCGAGGGGGATTCTGCCGGGGTTCCCTTCTCCTAATAATACAGAAGGGGCTCTACTTAGATCTGGGTTGTGGGGATGGATGGGGGAGGGTGGTCTGCGCTATGCGCACTTACCCCTCCACCTGCTGGAGCATTTCCTTCCATCCTGGCGCGGTGCTGTAGAGCGTTGTGGGCCTCTGAAGCGCGCGCTGTGCTGTAGCGCGCTCTGTGGACCTCCGTAGCACGCTCTGTGGAACTTCGGCAGCGCGCGCTGAGATTCAAGGCCGGCGTGTGACGTCACCGGATGTGACGCGCAACCTCTCGCGATAGGCCGCCCCTCCACTTCCTGCCGGGCCCTGCGCGCGGCCCCCGCCTTGTTGGAGCCGTCGCTCTTCTCCCGGCGCCGACCGCGCCGATCTCCTGTCGGTGCCCCCCTGGCCTGTCGCCGCGGGGAGCCGATCTTCGCCTGCTGCGGCGGTCTGCTGCTCCTGCCACGGGGCCCCGCCGTCGCTCGATATGGCGGCCTGCTGGAGGCCTCTCTCCTGCCTCCCGGGGCCCGACCCTCCATTCTTTCGTCGGTGCCCGTTCGGCCAGCCGCCTACGGGGAACCGACCATCGCCTGTATGGCGGTCCGTGCTGGAGCCGAGAGCCTCCCCTAG
Source organism: Dendrobates tinctorius (assembly GCF_039654945.1). Lineage (NCBI taxonomy): Eukaryota > Metazoa > Chordata > Amphibia > Anura > Dendrobatidae > Dendrobates > Dendrobates tinctorius. Next base: position 36,449 of record NW_027361700.1, on the reverse strand, counting down.
GGAGGAACGGCTCCCTCCAGGAGCGTTGTCCTGCTCCTGGCCTTAGGGGCAGAGGGACTCCCCCTCGGAGAGTTTCGGCCCCGGAACCTCTTGACAGGGGAAGGCTTGGACTGGCCGCACGATCCCCTGAGCCCCTCCGGTAAGTCTCTCGTGTGTCCCTCCATGCAGGGACAGGAAAAACACTGAGGGAAAGGGGGTGGGACATGACCTTTTAACCTCTCGCGTACTTTTCCTGTCCCTGTAAGGAGGAGGAGGACGTCCTCCATGGTGCTGTCAGGTGGACGTCCTGGAAAATGGATTTATTGGGGAATATTTTTTTTTTTTTTTTTTTTTTTTACTAATTTATTTAGCGATTATTTTTTTTAATTTTTTTTTTTTTAAATTATTTTTAACACTTTTTTTTTTTTTTACTTTATTACCTTGTCCCAGGTGGGACATCACTGTCCTGTGACAGATTGCTGATCTGTCACATCACAGATCACTGTGACAGATCAGCAATCTGTCACAGGCAGTTCTGCAGACTTCCTCATGCCTGCGCTTTGCAGGCAGTGAGGAAGTCAACTCCCTACAGGCCCCCGGGGGCCTGTAGGAAAAGAGACCCCCGCAGCAGCGCTGCACATTGCGTTGCCGTGGGGGGCTCAGGGAAGCACGGAGGGAGCCCCCTCCCTGCCGTTGCTTCCCTTTAACCCCCGGTACACCGCGATCGCGTTTGATCGCGGTGTACAAGGGGTTAACGTGTCGGGGGCGGTCCGTGACCGCCCCTGACACATTGTGCCGGGTGTCAGCTGTGATAATCAGCTGACACCAGGCCGCGATCAGCGGCGCTCACCACGTGGGCGCCGCTGATCGCTGGGACGTAATATTCCGTCCATGGTAATTAGGTCCAGGGTCACATGGACGGAATATTACGTCCATTGTAGGTAAGGGGTTAAGCCAGTATCAGCCTTTTATGGCATTATAATGCAAGACAAGGAAGTGAGGCCTAAACTTGAAAGCGATGCATTAATTTCTATTATACTTTTATTTTGTGTTTATTCTACTCCTGGTTTTGACTTGCAGATAATACTGACCGACTCCGACTGCTGCAGTGTGAATACTGCATAAAGCTGACATATTGATGGCCTATCGTCAGGGGGGCGGCACTGTGGGTCCTAGGTTCCAATCCCACCCAGGACTACATCTGCGAGGAGTTTATGTTCTCCCCATGTTTGCGTGGGTTTCCTCCGGGTACTCCGGTTTCCTCCCACATTCTAAAGACATACTAATAGGGAATTTAGATTGTGAGCCCCATCGGGGACAGTGATGATAATGCTTGCAATCTGTAAAGTGCTGCGGAATATGTTAGCGCTATATAAAAATAAATATTATTATTATTATAGCTCTGACGCCCATCACCCATGCCGATCAGCAGGATGTAAACGGTGTGTGGAGCTAGAATAGATCTGCTGCTATTCCTTACCGTAGGAGCGGAGCTGCAGTACCCGAGAACGGTGTATAACGTTATGCTGTTTTGACTCTGTACACTGTTGTACACCTTGCCGCCACTGTAAATGGCTGATCTGTGGCGTTGCCAGATGTTGGACCTCACCGATCTCATTGGTAATCTTTGTTGTAGGGGTTTTTCTTGAGCAACATTGCCCTATACACGTAATCGTGGCTGGGTCACAGTTCCCAGCACAGTTGGTGGTCCATGTCTGTCTGTTACTGTTAGTAAGATCTTTCCACCAGTTTGCAGCAAGAATACTTTTTATAAATTAAAATCTATGATTTTTTTTTTTTTTTATCTTTGTTCCTTTCTGTCCATTTGACCTTCTGAAATTGGCTTTTGACTCCCGTGTTTTGATTCAGGGCAGAGTAGAAAATGACCTGCGCAATCATGGAGGTGGAAGACGTTCACAATGTGCTAGCTGTCATGCAGAAGAATTTAGAATGTCCCATATGGTAAGTATGGAATTACTGAGAAATTTGAGCCAAAAATGTCTAGAAAAAATGGCAGCCTTAAACCGAAAGTGATAAAATGTATTCATGTGTTAAAGGGGTTGTCTGGTAAATATGTTATCACCCATCCACTGGATAGACGATAACTTGTTGAACGCTGAGGAATTTGCAGTGATTGGCAGAATGGGCTACGTCAAACTCTTGTTAGAATTGAGTGTCGGTGCACAAGTGCGAGCTGCTCACTGTGCATTCTGTATTCCATAGGGAAGGAATGAAGCTGAAGGCGGGCGTCTGACCTGCGTGCTATATTGTAACGGGGATGAAAGTTCGCCCATCGGTGCAGGTTCCAGCAGTAGGACACTTAATGAGCAGCAAGTTATCACCTATCCAATGGATGGGTGTAAAGGGGTTGTTTGGTTAAAACAATGTTAAAGCATGCAACCTTTTTTGGTACAGAATTTTGGTAAGGTATGGCAGCCAACTGTGTAATATGTCATGGTATTCGGTGTATTTGTTTTGATAAAGTTGGCAAAAGTTTTAGTTGTCTTATTAAAAAAAAAAAAAAAAAAAGCTTTCTACGATACTATTGCTTAAAGGGATTTTCTACTACTATGATATTAATGACCCATCCTTAGGATAGATCATCAATATCAGACTGGGGGTGGACCATTACCTGATTCATCCACTGATCAGCAGGCTTGCAAACAAGTTTGTGGAGCTGGATATTTTGGTTCCATACACTGTTTAGTGGCCACTCCCTGGTACTGTGGGTCAGCTCCTATTCAGTTAGATACCACAGGTCAGTATCCAGTCTCTGTTCCAATGTACAAAATATATTAACGCAATACCAGCGCAAAACATGCAGCTGCGGGGACTTGAATATATTATCCAATCAGACCCAAGATACTTGGGGTAACACGTTACGAAAGTGACTGACCCGGTATGAAACGACCCAACAGTCGGTCGGTCACCAACAGCACAACAAACAAGGGAACACCTGGGATAAAATTACAACGGTGGGCACTGCGATAGGGAACTGGGAAATGGACACCTCCTGCACTCACTAAGGATGTGCCCTGATCTTCCTGATGTCCCTCCCTATACAGGTTTTTTCAATCTGTCGCCGAGCAGGATGCCAAAGCCCTCACTTGCCCTGCACGTATCCCTAAGTAGGGAATTGGCAAGTGAGGATGCTGGTCCCACCGCTTCACTAAGACAACACAATGGGAAAGTATGACATACGAGGTAAAGGAAAACAACACTTAGCTCTCTGCTGCAAATCAGAGCACAGCAGGAATGAAACACCAGATACACCGGTCTTAGCTGATGAACCACTGCTCCCAGCAGGCTCCTTCTCCCAGTTCGGTCGCTGCAGAATGAACTCTAACATCACTGGTCAGCTGATGCATCAGGTGACCTTTTGAAGGAAGGTGGAAGTGGTCACCACAGACATCAACAAACCCAGCAGAAATGTAATTACACCAGCGACCACCAGGGGAAAAAAAATGACATTAACCCCCAATGGCCTGAAAGGAAAAAAGTCTTAATGTGAGAATCCAGATCTGCCACGGATCCAAAAATGGATCGTAACACTCATTATCCGAGCACGTTCGCTCATCACTAGCCACAAACTATAAAAATAGATGAAACTGACAGTGGTCCAGTTCAAAAGCGTAAGAAATAAATAATAAGTCCGAGCACTCTATACTCAGGGGAGATTAGTATGCCTTGCAATAAGACTGACGGACAACAGCTCAAACAGTAAATCTGAAAGGGGTAGATTGACCCTTCTAATTTCTACATCGACCAAGTAAAATATGTGAGAAATACTAAAATATGACATTAATTGTAATAAACTAAAAGTTGTATATATAAAACTACTACTCTCGTACCTACAGGCAAAAAGACATACACAGGATTGATGTCTGGTGTGATGACGTTTGGATGACATCATTCCACTTCACATGATCTCCTGTGTAATATGAATATGTGTAAACTGTATGTGATCTCGACTGCTGTCGGTTTAATCTATTTTTGTAGCATGTGGCAGGGTGGATTTGATTTAAATCTAACTGATTTAAATCACGATTTAAATCACGATTTAAATCACTAGTCAGTAAGGCTTGATTTAAATCAGTGATTTAAATCAAAGTTTCTACCTAAACTAGTTCTTGCTACTTTAACATGCAAGTAGATGAAGATTTTTAGAATCACTTTTTATATTACTTTTTTCTCCCCAGTTTAATGGGTTAATCATTCATATTTGGACACCACTGTTCTGTTGTACTTAGGAAGGAGAAAAATAATCCTGACCTTAATAACAATTTAAATAGATTTATTCAACTGAAACAATAACAACATTACAGCATAAGTTATTTGCTTAAACAAACATCCATGTTTGTTAACTAATTTGGCTAAACAAAATATATATATTTTAAGAAACTTAGTGTCACGGCACCGCCAGACTCAGGGCCTGCTGTCCCGGCCTCGGCCAGTAGGAGGCGCCGGACTATCACATCACCGTCAGACTCAGGGCCTGCTGTTCCGGCCTCGACCACTAGGAGGCGCCGGACTGTCCCTATCACCGTCTGACCCGTGGCCTGCAGTCTCGGCCTTGGTCTCTGGGAGGCGTTGTGCTTCAACCCCGAGTGATGGCGGCGATAGTCATGAGGCTCCTGCGCAGGCGTCCGCTGGACGCAGGCTTCGCTCCTCGGTCAGTCATGAAGGGGCTGGTGCATTACCATCCAGCCTGGTCCTGGGGGCGGTCCGGATGACATCATCAGGCCACGGGCCTGTAAGGGATGACCTGATCCCTCAAATACCTTGGGACTGCTCTTGCAGGCCGCCGGATATATTCTTGGTTCCCCTGCGTGTTACTGTGTGAATTACTGTTGACTGACTCTGACTTTTGCCTGGACTTCTGACCCTTCTTCTGCCTAACGATTCTGTACCTCTGCGACTCTCATGGTTTATGACACTGACTTCGGCCTGGGTTCTGACCCCTCTTCTGCCTAACGATTCTGTACCTCTGCGACTCTCCTGGTTTATGACACGGACTTCGGCCTGGATTCTGACTCTGCTTCTGTCTAACGATTCGGTACCTTTGCGATTCTCCTGGTTTATGACTCTGGCTTCAACCTGGTATCTAAAGATGGATGATTGCTGGATACCCATGTCATAGCTAACTCCTCTTCCTCAGCACTTAGGTTTTGACCCTGATATTGGATATTGACAATATTTGCCAAAAAATGAGCTGGAGTCAGTGCTTGTCCCATTCGTTTGTTTACTGCTTGTAATTTAATTCTGTCCATGTGTAGTTCTGTTTTTAAGTGTTCACTCAGTTCCTTCCAAATTTCAACAGCATCCGCAATAAAACAGCTATTTTTCTGTATTTTGTTTAAAGCTTGAGAGATGGGTTTCAGGAAGCTCAGCATATGTTCAACATTTCTCTTAAGCCCAATGTTGAGGATTTTGGCCGTGACAGTGCCATCTATTTTATCTCGATTTTCTTCACAAAGTGTCATCAGAATAGGCCAATTTTTGATATACTGCTCAAAACAGTCCACCACAGAGTTCCATCTAACATCTTGTGGGAGCGTTAGCTTGGTTCCACCCATCCTTTTCAGAGCTGCTGCAGCAAAATGATTATTACGGAAGTATTTAGCAATTTCAACAACATTAGCCTTTATTTCTGGAACACTTAAGTCTTTGGCTAAGAGGTGCAGCAAATGAGCACTGCAACCATATGTTATTAGCAGCTTTGTATTCCCATCCCTGCTCTTCTAAATCTCTTCTCATCTTGGATACGTTTGCAGCATTGTCAGTGACCAAACTGCGTACTAGACATTTGAATTTTTGTTCACATGTCGTTATAGCTTTTACTGCCACTTCTTGTAAGTATTCTGCTGTGTGTGCATTTCCTGACGTATCAGTTGTTTGTGCAAGGAAGACTTTACCTTCTTCTGTTGTTATACAAGCACATACAATAGGATCATTGTGGACATTACTCCACCCATCAATACTTAGGTTAACAATTTTACCCGCCAGAGCTGTTGCACATTGCTCCATTTCTCTGTCATACACTTGATCCAGCAGTTTCCCTGCAACATCAGTTCTGCTGGGTGGACTGTATCCTGGTCTCAGTGACTGAACCATATTAATGAAATGTGGGTTCTCAGTCAGACAGAAAGAAGAGTTCGTTGCATAAATAAACTGGGCAATTTTTTCATCAATCAACTCTTTTTCTAATCTGCTAGTTCTTATCACAAACCTATCTATGGTGGTTCCAGGAGGTAAAGTTTTTTTCTTCCTTTTGGGTGATGGTGATATGTGGCTGTGGGTGTCTGATGATGATGCTGCTGCTGCTAATGAAGCACTATCCTGGATGGATAACTCTGAAACTGTAGAACAGGATGATGGTGATCTTGGAGGTGGATAGTTTCCAGAATCCATGAATTCCCCTAAACAAAAAAAGTCAATGCTGTTATTTTATTGTTTATACAATTTCTGCTTATTGTTCACAACACATCACTGCCCCTGCCCCAAAAGGAATATTTGTTTTTCTTCATAACTGTACCAAATGACAGTAACATGCAGTAATAATAAGAAATATAATTTTTCTCACACATGACAGTTCAGTCTTTAGAAATAGGATTCAATAAAAATGTTTACCAACCTGAAAATCCTGCCTGTTCAGAAGTGTTTCTTTGGTCATCTTCATCACCGCACTTCTCATGATGTTGCCTCATTCGCGCCACCAGGCCTTGCATCTCTTTGTTGCATCGTTTGCAATTTGCACGCATGCCTGCCTTACCGATAGGCGAAGGAGCTTCATTAAAATATTCCCAAACTGGGTCTCTTTTACGGCCTGCTGCCATTATAAGGAAAGAATGTAATAAACCTCAGATCGTACACACAAACAGATCCAGACTTGTCTGTCTGTGGCTATGCTGCAGTATTGTGCTCAAAGTTTCACTTTCATTTTCTTGTCTGCTTGCCCTTCCTCCTCCTCACACTAAAGGTACTGTCACACTTAGCGATGTACCAGCGATCCCGACCAGCGATATGACGCAGTCAGGATCGCTGGTACATCGCTAAGTGGTCGCTAGTGAGCTGCCACATAGGCAGATCTCACCAGCGACATCGTTGGGGACGGGGATCGCTACTTACCTGTCACACCAGGCGATCCTGCGTCCTCCCGCCCGGCTCCACGTGTCGCTCATCCTCACAACTGGAAGCTGACGACGAGAAACAGTCCTGGACGTTCTCGCGCGATCAGCGATAACCAGCAGGGGAGCCGGTCGTAGGTAAGTATCAGACACAGAGATATCGCTAGCAATATCGCTATAACGTCACTAGTTATAGCGATATTGCTAGCGATATCTCTTAGTGTGACATGCCCTTTAGATTCACATTCTTCTTGTGTTGTGCAGATCTATTCCACTCCAAACAATCAGAAACATATTGTCTAACTTCTTGGACTTGGCACTGAAGGGGTTGATTCTGTATTCATAGGTTTGTAGAACAATAGGATTAAGGTCTTTTTCTCAACTCTGTTCATGTTGTAACATTTTTGCCGTGAAGAAGAGGCTGGGACCTCTGCGGAGTCAAATTCAGTTTTGAGAACTGCGTAAGTAAAGCGAGCGTTTGATAATATAGGAGAGTAACTGCCCACTAATCCTACAGAAACCTCTGGAAGAGCATGGCATTGTGAATGTTACACATATACAGCCTTTATTCTACTGAGTTAAACAACTCAGCTTTATCTCATGATGGAAGAACCTTTGGATGGTAAAATATTTTCCTCAAAAAGCAGTTTATTGAAAAAAATCCGATTTAAATAAAAAAAAAATCCGATTTAAATAAAAAAAAATCCGATTTAAATAAAAAAAATCCGATTTTTTTAAAAAAAAAACAAAAACATTGATTTTTATCCACCCTGGCTTGTGGCGTAATAGGTTATTGGGTATGTCTTTTTGCCTGTGGGTACGAGAGTAGTAGTTTTATATACACAAATTTTAGTTTATTACAATTAGGCTGTGTGCACACTTTCGGAATTCCCGCGGATTTTATGCGTTTTTTCGATGCAAAAGCTCAAAAAATAAGCAGCCTATTGAATTCAATGGCATTACATGCTGTGCTAATGCCTGCGTATTTTTCCGTGGCAAAATCGCATTGCGGAAAAATACGCAGCATGCTCATTCTTTTGTGCGGAATTCCGCATACATAGGCGTGTATTGTTCCGCTTACTTTCTGCATGCACAAAGTAAGCCGAAAATGTGCAGATGGTACCCAGGGTCTGGAGGAGAGGAGACTGTCCTCAAGGCTTTGGGTACCATATCCCTGTTAAAAATGTCATCAAAGGTCATTGTCACAAGGCATCGCTGGGACCGGAAGATAACGGGAGCATCGTGAGGATCGGGAACGCTGCGTGGGACACCGGAAGGTGAGAATAACACCATTTTTAATTTTTTTTAAAATTATTTTTAACATATCGTTTTACTACTGATGCCGCAGAGGCAGCCTCAATAGTAAAAAGTTGGTCACACTCATCAAACACGAGTTTGACGAGTGTGACCAACCTGTCAGTCAGTTCTCCAAGCGATGCTACAAATCGCTTGGAAAACGCTAGCATTCTGCAAGCTAATTACACTTGCAAAAAGCTTGTTTTTAGCGGGAATTCCGCATGCGAATTTCCCGCAGCAGGGAGTTGCGGAATTGTAGCGGAAATTTCCGCGACAATTTCGCAATGTTTGCACATAGCCTTAAAGTCATCTTTCAGTATTTCTCACATATTTTACTTGGTCAATGTAGAAATTAGAAGTGCCAATCTACTCCTTTCAGATTTACTGTTTGAGCTGCCAAAGTTGTCTGTCAGTCTTATTGCAAGGCATACTAATCTCCCCTGAGTATAGAGTTCTCGGACTTATTATTTATTTCTTATTTTTTTGCTAATACTTGTAGCATCTGCTCCATTCATCTCTCATGAAAATTCCCAGAGGCTCCACTTCCCTCTAATTGCTGGAAATCTCTGATTATGTGAGCAGCGTGCCACCATTTATATTCTGCTGACCTCTGTGTATTGATAGGTTTTCAGTATTCTTATGCTGCCCTTCTTTTATGTCTCCATTCGGATGCTCATCCATAGTAATCACATTAGCCCATTGCAGCGAGTTTTGGCCTTTTACAGCTGGCAATTATGAGACTGATGACTGTATCGGAGATTGAGATCGTGTGCCATTTTGTCATTGATTTCAGCTGTCTTTGTCTTGAATTTGTCAGGCTCTATTGTCCCGGTCTCTGGATATTCTGTTCACGATCTGCAGAATAAGTAGGGTATGTCAGGTTCTCTATTTCCGCTTTTAACACCAATCATCAGTAAATTACTTTATACATTACATTACAATTTAATTGAAAACCTATAATCACAAAGTGGTTATATATGATGGCAAGTTTACATTTTTTTTGTGTTATACTCATGAAAACCAGCAGAGGGAGCTGTGTTGTCACCCATATATCTCAAGTGCAACTTTGGACTTTAAGAATCATTTTTTGAATAGCTTTATTGTGCAGCCGAAGATAATTTTTTTTTTTTTTTTTAACAAAAATTATGCTTGCCTCCTAGACCAGTGATGTTCCTTAATGTTTATGCTGTTCCACTGGCGGTCAAATGACAAACACTGTCACGCAACTACTGCAGCCAATCAGTGGCCAGTGATCGACTGCGACCTTTGGCGTTTCATTACAGCAGAAGCAGTATTCCTTTCTGGTGGAATAGTGAAGGCTGCAGTTTACCAGCGGCCTCTGGTTGCAGCAGTCGTGTGACATTGTTTTTGACTCTGGGGGGACACAGTGCACATCTGAGAGGTAAGTATAGGTAGGATTTTTTTTTTTAAATTATGGTCTGCTCAATTGAACAATTTATAAGAGGATGTCCAGTGTGGTGGAAACCCCTTTTTACGTCTTTGTCGGAAATCTGTATCAGATTTCCTCATATTTGATAGCAAAATTTGCTTTTCTAACATGGTATTTTTCCTTCCACGGAGAAAGACACTTTGGCAGAACTCGACAAACTTCATAGTAAGTCAGTAGAAATTGCCAGATAACGAATGCAGCGGAGCCTTGTCATAAAAGTGGAAGCCAGAACACAGATATGATCTTAACCTGTTAGTACAAGTATGTTAAAATGCATAAATTTGCTTTACAGGTTTTTTCTGGCATGACTTGTTTACGATGCTGATGTCATTGCATTGACAGATGCCTGCCAGGACATGGGCACATTTCAAATGTTTTGGCAGATATCATGCACCTCACCTTTTGTAATGAACAGGACCGGTGTATGATACCTGCTGGCCATGCACGTGTCCTGGCTGGCACCTGTCGATGCATCCTCATTAGTGCTAGAAGACTAAAGAAGCACTCCTCCCATCAACATTTTTATCCTATTAATATATTGCAGTCCTCTTATTATACAGCACTGTGTACTTACAATTGCTCATTTTGCCTTTCTACCCAGCTAATTCTTCTCTTTTCTATTAGGTTGATTACATCACATGATTAAAACCCGACTAGCTGAATCCTTCTAAGCTCTGTGTAGAAACAGGAGGTCAATTGTATTTGTATCAGTCATGGGTCACTGCAAAACTCCCTTGCAGGGGGAGGAGGGAGCATCTGGGTCAGGAGTTGAAGAGGAGTGATTTCTGCAGCGACTAGAGACAGCCTGTTTCTAGAGAGCAGAGAAAACAGAAGAATTAGCTGGGTAGAAAGGCAAAATGAGTAAAAGTTTCATAAAACTTCAATTTGAGCTATTATACCATAATCTACACAGTGAACGTGTTGGATATTGCTGCATCATCACTTCAATTGCACGTTTGCTTAATTCAACGTTTACCACGACCACAAGTGTAACTCTCTTGCAGTATCATTTTTTGCCTGGAAATTAAAGTTTTTCACAATTTTTAGATCTGTTCATTGAGGTCATTGTTTGCATATGGACTCCTATACATATAAACATCAACAATTTCAATAATAAAATGAAAGTCCTACTGAAACCATATCCAACTATATTTTCTATGCCATGCCGTCCACAGATCGTACTGCATGAACAATCATTGCCAAACATTTTAAGACCATTCTTTGACAGTGTTTTGAGGCGAAATTGTGAAAGAGTCCACTCACCTGGATGGAAAGCAAATGCCCACATGAATGGTCTCTGGATACTTTATTGTTGGCATGGCACAGGACTCATGGTAGCGCTCACCTTTTCTTCTGTATACAACCATTTTTCCAGATGTCCTAAAAAGTAGGAAGGGGCTTCATCTGAGAAAATAACTTTGCTGCAAGTACAAGGATTAGACTGCAGAGAGCTATAATTATTTTCGCTGATGAAGCCTCCTTCACACTGTTTGGGACATCTGGTAGGATGATTGTCCCAAGAAGAAAAGTTAAGCACTACTTTGAGTTCTCTGTCATGCCAATGGTAAAGCATCCTGAAACTAGGGAGGCTTTTCATCCATGGAGTGGGCTCACTGACAATTTTTCCTAAGAACACTGCCATAAATAAAGAATTGTATTTAAACCTCCCCCAAGAACAGCTTCTCCTAACAATTCAGGAGCAACTTGGTAATGAACAATACTTTTCCCAACATAATGGAAATCTTGTCACAAGGCAAAAATGATATTGAGGCGGTTCGCTAAGCAAAACCCTAAAATTTTGGGACCATGGTCAGGAAACTCCCCTTCCCATTACCCCTTCAAGACCTTGGGATTTACCGGTTTCATTTTTTGCTCCACTTCTTCCCAGAGTCATAACTGTTTTAAAATTTCTAGTGTGGTGCAATTTCACTATTTTTCTTCTTTTTTTTTTTTTTTTTTTATATATATATACTATGTTCACATAATGCCAAAACTGACCTGCCATTATGATTCTCCAGGTCATTTTGAGTCTGCAGATACCAAACATGTCTAGGTTCGTTTTTATTTAAATGGTGACACAAAAATCCAAAGTTTGCGCAACAAAAAAAACAAACAAAAAAACCACCCCGGCTGTCATGCCAACTCATCTGCACCCCCAGCTATCGTCTGCCAGTGGCGCCGATGGGCGGGGTTTATGATGCGCTTCCAGTAAGTGTGAGTTAAATGCCATTGTCAGAGATTGAGAGCGGCATTTAACATGTTAACAGCTGCTGGTGGATTGCTATCAGCTCATCAGCCGTCATGTACCTGGAAAGATGTGGGTTCAGCGCCGGAGCCCAAATCAAATGCCGGGACATGACCTATGAGGAACCTGCAGGCAAACAAAAAACAGAAATTGTGATAAATTCCAAGCACTGATTAGACAAGAATGGGTTGTCCTCAGTTAGGATTTGGCTCAGAATCTGAGATCCAGCTGCCATAGCCAAGAGCAGGAGGTTTTGAAAAATAAGGGTCAACACTGTAAATATTGTCTTTTACATAAACTTCATATATTTGTTAAAAACTTTAAACATCTATGCAACTCTTATAATTGAACTTCAGTAACTTGGGGAACTTTTTAGCATTATCTTCAGGCCTTGTTTTCCAGAATTTCTAATTTAGTTAATCATCAGGACTTGCAAATTCCTGAGACCTGTATTTTTTTTTCTTTTTTCTTTTTTCCCTCAAACCTGACTAGCACAAACACGTTTCTCTTTATTAATCCGAATTCTGTGGGATGGAACAAGGCATGTAGTATATACTTGTGTGCTGTAAGCTGTGTGTTTGGATTTATGACTTTGATTACAACTTCTTGTTTAAGGATCTGGAGTAATCCTATCCGTGAGCTACAAATGCTGTAAGTCCTTGCTGGCACCGTGCAGTAATAATTATAATCACTGCGTCCTGTCCTCACAAATGAGCGCGGGTCACTCACTATGTAAGCTGGCATGTCAGTGCACCCAATTTTCTTAAAGCCTTTTTATTTTGTTTTTTAGGCTTTATAACTTGATTAGTATTGGTTTTCACCTCGGCTTCCCCCTCTCAACCCCACATATATTTTCTAAAATTATATTTGTTTCATCAGATGTATAAATTGATAGTGCAGGTGAATACTGTAATATTAGAGAAATCTGCTCTTTTTCCACTTATCAGCCACTTCTTTCTCTTCCCCCTGCCTCTTTTCTCACATCCTCTCTAAAAAACATCTCACATTTGTCTTAGTCAAAGCAAGACGGATTGCCAGCATATTGATGTGTCAGGCTCCACAGCTTATTATACTCTTTGGAGAGAGAAATGTGGAGGAAGAGTGATACACAGGTAGGGATGCACATATACTGATCCAGCAGCAGCTTTCCAGTAAATTTAGTTTCTCCTATAACTTGATTGACATCTACACTGTTTAGTCCTGCCATATAATGCCTGACATTCTGCTGTTTCTGTCTGTGCAACACACTTGACAACTGATCGCAAAAGTAGGATACGAATCACTTTATGGTCAGAAATAAAGTTACCGTATATACTCGTGCATAAGTCGAGTCTTTTCAGCACATTTTTTGTGCTGAAAACACCCCCCCCCCCATGGCTTATACACGAGTCATTTTCCCAGAAGACAGCGGAGCAGCGAGTCGCAGGAGGCTGTGGCGGTAACTGTGCCCGCTGCTAAAGATAAATGATTATTCATTTCTCTTATAGCGCGCACAGTTGCAGCCGCTGGCTTCCAGCAACTGCCAGGTTCTCATTAAGGTAACGAATATTCACCTCTCTCCACTCCCATAGGGGTGGAGAGAGGTGAGTATTCATTACCATAATGAGCGGGGACACCTGATCACCCGGCCGCAGGAATTGCTGGCATCGAAAGAAAAAAAAGGATCCTCCAACCGCAAAATAGTGTCTAAAAAGTAAGCCCGAAAGGGCAGGGCCCTCTCTCCCCTCTATATCAGTCTGTGATTGTTAGTTTACTGTAAGTGATATCTGTACTTTGTATGTAACCCCTTCTCATGTACAGCACCATGGAATCAATGGTGCTTTATAAATAATATAATTTAACAATTATTTTAAAAAAGGATATAATTAAAAAAGGAGATGGCAACACATACATACAGAAAACGAAAAATGCACTGTGCAGAGGTTATATTAAGAATCACTCCGTTTATACATATAAGAGCCTGTAAACTAGTAATAACCTAATATTGATGATGGAAATATATGCTGCAGTCCTAATCATACTATCTATGCTATGTAAATGAACATCCAAGACAGTAACGGTTACTATGCAATAAGTGCTTAGTATGTATACAAGATGCTGGAGACTGTCCCAGGTGTGTGTTGCAAACCAGATGGCTTGAACATTAGAAATAGGGCTGTAATAGCATGATTCCAAACCATATGGTAGCAGACAGACCAGGGGCAGTGAAACAAATATGGCTTACTAAGCGGATATCTAGGCAACACTCTGTATCGGCATACAGACAGGCATACAGACATGCACCCCTTCTGAGGAAGAACTGCCGAAACGTACGTTAAGGGGGGTCCACTGTTGCAGGTTGGAGCTCCTGGTAAATATGCCTGTCTGTATGCTTAATACTGAGTGTTGCTTAGATATCTGCTTAGTAAGCTATATTTGCTTCGCTACCAGATGGTTTGGAATGGGGATAAGGAGCCATGCAGACAAGGATGGGGATAAAAGAGCCATGCAGACAAAGATGGGAATATGAAGCCATGCGGACAAGGATGGGGAAAAGGGAACACAATGCATACCCGGCTTATACACGAGTATATACGGTATTCATATGACGACTTTTTCTGAGAAATTGCCTGAAACAACTGATATGCTTCAAAATTCCTGTGGTAATACTACCATAGCAGCAGCATGTAATCCCGTAACAAAAAGATCAGCCAGTGGAATGCCAGCAGGTCTGTTATGGGTTTACTGCAACAGAGAGGAGCCAGAAGACCGCAATGTCTTTCTACTACTCCTGCACTGTTTAGAAGCACTTCACCTTCATAATAAACGTTGCAGGTTTCTTTTAGCACTGCAGGGCTTAATCTGCTCAGTTGAAAGCTCTTAGAAGCTTTCCTTCTTTAAGGCTCTCAGATGTTCACTGTTAGCCATTCCCATCTCTTATATAATCTGGGTCTTGGCTAGCACTCATTGTCAGAGAATAGCTTATGCTGCATGGTTAGGAGATGGTGGTTGTTTGAGAAGGCGTTTGGTGGATTTATCTGAGACTGTTGCTAGGTTTTGGGTGTGTGCTAATTCTCCTCCTTTGGTTTTACTTCATATTCCACTCCCCGGTGTTTACCTCATGTTGTTTGTATGAGTATATTTGTATGATTGGTATTTTCCTTTATCCCTGGTTGTATTACCTTTTGTTAGTCTGGTTTGTGTAGTACGGCACACTACTACTCCCCTCTTCCCTGGTTGGGGGAAGGGTACAGACTGAGGGCGGATTCAGGAGCTAAGCCAAGGTATGTGGCCCAGGCGTCTTCACCATCAGATGTATTCTGGGGAACAGGGCAAGTTAGGACGCCCCTAGCATTAGGGACAGGGAAGGAGCCTCTGGTCCCGGGACACCCGACAACAGAATCGTGACATGCGCCTTCTGTCACTAGGGTTGAGGCTGAAGTTCAGTGCTATAGCAAAGTTTGGCTCCGGGGCCACATACACACCTATAATTTTCATCTACCCTCATAATTTCAGGTGAAGAGAGGCAATACTTCTACATCATCCTGAGCTGCAGTTGAGGAGTTCAATCTCATCAGAGGCCCCATATGTACAGTGAGGCAAGGGCTGCAGCAGCAGCTTAGGATTACACCGTACTCCCCATATGGGCCACTTCATGGACAACCATATCATAGTCCTTTGCAGGTCTTGCTGTAGGCATTTGCAGACAAGGGGAGAGCTGCATGTCCTCTAGACTTCTGCCAGACCCAACTTTCTGGTAACATTTGGTACCCCCAACAATTTTCACCTGGCTGCAGGATATGGAGCACAATACAAAACAATGAAAGTGCAGGATATAATCGGCCTCACTCTTCAGAAAGACTACTCTTATTTTTGCAGAAACAGGATATTCTATTTTGACCCTGTTGTGGGCTCTTGCAGGTTGACATCTAGTATAAGGCCGGAGTCACACTAGAGAGAAATACGGACGAGTGAGAGGCGTAAAAACCACGCATTGCACATGGACCAATGATTCTCTATGGGGCCGCTCCCATCAGCCGTATTTTTGTCGCGCATATTTTACGGTCCATGCCAATCGCAACATGCTGTGATTGTCAGCGTATTCCGGCCGAAATACGCCAATGCAAGTCTATGGGTGCGCAAAAACAACACATTAGGCTACTTTCACACTAGAGTCGGCCGACGGACATCGAACTGCGTCGTGCCGACGTACCGTCGCACGCTGTGAAAGTTTTGCACAACGGGGGCAGCGGATGCAGTTTTTCAATGCATCCGCTGCCCCATTGTAATGTTCAGGGAGGAGGGGGCAGACTTTCGGCCGCGCATGCGCGGTCGAAAATGGCGGACACGATGCACAAAAAAAGTTACATGTAACATTTTTGTGTGCGTCGCGGCTGCCAAAACACGACGCATCCGTCGCACGATGGATGTGACGTGTGGCCATACGTCACAATGCGACGCTAATGCAAGTCTATGGAGAAAAAACGCATCCTGCGGGCAACTTTGCATTATGCGTTTTTTCGCCAAAACGACGCTTTGCGATGTACGTCGGCCGGCGCTAGTGTGAAAGTAGTCTTACACACGGACCAGATGTGTGACTGGCGAGAAATACGCACCCAGTGTCCTTTAGAAAATCCAGCAATTCAGTGCGCGATACAGTAAAATCACACTGACAGGATTAATACAGAAACGAAAGAATAGCTATATACACATGAAGAGAAGAAAAAAAAAATATTTATTTTTCATAGAGTTCTACATAGCAGAATAGCCGCAAAATCAATTTCCGGCTTCTGTAAAATCATTCCCAAACCCGACATGAAATGACACATGCTTTACATAAAGTAAACCATTTTTATTTATTTATTTTTTTTTTTATATGTCCCTGACTAATAATTAAATTAGGGTTTGCGTGTAAAATTTGTGACGTCTAGTTGTTAAATTAACGGGTTAATTCGTTGTAAAAAAATGTGTGGGCTCACGTGGCAAAATCGCAATCAGAGAGGTAAAGCAGGTGAGCGAGGGCAGATTTTAATAGCTTTGAGAGAGACCATTGTTTTTGGCTAGCTATATATATATATATAATATATAATGTCTCAATGACGTGTGTGTGTGTGTGTATGTGTATATATATATATATATATATATATATATATATATATATATATATATATATATATATATATATACACACACATAAAATATATATATATATATGTGTATATATATATATATCTCTATATATCACAATGTATTCTAAGTTTATATATCCTTTCGTTTGGGTTTTAACCTGACAAAGGGATCCATTATATGTCCATTTTGCAAGCCTGCGAGAAAATATCGGCATACAGATGCTTACATGCGCAAAATACTCGACCACACCTTGATTACAGATGACATACGGAGCACTATTTAGGGGTCATTTCTCCGTATTACACATGTAAAATACGGACCGTATTTATCGTCAGTGTGACCCCGGCCTTACACAATAAATAACTTTTTGATATATAAAATGCTTATAAGGAACCTGTCAGGTTCCCGAACTGTCCAAGACCACTATCACACTATGGGTGTTATATACTAATGTTACATTTCTTATAATCATGTTCACATGCGTGTGATTGGCATCCTTTTTACAATCCCCATCTTCTTGGGACCACTGGCACATTGCGCTTGCACAACATTTCCTGCTGTCCTACCAAGGTGTGCTGACTCTATGGAGGATGCCAATCATGCCCTGGGAGATGTGATTTGAGTATCCGAGGAAGGTCTAGTCCAGGGGTAGCATCTGATCTCTTGTTATACACTGCAAAACTGCTGTATAGAAGAATATAGCTAAATCACACTTTCCTATGAGTCAAACCTGTGGCTGGGCTTCACATGAGTACTGACATGGCAGCCACGGGGGCTCTCGACTGCCATAGCAATCCACTGGCAACCCGTGATGGTGTTGAGGAGGGAGAGTCGTAGGGCGCGCAGAACATTGCTCCACCTGGATTACACGCTATAAATGTTGTCAGAAATTGACAGCGGATTTTAAGGGTTTTACAATGATTGGCACGTAATATCCTCCAGAAATGGTGCAGACTCAATTCCTGAGCCTGGTCCATACACGGGCACCTAACATACAATGTACCAGTAGGTCCTATATCAGGAAGGGCTTAAAGAACATTGCCACATGTCTCAGTATATAAAGCCAAACCTGATCTCCAGCTGTTTTCAGACATTTTGCCCTCAACAATTGCCAAATGGTGCAGTCACCATATGTTTCTCTTTTTGTTCTCAATTACTCGTATGTTATCCTGAGGAAGTCATTGGGATCTCTTGTTGGGACCCCGGGGTCTCCCTTAAACTTATTATATTAAATCACTTCCCCGCCATTTCTTCCTCGGACAGCTTTATGTCTTGAGTTGTAACACGATGAAATGTTTCCTTGAGGCTGTTTTTCCGCTAAACTCGTCCTGTTCATTGTGTCCCTGTGTGTTCTTTTCCTCCGTTTGGTTCAGCATTTTCTTGTCTAGTGGTCAGGATTTGGTCCCCTAGTGATGCTGCTGTTCTGGTAATGAGCTTCCTCCCGATTCTGCTCGGTGGCCCCATCTCTTTGATATTCCGTCTCTGTTCTCCATGCAGCCGTCCTGGCCACTGGAGCTTGTGTACAAGACAAATAGCATTCCAGTACAATCTCCCAGGAACATATATTGATGAAATGGCATTTACTTATGAGATGTTTCCTGGAGCCAACATTTTGTCAGAAAGCCGGCAAGAGATTATTTTGTGTGCCTATTTCTCAGATGTTATCAAAGGTGGTCATGTAAAAAGAGAGCTTTCCGAGGCATGATTGATTTCTGAAAGTTAAATAGACTTGTTTTCCTCATATTGCTTCAGCATAGACAACGGATGTCAGAGCTCGGCAGAGGCGGCGTTCGCAGTCTTGTAACATATCAGTCTAATAGCCCAACTCGCATCTTATTCAACCGAAATTTAATTAAATTTGATCAGAATGATTCGGGGGTCATTACAGGCCTCATTGACTTCACTTTAAATAGATTTTTTAAGAAAATAGTATGCACCACATGCGAATGAGTGAGTGTCAGAGAGTACATGGGTGATGGTGGTCTGCATTATTTCAATAGCATTTTGGTCTTTGCACCAGAATGTGAACTGGGCAAGGTTAGTCTGGGACTGATCTATCTGTGACTTATCTTCAGAGGTCTGACAGCGGCACCCTCGCTGATCATCAAATACCTGGCACACCTGTAATTACACTTTGTACAAAGTCTGGTTGTTCGTTGGGTACTGCAGCTCAGCCTCCATTGAAGTGATACAATGGTTTGGTGCAACAGGAGGTTACGAGAATAACTTCCCTTTATGAAGTCTATGTGTTGTCACGGGGCATATATGCTCTTTATACCATTTATGTTATCAATAAATGCCTGTTACTCTGTCGCCTCATTGGGGGACACAGAACCATGGGTGTTATGCTGCTGTCCACTAGGAGGCGACACTATGCATAATCTGAAAAAGATTAACTTTGGTTCCTCCTCTGCAGTATACACCCCTGGACGGCGTCAGCCTTCTCCAGTTTTTGCTTAGTGTCGCAAGGAGGCACACCTTTTTTCTTCCGTTTTTTTTCCTTTTTCGTCCGGAAATACAGATGAAGAAAAGTGGGTCTCCAGCGAGACTCCCGGCATGGCTCCCTCCTCGGTCCCCCATTAGGGGTACCCGGTTGAGGTCGAGGTGGCTATTCCCCATGTCGCTCCCTCCCCAGTCCCTCGGGTCCTGGTTCGAGGTCGAGACCCCCCTCCTTCCCCAACCCCTTTGGGGTCTGGGTTGAGGTTGAGGCGAGGATGAAGACCCCCTGATGGT
The DNA here is from genome assembly GCF_039654945.1 of Dendrobates tinctorius. Taxonomy (NCBI): domain Eukaryota; kingdom Metazoa; phylum Chordata; class Amphibia; order Anura; family Dendrobatidae; genus Dendrobates; species Dendrobates tinctorius. The sequence continues at coordinate 16,510 of NW_027361700.1, read as the reverse complement.
GACAGACGCACCCTCCCTAATCCCCCGCAGGGGGCATTAGGTTGAGACGCCTCAGGTAGGGTCGGAGAACAGGCAGCATTCCGCAGCTTCCAGGGACCCCAGACCAGCTGAGGGATCCTGTTGGGGCCGGGGGAGGGTGCGGACTGGATGGCACAGCAGAGACGGGGCTTTTCTGCATCCCTGTCTCTTCAGCAGCAGCGGCGGCTCCATAGCGCTCCAGGGGCCCCCCATACAGAAACCGCTACCCCTGCTACCCCCACCGCTATCCAGTTGACCATTCTGGGGGGGGTCTGGTACAAATCCGCCCCCCCCCCCCCCCCCCCCCTGGACTACCGCGCCGCTCTGGAGACCTCCTGGGCATCAGGCCTCTACTTTAGACCCTTCCCAAAGAGAAAAAGCAGTCAAAAGTCCATAAAAACAGAATTTTATTAAATAATGTAAAAAAATATATTTTATAAGGACATACGGTGCATGGTAGGGAAAAGACAGGAATGAACAGCATCATGGTCAAAAAAGGGAACCAGCCACGACTTGGAACTATGGAAGTCGTTTGATTCATCTACGATGAAGACTCTGGGATCTCTTATGCGTCTACACCCACATCATGTGGATTTTAATCATCTAGCGTAGCTTGATGGGCTGGGTATTACCCATTTTTGGCACATTTGCACCCCTTATGTATTTTTTGTATCTTTTATTTTTCATTTTTTGTTTATTCTATTTTTTGTACTACTATTCTATTATCCCATTTGTACACATATGGATATTTTGGCTTTTGTGTATACCTTGCATTGTGCCATTTCCCATGTACATGTGTGGGTGGGTGTGTGTGTGCGTGCGTCTGTGCATGTATGCATGTGTGGGTGTGCGCTTATAGTGTGCATGCATGTGTGCATGTATGCACGTATACATGTGTGCATGCAGTCACGTGTGTATGTGTGTGCACACATTTATGGGGTATTTGTCGATGTGTATCTGCAATATACGGTACATTATATGTGTTGTATCATCTGGGTTGCATTTATGCACATAGAGATATAGGCATGATCGCGTAATTTCACAATAGGTTTTATGCTGGTGAGACTTTATACTTTTGATCCTTTTCTCCATATATATCTCGCATGTGATTTTTGTTGTCATGACACCTATTGATTTATTTCTGTATTCTATGCCATGTACTTTGCTGTTATACCCCTCTATGCACTGATACTTTGCAGTATATCGGTGGCATGATGCATTTATGTATGCACAATTTGTTCCCACCTTCCCCCTGCACTTTGGGTTTGCCCATTTTTTGCCCTTTTTACATGTGGCGGCTCCTGCCCGACGCTGTCTGTGCGCATGCGTGATGTCCGTCGCGCGGCCGCCTCGGTTCCCTGCCTGACGTGCTGGATCACGTGGGCCCGCGTGCTTCCAGTGACGTCACGGCATGGATCCGGTCGGCGCGGGGCGGGCATCTTGTGCGCGCAGACGGCCTCTGGCTGGGCGCGCGCTATATAACCCTGGTGGTCGCACCTTCCTTAACGCCCCCTGAGGAAGGAGTCCTTTGGCTCCGAAACGTGCGTCGGGGACTGGACCGACCCCACTGCCACCACTGCTTCCAGGTATAGCAATATTATCTTTTACCTTTATCCCTGATGCTTTACATAGCATCAGTTATGCATGTTATGTGCTCTTTACGGGCAGGGCAGTTTGTCATCTAACAGGATATTATCCTTTGGCTATGTGGTGATGCCTCTGTACACTCCTTGCCATAACAATGTTTGCCATTCTTTCCCTGTCTGATTATTGTCAATTTGTTCACCTTAATACGGTTTATTCCTGGTGCGATGCTTGCAGTGTGGCTGGTTCCCTTTTTTGACCATGATGCTGTTCATTCCTGTCTTTTCCCTACCATGCACCGTATGTCCTTATAAAATATATTTTTTTACATTATTTAATAAAATTCTGTTTTTATGGACTTTTGACTGCTTTTTCTCTTTGGGTAGTTTCTATTAAATGTGCAGTGTCCTCTACATTGGTTAGTCCTAATATGTGGATCATGATATACAATATATATTATTGATCATAATTTATGGCCGTGTAGTCATTGACTTTCCAGCCTCCACATTATTATGTCTTCTACCTATTTATTTTACTCTACTTTAGACCGCGGCTTCGGCCTAGCCGAAGCTGCCGCCTTTTCCCCGCCCCCCGGATTGAGGCAGAAAGGGCGCGTTTTTACACAGCCCAGCGCGCCCTTTTCAGCTCTCCGCCCCCTCCTCCCTCTCCTCAGAGTCCCGGTGGCCATTTTTTCTGGATGAGATCCAGCAGAGGAGCATCACAGCGGTCTCCGGGGGGCACAGAACTGGGATCTGTCGGCGCTGGACCTAGGGGCACACCGGTGGGGTAAGCTCACAGCTGGGTTCTCATTACTCAGCTGTGAATCTATACTTCCTATAAGGCTCTCTGTGGGTTCCCTCTGCGTAGCCACCCCTGTACGATCCCTAATAGCTAGCCTCTGTGCACTATGCCGGGCTCAAGGAAGAGAACCAGGCAGGAATGTTTCTATGCATTCTGCACAGCCTGCAAAGCCACGCTCCCTAGTGGCAGCACGTATCCGCACTGCCGGGACTGCATCCAGAACTCTGGGTCAGAACCCCAGGGAGTCCCTACTGACGCTTCAGTGTCACAGGCCACGCCGGAATGGGCAACTCAGATGTCTCAGTCTATGACACAGTCCATAGACAACCTAACTGCCACATTGCTGCAAGCTCTGCAGAGTCGGGCTCCGGCTATGGACGTTACACAGCAAACAGACAGCTTGTCTCAGGAACATGCTGCTTCCGACTCTCACAGACGTAAGCGGACCCACAGGTCTCGATCACCTGAGTCGCCCTATAGCACAAGGTCGTCCCCCTCCAGGGAGAGGCGGCATCATTCCAGGTCTCCTAGGCAGTCCCCTGCCACAGACAGACAGTGCAATTTACCACAGAGATCCCCCACCACAGAAGACCCCCGCCCCAGGTCACCCTCCAGGGATCACCTTAGCGAGGCACAGGATTCGGAGGGCATCTGTGACTCCGACTCAGATAACGAAACGGAGAGGTCCGTGGTAGCTTCTCCCCCTAGCAATACAGCGCTAGTTGAGGACATAATCTCTGCCATTCATCGGGTGCTAAAAATTCCAGAGTCGGCCCCGGAAGTCCCAGAACATAGGATTTGCTTCGAAAGTGTTCAGAAACCACCTAAGGTCTTCCCTAATCACCATGAGTTTGAGAAAATACTTACCAAACAGTTTGCGCAGCTTGAGAAAAAATTCGCTAATCGCAAATATTTGGAAGCGAAGTACCCCTTCCCACAGAAAGACACCAAACAATGGACAGATCCACCTGAAGTGGAGCCTCCGGTTTCTAGGCTAGCAGCGCAGACTTTACTCTCTCTGCCAGATAGCTCAACCCTCAGGGACGCAGCAGACCGACAAGTAGAACGCATGGCTCGTTCTATTTTCGAAGCGGCAGGCGCCTCTCTGGGCCCTGCGTTTGCTTCAGTTTGGGCGGCCAAGGCCATCCTGGCTTGGGCCAAAAAACTACAGGAGGGTCTTCAAGCTTCAAATCCTGAGCTCTCGGACCAAGCGGTCCAGATAGCAGTGTTAGCAGACTACATGATTCATGCAGCCCTGGATTCCGCAAGAGGTGTAGCGGGAATAGCATCAAACGCCATCACGATCCGACGCATCCTCTGGCTGCGAGAATGGAAAGCGAATGCGGCCTCAAAACAGTCCCTCACGCGACTTCCGTATTTTACTGGAAGACTTTTCGGCGAAAAATTGGACACCATGATAGCCAATGCCACTGGGGGTAAGAGTAGCTCTCTCCCTCAACTAAAACCGAAACGCACGTTTAAACGAAGAAACCAGACGCGATTCCGATCCTTTCGGAATTCCTCGGGCTGGTCCGTTTCGCTCCCAGCGCAAAACCGTAACCGCTCTCCACGCAGGGACAACCCACGGACGCAGCAGCGACCGGACAGGTCTTGGCAGTCGAAAGCAGGCCAAGCGAAACCCAAGGGAGGAAAACCTCAGAACTTCGCTTCATCATGACTCGCGAACTCCGGAAGACACCCCACCAGTAGACGGCCGACTTTTACTCTTCCAGCAAGTCTGGCTGCCTATTACAGAAGACAAGTGGGTCAGGGAAATAGTGTCTTCCGGATACAAGATAGAGTTCACTTCCGCTCCACCGAACCGGTTCTTCCTTTCTATTCCTCCAACACCACCCGACAAGGCTCGCGGTTTCCTCTCTCCTTCAATCAGGAGTTGTGGTGCCGGTTCCGCGTACGAGAGATTCCGAGGGTTCTACTCAAATTTGTTCGTAGTCCCCAAGAAAGGAGGGGACTCCTGACCCATACTTGGCCCAAAACAGCTCAACAATTACGTACGGGTCCGTCATTTCCGCATGGAGTCCCTCCGGTCCATCATTGCATCCATGGAGCAGGGAGAATACCTCGCCTCCATAGACATACAGGATGCGTATCTGCACATACCAATTGTTCCCTCCCACCAAAGGTTTCTCAGGTTCGCGGTCAACCAAAACCACTACCAGTTTGTCGCCCTTCCGTTCGGACTCGCCACGGCTCCAAGAACGTTCACCAAAGTCATGGCGGCCAGCATGGATGTTCTGCACAAGAGGCATTCTAGTCGTCCCGTACCTGGACGACCTCCTCATCAAGTCTCCCACTTTCAAAGACTGCGAGGTCAGTGTTTCAATCACACTAGACACTCTGAGTCGCCTGGGATGGCTAGTCAACCTACAGAAATCGTCGACTATCCCAACTCGGACTCTAACATTCCTGGGAATGGTATTCGACACCTCCAGGGGCCTGGTGCTCCTTCCCAAGGACAAGACACTGGCCATCCGCCTGGGAGTTCGCACACTCCTTCGCAGTCCTCCTCGATCTCTCCGGTTTGCCATGAGAGTCCTCGGCCGGATGGCAGCAGCAATAGAAGCAGTGCCATTTGCCCAGTTTCACCTCAGGGTCCTTCAACTAGCCATACTCAGATCTTGGGACAGGAACCCCTTCTCCCTCGACAGGGAGTTCAGGTTGACGTCATCAACCAGGAGGTCCCTGCATTGGTGGCTCAAACCAACCTCGCTTACACGAGGGAAGCCCTTCCTCTCGGGACAATGGAAGATCCTGACTACCGATGCAAGCCTGACAGGCTGGGGGGCGGTGCACGTACATCACAGGGCACAGGGCAAGTGGTCACCGAGGGAAGTGACATTGCCCATCAATGTTCTGGAAATCAGGGCCATCCTCTTGGCACTGAGAGCCTTTCATCACTTGCTTTCAGCCTCGCACATACGGATACAGTCGGACAATGCCACGGCTGTGGCATACGTGAACCACCAAGGCGGGACCCGCAGCGCCCAAGCGATGAGAGAAGTGGCTCATATCCTCCGCTGGGCGGAAGACACGAAGTCGGTACTTTCTGCGGTCCACATTCCAGGTGTAGAAAACTGGGAAGCCGACTTCCTCAGCAGGCAAGGCATGGACTCGGGGGAGTGGTCTCTCCATCCCGAGATTTTTTACCAGATCTGTCAACGCTGGGGAACCCCGGAGGTGGACCTAATAGCATCCCATCTCAATACCAAGGTCCCCAATTTCATGGCCAGGACACACGACCCGCGGTCGCTCGGAGCGGATGCCCTGGTCCAGGACTGGTCCCAGTTCCGACTCCTGTACATTTTTCCACCCCTCCCCCTAATCTCCAGGGTCGTGAGGAAGATCAAGCAAGAGGGAGTTCCGACCATCCTCATCACGCCAGACTGGCCCAGACGTACATGGTACGCCGACATCGTCCAACTTACAGCAGACGCCCCCTGGCGTCTACCCGACCGTCACGACCTTCTGTCTCAAGGTCCGTTCTTCCACCAGAATTCAGGGGCTCTCAATTTGATGGCATGGCCCTTGAAACCTGGATTCTAGCCCAGGCAGGTTTTTCACCGGCAGTCATTGCAACTATGATCAGGGCAAGGAAGCCTGCCTCCGCCAAGCTCTATTATCGTACCTTGAGAGCTTTCTTTTCTTGGTGTGAATCTCATGGACAAGTCCCACTCCCTTATTCCCTCCCGAAGGTACTAGGTTTTCTTCAATCGGGCCTAGACGCCAAGCTATCCTTAAGTTCGCTTAAGAGTCAGGTGTCGGCGCTTTCAGTCCTTTTTCAAAAGCGCATTGCTATTAAACCGCAAGTAAGGACTTTCATCCAGGGAGTTTCCCGATTGGTTCCTCCCTACAAACGTCCGCTGGATACGTGGGACCTCAATCTGGTCCTGACAGCATTGCAAGCTCCACCCTTCGAACCTCTTAGAGAAGTTCCACTCTCCATTCTGTCTCAGAAAGTGGTTTTTCTAGTGGCGATCACCTCGTTACGCAGAATGTCAGAATTGTCAGCACTTTCCTGCAGACGGCCTTTCCTAGCCTTTCAGCAAGAAAAGGTGGTTCTCCGCACGGTACCATCCTTCCTTCCGAATGTTGTGTCCAACTTTCACCTCAATGAGAAGATTTCACTGCCATCCCTTTGCCCGGTTCCGGTTCATAGAGTGGAGAAGGCTCTGCATACGCTTGACCTCGTCAGAGCATTGCGGATTTACGTGTCCAGGACTGCACCTTTCCGGAAATCTGATTCCCTCTTCATTCTTCCGGAAGGTAGTCGCAAGGGCCTGCCGGCTTCCAAGGCTACCCTTGCCAGGTGGATCAAGTCCACCATACATGAGGCCTACCGACTTAACAGTTCCCCTCTTCCGGCTGGTATCACGGCACACTCTACACGGGCAGTAGGGGCCTCCTGGGCCATTCGGCATCAGGCTTCAGCACAGCAAGTGTGTAAGGCGGCCACTTGGACTAGCCTACACACGTTTACGAAACACTACAGTGTTCATACCCAGTCCTCAGCGGATGCGAGCCTGGGTAGACTGGTTCTGCAGGCGGCAGTGCCCCTAACTTAGGATCCTGCTAGCACAATATTCGTCCATTGCTTCCCACCCAGGGACTGCTTTGGGACGTCCCATGGTTCTGTGTCCCCCAATGAGGCGACAGAGTAAAGGAGATTTGTGTACTCACCGTAAAATCTCTTTCTCTTAGCCTCTAATTGGGGGACACAGCTCCCACCCTGTTGCCCTTATGGGCCGTTGTTTACGGTTGAGTTCTCATATTGTTCTTTGAGCTCGTACAAAGTAGCCTCCTTACAGGCATGGTTATGTTATTTGGTTACGTTCCTCCTAATGCTTTGGCACAAAACTGGAGAAGGCTGACGCTGTCCAGGGGTGTATACTGCAGAGGAGGAGCCAAAGTTAATCTTTTTCAGATTATGCATAGTGTCGCCTCCTAGTGGACAGCAGCATAACACCCATGGTTCTGTGTCCCCCAATTAGAGGCTAAGAGAAAGATTTTACGGTGAGTACACAAAAATCTCCTTTTTGTACAGAAATGAAATCTTATTTTGTAAAAGAACCCTTAGGGCAGTGGTCCCCAACGTTTTTTTTTTACCCTGAGAGCCACATTGCGCTTTGAAAGACAGTCGCAAGTCAACAAAGAAATGATTAAGCCTTATGGAGACCCATCATGGATATCTGTTATTAAATGAGTTATCACTAGTCGTTAGTTACTCTGGGCTCTCCAGGTTAATGTGGGTCGGTGTGCGAATGTATCTACTACTATTTCCTATGCTACATTCAGACAGCTTGTTGTAAAACTTGGTCCAGCTATGTTCTCAAATTTAGAAATTGACGTGTTCTGTCACCAGAGCCTCATTAGATCTGGGTGAATAGAGACAAAAACAAATATTACCCCATTATAAACTTTTGATTACATTTACATTCCAGCGCAACATAATGTAGTTGCAGAGACCCTGATTCCAGTGATCTATCCAGTGTGCTTTGTATCCCCCCCACCTCATTGTAGATTGTAAGCTCCACGAGCAGGGTCGTCTTATTTCGCTTTAATTATTGTATTGTTAACGTTGTTACTTATGACTGTTGTGTTTGAAACTGTTCAACTGTAAAGCGCTGCGGAATATGTTGGCGCTATATAAAGATTATTATTATTATTATTATTATCTATCACTTACTTGGCTGTTTATTGCACATTAGGTAAATGACCTTCTGCAGAGATCTACCAGTTCTCTGAATGCTGAGCTCTGTATAGCCTCAGCCACACTACCGATTGACAGCTCTCTGTGTACACTGCGTAGGCAGAAAGCTGCCAATCAGTGATAGAGTGAAGGATTATACAGAGGCCATGAATATGGAGGTCTACATGGCAACCAGTTTACTAGTCTTAGTGATAAAATAACAATTTTATTAGTAGGATATTATCAAAACTACAGCAAGCAGCCGAGTAAGTGACACATCGCTGGAATCTTACTCTGCCTCTACATTATGCCCCTCTGGGGTGGCTAGACAGCAAAAACTTGATGACAGGTTCCCTTTAAATAAATTAAAACTCTAATCTCTTTAAAACATATTTCCATGTAAAAAATACAAAAAAAATGACCTCATTGGATTTGGGAAGATGGAGACTGAAAAAAAAAAAGTGTATATTTGATTGGAAAACCCATCTTAAAATAATTAAGTTTGTCTTGGACTCCTCTTTATTAGGTGGTGTTTTTTTTTTTTTTGCACAATGCCAAAATACAACATTTCTCCACTGTATTTACATTTTCTAGTTGTCTTGTACATTTGGGTCAAGCCTGTTTGACCAAGAGAAAAATGTCGTCTTTTTCAACAGCTTGGATCTAATGAAGGAGCCTGTAGCCACCAGATGCGATCATATATTTTGCAGGTATGGCACATGTAAACTCTTACCTTGTGAAATACCATTTATAGCACAGTTTCATTTCTTGGTTTGCTTGTGATAATTCAGGTGTGTTCATGTCTGGCCCACTTTCCTTGCCTTAATGGAATGTCTTAATGGAAAATAAAAACCCTAAAGTGCCCAGGCTTGTCAGAATGTATCATTATTATATCAATTCTAGTTAAATCGTGTAGAGCATCTGCTGAAATAACTTCTTGTTACTTTTGATTCTCCACTTCCAGGTTTTGCATGCTAGAACTTCTTAGCAAGAGAAAGAAAGGCCGGGCCCAGTGTCCTATGTGCAAGAAAGAAGTTACTAAAAGGTAAATTGTTACAAACTCCTAATCTACTTGTGTAAGTCTAGGGATACATTACACTTATGGCCCACTGTCAGGCTCTTACACTAAGGAGGTATACGCCTGTCGGTGGCCGCAGTCAGGATGGATGCCTGTCCACAATATAGACTCCCTGCAAAAAAACAAACAAACAAAAAACACCCACTTATTTTGTAGTGGCCTTGTGTATTGTAAAGCACAGCCTGCTGCACCTTTTTAGGCTGGGATCAAACTGCATCTGTGCATAGTGCCCGGCCCATATAGTCAGGATGGATGCCGAAGCATCTGTACACATTACGAACCCACTATGAAGAAACGGATTACGCATGGTATACATATCTTTGTGATGTTTCTTTCCTTTCGGAAGCACACTTTGCTGTGCTTTTCTATACGGTTATACAAATGGTAAGCAGGTGCTTACCAGCCAGTGGGAGGCTGAAAGAATACATTTTCAGTGTCCATCTTGGGCAATGGTTGTCTATGGTGTCTTTACAGTATATAGTGGCTTGTGAACATATTCACCCTCCTTTGGCATTTTTCATATTTTGCTACCTCACAACCTGGGATTTCACAGGTTTTTTTTTTGTTTGTTTTTTAGAGTTTGCATCAGTTCATGTAAAGAACACAACTGTGAACATTGTTTTTTTGTTTTTTTGGTGATGCAAACAACATATAGGATAAAATGACAGAATAGCTATTCATCCCCTAAAGTCAGTACTTTGTAGAGCCTCCTTTTGTGGTAATTACAGCTGCAAGTTGCTTTTGATAAGTCTCTATGAGCTTTCCACATCTTGCCTCTGGGATTTTTGAATCTTCCTCAAGGCAAAACTGATGCAGCTCCTTCAAGTTAGATGGTTTCCTCTGGTGAACAGCAGTCTTCAAGTCTGACCACAGATTCTCAGTTGGGTTAAGGTCTGGGCTTTGACAAGGCTACTTTAAAACAGTAACACATTTCCCCATAGATGACCTGAGTGTTGCTTTAGTAGTATGCTTGAGTTGATTGACTTGTTGGAAGATGAACCTCTGTCCCAGTCTCAAATCACTGCCAGACTGAAACAGGTTTTGCTCAAGAAAATCCCTGTATTTTGCACCATCCATCTTCCCCCTCGACTTGGACCATTTTCTCTGTCCTTACTGCCGAAAAACATCCCCACAGCATGATGCTGCCACCACCATGTTTCACTGTGGGGATGGAATTCTTGGGGTGATGAGCTGTGTTGGTTTGGCCCCAGACATAGCATTTAGCTTGGTAGCCAAAAAGTTCAATTTTGGTCTCCTCTGACCATATCATCTTCCTCCATACATTTGGGGAGGTTCCTACATGTCTTTTGGCAAACTCTCAAAATGAGCCTTACAATTTTTGTGTGTAAGTAGAGGCTTTATTCTGCCACCTGTATAGAGTGTAGGGCTTATTGTGGTGATATCTACAGATACTCCAGTCTCTGCTTGAGAACGCTGCAGGGTTGCCTTTGGTCTCTGTGATGCCTCTCTGATTAATGCCCTCCTTGCCCTGGCTGAGAGTTCTGGTAGGCGACCCTCTCTTGACAGGTTGGTTGTGGTAAAATGTTCTTTCCATTTGATAATGGATTTGATGGTGTTCGGGTGATCATGAGAGATTGGGATGTTTTTTCATAACACAACCCTGACTTGTACTTCTCAACAACTTTCTCCCTGACTTGTTTGGAGAGATCCTTGGCCTTCATGGTGTTTGGTTAGTGGTACCTCTTACTTAATGGTGTTGCAGCCTCTGTGGCCTTTCAGAAAAGGTTTGTACAGTGGCATTTAAAAGTTTGGGCACCCCTGGTCAAAATTACTGTTATTGTGACCAGTTAAGCAAGTTGAAGATGGAATGATCTCTATAAGGGCTAAAGTTAAAGATGACACATTTTCTCTGTATTTTAGGCCAAAAAAATTATATATTGTCATTTTTTACATTTTAAAAATTACAATAAGGAAAATAGGCCAATGCAAAAGTTTGGGCACCCTGCATAGTTAGTACCTAGTAGCACTCCCTTTTAAAATATCACAGCTTGTAAACGCTTTTAGTAGCCCGCCAAGAGTCTTTCAATTCTTGTTTGATGGATTTTCATCCATTCTTCTTTGGAAAATTCTTCCATTTCTGTGAGATTCCTGGGTCGTCTTGCATGCACTGCTATTTTGAGGACTAGCCACAGATTTTCAATGATGATCGAATCGGGGGACTGTGAGGGCCATTGAAAAACCTCTAGCTATCGCCTTTTGAGGTAGTCTATTGTGGATTTTGATGTGTGTGATCATTATCTATTTGTAGAAGCCATCCTATTTTCAAATTCAGCTTTTTTACACATGGTGTTATGTTTGCATCAAGAATTTGTTGAAATTTCATTGACTCTATTCTTCCCTCTACCTGTGAAATGTTCCCTGTGCCATTGTCTGCAACACAACTCCAAAGCATGATTCATCCATCCCCATGCTTAATGGTTGGAGAGATGTTCTTTTCCTGAAATTCTATGCAATTTTTTCTCTGCACATACCTTTGATCATTGCGACCAAAGAGTTTTATTTTAACTTCAACGATTCACAGGACTTGTTTCTAAAATGCATTGGGCTTGTTTAGATGTTCTTTTGCATACCTCTGATGCTAAATTTTATGGTGAGGGTGCAGGAGAGGTTTTCTTCTGATGACTCTTTTATGAAGGCCATATTTGATAAGGTGTCTCTGAACAGTAGAACAATTACCACAACTCCAGAATCTGCTAAATCTTTCTGAAGATCTTTTGCAGTCAAGTGGGGGTTCGGATATGTCTTTCTAGCAATCCTACAAGCAGCTCTCTCTGAAATTTTGCTTGGCCTTCCAGACCTTATCTTGACCTCCACTGTTCCTGTAAACTGCTATTTCTGAATTACATATTGAACTGAGGAAAGGACAACTTGAAAACGCTTGGCTATCTTCTTATAGCCTTCTCCTGCTTTGTGGGCCTCCACCATTTTCATTTTCAGAGTGCTAGGCAGCTGCTTAAAAGAACCCATGGTGGCTGTTTTTTCACACAAGGTTAGAGGAGGCGATGTGTTTCTAAACCTGTTGAATCTTTATCAGCTGGCCTTTCCTAACAATGAGGGTGAACAAGCCATATCCCTTACAGGCTAATTAAGGTCTGAAACCTTGGTCAAAGTTATCTGAGCACACAAATCTCCAAAGGTGCCCAAACTTTAGCATCGGACCATTTTTATTTTTGTAATTTTTAAAATGTGAAAAAATGACAATGTGTATTACTTTTTAGCCTAAAATACAAACCAAATGTGTCGTCTTTAACTTTAGGCCTTTTAGAGATCATTTTATCTTCAACTTGCTTAACTGTTCAGAATAACAGTAATTTTGACCAGGGGTGCCTAAAGTTTTGCATGCCACTGTATATACTGACAGACATGTGACTCTTAGATTGCACACTGGCTGGACTACCTTTTCGCTAAGCATGTGACTCATGAAGGGAATTGCTTGCACAAGTAATTTTTAGAGGCTTCATCGCAGAAGGGGTGAATAAATATGCACATGCCAGTTTTTAGTTATTTGATCCTATTAATTTAATTTATGCCTATATTTTTCTCACTTCATCAACTTAGACTATTTAGTGCTGATGTATCACACAAAAATCGTATTACAAAAATATTTAAACACAGGTTGTAATGTAACAAAGCACCAAGAACAAAAATCCCTAAAATTTAGCTCTTAATAGGATCATTAAAACAGCCCATAAATTGGACATACGCATATATACAAAGGGGTCAAAGGTCTGTCACTCATATCAGCAATTGATAATTAAGACACAGACACACACACATATATATATATATATATATATATATATATATACACACACATACAGGGGCAAAAGCTATAATGCCCTAATGGTCCCTGCAGTGACCCTTCGTGACCGCGGAGGTTGGCACCCTAGATGATTTGGCCCCCCCCCCCGCTCAACGTCGGTGTCCCCAATTACGCCCTAGACCACCCTACGTATACAAAAAGGGACACAAAAAGAAAATACACACACACCTACAATTTCGAAAAAACAAAAGTGAAGAGACATTAGGTCTCAATTAAAAGTGCTAGAGTGCTGTAAACCTTATCTCGTAGTGTAAATGCAGTTTTATCTCAAAATTTTAAAAAATTGCAGCCTTAATAGGACTTATCTCGTAGTCAAAAAAACAGCAGGTTGCAGTAGACAAAGCTTAATATCCTGTTCCAAAATTTGTAAAAAAAAATGTCTACATAGGGATTTAAAAAATGTTTATGCAGCTTCATTAGGACTTATCTTGTAGTGAATAACAACTTCTTTACAGAGTATGGGGGATTAAACCTGGGGAATTGTTGGCTGCAGCTTGCTATGACCCCTTTGTATATATGGGTATGTCCAATTTCTGGGTTGTTTTAATGATTCTATTAAAAGCTAAATTTTAGGGGTTTTTGTTCTTGGTGCTTTCTGGTTTTGATTGATTCTTGAACCCTGAATATTCGATTTTGAGGTGTTGTCTTTTAATGTAACAAAACAGGTAAAAAGCCAAGGTGGGAATACTTTCTCAAGTCACTGTACGTCTGGAAAAGCTTCCAGACATATATAGTGGCTAGGTGCACTGACGCCATGTGCACCAATCCTTATATAGTTATGCCGTATGCCGATTGAGGCCGGAAGAACACACCTTGATAAAGGCATTGTCTGAACTGGTGGTGAAGGTCTGCAATCCCTCAATGTGATTGCAGACTTCTGAATACTTACAGCCAAATTTCGACAAGGCGTGCTCGACATAGTTCAATTAACTTATGTTGAGCGATACTCAGCATGTCTAGTCAGCCTGTAGCCACTTGTGTGCAAATTGCATACTTGCGCTCATAGGACTGCCCTCTCTCCACCGGCAACACTGGCGATTCCTGACAGTGTGTACGTTGTCAAGATTCAGACGTCTGCAGTCAGACTCACTGCAGTCTTTCATCAGAAGACTGTATAACACCTTCAAAGGGGAAAAGCACCATACACATACTTGGTGTATTGCATAGATTCGGTGTGCACTTAGCCTTAGTGTTACATATAGTTGCTGTTATTGTGAACATATATACAATATACCAACGGCCCTAGTGTGCAGGGTTGATTCAGCAGCGAGTAAGGAACCCCCACACCACCAGGGGTGAAAATAAACAATTTAAACAAAATGATACTCGTGCTATGAATCGATGGAGAATAAATATATATATATATATATATATATATATATATATATATATATATATATATATATTTACCTGTAGGATCAAGGCAATAAACTCATAAGCATTAGATGTTAGAGGATACTGAGTATTGATGGATCAAACTCTGAATAGGAGTGCAGTGGGAAACGCCCAATGGTTCACAAATGTGAACAGACTTTTAAACAGTAGATTCACCGCTGTGAGCGGACTTTTGCTTTTGAGCGGTAGAAGCCAGCGGCATATACTTGCTAATCGTTTAGAAAGTCTCTCAATCGGTAGAAAAAAAAACAAATAAAACACCGAGCTCTGTTCCGGACGGTAACAGGCTCCAGGTGCTGGCAAACGTCCGATAATTCTCCGATGGTGATAGATCCCACGTGAATGGCGTGAGAGCAGGGAAAAGAGCTCAAAAGCAAAAGTGGGACTTCCTAAATTTGAGAGACTTCCTAAACGATTAGCAAGTATATGCCGCTGGTTTCTACCGCTCAAAAGCAAAAGTCCGCTCACAGCGGTGAATCTACTGTTTAAAAGTCTGTTCACATTAGTGAACCATCGGGCGTTTCCCACTGCACTCCTATTCAGACTTTGATCCATCAATACTCAGTATCCTCTAACATCTAATGCTTATGAGTTTATTGCCTTGATCCTACAGGTAACTATATATATATATTTTTATTCTCCATTGATTCATAGCACGAGTATCATTTTGTTTAAATTGTTATTGTGAACAGTTAAGCAAGTTGAAGATGAAATTGAATGATCTCTATAAGGCCTAAAATTACAAAAAGGAAAATGAGCTGATGCAAAGGTTTGATTACCCTTCAATGTTAGTACCTTCTAGCGATGTCTTTCAGTTCCAGTTCTTGTTTAAGGGATTTTCATCCATTCTTCCAGTTCTGTGAGATTCCTGGGTCTTGCATGCACTGCTATTTTGAGGTATAGCCACAGATTTTCAATGATGTTCATAACATGGGACTGTGAGGGCCACTGTAAAACCTTCAGCTCGCGCCTTTTGAGGTAGTCTATTGTGGATTTTCACACGTGTTTAGGATCATTATCCATTTGTAGAAGCCATCGTCTTTTTAACCAGCTTTTTTACACATGTTATGTTTGCATCAAGAATTTGTTGATGTTTCATTGAATCCATTCTTCCTGCTACTTGTGAAATATTCCCTGTGCTATTGGCTGCAACACAAACCCAAAGCATGATTGATCTACCCCCATGCTTAATGGTTGACGAGATGATGTTTTTCGGAAATTCTGTCTCCTTTTTTCTCCACGCATACCTTTGATCATTTTGGCCAAAGAGTTCTATTTTAAACTCATTGGTCGATATGACTTGTTTCCAAAATGCATCAGGCTTGTTTAGATGTTATTTTGCTTACTTCAGACACTGCTGAAGGTCTTCTGCAGTCTAGTGGGGATTCCAGTTTTCCTCTCTAGTAGAGATGTATAGGTGTCCTTGAGTCCACATGGCTGCACGTTTCCTAGCCGCAACGCATGCAAAGATTACCTAACCTACAGCCATGAAACATGCAGCCGCGTGGACTTGAATATATTAATCGGACAATGTCCAAGCACGCACGCTCATCACTATTCTCTAGCAAACCTATGAACAACTGTCAGGTTTTGCTCATTTGGGGTTGCCAGCTTTTGCACATTTCCTCACGGGGAAATATGGGTAAGATGGTCCTCTGTCATTCATTTTTTTCTCCTCTTTTCTAACAGTGTATGTGACTTTACCCTTGCAATCTAATGCATAGGATTTACCTTTTTTCCTTAGCTATTTGAAATTGCTTCCATACAATCGTTTGTTTACTCTATTTGGTGGATCATACAAATAGAGATGTTACCCTCTTTTATACTCTTTAATCTTTGTTATATGGATGTACAGGTCTCCTGACTGCAGATTTCATATGCTTCTTCTTGTATAACATGCATGTACCCTTTACTATTGTAGGGATCTGTTGCATACTGATTTCCTGTGCCTTAACCATGGACTGTTTTATTGTACTTGGTTTGCCCTATTTTTAATTTATGGTGTAATAAACTTGCTTCTGCTCTTTAAAAAAAAAAAACTTTGGAGTTTGACTCCTAGTCTCTTATAGGTTATACACTGAAA